>NC_142201.1:82526280-83792946 GCF_049639895.1 Pseudopodoces humilis | reverse complement strand
AGACAGCATACCAGCCCTGCCTCAGATCATCACCATTGGCAGATCTGAGCAGCATCACCATCCAGTCAGTTGTAAGGAAGAGAAGTACGTGTGTTTTTTTCCTCTATCCCTTTCCGGAATAAAATTGGAGAGGCACTGCAGCTGTCAGAGTACTTGGTTAGCAGATCTTTGGAAAGCAGAAATTTGGCCAAGGATATATAAACCCTTTCTGAGGAAGAAATTTTCTTAATATCCAATCTAAACCTCCCCAGGCACAACCTGGGACCACTGCTTCCTGTCTTACTGTTTGTTACTTGGGTGATCAACCCCTACTTCACTGCAACCTACTTTCAAGTACTTGTGGGGAGTGAGAAGGCCACTGAGCCTCCTTTTATCCCAAGTAAACAGCTCCAGCTCCCTCAGCCTCTCTTTGTAAGACTTGTGCTCCAGACCCTTCCCCAGCTCCACTGCCCTTCTCTGGATAAGCAGAATGATATGTCTAAAATAACATCTGTGCTACTCATCAAAATAAGTCCTAAGTAGGGTAATTCTTAGATTGCTTGGTTTGTTTGCTTTTTGGGGTTTTTTATGATGATGGCTGCAGTTACTCCATGGTGCTGTTGTTAATGGACAGCCGTCCTAGACTGTAACACAGCTTCATGGAGTACACACATGGTGGCACTGAGGAGCAGGAGTCAGGGTAACAAACTGGAGACACACCTGATTGGAAAAAATGGGACATTAGGGATATACCTCATCCCCTATGTTGGAACACCAGAAGCCTTCTGAAGCAGCTGAGCTAATTGACCTGCTTCTGTGTTTGCAGAAATTAGTCACAGCACAGGTTTTGGCAATCCCTTATTGAAATGACTTATTGAAAGTGTTTTGCTATTCTGGTGAGAAAGTGAGAGTTTGAAGAAAGATCTAAATGCAGTGACACTAGATCAAAATAACAGATCAAGCAACCTTGAAATGTTATTGTTTGCTTTATATTATTATATACAAATAACCTAAACAAGATGTGAAAAGTATTAAGTAATCCGAATGCAGAGCAAATGAAAAAAAGTTATTGCAGAGTAGTTACCATGAAAAAATATCTGAAAAGTTTTGGGTTGTTTTTTTTATTTTTTATTCTATCTTTTAAGCTGAAGATAAATTGCAGGCCACATATGTACACAAGTTATCAGCTCATTTAATTTTCACACAGACAATCTTATTTTTTTCAGGTATTTTTGCCCAGTTGTACTACTAGAAAGTGTAAGTACTATATGCTGAATTTAATTGACACAGCTGCATTTCTAATTTAAAAACTTCAGGCATTTTGCTGTTCAGAACCGAGCATTTAACATGTCATGAGCTTTATAAGATATCATTTGTCTCCAATATGAATTGCATAATTGGGTAACCCAGTCCCTGCACAACTAGGGGCTATTGAGTTTTGCCATGTCATTTTGAGTGTCTTTTGTTTATGACAAATAATCCTTGTTAGTGTTTCCACTGTTGCTGGAGGGTGTTCTGCCTCTTTATATTTTACTCTTCTTGGCATTCTAAAATATTTTTTTCAAAAAAATTAACTTCAGAATACATTACTTTTGTCCCTGAGACCTTGTATTTATGATGTATTTTATAGCTGGGCCAGGTTTATTGTAGATAAAATTTTTCTTGGGATGAAGTTGTGTCAAAAACTTGTTTGCCAGAGCTTTGGGAAAGCCCTTCATGTGGGAACCCGTGCCATATATCACAAAATAATAGATTCATGTAATTCAAACATTTCCAGAAGTCCACTTTGTTAGAAATAACTTCTTATGGCATTTGAGCTTTTTTGGGCTCAAATCTGCGAATCACAGAACTGTGGAAATATCATATCATGGCATATAACACCATTTGAATTAGAGTCCTGCTGTGTTAGGCACTGAAAACAAATTACATCCAGATTGTCCTTTAGCCCTAATTGCTCTCAGTTTTTATTTATAGTTTTAAAAGAAGAGACAATCAGCCATACAAATTTCTAGTCTTTCTTAATAATTACTTACAGACACATCCCACTGAGAACAAAACCAGTCGCCATTTTCCATTATCTATGACAATTGGTCACAAAAGAATACAAATCCACTCTCCTAAAATAGTTCCTCTGGCCTTCAGAGAAAGTGGTGATTTTTACCAACAGCCTAAAGTAAAAACTAATGTAGCCAACTGGAATCTGATGGGGCAAAAGTGATTTTTGAGACAGAACTGAGCAATAAAATCCTTTTTTGCCATGAGTTTCAATAGTTGCAGCAATATAGCTATAAGAAACCTAAGTATTTGTTTTATGCAACATGTTTATTGATTATTTTGCACTGAATTCTCAGGATTTACAGTGCAGTACTGATGTTTTGATGTGGATGTTTTGACATGTGGATAAGAATAGAAGGTAGAGCAGGACTGCAAAGAAAGATACATCTGCAGTGTGATATCATTGCTAAAAGAAACAGAGCAGGGAGCCTGGAACTAGATGACCCTCAAGGTCCCTTTCAGCCCAAACCATTCTATAATTCTATATGATTCCGTGGTTTGCTAGGATAAGTGGCTGAGTGGAAATGTGATTCTGAGCGGAAGTCAATTTAGAGCCAGGGAATGTAAATTCTACGGAGCTTTTTCTTAAGTTAGAAAGTCAACAACATATGACTTTAGGGAGTCTAAAAGGCAGCTCAGTGGACTCAGCCTAGTTGCTACAGATTGCTGGCCTCTACCAGACACCAGATACAAGTGTCCTCTGCCACTTACATAATAGAGTAAAGCATCTCACCCTCAGATTCCAAAGAGCATGTCAATTCCCAAAGGGCACACCTCAGAGGTCTTGCATTAGGTTTCACACCATCATGTAAACGGCTGGGATGTACCCTGCAATACCTCTGGAATGGCAGAACACTCCCTTACTCAAAAATGAGTGCTTGTATATCTATGCACACATAGGATTCTATTGTACCTCCTCAGGCCCCAAATTTGTCCAATCCATTTTGCTTTAAATCACACACACGGGAGATGGATGAAAGGAAGACAGACTAGGAGCACAGCATGAAAGATGTTATGTGATGAAATGAAAATCTGGCCTTGAATTCCTATCTTCCACACAACTATCTATTGTCATTCGAGTTACCTCAGGGACGTAGGTCACCCACACTTTGATTCCTCTTCAGATTTTGTGGCTGACAAAGGGAATGTTAGAACTCTGTGTACTTCAAAACTAATTTATATTTACATCCATTTTGCCTATGTATTTCTTTAAGTGTGATGTGAAGGAGCAGTCAGTTTAAAGACAATAGTAGGCATTTACAGATGTTACTTTGATATATCTCACAGAGGGATATCCACAAAGGCTAACTCAAGTCGTGGACAACTTAAGACTAATTTTCCCAGCCTTCCATTATAGTCAGTTCAGTTCAGGGATCCTCCAGAGACTGATCCAGATTAGAAGACTAACTTTTGTTAGCTTTTCTGACTGTCCCCCAAACAGGATCCTTTTATGACTAATTGTCAGTCAATTTTCTTGCAAATAAACACCTACTTCAAACACACAGACAGCATAAAATTGGTCTCTTGCTGGCATTTTCACTGATTTTTCAGAGTAGCATCCATTCCTATCAAGTTATTAGAATTATTTTGCAAAATACCAATTTAGCAGCAGGGTATCTGTGTAAAGCAGCACTCAGCACCTTAACCATCACTACATCACCTTTTTCAGAACCCCTACAATGAAATGTCAAACCGTGCTTCACCTACTTGTCTAGGCAGTCCATTTTTAGAGTTCTTTATGGCTGATCAATGCCCAGGTTAAAGATAATACTCCTTGAATTAACATGGAAGGTAAGTTCTGATGAAAACCACAGAAAAAAAGAATAAGCACTTACTTGCATTCACATATCCACATGAATATCCAAAGAAGCGTGATCTTTGGAAGGATGAAGAGCAACACACTTGTACCCTCTGAAACCCCTTCACTGTCTTATTTTGGTTTCTTTATGTGAAAATCAATTTTCTTCTTGGAGTTTCATAGAATACAGTAAAGTGCTCATGAAGCCAGCACTGTTAAGACAGGTCAAATGTTGTTATCTGGTAATGTGAAGAATCATGTATTCCTTTCCAGGATTCATCTGTGATTTAAACAGAAAGTCTTGAGCTCCTTGTCAGCAGCTCAGATATTCTTGTGAGTGCTGTATAGATTTTATGGAAAGAGAGAGACTGACAAAATGATAGTGGTGATATATCTGGTCACTGTAATGATTCATTTATGTATTTCTAACTGGCACTACTAGTGTCACTTAACACCAATTCATTCATAAAATTTATTAAGTGGCAGCTAGTTTCTGGTTTACAATAGTTAGAAACCTGTCAGTCATGCTGTAAAGAAAATGAAAGTAAGCTTCTGAGCTGCTACATATTTACAAAATGAAATCAAAAGTCTTACAGTTCATGATAACATTTTTGTTGTTACTTTTCTGTATTATAGTTTTGTAGATAGATCTGGAGTTTATATTTATATCAAAATTAGTCCAAGACACCAAGTTTTAACTTGGAAGAAATGGCAACATGAAGATTTTAATTTTAAGTATTTGAAAATATAAGTAGAAGGATGCCTATGAACACAGTGGAAACTGAACTGGAGTGATCTGAGAAAAGCTCAGCAATTTTACATCTGTTTCTGGGCATATTTGTGTTTTTTAACAACCAAGCATTGAAAACGAGAAAAGAAGATAAGAGTGTTACTACAAAATGATATTATATTCAAGGCATGAGAAAGAGCTCAGGATACCTGGGTAAGGCAACAGTGCAAAAGTACACAGTGGTGCCAGCTTGCAGCTGGAATGTTCTTTAATCACTGCTCACAAGTGCTTGAAATGGCAAAAGTTTTATAATGCTTTAAAACCATAAAGATATTTGTCTTCCTACAAGACTTATTTCCAAAATTTTCAATCTGAAGAAGGTTTATTTCTGCAGTTAACAAGGAGGGACAGGAGAAGCCCTAGAGAGAGATTCATCACACCTAAGTTAGACATCTGCATCTGAGCCAGTCACCCTAGGCTCCCCTTTCAGTCAGGAAGAGTGAACAGCACTGCTACACTACGAGACATCTGTCTCTTTTAGACCTCTTCTTTAAGATGACATGTTTTTCACCCTAAAACCCATTGTTTCTCATCTTTGATTATAACTGGAGTCTGGTTAACTAGCTCAGATAGGAGATGTTTAAAATCAGATATGAAAATCCTACCTTTGCTATGCCCAAATTCTTCCAGAGTGAGCATGGGGAATTTCCCAGTACCAGCTGCCATGCTGAATATACAGAACTATGTCACTGAAGTTGAATTTTCTCACAATATTTGACAAAAGCAAGGAGCTAGAGTTCACTGCAACCGAGTTTTTGATAAAAATATATAGCTAAATAAATAAATGAAATTAATTTTTCTTGTCATTTTTAATAATGATTCTGATGAATAGACACTTAGGGAACTTGATCTTTGACAGATTTTTTGAAAGGTCTCATAATGGACAAAAAAAATATACACTTTTAAGTAGGAGATATATGTCAAAACTCCTGATAAATATTTTCACTAAGAACTTTCACATCTTTTTAACTCCCAGGGAAGAGATTTTCCTTTCCATGTTTTTCATAACCATGGTGGTTCAACCCTTTTAAACACATGTGAGTTCTTTTTTCTCCTTATGCAATACTGTTTTGCATTTAGACTGTTCACAATTATATTTATTTTCAAGAAATGCTGTCTTACATCCAAACCTACACAAGATAAAAAAAGATTGTTTCTTCTGTATATACCTTCAAGAATTAAGAAAAATAGTCTTTAAAGAAGCATTTGGGAAAGCATCTTTTGTGATTTCCTAGATAGCAGCTAAACTATAAAGATTCAGGAAATCCCCTCACCTGAAGATGGTTAATGGTAGGGAAAATATTAGGTGTAAGAATCAAATTTGCATGCTCAGTTCACCCTTTTCTCCTGCAGTCTGCTTGCAGCCAGTGCTGGAGAAGGGGAACTGCTAAATGAGCACAGGTTCTCCAGCTCAACCCCCTTTAACATAAATTGAAAAGCTGAGGATGTACAATATGAAATGGTGGCCAAATAACAGAGAACACTTGTCAGCTCTAATCCAACTCATTTACGTAGCTAGAAAACATTAGTGTTATTCATTGCTCTCTAACATTTTATCAAATGTTCTTCAGGTGCATACTTAAATAGTAATGAAATAAAAATACTGTGAGTTCTATACATTTCCACATAACCCACTTCAGGTCTGACCTTTTAAAACTCTTTGCAACTCATTAAGTGGAATCAATACCTTTAATTAGCATCCAATTGCTAAGAAAGGCAAAGTCCTTTAAAATTTTATATAGCTTGTGTTAAAACTGAGTTAGATGTATCAGTTCCTTTATCAACAGAATGAGCCTAAATATTGCTTTTTTATTATGTGCTGACAAGTATCCAAACTCCCTTTACTTTCTGAGAGAAATCAGGAGAGATCAAATTAAATGGGCAGAATTTTAATGTATCCATTGACCTAAAATAAAAACATTGTTATACTGTATCCTTAAGCAGAAAGGTTAGATTGGATTCTAATGAATATTCCCCTAGGAAACAAAGATCTAACATATCTTTTTCACCCAAGCGCTGCAAATAAAAAGTAAGGAAATCTTCTGATTTTTAATGCCATTGATTCAGTCTTTAGTTTGAGCCTATATATTCGTCCAGGGTTTCCAACATTAACCTCATGAGCATTTTAATTTTTAATTTTTTTACAATTGGCAAGATTAGGTAAAAAAAAGAAAAAAACCTGTTTACTGATCCTGGCTTCGTAACAAGAACCTCAATCACTACTTTCTGCTTCAAATCAAGAGTTTTCAATCACAACATTTTTTGCCTTGGGTGGAAAAAGGAAACATGGCAATCTAAGACATTGCACCAGCGTCCAGGACTAAACTCAGCAATAAAAAAATTGAGGGTGGAAAATAAATGTTGATTATTCCCACCTTTCATCCTCTCCATTGTGAAGATTCATATATCTCTGTTACAGCCTGGAAAGTCATTTCAAGAACAGACTTCATTCTAGTGCTCTGGATAACTATCATGAAACCTGTTTTGGAAAACAAGCTTGGGAGGGTGGAAATGTGTCGCCTCTTTCGTGTAAGTACCCTCTTCCACCAGTGTACTTACATGAAGGTGTTGTTTAAATCCCATTATGTGCAAACATCTGTGGAGTTTCTGAATAACATAAAAAATAATTATTCAACATTTGCCTAATCTTTGTGAATTTAAGGTCAGAGCAGATCAGTAAAATAGCTGTCTGATTTCTGGAAAAGCACGTAATAAAGAACTTCACTCACTAATTCCTGTATCAATATTATGGCTTCTGCTTAAACTATCACAAACTCCAGTAAAAGATATCCAGCCTCAGCTTTTAGACTTCAGGAGGTGAGGAGTCCATCATGCATCCAAGTGGGCTTTTTCAATGCCTAATTAGCTTTGCTTAGAATATGTACCTCGTTTCCAGCCTGGGTTTATCTAGCATCAGCTTCTACCCACTTCAACTCATTATGACTTTTCAGTGAATTAAAAAGTCATTACCATCAGATGGCTTTCCTCACTTAAGTGCTTGTCGACCATGATGAAACCACCTCTTAAACTCCATTATAAAATAAATTGATTGAGAATTTTTACTATATCTCCTCAAAGGACATTAACTGCTTGTTGAAGTTATTAGGTAGCAAATATACCAGTATGTTCTCTATAGATTTCATAACCTCTCTGGTATGTCATAAGCCCAATACTCAAGAATGGTAGTTCTTTCTTTAAACACACCTTGTCAGTGTATACTGGCAATTTCTCAGCCTGCAGTAAGTTTCAGAAAAGAGAGGCATGGTTTTACATTCTTCAGCTGTGAAAGTCTTCCCCTTTCTGCCTTTCAAGCCTAACAGTTCAAAAATGCAGCAGATCTTGTCTTTTGAGGAAGGAAGCAGTTAGGCTCTCTCAAAAAATTTTAAAAATCCTCCTCATAAAATCCATTCTGCTGCTCCCTTCCAGCTAGTCATGCTCAGTCTTCTGTCAATAAGGGAATTTCCCCTTCTAGTTTTATATACAGGAAGCATAATGTCTAAATACAAAAGATTTGACACATCTATATACGAAAAGAATCCAGCTCCTTTAATCTATAAATTATCCCCTCTTGTTATCCAAAGCAAGTCATATATATAAAACTTAGCTATGTAAACCTGTTTTATCTCACAAACTTAGACAGAAGCTCAGTGTTAAACAATTAGCTAAGAGCTACAGTTAACTTCAATAAGCCCTATAGACTCCACTTCTCTCTCAATCCATAAATTGTTGTGGAACTTGCTACTCTGGAATGTCTCCTCCAGCAAGAACATGTTATAAGAATGAAAAATAGTTGTTACTAGTTTTGAGATCAATTCATGGCAGCAGCAATATATTCCTCTTTGAATGGTGTTCAGCTACCACTTGCTTTCAATGCCTGCTACTAAAATTGTTTGCTCTACACCTGATTTGGATTGATCTGACTTGGACTGTAAAATTCTTGTGTGTGTGTATATATATCTATATATGTAAATATATATATGAATTTTTTGCCACTTTCTGTAAAAAATTAGGAGAATCAATGCATCTTTTTCTTTTGTGATAGCACAGCACAATAACAGCAGTCATGTCTTGACTCCTGTTTGTTGCTGCTGAAGGTAAGAAACCTATCACCCTATATTAAAATTTCACATCTGAGCAAGAAACTTTATTCTGAGCAGACCTGGTCAACTTTTATGGGTGGGGTTGAAAAAAAGAGAAAAATTCCAGAAAAATCTGGAAGGTATTTTCATGATAGCACTTTATTGTCCTTCAAAATGTTTTAAGGTCCCTCTGAAATATGAAGCTAGAACTTCACCAGCCCTTGCTTTGGTTCCAGAGTGGGAGTGGTCCAGTGTGGGTTACAAACTGGTGCAGTCACATCAAGGTGTGAGGTTTCCAGGTGCACTGGTAGAAGACACTGGCTTTTTGATGCATGGTGCTGTCTTGGGATTTTGGTGTCCATGTAGTTCCTAACCCAAAGGTTTGGACAAGTAGCAGTTTCAATCTCTAATTCAAAATTTATGTTATGACATCATATTGATGACATATATCCCACAGGTGAACAGAATGAATTATATTTGTATAGGGTTATACAAATCTTCTGCATTTTCACCTTGTTCCTCATCCTTTCTTTAGATTTGTTTGCTAGGCTATTATGTGAGTAATACATCTGTTCATTCAGACGTGAAAAGGGTAGCACAAATAGTTACTTGTGCTGATTTGACTTGACAATCTCTCTTGCTTCCTTTTTCTCCTATTTTTTTACTATTTCTCTTGACATAACTCCAGCTATTTCTTTCAGCTTCTCAGTCCCAAAGCTACCATCTGGCCTGCAGCTTGGAAAAGCTGTTCTCAGTGTAGAATCTTCCTTATTTGACACTCCAGCTAAGAATTTTTATAATCTCTACTCCCACTATCCTAGGCATGCTAATAAAAAACAACAACAAATATTACTAAAAGAAACTGAAGCAAAACTTTTATGGAAGGAAAAAAAATTCATGTCAATGATGCTGCACAAATTTGAATTCACTTCAATACTAGCAATCTGTTTACTTGGGAAGAAATAAAAAAAAGCAAAAAACTTCCACAACCAAACCCCATAACCCCCATATACCAAAAAATCCCACCTGACATGATTGTGCAGCAGATACTGTGGGAAGAAATACCTGCTCCATCATAACAGTACAATACTTGAGCTGATGTTCTATTTCCTGCTGTTTTACTACTAGACAGAGTTGTGAAATGACCAACCAGGCTTTTTATTTCTTACATAAAACAGTAAAGTCCATTAATTTTTTTTTTAGAAGGTTTGCATTTTTAAGGTAGCATATCAAAATATTGCCCTTAGTTTCACTTTTTTTCATGTTGAGAACAGTGAGTGAATCATTGCTTAGAATGTAATATTCTGTACTAACTGTACAAATTTCCCTGAAGTAAACACTTTCCAAATCTGATTTGCAGTACTCCTACCCTGGTCTTTGATTTGTCAGGAGCTAACCTCACAGTAGTACAACAGCAAGCAGGGACAGAACAGCAAATCACACTAACTTAATTATGACAGGGACTGGTTGCAGTATTTTGAATAAAAAGAAAAAGACTCTCAGAAATTGAATCTTCCTGGTGAAAATAGGTTTCACAGAAGTCTGCTAGAAGAAACCAAATCTAAACAACAACTGCAGCTTGAAATAAGGGAGACTGGAATGTTTCTTACACCAGCATTTTATTCTACTTGTTTTTACAGTTCTGCACATTCCATGATTGGGACACATTTATTTAAAAATTCTACTAATAGTTCACTAAAACCCACAGAGAAGTATTTCTTAGAAGGTCATTTTGGGTTACTGGTTAATGCACTTGTGTTCAGAGACATCTGTAGATCTGGCCTGCACCAGAGGAGACAGAAGGATACATAAACCTCACACAAATGGATATTGTTGGGTCAAGAAGTTGTGATCAACAGAATGAAGTTCAAAAGACTGCTGATTGTCAGTGGTGTTTCTCAGGAATCACTCCTAAATATAATTCTGCTTAAAGTTACTGCTAATGATCTGGGCCATGGGACAGAGAGCACCTCAGCAAGATTTTGGGTGAAGCCAGGTCGCTGTGGGGAGCACTCAATAAACTCAGGATAGAGCCAGTCCTTCAGAGGATGCTCAAAAGGCTGGAGATAAGGATTCAAAGGAACTTCACCACAAAGATAGTGCGCAGTCCTGGAACTGAGATGGAATAATCTCAGGCAATTACACAGGTGGGGAGCTGTTTGTGAGAGACTGTAAGAAATGGATTTCCTCAATCTGTAGAACAGAAAGGTAAAGGGAGACCTTACTATTGTTTACAACTGTCTAGTCAGAGAGTATAATGTGGATGAAAACAGTCACAGAAATACAGAACAGAACAAAAAATGGCAAAGGCCAAGATGCAGCATGGGAAATTCTGATTATATTTTACAAAAGGTAATAAAACCTTGGATAAGGTGGCACAAAGAGGTTGTGCAATCTCTACCTCTTAATTAAAAATCCAACTAGAAAAGATTCCAAGAAATCTGGCTTAGGTTGGCCCTGCTTTGAGTAGCAGATTGGACAAAATGGGCTTCAGAGATCTCTTATGGTTTTAACTAATCTACAAAATCATATTTTAATGTTTAAAGCCTAAAAAATGCTGTAATTTTGTTCTCTCACAGAATCTTCTTTGGTTCTAGCTGTTATTTCTGGATATTCTTATAGGTAATAAATACAGCCCAACTCTTGTTAATCTCTTGATAACAGAATTCTGCTTATCTCACTGACAAGTTTTCACTTGGATGTCCAGTCTGATTAATCCAGTCTCCCATTAAACACTCAAATGGCTATGAATTTTGTTTGATTTTACTGATCAATGGTATTTTTTTCTACACTGAGAATGCTACTATTCTTTTTTGAGTTTTTCTATGCTGCTTATCTTTTCTAAATCTCAGTTTCTGCAATATTCAGTGTGAGTTTTCTACCCAGCACTTAAACAGGGACATCACTGGTGTGTGGGATGGCATAATCTATGATGCTGTTCTTTCTTTTCCTTGTTTACTAAAAAATATTTTGCTTTCTAATAGCAGCTGCACCTTAAGAAAAAGGTGCTATATGTAAACATACCATACATAAATAAAATATATTAAGGCTGGATTTCTAAGAATATAACATTTCATTAGGATTAACAGGCAATAAAGGTGGTGGTGGAGGAGCAGGAAAGAGATGTCAATTGCAAGGTCCATCTGCTACCTACAGGAAAAATCACTATTCTGTGGAAATAATTCCTGGCTGAGGAACAGCGTGCAAAACCACATCACAGTCTCTGCTAGCTGAGGATCCATTCTGTGCTGGTATGAAGATGCATGAGTATCCATCTCTTTGACTCTGTGGGCTTTAGCTGTGTTCCTGTTTCCAGGCTAGATGGGAAGCATTATTCTCCTCTCCAATGTATTAATTTCTCCTAGACTCTAATCCTTATATTTCTATTAATCCCAAGAGGAATCCATTTCATGAAGAAAGGACAAGGTATAAGTCTTAATAACTTATGCATTAATATAGATTTTCAAGAGACTTTGAGTTCTGATCAACAGCTACAGTACATTTTCTTTTTATGAGCTTTTTAGGGCTGGTCACACCTCCACCTAGAGCAAGGTGGTTATGTGGCTGATATTGACAGCTCAATAACTCCTTCAGTTCTCTCAAATGACATTTATCTTAATTGTTTGAGCTCTGCAGTTCATAGACATGCATGAAAGAATTTTTGTGAGACTGTCAAGTAAAATGATCACATTTACTTGATCATGGACTTGGTAACTACAGCCACCTTTGCTGTGATAATACCCAGAAGTCCTGTATTCCTGTTGGACTACCTCTGGGATCTTCATGTTGTGTGAGGCTCAGGAATAAAACACAAACACCCAGAAACTAGAGCTACCTGAGAGGCAGTGCCCATGTGGCATGATGTAATGTGAAGAGGGAATTTTGGAAGTGGCATTACCATACTTGGCCCACTGAGTGTACAAGGGCAAGTACAATCCATTGAGAACAGAATGCATGAATCCCTGTTATCCTGTTGCCCTTTGAAATTGCTAGTGCATTAGGAAAATAAGGCTAAAATCATTGAGCTGATCTTTTTTGAGGGCAGATCAGAAGCTCTTACTGGGAATTTTGTACATTTATGTGTATATGAGCACGTGGAAAATAAGTTTCTTAAATTCTTTTTTTTCTGTATGTTGCAACAGTATGCAATTGTTCTGCATGAAGGCAAAATACTACTACATAGGCAACAGTTTAAGAGAAAGAGGCTATTAGTACGATGTCATAATTCTTTGACAAGCACATACTTTTGTGCTGTATTAAAGCAAGGTCAACTCAAATTTTACATTGCTTTTCCTGGAAAATGCCAAGAGGCAAGAAAGCGTAATGTAACATCTCTTTTGATTTTATATCTAGGTTCTCATAGAACAAAAGGGAATTAAGTACTCAGTGAAAAATTTTACCATAAATATGTATGTAGAATTTCTATTCATTGAGAGCTGTCTGAGGAAGACTCGATTCCCAAGTTGTAAACTTCCATTTGCCTTTATAATTAGGCGATCATGTCCACATAGTAATAAACCAGCACACAGTGTTTTACTAAAAATCCACCTGCAACTATTTAGGGAAGACCATATTCCTTTGTTTCATTGAAATTCACATAAATTAAAGATATTCAAAGCTAGAAAAAATAGTCCTCCCTTCTATCTATCAAATTTTCAATATTATTTTATCATTTTGGTCAAAACATGGTAATATACTCCAGACCAGTATCTTTATTAATTTCATACAACTACTGTGGATATCCTGGTGCATTAAATTTCCATGTAGAAAAAAAAATAACTTTGCAGATGACTAGAAGGAAAAGAAAAAACAAACAAGAAAAAAGAAGGAAAAAGGAAGAGCTCAGCAATGTGACAAAAAATACTAGCTAGCCGTTGGTCAAGGGAATGAGTATTTCAGTGAGGGAGGAATTCAACCTGAACAGCATAATAGAGAGAAACAACAACTAAGTGATGGTGAATCATAGTAAGGAGTCTGAACACATTGCAATTAAACATGGAGTATAAAAAGTGGGATTTGGAGGAGAAGCTCTTGCCCCTAAATAACAGTTCACATGTGCATTCATAGAGGAAACAATTTTTAATGAGAAATTCCTTCAACTCCTTTCATTAGGAAGTGACAAGTTTCATTAGAGGAATATTTGGTGATATTTTTTCTTCTCCCCGTCCCTTTGATAATTCATCCCTACTTATGTCACATTCCATTTTTGTCTTTGGTGAATTTTCCAATTTATCATAAAATGAGCAGGTCCAAACTTACTAATATGGAACAAGAAAGTGTTAATGAAACTTCACTGAAAAGAGAAGAAAGCTCAGTTGTCTCCAAGAGCTAATAAACAAGAATTCTACCAGTTTGAGGGAATGTTTTTCCATTTTGGTTTGGGTTCTTTTGCAAGGCTTTTGCTTGCAGAGGACACATATGCTAAAATATATTTTTTAAAAAGGTCATGATTTGATATTTTTCCAGACAAAATGGAAAAGACATGAAAATACAATTTTTGAGCTGGAAAGGGCTACTGAGGTCAGTGATCAGAGAGTGAACACATGATAATATAGCAAATAAGCAAAGAAGCTAGAACTAGACTGTTATTTCTACATTAAAGGCTCAGATTTCTGGCAGGCAACATTTATATCAAAACAGTATATATTGAAATAAAATACAGGTTGCTGTACATGAACAAATCCTGGGGAGCTTTGAGGGGGTTTTGGGAGGGTTTTTTTTCCTCTCTCTAGGCTTTATCTTACACATTTCCAGCTACAAGAGGGAAAGCTAACCCACA
Organism: Pseudopodoces humilis; assembly: GCF_049639895.1. Taxonomy (NCBI): domain Eukaryota; kingdom Metazoa; phylum Chordata; class Aves; order Passeriformes; family Paridae; genus Pseudopodoces; species Pseudopodoces humilis. Next base: position 83,778,466 of record NC_142201.1, on the reverse strand, counting down.
GAGAGCTCCGTCAGAAAACCAGCTGATACTGGCATGGGCACAGTGACTCTGATCTAAGTGAAGATTGCTACTCAGCCTCAAATGAATAAGGAAGTAGCACTGGTCAAAGGGGTGATGGGGCTTGAATAAAAGTAAAAGCAACATATTTGTGGTATTTTGAAGTAATGATTAAAGATTCATTGAATTAATCTTTTTAAACTGAGTACAGAATGATAAATTTAGGCTTTTTTTTTTCCCAAGAAAAAGGAAAACTCTTCAAGCATTAAATAAAAGAGATACTTAGAGTGATTTGCAGTTATTTTTATTAGTTTATGATTTTTAATTGAAATATTATTTATAAGGCAGCAGTAGCTAATGGCCATATTTTTTCTGTGAAATGTGTTGAACTACACAAGCCAAAGAGACTTCCTGCTTTGTGAATTAGATGGAAATTTGGATTATTTATTTGTTTCTGATCTAATTCTGACCAATAATAGCTTACTGAATTCCTGCAGCACCTTCACAGGAAAATGTGAAAATGTGAGGAATTCTGCTCTGCCTTATGAGGAAAAAACTCAGGATGAACAATCATTGCAAGTGATACTTTTCTCTTGTTTAATAAATTACAAATCCTGTGCCTTGTCTTTTACAAGTTGGGCTAAAAATGTAAAGCCACAAGGTTTAAGTGAATATCCAAGAATAATTTTAAAAGGGATTATCAGAACTTTCTTCAAATTCACAACTCTTCACCTGTCCTATTTTTATACCCTATTCACCTACCTTCATCTACCCAAATTCACAACTCTTCATCTCTTGCAATAACCCTAACTGGCTAAGCAGCATAGTTTTCAATAAAATAGCATCATTTGAACAGTATTTCAAAAAAGGCTATGCAGCTTTTTTGGAGAAACAAATGAATTGTGCATCTTAAATATCAACAAATATTTATACAGCTAACAATCTGCATCTTAAGTGGTCCCTAGAAATTTAAAGAAAGGGCATACTGTAGTACTCCACGATAAACTCAATAATAATTAGAATTCCTAGCATGCTGTTAACTAATGCAGACATATTAACACGTATTTTTAGCTGAGCTTATTTTGTTCTAATAAAATTTAAAGAAGCATAGCTGAAGGGTAAGAAGTAGCAGCATCTGCTCTACTACCAGCTCTGCATTCTGCTGTGCCATTTAGGCACTGCCAGCGTGTACGTTTTTGAAACGCTGAAATGAAGTCCTAGATTGATCCACTATTACTGCTTTAAAATAGTCTGTGTATAAGTCTCCAATTTTAAATTCTGTGATACAGGATTTCTGGAGGGCTGCAATCCCAAAAGTAGCAGCTTAAATTAGAGATTTAGCTCAAAGAAGTGATGGCACTTGATCCTTATGGCAGTCTCTCAGAAAACAGATTCCACTGCATGCATCCCTACACATAGCTGTGTGTTTCTCTTTGATGTCCAGTCTCATTAAAAGCAGGGTTTTTTTCAGTTTTTTTAGTTTTTAAAAATATTTTTGTACATTCTAACACTGCAAGGCTGGTGTCTGTTTCATGACTGGGAATCTTGCTAAAGCAAGATGGCACAAATGTTAACTGGAAAGTTATTTGTTTCGTTGTACTGATGTTTCTTAAGTGATACAGATTTCTCTGAAGGACAAATTTCAAGGTAAAGAAGAGTCTGGGCCTTTACATATGATTTGAGGGAGCAAATATTGCATGAAAAGATAGTTCTTGAAGTCTTCCCAAAGACTTTGCTGCATGCTTTCATCGTTCCCTTCATATCTGCTTTCAGGCTGGTGCAGCAGAGTCCTGTCTACGGCACTTCTAAATTATGATGGGTTAATTCTCATCTCTGGGCATCGCTGGTGCTTGACAAGGTGTGAGATCTGAGGGCACATCAGCAATGTGGAGCATGTTGAGTGCCTTGGACAGTGAAATTCAGACACCTCAAGGAATATCTCCCCCATGATGTCTCACAGAAATGAAGTTATAATCTGAGAAGTTGTTCCAGTGGATTTGCTTTCCTTTAGGAATTGTGAAGAAATATAATTTAGTTGACTTCAGGCAACAGGACAAATCTCTTCAGATTTCGCACACCACACAGGCAGAAAGAAACAACAGATCCGTCCTGTTTACTGAGTACAGTTTGATTTAAAAGATCAAGGTAACATTAGAAGGAGTGTAGTCACTTTTGGGAAGACACATGTACAAGAATTAATTTAATAATTTGTGTATTAAAAATGAATATTTTACCTTTTGTTTTCTTTTTGGATGGAAATTATATTTAATCTATGGTGTATTTCTGCAAATGCAGTCTTCCTTCCTCAAATATGTGCTCTGGGGATCTCAGTATATGAGCACCTTTTATTACAATGTAATTTGCATACAATAGCAAAGGGAACGGGAGGGAAGGGGAAGGGAAGACCGATGTACCACTGCAACAATTATCAAGTTACATCCAGGGATTGCACCTCCAAAGCAAAGCTGGGAACCCAGGGACATAAAGCACATATGTGAGTGTGGATTAGTAAAGAAATCATTTGTTGGAGCAGGGTCAGGAGGAAATTTTTTAAGCTTCTTTTGTCAGTGTGTTTTGAATGCCTGACCAAGAAAAGCATCCTAAGCCATCATTAATAAAAATAAATAAGAGCCTAGCAGGAGTATGATCCATATCACAATGCAACTAACTGGTGTCTAGAGAATAAGAAAGTGTTTAAGTAAGAAAATAAATGAGGCTGTTATTGATGACTGCTTTCCCTCCAGAGATATGATCTTCTGCATATTTTGGTTTGCAGCACCTTGCTCATTTTTCCAGCAGGGATATGGTAAAACTACATCTAGTGCCAATAGGTTTGCTTTTTAATTGCCTTTCACAAGGCTTTAGTAGGAGTGCAGAGATCCCAGGAGACACCCAAGAGCACAGAAGGAAGAGCATGGAGGTAGGACTGTCTGCCCACAGACCACACTAAGAGAGTACATATCCCATATGAGAAAAACAAGAAAGATTTCACTGCGCTTACAGTTTTTTTAATATCATTACACTGCTACTCAGTGCAAGAAAGGAATTCCACAATTCTTAGCTCTTAAGGAGATCCTCTCTCAAGGAGCTCTAAGTTCCCTTCACCGTGCTGCTTTCTCACCATGCCTTCCACCCACTTTCAGTGGTACAACTTTTCTTAGCATCTGATAACAGCATAAAACAATAAATTACTACTTTTAAAATTTTTTGTCTAAATATTACTGCAGAAAATTATTATACTTGTCTTTTTTTTATAGTTAAGTGGGAATATTGAACTCAGTTTTTGTATGGTTACACAAAGTAACAAGTAATATAGAAGTGTAATAAATTATTTTGCATTTCTGAAGAAAAAGTTTATGCAGACTATTTAGAGATTACTCTGTATTTTATAAGCAGCTTTACTGTTTATATTCATTTTCTATATATTCTATGTGCATGCACAATTACTATAATACCTTGGAGCCTCAAAACCCTTTGAAATGCAGACGTTGGTAAGACTGGAAGAGAAAACAACAGTTCTATTACACTTAGCTGACAAAGGAGGGTCAGAAGCCCAAGACCCTTTTGACATGGACATTTACATGTCAGTTGCAGTGCTATGCATCTACACCTGTAAGGATCTAGAGGAGCAAGTGGAGGCTGATGTTGGCGGGATATATGAACAGCTATCTGTATACGTCTGAATTTGAAGAAACTTTCAGAAGCTACTGTGCTGGTTTACATAGGTGATGATCATTGAGGACAAAGACAAGAGACATTTAAAGAGACACCAAAGTTCTCTTTGTAGATCTGATTTTCTAATAACTTTAGAAAAATTGAGCCCTTTCAGCTTTTTATATTTTTTTTTAAGATTGTTCCATAAAACTTAGGTAAATCAATAAACCCTGAGTTTCAAATTTCCAGATTGCTGGACTACCTCATAATACAATATTCACTATTGCTTGCATGTACTTATTTTCCTTTGTCTGAGGCAATTTTGAGTCTCAGAACTCCAGAGATTCAAGCAGCATAACTTTTCCCTGAATGATAATTAGCTGGATAACTTTGTTTATTTACAGATTATTAAGCAACCTGTTAAATTAATATGTAGCATGATAATACACCTTTCAGGTTTCTTGCAGCTGCTTACTAGGAAGGTTGTTTAACAGAGGAGCCGTGGCTGATGGAATGATGGTCTCACAGGATTTACAACTTACTGAAGGAGCAGGTTTTTTTTGCACAAGTTGTATCTGTGCCTCATTGAATTGTCTTAGAAGTCAGATGTTAATTGTATCAATAAACACAGCAAGAGTGCCTTTCACAGGTCCCAAGACAGCCACTTTTGCTTTGGCTGGGGCTCTTAAAATGTTCCTTGACTGTATTTTTCCACAGTTGACTTGTACCACACAGCTAGCACTTCTCTCTGAGTCATCTACCAAGAAAGTTGGAACTGCTGGTGAAATATCCACGAGCCCCACTCTGCATCAGGCATATCAGGAGTTTCAGAAGAAAATCAATAAATTATTCCCACAGACTATGAATCAGTAATAAAATGGGATTTTCATCAGTAATAGTAGAACATTTTTGCATTCATGCAAACCCCGCCATTATTGCAAATTCAATTAGCTCTGCTATTCCTTGTTAAAATATTATAAAACTGTAAAAGTGGATTCCAAGTTCTACAGCCTCAGTTTTATGGTTGGAGGGAAAAGGTAAAGGGATACAGGCAGTTCTGCATGTATGTAAGGTTTTATAAGAAGTTCCTTTCAAAATGAACCCTGAAATACTTTATGTTCACATTATGCTCTTTAGCACACCATTACAGTTTCAACCACTTCTAAGATCTCCCATTATTAGTTGCATTGAATCATGCATCTATCTCAGAAGAGCTTAACTTTACACCCTAGATTTTAGAGAAAGCACTCTAATAAGTGGGATCTGAAAGAAAGTACTGTTGGTTATTGCTGAGAACATTATAAATATTTTAAAATGCCATTTTTCAGTTTCTTATCGCACAGTAATTAACACAAAATTGGAATAGATTCTATGCAGTACACCTCATCATTTCATGGCTGGATAGATGACACTGACTTAAAATACCTGCACAGCAATAAAGTTTATAAACCATTATGCAGCAAAAAAATATAATCATTACTAATGGAGTGCTGAATAGCAGCTAAATTCTTCTCAGTCCCCAGCATAATGTAAGGATTAATAAAACACGATTTTTATTAAAATATGAGTTGAATATCTATTACCTGGAAATCCTAGAAATTCAGCAGTTCTCTTTTTTTCTTTTTTTTTAGAATCATAGAATGGTAATGGCTGGAAGTGACCACTGGGGAGAGGTTTTTTCTTTTTATTTTTCCCTATTTTAAAACATGCATTGATACTTAGCACAACCTGGTAAATATCAGTAACAAGGACTTATATATATATATATATATATATATATATATATATATTTCTTTAATTTACATTTAATTAACCAGAGTAAATAAGTCAGTGTTACAATTGTGGAGCTGAGAATATTTGTCCATGTCTGAACCTGCTTTGAAGTACATGGTTATACAAAGCCTTGTCTACCCTGCTCCAGTGCTTGGAGCTTGGCTCTGAGCTTGGCTTCCATAATCCCTTCCAACAGTCCCTTCTATCACCTTCTGATGTTTTGACAGGAGTGGGATTAACCCACATGTAAAATGCTGGGTTTTCTGCAAATAGTTTTACACTGATTTATCCTTTTTATTTATTTTATAATCCCTCTTTGTTTCTTTGCTGATATTGCCCATCAGTTATCACCAGAGAACCTTGTGTCAGTCCTCCCAGCATGCAAACTCAATAGGTTTTCAACCTATAGCAGAACAAAAAGGAATTAATCTGTTAAAAATACAGTCCATTGAAAAACAGTTTGGCTATTTTGAGTTCACCAATGTTTTTTCCTAATGGTACAAAATTCAGGGTAGAAGGTTTAATTCTTTCTGGATTACAATCCAATCAGGATTTGTTAAAATTGCTCCCACATGAAACAATAATCCATAAACAAAGAAAGAGAGGAGTTGAGCCTGCATTTCAAGGACCACCCCCCACTATCTGGAAAAACAAAGTAAAAAATTCCTCTGTTTTTCTTGCCATCAGTAGGAAAGCTTAAAACACACATAAGTGATGCACAACTTGGAGGAAGTGTGTTCAAATGGAATTATAAACAAAATATACATTGAACAACAAGAGAACTGTAGAGTTTTTTTCTCCCCCCACTCTCCCTTTATCCATACGGGATGCTAGAAATATATGGTATAATAAAGGACTTGGAAAAAAAATGTTCAAATGGTATTATGAATACTGTGCTAACAGAGGAGCTACTTTCCATGCCTACATGAAAATAAGCCAGCTGCCTTCACTAAAATGGATGGGGCTTATTGTTATTATGTGTTGAATCAGAGATGTCTCTTCTGGTAGAATTAAAAAAAAAATAAAAAAAATTCCCCCTTCCCCCCAAAAAAGAAATAGAGATAAAGAACATAAAAAGTGCCTTTGCTTTTTTTATTTTTTTATTTTTTTAAACCTGTTCCTCACAGACAGTTTTAAAACTGACTCTTTAGTGCAGCTCTGGACATCTAATGATTTTTAATGTAACAGAAAATGTTTCTCTTCTTTTCAAAAAGAGAAACCATCTCCATGTGGGCCTGAAGACAAATACCAATCAACATGACAGGCAGAAACAAACACATGCTCTGCGGTATGCTAATATGTTCTAATTCTCTCTTCATCCAAAATGGTAGATACTCAAAAATCACAGAAATTTATACAGGTTTTTGATTATGAACCTAGGTCTTAGGTTATGCCAGAAGTGTGCACCTCAGTAACTGGATCATTCAGTAGATGGACAGAAGATTAAATAATGAATTTTAGTTTGCTTACAAAAAATGCAGTAATTTCCATTTTTTGTAATGCTGTAATTATACTGATTGCAATAAACAGTGTACACTGCTCTTTAACTCCTATTTTTCCCTTCAGCTGAGTTTCTGTGATATTTGCAATTTCTATGTATTCACATTCTAGCATCCTCTCCAGGTATCAACATACATTAGCTCAAAAATATAAAATAATCCATCTATAAACTCTGTGCACTCTGTAAAAACTCACAGAGGCTGAGAAACCAAATATTACACATTATTTGGGTATAGTATAATAGGGACTAACACTGTAATTCTGCTCCTAATGGACATCCATCAATGACTTCTTTAAGAATAGAACTTTGCATAAGAAAGACATCATTGTATGGTCACCCACTATAATCTGCATAAACATGTCAGAGAAATCAATCTAGTAATATCTTCATTGAGTCACTTCTCATTATACTGGAGTATAACCTTTAAATCCAATTTGGGCATAGAAGTGTTAGAATTATAAAATTAATTCTGTGTTAAACTGTGTTAAACTTCTTACTACTTTGAATTTCTCTACTTTTAACTTCCAAGCACTGGATCCACCTTTAATATTTTTCTGCTGTGAGAAACCTTCCACAGTCTTACAGCACCATTGCTGTCTTTGAATATTCTTTGGGATACATTTTCTACAGGGAGATAGTTTGGTCCAAATCAGCTGCTTTTCTGTCTTAAGGACGATTTCTATTTGCATTATATCTCCTTTCAACAGCTGAGCAACACAAAGGGGTTTTAAGGACAATGAGTACCCTCATAGTCTCCCCCACTCAATGAATATATTTATAATAGAGGCATACTTAGGGAAAATTAAAAAGAAACATTGGTTTCCCCTGTTAATTAAACTCTTAGTGGCTTCCCATCGGTAAAACAGAAAGACTGGAAATTAGAAGATTGTTTCTTCTCTCACAGTCCAGACAGACCTTCCCAAGCTCAGGAGATCCAGAAAAATAGCACTACATGTAGCCACAGGCATCTGCTACAACACCTTCCCTAATGTGAGATTTGTGCAGTGGGTAAAGCTCCATTTGAGCCAGTAAACCCAGACAGCCTTTCCCAGCAGTGAGAAAAGCAGCCCCTGCTCAAGTGCAGTTTATCTCTCCTAAAACAGACATCTGAACTCAGCCAGATGAGTTGTGCCCTGAAAGGACCTCCAGCAACTGGAAATGGGAGACAGGGCAATAATCTCAGATGGAGGCATGCTTGGAGGGATTACAAACAGTTATGCTTAATTAGTTCTACCTTCACCGGAATATTTTCAAAGAGAAACATTGGTTTAGGAAAAAAGTGCCAAAATTCGAAATCCATTTCTTGTATGGGGGACAGGGCTGTTTAATCAAGTGTCCCTCCTTCCTGAGGAAACAAACAAAATTCCTGGTTTCCAAACAGATCTTGTTGGAAAGAATAGGGCATCTCAGTGTTTGGACAGGGAACTGATAGTGATATAAAGGGTCAAGATGCTTGTATGACTGAATGTTTTAAAAAATATTTTTTTCTTGGTGAAATTGTATAGAAATTTCAGATTTGTTAGAAATGTGATCGCAGCTCGAATAAGTATTCTTTATTTTATACTCCTTTAGCAATGACAGTAGTTAGATTCAGTTAATGAGATATGAATATGGATTAAATATTTGGGTACTTAAGATTCTGAAAATATTCACTATTTTCCTGCAGAAAATATGTTTTCAAAGGAACTAATTTTTTGCTAGATACAAACATTTCATATCAAAATCTTACATAATTTAGAATTTGTTTTTCTTCAGTTTTTCCATTCTATCAATGTTTCATTTTCATTTTAGGAGTAATTTTTCAGAGATAATTTATGCAACTATTTTTTCCAAGATAAAACAATGAACAAGCAAAAGAAAACAATTTTTCTTATAGGATGGCTAGAATACCTGTATATTTAGAATTATTGTAAGAATTATTTAAAATCCAGTGATTTTATCTAATTGACAAATCAGTTTGGAACTTAGGTAAAAAAAAGAAATGTAATATCACTTGGAATGGGAGAATTTTTTTTAATTACAGCCCTTTTCTTATAAAGGGAAATATGTAAATCCAAACCACAAAAAAATACTTTCTTGCAGTAACCAATACAAAGAAACTGAATAGTAGATGCAGAACTGAACCAATAAATAATTAAAAACCTACAGATCCAAACAAGCAACTAGTTAGTGTGTGTTGTAGTAAATGGATTTTGTCATTTTACTTAGATGTTGATTTTGATGAGTTTAAATGACAGAGAAATACTGTTGATGTAAAGCATTGCATTTCTGCAAAACATTTGAACTGGTGTCATGACAGATCCTGTTTCATGAATTCAAATGACAAAAGCTGCAAAAACAATAAAAAATATGCATATTATTTTACAAACTGCTTTATGTATAATTATGAAAACATCATTACTAAAGTGGAACTGTATCTGACTACCTGTGTTTCCCCTCAGTTCATCAAAGGACTCTCTTGTTCTGTGTTATTTGCGTGTTTTAAGAACGACTGGGATAATTATATTAGTGCTGAAAAAAATTCTCTTAGTGACAGAAGAGGGGTAGGAGTTAATGAAAAAAATTTAGAATTTGGTTTCAGTGAAATAGTATCTATTTCAATATGGTCAAGGACCGTGTATATAGGGAAAGGGAATACAACCTACAATAACTACATGGGTTTGCTAACCTGGGAAATAGTGATGCTGAGAAATACATAGGGCCATGGTGGATAATCAGCTAATAATGAGATCCCAGGTGACATTGCAGTAAAAAGAAATAATGGATAGAAATATGGAATGGTGAGTAGGAGTTGTGAAATTATAATACATCTGCATTTGACAATAATGAAACCATTCATGGAATAATTTGTCCATTTCTGCTATTAGTGAGTTGAGAGATGCTAAAATCCCGCAAAGAATTCAGAGCAGAGCAGAGGGAGTAACTAAAACCTGGATGGCAGTGTGACATCCTAGCAGACAAAAGGTACTCCATGTTTCCAAGGAGAAAACTACAGGGTTAGCTTATGGTCTCTAAGTGTCCATGTGGGCCACAGAAATTCCACAGAAGTCTTTTCAGTGTAGAATATTATGGCAAAACAATACCAATATAGGAAAGCCAAGATGATTGGTGTGTTGGGGTGGAACAAGTGGTAATTGTTAAGGAAACTTCCTGGTCTGACACTCACAGACTGAGCAGGAGCACTGCCAGCACCAGGGACTGTCACTGCTGGCACCAAAGCCCCTTCACAGCGGTGGCTCCAGTGACCCCCCAGTGACGGGTCCTCACTTCACTTCCCCCACACCCCCTCACACTCACACTCACGCTGCTTTCCTGACCCCTTCTACCCCGGATTTCCCATGGCAGGGTCTGTGATGTCTCGTTCCATATAGCAATTTGTTCATGGCACAGTAAGCCAGAAACAGCTCGAGCTGGTGGCTCTGTGGAGGGACCCACAAAAAAAGGAGCCCCTGGGCTTTTACCCTGTCTTGGGTTGCAATGCACGATGTAACCAAAAGTAAGTATTCTGTTACCATCCCTTGAAAACAGGTGGGGCAGTGTTCTTTCTCTCTTCCAGGAGCCATCCTCCCTCCAGGGGATGATCTTCTGTTAATGGGCCATTAAGCCTCACTGCATGGCTGATAAAATTACATCATCCCACTGTGAGATGCCCCACCCAGGGGGAGGAGCCAAACATTCCTACCTGGATATAATCTGAGACCTTCAGCTCTCCAGTCAGCTTTTTTCCACTGGATCCCAGAGGGGAGACTGGACCCAACTACACCACCACTGGACCTTCAGAGGAAAACTAAGCCCTTCTATAGGATCATTGCTTCAACAGAATCACATGTCAGTCCAGGAGAACTGCAGCCACAATTTAATTAGGCTGCAACCAGCACCAACAGGGTGTCAGGTTGTATTCTGACTCTGTCAGTGGGTTGTTTGTTTTGTTGGTTTTCTTTCATGTACTGCTGCTTTTTTATTTTACTTTCCTGAGTAAAGAACTGTTATTCCTATTCCCATATCTTTGCCTGAGAGCACCTTGGTTTCAAGATTATAATATTTTGAAAGATGGGGAGGGTGGTTTGCATTTTTATTTATTTCAAGGGAGGTTTCTGCCTTCCTTAGCAGACACCTTTCTTTTCAAACCAAGACAACCCTTTCACAGCCAAGTGTGGAGTCCTGGTCACCAGGATGGACCACAGGTTTGTTATGCAAAGGGGTGGCTGTTCAAGGCTTCTTGGCTCAGCCTCCCACCCCCAGAGCTTGAAACCTGCAGCTCAGACTGCAGCTGCTCACCCAGATACCCGCACTGAGTGTGTTCCTCAACAGCAATGTCTTTAAACTGTCAGAGGGAAAGTTTAGCCCTGATATTAGTAAGAAATTCTTTACTTTGAGGGTGGTGATTCACTGGCACAGGTTGCCCAGAGAAGTTGTGGATGTTCCACCCCAGAAGTGTTCAAGGCTGGGCTGGATGGGGTTTTGAACAAACTGGTCTGGTAGATGGAATATCTGCCAATGTCAGAGGGTTGGAACAAGGTGATTTTTAAGAACTCTTACAACCCAAACCATTCTATGATTCCATTATTTGAATTCAGCAGGAAGAAAAAAGAGGATTAAAGGAAATTATTAATCTGTGGAATCACTTTCAAAATTTTGTGGTGAAATTTTTGTCATTAGAAACTATAAAGCCAGAACAGGATGTTTGTTCTACAAGACACCACACACTTTTCTTCAACTCTGACTATTGCACTTTGGGTAGGAAATGTACGGTGCTCCTATGGTTTGAACTTGTAATAAAATTGGAGTGCTCCCTAAAGCCCACCAAAATCTATGAATGGTGTTTATTGGTATGGAGAAATAGCTGGCACTTCCAGATGTGATTTGGAATATTGCCTCTCATTGTGAACAAAAAAATTGTTTGAACTTTTATTAAATACTCCAGTTTATAGCTTATGTACACTTAAGATATTATGACTACCTGGAGGCTGAGGTCTCTCTGCCACAGGCAGTAGATCACAAGCATGACTTGATCTTACAGATGCTGCACACATGTCAGACTGAGAGCATGGTAGATCTGCATGACAACTGCTCTCAGCGTGAAGGCTGCAAAATTTGAGCACCTCTGGTCCTGGTGTCCTAAGCCTACACTGGGAAGAAATCTGCCTGAGCCAAGAACTTTTAGAAGAGGAACATTGAAATGCAAAGTGGTGTTTGGTTTAGCCAGTTAGTAGTTTGTGGTGCAGACCTCAACACTGATGAATGAAGATGCTGAAGTTGTTGTCTGTACATGGAACATTCTCATCTGATTCCCCTTACTATACAGAAACAGACTTCAACATCTGCTCTTGCCACGTGGGGTACAGATCCTAGCCCCTTTTGTACGAGTCCACAGTCTACAATAAAGGAAATGATAACAAAAACAGCTTTGATGTAGAACACTGCTACCTTAAGCCTCAAATATTCAGAAAGACCAGTCTGATTTCACCATTATTATTCTCCTTCTTGTTTGCTACACCAGTGGTTTTTTCCAATGCCTTTCCCCAGGAGGCTGAGCCTGAATTGTATTCCAGGGCAATTCAGAAACTAGAAGGCAAGCTGGGCCTCATTTCTGAAAATTAACATTTAACTTTAATTGTTCCTTCCCACGCTACTTTGGAAATTATTCCTCTGTGCAAACTGAACAAGAAAGGAAAAGGTCACGTTCAAATGTAGATTTTGAAAAACCCTGAACTTTAGCTCTAGTTTACCACCTTGTCTTCATATTAAATATAGCAATAAAACCAAAACAAACCTTGTCTGCATGCCTGCTTTACATTAGAGTCTTACAAGAAAAGTTATATGTTGTCTGCTTCTTTGCTTAAAAGAAAAATAACCAATTTGCTCTTGTGTGGTTCAGGGGAAAATAGCCTTGAGAAAATGTTATTGATGTAGTATATTTATGTAGGGTTGCAAGACAAATTATGCCATCAGCAAATAAGGTCAGAGTAGCAGAGTGAATTACTGGCAAAAATAGGTTCCTTGCAAAGGACAAAGGTTCTTTTAAATGCATATAAACCTTGAAGCCATATGAGAAGAAATAACACAGATTCAGTGTGGAATGTAGTATTTTAAAGCTCCCCAAAACAACATATGATTTTTTTGTGGATGACTATTACCTTTTCAGGAAGGATGAGGAAGCCTGCATGACAGAATCAGAGTATCTGCCTGTGATTACTGTGAGGCAGTTTAAGGGCTTCCTTGAAGTGTGGTGTAGCTGCTTCAGTTAGACTTCGGACCCTGCCTTCAGAGGGGAAAACATTGCATTTAGGGATGAGTTCCTACTGCTTCTCATGGAGTCCTAATGTAGTTTTCTGCAGTGGGGAAGAAGGAATACATCCATAGATGCCAAACAACCTGCTTAACTACAAGTATGCACAAAGGTACACTGCGGAGAAAAGCATACTATTTAGTTTCTAACAGAGGAGAATTCTGCTCTACAGTTCTATATATTTCATGTAATTCCTCATCTGTCTGAAAACTGTTTAACACAGGTGCTGCTAAATTATTCACAGTACACTTCAAGCCTTTTTGCCAACCATAAAACTGAGTTTTGAAGGTTTATTTCTGAACAAGTTTCTGGGTTGGCCAGATTATAGCATCAGTTATTTAAGAAAAAAAATCATATCATATTAATTTGATAAATAATCTTTAAATAAAGCAGCATATTAAGCATGTCAACAATGCTTTGCAGTTGCAATTGGCAATAGCATTTTTTAAAAGAACAAAGTCATTGTTTGTCAGATGCACCAGGGTCCTCAAGCTACACATGTCACACTAGTCATTTATGACAATACAAATTTTGGAGAAGGCATCAGACAGATCTTCCCCTTTTTAGACATGCCTTAATTTTTGGGATGGAGCAACACACAGGATGAGTTCACAGGTACAGTCAAAGCCAGGACTGTATTTGCTGCACTGATGCAACCTGCCCATGGTTGCTTGACAGAACTGATACTGGAAAGGGTGAATTCAAGTGGCCCAGAGCCAAGCCTGTGAAAGAGCTGACACTGTCCTTGCAGGTGGTGAAGGTCTCCAAGGCAATCTCCATCCTAATCCTATACCTGACTGGCAGCAAACACCATGGTTGCATGTGTACAGCTATACACATCCAGGCTTCAACCCTGGCATTCAATGTTCCCTTCTGTTCTCAGCATGCTTCTCATCCCAGGCAAGAGCTAGACACTGCTGATAGGAGCAGAGTATCCTGAGCCGGGAGTGCCCCACGAGGACCATTAAGTCTGACTCCTGGCCCTGCACAGAACAGACCGAAGACAGTCAAGTACACAATCCAAGATCTGTTCCTGACAGGCAATTTGGGTATCAGCAACTTATTTTGAGGGCTTAGGAGTCTTGCTAGGACATCACTGGTCTGCATCTGGGACTGGCTGAGGTTGTTGGGATGAGCCCTGGATGGTGAGACACTGCTCTGCAGTGAATGGATGCCTCTGTTTTCTCCCACCCCAGGAGCCACCAAACCTCCTGCCCCCAACTCCTACTGTGGGTGACAGTGGGCAGTTAGGAAACAAGCATTTAACCACTGTTCTTTTCAAATAAGAACTTTCTCCTTTCAAACCTTTAAATATCATTGCTGAACTAATCTATCATGATAGTGAATCACACAGTACGGTCACTGATGTTAAACTGACATTTAAAACTGCTTTTTGATACTTTATGCTGCTGATTTTGAACTTTCCAAAACTTTGTAACATCACCTCTTCCTTCCTGGGCATATAACATTGTCACTGTGCTTCTGCTTTCCCGAATGTTACTTTGCGGCATAAGACTAAAGAACATTTCTGTCTTTTGATTGTGGTTTAAGAACAAAAATCTGTGAAACAAGTTTATGCAACAGGACAGGAGAAGGGGACTTTAAAGAGTGTGATTGAGAATAAATTATCTTCTTTACACAGGAGGCAGGTACTTAGATCTATATAGTTCATAATTGTAAGCTAAGAAATAGGCCTAGAGAGCTCTGTTGTGGATCAGCTGTTAAAGTAATAACCTGGGAGACTGGGTTCCTCCACTGCAATCCTGATTTATCATCAGCTTCTAATTTAGTGGTAAGTAAGGTCTTTCTGAGCCAAAATCCAACATCTTTTAAAGGTGCTTTTTTTGCTGATGTAACTCAATTGATTCTAATGGAGTCACTTTCACTTTACATCAATGAAAGTGAAATCGGGGTATCGTTACAGTCTCAGTTAACTCGTCTACCAAGTAGATTCAGTTTATCGATCAGAGCTAGGGGACAGTGTAGAGCTGGAATTTTAATCTTATTCTTAAAAAAACACAGCTTTTTGTAATTAAAAAAATCGATAAGAGACATGACAACTTTCTTACTTAAAGACTGTGACTCAAAAAAGAATGTGTTGGACTCTTGCACTGAAAAAATGCATGGTTTTTATAGAATTAAAAAGGATCATTAAGGATTAAAAAATCATTAAGAACCATTAAGAATTAAAAAAACCCTCTAAATTCATGGAGTCCAGCCACATACTTCTGAAAGCAGGCAAGGAAATGTGACAGGAAATCACACCTTTACAAGCTGTGATTTTTTTAAACTTTCAGCTCCTTGACAATAATTTTTTGTTTGTTTATTTCAGCTCACATTTCAAGATGTGAAAAAATACTGAAATACCAAATTTTCCTCAAGGCAGTGTTTAAAACATTATTCTCATAATATTCTCATAAGCTGAACTTGATGTTCTTGATGAGTCTCTTCCAGCTCAGGATGTTCTATAATCCTGTATTCTACTACAATTTCTTCTAAATACCAGTTACCCACATTCACCCTTCTAGCTTTCTTGTTATCCCACATGACACATTTCTAGCATGTTTTTATTCCCTTTAGGCTTCATGCTTTCTTGTGATGGGCCATCTAGCTTCCCTGAAGGAAAAGGCAGTCATAGAATCATAGAATGGTTTGTGTTGGAAGAGACTTTAAAGATCATTTAGTTCCAATGCCCCTGCCATGGGCAGGGACACCTCATACTGTACCAGGATGTTCAGAGACCCATCCAACCTGGCCTTGAACACTTCTGGGGATGGAGCAGCCACAACTTCTCTTGGCAACCTGTTCCAGTGTCTCATCACTCTCACAGTAAAGGATTTATTTTTAATACCCAATCTAAACTTTCCCTTTGTCATTTTAAAGTTGTTCCCCAAGGTCCTGTCACTATATGCCCCTATGAACCATTCCTCTCCTGTTGTCTTTTAGGTCCCATTCAGTTAAACAGAGTGGGAAACCCTAGAGCAGCATGCTCCATTTGGCTTGTTTGCAGAATCTAAGTAAAAATCTGCATTTTTCTGCCTGGAAGTCTTTGTGTTAGTTTTTCTTCTTTCAATTTCTGTGAGGAGGGTGCAAGTTCTTAAATCTCGAGCCCAGCTTCAGTAAGAGTTGGAAGCAGTTTGGTTTTCTTTCTTAATGCTAAAGAAGAAAGGACCAGCTTACATCTTTTGATGTGAAAAGGGGTATCTTATTTGCATTTTCAGTTGTAAAAAATTGTCACTATGGTACATAAAAGTACCATTTAATATATTTACTCTACAGGAAGGCACATAAGTACTTTATCTCTGTTTTATGTATGACAAAGCAAAACCAGGCAGACTTTAGGCTAGATATTAAGAATATTGAGTGACTAATTTTCAGAAAGCCAAGATCAGGTGTCTACTAAAAATAGCCTTGTTTGGGTTTATTATTATTGTTATCATTATTATGATGATAACAACTGGACACCTGCTCAAGCAGCAGGTTAAATTGTATTAGTCAGTGTCTAAATATACAGAGAATAAAAAATCAGTTTCTGACTACAGTGCTTATTGTCTCAGGATGAAACGAGAAACCAAAGTGGGAAATGAACAGAGGGGGAGGGGTGAGACCCAGAGCAGCACAAGGTTTCTAATACGACATCCGCAAGAGACTTTGCAGATATTTTATGAGCTAACTGTGCAATCGATCTGAGATTGCTACTGTATTGAATAGATTTGTATCTTTATATGTGGTTGTATATACACATACAAATATTCATTATACAGTTTCACAGAAGTTTGCAATAAAATCTTTCTGTTCCCACAAAGTGCCAGGTGAAAAGCACCAAGGTGCCTTTTTGAAGATATTGCACGTAAGTGCTAAGGTTGGACTTCTCTAGCTGGCAATTAATAGTCTCTTAGTAGGTGGTAAGTCTTGAAAATCCTTGAATCTGAAGATTGATGGCTTTGTTTAATGCTATGCAAGAGCAAATAAAGGAGTGTCTAGAACAGAACTGACAAATTAGAAAATCAAAATTAGAAAAATTAGAAAAATAAAAAAAAAGAAAAGGCTAAGGCAAGCAACATCCTTAACAAAACCAGAAATTGCCACATTTTACTTCACAAGACAAAAAAATCAAATATTAAGTCAAATAATTGAGCTGATGCATGACCACAATAGGCACAATTCAACTTATGTGAATAGATGCTGAAAAGGCCAAAGGGGTTGTTGTGGACACCAGACTGAGCATGAATCAATGTGTTTACATGAGGAATTCAACAAAAATGTTCCATAAGGCCAGCAAGATAAAAGAAACAAGTATATTCCTTTACTTACTCCCAATGAGGCCACACTTGAAATAGTGGTCCGGTTTTGGACCTCCCTAATTTAAGGGAAGAAATTGGAGGGAATGCTGTAGACAGCTGCCAAGATTATAACTAGCCAGGGCAAGTGACTTATGATGTGAGTTTGAGAGAATTGAGCTTGTTTAGTCTGACAAAAGAGACATTCCATAGCAGTCTGCAACTTTGTGAAAGGGCTGGGTGAAAAACAGGAGTTACCCAGGGTGGATATAGAATCCTAGTCCTTGGAGTTTTTCTATATTTGTCTAAAGTCATGGCTGACTTGATCTGGTGTTGGTGGTGGTCCCAGTCTGGGTGGAAAGTTCAACCAATGACCTCCAAAGGTCTTCAACCAGCATTTTTAAGAAGAGAGTTGTAGTTATTTTGCTGCCAGTGGTTCATCTTTTTGAGGAACCAGAGAAAGCTGTCTGACCCAGACAGATAAATGTAAGAACAATTCTGATTAAGTGATGAAAATTATGAAAAACACAGGACTGGTATTTACTAAAGTACTTCTGAGCATCACTTTGTGACATAGCATTGATATGTTGAAAGGGTCCTTCATTGCTGTGCCACAAAGTCCCACAATTTCTTGCCAGATATGGGTCAAGCCAACAGAGAAAGTGCATGACCTTTAGGGACAACTGTACCCACTTAATTCCTAAGAGTTTCTGTCCAGTTCTATTAGGATCACCATCTATTAATCAAATATGAAAGAAGACCATATATATTCCTGCACAAAAAAATTTAAACACTGGAGAATTGCAACTTAGTAGTGCATTAAATTGCACTGACTCAAAGTGGAAGTCTGGGAGATTGAGTCATTATAAGAATAGGCAATGAAGTTGATTCTTTTTGTTTTGAGTTGTAAAACATGATTGAATGTGTTTGTGGGACATACTAAAGAGATATTGTTAGTGATATATTTACAAGGGAAAATGGACAAGAGGGGCATGCAGGAGGACAATTTTTAGGTTATGATGATTCCTTTAGGGCTCATGTTTGTGCAGAATGATTAGGGAAATGTCTAATAAAGCATCAATCAGACATGCAGACCAGCTCAAGATCTGGCTTCTAGCTTAGAAGTTCATCCCACTCAGTGACAAACAATACATGAAGAAAATGGAAAAATGGAGCACAGAACTTGAAAATGAAACCTCAAAAATGTGAGAATAATCCTGACACAAGGCTGAGGTTTGGCTTTCTGCATTACCCAAGGAGCATGATGGCCTCTCAGAGATGTCTTTCCCCAGAGGCACAGGTTTCAATTTGCACCAGGCTCCCAGAAACTATTCAGTGAATTATCACAAAGTTACTAAATCCTCTGGGGCTCAACCAGGTCCCAGTTTAACTCCCACTGAGCACAGGCAGAAAGAAAGTGATAATTAAAAAAGAAGGTGGTAAAGGAATGGACATCAATTTGAGATGTTGCCTGGTATTAGGAAAAGAGGTGTGCTAATGCCCAAAAAACAAATGAGACAATACCAATTATAATGATGGTTTTCACCAGAAGGTACTCTTAAAGGGCATCTCTCATCCAGAACTGAATAAAATTATTTACTTCTAATGCCAATTGGCAATGTTAATTAGCACAGTCCTTAAAAATCTGTTCCTTGAAGAAGCCCTTTAGATGATGTAACATGCCAATATGATTCTAAGCCCTTAGATTTTCATGCTACAGATTTTTAAAACAACTACCCTCTGTTCAATACTGGCATTGCCAGGAAGAGCTGGAGCACCGGGAAGAGCTGGAACACTAGCTACTGTAAGGGTAATCTCGCTGTCATGGTTAATCAAGAGCTGTTAAGAGGAACAGCCTTTTGAAATAATAATAACAACAACAACAGCAATAACAACCATGGTGGTGGTGATGAGAGATGTACTAAACTACAGAAAAAAAGAGAAAAAAGTTCAAGCAATGAAATCTGCCAAGACAAAACCAGGAATACTGAGTAACAATCCACTACTCTAAGCCTACAAGTGCTGAGATACTAGTAGTAAATGGGTACAGAAGTAGCTGCAAAGACAGGCTATAGTAGGTTTAGTTGCTGAAATCTTTTATTTCCCTAAAGATAGACACAGATAGAGAACATATTTTATGAGAAGGGATTTTCCAGTTATTCATTTATTCCAGTTTATTTGTTTAACAAGATGAAGATGTATAGGGGATATGATTGCAACATATACAAAATATCCTTTCACCTTCTCCCTCTTTATAATTATTTAGGGAAGATACAGATAAATTGGTCATCAACATCACTGGAGTGGCTACTAGTCAGATATTTATTAGTTCACGGGCAGAGTGACATAATAGCTCTCCAATAAAAAGACTAAGGAAAGGAACAGAAACTAGCAAGGAACTGAGATGTCTATGACTGAAAGTACTGCAAAATCCAAGGCAGATTTAGGATGGAACTTGACCACTGTGACTGGAAATCCATTTATATATTCTGTCAAAATATTTTTAAAGCCTGAGATGTCCAAGACATTAGCTTTTCTGTCTTGAAATGATCTGGTTGACTTAGAGCAAGGACAGGATCTAGTTTTAAGCATAACGCCAGAGAGCAGCAAATAGATTATGGGGACCTGCAGAAAATGGGCACCCTTAGCTCTTCAGTATTTATTCTGTGCCATGGTTGGCTGTTGAATGGCTTTGATGGTTTTCTTTCCAAACCACTGCTATTCCAGAGTGGCTTCATAACTCTTCACAAGCTCTTGTGGCAATGAAGGGTCTAGAGCACAAGGCTGATGAGAAGCAGCTGAGGGAGCTGGGGGTGTTTAGCCTGGAGAAAAGGAGGCTCAGGGCAGAGCTTATTTGTCTACAGCTACCTGAAAGGAAGTTGTAGCCAGGTGGGGGAGTCAGTCTCTTCTGACAAATAACAATTGATAGAACAAGAGGAAACAGCCTCAAGTTGTGTCAGGGAAAGTTTAGATTTGATATTGGGAAAACTTTCTACAGCAAAAGGATCGTCCCACATTGGAAGAGACTGCCCAGGGAAGTGGTTGGGTCACCCTCACCGGAGGTATTTAAAAGATATGTGGATGTGGCACCTGGGGATATGGTTTAGTGGTGAGCTTGGAAGTGTTGGGTTAACAGTTGGATTCAATGCTCTTAGAGGTCTTTTCTAGTCTAAATTATTCCTTTTTCCTAGTGCCAATTCTTATTACTGAACTTTCTTAATGCTTTCCCTTTGCTCTCTTTTACTTCTGCCACTTTTTTCTCATTTTTAAAATGGTATCCAGAACCTCACACTTTCCAGACTTGTTTTTCAGATAAACTTCATATAGCAATGCTTAAAGCCTGGAAGCTCTTCAGATCTCACCAGCTGAGATTTCTCTTGGCATTTTATCATCCCTTACTGGCATGCAGTCAATGAACCCTGCTAATATACCATCAATCCTGACTGGCCCTGGAGAAAGGAGAGAGCCGGGACTTGGCCAGAACACTACTGCATTTGGCTTATTCCCAACTGGAGTTGTTTAAAACAGTCCCCAGGCTGCTTTAACACATGCCAAAGACAGCTCAAAAATCAGTAAGCTGACACCCTGAGCCACCCCATTTCCTGTACCTTCTGTGCCCAGTGGTCTCTGGGCACATCAGGCAAGAGGGGCCAGGCATCTCTTCTGATCCACTGCCACTGAAAAACTTCGGTATGATCAAAGCTCCCCAGCACACCTATCGCTCTGTCAAGCAGCTGAGCATTACTGCACACAGGAAGAGACAGGTTCTACAGAAACAGTGGGAGAAACTGAGGTGAAACTTTCAGATATGTAAACTCACATTATCATGATTTAGAACGCTGTGAAACAAAGTTAAATCCTGAACTCCACGCACTGCTCCACACATCTGTTTGTAAAGCACCATCTCCCTTTTCTGTGCGTGCATTAATTGCCACGCACTAATAAGGCAGTAGTCTCCCTTCTTGCCATCAAGCAAAAGTGTGGGCATTTGCAGAAATGTAGTCCATTACCTTTAGTAAATTACTTATTTTTTCAAATATGAGTTACTGTGAAATCAGTGGACAAATTCAGTATGTGAGACTTGCTACTTGTTGCCTTGGCTTTGTGGAGATAGTTAAAAAAGGTGCAAAACAAGTACCAAAGCTGTTGTTACTGTCTGTTTTCCACTCCCTGTGCCCTCTGCATGTAAATGATGGCATAAGGCAATAAGTTGTCTTGGCTGAGAATTGCCAACAGAATATATTCAAAAGTCCTTCATTCTCCTGCACTAAACTCATCTGATTTATTCCTTAAATCTGCTGAAATCAATATGAAAAGGCTAACTTTTAAATGGAAAAAGTTCTTTGTTCAGACACTGAGCCATCACCATGGCAGTGTCCATTTTCCATGCTCAGCTGAATCAGTACATGCCTGTCTGCCAGCTCCACTGACTTAGCATGGGCAGGGAACGTGCACTTAGCTTTGCTGGGAATGTTTATTCTGAACATCATTGCAGGGGGGTTTTTTTTTGGCCAAAGAACACAGGAGAGCTTGTTTGTCCTGAAATTCAACCTGTCACTCTGAACTCAGGGATTAACCTTATTTTGTTAGTGGGTTTTGGCAGCTGTAGCTGGTAATTTTGTAACTTTTAACTTTTGTTGTTTTGGTGTGGATTTTGTTGTTTGTTTATTTTTTAGTTATTTGGGGTTTTTTTTTTCCCCAATTTTTTTTTTTTTAAATTTCAAATAAAGCCACAACAGTATCTGTCTTGTTACTGTAACTTGCCTTATCTTATGGAAAAAAATCTATTTAAAGATAGCACCATGGTGTGCTAAGTAATACTGCTGGACATGTTGAAAGCTATCTGCTGCTGGGATATGTGTTCTGTGCTTTGCAGATCCGGGGACCATAAACCCTTCAAGAAAGGGACATTGCCTTCTCCTGTTCAGTCTTGCAGATTCCTTAAACATATATCATGTTAGGTATAAAAATTTATTTTGGGTAAATGATGGCTTTCAGGCAAATACAGAGTCTTTTGGGCAAATACAATGGCTTTAGGCAAAGATTAATGTAGTCTAGTGGTGGGTATCCCTGGGCATGGCAGAAAGGCTGGAAATATATGATCTTTAAGATTCCTTCCAATTCAAACACATTCTGTAATTCTATGGATCTATGAAATACCATATTAAATTCAAATATCCATCAATATATTCAAATCTGCTTTTACCAGCCTGATTACCACTAAAATACCAATTCTCTTATATAAGAAATTCATTGAAACTGCAGTAGTGTTTTTTAAAACTATTTTTAAAAATGTTTATCAAAATCTCTTCAGTTGTATGTCTCTGCCTTTATTCTGGTTACGTCTCTTTCTATTAACCTTCCTTTATTTTCGTCATTTCAATCTCTCACTTCTTAGAAACACTCTTGAAATCTGACCACAGTTTATTTCTGAATCCTGGGGTACATCATTTGTGCTGCACACACTTTCAACACAAATACACACTGAATGCTTTTACATAATAGGACTTTCCAGAGGCATAAACAAGGTAAGGGACAAAAGTTTAAAGCCTCTTAATCAAACACACGGACATTTGTTTGTTAATGGCCTGAGCTCTAACACAATGTTTGCACAGCATAGTGTATTTACATATCACAATATCCACAAAAGGATTAAAAATAATTTTACAACAAATTGTCACCTAAAATGCAAGAGTGTCAACTTTTGGGGGTAAGTGCATTACTTTAGAGCCAATTACTGAGTAAAATAATGAGAAGAAATGTTGATGGAAGACTCTTCCTTTTGTTTACAATGAATGAGGAGCACCAAATAAACTTCTAAGCCAAAGCATCAACTGTCTGCTGAGACTTGACAAGCCTCCCAGTGATTTGATCCTCTGGTCCTGAAAAGTGTATAGCAAGCAGCAGAGGTCTTGTCAGGTGCCAACTTTGCTGTGACAAACAACTTAGATTGTGAAAGACACAACTAACAATCTGATATTAGTCTGAAACACATCTCGAACTGGCTGTGCTTCTGCATGTATGGGAGAACACATTGTGACCTTCCAGTAGTCTAAGAGGGGTTGCCAAAAGATTGAGAGGGATTTTTGCATGAGAAGATAGTGATAAGTACAAGGAGGAATGATTTTAAACTACAAGAGGCGAGAGTTATGTTAGATGTTAGCAACCTGGTCTAGTGGGTGGCATTTCTGCCCCTGGCAGTGGGGGGAGGGTTAAACCTAGATGACATCTAAGATCCCTTTCAACCCAAACCATTCTATGATTCACTGAAAATATTACTCTCCCTTTGTTAACTGTGCTGAAATTCCTTGTGTTGTTATCTGGGGAAAGGAGCCACCAGTCAGGACAGGCCTGGCTATATGCAGACCTTATCAAGCACAGTCAAAACAAAAGCAAGATCTACAGCGTGAGCAAGAGGAATAATTATGAGATCATACATAAATACATCACTTTTGGTACAAAGAAATTTCTGCTCTGGGTCAGACCACTGGCTCATTATAGCCAGAATGCAGTCTCTGGAAATCTCAGACACATGCTGCTTTGACAAAAATATCAGAAGTCTCAGACTGTAAAGCTCCCTTTATTCTAAGAGCTAATGCTTAAATTACACCCTAAAGCAGAAGTTTTGTATCCACAAAGAAGGGAGGTGTGCACACAGATCAGTCTTGCCCCAGTACTCGTTTAGATGGTGGGTGAGGCGTGCCCCCATCCACGGAGCCCAGCTTTATCCCCATTCTTAAAGCTTTTTTTCTGGCAATGTATTTTACAGGCTGCATATCCTTGTACCACATTTTCTTTGCCTACTTTTCATTTCTGAATTTTCTTCCTTATTTCTTTTTTATGTGCTAAGATACTTTGCAAGGTGTTTTACCTTCCCTGTGCCATTCCTTACTTGACGCTTGCAGCATGTATTGTAGAACTCTGAAAATTTATCCTACCAAGCCTTGTTCTTTCATGAGTCTTGTAGTTTTTATATCTCAGTCAAAGTTAAAATTTGCTTAAACTGTGCTTTTAAATCGCAAGCCAGGTAAGATGAGTGAAAGCGTACATGTGGCACAGGAAAGAATATGAAATCATCTCTTAAAAATAATTAAACATCTCCATTCAGTGCTTCTTTTCAAAGAAAATGGCTATAGAGAAACATAAGCTTGTAGGAGTCAGTCACACAATCTATGTCTGATGTTTGATAGATGGATTATCTGTTATGCTTATTTGAGTAAAAAAGACAAGTTGTATTTATCAAACCCTTCCAAATTTACTTCTACTTGAACTAGAGAACCAGGAGACATAGTAACCAAGATCTGAACCTCTTCTCTTTTGGCAGTCATGAAGCCAGAGGATCTGTGGGCAGAAGCCGAGTGACAAGGAACATAAAACATGGAAAGACTGACAAATTTGCAGAGCCACTCTTGTGCTCAGGAGTATCTTGTGTTGTCAACCTCAGACTGCACAACAGTGGTGCCTGCAGTGCCATGGGCAGGCACATGGGCAAGACATGGGAATGCTCTACTGGGAACATAAATGCAGGCTTCAATTAGAGCCTTAAGGAAAATGGAAAGAATCAGAAAATTCAAATATGTACTCTTTTTTTTTATTCATTAGGGTCTTTCCAAATATCTAAATAAATTAATTAATAAATACATAAATAATTGTAATGAACAGAAGGAAGATGGATGAGATAAAGGAGGCTCTCTGCTTCAACTCTTGTTTCATCGCTCACAACCTTGTGTGTGAGCAGATCAGTAACTGAAAGCTTGGGCACAGACATGGTTCATTTTATAAGAATAACACTTCTGTTTCAAAAACAATGTAAAGACAAGATACCAGGAATCCATTCCTGGGGGAAAGCAGGCCAAAGCTGACTTGGCTTCCAATAGTGCATTTGGGGTTTTAGCTTATGGCTCCTAAGATCATTGTTTTGGGCAGCTGGGACTCTCCAAAGCCTTTTGGTGCTGTCTTATGGTCTGAGTAGGATCCCTCAGTGTCCTTCCTGAGCTCCCTGCTGGGACATTGATTATCATCCCTCAGTTTCTACAATGAAACTTTCGTGTGGTGGTCTCTGCAACCCTCCCTACATCTCTTTCATTTGCCACCTCCACAGCAAAAATGTTTGGTGCTCACCACTGATACAAAAACAGGGTGCAAGGAATGCCCAATTGTTTGCATTTTGAGGAGAAACAAAGGTAAAATAGGTGCTAAAAATGCAAGTGTTATCAGATGACAGGGATTTCTATCTGCTAACTGCAATGAAGCTTAAGAGTCATAGCAATGTAACATCAGACGTCTCAGACTCAGTTTGCTAACTACCAACAGTCTGGACATAATGAAATGAACACAAGTGCCTTTTAGACTAGAAATGTCAGTTTTGTCTCCTGCCAGCTACCAACCATGACACCCAGGCAGGTTGGACAGTTGTAGCATTAGTAACACACACTTTGGATCAGCTGCATCAC
Source organism: Pseudopodoces humilis (assembly GCF_049639895.1). Lineage (NCBI taxonomy): Eukaryota > Metazoa > Chordata > Aves > Passeriformes > Paridae > Pseudopodoces > Pseudopodoces humilis. The sequence continues at coordinate 83,752,519 of NC_142201.1, read as the reverse complement.
GATCCAAAACTAAGAATGACACCAATGTGCTCTCTGAATCAGATATATTTTCATATCAAAATAATAGTCACCTGTGTTTCGTGTGATGCTCATTGCAATATTCAGTTTACTGAATTTTAATTTCCTTCCTTCATTGCATTTTCCTTATAACTAAGTCCTAATTCCCTGCCTGAATGTCTATGGTATGGTACTTCACTTCTTTAGATTTTCTGCCAGCTTCCGTTTTTCATTTTTTGTGATATTAATTTGATGAGGTTTCCCATGTCTTGGCCACTGTCTGCAAGCCAGAAATGTCAAAAACTCCATGATTCTTTTCAATATAACAGAATCATGAGCGTAGAAGGATGCAATAGGACAAAGAAAATCAGTTTTAAACCAAAAGAAGAGGATTTAGATTAGACATTTGGAAAAAATTATTTACTCAAAGCATGGTAAAGGTGTTAGAACATGTTGCCCAGAGAATGTGGGTACCACATCCCTGTAAGTGTTCAAAGCCAAGATGGATGGATCTTTGAGTAACCTGGTCTATTGGAAGATGTCTCTGCCCATGGTAGGGGGGTTGAAAAGTGAGGATTTTTAAGATCCTTTCCAACCCAAGACGTTCTATGATTCTATGAGATATTTCCAAGAGAAAGGCAGGAAGGCAGGCAGGAAGGAAAGATGGAAGGCAGGAAGGAAAGAAGGAAGGAAGGCCTTATTTGTTTAGAAGACTCTGCTCCACCCTATCTAAACAAAATTGTGTTTTCAAAGCTCACAAGAAAAGAGAAAAGAGTTAGAAAGTTCTTAAGGGTTTTCCAAGGTTGACCAGATTCAGGCAGTACTGTTGAGGCTCTGGGTTTCATATGTCTTTCTAAAGGGTTGCTCAAGGCCTCTGAATGAATTGTCCCTGCCTGCTGCTGACTGTGTCCCCAGATGATTAAATCACTTCACTGAATCAGTTGTCTGGGCAGTTTTATAGATGCAGCTGTCAACCCCAATACAGGACAGGTAACAGCACTCTGTCTCTCAAGCCAAATATTAAGTATGTGCTCTGGGCTCCAAACTGCTGAAATGCACAGGCTAACAGCAACTGCAGCTGCTCCTGGATGGCTGAAGAGCTCATTCCTGTGGTCAGAGTGCTTGGCTGAGGCTTTATGAGCAAGCAGTAGGTGGGATGAGGGTACCCTCAGAAGGTTCATGTCATCTATCTCCTGTCACCATGTCTTCATTTTTCTTCAAAAAGGAAAGTGTGATCAAGCTGCAGAGAGTCCTTTGGTTACTCTGTTCTGTAGGCCAGGCATCAGGGGATGCACAAATGGGCTCTGTTTCTGTTGCACCCATTCAGACATCCCTACCAGCATTTTTACATGAACACTACCATATTCATGCAGAACGCTGCAGCTAAAGATTATTTTGTGTCAAACTGACATGGAAGAGTGCAATAGCAGTTGGGACAGCAGGCAGCTTCCAAGTAGTTATTGTCAGTTGTTTTTCTCTGTTCAGTGAGAGTCTCATAGCAGTGATCTGTTTTCAGACTCAGATGTTGCCTGACTTTCCAGGAACAAGGCATTTTTTTTTTCCTGAATTTCTTTTTTATCAGTACTGATCGTTCAGCTGCATAATCCTCTCCTGTTTTTCCCTTGTACTCAAAACCAACAACCAAAAATCTGCACATGGTTCCAGACTAAGTGTTTTTCAAGTATTATCAGGATATCTCCTTTGGCAGATTGCAAGCATGGGGAAGGAAGGCAAGATAGATTTGCAAATGCTGTGTAACACAGCATCTCAGCTGTAAACCCAGTGCCAGAGCTGTAGCACTGCTCCTCACTGCTGCTAGTGGCAATAGAAGTCAGGGAAAGTCCATATAGTTACACAGATTGAAGAAAGAAATTCCTATAAATGTATAGATATTCTGCATTATATCAGTATTTATAGATATTATAAAATAGATTGATATATTAAAATATACATCAAATATTATGTTGAGAGGTATGTAGCAGGCTAGGGAAATTTAAAGATAAATAACTTCCTGATAAAGGGATAAAATCTGGTAAAGAATTTATCCCATCATTTGAGCACTGGTGCAAACTAAGTCATATGAAATAAGCCTGGAGCCTTCTGGGATAGAAAGGAGGTACCCACAGGGCATCCAACATTGCTCTTTATGAAACATCACAAAAGACACAGGAATAACGACCCTTTTATTTTTTCTCTCTTCTCCCTTTTACCTGTTGAAATAACTTGTAAGGAACATCAGCATATTGTTACCTTGGTGACCACTGAGAGCGGTCAGCTTCTTCCTCTGTAGCTGTTTGATATCATAAGAATGTTTTTGCCCATTTTTATGACTTTTTAATAGTTTATTAACAATTAAATAAACTATCCCTATTCCACAGGGGTCGATACATGTGAGAGTCAATGGAGTCCGTTATCTGTGTGACGACATATCCAGAATAACACCTATAATCATCTCCCAGAAACGAGACATTGAGGCCAAGGTAATTCATGAAAGGCTTTTCACCACTCACAACCTCCCAAGGTATCTGCTGTCAAGATTTACTTTCACATGCAACCATTTTCTCCTATGAAAAACCCATACTGGGGATAGCTGCCAATGGTGGCTTTGCACCCTGTTACAGGTAACCTTAATCCTTAACCACACGTCTTGTATGTCTCATGGAGAGGTCAAAGCAGGTACATAATTGCTTGTTTCCATCTTCCCCTGAAAATGCTGACCTAAGAGTTCTCCTGCAGCCAGTCTAAAGGACAGTGTCACTGTCAGGTATTTTGGAAGTTATCCATAAAACAAAGACCTTTCCTTGCAGCTCTGTGTCAATATCTCATGCCCTCTGTTTTAAACCTTATCCAAAAGGAAAGGAAGCCCTTCCCAGAGTAAAGTAATACAGGCCAGATATTATGCTGAAAAAGCTGATACACGATCCTGAATTTTTGGTATCATTTGCATTTCTGTCTCTTATAACTTATAGAAGTTATACCCTCTCCTAACTCTTTTTTATAAGTTTGTGCAATGATAATTTCTTTTCCACTCTACTCATGTCCTCTCCCCTTCAAGAAGTAGATGTAACCACTAAGATTTAGAGTTTTATGAGTTTATGACTTCCTGGTACAGGGGAAGGCCTGCAGCAAAAATTTCATAAAAAGGACCAAACGTGGGCCTAGTTTTGTGTTTCAACTGGAAATTGGCCACTACTTTATGAAGCCTCTCATTAGTCATACCATGTCAATCACTTCTGTCCTCGCTTTCCTGGTACCCAGTCAACACAGCTGAACCTGAACACCTTCATAGCATTTGTCCAATATCCAAAGGTTATGCTTAATCTTTGTTTTCCTGATCACCCATACTTTATAAATAAACAGGCCTTTTCCTCTATAGTCATCAACTCTAGGAAGTTCTTCCTCTTAGCACAAAAATCCACAAAGGTGGGAAAGAAAAGGGCATTTTTCTCCAGGCTCAAACTACACATGATGTCTCTTACCTCTGGGAAAGTCAAGAACGAAGACTATAAAATCAAAGAATAATAGAATCAAAGAATCATAAATCATTAAGGCTGGAAAAGGATTTCCAAGATTATTGAATCCATTCATTAGCTGAGCACCACAGTGTGGGTCAATAAACTGTGTCCTCAGGTGTCACATCCACACACTTTCCAGGTATGGCAATTGCACCGCTTCCCTGGGCAGCCTATTCCAATAGGTGAAAACCCTTTCAAAGAAGAATTTTTCCCTAATACCTAGTCTGAACTTTCCCTGGCACAAAATGAGACCATTTGGGGGAGCACATTGAAGAGCATGTTCTGAGCCCATCTCAGAGGGTATAACTTGTAAAAAAGTGCCTCCAACTACTGCTGGCTGTGAGCTGGCCATTGAGGCACAGCAAGGATGGCCATTAAAAGGTTAGGCTTATGGCTGTACTCAATGATTGTAGAGGTCTTTCCCAATCTCAATGTCTCTATGCTTCTATAAATCAGAAGAAACCTTCAGTCTGGTAACAGTACAAATGCTTTACATTGTTAACCATTGTATTCTACAAAAAAAAGACCAACAGCAAAGCAGACCTTTCAGCTCCCTGTGTTGAATAAATGTGAAGAAAAAAAAAAAATAGAAGAAAAATAGAAAAAAGGGGAAAAATACACAAATCTTTTTGGTGTAAATACCAATAAAATTAGCAATGACATCATCCGTATCTAGGATCATCCACTAGCTTACACACAACATTTTGGGAAGTGGGAGCAAACATATTCTTGTAATTTAGCCAGCAGTGGGTGCTCACACAGTGCCATGAATTCAACAGAAATGTATTACAAATGTTCTGAAAGAGGTTAATGTTTAATTAAACATTTTATACAAGGATTATAGACTTCACACAAAACACATAGCAAGCTTTGAACGTACACAGAGCTTCATGGAAATCAGACTTAATTTACTATAGGTTTTGTTTCTTTGCCAGACATTAAAAAAAAAAAAAAAGCTGAAATGTTCAAGTCAAATGCAGCCTGTTTATAGGAAATAAAGATAATTTTGTTGTGCAAATGTAGCCATCCATATTCCAGTGAGAGGGAATTAAGCATACACAATATGTAATAAAGAAAACCCTTTAAGGGTTCAACCCACAGTCCCCTAAACCTAAGACAGAAAATTTGTCTCCCAGGACACACATTCTGCTTTTGCATATTATGGGGTTCTGAAATGAAGTACTGCACATGTCAAATTAGATAAAAACACGAAAAGGGAAATTTTGCTCCATGTAAAAAAACACATGAGCTGCCAGAACATACTAAGAATCATAAAACAGAGCTGGATAAGAAGAGACTTGTGTGACTCAAACTAATGATCTCACAGTTTGTATCAACAGCTCTATGGCAATGTAAGCTATAATCAGTTATTTTAATCTCTCAATATTAATTATAAAAACTGTTGACAAAAGAAAGTGGTAATGCATTCTGTGTTTTTTCATGTTGGGATTAAATGTTCAAATAATTAACCATGTGATGTTATGGTCAATTATATACACCACGACAAGGCAGAGGGAAGACAGCACTTGTTCATGTCATGAGCAAAACTGATTGAGCCAGAAGGTTTGGTACTTTTTCTTTACACTAATTTGGTTTGATCTGCTGTGGTGACACTGTTCTGTATGTAAATTATGCACGGCATAATTAACTGTGAACATTTTTAATAAGGTTGGATACACTTTTCTAAATGGGGCTTTGAGTAACTTGAAGACTTCAGAAGCAATTTTTAAAAATAATGGTGGGGTTAGGAAATACCCAGCCTGTAAGACTTAAAGGTTGTTTGCACAGTGTTGTTACCCTACTATATGCATTATGGGTTCTATAATTTTATCTATATGGGAGACTATGAGGGAAGAAAACTGCCAGCTCTCAGATGCATACCCTGAAAGTATTCTGTTTGAAATCACCTTGTTATCTCACTAAATGAAAGAGAATTACACCTATTATAGGTACGTCTAAAGAAATTTTCTTCTTTCTGGATCTTCCCAACAATAAAGAAAAGAAACAAAAATTAATGAAAATTCACAAAAATAAAAGGTGACCATGCTTATTGAATGTTCCTAGGCAGATGCTTTCTGTCACCAATTAATTTTTTTTTTCACTGAAGAGTGGTTAAACTTCAGAACAGGGTCCCCAGGGAAGTGGTGGAGTCACCATCCCTGAAAGTGTTAATAAAATAAGTAGACATGTCACTTTTTGATGTGCTTTAAATGGGCATGATGGCATTTGGCCAAAGGCTGGACTTGATGATCTTGGAGCTCTTTTCCAAACTTAATGATTCATTCGCTCAAGATTATTTGCTTGTTTGCTGCTTTATATAGAGTATACATAATAGTTTGTATTTTGTCAGGTTAAGGAAAGTGCTTAACCATTTTCACTCAGGAAATTCCCTGTGGAATTGTCTAAAATGGTATTTTTGCTGTATATGAATGCAATTGTTGTATATGAATGCTGTGTATGAATTGTATTGTTTGCCCAAGAATTTCAAGAATTTCACTTCTCTTAATTAGGCCTCACAGCGAGTACTTCTTGGTGAGCAGGCAGATGCTATCAGAGCAGTTTTGTGCATGGGGAGCCCAAAGCAGAAGAAAATATTTTGGACAAGCTCACTGTGGCTCAGATAAGATCAGAATCAGGTCTACTGACCACTTAGCATGTGTCTCTAAGGCACAGCAAACTTTTTTGAGCACTTCATGTATGGAGAGTCCTGACATAGCAAAGCTAGAGAAAAACCACTGGGGTTCCCAGGCTACTTTTTGCAAAGCCTGTGTTTTAATTAACATTTAGCTAAGGGAACTCATGCAAGTATTTTTATGGGCATAGCTAAAATCCTCCTGCTTGATGACTGACAATACTGCATCCCTTTTCAGCAGATGGATTAAATGGGAGGTATATTGGGATTCAAGTGATGATCTTGGCTTCAGAATGTTAACTATTTCATTCCTCATACAAAAATGATATTATTTCATTTCTCACTTAATACATAAAACAATAGATGGATATTGTTGAAGCTCAGAAGAGATATGGCTTCTTGAACAGTGGAATTGTTCAAGTCCAGGTTGGATGGGGCTCTAAGCAACCTGGTCTAGTGGGAAGTGTCCCTGCTTATGTCAGGAGTGTTAGAATTAGATGATCTGTAGGGTCCCTTTAAATTAAAACCATTCTGTGATTTTATTCACAGATTTATTTTTTTTTTGGGGTGGTGGTGGTGGAAGGGGAGAAAAAGCCTTGAGTAAACAGATAGTGGGAAGAGGTAAAACCAAAACTATTGATCCTGTTGGAGCTGTCTTCTGTTCCAAATATTTCTGAGAACATGATGGACGGTGTTACAGGGAATGGCTTATGTTCAAAATTAATTACAAACTCCTCTACAATTATAATATTATAATTATAATATCTATAATATATATAATTATAATATAATATTATAATATTATCAATGGATTATAGCCATAATATTATAACCATATATTATATTATAACCATAATATTATAACCATAAAGCTACATGCAGAAGTGGCAGGCAATATTTTCTTTCTGAAGGGTGCTGAATCAGGATGGACAGAACATGACCAAATTTACTCACCCATTTCTGTTACAACCCAACCTAACCCAGGGTAAAAAGCTCAAAAAATTTATATTATTTGCTTTACTTTTTCAGCATTAAAACAATATGTTTTGACTTTCCAGTTTGAATAACTGTTTCTTGCCAAAATTCAGTTCCATTTTTGAAAGAGATTGTAAGAAGGGGTAAAGAGAGCTTGAAATAAAAGACCATATAACAGATCAAACAAAATGTTTTTTTCTGCCTCAAAAGTCTGTCTTAATTTTCTCTACTCACCAATGAATCAAATCTACATTTTTTAGACCCAAGCCCACTTTAGAAAATGCATAAATATCAAAGGACTGGCTAACAGTTTATAGAAGGCTTCTCGTAACTCATCGACTTCAGTGTGGGATCTAGAACTGGAGGACAGAAAGAGTGAGTGAATGTATGTGAGAGGAGGTCACACAAAGAATAGGATTCTTACTTTTTTTGTTAAACTGACCAAAGGGAATACTTCATATTCTGATAAATCTCTTGAATTGAGACATTTTGTCATATAAAATTTATATTTAAAACTAAATTGTACAAAGGACTGGAAAAATACAGTATAAAGACCAGTCTTGCAGTTGGATGTCATAAGTATGAAACATTTTTCTAGTTTTGCTTTCTAAACCACTGTATACCAAACACAAATTAAACTTTATAGAATCAGAGAATGGTTTGGGTTTAAAGGGACCTTAGGTACCATCTCATTCCAACTCCCTGCATGTGCAGGGACACCTCCCACTAGACCAGGTTGCTCAGAGCCCCATCTAGCCTGGCAGTGAACACTACCAAGAATGGGCATCCACAGCTTTTCTTGGCAACCTGTTCCAGTGCTTCACCACCCTCACAGTAAAGGTTTTCTTCCTAATATCCAACCTAAATCTACCCCCTTTCAGCTTAAAGCCATACAAATAACGGCAATAGAAATGTGGTTGCCCCAAGCAGAAGCTGTTTCTAGATTGGATAATTCTCTTTGCCATATAACTTGGCCTGCTGACCCCAGCATCTAACATTCTGGAAAACTGCCCTGGTTTCTCTGCCCTAAGCCCAGCTCCTCAACATGGCATGAATAAATGCAGACTTATTCTCTACTAAGATGTTCACAGTAGTCCCTTTAAATCTACTCAGCTACAAACTTGTCCCTGTGCCAAAACCTCCTGCTTAAGGAGATGTAAAATTACACAATTAAAGTGATGTAATTGAAATAAATATATGGAAGAATTAAGTTTAATAATACATAGGAAAACTTCCTAGTGGCAAGAAGTTTACTTCAAAGGGGTTGAACGTGGGTGCAGAGTTTGAGGCACTGGAGAACAGATTCCTCAGGTAGAGGAAAATGGAATAGGGCAAAATAAAGTCAAGTTTAATTAGCTCACAGAGTCACATGGGAAGCAACCATATGGGTCTGTGCAGCTACAACTCTTTGAAGAGAATTAATTGCTTTGACCTGGTGCTGATTACAGCTGGTAGAGAAGGTAGGATAAGTCTTACATTTGGAGAAGCTACTTAAGGGAAGAAAATGCCAAACCTTGAAAACTGGAATGACCACAGGAGTTCTGGGGCAGAGGGTGGCTTGAAAAGCAACCCATCTTTAAATCCTTAATATCCTCTAATAATTCAGTAATTAGGCTGGATGGTGACATAAAATTTATTCCCCTACCTCAGATATCTAACCTACTTCAGGCACAGCATACCAATCTAGAATGGTGCTAGAACTGCTGCGTCATTGAGGACTTAGCCATATGCAAGTCCATAAAAACTTCTCACTAAAATAAATCTTCATTCAGCTCTGTAATTCTTGATTTGCTTAAAGAAGTGCACGCTGCCTCAGTAATGAAGACTGTCTCATGTAGGAAAGTTTAGCTTATGGTACTACCACTCCCAGCTTTGCCCAAGGTCAGCTCTTCCTGGCCAGACAGGCCTTATGTAAATTGAGAGGGCAGGAAAATCAGACACTGTTCCCTCTACCAGACAGTCCAGAAACAATTTTCTCATTAAATTTACTTCTTCTACTCTGTTACCTCTTTACTGGGGTCATTGTACTGTTGTATCTAGCTAAATCAGGAGAGGATGATACATTGATTAAAAAGAAATTATTGCTTGAAATTAGAATCAAAACACTGGCAAATTCACTACTGCATCAGGGTATCAGAAACTAGTTTAGTGATATAGTTTAGAAAATATATGAGAAGTTCTTTTAAGGAATGAAGAACTTCTTATAAGAATTTAAATTAAAAACTTAAGCCTGTTGGGAGCTGACACATCTGGGAGGAGGATGTGACGTCTATTATTGGGATACTTAGAGCATGTTGTGACAGAAAAGGGGGAAATGGCTTTAAACTGAAAGGTGGTAGATTTAGATTAGATGATAAGATATTCAAATACTGCAACAGTAGTAAGCACTGGCACAGGTTTCCCAGAGAAGCTGTGGCTGCCCCATCCCTGGCAGTGTTCAAGGCCAGGTTGGATGGAGCTCCGAACAACCTGGTCTACTGGAAGGTGTCCCTGCCCATGGCAGAGGCCTGGAACTAGATGATCATTAAAGTCCATTCCAACTCCAGCCATTCTATGATTCTATGATTCCATGGTTCTATGATTCTGTGATCCTTGTTCTTGCCCCTTCTTAGGGGCCAGTTTGATGTTCCTCAAACCACTGCAGACACTCCAACTACTGAAATGAAGTGGGAGCTGCTGGAAAAAAGGACCCGACTTCTTCAGGTTGCAGTGCTAAGTTTGCAATGCTGTCATAAACAAATTGTAAAAGAGCTATCAATGCAACTCCATGTACCCGCTAGAAGAGGACTTTGGTTTACAGCTTGTGCTAGTAAATCATCATTTTTGCTCATCTAGTTAGACTGATGTGTATTCCTGCTGTCATTCTGCTGTTTAATTATATGATCTCTGTTGAAATACCACATGTAAAGTAGGAAGTCCCATAGGAAGTCCTTTGAATATTGTATATTAACAGGACCATATTAACAGGAGGGCAAAGGATAGGGCAAAATGATAAGTAACCTCACTGAAAACTTGCAAGTGGACAGTAAAAGGAGGCACTTTTCTCATAAATTGACATGTAAGGGTTAGAGATATTTATTTGTCCAAGCTAAACACATTAAAAAAAACCCAAAAAAACAGAACCAAACCAAACCAAACAAAACAAAACCAAACAAAACAAAACAAAAAAAAAAGGTTGTTTAAACATAACATAAATGAAGAGAATGGGAGAAAAAAGGTCTGACTGAGACACACTAGCCTAGACATGAACAGATCATTCTATTCCTTAGGGAAGAAAGCCAGTGTTTAAACTTAATACTCTGCTTGTAATTTAATGGAAAAACATAAAAAAAACCAACAAAAAAAAGCAACTTCTGTGTTATTTAGGGCAAAGAGCCAAATCTTTATTTCAAAGAAAACATATAACAATTGTAATTCACAAGAGGCTGAGAGGCTGTTTGTATATACTTGTTCAATACAATGCCTAAAGCAGCCCTCAGAAAAAAATGAGGAGCATTCTTAACTGGCTCTAGAGCTTGTTTTCTTCTCTCTTCTTTTTCTCTGAGAAGGAGCTACTTTTAATTGTACAGGAGAGACCTAATCCATAAAGCTCTGATTGAGGGGGAGCTTTTCCATTGACTACTACTAGGCATTGGGAGGTGGATTTATCCTCAGGTCAGTAAATCAAAGAGCATCATCCAGCTATAGCAGCCACCACACAATGAATTCCAACGTGTTGGACAAGTACCTGTGTTTGCTCTTTAGAGCAAAGGCATCATAACTAACACTGAGGCATATATCAAACCCTCCCTTGGGCCAAAAGGGTTTTGCTGCTTGAATGGATATTTTATGTGAAAGAGTCAGTCACCAGCTTGGACTTGGTGAGGTATTCCCCCCTTGATTTGGAAGGGATAATCCAAACATTCCACAAAAGGATGCTACATAGGTTGAAATCATTAATATGTCTTCCACTATTCCTGTATCTTAATGCAAGGTAATTGTGAACAAAAACTTCAGCTTTGCAAGATATCCTGATTGAAGCAAACTGTTTGGTTTTTTTTTCTAAGGCCACCAAAACCCATAATCTTGAACAGCTTTCAAAGAACATTTATCTCAATATCTTGTTCTTAATCTGTATAATTCACACACAGTGAAAAGTGAAAATACGATTGGTTATTGCTAGGAAGTATAGGCAGATACCTTGTGTAGCACTTTCTTAACCTTCTCAGTGAATTCCCACCTGTAATGGTAAGGTCTGGCTCCATTAAATTGGAGTGCCAAAAATCCAAGAAGGACAAAAGTTATGTAATTAAAAAATACCCTGCACTTCCTTCCAGTGAGTGATTTGAACATCCTTGCTCTCAGTGACACAAATTGAAGGAGAAAACCTCAGGTTCAGTGAGAATCAACAAAACAGCCTTTGTGAAATCATCGGTCAGCTGCTGTAGTCCATCTTTTCATCAGATTTATGTCTGCCATCCATCCTGTGTTCAGAAGTGTTATCTCCTTCCCTTCTGGCAAATTTCCAGAGCACAGTAAAGAAAATGCCTCAACAGATGGAGAAAAAATATATCTGTTCATCTGTAGGAGGCATTTTTGCTCACTGATAACAAAGAGCTAAAAATGAGAAACTTTTGTAGAATAAAGTACAAGAGTTTGTGGTGAAGGATGAGGAAGAATAAAACCAGCCAAGATGACTAGGTTCATAGTGAGTTTTTGTTGGGCTTTTGCTGTTTGTTACTGGCGTACACATGACTTCTTGGTTTGCTAAATACACAATATGCAGGTACAAATGATTTATGCTATGTGCTTGATGACTGGATCTTTTCATTTATGGACTTTACAGCAATAATAAAAAAACCTCTAGGTTAGTTAATGAGCTTTAGCAGTCTCAGGCAGTTAACACGACATGTCTGATATTATCAGAGTTGGTACTGTAGGTTAAGCCATGGATTTTGCAGTGAAGCGCAGAATGACTACTTCAGTGAGCTCTTTCTAGCTACTGTGTTGGCTACTTCAGGATTTTGGAGACATCAGAAAAGCTTTTTTACTATACATTTTATTAGGCCTGAAGACCAAATTTATGTTTTAAAATTTCAAAGTTATTGTTTCTGGTAACCACAGCAAGTATCTCTTCCAGCCTGGCATGCCAACATCACAACTATGCTACGAGTGTGCACAGGATCTCAGAAGCTGCAGTGAATTCACACCACATTCCCAGAGGAATGGTGGAGTGGTGATCCCCTTGCCTGCCCCATTTCATATCTGGTCTTCAAACTATTTAAGCTCTACTGGTGGAGAATATATCTTTAGCCCATTTTCAACAGCCAAAGCAAAAAAACCTCTCTGTTTTAACACTCTTCTGGACACACTGAACCATTTGCCATAAATATATAATGCATGTCAAAGGTTCTTTTCACTTACTGCAACAATGATGGAGGTCTGGTTCAACGCTGACCAGAGGAGACTTGCAGACTTCAAATTTTTCAGCAACTTGGTGTTTCGCTCAACTTTTCTGATATCTGTATCCTTCATACCATTGTCATACATTGCCCCAGTAGCACACTGAAGAGGTATTTGTAGACCCAAGCCCTGGGCTTTCATTTATCACTCTAAAATGAGAAAACTTGCACCAAAATATTCAAAATTAACCTTTGTGCAGTTGTGCAATCAGAAGAAATGTGAGATTAATCCTTTGATTTTTTTCTCTCTAGATTAATGTTAGGTTGAGGGACTGGGATAGGACAGAAAGGGAAAAAGCACAGGATATGGAAAGAACAATTAGACCATTTAGATGGATATTTACATGAACAACTCTGTAAATTGCTGTGGATGTCACATAGGATTACAGCCTTTTACATGAATGGAAAATAATCCTGAAATTTGAGACCCATTTTTTGTTAACTTGGAATAGTGCAATGGGCCTCAGTTTTTCTACTTTCTTATAATATTTGATTCCACAAAAATGAACAGCAGTGGGAGACAGTCTGAGCCCCTCAGTTACAAAACACAGTGTGAACTGAGCTATTTTTTAAGTTTCTTGGGGTTCTACTATGCTGTTTGAAAGCTGCTTTTCTGTTCAGTCCAGGCATGACAATGTAGGACCTGGTCCTACATTGCATCACATTCTCCATAGGTTGCAGGAGACATTAAACCTCAGATGGTCCACAAATGGTGTCGAATCTGTATTTTATGAGTTTAGTAATTTTTTCTTGCAATACTTGTATTTTCTTCTTTGATGATTGATCCAATCAAATTTTGTTCCAAAAGAAAAAGAACAAAATTTCTATACAGTCTTAGAAGTCAGTTTTTTCTTTTTAGACTCAAAAAAAAGTTATCAACGTTAATTTTATTTGCTGTGAATAAATTATTCAGATCTTTTTTACTATATTATTAAATTTTAATTGTTCTATTGCATTTTCTCAAATGTAAACAAACCTGTGGCAGAACAAAATGCTGCTTAATTATGGCAGCTTCAATTGCTCAACAAAAGAGATATTTTGGAGAGGAATTTTTAGATTGTCTAATTCTTCCCTAAAGGCAAATTCAGTTTTCTCAAAGATACTGCCTATCCATTTTATTATAAATCCACAAAGGTAAATTTTCTAAAGATCTTACAAAAGAGATCATTTCAGCTCTTGAATTTTTTTCTCAATGAAGATAATTGCATATTAATGGAATTTTCCTTTGTTTATCACTGCCCAAAAACCTTCGTTAAAAGTGATGAGACATTCATATGAGCACATAAGGAAAAAACACAAAAAACCTCCAGAACACCACTGGGAAGCTTCAGGTTGTTTCCAGCCTTAATGATTCTATGATTTTATTCTGTGATTCTATGAATTTACACTCACAGGGCTTTGTGGAGGACAAAGCCTCACACAGCTAGCACAGACCCAGCAAACAAACTCTGTGTTTCACCTTAACTTGCATAACACGTGAATTGTGCTTTCCCAGGAGTCTCAGAAAGGCAAGATGGTGCATGCAAGGGTTCCTGCAGCCCTGCAAGATGAGGCAATGACCAGCTCATTATTTTTGCACTGCTTCCAGTGAAAGAACTCTAATGACTGAGAAGTCAGTTATTCAGTATAGTTCCAGCTCTATGACTCTGAAGGAAACCTGTGCCTGCTCCTGAGGAGTCAATATATTAGCACAGCACTCTGTGATGGTGAAACGCGAGCCAGCAGAGGTCTGGGTTGCAGTTGGGAGTGTAATTGCAGAATATACATTGGTGGGTAAGTTGTCTGAAATACTGAAAACAAGTGTGACCACGGTGGGACTAATTAGCGAGTCACAGACCTAGGCAAATGTATTTGAACCGTTCCTGGACTAGCTTGGACCATAGGAGGAAGAGTCATGAAGTTCTCGGTCCTCAGCTCTTGCTGTAGTGCCTGAACAAGTCCATTGTATAGGCTACCAGTGACCCAGGGCCCTGAGGTGTTGAGCAGTCAGTAGGAATTTTTCAGTATAAGCGTTGAGAAACTGGGGGAAAATAGATGAATGCTTCAGAGCCAGAGCAGAAGGGTTATTGTAAATGGAGCAAATAAACAGTGTGTTACTGGAGAAGGGCCTCCTACCCCTACAAGCATCGTGGTTTCTTGTTTAATGTGTTATTATTCCCATTTCATATGACTCAAATTATGGACAATGGAGAAGATTTTTGCTCATATTTAGCAATGATTGTAGAAGGAAGAAAAAAAAACCTCAGATGCTGTCAGCAATATCCAGCTGTAATCTTGCAATCACAGCTTCTCAGGGAGAGTCTCTTGCACTATCAGAAAGTACATGTGTGGTCCGATCTTAGCCAGAATGTTTGTCTGGAATTTCTCTGCTATTCTCATCTAAGACTAATGTTTATGACTGCTTTTGCACAGCCTTAGGGGCCCTCTGTCCTACCAAGAATTCTTTTTTTCATGATGGTAAGCTAAAAGACTCTAGCTGTAGCCAAGTGATCTGCTACTCCACTTTAATATTGGTGTGACACATATTTCTGATACACAAAATAGACCTATTCTTCAGCAAAAGTTTCTATTCCTTAAATTTGTTGAAGAAATAGAATAAGAGAGTAAGCTGCAGAGAGCTGTCTGCTTGACATTTAGACCTCAGTGAAGAAATGCCTGCAATTTTTTTCATTCTGGTGTCCTGTAGAAAACAACAGATCTGGGGAAAAATAATACACTTCAGGGCTGGATCCTCAGGCACAAGCTAAGGCACAAGTAGTGTCAGGCTCTAAATGAGAGCTGAATGCTACAAAGTATTTAGCAGAAATAATCTAATAAGGGCTGCTGAGAGAGCCGAGAGCTGAAACCCCGCAGAGCTGCCAGAGCCCTCAGATGAGCCCAGAAAGCTCTTACTGCCTCTCTGTGATCCACTCCAGTGTGTGCTTGTGCAAATTAAAGTAAAAATATAATTAGAAGGAAATTTCTACCCCTGCTGCCCCTCAACACATAATAACTCTTGCACGTTTGTCCTGGGGTGACTTTTTTTGAAGAAAACACAAGAAAACACAAGAAAAGAAAGGAAACACTAGAACTGAACTTTTAAACACTATTTAAGAAGGGATTAGTTTAGTTTGTGGTTTTTGCATCTATGGTCCTAGAGAAGAAAGGTGAGGAATTTAGAAAGCAGTGACCTACAACCACCAGTTGTGTCACTCCTAAAGAGGGATCTACAAATATTCCTGTTTCCCTTGTACTGCCACTCGAAGTTTGAAGTTTCCATGTGTTCTTGGACAATGCAAATTTTTGATGTAAACTTCACAGCTAATAAAGGGCTAACAGAGATGCCATGCCAGCTGGAAGGGATGGAGATGTTTTATCACACCTCTAATTATAAAATGTCCAGTGCTTTCAAAACCAGATAAGAAATATTAATCTCAAACTCTCCATGAGCCCAAAACAACCTAAATAACTCCTTCTGTCTGTTACATTTGCAAATCTAAATGTAGAGCACAAGTCCACAGTGTTTGAATTGCTGCTGAAGAGGAACCCAAATCTGACCTCAGGCCTAACCCCCACTGTAATTTTGTTTTGGTATTGGGAATTTCTGTCTGGACAATTTCAAATACAAGTGACCTTTCCCTGGAACTCTTTTCCCATGACATTTAAATAAAACTGCCCCTAAAATTCAAGTAATAAACAGGGCTGCATAACTTCTACAATTCTGAGGCTTGTTTATTGAAACAAATCAAGAAGCTAAGATGAGAGGAGATCTGAAAAAATGTTATTTTCCATGTGTATTTCTCTCCCGAATATTTTGCTTTGTTTTGAGTAAGCTTAATATATTTCATTTTTAATTCAGTTTCAATGCTCTATTTTATTGAAGTAACATTTATTAATTAGTATTTCCATGTATCTTCCTTTTGTCAGCATAGATTACTTTTAATGAATTGCAGGAATATTTAGAAAAATATATTGATATCAATTTCTTACTCAAACTTGAAATGAATTTGCAAATACATTTCCCTTACAAACTTCTGTGTTAAAAGAAATCTCATATTTGTTAGAAATACTCCCCAGACCTGGCTATGTCCACCTGTCTGACTGGCATTTTTATTTTAAAGCATGTGATTTTAATCCTGTGTGCTCAGCGACAACATTCTCAGACCATAATTTATATTGCTAATAATGTGGTTCTATAAAACAAGAAGTCCAAGGTGAGGGTGAAGGAAAGGTTTGGCTGTCAGATGCCACGGCAGCAAGAAGGATTTGACAGCAGGAGCACAGGGTGAAGAGGAAGGAGCCAGCTGTTGTTATGTGTTATGCTCCTCCATGAAAGGGGGAAGACAGAACCACTCCTGCAGTTTCAGCTCTTTCCCCTCCAGCCAGGGTGCTTTTGCTTTAACCGTGACACCAAGCTGAGGAATGAGGATGTCATTTTGCAGACTGAAGGCTCAACAGAGCAAGGACTGTCTGGTTATTTGGACTTATCCAACACTCAGCACAGTGGAGGCTCGAGAGAGACTGTGGCCTGGGGACAGTGCAAGCAATCATATAAATAACTCCTCACATGCAGGAAAACCGTGCTGAAAAGTTTAATTGCCCTGACAGTACCAATGATGGCTTGGGTAAAAGTCTACTTAAATTCCAACACTGCATTAGCAATCTGGGACAATTTTCCTTGTACGTTCACATCTCAAGTATATTTTAGATGGTCTGAAAAAACAACCCCCGCTGTCAAGCACTTCAGCTTTGCTGCTATCCAATATTTTTATTCCAAACACACATTTTTAAGTGCAGATAGGGCTAAGTGACCAGCAAATCTGATTACTGCCAGTGCATCATGCCTGACATCCTCTATGCACTTGGTTCTTGACTCAACACACTGGGGGTTAATGGGAGCTGTGAGGCTAATGCCCCGTGCAGCAGGCTGAGAGCACAGCTCTGAAAATTAACATGGTAGGCTCTCCATCTTCATGAGGCTGCTTTGCTGACTATGACAGTGATGGGTGCTGTGTAATATCAAGCAAGATCAGACCATGGCACAGGCAGAAATCCTGTCACACCAACGCAGATGTTCTTAAGGACCAAAGAGGTTTGGAAGAGGTCTCCTATCTCAGGAAATAAATTGAATATTATTTTAAAAATCACGCAGATTAAAAAAAGAGGAGGTGGAAAATTACCACAACAAAAGAAGATTTTCTTTTAGTCATCACAAAAAGGATGGAGGGATGGCTGTGGAGGGAAAACAATAAATACAGTGGGAGCTATATTTATTCTCTGGGCTTTCCACATATTCTACTAATAATCTTAAGGACATCCACATTTCTTTCTTCTCACCCTACTGCAGGATCCAGTGAAATTATTAATTGTTCAGGGAAGGGGTGATGCCTTTTTATGAGTCTGGTACAGAGGACAATGTACATATGCTGGTATTTTTAACAGCTCCACTGTGAGAGTTGTTGTAAGAATGTCTCAGTGAGAATATGATGCTTGCCTTGTGTGGGAGGTCAGGCTAGATAATTTTAATAGGCCCTTCTGAACATAAAATGTATTATCAAACAAAAAACACAGTGATACAGACAGCAATTATTTTCATAATGAGAACTGGTAATCGTGTGGACAGCACTGAGTAAAATTAAATGAGATCTGGAGACTAATAACAGACTTCTGTAACAATGAGAGGAACAAATACTCCTGTAAACAGAATTGTTATTGCCACTACTTCACATTCACGCAGCATTTTGCAGAGTTCTTACTTCATTTTGGGGAAGAACCATGAACAGAACAGAGATTCAGTGGTTGCCCAGCATGCCGTGATGCACAGGATAAAGCTCCTGTGCCAGCTCTGCCAGCCTGTCTTTTCCCCTCCCATCTCTTGCACAACTGGAACACAGCACTGATGAGGTGTCTCTCTCCTGACCCACGCTGCTCTCACTCTCTCGACCCTGGGTGACACCTGGGGACCTCAGACAGTTATCTTCCCTCCAGGGTCAGTGCAGACTGGCAGAAAGTCCTTCCAGCTCCTTCCTGCTGGCCCCATTTCAGGTGTGGTGTTTTTATCAGAACAGGTTGGAAAAAGCAAACATTAAATCAGTCACAGGATGACCTTTACCTGCAGCTCCACCCTGTCTCTGAACACACCCTTTTGACAAACCCTCTCTCAGAAGTTACCAACGATGGTACACATTTGGGGTTGTGAGAGTGTCATTGTGCATGTCTGCATGTGCAGGCATAAGAGAACCACTCAAAAATACACTTTTATTGTTCTAATTGTGTTTTTTTCTTTCTTCCCCTGCCTTAATTGAATTTACACTGACTTCTTTGTTCAGAAAGCTTACTACTTCTGTTTTTGGATTATTGGGTTTTGCCTTACATCAGTAGATATGTGCATCCTCACTAAGTAGCTTTCCACTTACCCTTAGTGGCTACTGGAGACCCATTTGCAGACACTATGTGAAGCGTTTATAAGGCCAGGAGCCAAGTTCTGAGCTGATGTAAATAAGGAGCTGTACCAATTTTCACCAGCAGATTATTTGCTATGACACTAAATTTCTCCTTTCTCCTGTCCATGATACAGGATGCTCTGTCTGCCACATGCAATAACAGTAAAATGCTGGTAAGATTAAAGGCCCCTTCTAGTAACCTTTTGCAATGTGATTTACTAATTGGGCCACGGGACTCACAAAACAGTGTGATTCTACCCCAACTACTAATTATCTGGCACTCAAATCCCAAATTAAAGACCTTATGCAGAGGATTGGAGTCTTAGGAGATGTGATTCTCTCCTGTCATTTTAAGGAAACAGACTCTTTCATACACTGTATGTATAAAAATGGGAAGAAGATGACAGGAGCAATTTTGGTTCCTTGCTATTAACATTCATGACACTCATGCTATCTGGGAATAAAAAAGAAAAGAAAAAAGAATTATACTACAATAGGGATGTTTTGGCAGTCTCGGAACTACTGCACTTATAAAAGGCTATTAATAGATTAAGATCGTGTCTACTGTACTCCCAACAGTTACCTAAGGATCTTGAAGTGCACTTGTAATAATAGCAATGCTCAGTACTTACAGAGTTTTACATCTCCAAAGTACTGTACAAACACTAACTAATTGATCATCAGCTCCACAGTGATCTGTCAACATTAATCAGAAACACCTTTTGAAAGAAGACCAACCCTGTTTATCGAGTGTTCAGGCTGCAGATCTACTCAGTATAGGCTGAGTGCCTTCATAGCATAAAATTCAGCATTACGAGAAACATCTGTCATGGACGTCCCATTTTCTCATTTTGACCTCACAGGAAGAAATATTACAAGGCAGAACATTTTCTCAGGAGAGGCTCTTATATTGTGAAGGCATTATTTGCATTTTTTTAATATACGTATTAATTTTTTAATATAAGTATTGGATTAATCTGTAGTAAAGAGGACACTGATAAAAATTTATATAGTGTGTTTTTTGGTAATTCTTGCTTCGTAGATGAACATTCTTCAGCTGTACCCTTAGAAAACTGGATTGTACAAAGGGAACAAAGTCCGTCATGATTTGTATTTTCACACCTTCAAAGCTGGTTGCCTTTGATTATGAAAATGAAGTGGACCTAAAAATAGGAAATATAGTTTTATTTTTAAAATTTATTTTTATTTTTGATGGATCACCATGTCATGTCATTGAGATGACAGAGGGAGACAAATTTCAGTTCGACTTTTCAGTGTGCATTTTATAATATTAGAGAGGTTGTGGAGGTACATCTTCAGCAGGCCGAGCTATTGCATCCATCTCCTCATACCAAAACTGTCGTAAAGGACTGTCACAGAAATCATTTCCCCTTGGTGAAGTAGTTTATATGTCCTAAATAACAAAATAAACTACTAGAAAAAAGAAATTACTAGATGATAAAACTTATCTAACAATGATGAACTTGGTAACTACCTGCAATACACATAGACACGAGCACACAGAGGTGCTGTACCCCTTCTGCAACCCAAGCTCTACCAAAAGAATAATATTAACAATCATAAGGTCAAGCTCTCCAGAGAATTTTACTTATGTGCCCTTAAGTCAACATAAAAAATGTGTGTGTATATGTATATATAGATATATATATGTGCTTGTTTGTATTTGTATATCTTATATGATCATATAGTATTATTTCTGAATGACCTGATCTCTCTTACAGAAATGCAATAATACAGAATGTTGTTGTTTTTATACTGTATGGAGGTCTTTCTTTTGTTTTGTTTTGAGGGGTTTTTAGTTTTTAGTTTTGTTTTGTTTTGTTTGTTGTTTTTTTTCTGAACACTATCTAGCCAAAATTTTCTGTTCATTTCCATATGGGAGTTTCTGTCATTTGAAATGTTTCAAAAATATTAATGAATTCCAGCTGTATTCCAGAGCAGGGTAGAGTATGAGAAAAGAATAAAATTAAAGGTTTCTCATGCATTTAGCCATTGGATGCTAGATTGTTGCATTCTTATTATAATTATGCTTTTAGGGAGGGTTTTCACAAGTAGATTATTAGATTTTCAAAAATTACAAGTGTAAAAAACAAAACAATCATCCCTTGACATAGTATTAAAATATACACGATTCAGAGACAGGATTGGAAACTTTAGTTATATCCAATGAAATTAAAAATTAAGAGCTTCTGAATGGTAATCTAAAAGATTTAATAAGTATAAACATTTTATAAGAATTTTCTTCTGGGATTATTAACATTTTATAATGCAGTTGCTGTTATATAACTCTTTTGCTGGATCCCTTTTCTCTTTGTTAGACTTCCTTCTCCCTTGATTTCTTCATTAAATTTTCCTTCCTTGTGTAGTTTTTTCCCACCTAGATTAGGTGTGGATTAGGATGATGCTTTTACTGGATGAAATGTCAACATAGCATGCATGCAGGTGCAGAGGAACACTATAGTTCAGTGTTAGGAGGTCAGAGAAAGCACAGGCTATTTTTCTAATCCTTAAATTGTTGTACATGCCAAAAAGCCACCATGTAAGGATGAATCTCTCTTGCTCCTTTTGGATCCTCTTATTTCCTTTCAATAACTCCACATTTGCTTTCACACACTTCAACTCAGTCCTAATCCCTCCCAGTTTATTTTGTTCTTCCAGTCCATTTTATTCCCTCCTGCTTGTTATCTGGACCAGGTTTCCTCATCATCCTTAGACCTACAGTGATGTTATACATTTCTCCTGAATCCAGCACCTTGTGATGCACAGCCCACTTGCTTCCCTTTAACCTCTCTCTATATTCTCAGTCTTCCATTTGCAGAGCCACTGCTCTTATTACTTTAATTCTCTAGGTTGTCCTGTTTCTAACCTGTTTTTGACTCAAATAAATATCTCCCTTCCAGCCTGACTTTGAGTAGAGAGAGAGAGAGGAAAAAAGGTTTTCAATTTTTTCAGACCCTGGATCATACAAGGCTAGGAAGAGACAGATGTGTCCTCAAAGGACTACCTGGTTTACAGCTCAAGGGGTGTGGAAATTCAGGGTGCTCTCATTCTATGTTATGAACACAATGAAAAATCCCTCAGACTGGCTTTAGAATGGAAAGCAGCATGACAGCTTTGAGAAGGTGATGACTTTGAGAGTTGCCACCTTCAGTCTCAGCATGATCCCTATATAATTACTCTTTCCAGCACTTTTTACCCTCCCCATCTAACTCTGAACTTGCTTAGGTTTCCCCAACACATCACTGAACCATCCTGATCATATTTGCCCTCCATTCTGTGGAGGATGAGCTGTATTAGATGAGCCCAGGGAAAGATGGGACACCCAAAGAGCTTCTTGGCTCTTCAAAGAATCACATAACTTTTAAATTACTTGTTTTAAGTTACATGTAACTTTCAAGAATGTGTTTTGATTGTTTCTTGGCATGCACTTGCAGACTGGTGTCACAAAGAATGAAAGAGTGCCCAAAGCCAGTAGGAATTATGAGACATCTCATGAAGGTCTGTCTTGCTCTCTGTGTTTCCAAATAATCAGTGATTTTCAGATAAGCTTCCAAGAACTGAGCCTCTCCTGTGGAGCATATCCAAACCTCCAAAGACAGCAAAAATCCAGCAGATAGAGAAAATTCCTGGCAGTTATGAGAATCCCAGCTTCAAGTAATACAAGGCTATTTTTTTCTAATCCCAGATGAAGTCTGAGAGTGAAAATGAAATGAGAAGCTCTCTATTGGAGACTGGGTCTGGCTGTAAGTCTTGAACACCCTTAGAGAGGGTATTTTTTTATTTTAAAAATGTGTTTTGCCAGTCTATTGGGAACCATCTATGTATCACTTACAAATTCTGTTGAGTCTGTGAGCTCTCTGTATTTCTACTTTTGAGCTATCTTTTAGTGTATTTGTTAGATGAAATCACATCAAGACTGTAGGTTAAAGGGAAAATGAGTACAGATCCTCTGAAGCCCAGGTCAGACCTCTCTCCATTAAGACAACCCCTGCACACACTGCCATTTAAAAGTGGATTTTTTTTTGTTTGATGTAGAGTAATAATACAGGTTGAATCAATGAAGCAGAACCAAAGCTTTAAGTTTTAGCTTTGAAATTTCTCAGTACTGATAAATGAAATGGATACTACAAAATTATTTTGTTTACAATCCTGTACCATGGGATAAAAATAGATTAGTGAATTTTCACAGAGTAAATTAAACCTCTTTCCTCTTTGTTTTGACTGAGTGCTGAATGCAGCAGAAGCACCTTTTTATTTAGTGTAGTCTCATGATTGGCTACACTCAGATTCTGTAATTAAAAAAACCCAAACCCATCAACACCCAAAACTCTGTACAGAAATGAGGCTTTCTGCCAGACAGACCTTTTCGTGTGGATAACAGAGCAAATTAGACATAAGCTTGCAGTGGCAGCACAAAATTCCTGGGTAATTTCAGAAAAGTTTACCTTCAATCTTTAAAGGAGCAGCATTGTGATGCTGAAAATTGTCACACATAAATTGCTATTTCATCTCTAGAGAAAACACAGACACAGAAGAAAATGTATTTTAAATCGGGTGAATTCCAGGGTGCTATAATGGATGATTTGTCATGGTTTCCATTGCAGAAAATGCAGAGGAAGGAGTATGAGCATGTCACTGGCAGTGCAGAAACCCCATGTGGGTTATACCCTGTTAAGGTGGGGGGCACGGGGTGACCTGTGTGTAAGACTTGGAGTCAAGAATTGCAACCTAGCTTTTGTTCTGATATCCTTGAGGCTCTAGGAACTGGATTTCACTTCTTGCCTTAAGTGTTGTTATTTTTAAAATGTGCATGAAAATGTTTTCCTGTGTTAGAGGGCAGATTTGAAGGTTGACTAAAGACTGAGAAGCTGAGACTGCTGATATGGAAACAGGAAATAGTACTATCCCACCTCGAGCATCCAATTCCACTCCTTGAATGATGGCAAATTACTTTTGATTAGTTCAAAGTTCATATCTCAGCACAGGTTGTCCTTTGAGCCATGCAATCCTAACAGACACTGAGATTTGAAGGCACAGTTCATAGAAGTATAGAATCATGAAATGGATTGAGCTAGAAGGGACACTAAAGACTTCTTATTACAATCCCCCTGCCTTGGGCAGGGATACCTTCCACTAGATCAGCTTTTTGGGGGCCCCGTCCAGCCTGACCTTGCTACATTTCCAGGGATGGGGCAGCTGCAGCTTCCCTGAGGAGCCTGTTCCAGTGCCTCACCACCCTCACAATGAGGAATTTCTTCCTAATTCCTAATCTAAACCCATTCTCTTTCAGGTTAAATCCATTCCCTCTTGTCCTATCACTACATACCTTTGACAAAAGTCCCTCCCTCCCTTTAACCTCTTTTAGGTACTAGAAGGGGATCTAAGGTCTTCCTGGAGCTTTCTCTTCTCCAGGCTGAACAAACTCAACTCTCTCAGTCTGTCTCTACAGGAGAGGTGCTTCAGACCTCTGATCATCATGGTGGCCCTCCTCTAGGATTCCACAAGCCCACATCCTTCTTGTGCTTTGGAGGCAGTACTGCAGCTGGGGTCTCACAGGAACAGAGGGGAGGTGCAGAATCACCTCCCTTGATCCTGCTGGTCACTCTGCTTTTGATGCTCAGCTTTCTGGCTGCAAGTGCACATCACTGAGCCACGTCCATAGCTGGACCCACAGTGACCAAGAGGAGCAACTCTCAGACCTCAGGAACCCACAAGGATCTTTTCCAGGAAACCCAACCACGTGCTCCATTTCTGGTATGTGTTTGAAGCTGGTGAACACCAGCTCTGCTGATCTTCTGTTATGGACTCTGCTGACTTCAACATAAACCCACTGTGGCTCCTTGTGAAATGTTTGCTGTGTTTCAGCTGTTGTAGTTACAAAATAAATCAAATATCTGTTCTTGGATGCTTTCCCTCTCTATCCTAAACTGCTCTTTCAAGTCACTGTCCCTCAAGGATCCTATTTCAGTGTTAATATTTTATGCGTTTAACTGTTATAAATAAAGAATATAAACATGGAATATAAATGCATTCCTAAAGGGCAAAATAGCACTATAAACCCCCTATTTTGCTCTGAATTTGACAAATTATTTCTCGAGAGAATAAAAGGTGTACCTAAGGAAATGTCTGCCAGTGAAAAGTTTAAATGAAAAACAGAGCAAGAAAACATGCAATGTTTTAAAGTTCTAACTAACTTTGAACAAAAGATACCTTGGGGAGGCAAAAGTAAGACTGGTATGTGTCCATTAAAGGACCCACATGTAGCCTTTGATTTCTTATGTTCAGAGGACTTTGAGATGATAGGAAGAAGATGTTAAAATGGAATTACATCATCAACCATGCAGAGACAGGGGAAGAAGTCAGTCATTGGATACACTTGTCTCATTTTTTGTGCAAGATGTTTCAGGTACTCTGAAACATTAAAATGTGATGCATTAAAAAATCTCAAAATTGTAACCATTGAAATATTTGAAGATTTTATTCTGGATGTAAGATGCTATCCAGGTAGTGTCACATTTCTTGGCAAAGAGATTCTACATATATATTAAAAAAAAAATAAAATTAGGAAAAAAAAAAAAAGGTTCAGAGAATATACAGAACACTTTATGTACTAGGTGGGAGGAAGGGAGTACAGAGAACCAGTGAAGAAAGGTCTATGTATTCATTCATTCTCTTCATTCCCTATGACCTAACCAAAGGTCCTGATCATCTGGAGGAAAACTTCCAGTTCTTTGGAGGTATGACAGAGCCAGACTTTTAGTTCAGGTCTAGTGCCAGAGTGCAATATTAATCATAGAAACATCAAATCACTGAGGTTGGAAAAGACCTCCAGGACCATCAAGTCCAACATCACCTGATGCTTCACTGGGCCTATTGCACTTCTTCCTTCCATCATTCCACAAATGCTGAAGTCTGATGTTTGTCCCTTCAAGAACTCAGCAGCCAGTAATAGCAACCAAGCCCATATTCCAGAGTATGTCATAATTTCTAACTTGCCATAGACTGGTTTTTGCAAGGGAAGAAAAAGAATTCTGATATATTATGAGCTATGAATTACCAAGTCCCACCTAGGACACAGTAACTACTACTAAAGCTGGATGGAGGCCTTTATTTTATATTATAAATTGGTACAAATGATGCCATTTACAGCACTCTGTCTGGTTTCAGCATGAGGACTGCCATGAGGACTACGAATGCCACTAGCAATTAATAAAATCTCTGTTCCCAAATGCATTTTACTGTTTGCTCCCAGAGAGAAGTACTTTGCACTTTTTGAACTTCCAGGCTGATGGGCTGAGCACACAATTGGTACAGGTTTTTTTTAAGTATATAATCCAGTACATGGCTGAGCAGATCACAAACCAGATGCAAAGTGGATGGTCTCCCTTGGGGCATGGAGAGGTGGAGAAACAACAAAATCCACAGGACATTTCTAGTGAATCAGACCCTTGTTCTCCTCCACATAGGAGGAGGGGAAAAAACCACGGTGACACATAAAACTTGTGGCAACAAATTGATGGCAACTTCTGCAAAATGGGAATACGAACTACATGGCATGAAGATAAAAGAGAATGCATCTGCAAAACATGTGAGGAAAATCGTGAATATAATTCTAGCAATTATGATTATAGTGTTGTATATGCTACTGCACTTAATTACAATTCTCCATTCTTTTCATGATATGGAAATGGACTAAATGGACTACAAAATATATCTCAAAAGACAAGCAATCTGTGGCATGAATAGGAACCTCCTTTATCTTAATACAATGAGGCCCACATTTCACAAACATGGCAGCATCTCTGAGAATTTTGATTACAACATGAACATCATGACAAAAATTAGCAGCCTTTATTTTTTCATCTGAAAACATGAATAGGATATTAGGATTATCAAGAAGAGTTGGGCTGTTCTGTTACTTTAAAAAAAGTAGTTTCCTTCAGGAGTTACATTAAAATGTTAATCTTTCCTTTATTATAAAAATAAATGTTATTTTATTGGAAGGGGAAGAGGTCTACTTTAAAAATATCCTCTTCATTTATGTGGTTAACGCTTTCCATCTTTTTCTCTATTGGAATGAGAAGATGTGCAAGTTTCATAGTATACACACACTCAATTAAAAGTTAAAATGGTCATATTGATTCATCTTAAACTGTGAACCAGAACATTCTGTGTTCAACTGTATAGATCTGTGAAATATTTGGCAAATAATGAATTCTGTTTAGGAACACTGTTCTAGAAGGGAGCCCTTGGGGAAGTGAATTAATATGCAGGAAGTTTTTTGGTATGCATTTAAAAGTGTACACTCTGGTTTTAAGTGTTGGTTTCAGGCAGTTTTCAGATGTTCCCCTGAATTAAATGAACCAGGGTGGATTTACAGGATCTGTAAATCCAGAACTAAGTAATCATACCTCTTGAGATGGGAAGTTTTATGAAAGAATGGTGTGATAAAACACAAGGTTTTTGGTGACCCAAATCTGGGGTAAAGATATCCTTGGGAATGGTAAAATTCTGAGTTGCACAATTCTCTGTAAAGATGCACTGATAAATCTTGTCAGTTTGACAATACACATTCCATCATGTATAGTGAAAGGTTCGTTCATTTTATAGGGTTTTTTTGGTGAGTGTTTAGGAGTTCCTTGAGTTGGATAACTTGCCTCTAAACCACTCAGAAATTCTGGTTGTATGTTCACAGATGAAGACTTCACTGCATGGGAATTCTGTGACTGGCCATACGGGCCATTCTCAGACACAGGAACACACAGGAGAGAAAAGAAGCCAGCCCAGAGAAAAGCATATAAACGTGCTTATTATGACATCTGTGTGGTTGTCATTGTTATTTCTCTTCTGCTCAGAAAGGCTTTTGAAGGCTGGAGGGAGAGTTATTTACTAGAAAGTGAACCTTTTTTTCAGGATTCATTGTGAAACTGCACACTTGCCTTCTACAAAAAGAAGTTTAAATTAATCGGAGTTCATCGAGCTCTGTAGAAGTCTTAAGGGCCATGGACAACTGGGATCATGCTCTCCAAAGTACAACATGTAAGAGCAACAAAACCAGGAAGGAACAGTGCCCCAGTTCTGCTGAAGCATGTGAGGCTTGTGAGCACCTGTATTTGTCTTAGTTCAGCGCAAATTTGGGAGAGAACCTCTAAATGGGGCTCCCCCAGAAAAGCAAAATTCAAACGTCCCCTCCCCACAACTGGTTTGGGAAAGAGATTTTCTTGGAGAGAAGTGGAAGAAACTGTTTATTTAACAGAAATTGAATAATATTAAACAATAAAACTTTTCACTGTTCAATGGGATGGCAAATCTAGGAAGTCCTTTTCATGTGGTGTAGCTCGGCTCGCTCAGGTTCTTATCAGTTCCTCCTGTGCTGGAAAGTGTAGAGGGCCAGGCCCTGGTGGGCCACAGGTGTGAGCTCCTGGGGTTTGGCTGGGTGTTTTTCAGTCCAGAGCAGGTTTGAACAGATCCAAGAAAAACGGAAAAAAAAATGTCTAGGGAAATCTTCTGCCTCAGCTAGCTGAAAACTAACTAACAGCCAAGGAGAGCTCTGTCCCACTGTCTGTCCATGCTGCAGACAGCACAGTCCAGGAGCAGGATGCAGGGGAGTGAGGGCTCTTTCTCAACACAAACTGTGCCCTTCTTGTTCCCCCCTTTGCTCTCAGAGCCAGTGCTAAAGGTGCAGAACTTAATATGTAACATAAACCAGGCAACTGGGGATACCTGTATCATACAATCCCCCAGGACAGCACCCAGTGATCTACATTCAAACACATCAGCTCAGCTGTGCCTCCCCAGCAAAAATCTATGTGTGGGCTGTGTCTGAGTTGTTAAAAACTGGGTTGAATTTATTTCTTAAACATTTTTCATTATCAATTCAGATTCCATATTGTCTGTAGAGTTCAGATGGAATTCTCTAGTTTTCCACCATCTGCTGTAATTCATTGGTAAAGCTGGTGCTGCAGTATGTGATGTAAGGTGGAACATAAACAGCGCTTCTCCTCCTGGTTGAATTCAGGCTAATTTACATGATTACAAATGTCCAATATTTACCCTGGGGAATTAATGAATATTTGGACTTCTCACAAGCCACTTGCTGTCAATTTTCCAGCATTTTCTTTTCCTGTTTTTCAACCAGTCCCTATTGCTGCGTTCTGTACAAAAGCTGACATTCCTACATGGGGTCACCTAGCTGAGCATTTCTTTCACTCCCTACTGCCTGCCAGAGGCTTTGTCTACACTTAGAAACACAAGCTAACTGAGATTGATTTATCCCAGTCTGGACAAGTTGTACAGCTCTCAATCTCAAATTTGATCTCTTCGCATCTGTATTATCTTGGATTCATCATAACCCTTTCTCTGTAACCAAGATATCCATGTTTTAGTACTAAATATCAGGATTCCAGAACCTACTGCACCTTAGACACTCTTTGATTAAGCCTGTGTTTCACCAAAAGTCTGAAAATAACTTTTTATTGCTTTTTAAGGCTTTTTATTTTTGTGCATGTTAATATTTTTCTTCAGAAGAGAAAATTCTTCCTCTGCAGTATTTAGTCCTTGACAATAAACAGAAGATGATGCCTTTTATTCTTCTTTTTTTTTCATGGATAGCCGTATCCAGTAAAAAGCTGACTCCTAAAAAGTTACTTTGAAGATATATAATCAGATAAGAATAATTTAATTAAAGTCCATTTAAAAATCTAATATTTATTATTAGCTTGTGTACTTCCTAATTGTTTTATAGGCTTTTATTTTTATGGCAAGATTCCAATCATTACAAATCCATGGAACTTGATACACATGCAAGCACAGAAATGCATTTTCAACTTTGCTTAAAGAGGAAATTGTCAGAAATGTCAGAGCATAACATTTCACAACAGAGAAAAAATAACTTTGCTTTTAATGATGTGGTTCTTCTCTTCCTTGTTAATATATTAAAAGTAAATTACCAATTTTGGAGGGCAAAAGGGGAAAGGGGACTGCACTTAGAAAGTGTAGGAGTGTGTAATGTCTGTAATGCCCAGAGATTAAAAAATTAAATCAATATATCAGTGTTCACCCAATGCATTGTCTTTTCCAATTTTTCTTGTGAACACTCGAAATAGATTCTGACCTCAGCCAAATCTTAATGCTGGAAATACTATCCTTACTCAAAAGAGAACTAATTTAACTGGTTTTTTTTTAATGAATAGCAGTTTATAAAATAGGACTCCTGAATGTAAACATTTTTCTAAAGACTCTCTGGGACTACTCTGTGCACTTAATTAGGTAGGATCCTTATGTCTGAATTAATGAGTTAAATATGTAGAACCCTTACAGATTCAGTAATGTCAACTAAAAAGGAATCAGCCCAGAGAATATGAAATGTTAATTCCATAAGTTCTGATTTATGGAGAGCTCCAGATATGTTGATACCATCCGTTGTAGTCTTGAATTGATTTTAAGAGGTGGGGAATGTCGGAAAGCAACATTTCCTGCTGTTTTCTGGTTAGAAATTAAACACAAATGTAAAAAACACAAATATAGCTTAAACAGCTTAAAATTTAAATTTCTAGTCTGAAAGTCAAAAATACAAGCAAAGGGAAAATAATGATAGTTACCTGGGGAATTCAGCTCAAGGGGAATCAATTTTATTGTAAAGATCATGCTTTTAATCCACCTCTACCTGAATGCCAGATGGTCAAACCAAAGAATCAACACATTAAGCAGATGGACTTGGTATCTGATTCCCAATTACTAGAGTTGCTTCATGTGGAAGGCTACTTTTACTGATCAGAGAAAATTATTTTTTCCCAGATGGTGGCAAAAAATTGCTCACTCTTTTAGTATTAAAGATTCCCAATTATCTTTCAAAGTTAGGCAGTAGCATTAAAGATTTCATCCAAGGCTCACAGAAGGTATCTATTGAGGTTGGTAGGTTTGGGTCTAACCTTAAAAGTGGGTGATAAAAACTTAGGGACAAGGAGTTTTAAAGGTATGAAAACCAGGTGATTAAGCTCTGCTCTATGTTGAGCAAGAAAAAAGCCACTGGACGTGACACAAGTAACATGGGATGCAACAAATTACTCTGTAAGACTCCGGCCAAAACTTGCAGGGATGGATGGGTGGATTCTGTGGGTGTTTAAGGAGGAGTCTGATCAGACACAGCCAAAACCCACAAATACACAGACAAGGGTCTTAGCAACTTTTGGGGAGCAGAGTCTTGCCAGAGCTACACACAGTGGACACACAGCAACAGCAGTAAAACTGGATAGGGCTGAGATTGCATGAGCAACTATAGCAGAAATAAAACATTTGAGTTCAGATTTGACAAAACTGGGGTCAGTAGAGAAAAACAATTGGATGCAGATTGTTTATTTGTGAAGAGACAAAAGCAGTGAAAGAACCAGCATGCTACAATAGAAAAGCAGTGGAATATGAAGTGGGAATAAACTTGAAGCCTGACCAGCTGGAGAGGAAAGCACATGACAGGGCCATTAATGCTACTGAGGTCCATGTGACGTTACACTGCCTCTGTTTCTGCAGGTGCTGTTAAAGGTATGGCTCCCTGTTTGTGATGGTCTGTTCACACTCAGTGTGTGCATGAGGTTACACATCCAGCCCTGCTCATGGGCAGACTCCAAAATGGAAAAAACAGCAGCCTTATATCCAGCAGCCCAGGAAAAGAGAAATCCTCAGGTCTCAAGGACTAGGAGATGTGTTTTCCTTTTAACAAAAAGTGTCAAAAGTATTTAAAATAATCCTAGTAGATATTATAACACAATAGAGCTGAAAACAAAAGAACTCTATGAAAAGAAATAAAGCTCCATTAAACCTTGTTCAGGCTGCTGCCGACAACCATGAATTAGTTACCAGCTGTACATAACTATTTAGTCAAAGTCTCTATTTCAGTGACAATATCCCTTATCAAAGGGATAAATGGAAGCATTGTTTGATGGATTCAACAAGTTTGCTCTGTAGATATCTGTACATCCAGAGGTTACAAGCAAGCATTGTTCTGACTGGAGCTTGTGCCTTCCCAAAGCTGACACACTTGAACTGGATTCCAAAACTCCCTCTCCCCATCCCCTGTGCTCATGACATTTGCAATAACTTGCAGCCTAGAGATGAAAGACTATTAATCTCAATACCCAGATAGAAATAAATAAATTAATAAATATTATACTTACATAAAATTTATATGTATATGTGTAAATTCATTATGTACTTTTTTGGGCCAAACTAAAATGCACGTTTTCTTACCAAGTAATGTGTATTTCCTTTGAAAACAGCATTCAGTCCAATAAAAAAACTTTTGACTTAACTGAAAGTTTTGCTGTCAATTTTAGCATTTTTCCTCCTTTTCACATGTCATCAGTATTTTGAAATGGTTAATTTCTGAAATAGAATTCCAGTTGAGAGACAAAGACACTAGAATTGTAGTAAACATCAGTCTTTGGAATTTTTAAAGTTTTTTTGTCTTCAGGTTTTTTGACTATGGTTATTCATAGAATAGAGTCATAGAATATAGAGGTTGGAAAAGACCTCCAAGAACATTGAGTCCAACCATTATCAATTCCCTCAAACTTTGAATCTTATGAATAGCTTAAGTGCCTCACAAATTATCACTCCCCAGTCCCAAATCTCTCTCTAACCTCAAAAAATCCATTCCCTGTACCACCTGTGTATCTGCCATTATCTGCTGAGGAACAAGGATGGAAACTTTTATGGAGTGCAGATTATCTGACATTAGGCAAATGCACAATACACTGCACATCATGTTTTGGGTGTTTTTTTATAAACAGCAATGAAATTTTACTCCCCAGCCCAACTGCTAAACTTGGTCCAGCTGTAATTAAATACAGCCTTCTGTTGTTAAAACTTATCAGGTTTCCAAACTACACCGGCTTCATGGACTCATATTTCTGTTCAATGACCAAGTTTAGACAGGCAGGAACTTCTGTTCCCCTTTTTCCTAAGGGACTGCTTTAGTTTCATACAAATATGACCTTTGAAAGAAAAGGATAAAATAAGCTTTTTGCCAGAAAAGGCTGGTAAAAGCCATTTCCTCTGTGTAAATAAAGGGAAAAGACCAAGATATTTAGTCCTTTTGAGGAACAGTTTGTATCTGTTTCAGGCGCATCTGCCAGGAGAAGTAATTTTAAATGCAAGCACTTTGCAACTTTGACAGTGATATTGGTATAAAATTCTGTAACACAAATGGGATAATAGCTTGGAAAATCTGAAGGGAAATTGCAATGACCAGGAATGGAAGAAAAGTTATTCTTTATTGCAAATGTGTATTTTTTTTGTGGCTAAATATCCTCTTGAAATTGTCTTAGCTTAGTAGCCAGTGCCCATTTGTTTGTATAAAAAATGAAGCAATAAATAATTTAAATAGTAGCAATAATATTATTCTTCTTTAAATTTAAACTCCTTCATTAGAAATAATGAAGACTTTTCTTACACAGAATAGGTGTCTGGGCAGGCAGTGAGGGTACAGGGCAGTGTTACAGCTGTGTGGTAGGGATGGCATTGCTCTGCAGATTTACTGCACTGCAGGATAAGCAGATAGAGCAGAAATGCAAACGGCTGTGTAGGTGAGCAGGTGATACGTGACATTGACCAGACACTTTAAAGATAGTTTACAAAAAGAGACAGGATTGGTATGACCTTCTCCTGGCTCTCATGTTATTTATTCTGTAATGATGGGTTAATGATTCTCTATAGCAACCACCCCCGATTGGTTCAGGACTATTCGTGGCTCCCGAGAGAGTCACTTGAAACAACCCCTCTCTTTATGTAATCATTCATCTTATCTCAGAGCAGTGTAAGACTATGAGGTAGGCTATAGAATAAATATGATAGGAACTTTATTGCTTATATCTGAATTCCTAGGAAAACCTGACTTCTTGGGGTACAGAAGAGGCAGTGCTCGGAAGGTAAAGGAGATCAAGAGCTGACAAGCAAAGGAAGGGGAGGCAGAGAGAAGAAAAAGTGTGTGGCAAATGTAGATATTTATAGTGTCTTTATGGCCTCCTGCTTCAGGGGGTAATTTTCTCTTTGGGTCTGAAAAGTGTCTTTGATGAGTCCCAGAGTCAGCCAGGACTTAAGCCTGAGCCTGTCAACACCTCCTTAAAGAGAGAGCCCCAAAAACACCAAAGGGGCTTGACAAATCGAGACCTAACTTTATAAGAATTATCAAGGTGATCGTCAAACTTTGTAAAACAGAGAAGCCACAGAACTTGTTTAGTAAAATGCAAAAGAATTTTAAATAAAATCCCTCTCTGTTGATCTGTTCAATAGGGAGGCCCCTTTCTTCCCACCTTTCCTCTACAAGCTCTGGATTAAGAGCTTGCTTGTCCTCTTCATCATTCTGCCCCTGGTTCTGTGTTTGTCCCAGTGACTCCCAGTGCATGCAGAAGCCCATTTCTTTCTTGGTTTGCCCCATCCAGCTCTGTTGGTCTTCTGGAAGAAATAACTTTGTACCAAGTCTGGAATGCAGCATCCTCATCTCCTGCTTCTCAACCACGTTCAGTGAAAGGACATAACAGAACATTGAGCACAGATCCCAGGACCCTCTGCACCTCTTCTTGGGCTGCAGGGAATTCCCAGGAGGGTTCTGGGCAAAGGATGCCTCCCATCCATCATATGGATGCTCTCCATGTGAAAAACAAGACATGGGAGCCCTGGCCCCCAGAGAGGAGGGGCTGGAGTCCAGCTGGGATGTGCTGCACAGCTGATGTATCACCAAGGCCCAAATCCTGCCCTACTCTCTGTGATTAAGTAATATGAATGCACTTTTTCGTTCCCTGTACTTGCTCTACCCTTTTGATTACAGTTGAATAAGGAGAGTTTCAGCCTCTGGATTTTATTTTCTTGGTAATTTTCTTGTTTTGTTACTGTGCATTAACACATTTTGAAAGCTTGTTGTTGGGGAACATGCCTGGAGGTGTGACCATCCCTATGTATTTTAATTTCTCAGTTTGTAAAGCAGGAAGGACTGCTCCAGTTGAATACTCTACCACTATACTTAGAAAAAGTCAGTGATTTGTAGAGAAGAAGCTGTATATATAAACCCTAATGCTTTATTTTAAAAGGCATTCATTAAAAATGAAAGTACTGTGGAAGTATTAAGTGCAAAGAATTTACAAGACCACATGCACATAAAATTGAATAAGAATTAGAAATCTTTCTTAATATGTCCTATATTGTCTCATTTACTGGAACAAAAATAAAATTTCAAAATTTTAATTTTCTGGACTAAGGTGTTTGGCAATACTGACTCTCCTACACCAAGAAATCTCTTACCACAGGAGCAAAGCCTATCAACATTAAATCGTGAGGGACAGTTTGGTTGTTTGTCCAAATTTGAATATGATTAAAAAAAATTCTAGAGGATTTTCACCCTTTCCCATTAAAAAAAAAAAAAACAAGACCATATAGGTACACAGGCATATTTAAACCATTCACTGCTTTGAATACGGCCCAGTCAGAAGAAATTGCTAAATTTGTTGTTATTAGTGTAGATTTTTCTATCCATCACAGACCACAAAATATCACCTAATGCACTTCTCGTGGTGATCAATATGTTGTTTGGGACAAATATGATCCAAATACAGCCCACTGCATATGGGGGGTGAAGGACAACTTTATCTTCCTCATCTTTATCTGATGTCCAAAGCATGTGATAGTACTTTTGCAATATTGCGGGTACTATAATACTTATAAGGACAGAATTTCTTGATCTGACCCTTTCTCTTAAAGGAATCACTGAAGACTCCCTGAAAGCCTACATTTCTGTGGACACAGCATATAAATAAGTGCATGAAAAATCTCAGAATCTTTGTATGTGAGCAATCAGCCATAAGAAAAGAGCAAAAGAAAGAGTGAATTTTATATGACAAAGTAGGACTGAAAGTTGCTTGTAGGTGGTACAAAATCTTTACCATATTTTCTTTTTTTAATTTCAAGCCTTTCCACAAAAGAAGACACCAGCAACACACAGCTTAATGTCACGTGGAAGAACCATGTAAGAATAATTAGAAAGACATAATTTCTTTTCATATTCATGAGGCATGCTCCCAGCTCTGGAACAGCTTGGAGGTAGACAGAGGGGCTGTAGCTGCCCAGGCTTCGTGGCTTGTAAGTAAATATTGAGATTATCACATCTTAGAATTTCTTCTTCCCACCCTGTATGAAATTATGCTTCTCATCATTCACTTCATAAATTTTCTTGTTGATAAGGATGCTGTTACAGCACTGCATTGGAAAGAGGGGAAAGAATTCAGTTGCCTAAATACTGAAGTGGTGCTTTAGACATGCCAGGTTATCCAAAACATTCCCATGGTAGGTAGCGGGTAGATATGACCAAGCAACTTCTGGAAAAGCAACTCAAAACCAAATGGGATATCCCAGGGAACCTTCTATAATATTAGACAAGTTAGTTTAAGAAGCAGAGGCCCATCCTGTGGGACATGGGTGAGAAAGATGCAGAATGATTTATCAGGCATGCCTCAAATGTTGCATCACTTTTGGCCAGCTGCAAAACTCTCTTTAGCACAAGAAGTAACTTAAAGCAGTTTTTTGGAATGTATTTGATACTGAAAAGATATAAGATTTATTTTTCCTTTTATTGTCAATAATTACATATGGAATATATTCTGAAATATATTATTTATGGAAGGGGACACTGTCTGCCAGTAGGTGAATCAGTATATTTAAGAATTAATTTTTCCTCTGAAGGGCGTCAAGAGTGACAATATTACCAAATAAAATGGTGCAGGCAATATAAACAGTGGAGTTCTGTGACTTTATTATTTACTTTCACCAAAGTTTACACAAAAAAAATAAGATTGGATTTAGGAAGCTAAAACATGCATTTTTTCTTCTCAGAGTGAAGACTCTTTGAAAAAAAGTGTGCTGGAGCACTTAATTTATTCTTGGGTTTGTGCATTTCAGATAAAATTCCTGCCTTTCTTTTTTTTTAATTAAATGGATTCATTTTGGTCACTCCCCCTTCTCTCCATCCTTTCAATTTGTCCCAGGAATACATCCCTATAATTCCAGAAAAAATATCTCCCCAAGCATATATTTTTTTTCAAGAAACGTAACAGAGAATAAAGTATGGAGACAACAGTGCTTCACTGATATTAAAACACAAATGTATGAAAATTGATTAAATGACTGATTAGAACTTTTCTGAAATTGGTGGCAACTATGCAGTTTGTCTAGGAAATATTAAGACACCCACACCATTTGAGGACAATAGGCACATTAATAAGCCATTAATTGATAGATTACTGGTAGTTTCATTAGCTGTTATTAAAGAGGATTTTTATAAAATTGACCTCTGTGAATATATAAATCCAAGTAAAATTAAATATTTCTTATATAAAACTCATCTTGACTACTTGCAACTTGATTAATTATATTTTGGTAATGGGCAATAGAACAGCAACTTTTCAATTTTTTAAATAAACATAATGGCCAAATAATCAATATTAGAGCAGAATTGCAGCATGGGTACAGTTGACCTGTATATGTACAGAAATTCTATTTTGAGAATTATAAAATTATTTGGGTTGAAAGTGACCTTAAGAATCTTCTACTTCCAGCCACCTTGTCATGGACAGGAACACTTTCCACTATATCTGGTTCCTCAGAGTCCTGTCCAACATGTCCTTGAACACTTCCAGGAGTGTGACAGCCACATCTTCTCTGGACAATCTGCTCCAGTGCCTCTCTGCCCTCACAGTGAAGAATTTCCTCCTAATATCTAATATAAACCTACCCTCTTTCAATTTGAAGCCATTCCCCCTCATCTTGTTATTATATGCCCTTATGACACATGACATGCTTGTTATGTCAGACATGGACTTTTTCCACTTTTCCCAGCTGTAAAATATGATCTAAAAGAATAATCTACAGATATAATCTACAGATTTAACACATACTATTTTTAGAGACTTATGTCTGTACCTCACACAGGTTATGTAACCAATAGTGTAATGTACAACCACAAGCTATTGCATCATATTTTAATTTATGAGCAGAACAGTGGCATGTGTGGGTTAGCAAGTAATGTCATTAGCAGTGTGGAGGTAGTTTTCATACAGAGCCATTAAGAACTAAATGATAACGGCAAATTATTTCATTTTAGTCTGTACTTAGTAACAGCTCGCCTGTGCTAAGCGAAGTTTGAATAGGTGATCCTGAGGCATGAGACTTATGTCTGTCCTAAATCCATCCTGATCAGAAATTAGAGACATTTCCTTGTTCAAATTTTTGTTCTCATTTCAGAAGTGCTAAATGTCCGTCTGTAACTTTTCCACAGTATAAACTCTCCTCATTACTACTGGATAAGAAATCACTACCCTTGGAGGTTAATGAGATGTTTTACACACCACAATTGCAGGGTGATCACTTCCATAGGAAGATAGAAAGCACTGTAAAAAATATATAAAATTGTACTTTAGTTATAGTTAGCAATTTGTTTTGGGTGTTTGAAGATGAAAGGCTGAGACTGCTGTCATCTGTATCTGTCTGTGATGTGTCTGCCACCTCA
This sequence comes from Pseudopodoces humilis, assembly GCF_049639895.1. Lineage (NCBI taxonomy): Eukaryota > Metazoa > Chordata > Aves > Passeriformes > Paridae > Pseudopodoces > Pseudopodoces humilis. The sequence goes on along the minus strand of NC_142201.1, from coordinate 83,713,970 downwards.
GCTGGACGTTGAAGATCATTTTTTTTCTCACTGGAGAGAGATATTTCTTTGCTGTGGTTCACCTGACCTTTTTTGGATGTGTGTGATGAGTTCTGTTGCACTCTTGGACTGCTCAGGTTCTGTGAAATGAGCCCAATGTCACCAGGCAGGTGCATTCACCTGCACTCTGAGTGTCTGCCTCAAATGTGAATTCCTTCCTATACAATACCTTAATTTGCTGGCACTGCACCTTAATACACTATGGGGTCTTGAGTATCCCAGCTGATCTGAGACTACCATAATAACAGCTAGATTTGTCTGTTGATAAAGAGGACCAGGTCTTCTCTTATTTCCTTTTCATCTTCATTTATTGTCACATTTCCATGCTGGTTATTTCTGCTCTACTTTACTTCTCCATGTGTTTTCAGAGGTGACAACTGGCCCTCCTACTGTTCTCATCTGACATTTAGTAAATAATTTGCTGGATTTTATGAAACTTCACTTTCCTAGGAGTAAAGTTCTGGATTCAAAGTGGGAAGATGTGGGTGTGAATCCTTCGAGGTTTCCTTTGCCTGATGGGTATTTCAGCACAGGGGAAGATGTGTCTTTTTCACTTGGTTCTGCAGCAAATCAATCAGAAATAAAAGAAAAAGCAGAAGCCTGGAGACAGTGCTGCTTGAATACTGCAACCATATCCAGGTACAGATGTTAGAATTTGTGCTGAAATCTCCTCTAAATAGTAAGAGCCATTGACTTAAGTGGTTCCAGAAATACTATAGATGGTAGAATGACTGTAAAAATATTGAGTTTTGTCTTCTAAATAATTTTATTCTGATTTATGAATTATGTGGTTTAAAAAAGCTTAAAAATGACCATACTTTCTTTATAATTGAAAGTCTCTTGCTATACAAATTAAAAAAAAAAAAAATACAAAAGAAATACACTTTATTTTAAGGGGTTACAGCCTCTAACTAGAAGTTTTTTGTTGAGAACTGGAATTTTTCTGCATTTAGATTTTTCATCCCAAAACGGATTTCTGGAATTTTTCTCTTTACATACAGACTGGAATTTTCAATGGAAACGTCTCTGACTACATTTGTTCTTAATATTTTGAAGCACGGCTTTTGATGGTTCCAAAGAGATCTCACACTTCCAAAATGCTTGTGCCTCATGTCTACAGCAAAAAGCAAAAAAACTAATCCAAATTACATATCTATATGAATGTAAAGCGATTTAAGTAAGCTAATTCATATACACATTGATTTCCTAATAATATGTATTTACATTGCTTCGTTAAACCATTAAAAATTAGTTTGGAATTAATTTCCTGCAATCTCCCATGCAAACAAATTCTTACAGAAAGAGGTGATTACTTCTCTTTGGGTTGGCATGTAATTAATGAATCTGCCTAGATATTTAGCATGCAGTCATTCGTGACAGATTAAAAATCTTAAAAGATACATGGACAGAAACAGTGAAGATACGAGTTTTATCTGCCTGTGCTCTGCACAAAAATGCTACCCCAGTTCTTGCCACATTTCAGTAAGTACTTGCTAAGCCTCATGGTGAGGTAGCATGGCCGTGGGACAGCTCTGCCCACACTCTAAGATGCAAAGCCTGTACAGTGTGACTGTTCAAGAAATGACAGTGTGTGGCCCTTGGTGTTGTGATTTAGTTGACATGGTGGCATTCGGACAAAGGTTGGACTGATGGCCTTGGAGGACTTTACCAAACGTAATGATCCCATAATTCTAAAGGTCATTTAGAGGAACTGGCACACGGTCTGTCCTACACTAAACTTAGTGTGAGGATGGTGAGGCTCTGGCACAGGTTGTCTGAAGAAGCTGTGGATGCCCCATCCCTGGAAGTGTTCAAGGTCAGGCTGGATGGGACTTTGAACATCCTGGTCTAGTGGAAGGTGTCCCTGCCCATGACAGGGGGCTGGAACAAGATGATCTTAAAAATCCCTTCCAACACAAACTATTTTACGATTCCATGATTCTATGACTGAGTATAAGTCAGGGAAAACTCCTGGCTGTGCTGATCTATCCTTTTTCCTGTGACCACTTCTTTGCCCAACAGGAAGTGACAGTGGAAACAGCATTACTTACTGTTGTACCTGAGAAAGTGTAGTTATAATATTCATTTCCTTTTTCTTCCCAGAAGGGAAATGTCCCATAGGAAGGCAGGGCACCATTGCCCTCTTCCTCTGGAAAGCTGTGCCTCACAGATTTTGACAACAACTCAGCATTTCAAAAAGACGGTGGTGCAAGCAGTATTTTGACTCCTCATCTCGTGTTTTCTGAAGGGAAGATGATTGCTTTGTGCACAGATCCTTCTGTGCTTTTTCCTTTTTGCTGATAGGAGAAGCAGTCTTAGGTGCTTATGAGAATAAGCAGCAAACACCAGCTTCCTTCTCCTGTGTCACAGTTTCTCAGGCAAAAGTGGAATTTTGTCATAATAGGTAATTTAGTTTTCTCATTGCCAAGAGGAATGAATGCATCAATGGATCGCTTTTCTAGGATTGCCTCTGCAAAGGTTTCTGTAAGTACTGCTTTGCAGCAGCCCTGAGCAGAACAAGGTACAGCATCATCAGAAACATCTGTTGATTTTGGAGCTTTGTGGTTTGGTACCAGCAACTGGAGCAAGTGCATATGGCAGTGTGCCAATGCCAGTAAACATCAAGTCAGGCTAACTGGTGAGTAGGGTGAAGTGGTCACAAGCTGGTGGGGTGTGTGTGTGTAACTGGGGGTGTGACAGCTGAGTGTGACTGCACTTGGCACGGTTTGGCCAGAGAAGCTGTGGGTGCCCCATCCCTGCAAGTGGTCAGGGCTGGGTTGTATGGGCCTTTGAGCAACTTGGTCAAGTGGAAGGTATCCCTTGACCAAGGGATGCCTTGGAATGTGGGTTGGAACTAGATGAAGGCTCCTTCCAACCCGAGCCATTCTGTGATTCTGTGATTCTACAATTCCATGGCATGGCTACTGGAGGGCTTGGGGGTACAGGCCAAATGCTGGGGAGTCTGCAGTGTTTGGGAATTGACTGAGTTAACAATGTGTGTGTGTGTGTGTCTGGAGGGGGCAAGTGGGAAACTGGTAATCCAGTGTCAGCTACTGGACAGACAGAGTCCCCTTACTGAGTATATCCGCATTGTATATATCTAGATTATATATAAATTATAATATGTATTTATAATTAGTGTAATTTATGTAGTTATGTATAGATTGTATATAAAGATTTTTTCCAGCTAATTTGCTTTCCGCCTGCCAGAATACAGAATGAGGCCATTGGTGCTGTTTGTGTTCATGTAAACACTGAATTTTCCAGAATGTCCTGTTTCAGGTGACCAGGCATGTGCCTACTGGGGTCATGCTGCTGGTTGGACCTGGGGACACGGAGGCCCAGCTCCTCACCTCAGTTGGGCTATCAATATCAGCAACCCTCAAAAGCTTGCACATAAATTTGGGTGAAACTATCTATCCAGAGTGAACCTTCCAGGTGCTTCTCTCTTGTGTTGGACAGGTCATTCCCAAAAACATAATGAGTCTCTGGTATTTTCTATGACTTTGACTGAAGCAATGATGAATAATTCCAAAGATGACTCTACTTCCTATGAGATGTGTGCTCGCAGGCAGCATAGCAGACAAAGAATGTTGAACATTTTTCAAGCTTTCAGAAACTGGCTTGGACACCACATCCTGTTCTCCTTGGATTTCTATCCATTTGCAGCTTATCTGAAATTTTTTTACCCTTCATTGATTTTAATGGGTCTGAATCCCCTTGTCTGTGTTCTTTCCATACATCCTCCAGAGGACCTTTCTCATTCTGGATCAGTTCAGATCTACAGCTCAGTGTCCTATCTCCTTCAGACTACATCCAGACATGTAAAAGACATTTTTGGAACCCCTACCAGACAGCCTCTTTGTCTGACAGAAGCCTTCCAAAATCTTTCACAAAGATCTACTTTCTGCAAGTCCTTTACCACTGAGCCTGCTGAAAAAGAAGAAATTGGCCATTGCTTATCAGGCTGACCAATAAAGAAAATGTTTCCTTCTGTTGTCCTGTCTCTTTGCATGAGGCTGTTTTCTCTTGCCTTACACTTTACAAACAAGCTCTGAGAGACAGTGACTGTCATTTTAATCTGTATTTTTCAGTGCTTAGCACAACAGCTCATGACGAGTCCTCTAGGCATTACAGTAATATCAACAGCAGTAACAAAATAAATATGATGGCTATTCCTAAGGTGTGGCTTGAAAAATCTACCTGGTCACTTCACTTTTCTGGACCTTTATTCATTCAAGGTCAAGGAGGTGAAAGAGCAGAGCTTTCTCAGTAAAATCTCTCAACCTTTCCTAACCCAAGTAACGTCTGCAAGTTCTTTTTACTGTTACTTGTCACATTACAGTTCTGCACAGTTAAAAAATATTGTAGAAGCTATAGTTATTATAGTTATTAACATTTTATGGCCTTGTTATTCATACCTTAAGCTCCTTAAAATGAAGTGGTGCATTTTAAGAGAGCAGCATGTATTTAATTGATTTCACTGTAAAAAGGTTGTCCTACTTCAGTGGTTTCCAGTCTTTTTCCTTGGGTTTTGCTTCTATTAATGATGACAATATCAATTTTATGTCTTTAAGAGAAGTGATACAAACCACTTACAATTTTCTTACTGTTCTTTTCTATCTGTTCTTGGTTTAAACACCTATGCCTCTTTTGTAATCAAACATCATAGAAAGATTTGCAGTGTTCTGAAGTACCTGTTCATGCACATATCTGTGTCTGCTTTGGAGTACAATGTCATGGATTCTTTGGTAGTACGATTATTCTTTGCCATGGTGTAAATTCATATCCTTGGAGAGCTACCAGGAAGCTGCTGATGTCCAGTGAGAGAAGTTTATCTTACCTAACTTTTAAATGCCTGTAGAGCAGATACTTGCGTATACAGTGATTTCTTCAGATTCTTTTCCCAACTGCTGTAGAGAAACAGGGCTGCTCACTTGAATAACCTAAGGAATAGTGGGCAGCTTAAGATCAGCCTCTCTCTAGATATGCCCTGTTTTGTTCTTTGATTTTGTGGGAATCCTAAAGTAAAATAGTTGAGGAGATAATCCTATCCAGGTCTTTTGTGGTGGCAGCTTCCTTGTATAATGAAATTCCTCTGTGTTGAGATCCAAAATCTAAATGTTTATCAAACATTTTCCTTTAATGTTGTCCATTTTCTCTACAAACGGACAGGGACTACCTTATTCTAAGTGCTTATACAGATGCAAGCCCAGAAGTCTTAATTCACCACCAGGGATTGTAATCACTGCAATGTAAAGCTAAACCACTCTGGTCACTCAGAACTACTGAATAGCAGCTTCCTTATCTGTTCTGACTGAAAGAACTTATACCTGCACTTGGATAATGTAAGCTTATATTTCTATGAGATCAGGAAGGTCAAAACCAAAGAGAACGAAAAAAAACATAGGCAATTGAATTACAGAGCAGTGATAAAGTCAAAGTAGTATATGTTCACTTTATCTTTCCCAGCCTGCATGAGTCACTACAATTTTGATACTTCAGTGTACTGGCAGAGATTGATGGAATAGGAAATGGCTATTCATATATTCATTTTCATAAAAGAGGGCAATGAGAAAGGGAAGAAGTACAAATGTAAACCCTTCTATTCTACATCACATACCCATACACATTTCTGTTCTGTTGGCAGCTTCTACTGCCGACAAAGCCAGGAGCTGAATGTGGCCTGGCTGTTGCCAAACACATGGAAACCAACAGGGGTCTTGTATTGTAACCTATGCAACACAGACAGCGGGTCAGGACAGTGTCAAGAAGGTCATGTAACATCTGCCTGTATGTTCCTGTTGAGCTGAAATCGCCAAATATACACCAATATTTAAAAGACATGAATGTGTGGCATGGAAATGGTTTAGTGGTGGACTTGGCAGTACTGGATTAATGTTTGTCCTCGATGATTTTAAAAATATTTCCCAACCTAGTAAATTCTATTATTCTGTGATTCTAAATGCATTTTTACATCTATAACATACTGTATCATTCATACAGCTTTATTTTTTCAGGAAAACTTAAATAATTTAACATTGCCACTAGTTCTCTTTCTCTCAAAATAAAAAAAAATTAACTCCAACTTAAGTATTAGATATTTTCCTTGTTCTTCTTTAAGGGTATTGCATAAGCACATGTAGGTCAGAGAGAGAGCTGCTAGGAAGAAAAGTGTCTGCCAAATATTTTTGAGAAATGTATTAGCATTATTCAAATTCCTTTTAAAGAGCAGTCCTTCCCCCCACAGTTTCTTCTTGACAGGTGTCAGTTGATGAAGAGATGAGTGCGGGGGTGGGTGTTCTTAACTAAAAGGATTTTAAATAAAGTTACTGACATTATTTGAATCAAAATTACTGCCTAAGTAATGTTGTAAGGAATTTTGTCTTTTAAAGGGTATTCAATTATGTTACATTTCTCGGTAGCCCTGACTTTCATAGTCACTTCTCCCCGCCATGTGGGACACGTGGATTTGCATTTTCCTGGGGTATCAGGTGCCATAATGGCACATGATGGGTCACTGTTATTTAACTGAACATTTCACAAACACTGATCTATAGAGAGAACAGTGAACTTCAAGGGTCTGAAATGCTGACTTGGTTTGTTGTGCACCTGTGACAGTTCAGCAACCGTGGCTGTGGAGAGATTGGGGTCTTGAAACACTGGGTGTGAGTGATTTTGTTTGCACTTTAAGAAGTCCGTTAAGAAGAGCTGAGGAATAGCAGAGGATTCCTGTCAGAGAATTTTAAGTGAACTTAAGATATCCATATTTATGCTCTGTGCCTTTTCTCCCCCTGTATTTATTTCTGATCTATAATAAAAAAAAAAGGGAAAAAAAGGAAAAAAAAAGAAAGGTGATTTTGAGCTTCTATGAGTGGCCCTTTTTTAAGTAAAACTAATAACATGTTTTTTTCCTTAAACTTGCCCTAAAATTAGGAATAATAAACCTGTGATGCTTCCACTGAATTTATTTGTGCATATCTTTTGGGATGTCAGCCAAGAGACTAGTAGTTTTATTACAGAATGGTAGATGATATGTGTTGAGAAAATTTTACATTTTAATAACTGTTCAAAACTAGATTTTGTTGATAAACACAATAATTGTTCTACTCAATTCTTTACAATTAATAGAGCATGAAATGGGGAAAGTAAGAATAAGATTCCTTTGAATTCTATGTCTGATTCTGCTGGTAACTTATTATAGAATAGATCATCACAGAAAAGTTTAGATCTTGTTGCCATAGTGTCTGTAAACTGATGCAACAATGTTAATATTAGAGTTGCTTTGAGGAAGATCTCAATATAAGATTAAAATATTTTTCCTAATAAGGGTTTCTAAAACTTGAAATGCTGTGGAACTGGGGGTATTTTTTCAGAAATTATTCATGTCCTGTATACAGAAGGGAAAAAAAACCCCAACATTAAATAGTCCCTAATGGAAAGAGTATAACGTTTGCTAGATAATCAATATAACTGTGATGGCTCATGATTGAAAACAGTTATTTGCTGAATATTTGAGAGATGTTGGTATAAGTATACGTAACTTAAAAAAAACAAAATAAAAATTAAATAAAATTCTTCTTCAATATTAAAAATTCAGAGAAACACTGAAAACCTAAGATGCTAAAAAACCCCAAAACCTAAAAAATTTCCATCTTTGTATAAATTAGATCACTACAGTAAATATTCTAGATACGTGGAGGAATCCTTCAGCCCCTAAAAAAGTATTCCTTGTGTATTTCTTTGTTCTATAATGAATGAATCTGTGACAAAAACAATCTCTCAGTACACTTTTTCTCCCATAAACTGAATTTATTGGAGGTTTAGAGATACTGTTCAGTGTGATTATGTTATCAGCATTGTGCTGGCTGACTGCGTAAATAGATCAAAAATTATTTTTGCATGTTTTGTGCCATTTAGAGATTTCATTTTTTACTACATATGCAAATATTTATCATATAAATATAGGGGAAAAAAGGTTCCTACATCTGCTGTGATTTTCTGTTAGACAAACAACAACCTAGGCAGGTAAATATGCTATGGCATGGCCAAGTAAGGGAGGCAGTGAACATAGTAAAAAGTAGAATCTGGAAATTTGTGTTTGAAAGAAGCTGAGACCTGATGCCTCTTTTTCTTTTTTCTCCACAAAGGTCCATAGAAGATTAGTTTTTCTAGGTGACTGAGAAAGCTGAGATGACCCCAATTTTCTCTAAAATGTAGAATTATTTTGGACAATTTTACTTCATCTTTTCATCCTCAATAATGACTATTTATCTAGTGTTCTGTCTTTGTGAGTTTCTCTTCAGATATGATGGAAAAGACATGATCTCTGTCTAAGTCAAGAGTAATAACAAGAGATGAAGGAAAGTAGGTGGGAAAAAGGTTTATAACAAGTAAAGGTAATTGACTGTCAATTGCATATAAATTTCAGAACATAAACTTAGCATCAGGACAGAGAGGAAAAGAGGAGTAGCTTAAGTGCTAAAATAAGCATTTGAAAGTGAAGCAAGTAATCCCCAGCTCAACAGACAAAAGGGTGCCAGAAAAATGTATGTGAAAAAAATTGAAAGACTTGAGATTGTGAGTTTCTAATAGTCTGCACATCTTTGTAGGCCCCCAAATTGTCAGAACACTAGGATAAAAGTTGTGACTTCAGATCCCTAGGCCCTTCCCTTATATTTTTCTCCACTCCACTGCTTATGTTTACATGTCTAGCTTGATACCTAGTGCCTGGAAATGCAAAAGACAGACGGTGTCTAAGCTGTGAGTCTGTGATTATTCATATGTTTATGATCCCAGCAGATACCAAAGAATACAAGGAAAAAAAGTGCTCTTCTCTGAAGGCTGTCACACACAAGAGACCAATATGAATCTCTCCTCCATGCTGTCTTCCTTCAGACAAAGTTGCTAGCAAGAGATTAGCAGATCAACAGATCAAAGGCTTGGCTTCCATTCAGTGTAAATTTGGAAGAAAAGTTTAGAGATGCATAACAGAGAAAAATCTCTTTTGTCACTCCAGTTCTTTGTGCACTCTAACTCACAGAATCTCTTTTTGAAACATGAGCTACTTCTTGAAATTGGTTCAGAGGTCATTTCTCCCCTACTTTTCAGGGTCTAGATTTTTCTAGTATTTTTTTTTTTCATAGTTGTTAATTCAGCCACAGTTTTGTCCAGTTTATGATCAATTTAACTTGAGGTTCTAGTTCTTCTTCCCTGATATTTTCCTATCCAGTGTATATATAAAGAGGATTCACAAACTGGTCTCACTTTAATAGAAGTTTCTCGTTTTCTACACATTCCAAATATACCTCTTGTACATCAGTCTTTGCACATGCTCCTGCTCATGTTAATATTTGCAGATGATGCCTTTGAAGACATTTTCTGTAGCATCAACACTGTTACTTTTGCAACACATACCTTCCTGTAAGCATCATAATATTCATCCTATCTTCTTGCTCTTCCAGCACCTAAGAATCTTTTCTTCAATTTTACACAGAAGAGTACAGTTATGGTGACATGTGCATTTTTCTCCTCTGTGCTGCACTGCCGTTTTTCTTTGCATATATTGCTGAATGGAAGAAAATAATGTACAGTCTCAGCTAGTTACTGACCTCCCTCATGTATCAAGATGAGCCATAAACATATCTGTTGCTCCCCTGGCTGTCAGTGAACTTTGCTCTTCAAAGCAATTCATACATAAGGCTTCAAATACCTTAGAGATTTCCCTTCTAGGTGCCTCAGCAACTGCTGGAGTAATTTCTAACTATTTAAGCATAAGTCATGCAGCAGGCAGGAAAAAAACACAAAACCCTTTCATTGGAGATGAACAGGTTGACTGAACTTCCAGGAAACATCAGCACTGGCTTGAACTACTCATGACTGACTGTATCAAGAGGTTTCCTGGCTTGATTAAAATCTTTCATAATAAACATAATGGAATTTGTGACTACAATCTCCGCATAAAAATTATCTTATCTGGAAGACAACTTTGCCCATCAATTAGCTGCTAAACTCTCATATATAATGATGGCAACCACAACAAAGACAACAGAAGTACAATATAGGCTCTACTCACTAATGTGCCAATCACAGAAGCCTTGCTTTTCAGATGAGTGCATTTTCTTTTAAGCAGGAAGAACATGAGTATTATAGTAGCCCATGACATTTGCAAGGATGTCCAAAATGAAGATTTTTTAAAATCAAAATAAGGCTTCTCTGGAGTCCAGCTGGTGTTTATTAAGCTCTTCCATTAAAAAAAAAAAAATAAAAATTGCTTGGACCTTTTCTTGTGTTTACAAGATGAAAATGGATGAAGATACATAGTCTAGCAGGGAGCAAAGGAAAAAAGGAATTAAGATATTCTCTTTTTTGAATAAATGATTTTTAAAGACTTTTTTCCCTTTTTATTAAACCAAGATATTCTCTGTAAACTAAAGTCTCACAGGGTGATATCTGGAGGGAGTTTCAGAGAATTTTTAACAAAGTGCAGTATATTTTCTTTTATTATACCTAACAAAAGATGGAAAAGTAAATAACTGATCAGTAATGTGGAGCTCACTGCCACAAAACAGCCTAGCCAAGCACCTAGCAGGATCCCCAAGGACATGCCCTGTGCTACAACATGCAGTGGTGGAAGAGTCAGCTAGTGTGCACAGATGTTTGCAAGAATGCTGCCTACAATCAAAAAAAAAAAAAAGAAATATATGGGCATCAGGTTTTTTCCCTACCTCACAGTGCAGGGACGTCAAGGAGAGACCCACAGCCAGTGTGTGCAGGTCTTAATGCACAGAGGTGGGAATTAGGGGGCTGCAGGTACTGATGTGGGTACCCACATCTGGCCATCTGTGTGGCCAGCACATCTCCAACAGGAATGTTGTGAAAATGGGGAAAACAGCTCTGAGAAGAGGGATGTGTGCTTCTAACTATCAAGTCCTGGGAGAATCTGTGTGCACTCAGCCCAGGGAAGCTGGTGGGGTCACCATCCATGAGGGTGTTCCAAAGACAGATAGATGTGGTGCTTACGGACATGGTTAAGTGGTGGACTTGGCATTGTTTGGTTAATGGTTTGATTGATAATCCTAATTATTTCAGCCTAAACAATTCTATCATTCTGTGATTCCTTAGCTCTGTCTGCATCATGCATATGGGTGTGATTAAAACTTTTGGGGAGTAGTTATGGGAGGATGTCTCAAAAAGTGTAGGTGTTAGCATTTTTCAATTGTCAGGTGTTGTGGTTTACTTGTGTTATTGCTGAATTGATCCTGGCTGTATAGCTCACTGATTGTGAGATAATGATGTGTCATTAATGAATTGACATACCTCCTTAATACTGATTTGATTTTAACCACATGAATTGAGCAAGGTTTTCTTTCCCTGAAACACATAGAAAAGGAGACATTTGTTTTAAGGCACAATAATGAATTAATCTTGGGACAAAAATTAAATCTAAAGACAATGTGCAGGGGTAGGGGGAATGAAAACAGAACATTTTTATTTTTAAAATTCTTATTTATAGTAATTGCACTAATTTTCAAAATGATACCTTATGACAGGATACTTCCAGACCCTTTCAGCTAAACTAAAACAGAAAGCCTGTCAGAAATGGCTTTTCTAGGACATTTCTAGCTCAGCATCACACAGAAAAACAGTGGTTTCAAAGGACTCAGGTAAATGTCGACACATTTTGTTTGGTAATTCACCCTGCTCCCCAAGCTGGAGAAAATCAGACCAGATTCTGGCTCAGTATTCCATTTCATAATTTCAAGTCTGTCTCCAGCTGAACTTCAGAAGCGTATACTGAGTGAAGGATAATAAGTGCAGATCAACAAAAAGATAGACACTGATAAAGTTAAATATGAACAAAAACTACTATAATGATGCTTTTCTGCACATAAACAAAATAAATTAAGGTGTCAATCTGTGATATATCTACCAAATACACTAACCAATAAGTACCAGAAGGCAAACTACAGCTAGAGGTGATGGAAAAGATATACACAGAAGCTTAAAAATATATTAATAGAAAGAGAGTAAAAGAAGTTGAGAATTGAGAAGTACACCAGAACACCCACTGAGTTTGTTTTGAACTAATCCCATCCATTTTTATATTTATTTTATTATTTTTTTCTGAAAACTGTAACCACTGATTCTTTCTTGGTAGCCTCTATACCTCTTTTAGCTACTTAAAAAAAAAAAATAATCAAAGAATTACAGCACAGCACCACCTATGGTTGATAAAACTCCTCAGAACAACAATGTTGAGGCATCAGACTGTGCTCAGGAGAAAGTGGGCTTCTATTTCAAAAGTATTAAAGAAGAGTTGAAGTAGCAGTCATGAGAGGGGTGTTTCACATGTAAAACATGGGTTGCAAAAGTAATATCTATTGTTAGGGCCACAACCAGGAATAAAACTACACAAAAGGTGTAACCAAGCAAATTTTTCTAAAGTAAAGGAGAAGGAAAATATTCTACTAACACAGGGGAAAAGTGAGCACAATGTTAATATGAGCAATCTAACAGCTACAACTAATAAGTCAGGATATTATCACATTTCATTGCCTTAAAAAATATCTACTTCAGCAAGCCTTGCCACCTCTAGCTGTAAGCAGTGGTTCTGACTTGGAGGTTTCTGTGAAACCATTAGCTTCTAAGAGGAAATACTCTTATTATGCAAAAAGATCAAAAAATGGTAAAAGTACTATTTTTCCTAACTGAAAAATGAAATTTAAAAAGCAAAAGTTACTGGAACATGCAGATTATATTCTTGTCCAGCTCCTTCCTGACACACTTTTTCTTCTTTTTCCTTTTCTTCTAAACCTTTACATCCCTGTCTTCGAGAGGACGTATACATGACATGCCTGATACACCTGTCGTAGTTGTTGTTTGTTTTAAAAAAGACCTAATTCTGCTGTTGCACAGTCATTTCTTCATTCACTGAATTACACCTGCTTTGCTTCAGTGTGAATGAAAGGAGTTTTAAACTGCTTCTGAGGATACTAGAGAGGCAATAACAAAACTGTAACAGGGCGTACATCAGAAGGACATATGAGATGTCAGTTCAGAGTTGTGGCAGAGGAGGTTGCCATGGAATTACAGATACTTTCTAGATGTGAAAAATGCTATTGTGATGTCTCTTGAATTGGATAAGGACATATTTGTCAGTAAGTGTGGGACATACCTCATCAAGGTTTCTAAAGGTAGGCATGATTCAGAAGACCAAGGGGGACCTCAGATTCTTGTGTCTGAAAACTCCTCATGAGTAGAAGAGGAGGGACAGGCACTGATCTCTTCTCTCTGATTACCAATGACAGGACCTGACAGAATGGCCTAAAGTAGTGCCAGGGGAGGTTTAGGCATGATATTAGAAAAAGGTTCTTCACACAGAAGGTGGTCAGGCACTGAAACAGGCTCCCCAGGGAAGCGCCCACAGCACCAAGCCTGACAGAGTTCAAGAAGTGTTTGGACAGTGCTCTTGGGCACATGGTGTGATCCTCGGGGATGGTGCTGTGCAGGGCCAGGTGTTGGACTTGATAATGATCGTGATAAGCCCCTTCCAAGTCAGCAAATCATGTGTGATTCTGTGTTTGATTCTGATTCAAGTTCTGCCTATGGTCAGTGGGAAAACAGAGACATCCTCAGAAAGTCCGGTCTTGTTCATTATTGTGAGTACTCAGGTTGGGAGGCTTTTCTAAATAGCTTCCCTCTGCTGAATATATGGAAAAGGAACCTCATCTTGGCCTAAAACCCTAATTTTTCATGGTGTGAATTCAAGTAAAATGGATTTTACATTTCACGTTATTTTACAAGGGAATTATTTGGCCTTGTGCTTAATGGCTGAATTAGGCCATTAGAATACAGTGAAACAGGTCTCAGATAATCCATCTGAGGACAGAATGAACTCATTAGTAACCAGGTGGGAACTCCATGTTTAAGCAATCTAAGTGAAAAGAAACAGCATCTCTAGGTTGGCATAGGACTGTAAAAATCTAAACCTCCACTCTGCAAGATGTGGCAGGATTTAGGTAAAATGTTCTGTGACACCATTTTGGATATTTCCCTTGAAGAGAACTCATACATTAGTCATAATCAGGCACCAAACAGTATAATGGCAGGCTAATATCCCCTTCAGTTTGGGGTTATACTAATAACATGCCTCAACATCAAATCTCTTTTCAGCCAACTGGTTTCAATGTAGCTCGTCCGAGAGGAAAACAAAGTTTGTTGCAGAAGTAGCTCTTCAGGTGTGTGTAACCTCTGAGCATGATTGCTGTAGTTTAGCTGTGGGAAAAAATATTCTGCCTTTGCTCATACTAAAAAGAAAGAATAATACAAGAAAGGTGACAGCCTTGTTCATCAAATGAAGGCACACAATCTTCAAGTCAGTGAAAGATGCCAGGTAATGGCATGTAGAAGATCATTTCAGTGACATAGAAAGAAGAGGAAGAATACTTCTTTTGTTAATTACAACAATTAAATTCTGATGGGTAGAACATTTAATGGTACAAAATAATTACAGAAGGATTGCCTAACTTAGTTATTTGACTACTCAAAAATTTGAGAGGGAAGCTTTTCTATTCTGCAGGATGCACAGTTCTATTTCCAAGCATTTCCAAGTGCTGGTGGTGAAGCTGAACAAACAAGTGATTTGGTTATCTTAAAGTCCTTGAGAAACAGGAACCTGAATCTGAGACTCATGGGTATCTAAAAAACCCACGATAGGTGCTTTTTCAGTTTCTCTGTCATTTCAAAATGGGAAATGCCCAATTCCACAGAACAGCCTATTGTGATGGGAAGAATATTTACAGGGGCATGTAGCAATTGGACAAGGGGGGCTGGATTCAAAATGACAAAGGGAAGGTGTAGAAGAGATATTAGGTAAAAATTCTTCACTCTGAGGGTGTTGAGGCACAGGAACAGGTTGTCCAGATAATCTGTGAATACCCCATCTCTGGAAGTATTCAAGACCAGGTTAAACAACACTTTGAGTAATCTTGTCTAGTGGAAAATGTCTATGGCCATGGCAGAGAAAGTTGAACTAGATGACTTTTAATGTCTCATCCAACCAAAACCATTGCATGACTCTGTGACCCTTTGACATCAACAGTAAAAAAAGCAGTTGGAAATGGCTGCCAAGTTATAGTTCCAGTCTGAAAAAAAGCAATATGACAAGTTTTTTCTATATTCTTCTCATGTGATGGGCAATTGGAGAAAAAAGATAAATAGCTTCTCATCAGTGAGCACAGTCACCTCAGAGAGAAAAAAAATCTATATACTGTATTCTGAAAAAGCAATAATCACACTGTGTTTCTTTATCTAACTTTTAAGTTTTCAGAAGACTAAGCTTGAAACTTAAAAAAAAAAAAATCAAAGGAAACTAAGTAGCCCAAATTTACATCAGGGAGCAAAGTGAAATCTTTTCTGAACAAGTGATTATCAAATTACAGACCTGTCACTACAGTTTCCTGAAAGGGTCAGCACCTTCTCTTGTTCCTGACAGACAAAGAAAGCATGACAGGCTTGATCAATATTTCAGTTAACAAAACAGCTGGCTAATAAGAGGTCTTATGGCAGACAAAGGTTTGTTTCAGGGCAATAAAATAAGTGTTTTTTAAAAGATGTGTTTTAATTTCCTTGTTTTGTTTTCATTTCCTAGCTTGTTGAACAGTTTACATTATTCTGAATTTTCTTTTCTCAAGCTTGAGATATGTGTGTTCAAGACTAAATTGTCTAAGTTGTGAAAAAAGAATTATCAGAAGGCCATGTAAACTAAAACAAGAACATTTTTTTGTTATCTGTCAGTTGTAAAAGTACAACTGTATTGAAAGAAGATTTTAGCACATTAAATGCATGTCCATGACATTTTCATGTGATGAACCCTCCTGTTTTCCCATCTGATTCATACTGAGAAGAACCCTGGGGTTACATGACAAAGTAGACACACCTGTCCAGCAGAAGTTAATATCCATTGTTGAATTATTTTCCTTATACTAGTGCTATCTGAATTCCAGCTGATGAAACTCCTCAGAAGCTTGAGCAATTTTATAATACTTTTAAATCTTGCAATGACTTCTTTTAAACTAGAAACACCCTACCTTAAAAACCAAATCATCTTCCTGTTGGTTTCCAGGGACGTTCCATGGAAGTGAATTTCAGTTCAAGGAAAATTCATGGAGTCTGACCATTGAAGTCTTTCAGTCTTTCTTCCTTTGCAAGCAAAATCTATTTGTTGTACAAGGGTGGGGTCTCTCAAAATGGAAATGTGTGCACATGCCAGTGGTGGACTGCAATAAGAAGTGCACTGAAAAATAGCTGTGCAGACCTCAATGATATCCTAAGCTCTGCCTTTGCAAACTCTTTCTCTTAACTGCTGCCCTTAGCAGCATTTGTTCGGTCACAGCTGGATTTAGAGGACAGCATCAGAGTTCCCACCTATTCTACCAAGCACAAAGAATTCTGAAAGGGATTAGATCGCAGATTTCTCATTCTGTGTAGTCATAACATTTAAAATACCATTAAACCTTTGCTTTTTCTTCTCTGTGGGTTCCTGTACCCTACAGCTTACCACATTTCAGAGTCTGCAGGGGTTCATATTGTACTCTGAGCTTAGTGTAATGTTGTAATGTTTCCATAAAGCCATTATATGGAAGAATGTTGCAAACTTTGTTTTTTATTTTTCTACGGCACTTTTGTGTGACACTTATTTATATACCTGATTTTGTATTGTAGTCCCTAGTGATCATTTTTCGGTGATCTAACTTGTCTGGTATTCTTCCCCTAAAGGCTCTAAACACAGTGGCTCTAAATAATCTGAAGGCTTTAAAGCCGAGTTGTTCTGATGCAACATTCAGCAGCTAAAGCCTTCCTCTTGAGCTGTCATCTTTGTGTGTAGAGTGGCAGCTGCAGCTGATGCAACTCAACATTTTATGTGACAAAAGCTGTGCTTCTGGGAAGAACCACCCCAAAAGATGCCTCTTGGCAATGGCACACGTTGATCTCAATGAACAAGCCAGGTTTGTGCATGGGCATGGATGAACTTCTTGCTACCTCAGCTCCAACCTGACAGGGATGAGCTGCAACCTGATTTGTCAAAGAATGATGAACCTGAGTTACACTGAGGTGACCAAAACCATGGTGTTTAAATAGTTCAATTTGTAAAATATTTGTGTCCAAGCCTGTTAGAAGCTGGTGAAAAATTACCTTAACAAGTGCTCCACCCTAGAAACTTTGCTAGATGCCCAGAATACGTGTGTGTATATATATGTGTGTATGTATATATATTTAACACACATTATTATGTCAACCACCTCAGGACAAATTCATTCTGGGGACAAGGAAGAGAGATGAGATGGAAGGGAAAACTTTTGTGTTTTGTGTGGAGTTAAAATTTGGGTGGCTTCTGTTTGTGTTTATGTTCCCACCCCCCATGGACTATACTTAGTGCCTTGAGAAACCTTTTATCGAGCCAGAAGAATGCCAGGGCCAGCGGGTTATGGTAGGGCTTGTATTGTTTGATTCAGACTCTCATGCTGATTCAAATTAATTTCTATCACACATCAAAGAAACCTCCAAAATTTGGCATGTTCAAATTACTGTGCTATTCCTGGGTGTTATTGCCATTAAATCCTCAAAGACTCCAGACTCAATTTGCTGTTTCATTTTATAACAGCCTTTAGCATCCATGTATTCATGCATTAATCCATCCCTCCCTCCTTGTAGATTCTGAGGGCTCTTTTCAACAAAGCTCCCTCTAAAGCTTATACACTCAATGGCCCAAAGGGACATGGTTTTCCAAAAGAAAAATTCCACAGAGGATGTTAAGGACTTTTGCTAATCACTAGACCTCACAGAGTTCAAGTGGAATCTCAGTCTTTCCCTGGAAGACAAATATCCTTAAAGACCATTTATTTTGCTCAACTTTGGTCATAAAAAAATTGAGCAGTTTAAATAACCAAATTGCTCAAATTCCCTGTGATTGTAGTGAAGAGATACTGGCATCAGTACTGAGCAATTAATTCCTTTCAAGACTAGATGGCTGAGATATTTAGGATGGATTGCCTGTAGAGGTGTTACATTCCCTGTGTTGGCTGTAGATAATTGCCTTCGATGACTAACTTTCATATGGATAAAAGTCGATAATGTGATGATAAACTGACCTTGCACAGGAATGGCAATTTCAAGAGCCTATGAGCATTTGATTGTACAAACAATGAGATATAAACATGAGACTTTGGTAATAACATCAGTATTTACATACTTCACATTTTTCAGACCACTTGAAAGCACCTAATTGCTGAGTTCTGACGGTTTTGTGTTGTCTTTTTTTTTATTTGCTTTTTATGTTGAGGCTGATGTAAAGCTCATCAGATGAAGTAGACTGAATCCAGCTGCTACATCTCCAGGCCCATATTACCTATATATGTGCAGATTTTTTTGCCTGAGACAAAGGAGTGTTAAAGCACAGGATGGCAAGCCCTTAAGTAACAGATTTCTGAGGAACTCTCAATATACTACAAGCTTTCCTTAAAATGACCATTCTGAAAGTACCACAAGACTTTGTACTCTAAATTTGATTTTTTTTTTGTTTTCTTTGAAAAAAAGTAGAACAGTGAGGTTTAGAAACAGAGGAATCTATACAGTACATTAAAAAATTAAATTGTTTGAATATAAGTGCCCTCCTTGTTCATTGTGCCATCTCCTTCCTTTGCCCTTGTTTATAAATAAATAATATCTGGTTTTGTGGCATATAATTCTTCCAATGAAATCCACACAATCCCCTTAAGGTCAAAGGTCCATAAATGCTCCATTCTAGTTGTTGGAGAGAAGAAGATGGGAACCCCATTTCAAGTTATGATTATGGAGCACTTTCTGCACCCCAGCTCATTTCAAAAATCTGACCCTTTAACATTATTGAATTTTAGAATAGTATTTTCCTAATCTCACCTTGCAATTTTTGTTAATTGCTAATCTTGTCCTGCCAATGACTATTGAATTAAAATAAAAATAATAACAGTATAGAATACCCATATAACGGTTAAAAAAGTGGTCATCGTATAGACCTGTCTTACTTATCCAAAATGAAGATTCAGACATTCCAGGGAATCCCATCAATATGGAATCCCATAAAAAAATTAAAAACAAACATAGTGTTTGTCCAAGAGCTACCTGAACTATAATCAAACTATAAGGAAGAGAAGTGAATGAAAAGGTGAAAACATCTTCACATGACCACAAGTATTTTCAAGATTTTTCTATAGCTGGGTTAAATTTCCTTTGGAAGATTTCCACACCAAGAAACTTGTGAAACCCCTGTCTGCTCCTGGAGCACAGACCAACAGAAGTGTGAAAGACTTCACTATATTTAGTTGGATTTGTTAACCTATATTTCCTGGTCCCAGTGCAGACATATATTTAGCTTTGTGATGAATTGAAATGATGTGAACTGCATGGCATTTGATCTAAGACAGAGTATGAGATGGATGCAGGGGTATCAAATAGTCTATGACAGATGTGAAGCATCTGACAGGGAGAAAAAGCTGTTTCATATCACAAGAGAAAGGAAGTTTCCGCATTATTTCTCATTTAATGTCGTCATGGTTTAACTCCAGATGGCAACTATGTACCATGCAACCACTGTCTCTCCTCCATCTCCAGGGGAATGAGAAGAATTGGAAAAATATGTAAAATCTGTGAGTTCAGATATGAAGTTTAAAATTGAAATAAAAAATACTAACAAGAATACCCAGCAATATATTATTGAAATAGGAAAATAATAATGATGTTGATTATAATAATAACAAAAAACAGGGAAAAATGAAAGAGAGGACTCAAACCCAAGAAATACAAGTGACACATAATACCACTGCTCACCCACTGGCCAATGCCCAGGTCATCCCCAGCAGCAATTGGCCAGCTCCTTCCAGTTTATACACTGAGCATGATGTTCTATGGTGTGGAATATCCCTCTGGCCACTCTGGGTCAGCTGTCCAGGTCACGCTCCCTCACAGCCTCTTGTGTGCCTCTGCATGGAAAGCTGCATTTAGGGTTAGCACAACTCAGCAAAAACTAAAACATCACTGTGTTATCAACAGTTTTCATACTAAATCCAAACCCTACAGCATTATATCAGATACTTAGGAAGAAAATTAACTCCATCTCAGCAAAAAACCAGGACATAAACTGTCATATTTCTTCCAGAATCTTATTTCTCATCAGGTGTTTGATGCCATATTCAAGTTCTAGCAAATAACAAGGAAGAGTCTCATTGAGGAAGGGAATCAGATGACAATCAAGAACGAGTGTTAGCAGGCAGCACTGGGGGTATGTTTGCCCAACATCAGAGTGGAAGAGTGGGTTTTTATGAATAATTATAGAAACTGAAGTAACCTTTCAGGAGCAAAAAAAAAAAAAAAAGAAAATTTCCTAGTAGAAAACTACAAGAGAGATTTCAGCTGAAATTAATATTAAAATATTAATATAAACATTCATATTTAAGAAGAAAAAGTGCTTCACTGCTTTTGGTCTTTTAAAGATAATGTTTTCTTGTATTTACTTCAAATACAATGTAATCACATAACTTCAGCACCTGCTGTCCAGAGTCCTTGGTGTTAGGTGAGATACAGACAAAAGCCCTGGTAAATACCTCAGCTTTTCTGTGCTCCTATTTTTTACCAGGGTATAAAATGAAGCAGCAGAAATTTCTTATCTTCCTAGTACGATGCTGTGAGTAATAACTATCAAATGCCTGCAAGGTTCTAAGAACTTTAATCCTATTTACTGGAGAGGTCAAACTCTTGTGCTTCCAAGAGGAAACAAAGATTTTATAATGTGAAAAAAACAGAGGTTTGTTCCAGTGCATATATTAATCCTGAGGAGAGCCAGTTATCCTTTCAAGCTCATGGCAAAGAATTGTAATGTGTGGTAGATAATTTGATGCAACTTTATGTGAATTAAGATCAAGCAGTTTTTCAAAACCATTTGTTATTTAAACCCATGCCTCATTGCAAGGCGGTGCATGTCTGTCTGCCTTTGCTCCAAGACAATTCAACAGAATAAGCTCGGACCTAAAGGTGCTTCTGCTCTCAGCGAGGTCTACCTTATTCCTTTGAGAAAGAACCTGCTCTGTCAAAAGCCCTCAGAGAGCAAGTGGAATGGACACAGAAGTGTGTATAAAACCCTCTTTAACACACATGATAATTTTAATTTTTATGCTAACCAATTTTCCCTGGGGAACAAAACAGTCCCAAAAGGCCATTAGGTAGTGCATTGTAGCTCTGGGACAGAGACCAATCCTCTTGGGTAACCCCATTACCTGACAAAATAATAGAAGGGAGATTTTTCATGGAGTTGCTGGTATACAGCAACTCAGTACCTGACAGTCAAAAGCTTAAGAGCAATGATATTTGTTGATTGAGAAAATCTGAACAAATAAAGTGCCAGAGTCATGAAACCTTTGCTCGTACACTAAAGCTCAAGAAAATCCTTCCAAGCTAAGCTTCTAATGAATTTAATGTGCTCAACCTACACAGGAGCTATATGCAACCTAATACATAAATTAGGTTACATAACTCTACTTAAAATGTATTATTTAATCTCAGCTGCATGAGAACTGATTAGTAAAATGGTAGACAGTGTTTCTAGGCATTCACAACATTTGTGGTAAACTGGCATCTCATCACTTTAGTTTATTTTAGCTTACGTAGAGCCCATCGGAAATGAAGAGTGAAAAACACCCTGTAAGCAGTGTATTCTTTTACGTTGTTGTCATATTACATTGTGTCATTTCAGCTGATATTAGGAGTTGTCACATCATATTAATGCTGGAAGTCAAGGAAATGGTAATGGGATGGGACACAACAGATACAGATACCAGGAGCTAAATCACAATTCATTTGCATGTCTTCATTGACTCCATTAGCTGATTGGTATCTCAACATGATCACAGCAGTCTTCAGGAAAATAGAAATATTTTCCCTAAGTATGTGTAGTTCAAGTATCAGTACTGAGAAGTTAGGCTACATATTGCAAAAGATGCTAGTTTTAGATAAGTGTATATAAATACATTTTTAAATCTTAAGCTCTGAGAGACAATTTTTTTAAATAAAACTGTCTCTAAGATAGCTTTTCATGTTCAATAACTTTAAGGGCTTTTAGCTTTTCAGCAAAGAGTCTCACCAATGGGATTCTATAAAACTAGATGGAAAAGATATTTATGAGTAGAATAGCTGTAAATACATTGAGATTTTCAAACTCATCTGATGTTTTTAAATTATATTGACAGTCTGGAAAACAAATTTGTTGGATTTGGGATGTTTGCTACTGGTTTGGTTTCATTTGGTTGGGTTATTTTGGTTTGGTTTGGTTTGAGATAGTCTTCTCTTTTAAGGGCCAATATTCTTAACAAATATTAAGTCTTTCTGTGTCAATAACAACCATTATTTCTGATACATACACCAAAATTTCTTGAATGTCTCAGTTCCCTTCTGTGCCACAAATAATGAAAATAATCTTCTGTCCAGAGAGTTTAAATCCATTCTCAACCCTGAGTTGACACTCAAGAATAAGATTCCTGAAACACCTCAATGTGCTTGAAAAGAAAATAGGGGGCTTGAGGTACTTTCTAAAAATAAAACTCCACATAACTTGCAGGTTTAGATATCTGAGTCATCAGTAGAAAGA
This sequence comes from Pseudopodoces humilis, assembly GCF_049639895.1. Classification (NCBI taxonomy): domain Eukaryota; kingdom Metazoa; phylum Chordata; class Aves; order Passeriformes; family Paridae; genus Pseudopodoces; species Pseudopodoces humilis. The sequence goes on along the minus strand of NC_142201.1, from coordinate 83,691,256 downwards.
AAATTGTTTAAAAAAGGGCCTAATACATCTGGCTAATATGAAAGAGATCCCAATATACTATCCTTCTTTGAGTGCTAGTCTCAGAAATAAACACAAATAAACAACATTAAAGGATCCTGCACATCTTATCTTTCTGGTTTCCAAAAGGATAGGAATTTTAGAACTCACTAAAGTTACCATGCAGTTTGAGCCATGTTGAATTAATACAATATCTTCAGGACCAGCCAGGCCACTGTACATGACATAATGTCACTGTTTCCCTTAAGAGATTTCTCAAGCAAAAAATATCCAGTGGCAAAGAATAATTGACAACCAGATCTTCTGATAAACTTGATGGAAAGTCAGAAAAGACATTAAGGATACAGAAAGAGTCTATAGATGTTTCACATAGATGGAGAACATGTTCAATATGATCTTATTTATACAGGATTTTAGTTACAGCTGACATGCTAAGATGGGGTTACAGAATCAGATTTAGGTTTCCTTTAGCACTGGGTCTGGAGATCTTCTTCCTAAAAATGTTTGATGTTTATCCAAATTACAGTTTCAAATTTAATATTGGATGATACAGCAGTACATACAACCTTATACATATAAAACATCCGGCACTGAAAGCCATACTTGATTCAGTTCTGTAACTAACCATTAACTAAACAACAAGAACAATGAGAGACTACTACAGCAGTTATCAAAACACTGTGTTTCTCTAATTTTTTTATGTAATTTTGAAACTAGTTTAACTATGGGTTACTTTAGGTGCATAAGGTCTTTGATGTTAAACTCAATGGTCAAATAAATTCCATATTTTGTTTTTTTTTTTTCAAATCTGAACTGCTATAACATAGGTAATTATTTTTGTTGTATTAAAATAGAAAAACTCTGAAAACTAACCTCTGTCTGAAACCTTTTTTTTAGCAATGGCATAATCTGATATTATGACTTAGACTTGAGGCACTGGGGAAATTTAAGCATGTCATGAAATTAATTTATCCTGGCCACTACTTCTGTAACCTGGGGAGTGTTGACTAATGTTTGGCTTAGTGGAGCTTTTTCTAATACCTGCTAGTCCTGAGCAGCTTTTTTACTGCCATATACAGTGGCATTGATAAAGTACACCAGCACGATAAAATTGTCCTCTCTTTAACTCCCTGTCTAATTGGGATTCTGGCTCTTGGGCTTTGCTTTCCTCATTGAAAAAGATCCAGTTTGAGCAAAATGAAGCAGACTTCCCATTCTTGGGTTGGCCAAAGTATTCATCTGAAATTGAAGCTTTTGGCATTAGTTCCTTCTGTCTTGTAAAAATACCGAATTCAAGGTATCGACCTTCTGTCTCTAGGCTGCTGTTAAAAAAACAACAAAAAAAATCTGAATAAATGTAGCTGTTACTTATTCTAGATATAAAGCTATTTCCATTAATTTTAGCCACCTCTTTAGTGAGTTTTTGTGCCTCCCTGCCTCAGCTCTGTAGTCTATGGCATAGAAGAGAGAATGTAATCAACAAAACAAAGCAATGAGGTGTGCTGTCTGCTTGCTATGCTTGCTATATGATGGTTTCTTACAGAGTTTGGTACCTGATGAGGCACAGGCTTTTTTTTTGCTTTTTTTTTTTTTTTAATATTGATTTTATGTAGAATGGAACCATGCAATCTATGAATCATGTAGGTTGAAACAGACCCTTATGATCATTGGGTCCATCTCTTAACTTAGCCCTGCCAAAACCCACCACTAAAATGTGTTCCAGCTTTCCACATCAACACATCTTCTGAATACCTCCAGGGATGGTGATTCCACTGCTGCCCTGAGCAGCCTCTTAGGGTGCTTGACTGCTCTGTCAGAGAAGAAATTTTTCTTAATAACTTATTTATATTTATGTTGGGTGTAAATTTGTCCTCAGGTGTATTTTAGTGGCCATTTTTGATTTACATAGGATTCCAACAGAAATTGAAAAGGTTTGTCTCCCTCTTAGAAGTCAGAATTTTGCAAAATAGCCAGATGCCAAAAGGTCAGTCCCACTGATGTGGCTGCTTACACACAACAGATCTTACTTCAACAGATCTGAGGTGGATCAGGTAGAACAACGTAACAAAAGCACCTACTGTATCCCCAAAGCAGTGCTGAGGTGTCCAAGGCAGGATTGTTTTCCATATTGCTTCAACTGTCGGCAAAATGATTGACAAGAGGGTTTATCATCTTTCTTGAGCAAGTTCATCAGTGAATAACAGTTCTCTTGATAATCACTGAAATACCACACCAAAACAATTTAGCTATTAATTTGTCAGATCAGAGTATTCTTCTGAGTCATACGGCAAATCCATTTTATTTGAATGTCAATTAATAAAACAAGAAGAAGGGAAAAGAGATCCAAGCTTAATAAAATACCTCATTAGTCTATTAATATAATTGTAAATAGATTTATTTTCTCCTTCTATTGTTTAAATTTGTTATATTAATTGTGTTCTTAAATATGGGAGTTTATATTAAAAAAAAAAACAAAAAAAACCCAAATCAAAACCACCAAATACAACAGTTCTATTCCTGGGAAGTGTATCAGTTAGGGGAGAAAGTCTTAGGGTTCTGGGGTACCATATCTATTTCAGGAGCTACTGATGAGGACCTACGGATGAGCACCTCTGTTCAGGAAAGGCAGCAGAAGCCAAAGGCACCCTCCCTTCCCCAGATGATGTTAACAGCCAGTTTATGAATTCTTCAGTGAGCAGATAATTTGCTTAGCACACTTGAGGTAGATATATTCAGCAGTCTTCAAAATGGCCACATCACACTGATCCCTGCCATTTCACATCAGCAGCAGCAGCAGCCCTACCCCATGACCTGTCCCTTCTCTCTCATCTTGTATCCCGAGTGCATGCCTATGCATGATGATAGTTAATAGAAACGATTCAAGAGACTCCTAACTTGTACATGTGGAATATCTAATCTGGGCACACAATTCCTGGTTCTTCACCTCTAGTAAAGGGCTTGCCCCTCAAAGGACCAGAGGAGAAGTGGATCCTGCAATCAGAGGCAGCTGTTGTCTGTGTTACGTATCTTAGACTCAATTAATGGCATGCCAAGTGCCCCTTTCTTTGTCAGGCATGTCTGCTCCTACTGCCCAAGAGCTCTTAGAGATAATTGATTCTGGCACTTCTATTACTACCCAGAAACACAAAGGCATATTTTTTACATTCACTCAGACAATGGTTCGAGGAGAATGGTTTTCCTACAGGATAATTCTTGCACTACCTAATTGTGCCTTTGCTGAGAATGTGTGCAGACGTGGCACTCCAATAGCATGGTGATGACTGCAACATAAAATTGATAGATTCAGAATGTTTTTTGTTTCAACATTCTTGTTTTTATATGTCTGTCTGTGCTCCATATTCAGTCAATGAGATAGCCTTCAAATTAAAGAAAATCATAATGCTCTAGCATCTAGAAAAAAGGAATTTGTTATTTATCTGATATCTTCTTCCATTTTTATTCTTTCCTTTCTGTACTTTTTCTCTTGTAACCAAACATGGATGAGAACTAGCTTGTAAGTTACAAAATGTCATAGATGTCACAAAGAAATAAAGACAACTATGTATGTGCATTTGTAAGTGGTTTCATCACAAAATATTTTTGGGATGCAGAGATAAAAGTACACACAAAAACTCTACATTTGATATTATTGTTCCTGATTTCCTTGTCCAGCTGTGTGCTTGCACACAGAAAAATGCTTGTGCTATGAGACTTGAAGAAATGGGAAAGAATTGGAAGAGATAGATTTTCAGTGCTTATGTATAGGTATATGTTCCAACATGTACTTAATTTTCCTGCCGGTTCCTTAAGACTAAAAACTTATGAATATAAATTTTATCAGTGACTTTTCTGTGATGTAGTGAAAGGAAGAACTAACAGCACCATATTTGAACAATGCAAACTTAAATCAAAAATTATTTTTTCAAAGTTGATAGGCCAAATATTCACAAAAATCCTATTAAATTACAACTGAAAATCTACCTGCAAACAATGAACTGCATGTGTGTCCACAAAGACTCATTTATACGCCATTTTTCCTATTATCTGTAAGCACAAGCCTGTTTGCTCATAAATAATTGAATATGGGTCAAATTCACGGCAGCAGGAACATGACTATGCTGAGAGATTTAGTCCTTACTGGGATCTGCTTCCTTATGCACTGTTCTTTCAATACTTCATCTTGAGAGGCTGAGTTCAAACCCTTGAAACTCAGATTTATATGAGGGCAGAGGACTCTGAAGAGTTTGAGTAGTGGAAATGGCTACTGAATCCTCCTCTTCAGCTATCCAAGCAAGACCAAGCAATAACTAACTTTTTTTAAATATATCTGGATGAAACAAGCCCCTTTGGTGTTTCTAAAGCATAAAAATCACAAGCTGCTTGAAAATACTGATCCATCTCAGAAAGATGGGCTGAAGTACACTTTGTTGTGCTGTCAGAAATATTTCAATGGAGTTCTTTGAAATGTGGTATGAATAATAAAATAACTTGGGCTAGTTGCATGAACTTCACTGTTCCCCTGCTACCTTGGCCTCACAGACTCCTTTGTTTCTCCCTTTTGTTCCTCAGAGGGAATGGCAGAAGGAGGTGTTATGGTAGCCTCAGTATTTACAGGGGATGGGGCCGTAAGGGAAGCTGTGGGTGCAGAGCAGGGGTGGGTTTGTTACAAGGAACTTCCTCATCGAGTCTTTTTCTCCCTCCCACTATCCCTGAACTTGGATATCCACACACAAGACTGCTGAGCAGGGATCACAGGAAGAAAATCACTCCTAACAATGAGACATGAGAAAATTATACCTGCATAGCCACAGAGTTATTTTGTACATTTTCTTTGTGTTGCTGCTTTTTAATACTGAGGGCATTTATGTCTGTTGATAATTAGAGATGTTTATGACATGCATTAACAGTAACTCTCCACACTGCTTTTTTGAAAACATGTGAATTCATGTTAATGGCTCGAGTTTGCTAACAATTTACAGGCAAACACCACTCTATTACACCACTTACTCATTTCTTCTTCATATTTTTAATTTTATGTACATCTCTGCCTGAGATCCAGAAATTACTTACTCCATCACCCATGCTGCTTCTCCTACTTAAAGATGCAAATGTGTCCTAATTGTGCAAGATATTTAGCATACGCTTAATTTTATATATACATATGAATACTCCCACTGAGGTAAATGGGAGCACAGCTAAGAGTTAGGCTCGCACTTAAATTGCTTATTTAGAAATAAGAGAGAGCATAGCCCTGACTTCCTCAATTCTGCACCATCCAGGATTGTTTTGCCTCATGAGTTAGTGGCATGTTGTTTTATGAATCCTCCACTGAACATTATCCTGCCAGGTTCCCTCACTTCTCTCTTGTTTTCCCGTGGTGTCAAGCATCTCATTTACCTGCTTGCAAGTGTTTTTTCTCCAGTGCAGCTCTGAGTGAATAGCCATTCCTGGAGCGTTCGGGCCAGCACTCATCTGTGTGAGCATGACATTAGCTGGTGATCCAGGTGTTAGCCTCACATTGCAATGTGTTGATGTGTGGGTTTTACACAGTGAAGTACAATCTAACAAAACAATGCTTTTCTCTGCTTTTCATGTTTTCATAAGCAGTGGATGTTTTGTATAATGGTTTTAAGGACAGCAAGGTCAGTAAAGATCAGCAATGCAGTCTGTCTTAAAGTTCATAGAATCATTAAATGGGTTGGATTGAAAGAGACCTTACAGGTCACCTAGATTGAATCCCAGTGCCATGGGCAGGGTCTCCTTCCACTAGACTAGGTTTCTCAGAGCCTCATCCAACCTGGCCTTGAACAATTCCAGGGAAGAAGCATCCACAGCTCCTTTGGGCATGAAAGAAGAAACATCCATGATTTTTGGGCATGCTGTGCCAGTGCCTCACCACACTCACAATAAAGATTTTCTTCCTGATATGCAATCTAAACCTAGATTTCATATTTTGAAATATTATAGTTCAGAGTTTTCTTCCAGTTTGAAGCCATTCCCCCTTGTCCTGTCCCTGTAAACACTTGTGTGTTCTGCACACATACCTGAAGCCTCAAAAAATGAAGTCAGACAACACAATCCTTATTTTGAGAAACTTGACTCCAAACTGCTTTCTAATTCCCCAGAGACTTTACCCTTCATGAAATCCTACTATTTCAAAGACCCAGACAGAAAAAAATTCTCCTATTGCCCTGAATGTTTATTCTGTGAGGATCAAAGCATTAATACAGTGTCTTGTACAACCCTCATAATACAGAAGGATTTCTATAAAAACTGGCCATTTATTCACATTTAAAAATCAAAAAATATAATCTGAACATTTGAAAGACTATTTGTCTAACCCCTCTATTTCTTCCTTTGTGCTTTTCAGTTCTATTCTCTTCACACTTTTTGGAGTAGGGAATTCTCTTTTATGGTGTTTTTATATGGGACAAATAATAGGTGCTCTCTTTTAAAAAGGAGCTTTCTCTTCCATAATACATGGTCCTTACCACAAAATCAAAACAATTACAGCTGTGCATGCTTTTTATTTTTTTACAGCTTTTCACATGCGCTTCTAGTGTGCTATGGAGAGATAATTCTTACCATAATATTCACAAATTTATGTTTCTCAATGCACTTGTCTGTTAAAAAGTCTTTAATAAAAGCAAAAGATTTAACATCTCTTAGGAAAAAACCCACAAACCCTTATGTCTTGACCTATTAAAAATAAATATTAATTCAAAAAAGGGAGCCATCTTGAAGGGAATGAGAGCAGCTAAGGAGGAAGGATTATCAGGTAATATATTTATGCCTGAAAGTATCAATTCTTGTTTTATTTCTGCAGATAATATTTTACACAAAATAGTATTTCAGCAACTTTTTGCTTCCTTTACAACATTTTTCTAAAGACTATTAACAAAATAAAAAACCAAAATTTTTCAAACTACTCCATGTGTTGAATAGGAATGGACCCTAACAGAAATTTGCTTGTTGGTAAACTCTCCTGCTAAAGCAGGATTTTGGAAGGAAAATCTTATTTGGAAGCGTAGTTGCCAATCCCTCCAAACAACATGTCAGGTTTTCGGCCACGCCAGAGTTAACTTTTGCAGCAGGACCAGCAGCAACAGGGCCCTGGGGTTATCCAGTGGCGCCCTGTGCCATGTGGAAGGAGCACAGAGGGTTAGGGAGTCATGTTTTTTAGGGTTTGCCAGGGAATGTGGTCGGGCGGTGCCGGGTTTGGGGTCCTGATAAATTGCGTGTGCATCGTTTGCTTCTCCTGTACGCTCTAAGTATTGTTCTCACTGCTCTCTTTCTTACTTCATTGCTGTTTCTAATAAATTATCCTTGTCTCAACCTGTGATCTTTGCATCTTGTGCCTCCAATTCTCCTCTCCAGCCACTGCAGCAGGAGGAGAGGAGTGAGAGAGCAGCACAATGTCTGAGGTGTTTCAGTGGGAATACTAAATTGAGGAATACCATCCCTAAACCAGGACACTCTACACTGAGATCCCACGGCCCAAAGGCATCCAGGAAAGCAAACAGGATAAGTGGAGCAAACAAAACACGATTGAAGGAAACTTTTTTTTTTTACAACTGATGTAACTATTAAAGGGTTTACACTTAAAAAGTATGGATTTCATGACATCAGGGATGCCAAGAATATTTGAGATTGAAATTTTTTAAAGTCAAATCAACTATTGTCATCACACTTTAGTAAAAAAAAATATCAATCTCTTCTCATTTAATCAATTGATCACATTTCATTTTAAATATGTGCAGATGAACACAATTGAAAGTCACAGTAAGACAAATTGTGTAATAGCAATATGCTCAATAGCTGGATAAATGACTATCTGATGCATGAAAACATCACCTACTGAGTTGTCTGCGGGTTCAAATTACAACAGAAAAGCATAGATGTAAGCGTCAATAGTATTGCTTTTTTACTTATGTATATACAAAATGATCATTTATTGCAACAACAGTGAATATTTCTCATGTCCTTAACACATAACTTCTCTGAAAACTCTCTACTTATCTGGTGAAGAATTCAAGGTCTGTATTTATTGCTCAAGATAGCCATTTCTTTACAACAAATGGATTCTGGAAAAATACTTTATTAGGATTTAACTGTTGGCTACGGATTCCTCTGAGAAATAAGACAATGTGTATTTTTGAGTACTTCACCTGCCATAAACAACTTTCAGATCTGCAGATAAAAACTATTATCTTCGTGCACTTGATTTACAGATTTACAGAAGTGGTTCTGTATTTAGCAGGAGGCCCTCTTGCAGCACAAGAACCTGCTTCACCTGCCTGACATCCATCAGAGGGAGCTAATCATGATCACAATGCCACTGCAGTGACTGGCTGGATGGTGGTATGGTCAAACCCTGGCAAGATGAGGGGTTCATGATCACCACTCTTTATACTCCCACTCCTATCAATTCAACCCATGTTTTAGTGAAGTATATTCCCTTTTTACATAGTAGGTGCTAAAAGTGGAAATGAACTACAGTGGAATGATGATTAGCAGCTTGCAGCTCATTCACATAGCATATGATTCTCATTCTTCTTCCTCAGACAAAGGATTTACAGCATCTGATTTATCCACAGGTTGAGGCTTGCAGCAGGGACAGGCACAGCCCACCCACTGAAATCAGTAAGAAAGCAATATATCAGGTTTGCAGGAACTAGCCTTATAAATTGGCTTTTATAGGTGTTCCTTACTTGATTGTGTTCTCATACGCAACTGGTCACCGCTTTGAAATAAAAAGACAGGTAAAGGCAAGCATTCCTCATTATAGTCACAAAAATAAATCATTTGACTATACTCACTCACTGGCAAAAGTCAAAATCAATTGATGGTTTCTTATTTAAATTCTGTGTGCTACTATATCCCTTGGCAGTAGATAATTAGCCCAGTTGAAAGACATGTTGAACAGTTCTTTCCTGATCAGAAACAAGCAAACTCTACCACTCATGGAATATGCAATGAAATAAATTCCACAAGCAGCCAATCTGGACCCAAATTATTTGCCTACTCAAGTCCAGGAATGACTGAAAAGAGAGAAAAATTTTGGACAAGAGTGTAATAAAAAAGCAGAGACTAAAAGCTATCAGAAGACCTCAGAATATGTGCAAGAGAATAAAAAAATTTCAGTGTGAAAAATATATGGTTTTTCAGTGTTTTGATTCTCATTTTTCCTGTCTGCACATTTCTGTTTATATTCCATGTAGAATGAGTGGTCAAATATTTGCCAAAAATGAATGTTAAAAGTACAAGTGGAATCACTGTGATGAACACTTATGCAAACGTATTTGTGGTTGAATGGATTGTACCTTTTTGCTGTCAACAATGGAAGCAAAACCCTGTGACTGATTTAATAAATCTCTGCAAGGCATCTAGACAGAGTTTAGCACAGTGAATAGAGGATATTTGAGGTTCCCCATTGTGCACAAAAAAGGAAAAAATCCCCAAATATATAAGGGAAAAAAAAACAAACCCAAGTAAACTCATCTGTTTGAAGATATTATTATTTGGATGGAATGAGAAGATAAATTTGTCAGATAAAATATTTAGGAAGACTTTTAAAGAATGTTATTTTCATCCTAACCAAAGCACAGCATAACTGAACTGTGTACAACTGAGACATAATGAAATGGTTTTCCTTAGATATCCAAAACTTATACAAACTTATTTAATATTTTATAGTCCCTGTATGACATTTCATGGGATCAGACTGACAGCCTTTGACAAAGAACAAACATGGAGCAAAGAAAAAATGCACTAAAGAAATGAAAAATGAGAAGAAGTTCTGAAGCCAAACGTAGTGTATCTTTCCTTTCAAAGGATTTTGTTTGAGTACATAGAAAACAAGACAAATATTTAAATGAAGGTGTCAACCGATGATAATCACATTTCAAAAGAGGATGGTATCTGATCTTATCAAAGGTTGAAATAAGTTTGTGTGTCATCTAAACCAGATAATTCCCTGAGAATAGAAGTAAATCACCAAAAAAAGAATAAAAAAGTTCACTACTCTATTCCAACAGAACTTTGTAATATGCATTTAAAAATAAAATAGTAAATTGAATAATAAAATAAAAAATAAAATAAAAAAATAAAATAAAATAAACCAAGCCAAATAAAAGACTGTTTTTTTCAGCAACATGATTCTCTGTAGCTCCAGGATGAGTTTCCATGTTATTCTACTGGCTAGATATCATGAAGAATTTCTCAGTGCATACTGATGAACTCTGATTCAAGTGTGATCAAAACTTAGCTGCTTCTTTAGAATCATGGATTCTTAAGAAGATTTTCCAAAATTGTTTCTATATACATATTTTTAAAAGAGATTCTGATGAGAAAATAACTGAAACCACCATGTGTGGCATCTTCTGCTTTAAGGAAGGAGAAAATTAGTATTCTACTGATAGATAAAATGTCACCAGAAAGTTCACCTTTCTTCACAATACTGTAATTAGTATTTCATATACTATAATTTTACTCTTGATGAGATAAGCACTTTCTGAGGAAATTTCAATACCTATTTTGCTCGTGCTGGCAAAAAAAAGCAATTTAAAATGACAAATTTTAATACTTAATGGAGGTCCAAACCTTTTGATATAGTGGCATGAATATCAAATATTTTAAGTACCTTCAAGGTTTTAGTGACTTTATAGCACTGCAAACAGGCCACTCTCAGCCCTTCCTAATTTCTTTCTATTTTTCCTGGTTCTTTTTGTCAAAGTCATCCTTCTGCATGGCTCAGCTTGGTAGAAAATTTGTTTTTTCTACCCTAGTCTGAAAGACTGTCAGTTTTGTTCTGATCTAAAGAAATCTGAGATCGCCACTCAGGGCTCCCTTTCATCAGCAGGTGTCAATTGAGCAGAAAGAAAATGCTACAGAACACCTTCAAAAATCCAGGGCTCATATTTGTGTAAGAAGTCACAGCTTCACACAATATCACATATTTCTTCTTGTCTTGTTGGTGTGCAGGGACTTGTGTCTGCAATTTCCAGACATGCTAATTCTGCTCCTAAATACCAGCTTACAAAGGCTGTACCACAAAACATTTTTAAAGGACTTAGTTCACTTTGGTGCTTTGCAAGGATTAATTAAGTTGCCATAAACTAAAAAAAATAAAAAGAGACAGATTTTTTTTTTTTATTAAGACATATTGGAGATCAGAAAAGTATTATTACTTCACTTTTGAAAAATCCCCCTAAGGCAGCCAGAAGTCATGCAAATTTAATGGGACTGGGTTCTATTACTGATCAACCCAAACTCACCAAAAGGAAAACAAAGGCTTGCAAAACATATCTCTTTTAGCTTAACCTGAGACAGGCTTCTGGGTTTTATGCCCAAGCCAGGTGGAACTGGATGCTTTTTGACTGAGAATATTATGAAGTTCCCAATTGGTTCAAAGCCAAAACTCAAAGGGAACAGGTGTTCACCTACATGGCTCAAAGGCAAAATACATTTTTGCTTTGTCAGAATGAAGATAAATTCCCAAATTTTACTCCATTGGAGTGGTAAATCTTTGGTCTCATGAAACACCAAACAGAGAGAAAAAGAGAGCTGACATTTCCCTGCTGGCTAGGCATATCAGCTGTGTTTTCAATGGAAAATGTGATCTTTGGCTCTGAATTCACTCCAGCAACAGCTTCCACCCTCAGTAGGAAGCACTGGGTGACAAAGGGCTTCCCTAAGGGGGTGAAGTGGGGACAACTGTTCCCTGCTTTTCTCTGAAACTTGGACACTGTTCCCATTGCTGCAGAACAAACACATTTATTTTCCATGTGAGCCTTTGTAAGGACGCAGGTGCCCAGCAGTGGGGGGTGAGGGGGCAATGGCTCAGGGACAGGCAATGATAAAACCCCAAACTGGACAAATCTGTGCTGCTGTTGTGCAGCAGTGCTGACACACTAAACCCTAAAACACTAAACACCCTAAACCCTTTGTTTCTAGTGTAGTCAAGAAATTGCTTTTCCATTAGTTTCTGTGAAACCAGCATGTGCTGTTTTGCTCAGTTCACCCCAAAACAATTTATAATAATGTGGGGATTTAAAGCTTCCTGCCCCAGATTGTAAAACTCAGAAAATAATGTTATAAAACTTGAACAAGCTTAATGACAATTTGAGCGGACCTAATTTTTTAAATTTTTTTTGTAAGAGAAATTACATGTGATAAGGAAACTTACATCAAGGACTATCAGAAATGCCCCCCTATAGATATAACAAATTTTAAAGTTGTCAGTACAATTTGCAGAAAACTAAATGGAGACACATTTTCTTCTTATGTAGCAAATGTCCCAGGAACTCTGTGTCCTTGCAAATGCTTAGGAAACAGCTTCAAGTCTAGAGCAGGAAATTAGTCATCATACTTGGCTAAAACTGACCCACACGTCTTGCCAAAAATTTTGTTGGAAAAATTAGTTTTAGAGCTCTTTAAATTTTTTGTGAATTCATGAAATATTTTATTAACACAGATGATAAAGCAGTCATTTCAGAGAAATTTATTTTAGTTTGGGATAAAAAAAAAATGCAAGTTGTATTTATTTAAAAGAAACAAAGGGTCAAAAATAGCCTCGAAACCCACAGTGCATGTAATTTATCAGAGACTAAATTGCTAGGTTGTCTTTGCTGTTCAAAAAAAACAGCCACTTCATTAATGAACTTTGTAACAAGACTCCCCTAGGGAAGTTGTGTCAGAGGAGGTTTAAGCTGGATATTCAGAGAAGGTTCTTTGCCCAGAGGGTAGTGGAGCTCTGGAACAGTCTCCCCAGGGAAGGGGTCACAGCACCAGCCTGAGAGAGCTCAAGGAGGTTTTGGACAATGATCTCAGGCATGTGGTGTGACTCTTGGGGTGTCCTGTGCAGGGCCAGGAGTTGGACTCAGTGATCCCTGTGGGTCCCATTCAACTCAAGAAATTGTATGTTTCTATGAAAAAAAAAAAATCTTAATGGATGGATAGAAAAGAAAGAAGTTATTGACATATCTTTACTCAAAGATTTTATATGACTGTGTCACAGACATCCACAGAGAAAAGCTCTGACATTAGGACATGTTAATTTTTGTCTGTTAAAACCCTAGTGTAGACAAAGCATTTTTACTCACCTCAGGAGAATCATAAATTTTCCAGAGGTCAGAAAATATTAATCTGTTCAAATAAAAATGTTCTGTAAGAATGTGTCAATGTTTGCACAAGTATCTTTGCTGTGAGTTTAAGTCCTCTAGTTTCCCAAATGCTCCAGCAGCTGACTGTAAAATTCTACTGCAGGACAAACTCACGTTGTATTGGTCCACACCTTCTTTGAAAGGTACCAGCAGGGTCCCACCTTGACTGGAACTGCTATTTAAAAGCATTGGTCTTGATCTGCCAGTCAAAGAGTTACTTGTAAAGATGTGGGGGGATGATTTCCTTTTAACAACCATTTCACTGAGCTTGCCTGTTAGTAGTAGATTGTCAAAGTCCAACATCACGAGATAATCAACATTTTTAAAAGCATTTTTACCTCCTGCCCAGGGAAACAAAAAATAGGCACTGCCGATTCATCTCTAAAAGGTGTCTGGGGTGAAAGTGATTATAAATAGGGTAATTTCTCAGTAACTAAATCCATTCTCTACACCAAGATTTCAGACAAATTTTTTTATAAGAACTTGTTGGCATAAAATACTCACTACATCTTTATTTCTTCCATATTTTAAAAACATTGGATGGAATCTGTGTTTGAAATCAGTCTTATCTCTGACAGCTTGCTTGCCTGTCCATTTAGGTCAGCATGTGACCCAGAAGTTTGTGGTCCAGGGATAACTGTTGAAAGAAACATAAAATTACTTAGGAAAACACCTCAGCATTTTGGAAGCCTTTACATTGTCCAAGCAGGTCTAGTTTTAGATTGTTTATCAGTGGATCCAGCCATGCACTGATTGCTGGTTGCCTCCTTGAAAAGGATTTTTTGCTTAATTGCACAATTCCATGCATACACTATATTGTTCTGTATTTAAGAGAGAAGAACAGTCCCCTCAGTGGGCACATAGTTGGCTGGGACATATTCAGAGTTGAGGTGGTATAAAACAGCAGTGTAAGTAGACAGAAAAGGATTGTACTTATCCAAAGCCGTGCAAAGACTCTGTAAGGAAAAAAAAATATTAAACACATTTGAAATAGTAAAACTATCCTGGGCTGTGAGCTAGAACAGTAGGAATGCTGGTGGGCTGGATTAGATAAAGTTCCTGGATGACTTTCCTGGAGATTTGTGGTGAATGGGGGAGATGTGGAAGGAAAAGAGTAGAGGATCGTCTCTTCAGGACCGTGAGTAGTTCCCAAGAGAGAAGAGGTGAAGAAAGAATATCAAATACAAGTCCAACTCAGCCAGTTTACCTCCCACTAAAGCCTCAATACAGAAATACAGAAATACAGATCTATATATAAAATGTTCACAAACTGTAATCCCTTGTGAATCAAGCTCTTATCTTTCCTTGCTTTCATTACATCGAAACTTGAGGTGAGAAATATTTGCAAGGGCTGAGTCCCCTGGTTGGCTTTAGGAGAAGCTACAGACACATAGCCCAGCCCTCAGATACTAAGAGCTGCTCTCAGCCTGAGGTCACAAAGAGAGAAGCTCAAGAACAGCAAAACTTCAATTTCACAATGATAAGTGGGTCTAAATTGTTAATTTACTGTTGTTGAATTTTTTCATTGATATAAGCCCACATATGATCATGACCATACTATAGATGCATAAGTAAGTGCATTATATATAAAAAACATATGTGGCATGCTAAGTACACAAAAAATTGCATCCTATTACCACTGGAGAACTGCAAATCCCTATTTTGTGTGAATATTATCTGGGTATGGGATGGGCATAAACTTGTACTGTTACTTTTACATTAAAAAATAATAATGTAAAAAATTGCTAAGACATAATTTTAGTAACTTCTTGACAAGCACTTAATGTTTTCCAGTCAAGCAAGAACAGAAAATATGTTGGTTGCTTTTTAAACTCTTATTCCAATAAAAAGTAATTATAGTGATTAATTGCATAATGATTACTGTAATCACAGCCTATTCTTAGTTGATTAAGAAAGACAGAAGCAGCTCAGAGAAAGCTTTCCATTAAAACTATTTATGTTTATTTTATTTGTCTTTTGCTAATTTTCTCATCTGAACCCATAAGTGGCAATATTTCAAAGACAGCCTTGCCAGTTGCTTTGAGACTAATCCACTGTCCATCAATAGAAACTCCATTTAAGAGACTGACAAATGTGTTAAGTGTAATTATAAAGGCAATAAATTCTTTTACTTAAACTCCTACTGTTTTTC
The DNA here is from genome assembly GCF_049639895.1 of Pseudopodoces humilis. NCBI lineage: Eukaryota > Metazoa > Chordata > Aves > Passeriformes > Paridae > Pseudopodoces > Pseudopodoces humilis. The sequence continues at coordinate 83,675,923 of NC_142201.1, read as the reverse complement.
CTGTTGCTATTACAGTTTTTTCCTGCTTTTTAATTGAGTACTTCTGCCTCATTAGAATATTTTGAAGGCATTTCTATATACTTTTAAATACATATAAAAATTTTAGGATAATGTGTGTATCGAGAAGGCATATGAACCCTCAAGAAATGATAATGGAGTGAACAGATGTGTGGTTTCATTTTGTGGGGATGGAAGTCTTGGATGCTGGTGAAAACCATCACGATTCTATTAGTTTGGATGGAGTTGTCATAAATGACTCCATTTAAGACTCTACTCTGTCATGTTTTTCCTCCTCCCAGTCCATTGGGACACCGGCTTTTATAAATTTAGTGTTCAATGAGATCAGATACTGCTATGACAGTCAGCATCATAAAACTCAAAACAGAGAATAGAGAATCTGAGTGATGGACAGAGATCTCAAAATATTGAGATCTACTTTTGACTTTTATAGGGAAATTGAGAGAAGAAAGCAGCTAATAAGCAAGGTAGATGTTTTAGTTAAAACCTGTTAACTGCAAAATGACTCAGTAATACCTAGGTCCCACCCATGAGCTTGATGTTGCTGCATTCCAGTATGTGAGATGTTTTTTGGGCATAGAAATACACAGTGGGGATGTGTTCCAATGATAAATTGCTGAGGTGCCTGAAAACATTTGTGACAAGTATCACAAAAAGTCTGGAGATGCAAGACAAATGGAGAAGGAGCTGTGATATGTAAGAGGACCATGCTGCCTCGAAGGGCATCATCTCATTCCTCAGTGTGTGAATCTGACTCTGTGAAAACCCTGATGAGCTCAGGTGCAGCACCACTAACACAGCAAGATCCCCTGTGAAACTGTCCCAACATGTTCTCCTAATGCCATCTTAGTCTGCAAGAGCTACAGGGTGAGCTCACCTCTCCTAGGTCACATCCCAGCCCTTCAGCCAGCAGTGCCGGATAGCCTTTCCATGATGATGCAAGTTCAAGCCATCAGACTTTAGCCAACTTTTGGTACCTAGACTACAGACAAGATGCTAAAGACATTTATTCAGATTAATGTCAATGTACACGGTAGCTGTTGTGAAAGGAAAACACTTTCTTCTGTATAATTCCTCCACCTGGTGGCCAGGTCAGGGATTTGGCTACTCCAGGTGCTGGACATAGAGCCGACCACTTCCCAGCTTGTCATGCCCTTCCTGCTTAAGGTGTTGTTCAGGCTGAGCTACCAGGTGAAGCTCAAACTCACATGGGCCCTGACATTTTGCTTTCTGAAACTGGAAAGGTGGCCCATATTTGGTTAAACATGTACTTTACTGGTAAAGAGTATCACAATTTTCCAGAAATTCTTTACCTTTTGTTTTCCCTCCTCCACCCTGAAAATAATAACTTTCTTCCAAAGTGAAACCATTTTCAGAAAGGGACCAGTTGTACAAAATATCACATTTCAGTTTTAAAGAATATATATCATGGTTTGGAATTGTCAAAACACCCTGTTTTGACATTTGGGGATAAAAACGAAAGAACCTTTGAAAGGTCGTTATCAAAACAAAGTGATTCCAAATTTATAACTGGTTTAACTCCATTTATTTGAAAGAGTTCTTTTAATACTCTTTTTCTGCACACACCCCCCCCCCCCCCCAACTGTCCTCCTTTTTATTTTTTTATTTTTTATTTATTTATTTATTTAGTCCTATCCTCCTTATTCCTCAGCTACTGGAACAACTGTAAGGTAGTGCGAAATTTAGACATCCTGTAGAATTTTCAGATACACCAGGATGTGTTACTGCTTTAATAAGTAACTAAAGAGAGCAAGAAGCTTCTTTACATCCCACATCTCTAAATCCTGAAAGTACTTGCAAAACATGAAGACCTGCTTTCCACCTGGCACTCATCTGTATACTCCATCACAGTGTTTTATGGTCCTCTCGAGTTAAAAGACACACAATTATCACTACTGCTCTTTATTATAAATTCATACATACATTAGAGGTGCATTTTTCTCTCTCCCACTATTTTCTTCCTTGGGCTGTAGATTTTTAGTATGTTCTCTATTGCTTACTACTCTTCTCAATATATTCTTTGCAGTGAGGATATATTGAACCTGTCAAGTTTATTTAAAGAAAAGTTAAACTGGGGAAAAATCAGGAGTATGTTGCCTAGACAGGGATGGTAAGGTATTCAAGACAAGGCCTTGCTCCACTTAGCAGACTACAAATTCTCCAGATGTCGAGGGAAGCACAGAAAAGCAGATGATAAATGGCAAGTGAGAAACTGTACATTGATAAATGGGACTGCAAAGAAAGAATATATCTCCAGCAAATCCTTCATTGTTGCCTACAACTCAGTTGAATTGCAGAGTGCTATTTTTATAATCAAACCTGCCAGTAATCAGTCAATGGGAGGCATGGTCCTACATGTGTATGAGCCTAGAAAGTGAAAGGAAATTGTAACAGGGGGCAGGGAAAATAATCAGGTTGTTCCTGCCCCTAAACAGATGCCCATGTTCCTCACCAACTATAGACTGAGTGTCCTTTAGGGAAGGGACAGGAATGGTGAACCCTGAGAGGAGAACAATCAAGGAAAAGAAGAGATTTAGAGAATTCTAATACAGCCACCAGTCGTCTTTAAAAGTGTCACTGAATAAATTAATCAAAGGCTCTTCTTCCTCTATAATTATATGATCTTTGTTATTACTTGGTGTGTGGTCTCTTGAAGGATGTGTTCATGCCACAGATGGGCTAAAGACATTAAAAGCATTGGGTAGCCTTGCAGCACCCCTTACTGAGCTGTCTCTATTAATTTGGTCCTCAGACACAATAGTATTAGAGTGTTTAACAGGAAGACACAGTAAGCAGGGAGTTGACCATGAGATAATCTATCTTGCTTGAATTTTGTGTGGGTTCTTTGAAAGAAATCCAATCTTTGGAGGTAAGAATTTTAGGAGAAACAGAGGTTCGGGATTTGGACTGCAGGAGCACTTTAAATGGCCCCAGAGTACAGCCTGAACCCAACTTAGTAACTTTGGTTTCTTATTCAGAGACAGAAATCTGATCTCAGCTCACTGCCCTTACAGTTTCTTTGAGCATAATTTCTTTTTTGAGTGACAGCCCCTGCATTTTGATGCACCCCCTAAAATAGGCAGGTTATGGAGTTGAAGAAGTACTTTGTAATGCTGTATTTTACATTCTTTATAAGGGAAAGGTAATTTTGGTACAGGCATATTCATACCAGTGTATTGTCACTTGTGTGTCTGAAGGGCTGCATTTATATGGGAGAGTTAAATCAGTTCAACCAGGATACATAGACAGCTTTATTCTACTGCTGACACATCTTTCAGCCCACAATCACTCCAAACTGAATCCATCCCATACAGAGGCTCCTGGGCCCTGCTAATAACTGGACAGGGATCATATGAGAATCTCAGGTGCTATAGGACTAGGGCAATAATATTAGTGAACATAAACCACAAACCCAAAGTCAGTGGAAAGACTTCAATGCTCTCCATTGTAATTGCTGTACAGCAGGATAGGCATTAAAAAGTAGCAAAGAATAGACATCTCTTTCCATTTACACATGTTTGCAAGTCATATCAATATTTATATACAGATGTATGAGCTTTATAATAGGATACCTTGAGGTCTTAAAAATTGAAAGATATGGTTTCTTGTAATCCAGCTACTGAAAGAACCTCAACTTGCTCCACAGAACATCTTTCCATTCTTTTACAATTTAATTTTAAATACCTTCAGGAAGTTTAAACTCACATATAATATGCAAAATTACCCATATTCTGAAACATCACACTGATTTACATTGTAATTGTTCCATTACTGATGATAATGGAAGCTGCATGTCCAAGAGTGCTTATTCTTATTAAGTAGGAATTCTGAAAAATAAGCTGACATTGCTTTGCTTTTGCAGCAATTATTACAATGTGAATGGAAGAATCATAATACACCAGCCATATTTCAAGATATTGAAAAGCATCCTGAAGAGAGTCTTATTTCTCAGAGGTATATTGTAAAGAAAACCCCCACCAAACTAACAAAAAAACCCACACCATCTATCCAGAACTTGATGAATACAGCTAAAAATACAATAGTAAATATTAAAATACTAGTGATATAGTTCATGCCATGAAAATTCATACTTAATATCAGCAAAGTTATGAAAAATAGTGATGGGATATGAAACTTACATATAATCTAGGTCTAACTAGTTCTGACAGTGCTGCCTACATTAATCTGTGACAAAATGATTCATGGAATGGAATTTTTTTTTGCTTTCTCTCTTCACTCTTTTTTCGATAATTTTGCTCCCCCCCTTACTCTTAGTGAATGTAACACTGCTCCATAACTTCAAAGATGGACCAAAAATAGGCCATCTCTTTGGCAGCCATTATGGGTATAAAATCTCAAATCAAGATATAAATGAAAAATGAGATCATAAGAAACAGCAAAGATACGTACATTTGATTTATGAAATTGTTAACACAGATCAAGGGGAAAGATTTTAAATTAAATATCAGCAGTATGTATACTCAAGGAAAAGTTCACAAAGATACATTAGGTCAAATTCACTTGTTTTAATTTTCTGTGTTTGATGTTAAATATAATATTTAAGGTATGAAAGATTAATAGCTTTGTTATTATGCTCAATTGAGATTTGTAGTCATGACATTTCTGTTTGAGGGTCAGGTGAAAACAAGTAAAGCTTTGTTTGTATCTCCAGGTACAACAGCATAAAAATTTGACCTTCGGATGATGACCATGGAATCTCTCTAAATGGTGACTCTAATGTTGAGTTCATTGCAGTGTCAGATAATTCCTTTGACTTCTGTGTGTCTCAAAGATTCATAGTTAATATTTGTATGCAAGGTGAAGAGGTCATTTCCATAGAGTTGTAGAATAGGACAATTTGGGTTGGTAAAGACCCTTAAGATCATTGAATCCAAGCATTTATTGAACACTTCCAAGTCCACTGCTAAATCAATTCCCTAAAAGTACATGACTTTTAAATACCTCCAGAGGTGATGGCTTCACCTCTGTCCTGGCTATCCTGTTCCAGAGCTTGACAAATTTTCTTTGAAGAATCTTTCCTCAACCTCAATCTCCCCTGGTGAAACTTGAAGCCATTTCTTCTCACCCTATATCCTGTTGATTAAAAGACCAACCCCCCACCTCAATTAAATCTCCTTTCAGGCAGTTGTAAAAGGCAAGGAGGTATCCCCATGAACCTCCTTTTCTTCAGGCTAAAAATCCCCAGCTCTCTCAGCCACTCCTCACAGGACTCGTGCTCCAGACCCTTCCCCAGCTCCACTGCCCTTCTCTGGACACACTCCAGCACCTCAATGTCCTTCTTGGGGTGAGGGGCCCCAACCTGAACACAGGATTTGAGGTGTGGCTTCACCAGTGCCCAGTACAGGGGACAATCCCTGCAATGGTCCTGCTGACGGAACCATTGCTGATCCAGGCCAGGGTGCCACTGGCTTTCTTGGCCACCTGGGCACTCTGCTGGCTCATGTTCAGCACTCCAGGTCCCTTTCTGCCAGGCATCTTTCCAGCCTCTCTTTCCCTAGCCTGTAGCACCTCAGGGGGTTATTGTGACCCAAGGGCATAGCCTGGTACTTGGTCTTATGAAACCTCATACAGTTGGCCTCAGCCATTCTATCCAGCCTGGCCACATCCCTCCGCAGAGCCTTCCTGCCCTCCAGCAGAACAACACTCTCATCTAACTTGGTATCACCTGCAAACGTATTAAGGGTGTACTTGATTCCCCTCATTCAGGTCACCATTGAAGATATAAATGAGTCAGGCCTAAATACTGAGCCCTGAAGGGCACCACTTAAGATCAGCCACCAACAGGAATTAACTCCATTTACCTTTTAAAAATGTCTATAAATAAAATGTGTAATTCTGCAGTCAGATAGACCATAACCACACACTAACAATTCTGGTCAGACCTCTGTAACACAGAGGATTAAATGTTATGTAGGTTTTTTTCAGGATTCATTTTTTAACAGGAACATACCCTGACTTCTCTCAAATTTTAAATAAAGGTCCTGCTCACAGAAGAGGAAAGCAACTCCCTCACTTTATGATGTAAGAAAGGATTTGGCAGGGATATTTAATCTCTGAATATGTAACATCATTCTACATATTTTAATTTCTTTATAAATTGACAATGGACTTTTCTGGTGATTTTCTGCTGTATGGTAACATTAGATATTTTTTTCCTGTCATTTTTGTTTCTCTTTCCTTTGTAGAGTGCAGTCCCCATAGGATATAATCCTCAACAGCAAATCTGAATTGAGGAAAGGAAGAAAAGATGATTTCCCATAGAATTTGCAAGAATGCAGATTTTTTTTTTCCAAATGTCCATGTGCTTCACAAAATCTTTTATTTATTTTTGCCTTAGGTAGTGATAATTCATTACAAATGTATGTGATGATAAGAGGAATTAGTTTGAAAGGAAGAGGCCTCTCAGAGTCACTCCTGCCTCTTGCTGCATTTGTTTGTGTTTATGTAAGCAAAAAAATGGCATGCATTATCTTTTTATGAGCCTTGCGATTTATTCTGTTTTGTTGTCAGACCTTTGGGAATGCATTCTATAAACTTTATTGAGACAAGATATCTAGAGGCGTTTGCATATTTGTGAGCTCAGCACAATATTACTTTTTAATGCACTTTTGACTTTGCATGGAGAAAATGGAGTAAGAAAATGTAAAACAAATATATTTCAGGTGGCTTCATTTTTATTACCTGCTTTTTGTTTCCTTAGGGTAAAAGCAAGTAAAGATTCAATCATTTAAAATTTAATAAATGCTGAGATCTACTAACTTAATTTCTGACTCTTTCTGTGGCTAAAAATTAAAATTACTAATCAAGGTCTCAATTTAAAAATCTATTAAGGACTATGCTAACTGAAAGATGCATTTAAATGTATTCTGGTATGGTTCTTTAATTGGGCTTTATGACATGTGTCTGTTTGCAATAAAAAGGCTTGCACAGATTTTGCTGTGGTTTTAATTCTCTGTGTTCTTCCTGATAGTGACCCAAATTGGCATGAGCACGTGTTCAGTACTGTGCTCAGCTGTGCACAGATATTCACATGCTGATACAAATCCAGCAGTAGACCTACGGAGGTAGTCCAAGGCTCGAGAATGTATAAGCAGTCAGACACTGAAAAAGTTGCTTTTGGACAGCCTTGAAAAGAGAAACTTAAGTGAAATCTTATTGTGGTCTTCAGCTACCTAATGGAAGGGTTTAGAGAAGATGTATGTGCGATCTTCTTAGAAGCATGCAGAAGAAAATGGGGTGATGCAGAAAGGAAGATCTTTTAACTGGGGAGGTAGAAAAACACTGGAAAAGGTAGCTAAAGAAGTCTATCATGTTCCCTTAATTAACAGAAATTTATATATATATATTTTAAAACAGATGTTAATTATCTGTACACATTTTATTTTCTATGCTTTATTTATGTTAGTGGCTTGTCACTGTCAGAAGAACAGGTTTAGATATTAAACACAATTAAATATGTATTTTTTTTATTTATGTTCTTTGCATTTCCTTCTGTGCTGACATCTCAGAACCCTCCAACGATGTCAAGGGTTCAAATATGAGAAGAATTTGCCATTTCTGATTTATTTAAAAAAAGAAACATTGGGATACCAGGGTGAAGTCAAAGTCCCACTGGCTCCCATCTTTCTTTTTCCTTTCAGCTAATTTCTTTTTCATGATTTGTGCCTTTTTTTACTTGAGTTTTCCATTAAAACAAAAATATAATTTATGAGTGCTCTTAAAGAAAGAAAACAACAAAAGAGATTAGACAATATTTATGGAAAACCTACTTCTACCATACAGAAACACTTCTGATAGAATTTGGAGAAATAAACTCCCTTTGGAAAGGTTTCTGATTTGTTACATTTTCCTTCCCTGATAAATCACTTGATTTTGAAATAACAACCTCACTGACAACTTGGATATGTGACACAAAGCATTCTCTCTTCCTCATGGTATAGATGTTCCTCTGAAAAATTTCTGTCCCTCTGAACAGAAATAAAATAAATTAATAATGTTTCCTTGTTTTATGTTATGAAAGAGCATGTGTGATTTTCACACACCCTCTCTCTAGCAAAGAAGGGATGTGTTTGGGTGCACTGGCACCCTTCTCTTTCCTCAGTTTCCCCATGTAACAGATACGTGTTCCCATAGTTGTGCACCTGTTGCAATCTTGTTTCATTATGAAGAGAAAATAAAAAAAAAACAAAAAAAAAACCCCAAAAAACCCAAAAAACCAGTTTCTCCTTTTAGACAGTAATTCAGCAGTTCATACATCATCATTATTCAAGAAAACATGCCATGAACATGCTGATGGATGTGCTTAGGTGTTATGTTGAATTAGGGACTTAATGACAAAAGACAAGCAGTAGAGCTGAACAGTTCATATTTGGAGAGCCATGTCCCCATGGAACTCAAATGTTAATGACAATCATATACTGCATCACAGTGAAGAAAATAAAGATAAATAGGTTTTGAGGAAACTGCAATGTATGTTGTAACATTACAAATAATCAGTCCCTAGAAGTGTTCAGACTTTGCTATGAATATTAAATTTCTAGGTTTTGTTGAAAGTAGAAACAATATGAGTGAAGAAGTAACATGCTGGAGCTTGTTGCCAGAGGAGATTGTGGAGACACAGAGTATCAAAAGGTTCAAAAAGGATTAGAGAAATTAAGCAGACAAATTAGACAAGACAAATTAAACATTAAATGAGCAAAGTCAATACTACGTTATTGAGTGACTGACAAAACAAATAAAAAAGCCTTAGTCTAGAGGGACTTTGATGAACTGTAAGGCTGAATGAGCAGAAACTTCATGGAGTTTGGCAAGGAGAAGAGCAGTCTTGCACATGAGCAGAATAAAGCCATTTATGATTACAGCTGTTAACAGACAGACTGAAATAGGTGTTGTGTTGAAAAGGACGTGGGCACAGTGTGTGGACACTATATTCAGCAGGAGCTAGGAGCACTCTCACTGTGAAGAATGCATGGTCCTGTTTGTATACAGTATGAGGAGCACTCCATGCAAAACTCAATCAAGAGGTTGAGAGTGGTTGTTATTCTCACCAGTGCAGACAAAGTTACACCTGGAAGAGTGTTCAGTCTTGGACCCCTCAAATTCAAGTAGCATCTCACAAAACCAGAGCTAGCAGAGTGACAAGTATGATTAAGGCCCTAGAGTACAGAAAGTGGAGAGATAGAGGAAGATGGGGATATTTAATGTTACTAAGGTGAGTGAGTGAAAGAAGTCTAATGTCATACTGGAATTGCTTCGAGAACAGCTACAAGGATTACAGAGCTAAATTCTTCTAATTAGTGGCAGATGCTGAATCAAAGTGGAATGGACATAAGTTAGGGCTTGGGGGACTAGGTATCGAGAAGATCTTTCTCACTGACAGGATCACATAGCACTGGAACAGGAGGAAGAGCCTATATCCTTGGAGGTTTCCCAGATCTGGTTATACAATTGCTGCTGACCTGATTCAGCTTTAGCAGCATTCATGCTCTGGGCTGTTTTGAAAGATTCAGGGCTCCCTTCCATCCAGAGGTTTTGTGGGTTTTTTTGTTAGTTTTGTTGGTAATTTTTGAGGGGTTTTGTGCTCTGGTTTTAGGGATTTGGGTATTTTTAGGGGGGTGGAGTTTTGGGCAGTGCTGGGTTTTTTTTATATTTTTATCTTTTTAGTGACATGGACAACAGAAAGTTTTAAACAGACATGAAAGGGAATATGGATATATGTACCCTCTAAAATCCCTACCACAATCACTTTGGAAGAAGTCATCTCCATTCAAGATTTAGACTTGCATATCCTCCCAAAATAGTCTTTTATGCTGCTACTTTCAGAGAAAGAATAAGTGTTGGAAATATTAGTAAGGTATTTCTTGTGTTTTAAGAAGGCGATCAAAAGATTGTGCTTCTTTCTCTCCACACATCCTCTCTTCCAAGCATATTGCTGTCTTAAAAGTTATTTTAAGTTATAACCAAAGTTACTGTTTACTTTGTTCTCTAACAGGTAAAGAAAAATGAAATCTGCAGTATTTGTCCAAAGCAACATTTAGCTCAGGTCTAATGGCATGATATAGGAAAAGAGATCATCATACCATGGACCTCTTCTTAGCCTGCTTATGCCTCCCCTTACAGTGTACCGATGCATTATAAGTAACAAAAATCAGCTTCTTGGTGGAAAATAATAGCTTCACAAGCAAAACATGAAGGAAATTAATTTTCAAAGACCAATTCAGGACATGGAGAACTAGTGAAACTATCTATACTACACCCAGAAATAGAACCAACTATACTACTTCAACAATTAGAAGCAAATATATATATTATGTGGTTTTGTTTTCTTTCTATAGAGAGTCCAGAATCAGTATGAGTAGGAAAAGCTCATGGTTCAGAAGTAATTTTTGATTTGGTTTGTTTTTAGACAAAGCAACATAGCTGGAAAAATCAAGTGTTCAGGCTTATAAACTTTCAGACACTGTATCAACACTGTCAAATGAGCATCCTTAGATTGTCCCACATGCAACCTACAATAGCAACTAAAAAAACACATAAAGATTTTCACTTTGACTCCTCATGTCATGGCAGCAGTCTTGGAAAACTCAGGAGTTTTTGCCACTGATGTGTTTGCTGTATAACTTTGTTTTTTATCAGATATATTCTCTCTGTCCATTATTATCCTTTCCTCTCTCCTTGAAGGATTTTCATGGCCTCTTCTTGCTCAGCTGGAACTCCATGCAAAAGCTGTCCAGCAGCAAAAAAATTGGATGGAGATGAATCTGTTGTTTACACAATAAAAATAAATCCATTCCACAAGTAAATCACCACTACAATGGAGACTCAGTGCACTTATCAAGCAGTGCTAGCCCAGTACTGTGAGTATGCAGGTATAATGCTACCAGTGTGATTGCCTGGGGAATACAAATGCATTAACAGCTAATAGTATTATTGACCTCATGTCACAGAAATGAAATAATTTCAGTTTTAAAATTCTGCTCTAATTATCATAATTAAGAGCTCTTTCCCTCCTGCCTTGACTTTCACAGGGCGTAGATATATGCAATGAGAAAGGCATGTACACAAACTCTTCATAAGGCTGGATGGGTACAGGTAAGAATACAGCAAGTTGGCAACCGATAAATACACTATATTTTTGAAAATTTTCATGCACAGTGATTAGTTCACCAGTATATTTCTTCATATAAGAAAGCAAGTTTAAGAAGTTCCCTTCTATCTTTTTCTGGGTAATATGTCTGTCCTCACACCAACACTCATTACCCTCCACTTTTGCACTGACAAAAATATCTGTAGATCCTACAAGGTAATGTGGGTCAGAGAAAAGATCCATGTAATGGAAAATATTATTTTTATACTTTTGAATTTCTTTTCAATTTCACTAATTTCAGTTTTACTTATTAGATTTGTTTTAGAAGGTTTAAAATAATTATTAAAAAAAAAAAAAAGAAAATGTAAAAATGTACTAGTTTATTTCTTCCTTGGCTGCTTAACAGAAATTCCTGATTATTTAAACTCAAATAGCAATATTGGCCCATCCATTAGTAATTGGATTCTTCATAATAGCTGAGTCCTTTCAAGGAGGATGTTCAACATTTCCTTGGACAAACTGTGATGGATGGACGTTCTTTCTTGAGTAAAGAACTGTTTGGACTGCTGGCCCAGATAGCAGTGGTGAATGGAGTTGATTCCAGTCGGTGGCTGGTCTCACGTGGCTCGGTGCTTGGGCCAGCCCTGTTAAACATCTTCATGGCTGACCTGGATGAGGGAACCAAGTGCATCCTGAACCAATTCACAGACAACACCAATCTGGGCAGGAATGTTGGTCTGCAGAAGTATGGGAAGACCCTACTAAGGGACCCTACTAAGGGCTGGATTGATAGAAGTCAGATTGTATGAGGTTCAACAAGGCCAAATGCTATCTGGATCACAACAACCCCAGGAGTGACCATTCCCCTTTTGTATGCCTCACTGGTGAGGTGGCACCTTGAGTCCTGTGTTCACTTTTGGGCCTCTCACTGCAAGAGAGACTGTGAGGTGCTGGAACATAGCCAAAGAAGGCAACAGAGTTGGGGAAAAGTCTGGACCAAAAGACCAATGAGGAACAGCTGAGGGAGATGGAGATCTTTAGCCTGGAGAAAAGGCGGCGCATGAGGCAACTCATTGCCTTCTACAACCACCCAAAAAGAGGCTGTAGTGATGGGGATTTCAATGTCTTCTCCCAGGATGAGAGGAAATGGCCTAACAGTTTGCCAAAGCCCAACTAGTTAGATATTAAGAAGAATTTCTTCACAGAAAGGGTTGTAAAGCATTGGAATAGGCTACCCAGGAAAGCGGTAGAGTAGTCACCATCTGCAGAAGTAGTCAAGAAGCATGTGGCTAGGGCACTTGAAGATCTGGTTTGTGAATGTGGCAATGATGCTTGGCTGAGGGTTGGACTTGATGATCAAAAGGTCTTTTCCAACCATAACAGTGCTATGATCTTCCAATGTGCTTACTTAGATTTTCTTGTAGCCAGGTTAATAGCTGACTTCTGAAATTACTCCTGTGTTATACAGAGACTGGCTTTGGCTTGGAGATGTCCTGTAGGACCCCTGGAAAAGACTTGTGGATAGGCTTTTTGACTGCAGGAATTCTGTTCTATGCAATGCACTGGAAAGAGCTAATACATTTGTCACCCTGTTTTTCCATGCAACCCAGGAATTTATATGGTCAAAAAATTCCTGAACAGATCAGAAATTTCACAACCATGGATGGAAAACAGATCTACAAGGGTGTTCCCTTCTTATTTCTTTGAAAGTAATGGCTGAGGGAAGGACTATTTGCCCATTTGAAATAAAAGGCCAAGAGAAGAGATAACGGGATGGATAGATCCTTTCCTCCATTTTGGAAATCACAGGATCATAGAACGATAACATTAGTCTAGAGTAGTCCCACAATTAGCTTTTTCTTGAGATCACCTCCAATTTCAATCGGAAGATAAGTGCCATTTTATGATTACTGTCATACCGCTGATGGTTTTCATTACCCCAAAGATGTTTTTAAGCCAAAAGTGTGCTGTTCAGATGCAGAGGTGTATCACTGAAGAAACCTAGATCCCTGTTATGGGGATGATATGAACATAAAATACTGTCCAACTATAAATAACTTGATAATTTCTCAAACATTAAGGAGGCATAATCATACACTTGAGTCAGTGGGATGACTGTGAGAGAAGAGGTAAGAAAAGTGGTTTTCCTTCCTATCCAATTCTCCCTCCCTCTTTTATTTTAATGGTCTTGCTCATGTGGAACAGTCAATGTGGCAGAGGCAGCACCTCTGTTCAGGATCCCAGTAAGGGAGGTGAAGCCAATTCTGGAACGCATTTTGCCACACATCAAAGGTGATGAATGGGAGATGATTTAAGTCACCTGGGCTGTTCCTTTGTACTCCAGGGTTTGTTCCAACAGCGTTTCTGTGTGTTTAATGCGTTAATGCAGTTCAATCAAGTTTATTCATGAAAGAGAATGTGTGCTCAGCATTTTCTTCCAAGTAAAGTGTGTGAAAAACACTGCTTAACAAAATTCTGATTTCATTTGCCAGGAACAGGACTCAAGAGGACAAATTCACTATCCTTTACATCATACCTTTCCTTTAGCACAAGTGACAGAAAGGAGATACTTAAATACAACTCTTGCTTAGTACTGGAGTATGGAAAAATTCTTAACAATGCAAAAATGGTCAACTTGAATCACAACTGCATGTCCCTGACACATATGATACAATAAATACTTCTATAAGTTTTAGAAATGTATACTTTGTTTTTGGCGCTGAAAAGGTGGGGAAAAACCAAAGTCCAAAACTAAAAATAAGGGTATTTTCTGTGTATGTGCTGACACAATATATTTTTTCAGGAAAAGCTTATACCTTGCTGTGTTTTTCTTCCTTCATTTTAAAAGGTATCAAACAAAAAGGAAAAATCATGGACTTGAGTGTTTCTCCTCAAAATGGAGGCTCTTGAGGGAATTCTAGTGATGATTGAAAGACCTTTTCAAATTATTTAAATTTAAAGGAGTTTTCTAAGAGTAAAGAAAGCAAATAAAATAATATGAAAAATCAATCTCAGTTTGTGTAGTTATTTTTGAAACGCATAAACATTTCAGAGGCCAATACACTGAACAGAAAGCTGTTGGACAAAAGAGTTCTGGATTATTATATAAAATGACCTGGTGAGAAATCATCAGATAAGAACAAGTAGGAAAAAATTTAAACCTCCTCAAAAAAGAAGTTCCCTTCTAATGAAAGAAAGAATTTTTCTTTCAGATTTTGCAATCCAAAGGGATTTCAATGAATCTTGATCAGTATGGTTTCAGATGTGTGGTGTGAATAGATATGAAGGTTAGGTTTAGGATTCCTGCAAGGAATGGGTTGTATTTCTAATTCTGTTTTTTATTGATTGATGATTATGAAACAATCAAAATTATCATAGTGTGTTACTCCATAACTAACAACTTCTGAAGTGTTGTATTGATTTGCAAAGAGTCTTGAGGTCAGAAAGGGATGTGAAAAAAAAAAGAGAAACCTGGGATTCTTTGTGCTTTTTTAATCTTCCTGATCTTTCAAATTTTAATCTTATGAGTTTGTGGAGAAATGACACATCTGATTGCCAGCCCTCTTTTTCATCATACTGTTTTTTTTTCTTGCTCTATGGCATGTAGTACTCTTCTACAAGAATGATTTGATCTACCTTTGGTGTGCAAAGAACACTATAACTATACCAAAGAACAGAGTACATTTTCAGCAAGTATACTTTAAATTTATGTTAAGGAGACACCTGACACCAAAATAAGGTCATTCACTGCAAAAAATAAGAAGTTTCTATATGTTAGCAGCCTTACTTATTCCATTTAATATATTACTTATAATATCTTTATTCCCATATAATTAAAACCAGAGTACTTGTTCTGCACCTCTGTTGGGTTTCATGTAGGTCTTGGGTCTCCAAAGAGACCAGAGCAGTTGTTGTAGCTTTTTATTTCATGAATACACCAGTCTCAAAGGTGAAGAGTTCAAAGTATTAAAGTCCTGCTAAAAGCTTTCTGTCATAAACTCCCAATATCCAAATGGCAGCAGCTTATTTTCTTCTTATTTTTTTCTTCTTTGCTGTTGTCTTTCACCCCAGTACCGGGGGATTTTATTAAATTAAATAATTAAATTAATGATTCATAAATCATCCAATTGGCTAAAAACACGATTCTAAAATATTCTTCCTACACCAATCTGAGCTTAATTCTAATGTGTGAAAGCAGTGTCAGTGTTTACCCAAAATCTACATATGTGTTTTATCTGTTTACACAAATAATTCTATCTGTTCTATCTAGAAATGCAAGCAATGTTTTACTATGTTTTCATTATGTCTGGAGCTAAGTTAATTTGTAAAAAGGTAACACTTTAAACTAGGCTTTAGGTCTTTTTACTAGCTAACACAATCTCATAAGACATTTAAGATATATTTTTACTTACTTAAAACTAAAACTTACACTTACTTAACACTCTTACTCATGTCTGTGGCTTAATATATTTTAGTTTCTCTAAAGGCTCCAATTCAATCCCTGCATTCTTTTCTCTCTCTGAGGGACACAGAGAGGCTTGTATTTCATGCATTCCAGCAAACCTTTAATTAGGCATCAATTAAGAACGTACAATATACAGCTTAATTCAGACAGACATCAAGTAGATATTTTTTCAAAAGGATGCAATTAATAAATAACTCTGGAAATCCAGAGATGGAAGCAGCACATTGATGTCACAGCTATTAAGTTTAATCCAGCTCAGTTTTTTTTACTGTTGCCAGTGAGAACATTTCCAATGTATTCCCCCAGAGAACAGAGAAGAATAGAGAGGAATAAGAAGTCAGTTTTGTTTCTTTTAGCAAATAGAATGAATAAACAAGGGAAATGATAAGTGTGGAAAGTTCATGAAGGTTCCTCTTTCTTAAAAGGTTTAAAAATACTCCTTTGTTGTCCTGCATGGCATAGAACTTAGTTCAGTACACAGCCAAAACACTGTACTGGGGAATGTCCTGGAACATTTGAGTTAGCACAAGAGCAATCCCCTGACTCCTTTAACTTATTTTTCCCCATTTTCTTTTATCTTTTTTTATTATTCTGCCATCTACCTCCAACATGTTAGAAAGGATTCTGAGCAAGTAAAAGGATCACCAAGAAGATAGAGAGATATCTTGATTTTCTCAAGGCTGCATACAGGAAAATAAGCTCCAGAAGCAGTGAATCCATCCTTCAGGCCAGCTGGATTTATGACAATTGCATGGACTGTGAAATGAATGGACAGTGCATAATACCCCTTAGTGTCTGGTACTGCAGTGTGACAATTACCTTGGCTCTGGAAAAAGAGTTTGGAAATCTTTAGGAAGACTCTAGCAATGCAAAGGGACTTTTTTTTTTTTTTTTTTTTTTTAATAATAAATCTTGAAGCAGGCTTTTTTTTCTGAGTATGCAGTGGCAGAAACATTCATCTAAATGTGTGTCTTCCTTTTTTTTTAAAAGGCAGCATTTTTGGGCCCTCTTTGTCAATTCAAGGGATGTTGTTTACAGTTTGGAATGTTAAAAAAGGAAAACTAAATAACATGCTCAGTTTCAGATAGTCATTTATAATGTAGCATAGAATAATATATTTTCTTTCATGTGTTGACATCTCTTTGACATATGGAGATTTCCTATTTATATACACATTTGTTATTCATCACAGCAAGAGATAGTTGAATAAATATGAATAAAAGGAATAAGCAAACAAATTTCTTCTTAAAATACTTCTTTCTGGATGGAATTTTGCATCTTCAATACATGGTTTTGGTATATTTTGGACTAATAACTCAGTGAAAGGACTATGAAAAGTACAACTTGAAACAAGAATTTGAGGGGTTTTTGTTTAGTTCTTTTCCATTCTGAAAGGAACACAAAGTAAGAAGTAATGTAGGAAACAATTTTTCCTTCAATTACGGAGTTACACTGAGAAAATATGAAAAGTTTGATGGTTCTGAATATTCGAATTTCTTGTTTGGGCATTAAGTATTCTTATCCTGTCAATCTTATGGAAATGAAAGTGGTATGGAATAGGTGTTAGAAATTAAAGCCATTTCACATAATTATTAAATGTGCCACTCCATTCTGAAAAGGGTGTAGCATTAAATGGGCTTTGTTTGATATTAATCAAACTTTCCTACCTGAAATACCTTCTAAATTTAATGACTGTTCTGCAGTCAAGATCAGCTGTCATTCAAACTCAGTCTATGGGAGGAGATGTCTTTTTAATTTTTTTTTTTTTTTACTATAAGATTACTGTACACAGAACCAAAGAAAGCCTTACAGAAAAAAAAAAAATGTAATTATATGAGATGAAAGATAGAATAAAACTGTGGGAGAGAATAAAGGCATATCATTCAATACCTCATATGTTCTTTGTCATGAAAGCGATTTCTGCAGTTGTAAAAAGAATGATGATTTACTAGGATTTAGATTCTTCATTTGCTAAAGCAACGTTGTACTCTTACAGTACATGTCATGTAGATAAAGCTCAGTAAAAGGAAAAAGTAAAAAGGAACATGTCTCAGTGGCAGAAACTCTTCTATTTTACTTTCATAGGATCTTGCCTAAAAAGCTGCTTTTCAGCAAAAGATCAGTGTTATTCGCAAAAATCAAGCATTTAAAAATATGAAGCAGCTGCTATACATGATCAGATTTTCATTGAAGGTAAGTTTTTACAGGAAGGAAAATGCTAAATAATACAATTGAAGGGAATTTTACTGATTTACACCCTTTGAGAATCACAGAAAAATGAATTATGGCAACAGATTAGTTATGGCTACACATAACACATGAATTTTTTCTTCTCTTTCTGATGTTTCCCATCCCAGTGAGACTGGTATTTGAGTCCATTTTTCAGGTAGAAGCAGAGAGAAAGAGAGAAAAACTCTCTTTCTACCTACTGATCTAACATCAGCCTTACACTTCTGGAGTAGGGTGTGCAAATGAGCCCTCTCATGTCCATAGAAATGAGCAAACTTTCAGTTCAAACAACAACTATGGGCTTTGTTCTTCAATTGCAAAGGCAAAGCAGATGGGTCAGATGCTATTTCTTTGTGGGTCTCCTCTATTTCAGAATTCAGATCCTTTCACTCAGGTCTGTGGTCTCTAAAAATTATTTTCATGCATCAAATTTTTGTCCTTGGTAAATGAGATGCTGAGGGACATCTGAGACTATAGTCCCTACATTATTACTGTTTCTCCCTACAGAGTGGAGGCTCCAGAAGTGACCAGTCCACATCTTGCCATGTTCACAGCATGACTTGAATTTTAATATAAAATTCCATTTATAAAATTAATTAAAGTTGTAATTCAAGCACAGGAAATTAAGGATGGCAATAAAAGAGCTGTCTGGAAAAATTCCACTCAAATATTTTTTCTCTCATTCAGGGCTATTCAGATAAAACCAGTTTAATTTTTTCTTGATGGGCTATGAGATCAGCTTGGAAAAATTTGTATTGTATGGTATTGTACAGAAAAAAAACCTTTGAAAGTGATATTACGACTTTTTGATTTCTTGGAAAAAAACTTCTATAATTTTGAAAAAAAATTTTAAAGTGAATATTACATAATAAATTGAGAAATATTAAAATAACAAAATATTTAAATTAAATTATTAAATCAATATAATGATGTGATGGAGTTTTATTTAAACTGGATTTGACATACTAACATATTTTTAGTGAACAAAAATAAATTCTTTGTGCATGTCTAGTTGTATCTCCCCAAGAAATTAAAATTAAACTGTCTATTTTATCTTGGCCTTATAAACATATGACAACTGTAGCATACCCTGAGATAATTGAGAAATATCATAATAAACAACAAAATATTTAGTCTGATCTGTTTATTGCAAGGCACATACTTTTCTTAACAAAGGAAAAGCAATATATTCAACTGAGGCCTCAATGTGCTCATTGTTTTACAATGATTCAAAAACTAAAGGTAACAAAGCACTTGATAAACAGAACAGGAGACAATAAATAGGAAAGAGTACCAAGAACTGATCTGGATATGAGTCTTGTGAAAGTTTCTTAATGATTTGGATACGGAGGTTAAATGTAAGTTCACAGAATTTGCTGATGATTCAAAGAACAGCACAGCAGGAACATAATCTGAGTATCATGGCAGAATCACCAGATCAAAGGAGGGAATGAATAGAATTGTAAAGAAATTTAGGACATCAAATAGTCTTGAAAAAGTAATTAAATTTTCTCACATGAGGTAGGGGCTTTTTCTCAAAAATAGCATGGGAAGGAGACATCGGTTGATCATAGTATGTCTGAAAAATGTCATTATTAACCATCAAGAAAAAGGCAAATGTGGAATTGAAATGCATTGAGCAACATACTTTCAGTAGAAATCAGAAAGTAAACTTAGGGAAAATAGGATGGTTTAAGAAAAAGAGCAGATTATTTTTTACTAAAGGAGACTAAAATGCTTGTCTCATTTCATCAGGTTAAGCATAGCCTGAACAGGGAATATGATTTCTTTTTGCAAAAGGCATCATGAGGGAGAATAATTATCCCAGTGAGTTTGGGTAAAGAATAAAAATTTACATTTCCCATAAAGTTTTGTGAGTTCAGGATGGGATTTTTTGTTACTATTGCTGGGAAATGGGAGGGGTGATTGGCTTTTGTCATCATTTTGGTTTGGTTTTTTTAATCCACTTAGATTTCTATGCCAATTTGGTGATACTTTCAGAAAGGACAAGTGTAGGTTTTAAGACTAACACTGCACTAATATAAATTCTGTTGGTACTTCTTCCTCTGAACTGCATATTCATCGTGTTTTAAGCACCTTTATTACCCAGCATCTAGACGCCACTTAATTGAAACACCTAATTTAAAGAATCTCCTAGTTTACTAACATTTTATGCATACCAAAATTGAATCCTAATTATGGGGGGGTGGGGGGAGGGTGGGAGGGGGAGGGGAAGCAGCACATAAAAAATGAGGATGCCATGATATCACTGGTATACATAAGGGTCTAGCCACTTAAGATGATGGTATTTTCAGCTGCAAAATAGTGAACATATTAAAAATTTTACATTTAGAAAACACTGAGTATGCTATCCTGAAATTTAATCTCTTTGAATGTATCCTGGGCTAATATTCATAGTATCTTCTTTTTTTCAAAATCCCTTCAAACATTATTCTTTTGAAGTTGTTATCATATCTATATTTCTAAAAAGAGTAATTTCTATATAGAGATTTCCCTATAAGTTAATTAATTCCTCCCAGAGGAGGACATTGTTTAATTTTTTTTTTATTGAAGTATTAGGAGTAGTTCCTAAAATAATCTATCAATCTATCAGTACTCTTTCTTTCTTTCTTTCTTTCTTTCTTTCTTTCTTTCTTTCTTTCTTTCTTTCTTTCTTTCTTTCTTTCTTTCTTTCTTTCTTTCTTTCTTTCTTTCTTTCTTTCTTTCTTTCTTTCTTTCTTTCTTTCTTTCTTTCTTTCTTTCTTTCTTTCTTTCTTTCTTTCTTTCTTTCTTTCTTTCTTTCTTTCTTTCTTTCTTTCTTTCTTTCTTTCTTTCTTTCTTTCTTTCTTTCTTTCTTTCTTTCTTTCTTTCTTTCTTTCATTTTAATGAATCCTCATGCTTATTTATAAATGTGAATTAAAGAGACATGGAAGATATAACTACCCATGCTGCTTACCAAATGGTTCAATTACAGGTAGAGCTCTCATGGGAGACAATATTTACATTCAGTGATGACCCTGATAAATATTTTCTCATTTTGGCTGAATGACATAGTAATTTCTGTATTTCATAGGGACAACTGAAAGAAGAAAGTAATTGGTATAACATTACTATCTTGTCCTTTATAACCTCGATCTTAAAGAATAAATGTCCCTTAAATGTGATTGAATGAAAACTCATTAATGGAAGTTATGAGAGCTAATCAGACTGTCAGTCTGCATTTTTTGGTGTCCAGAAAATGAAAAGCAAGCAAGACACTTACTAGAACAAGCGAGACATGCTTTTTACTGTGATAAAGATGCAATCCAATACAAATCTACTGAATGTCATCTTCTCTTGGAGTCAGAATGACATCTTTATTCTCCACACTTTTAATCCTGAGGCACCTCACAGCAGCAACTGTCAAACTAGTGCTAATTCAAAAAGAGCCCTGGAGGTGAAAATGTTTGACAGCTTCTCTCAGTTATCCAAATGAAAAATCAGGTTGTTTTCTTTCACCATACTTTTTGTCCACTTTTGTACACACTTCCTTCAGTTTTCCTTTCAGTTGCTTTGTCATTGCCAGCCTCCCAAATTATTCAACCTTAAGATTCCTTTTTCTCTGCTGTTAATGATTCAGATAGAATTGTTTGTGCTGTAATACCAAAAAAAAAAAAAAAAAAAAAAGGTGTAAATTCCCTTGTATAAATGGTAAAGGTACCTTGTTTTTGAGCTGTAGACCTCATCTGAGAAGATGAAAACAGCCTCAATCTTATCTTTGTTTTGCAGAAGGACTCCCTGCTTTCTGAATATATTAATTTATGTAATTAACATTACAGTAAAAGCGAAATAAGGATTAAGAAAAAAAGCCTTAGTGCCAAAGTAACTTGGAAATAATCTTATAGGGCTTTGGCTGCTCTTGGCTTCTCATTTACTCTGTATTGATGCTTTATAACTGTTAGAAAGACATGAAATGTGGACTAGTCATTTAAATATAATGCATTTATGATAATTTTCTATCTCTGTTGCTATGAACACCATTAATTTTATAGTATGGAGAATATGCAGAAATTAAATATTCAGAATAATTGCTTAATCATGTCACAGTATTCAAGGTCATTGGGTCACAAGGTCACACCTTCATTAAATTGCAAGTCACTGAGTTCCTCTCAAAGATCCAGAGATTATCATTACAGAGATGTTTGTGGATGGCACAAAATGTGGGATGGCCCCAAGCAAATATTAAAAAGAATAAGTGTGGCTGAGACATGCAGTGCACCAGAATGCAGATATTCTGAGGTGTGTTTCAAACCAGTGTACATGCCATGAACTCAAGGTGAACCCAAAGTGGAAACTTAGCCAGCAAAAACATCTGGTGTATGGTTGCATTCCTGTCTCTGGATGTGGCTCAGACCATCCCACCAGTGTGGTACGTGAGCAGCCTGGAATTCTCATGGATTACATGTGAATAGACACCCAACAAAAGACACCACAGGGCCATCTAAACATAAAATCCCTGTTCTGGTCGGCATCAGAGTGACAGTCACATCCCAAGGTTTCACAATCTAAAAACTGAATCATTTCACATCAAAATCATGCCATTTATCAGTAAAAATAATTGCTTTCAGAAGCCTGAAAAAAAAACCAAAAACATGGAAAGCAAGTGAATTTTTTGTTTCTTTTGGTCTTAACCAATAATCAGATTCAGTAAGTCAAATTTCATCCAAACTGTTCATCTGCTGGGCAAACTGGTAACAACAAAAGCTATAGTAGTATTTGTGCATATTCTCAGAAGACTTAATGGAATAGTATCATGTTCAAAAAGTTCCTTGTTGGGAATGACAAGAAAGAAGCAAACTGCATATTTTTGCACATAAACATGCTGATTTCTTGTTCTTTTGTGAGAATTTTGTATTCTTAGCCTCATTAGACTGGATGTGGAGGAATTAATTTTAAACAATTTAACTCAGCACTCTGCAGTACTACTTTCCGAAGATCCCTTAAAGAACTTTCAACCAAATATCACTGACATCAATGGAAGTGCAATTTTCCCATTGTTCTCTGTGAGCTCTAGATCCCATTTTATGTTTACAATGATTTCTGTATTATTTTTTAAATTGTCAAATCTTTTTTGTAAGGTTGACATTAAGCTGTGAAGAGCAACGGGACTAAATTCACCATATTAGAGCCAGTAGTTTATCTCCAAAAGGGTGTCATGGCTCTGATTCATTCATGAAACAAGGTTCACACAATCTGTTGTGTATTACAGTTTGCCTGACTACATTTTCTTCTTTGTATCTTGGCCAAGACATTTCAGTGTTCCTGTTCCTTTGAGACCCTCTCTTTAAGATGTGAGTGGTTTCCAATGCAGAACATTATTACTGCAATTAATTAATTGCCAAAAAATTCTTTGTTAGTAAACCCACCATCGAAATTCTAACTTTTAGTCCAGGGGTTTCCACTTCACTTTATTTTTTAAAGTGGTTTTTAATGATATGTTAAAAAACCCCAAATGTCAAGATTAATTTTGATAATTTCATGTTGCACCTCTGGACATACTGTAAGAAATAAATAGGGATAAGAAAAGCTGGATAAGGGTTTTCTGTAGCTATCTCGCTCCAGACAATCTTCAAACCAAGTAAAGTACATATTTTATTGATCAGCAGAGAAATTCATAGTGCACAAGGGAATGTCCCCATTGGGCAGACTGGTTTTCCTTTACTGGCACAGTTATTTACCTTCCATTTGCTGATTTCTAGAGGAGAATGAATTAATCTTTTCACCCTTCAAAGCAGGCTGCTGGGAAGATGCACCATTCTGCATGGAGGATCCTTACCTTTGCAAATAAAATGTTTTTCAAGAGGAAAACGAAAAAATCTACCTTGTTGTGTGTGAGGCCCTATGAACAATACATTCATGGGATGTATAAGCAGAGGGTTAACATTTATGAAGAGTTTAATGCTCTTTTTAACTGCCAGAACAATAAAGTTCTATGATTTGGTGCTGTTCTAGAGTTTCAAGAGCTTGTGAGTAGACCATTCTGGCTGAGCAGAAGAGCAATATTAGTGCACATCATCCTGTACCTGCAATTCCAATCCCCTCCTAACATGAGGGAGATTACCAGTTCTGTCTAAATCCAAATCTATAAGGATTTATCATTTTTCTGCAGGTGTGTGCTTTGACCTCAAAGAACTAAGAGTCTTGATTTGTCCAGAATAATATGACTTCTAAAACAACTAGGATAAATAGTGCTGATTTTCTCCTTTTTTTAAAATAAATATTACAGAAATGTCACATTGCTGATCTGCATGGAATATAAGTTGAAAAATTCAAATTTTAAAACTCATAGAAGAATTAAAAAACTCTAATTCTACTGATTTCACAAGCCTAATATTACCCCAGCTACCAAAGCATAATATAATTGAATTTCTCTACCTAACTCTTTTATTTCATTCATTCAGATAAATTTGTTCACAGAAAGAAAGGAGCAGAACTGTGAAATCCTTCTTCATCTCTGATCCCCAAATTGGGACTGGAGCAAGATAATGTCGTGGCTCTTACAGCTGGTTCCAAAAATCCAGAAGGAATATGTTTCTACCAGAAATGTAACTGCAATTTGAAAGTAAAATTGAGGAATCACCATACTTTAGAAAGGGTTGTTTTAAATTTTCTTTCTTAGAAGTGTCATGTGAATATCACAATCTTAGAAAGGTTTGAGTTAGGGACCTTAAAGCTCAACTAGTTCTAACTTCCCTACCGTGGGCAGGGACATATTCCACCAAACTGGGTTTCTCAAAGCCCTGTCCAACCTAGGAACACTTCCAGGGACTGCTTCTCCTGGCAACCTCTGCCCTTATCATCCTCCCAATAAATTCCTTCCTATTAGCTAATAAAACCTAATCTCTTTCAGTTTGAAGCCATCACACCTGTTTTCTATCTCTACATGCCTTTGCAAAAAGTCTCATATTGGCAGATAACCTGAGTCTGTGATAAGAAGCAGCTATTTGACCATTTACAAGTTTTCCCCTGGCTAGAAGTGACTCATACCCTTGCTTCACACATTGCCATTCCTTACAAAACACTACAAATGTGCTGTTCACAATTCCTGGATGAAGAACGACTTCATATCTTGGTTTTGGTAATAAAAATATCAAATAATGGAAAAGACTTAGCAGGTTTCTAAGGATCTCTCTTAACATCAGAGTGTCATACCAACAGTCTAAGAAGTGCATTATTCTGGATTCTTAGTGAATTCAGGATATTGCATCAGATATTTGCCTCAGTAAACTCTTCTCAATTGCAATAGTGTTTCATGAATAACTTTACTGAGATGGGATTTAAAAGACGATTGGCAGATTTGGGAAAATTACTTCAAGCATAATAGGCAAAATGGAGCATCACTAAGGATAAAGGAAAAGATTGCCTTTGTCTTGCTTCTGGTATGTTCAGCTGTGTGCTGAACACCACACCAGAAACATCACAGCACCTTGAATTATTTCATTGTGAAATATCATCAGCAGGGTTTGATCAGTTTATTGTTACATATGAAACTAGGATGTGACTCAAGATATTGTCTACATTGTGATGACAGACCAAAATTAGTTATTTTTTTAACTAAAACATTCTTCTGCACTCCTCAGCTACATCTTCTAGTTCTCTTCTCCTGTAATTTTGAGGTATAATGTGTTTCAAATAAAGGTCATCTATTTTAGTAAAGTCCACTATCAAATAACTTTGCCAAGTACCCTCCATTCTAAAGCTTATTTACTGATTAGCTGTATAAAATAATTACAGGTTTAGCAGCATTTTTTAGTTTTCTTTTAGCCAGTTCAGATATTCACTGTCAGTGAAGCCGCTCAAAACTATAGAATCCTTATGGGGCTTATTCATCACTGAAGTCTTATTTTCTGAAGTAAATTAATGATTTGCTATTCCTGGAGACTTTACTGTGCTTATCACTGTATTAACTTGCATCAAAAAAATCACACTAAGCCATTTTTCAAACCTTCACAAAAATAGCCTAGAGACATTCTGGTGAATGAAGGTCTTGAGGGAGAAAAAAGAAGGTATATTTTGAATAATGGAAATGTACTCAGTCAACATCAGGTGTATCTGTCAGAGGTTATTTCTAGCATTCAGGATCAGCCTTCCTTTCTATGAACAATATGTCACAATACAGTAGGAGATGATGTTGGGAGGATTTGGAAAAAGGAAACCCATGTTTAGCTGTTAAGTGAATATTGTTTGGGTGCCAATTGGCATTGGCATTGTGCAGCTGATACTTGGAGATTGATTCAAGAAATCCAGAAAATGCTTTTTTAACAATGCAAGACAGTAACATTTCAGAGACAGATCTCTGACAAAGGAAAGAGTGGAGATGAGAGAGAAAATTTAATTAGTGGAATTATGAATTAATTATATATTTATAATTCAATACATTCAATTATGAAAGCAGAGTCTGGAAAATGAAAAAAATGTAAGACAGTGTTGAAAAACTATTACCAAAAGAAAAATGAAAGAAAAAAGGGGGGTTTGCTTGGTTTTCTTTTCGTTTTCTTCCCCACAGAAGAGGGAAAATATGTCCTCTATTTTCTTCCATGAGGTAGTAGTTAAAAGCTGCACTAAAACTAATAATCTTGGAGGTATCTTTCCGATGACGTTAAAAAGAGAATCAAACAACTGACCTGGGAAGAACAGGTGGTTTGAAGACAATTTCTTTAATTTGAAGACTACTAGGAAAAAGATCTTTGATCAACAGTCATAAAGTCATAGAATATATAAGGCTGGAAAAGACCTCCAAGATCATCAAGTCAGATCTTCAACCAAATATCACCACGTCCCCTAAACAAACCAAATTTTGATTTCATACTCTCTTCATCTGTCAACACCCTCCTTAGCTGGTCAAACAAATTTTTATTTTGGAAAACAAATTAAGTGATAAAGCTCACTTTAGCTACTGCAAAACCATAGAATCATAGACTCATCAAGACTGGAAAAACCTCTAAAATCATCGAGTCCAGCCATTAACTCATCCTGAAGCACTGAGCTCATAGCTGCTGGGGTTTTTTTTTTGGTTTTTTTGAGGGACACAAACTCCACATAAGAAAACCTCTCACTGCATGTGTGTTTGGTCAGGTAGGACAACAAGGGTAGCTTCTAGGCTGTACAGGAATACATAACTGAGCTACCACACGTCAGAGAGTGAAATAAGCAGTAGCTCATACAGACTAGGAATGACATGAAAACTTTAAAATGTATGGACAGTCACAAATTTGTAAGACTGGTAAAAAAGTGGAAACAGAAATTAATTAATTCTTGGACTTCACCTATCAGGCTTATGCAGAGATTTTGATGTTCCAAGCACTAACTAAAAAACATCAAAGAAAAAGTCAGAGAACTAAATAAGTAAGAAATAAGAAGGAATAAGTAGGAAAAAAAGTAGTGCTTCTGACAGCCCTTGAATCTTTTTCAAAGAAGTTTAAATAAGCATGAAAAATTATGACCTAAATGTTATAATGAAATACAATAGAGAATAAAACAAACAGGTCCTCTCTCAGACATCTTGTGACTGGACTATAGGAATGGTGTCTATTTTTCTGCTTAGTTATTCCAAAAGATCTTTTTATAGTGAGATTTATTTCCTATTTCCCTTGTA
The DNA here is from genome assembly GCF_049639895.1 of Pseudopodoces humilis. NCBI lineage: Eukaryota > Metazoa > Chordata > Aves > Passeriformes > Paridae > Pseudopodoces > Pseudopodoces humilis. The sequence goes on along the minus strand of NC_142201.1, from coordinate 83,648,449 downwards.
TTGTATGTATGTATTTTGGGAAGGGGAGTAGGGTCTAGAGAACGTGTCAAATTTGGAAATGATGGTGCTCTATGTAAGAATAATAGGGGTTTGTTATGTGGTTTGCAATAAATCTTTAGGTGGGTCTTGTTTCAATGAAGCAGTTTGGATTTACTGCAAGAAAGAGTGAAGAGACTAAATATATTATTTCCATATAATCAAGTCAAATAAATTCAGAAATTAAGACTGAAAAAATAATAATCACATGTTTCAAGAGTCTAACTAGAACACTGAAAAATGAAATGGTTTAATTCATGTGTCTCTTACAGTTTATAGCATTAAATGTTTCTCCTCTAAGTTAATTAGTGATATTTGGAATAGAATACAATTAGAAATACAACAGAAAATGCAAAGAAAAGCCTATATGATTGCTCTACAATTCAGAGACTTATCATTATAATCCCTGGTGTGTGACTTTCACCCTTGTGGCTTGATAAATAATTTCTTTGTCATTTCATGTACCTGACCTGATTAACAAAGAATTGATTATTTCCTAAAACAGTTTTGTAATTAATACTAAAGTCACACTCCATCCCCCTTGTTGATCCTTCCCTCTACATGTTTCAGATAAAATATAATTGTGTTAATTCTCTCAGGATTGATTAGATATAATGTTCAAAGGGAAATCTACTTTATTGCTGACCTAACATACCTTTGTTAATAAGAATTTTTTTTAATACTGCACTTCAAAGATGAAAGTTTCTTAATTAACAGCAGAAGCTTTACTGAACCAAGTCTATTACCATCACAACACCATTTCCTGAGGCTCTATTATTTTCTTTATTAACAAAATCCATTGGAGATATAGACTTGAAAATAATATTTAAACACAATGAAAAATGTACTGCTCTGAACATCACTAATAATTTTAAAAATAAAATTTTAAGAACTAAAGATTTTATGTAAAGGAGAACATCTAAAATGTGTGCTTGGAGTGAAGTTCACCACTTCACTTCCATTTGGAGGATTTAAAAGGCACTGGAGTGGTTCACATGCCTTCAGATCTGCAGGGGGTAAATTTCACCCTTAATCAAGGCAGTTTTTACAATGTTATTTGAAAAAGTGATATTTGCTAACTCTGAATTTCCTCTCAATATTTCTGGTTAGTTGATAATCTGTTATTTTTAAAGTTACATTTATGGTAGCTGAGACCAAGAAAGACACTTGCCAGGAAAAAATCTACACTGTATTCATTCCAACAATTAACAGTCAAATAAAGGATTTCATACAGTGTGCCATAATAGTATATATAATTCACCTATATGGAAAGGTTTTCCAGAAGGGCTTCAAATGAATTTTATTTATCCAAATTGGTATTTACTTAGACATTTGTTTTATCTGAAGGCCATGTAAGTATTTATGGCCTATCTTTAACTACTTCTCCTTTCTTACTGTCAATGTTCACTATTAAAAAAGAAATTAAAAAATACGAAAGAAAGTAAAAAGAAACTGTGTTTTTTGTGTCTGCCTGTTGACAGAGCAATATCAGACTTAAGATTTCTTAGCAAAACTAGGGTTAAAAAATCTAATGGTGATTCCTCCAATGGGAAAAAATATCCAAATAAAATAATTTCTAAACAGGGATGCAAAACATAAATTTTCTCTGAAACAGGGTAGTCAAACATTGAAGTCTGTGCATTTGAGGAAGTGCAGTCTTGTACCTGTTTTCAGCAGGCAATACTGGCAGCTTTAAGAATAATGGTAAGATTAATTAGGCTGAGTAGAAATTATCATTATCATTAGCATGTTGTAACACTTAAACCACCTCAAATTTGAAGACTGACATTGACCTCTAAAACCCTCAGAATTTATGCAAATGATTATCTCCCAGTTTATTGCAAACATGAGGGAGAGAGAAAGCTAAAATTCCAAAGAATTAAGGAGTTAAGGTTTTAGGAATTTTATTCTATTATTATTGAAAGAGTTGACAACAGTTTCTAAGAATTTTTTTCCTTCCAGAAACATAAAGAAGAGAGAGCAGCTTTAAAATGGATTTTTATTAGTTTAAAAAGAGCACTGATGAACTTGCCTGAGAGAACATGAGAGTTTCTTTATTGCTGTGCATTTCTATAAAATCCTATCTTTTTATACATCTATTTTGCTTGAAGAGTATTAAAAATCAAAGGAAGATGAAAGAGATATTCACTGAAAAGAGCTGTAATCCACTGGTTATCACATTGATTATATATATACGTTATATTTAAGAGCATATATTGGATACTTACAAAAGATAGTTTGGAAGAACATAATACAATGCCAATATCACTAAAATCAATCAGACAAATAAGAAAAAATTGGGTATAAAATTCTTTTTTTCTAAAAGGAAAATATTTTGAGAGTATTAAAGATAAAGATGTGTGCATTATTCATATACAGTTTGGTCACAGTATTTGCCTTCTTTCACCTCTCAAACACTTGTTACAGGAAATCATTTGCTTTCGATTTGTTCACTTCCACTGTTTTTGGTTTCAACTAACTGTATACCACCTGTACAGTTTACAATGCCCAAAATATAGAGTGGAAAGAGTTTGAGTAGAGAGCAGCTCACCAGAAAAGGAACAGGAGGATAAGATTACTGATTATAACGATATTCATACAGACTCATCAAAAAGCAACTTCAGACCAAATTCGTAAGTAGGATTTTTACAGTTAAACAACATGAAACAACCTTCAGTTCCAGTCAACTGTCTTAAACTGCACTGCTCTGGAATATCCATTTGTGAGCACTATGTTCCAAGGAAATTCTAAAGCATTTAGATGGGATCCAGAAGAGATAAACAAATTAAAGGAATAAAAGCCTTGACTTAGAAGTAAGGTCTTCAAAAGATAGTGTGGTTGAGTCTACGTAATGAAAACTCCTATGAAGATATGCTAATGATCTTCAAAGATTTTAAAGGCTCCAGAGAAAAAGTGATAACAAAATTTTCCATGTACTTATTGGGGAGAGAATAGTTGTGGTGAGGTTAAACTGCTGTGGAGATCTAGGTCAGATAGTAAGAGGAAATCTTTATAACGATAAGAATAATTAAGCAATGGAATATCCAAGGATGGCAGTGGAGTTCCTGTCCCTTGAGTTTTCAAAAGAAGGATAGAAATGTATCAGCTGATGTCAATATGATTCTACCCCGGGGCCATGGAGAGATAAAATGAGTTTTAAACTGGAGTTCCCATCTACATGTATCTAAACTCTACCAACCTAGGATACTGCTTTTGCCAATTTGTAGACAACAGATTTTGTGAACATGTTCATGAACAAAATCAAACATAGGACATCAACAATGTGTTGATGTATTCCTGTTGCTGATGTATTTTTGAGAGACAACTAGATAATAATGTCTCCTTGTCTGAATGTCTTCAGGCAGTGATAGAAATGTAAGGACACTGTAGACAGTGTCAGTACTCCAATTTTCTTAGGTTTCTGGAAAGAGAAAATCAGAATGTATGTTTTTCTTGTCTTGAAGCCATTCATCAGCCAGTGGCTGTACAGAAAATGATCTACTCTGAGACGTGATAAGATATCACAATAAAATTCCTCTATAGAAACAACTGACTACTGCAGTGGTAAGTGCAGCAAAGCAGATTTGTGCAATGCATTTGTTGAACTCTGGAAAGAAAATCTGGTGTTCTTGTTAGAAAAGGGTAAGTCACTAAGAAGAGAAACTCTGCAGAAAGGCTGAACATTAAACATTGCAGGTTTTACTTGAAAACTTGATATTCAGGCTTTTGACCAAGGACGATACAAGTTGCTGAAAATTAATTTTAAAATATATTAACAAACAACAGTTGCTGCTGACAAGTCAACAACTGTAGAAGACACAGAATTCAATTCATGTGCTGTGAATTCTCATTTATCATAGGCAGAATAACTATAATCTAAATGTAAAATAGGTTTTCAAATACAAAACACAGAATTTTGAATGGAAAACTCACACATTATATCTATAGCAGGCCTTAAATAGAGTAATGAAATATACCTATTCATAACCAGTTCAATTTGATGGTTTTTTGAGAAGCTGTGAATAGTTTACCATCTCAGGCTCAACCATCATGGCAGTCTCTTGTCATATTGACAATGACAGGAAGACTATTGCTTCCAGTCTCTTCAGATCAAGTTCACATGTGAGTGCACTTATTTCAAATGTTAAGGTGCAACTAATCTCTCTTAAGGAATTCCTGATCCCGTAATTTCTCATTCTACATTTCTGTCTGTGGTGAAATCAAGTCAGCTGATCTACCAGCAGAGCCATGATTCATCTGCCTTGTCCCAGGTAATGGTACCATTTGAGATACCCTTCGAGATGGGGTGTCCCATATGACCTCCAGCTGCAATTCCAGAAGGCAATGTCTCCTGTGTGTTCAGCATCGTGGCTCTCACCTCTCTAGATGCCTGGTATAGCCTAGGGTATCATCAGGGGCCCACATGTAAGCAACCAAATTGAGAAGTGTGTGTTCAGTTTATGAAGAGAGAAACTGCTCTCTGGAGTTAACTGAGTAAACCCCCAGTGACTGTTATGGGGACTTAGAAACCTTCTCTGCAGACACCTCTACTTTTGGGAACATAAACATGGATGAAATTATTTCCACATTTCATATATTAATTATTTTTGACCTTACAACGGCTGAGAACAATTTACTTGGAAGTTCTCCTTTTTTGATGTGTTTTCCCTGTAAAGGTCAGTACAGGCTAAACCCATTGACCCTCTGGGCACATTGCAAACCCCTTGACTGAGGCTTTTGCCTTAGGGGAGAAGCAGGGCATTGTGCAAGGACTATATTGTATTTGCAGCTGAGTCTCTTTCAATTTAGTTTCACATCAGTCATCCATTACTCATTCTTCTTAATAATTTACATGGGCACCCCGAGAGATTGTGATGAGAATAATTTAAAAAAAAATTAATAATTAAGGGATCTAAAGTAAGAAGTATATGAATGAGGATGTCACACTGAAAATGATCTATTGAGGATGATGTATACCATAATGAGAAAATCAGACATATTGTTAAAGCAAAAGGATGCCTCCCTGGTGATGTTGACTAATCTGAGGCTTTAGAGTCTTGAACTTAACATGTGAAGATTTTCTTTATCCACATTTAGCTTGAATAAGAGAAAAAATATCCACTGGTGACTCAGTAGCTTCTTCTCTATTAGCAGATATAATAGCTGTCCCGTCAAAAGGATTGTCACAGGGATTGTCACAAAAATTATTTAAAATTGTGCCAGTCGAAGCACTGATGAATAAACTACATGGAAAAAATATGTACCAGTGAATCATGATAAATAATTCCTTTCACAGGAAATATTACTCAATCAGAATTCAACAGTGTTGTGAACATCTAAACATGATTAACATTCTATACCCTCAGTAGCCCTGCTGAAATGCAGGATATATGTCACTGTTTTCAAGTTCAACAAATAATTATTTTAAGATTAAATACTTGGAATAAGAGAATGTTAAAACAGGATCAAGAAATAGGGAGAACCAAAGGAATGAAATAGTAGAAAGCAAGGATGCTATATTTTCCTGCAAGGAATCAAGGTTGGAAAAGACCTGTAAGATATCAAGTCTGCCCTTTGACCTAATACCCTCATGCCCATGAAACCATATTGTGAAGTGCCACATTCAATTGTTTTCTGAACACATCTAGAGAAGGTGACTCTATTCTTTCTCTAGGGAGTCTGCTCCAATGCTTAGCCACTCTTCCAGTGTAGAAATTTTTCCTAGCACCCATCCTAAATCTCCCCTGATAGAATTTAAAGCCATCTCCCCTTGTCACTATCCCTAGTTGTCTGGGAGAAGATGGTTACCCCCACCTCACCACAGCCTCAGTTTTGCACGACCTTTGCTTCAGCTCATACATGTCTTCTGATTCACTAATTTTATCAGCATATCCATCTTCATATAAACATATTATTTCTTTAAGAATTATTTATTTTAATTTGTTTTGGTGTATATAAATTAATATTGAAGCATGATTTGTTTTCACTTTTTCCTGATTTGGCTATTCCATTTTCTAGTTTACCCCAATGGTTTGAGTTTCTTCCATTCATCTATGTGTGAGATGAGAAACTAAGCATAACAGAAAAAGCAGTGCATGAAACTTGTTATGTCCTAAAAGAAGGACCAAAGTATAAAGAGATACAGGCCAATATAAAGAAAAATAGTTATGCACTTATTTGCGTCTATGGTAATTACAGAGGAAGGACTTATAAAAAAGAATATTCATTAAACTAATCTCAGCATCATATTGTAAACATGGATATGCACATACAACACAAATATTGTAAAAATATTGCATTGATATCTCAACAGTGAGGGAAGATTTGGTCTCTTCCAATTTCTAGTCTATTTTCTGGAAACAATAAATTCCAGCATGCACGGGCAATAAGGGAATTCAAACACTGTGCATTATGTCACGTCGCACCAGATAGGAAGGCAATGTCCATTGCCCAGTGCATTTTCTCCTTAATTATTACTATTGCTCATTAGAACTGACTCATATAATTTTGTAATGATATTAAGTGAAGAAGGGGAGTTAGCACACATAAAAAGTCTCAATATTTTACAGATTTCACATACAGCTCTTTATAGTCATAATTTGAGAATTTATTTCAAGTTTTATTTTTGGATTTAGTGGTCAAATCTTTTATAGATTTATGATTTACAGACAATGAAATAGAAGAAAAATACCTTAGAATAATCCCTTAGGGTAACCATTTCCTCCATTTGACACAGTCCATTTTACAAAATCCCCTATGCCCATCAAGCATCTATTGCTTTACTCCATCTTCAATCCCAGTTGCTTTGTGTCAAGCAAGATACTGTAAAGTGAATCTACAGGTTCCTGAAAAATAAAATGTTCTGCCCCATATGCTATGGGTATAAACCACATCCTTCTGAGAGAATCACAGGGCTGCTAAGTGTGACTCCTCATGGCTGTGAAGGCTCTAAAAAGAGGGAAATTTTTGTACTGTAATGCAGGAGTGTAAAGGAGTGCATACATGCTTAATATATTTTATATATTTTGGCTTCATATAACCAGAAGGGGCTCAAATGCATAAGAATTCCATAATGCACTAGCAATTTTCACAGTTGCTTTTCTAAATAATTGCATAAAGAAGGTAACTGGAGTGAAGAAGGGCTGGAATACCTGTGCCATTTGCACTAGATGACAGAGCAGTATCTTGGAAATCCCTTGAAGCTGGGAAATTTTACATGGTACAAGTGGGGTTTGAAGTAGTCACAACAGGTGAGGTAATGTCTAGAACACATTTCTGCCATTTTTAGGATTGAGCATCTAACCTTCTCAGATGCTGTATGATAAAACACATATGCATCCCATAATAAGCCTTTTAAACTTCCTCATTGGGCTAGGGGTTGAAAAAATATTTTCCCACACAATATTTGCCAGCCCTACAGGCAAAAAGCAGGAATTTTTGAGTATTTAGGATAATTTCACAATAAACTAGAATGCTGAAAGAGGATTTCTGTGACAAATTTAGGCACCTTTGTGATGAGATAGTCCTAGAAAGTGAGTGGACTAGATTGTTTCTCTTCATGTTGTGTCCTCCAAGGTTCAATACTGAGCCCAGTACTGTATAACTCATCCATCAATTACTTGGATGGAGGGGTAGATGGCTCTTCAGCAAGTTCATTGGTGACACAAAGCTGGGAGGAACAGCCAACACCCCAGAGGGCTGTACAGCCCTTCAGAAGGGCCTTGACAGGTTGGAGAGATGGACAGAGAGGAAGGAACCTTCTTAAATTCAGCAAGGGCAAACCCAGGGTGCTGCACCTGGGAAAGAATAAACTCACAGAGCAGCACAGGCTAGGGGCTGACCTGCTAGAAGTGAGCCCTCTTCCTTCCAAAGAACCCAAGGGTCCTGGTGGACAACAAGCTATTGTATATTTGGGAAAAGACAACATTTCTGTGCTATGAGAGGATTCTGGATGAAAAAATATGTGAGGAATAAGGATCAAGTACAGCAAACAAATGTTTAATAGAATTCAGCATTATCAGCTCAAAAAAGTTCAATGTGAAAATTCCCAGAATGTAGAGATTACACTAACAAATAAGAACTAAGTCAAAACCAAATTACCATTAAACCAGAGATTGAGCATTTAAAATTTTTTATATTCATGTGGTACATAAGCTGATGTAAGTTCTAACTGCTTAAAACAAGAAAAAAAAAAAAAGAGTGAATAGATAAGAACTGCTTGTTTGTGGCATAAATAAATGACTTGCTGTGGGCTGTTGTACTGCAGGCTGTGGATGCACATAGCCTTTTACGAAACCCTTACAGGGGGTTTTGGTTCATTTCCTGCACCAAGCTTTCAAAATTTCCCCACTATATTGACATTTTCTGGAACTTCCTTGCTCATTTTTCATTTCAGCTTGGATCTGATTCTTTTTTATTTTTTCCTTTAGTAGTGTCATTTTCCTTTGTTCTCAGTTTTAGTTTTTTAAGAATTATTTAAATTATAGGTGTTTTTCCCCCTGAATCAGCTCCATGCCAATCCTTTGAATCCTGTACTTTGGATGACCATGTTTTTACTATGGTAGAGGTCAACTGTGATGGAAGTCAACCAGTGGAACAGAAATCTTGTGGTTTCTCTGTCCTTTGAGACATCCAGAAAGCAATTAGCCTTGAGTATCTTGCTCTGTACAACTCTCCTTGTTAGGGGGTTGTTCCAAGGGTACACTGAGGTGCTTTCCAGTCCTTGATCTTATGCTCAGCTCTTACCCTGTGCTGACCCAGATTCTAGAGCAAGATCACATGTGTAAGAAGGTTTTATTGCAACATTTGAAATGCATAAAAGGCTCCTGAAACTGAGTAATGCAACACAAGGTGAAAGCACGCTGGAATCTACGCTGTGTAAAGGATCCTATGCTGGGACTTAAACCATACTAAGAAGTATTCACATGTATTTCCTTTCCAGGAGGAGATCATACTGACACACCCTCCCATGTAATTCTTTCCTAAAATAGTATTTTATCATTCAGAATCTGCTGAAGTTCTGGTAACAGTTTTCAGGAAATAGCATGTACTTTACATTTTTTATACTACATAAAATAGACACATAGTTCATATGTTCCTATTAATATCTTGGAGACAGAATAGCACCAAATCTAGAAATAAATTATTGTTAGCAGAATTCTTGATATATTACTTCAGAAAATATTAATTTGTTATGTCTGTCATGCCACATGCCATCAGACAGTATCTCAAAGGTTTCTCCATAATTATTAGGGAGAATAAAATCACACATAATCCCAATCTTACCTGTCTCCCTTATCTAATCATATAGTATTTCTTTCTCCTGCCTTTCCTGTCATGTTGGTCTCTTGCAGTCCCCTGCTATTAGGCCTACAGCACTATCTATGAGCTCAATCCAATTGATTCTCTTGCATTACAGTTCTTTTATGTGTCTTTTATCTCTCAACAGATAAGGGCAAATCTTCTGTTTTAGATCTTTTCTTTCAAATATCCTATAATCATGTATTCCACATATAAGGTTTTTTTCAGGAAAAATAAAAAGAAAAAAGAAAAAGGGTAAAAAAACCCCAAACCGCCAAGGGTCTTATTGTATTGTGATTTCTGCACATTTTTATACTCATTTCTGACTGTAAATAATTAACTCTTCATCTTTGGAACAGGTTTACATCAGCAAAGAAATCTTAGCATGTTTCACATCAGGTGTTTTTTAGCCTGATTCCATAAGTTTATGCAATGTCCTAATGGGGTATGTGTGTGCCTCTCCACGTGCTTGTCTATGTGTCTGCACATTTGCAAGACTGTCTGCCAATTCTTTAAATTGTAATAACCTGATTTCAAAGTGAGTTTGAAAACTATGAAGAGACATTAAATAAATACCAATTTCCTTTAAATTTCATGGAGCCATGAAGAAGTAGAGAGAGACCTTTTCTAATGCTTCTACTCAGAGCTGGATAAGCTCAACTTAACAACAAAAGAATCTACAAACGAGAAACATGCACTGAGGTGGCATTCTGCTGTCCATGTTTATTACTTCTGTGGATTATCATACTTTGCTTCCTTTTTTTACCAGATTTCACTCTTCTTCCTCCTTCCCTTAATTTCCATGTGTTTGTTTAATTACTAAAAATAGATTGAGAACAAATGCAAAGGTCATTGAAAGACAAATGTTAAATACATTTTCCTCAGAACTTTTAAAGGGGAAAAACAACAGCAACAAAAAAAGATCCTTTTTTTTGTTGCCTTTTATTCCACCATCACTCTTTTGCAGGTTTTTCTATCAAGGATACAACCAGGTCTTTCTGATGTTGTCAGCTTTTAAGCTGCATGCAAGCAGTGTACTGAGTATGCTGAGGGAGGCTGTGGAACAGTACTGCCAATCACCAAAATTATATCAGTTCTATGCTTTAGATACTGACAGAAAGCAATAATCTAAACCGAGGTGATGTATAAGATAATGTCATTTTAGCTGAACTAGAATTGTAGTACTTGATCCCTAACTTAAGAGATCTATGGACAAAAAAAGACATAATACATTCTGTGTGCTGTCTCCTGTATGCTTTTGGGAGATTGTGTGTTTTCTACTATCCTACTATATGCCAAGCTAGCACACATTGCATGGCACACAGCTGTGGTTTCTCCCTTGAAGTAGTGGGAAACTTTCTCTCCCTGTGCTTCAGTGGCTCCTCAGACCTTCTGCAAAATCCTTCAAAGACATGTGAAGTAACACTGTGTGTATGGAGAGCTGACACAGTGTTCAGTGAGTCAGTTTGCTTCTGGCAGCGATATGGTGGGAATCTCAAAGCACTACATTCAGATGCCCCATTCCTCAGTTATTTCCTCCACCTCTTGCTAAGATGCATTGAGTGGGCTGAGGGCCTCAGGCCAGCTTTGGACCTGGGGCTTCTTTCTACCATGCATGGTCTGCTCAGTCTTGGAACCCTTCCAGGGAATTCATTCACATGGGGTGTAAATGTCAGCCTAAGCCACCCTAAGGTTACTACAAGGAATTTAAATCTACAGATAAAAGAGGTAGAGACACAGGAAGGAGAGGGTGCCTAGTTTAGGTGTGTTCATCCCTAAATTTGGTCATAAAGCACCCCAAAATTTGAGTTAAGGTTTTACATGTCCACTTGCCCTCCCTTCCTCTGAATGTTAGTTTACCACACCAACCAGCTAAGGAACAGGACTTAATCTGTCCAGTAGCTAAGAACTCCGGCAAACTTTATCATTCTTGTATCCAACACCTTCAAGAGAAACTGCTTACATCTGATTAGTTCATCTCTTGAAAGGTATTAAATGTTAAATTATAAAACAACTCTAGAAAACAGAGGTTATGTGTCTCCTGTGGATCCTTTTTCTGTTCCTCTGAGAAAAGTAATCAATGAACAACCTGAACCTGATATTGTTCTGCCAAACATGAAAATATCCAGAAAGCTCAGAAGTCAATTAACAGTAATATTATACAGAACTGTCATTGTGCTACATGTAGTAAAATAGTTTTTAGACAAATTATATCTTGAAATGCTTTTTGAAGTAATAATACACACCTTAGATACCCAAATTATAGTAATTTAAAAAAATAAAAAGCAAAAGGACAATTGATAACCGGTGAAGAACTATTTTGAGATGTGGTTTGTAAATGCATTGAGAAGAAGAATGTGATAAAAAGAACATTTGTGACAACAAATTTTAGAAAGAAACTACTAGCAAGTGTTACATAACTGAAAGGAGAAGACACTGGGGAAGCTTCTGAAGTACTGTGATATAAATAAAAAGCAAGAATGATCCCTACTAGGCTTTCCCTTTCATCTATGCTGGAAATATGCAAACAATTTTGTTGGAAACATATCTGCCACCTAAATCGTAAATATTTTAAATATTCCCTCAAGCCACAATAGTTTTCTACAGTTTGCTTTTAGCAATACATACTTATGGAAGGCTTTCCTTACAAAAAAAAGAAACATGATTCAAAAGTTTTCCTAGGCATTTTTTATTTATCTATCTGATAATAATGCAATGAAACACTAGTTCTATATGCTGTGAAATTTATGAAGACTGGGATAAGAGTAATCTCATCTAAATCTGGCATTTACAATGAAATTGGCATCCACACTAGCCATCCAGGGGTCCCTCTTTAGTCTCTGAAGAGAAACAAACAATTTTGTGGCATGGTTCATCTCTCTCTGCACATCTGTACCAGGTTAGATAAATGGTGCCCTGCAGCATTTATTTTTCTCTCTACAGAGGACTGAGGACATTTCACTTCAATACCTGCACTGGAAACCTTTGCAAGTAAATGAGGTGAAATTTCTGAGCACCACAGACTCCACAAACCATGAGACCACTTGTTTCCCTCATTATCTATGGCCTAAGATAGCCAAATTTCTAGCTGTGAGTCTCATATTAGACCCATGTTTGGGCAGGATTCAGGTCTTAATGCATCACAGCAGTAATAAAAAACAAGACTTGGATGATCTTTAATGTCACCAGTACCACCACAGCCTGTATCAGCAATGGTGTGGCCAGCAGGACCAGCGCAGTGGCCATCCCCCTGTACTTGTCACTGGTGAGGACACACATGGAGTCCTGTGCCCAGTTCTAGGCCCCTCAATCCAAGAACACTGAGGTGCTGGAGTGTGCCCAGAGAAGGGCAATGAAGATGTGGAGGGCCTGTAGCATGAGTCTGATGAAGAGCAGTGGAGGAAGTTGGGAGGTGGTACAGTCAGCATCCCTGGGGGTGTTCAAGGAGCCCTTGGACATGGCACTTAGTGCCAGGGTCCAGAGAACATGGTAGTGTTCAGCCAAAGGTTGGACTTAATGTACTCAGAGGTCTTTTCTAATTTAATTGATTCTGTGGTTCTGTGTAAAAAATTGCCTCTCACACATAGGCTAAACAAACTGCCTACAAATCAGAGTTTTTAATTTTAGCTCAAAGTGTTTTTCTATCACAATCCAGCATATGATCATTGGTGAGCTTGATATTGCCTAACTTTGCTACCAGTCACAGTTCTGGAGTTGACAGGGTGGTATATGAAAAAAGACCCATTAGAAGAACTAGTAGTCAGGATAAAACTCTGTGACAGACAGTTTCATTTCAGTCTAAGTCCAATTGCCTTGATATTGACTTTTTCAGGTTCAGTTGTCAATTAATAAAACAAGCATAAGGTTTTTAAAGATGTTTTCAATGTTTTAAATTACATTCATTTTCTTAGTTTTCCACAGTGACAATAAATTGAGTAATCTTGGTACAATCTCTGCTTTTTTTAAGATTGGACACATTTAATCCTGAGACTGCTTGGTTATATGATGTGATCTTGTATTTATTAGGTATGTGTGGGAAAGAAGGCACTGACATTCAGAAGCTCCATCTGAAATCAAACTTCAAGACAATGATTTCTGGCAAAAGAGATTAATCTTTTCAGATATGGACTGTTATACTCTCTATTTGCATACAAAAAAGTGCCTTGGATATTGGTCAAGTTGCCTATAAATATGCAATGAGTAATGATAAGTCTAGACAATGTAGCACCCGTGAAACTCAGACACAGTTTTGTATCAGTCTCCACATCTCCCTATCATTACCCTGTTAAGCTTTGTGGTATATGTTACAGGGATATTTTACAGATAAAAACCTAAAGATGTATTTTTAATTGGATTCCACCACCTGTACTGACTTTAATTTTATGATGATTATCTCTAGGACATTTCTTGAAACAAAAAGAAAGAAGAAATCTCTCTAGCTTGAGGGTGATAGACTTCTTTCTCTAAAACAAACTAGTTTTATTAGTATGCTGCCAGAAAACAGAAAAAAAATATACTTGCTGATAGACTGAAATAAAATTTAAGATATACATACAAACACGTCTTGTTTTATCTATGAACATCTGATTTGACTTCATAATAATATTAAATTATTATTTGTGTGGAAGTTGTTTAATAAAATGCAGAAAGGCCACGTAATGCAAAATGGCCATCAAAAATGTTGTTGTGCATTATTAAGAGCATTTATTGATCACTAAATGCATATGATGACCCAAGTGAAGGTCCTGTTCTGCAGTGTTTGATGCTCCAGACAGAATGACTTGGGATGGTCCATGCTTTTCTGTTTATGGCACAAAACCAGAGGGTTTCCCAGAGAAGTTGTGGATGCCCCATCCCTGGAAGTGTTCAAGGTCAGGCCAAGTGGAGCTCTGAACAAATTGGTCTAGTAGAAGGTGTCCCTGCCCATGGCAGGGGACAGGAGCGAGATGAATTTTATGGTTCCTTCTGACCCGAACTGCTCTACGATTCTATGAAGTCATCAGAGGGTGTATTTCAGTGCATTTTTTCCTTCAAATTAACCATTCACTCAGTCCATACCTAAACCGAGCAAATATTCTTGAGGATGAAATAATAAACTCCTGCTTAACATGTGAAAAGCCCAACACTCACTTACATCCATTAGGACATGAAAAAGACTTCATCCTGGATCATCTTAAATATATATTTGCCCGCAATATTCCTCATCATCTATGAACATCAAATAGGTCATACAGAGAGGATTTAAATGGAATTCTGATATTTTTAAATTGTCAGTTCAGCATCTACTGCATAGAAAATAATGTCATGCATTGACACAGCCACCACTACATTCTCAGTTTGACTTTTCACAGAGAACTTTATTGATTTTGTGATTTAAATTTCCTCTGACATTTTTTACTACACAGTTTTGAAAAAATGTCAAAAGGTAAGAAGAGAACAATAAGTAGTATCAGAAAAATGGAGAATGTCATGAAAGAAGCAGCCTTTTGGATGAAAAGGAAAAAAAGCTCTGCCATTTTTATATAAAGGAATAATAGAAAGGTGGGCATTAAATGTTACTTACAGGGAAACAAGCAAGGTTACAAAAATGTTATTGAGGCTGAAAAACTGAGCAAAACCCTAATGGTTTCCCTCACAAACCAAATTCTTTGTCTCAATGCACTAAATAACACAGTCATCCCCTGTGATCATGTTAAAAATGCCAACGTGACAGTTAATTGACAATGGCCTTACTGCTTCTCAGAGGAAAAAAGAGTCACTGTAATACCTCATAATGAAATGCATTAGGCAGCCCAAATGTACTGATTGCTACCAGCTTCCCCTACAACTGATTATATTTGTGAGATTGTTAGAATATGGCTTATAATGAGAAATTAACTCAACCTTGACAACAGAAAGATATTAGGTTCTCTTTAGTTAACCTCTGAATGTTTTGAATTATTGCATAGAGAGATATTCAATTGCAATGCATGCAGATCAAACCCTCGCTTCTATTATTTTGTCAGTTGTTTACAGAACATCAGGTTCATACCTATCAGGGATTTCTAAACTATTGTGTGAATAATTAAATCATACTGTCTCCCCTGTACATCCATGCAGGACTGAGTAACATCACTGTGGCTTCCTAACGCTCTATAATCCATATTATTTCCAAAGACATTTTCAGTAATGTAGTTCTGCTCAGAGAGCTTCTTACAATTTTCTTTCAAGCTTTTTCTATTTTTCATGGCAAGACAATTCATTTTATAATGTGTAACAATGTGTAACTGGTATTTTAATATACAATGAGAAGCTTTGCTGCAGAAGTTACTTCAGCATCCAGTTTTTGAAAGGCCGCTATTTTGTAATTTGAGATTTTGTCCATTTCACAGTCTAGAAGTATGTAGCTATTACAAAACTCAATGTGTTTTATGTATAGATTTCTGCTTGGAATCACTGATTTTCCACACAACAGGGACTTCTGTCTCATGGCTAAAAATCTTTTAAAAAAGGATTTTTTGTTCAAGTTTTTTAATCAAATCTTTAAACACCAGATCAATAGCAAAATTACCTTTATTTACGCTACAGCATAGATTCTATATATACAGTTTGTATAGTTTGCACACCTTCATTTCTACATGACCCTTTGGGGTCAATTCAGCTCTAGATAATATCAAAATCTGAGAGATTCTTTTGTAATATACTCTCAACCCTGCAGCACTGTGGGAGTCTGTCACTTCAGTCCGTGGTAGATGCTTTAAGAGGATAGGTAAAGCCAGGAGATTTACAGTCCTTGTCTAGAAATCTTCTGATGATGCTGTTGTACCTCCACCAAGCTGTTGATTTTGTTCCAACTTATTTGCATCAATGAACAAATTTTAAGGCTTAAGAGATTACACTGGATGAACTGTGGGAATTTACATTAGGTTCAACTCTTAAAACTGAGCAATGAAAAGCAAGACAGAGAACAATTGAGAGGGATCTTCTACTGTTACTATTTTCAAACAGCTTGACAAACTCCATGTTATTGCATTAATTTTCCTCATGCCATTCACCCAGAATTTTCTTTAATATTTATAAAGATAATATTATTTCTAAAAGAAAAGTAGAAGATATAAAATGTTCTTACATTCTGAAGATTTTTCTTATCTGGCTGGGAGTAGAAAAACAAATTCATAACTGAGTTGTGATTGTCTTCTTCATCCAGTACAGCGGTAGTCCAATAGAGCATATGACAAAGAGAAAAAGTCTTTTTGCTACTGAATATCACACTTTTTTGTTCTTGTTTTTATTACTACTATAGTATCTTTGCATTTCATTGAAAACTCATGCAAATTTATTGAATAAATAATGATCAACCAATCTGCAAGTCAGTTTGAAGTATTAAGACTGTAAGCTTTCATACTGGTCAAAAAACCTTCCCTCCCACAAAACCAAGAAGAACCAAAGCCAAAAAACAAAGTTTGTATTAAAGCGAACCTTTAAAGACCTACTTCTCATGGCAATACTAGCGGGTGCAATTGTAATATTATATTAATGAGCTTTGGGAATTAATGATTTAAGAATTCCTAGCCTCTCAGCTTTGATCCATTAGTGGGTATAGATTCAGTGGGAGTTAGCACAATTGGGCAAAGGCTGCCTAAGTGGAAAATTGATCCTGGTAAGTGCTAGCTTACTTGCTTGACACCTTAATGGCTCCTGTTTTAGTGCTTTAAACTTTTGCTCTGTGATAATATGAGTTCAAGTCCCACTTGGGATGTTGAACTTTCACTAAAGTCAGAGTGAGCAGGGGGGAACCTGTCACTCCTTTACATTTTAATTAAAAGAATAAGCTGAAAGCAATGGAGAAAATATAATAAATTTACCATCATCATTATCTAGCTCTGGAACCGGGAAATAGACCTGTTCTGTCATTTAATCATGGGAATGGTTGACTAGGGACTTGAAGCAGGCAATGACAAGTATTAGAAGGTTCTAGGTCCAAAGGCTGAGCTCCTTAGTCACTGTGTCTCTTTTTGGCCAGTATGATGGAAATAAAACAAAGAAGGTATGAAAGAAGAAAACTCCAACATAATTCCAATGACTTTGAACAGAGTTTGCACTTCTAGCACTTAATAATCAGACATAATATAAATAAAATTAAATAAATGAATAGTTTCAAGAACACCTTCCAGACTAATTAAATAGTTCTCATAGAACTCTTGGGAGATGGGCAATTAAGTAATTTCCTGAACTGATAATTTATAAAAGTTGGGTAGAGAGACGAACTAGGGAAAGGCACCAGGGAGTCACAGTTAATGATAATGTGTAACTTCCTCAGGTCCCATCCTCTGATAAGATTTGTTGAGAGAAACTGAATCTACAGAGGAAAAACTGCATTTTCCTGGGTTATTAAACAAGCCTTTTAGAGGTAGCAAAATAAAACCAGATTAAAAAATTCAAACATTTTTCACTCCTTCTTTCACCCTCAACATCCGTTTCTGTCTCAGTATGACACAAAATTTAACCCTTTAATAGTGGAAAGTCTTGAGACTTCTCTGAGGTTAGTATTGCTGTACATGTATACTTTGAGAAACTCAGCTCAAAAGCACAATATACATTTTGTCTCTGTATAAGCTTTCAAATTCGAATTGTTACAAAGATTTATGGACATGAAAACTTTCTCCTTGAAAATCTTATACAAATTTCAGAACAAACATATATAAAGGTTCCAAATTATTTTGTAAGATACATTTAATTTTCAAGCTCCTAAAGAGATCATTCACCCTAAATCACAAAGATTCTGCTTTGTTTTGCAGAATCTTTAGGTCTGGATAAACCTTTGAGCTGTTGGATGTTTATTCAAGTTGACCTTGAGGTTTCTCCAGACCTCTTAGGTGTGCTACTGCACAAGAAGAATATAGTATTGACTCTTCTTGTGACTGGTAGCTAGAGTTTCTGTTTCTAAACTTATCAGCATCGAATGATTACAACTTGGTAACGTAAGCACTGGTACTTTTGTCATCTTCCTGGCAAGATGACCAGGGCAAATGAAAAACATTATGTGTGCTTACCTCTGGCATTTAAGTATTAATGTCAAAGCTACCTCTGATGGCTAAAATAAAAGTCTCCACTGCACAGTACTTGGTGTATCATTAATTCCAAAAAGACAAAGAAAACTCGTTTCAACTTGAAGGCTTATCCACACTTTTAATGTCCAATTTTGTTCTGAAATAACATCTTTCAGCAGACAGACGTAACTGCTCATGGGTTGTTCTCACAACTGGTTTTACTACACTGAGCCAAAGAGCTCAGAAACAGGCTCTAATTAGATTTCCTTCATATTTTAAACCACCTTCCAGAGATGTTCTCATCTAGTAATCTGTTGCTAAGCTTATATTTGTTTGACTCCCACTGTTATAAAAATTGGTGGATATTGTAGGCAAAAATGACAAATTAGTAGGATCCCAGGGAAAGTGTCTGAGGAAAATACTTTTCAGAGGAAAATAAACGGAGAAAACTGTAAACCACCCTCCTTTCTTTATTTTAATGGGTGATCCTAAGGCAATATTAGTTCAGTCATGCTACTAATAGGGTAAAAGGGCTGGAAGAGTATCCATGAACTGTCAGACTTGCCTGTAGCTACTGGCTTCTTGGTCATAGTGGCTTGTCATTACTTGGCTTTCAGCTTATGGGAAGTCTTATTCAATTCAATTAGAAATGTCTCACAATTACATGGACCACTGTCTGAATACTAAGGCTGGCTTCCTGCTACCAATCAAGTCCTCTTCCTAAAAATCGCCACCATGACATACATAGATACCAAGGATAATCACCCAGTTTGGCCAGCTCAGCTGTTTACCTCATATTTATTATTAAGGGGGTTTTTGGGACTTCAGGGAGATCTCAGTCCAAGAGTTTCAGAGGTCTTATTAAAGAGAAAGCAATAATAAATATTTAATCCACAACTGCTCAACAGGAAAAAAGGTACCTTTAATTATGTGATCAAAACTAAGCTAGGACTTATAACTTTTGCTAAACAGTCCCATGATTGGATATATAACTAGTTTTCAGTGTCCAGGTAAACACTTTCCCAACCAAAACCATCTAGTAATGTTTACAGTGATGTTTAGGCAAAGCCAGACATCTACTTTTCATTATCTCTTATCTGAAAAGTAAACCAGGCTCCCAAACAGAGTATTTAGAGCATCCCAGAGGAGAACTGAGCCCATGGCATTATGAACCATGATCAGACACATCCTTTCAGTCTTTCTTTTTCCCCAAAACTTCGCACAAGCCTTTGCCATCATTTACCTGAAAGAAAATTAATGAATAATAAAAAAAGCAACCTGGATGCCCTCTGTCCACCAATCCCAACCAATATTTGCTCACATTATCTGGCAGAGAGGCCAAATATAGAGAAAATGAATTCCTGGTATCTGATAAATAAGTGGGATTTATTTACACAAATTTGTTTAATTCTGGTCTCCTGCTTGTCTGCTGGTTCATCTGCTCTGTTTCACTCATTTCATGCAGCAGAGGGTTTTTCAATTATAAATCTGGGCAGCACAGTATATTTGAGCATTCTGTCAGCTTGATTTGTTTTATGCCTGTAATGAATTTTAAACTCCCTCCTCAAAAGTCAGCATGTACAATGTGGAAATAGAAATTCTGGGGTTTTTTTTGGTGGAATTACAAATAACCAGATAAATGGGAAAGGACTGAAGATAACTACATCAACCCTGCAGGAGCTAGCAATGAATCCAAATAGACTGAGAAGAGTATAAAGCTCCTTATCCTTCTGTTTATTTACTCTCTAACCTCCATAGTCTCCTCCTTCTCTTTCTTATTTAATCCTTTTCATTTATTAATGAATCTTTGATCATTGTTTATATGCTATACTGAACACTTAAGAAAATCCAAGCAACAATTGGCTTAAATAGTTAAAACGTTTGGGCTTGATGATTTCAATTATCAGAAACCAGAAACTACAGCATTCCTTGTTGGCAGCAAAGTATCCTATGGGAAAGAGCAGGAGAAGGTGTCTACAACTTTGGGCACAGGGTCCTCATGTAGGATAAAGCTACACCGAGGTGACAGCATCAGGGCTGAGCAGTTTCTCCTGGAGAAGACTGGGACTGGGTTTTCAAAGGAAATTGAGATATTTCCCATGGTCATTTCTTTCACTTCAAGTGCAGAACAAATGGAAGGCATGTGTTTACATCATGTGTGTGCACACATATATTTTTAAAGATAAGATTATTTCCTGCACTTGTAAGAATTATTCTAGGGAAAAGAGGTTGTATATTTTGGAGAAAAGATGACTCAGGAGGTACCTTATTATTCTGTACAGCTATCTGGAATAAGGTTGTAGCCAGGTGTGGATGGATCAGTGTTTTCTCACATATAACGAGCCGTAGGTCAACAGAAATGGCCTTAAGTTTCAGCAGGGGAGGTATAGATTGGATATTAGGAAAAAAATCTCTTCTGAAAGGATAGTCAAGCATTGGATCAGGCTGCCCAGAAAAGTGGTGTAACCACTGCCCCTGGAAATGTTCAAAAATCTGCAGATGTGATGCTTAGGAGACATGGTTTAGTGGTGGATTTGACAGCACTGGGTTAATGGTTGAACTCTGTCTTAGAGGTCTTTTTCAACATTAATTGTCTTGTGACTCTATAATTCTAAGACCTTGAGATTTATTTACAATATATATAGAAAAGTTGTCAAAGAACTGATGTTTCACCAAAGGTAAATAATTGACGAGCAGCCTCTAAACAATGTTTTTGTTGTCTCTGTAAGACTAAAGTCTGCTCAAACACCAAAATCCTACTGAGGTACTATGGAACATTTCACTAATGACCTTTCTATGAGATAAAGGCTTGAGGTAAAAAATAGTAGCTCCTTTCAGGGCAATCCAAACTATTAAATCCCCCACTAGCAATCTGATGATATCCCGTGTACCCTGTGCCTGATGAACAAGGATGTGCTTTTCTTGCTAGATCAGTTACATTTATTGACAACTTTAAGCAGTAGAAAACACAGTGCTGTTCTGAAAGTCAGGGCATTCCCAGGACAATCACCAGTAAGTGGCTAGCAAACAGAATGGCAGAAGAAGTCTATAAGAAATCAGAGATCACCAAATGTTCAGTACTTACCGGCTGGAAAGTGGATAGCTAAGAGCTTTGAGAAATCAGGTAATTAACCCAAAATTCTCTTCTGTCAATAGAATGTACTTGAAATGACAACTTATTTTGCTACACAATAATGCTGTCATACCTTTTATATTACTTTGTCTGGTTTGTGTGACAAGGTTTTTGTGGCTGGGGAGCTACAGGTGCTGGCTTCTGTGAGAAGTTGTTAGAAGCTTCCCCCATGTGAGGCAGAACAAATGACATCCAGATCCAAAGGAGAACCCACTTCTGGCCAAGGCTGAGCCCATAGCAATGATGGTAGCACCTCTGGGATAACTTACTTAAGAAGAGGAAGAAAAGTGGATAAAATACTGGACAAAAACTGAAGCCAGAGAGAGGAATGAGAACATGTGAGAGAACAAGTTCTGCAGACCTGAAGGTCAGTGCAGAAGGAGGGGGAAGAAATTCTCCAGGCATTGGATCAGAGATTCCCCTTCAGCCTGTAGTTCAGACCATGGTGAGTCAGCTGCCCCCTTGCAGCCCATGGAGGTCCACAGTAAAGAAGATATCCACCTGAAGCCCCTGGAGGACCCTCTGTTGGAACAGAGGGAGCCTGAAGGGGGCTGGACCCTATGGGAGTACTGTCCTTAGAGCAGGGTGCTGGCACTCTCCTGGCAATCTCTTTACTGGAGTGATGCGAAGCAAGTTTGATGGCAGGACCTGTGACCCTGAGGGAGAACCATGCTGGAGTCTTTTTTTTCCTGAAGTACTGTACCCCACAGAAGGGCTGCTCCATTTTGGAGCAGTTAATGAAGAACTATAGCCCATGGGAAGAATCTTATGATGGAGAAGTCTGTAGAAAATCATCTCATGTGAGAGGGACCTCACACTGGATTCGGAGAATAATGTGAGAAGGCCTCCTGCGCAATGAGGAAGGACTATCAGAGACAATGTGTGATGAACTGACCACAGCTCCCATTTCCCCATCCTCCTGCACTGCTGAGGGGGAGGACAGAGACAAATTGTAAATGAAGATGAGCCCAGGAAGAAGGGATGGATGGGGGGTGGAACTGTTGACAGTTTTCGTTATTTTTATTACCTTCTCTGATTCAATTTTCAATTCATAAATTTTCCAAGGTCCAGACTCTTTTACCCATGACAGTAATTGGTGAGTGATCCCTTCCTGTCCCTATATTGACCACAAACCTTTCAGTATATTTTTTCTTCCCTATCCAGCTGAAGATGGGATGCACAGAGCAGCTTTGGTAGCCACCTGGATTTCAGCCAAGGTCAACCCACCTTGACTGGTCAAAAGTAAATGGGTTATTTCTTCATTGTGACAGGGTTAACTGAAGTGTACTTAAATCTGTGCTGGCATTTGGTGGTTTTCTTCACACATATTAAAATACTGGCATCTTTGCAATCCCTTTTGTTCCACATAACTTGAAGTTTCTGAAAATGTATATGAGTGACTGAAAGCAAATTTTAATTTAAAAAAAAATTAATTTTAAAATTTATTGAGCTCTGAAGGCTTCATTTTAGTTTTCCGAATCAAGCCATTACTTTAGCCTTTATAAGAGTCCTCAATATAGTTCATATACTATATAACACACAAAGAGTTAGCTGGCTCTCTGATGGAACAAGAATGAATTTTGCTCACATTACAATCTTCTTTCCTGCCTCTGTCACCAACCCATCATTATCCTTGCTTGTTATTCCAATTAAGGAAATGGTCACAGGGAAATGATGAGAGAAACCAATGTTCTGTGGAGTGTTGGATGTTGCCCTGAGAATCAGACCTTTCAATATTGTTTTCATAATTTCTAGCCACTTTCCCAGGAAAGTAACTATAAACATAGGTATTTATACGTTCCATTAAAGATATGCCTTTTGATGGACATCTCTCACGGCCAGTGAGGCTGGGAAGGTGGTAACCTGACTATCCAATCCCTGGTTGTTGTCAAAAATCTATAAATACTAAAAGAACAAAATAAACCTTCTTCTTTCATCACATTTTGAGCCCTGTCTGTGGGAATCATTTTATGTCCGACAGTGACATTGTAGGAAGTGAAAAGGTAGGATTTTGCAACTATGATTCCCAGACTCGACTAGGGGCAGGGAGGAACTTGCTCCCTTCTCTTTGGGCATGGCTAGCTGGGACTTTGGTTTTTGAGGTTTTGGGAAAGACTACACAGCAGAGTGAATTAACAGTCTCTGATTGCTCTATCATTGATGTCTTAGAGCCAACCCAGGAAAGGAAAAATTACAGAGATATGTCCACTTTGGGTGTGCGCTACTTTTCACAAAGAAAGGAAAGCACCTTTCACAGTCTGAAAATCCCTGTATTGTTAAAAGACCATAGGTAGCTTAACTGATAGCACTAGATGATAAATTTTTTAAGTACAGCTACATGACTGGAATCTCACTGTTAGTGAATGAGCAAATTCAGGTCAGAAGAGCATGGGGCGAGAGAAGGGCTGTTTCAATAGACCCTTGTTTGAGTATAGGAGTTGCATTTACCTTGAGAACAGATGAAAGGAGTGTTTTAAGCCTGCCAGGGGAAGAAAGAGCTTGTCAGCAAATGTGCAAATAAAGGTGTCGATGTATCCTGACAGCAAGAGATAAGTGACCTTGTAACTCTTTAATTTTTTTTCACTAATAAAAACCACTATTTAATTACATTCAGAATAGAGATACTTATTTTGTAGTATATCATTTTACCTGCAGAAACATAGGTTGTAAATGTATGATACTACTGAATTATCTGTAAATGTGCTAACACACAGAAGAAAGGCAGATGGATCATTGGTCCCCCAAATGAATTGGTACATGGGCAGCTTGCAAAATAAAATACAGTGAAAACAAAACAATGAGGGAGGGACATGGTGCTTGAAGGACAAATTAGATGAACTCAGGACAAGAATAAGTTTTGCAAAATAGCCAAGGAGGCAGGGAGATGAACAGAAGCAGTAAATTCACTTTATAGTTCAGAGGTCTTCCTCTCCAGTACTCCAAGGGTTTGAGCTCCAAGTTGGATCCAAAATATTGCTCTCTTTGAATATTGCACATATGAGGAATTCCTTCATTTTGCCCTTCTGCATATTTCTGTAGCTGGCCAGTTGTGTGTCTGTATTGGCTCTAGCTCTGCTCTCCACATGTCTTAATAATTTTCTCTGGATGACTTGTAGGAATAGAAGTCAATGAAACATCTGATAAAACCTGGCATGTAATTTACATTCAATCCATTTAGCACCTTATTTTACTTAGGAACTAGCTTTTGAATTAATTTAGGCACTGTGAACTTTGTGTAAGTTTCCAACTTACTTGTATTTGGAAATAATAATTGTATTGACATTTTAGTTCTTCTGAAAAATGAAAAAAATATTATCTAAGTTGGTGAATACAGATTCTGCTTCATTATATCATGGCATTATTTTCTTCCAAAACTCTAATGGCATTGCACACTACTATTAAGTACACAAGCTTGTGCCACTAATATCTTGTTACAAAGAACTGATGTGGGATTTTCTGGGTTTCTTATTAGATTTCTTTCCTCTTTCACTGCTAAACTGAAGCTTCACTATGATGTCAGGCTGTAGTTCATTCCAAAACTCCAAAACTCATAGTAAACAGGTGAGGTTTCTGTAGAT
The DNA here is from genome assembly GCF_049639895.1 of Pseudopodoces humilis. NCBI lineage: Eukaryota > Metazoa > Chordata > Aves > Passeriformes > Paridae > Pseudopodoces > Pseudopodoces humilis. Next base: position 83,623,373 of record NC_142201.1, on the reverse strand, counting down.
GTCTGCACCAGAGATAATCATGATCAGCACCTTTAATGGTTAAAAGAGAGAAACAGACATTTGAAGGCCATGAGTCTTCAGCTCTTGAACAGATGACTGGAGCCATAAGAGACCCATTTTTTGTTCATGACCTTGAAAAGATCCTAGCTCAGCTGCAGTCATTTGCATTGTCAATATCTATGGGTAACTGACTATGAACATGAACATGAATGAACTGTGGCCTGCAGAAATGACTTCCTTATATTTCCCAATTTTCCCAAATTATTAAATTAAGACATAATTTTTAGGGTCAAATCGAAGCTCCAGTTGACTCCATATTATTTTTTGTAACTTGGATACTTTGATTGTCTTCTGTGTCTGTTTTGTAGTTTGAGTTCTTAAAAGTATAAAACTGTTGGTACTTCTACAGCTGAAATGTCTTAAGTGAACCTAGTCAAGAAGATAGATGCTTTTGACTTAAATGGAGAGTATGGATTTGTTTTTCTTATCTCTATTACTGAAAGTGACATGAGTGGATTTTCCAGAATGGTGCTATAAAAACAAAAGTTGATTGATTAATTCAAAACCTATAGCTAGGAAATGTTTTCCAGGAATCCTTACAGGAAATGCACAACAGTCTATGAAGAGAATTTACTAAGTGCACACTGACGGGCAAATTTACTGTGATCTGATACATTTGGCTATGGCAGTGACAGATATTACAAAATGACCATTTTCACACCCACTCCTTCCTGTTATGCTGAATCAGAAGACGAGGATATCAGAACTGCAAAGTTAGTGACATTTCCTAATTACACCTTTCAAACGTTTAAGCATATAGGAAACATGTGAATGTATAGATATAAAAATACAAGGAGAGTTTGACTTTAGTTTGCAACAAGTTCATTTAATGTGTAGTCCTGATTAAATGAAAATATGTGTCAGTGCACTATTCATCTTCTGCTGCAATAGCAGTAACCACAGGGAGGGTGATTTTGCCAAAGCTTAATGCAAGTTTGTCCTTTGCCTTCAGAGGTCTTTGAATCAGGCTGTACCTGTTTCTAAAACCACTCTGTGTAAGAAAACAAGAGGGGAGTGGTAGTGGGTTTATACTGTATACTTAACAGGCAGGTTAGATATTAAATGCTAACAAAACAAGAAACTTCAGGGAATTTACCTGAAGAAAAAAAATAAAATAAAGTTGAAACAAAAAACCTCCCTCCCTGAATTTTTCTTTTCCTGGTGTGGTTGAGCTAATCAGGCTGTTCATCCATCAGCATTTTCTCCCCTTCCACCAATCTATTTACTTCAGTTGGTAGATTCAGATGTTTCCCATGAACCATTTTCACAACAACATTTTTTGTAATCAGAAGAAAACTGTTGGCTATTTTCCTGAATCATAGCTACTTGTTTCTAATGCAGAAGTGTGTTCCTATTGACCTTGCTGAGATACTGAAGAGGACGACTCCTGACTCACTGACTTCACCCTCCCACTATCAAAAACACAACTTGTTTCTGATGTTTTTTCAGAAATAAATTGAACTTGATTTAATTTCACCCAGTGATGGCATTACAGCTTTGGAACCTCATCCTTCTAAAGGTTAAACATCATGTTTTAATTACCAACTTAAATTTATGAATGATCAATTTATACTGAGATATTTTTTTGTGTCAGTTAGGCAGCCCCTCTTCCTTACTAACATAAACATAGTTTTTGATGTATTTAAAAGGTTATACCACCAGTTTAGTTACATGAATTCAAACTTATGTGTATACTGTAATGAACATAATTACTCCAAGTGTTCGTAATGTAGGAATAATCATTGGCATTTCCAGTGAACAACAAAATAAAAATATTTTCAGTCAGATCCCATGTGCTTACTCTAGAAGAAAAAGATATATCTATTAAATTGAAACTCAAGGAGAACGAAAAAAATTAACACACAAACCAATTTATTCTTCAGTGTACTTTTCTCCACAGGAAAACTTTCTCAGATTGATTGATATGGGTGAATAAAGGTTTAAGAACAAACATTTGCTTCTGTTATGACATTATTTTGTGATTAGTTAACAATATAATGGGCATTGAGAAAACAGCAACACATATAGATATCTAAAAAATGTAATGAATGTGCTACAGTAACAAAAATGCAGTTTTCTTCCCTATCTTCATAAAATTACTGTGTTTTCATTTGTGCCCCTTTTTTTTTGATTGTTATTTTTGGGTTTGCTTTCTTGGTAACACAGTAGATGTATGGATGTGAAACTCACATATCAGTATTTTTTCATTTCATTTTTATGAAAAAATATGGTAACTTTAAATTGAATTTTGTCATAATGAGAAATAAGAAATCACTGATCCTTGTTGCTGGTAATTCTGCATCTGCAATTCTTTGAATTGCTGTCTCTTCCTGAGGCAAAATTCCTAATCTGATTATTTAAAATTACATCATTGATTAGGTGTTTACAAATAGACTCGTGAAATGAAGGGATGTACAACATGTCATGATTAGACTTTCAGATGCTCCTGGCAACATGCAGGTTTAAAACCTCTTAGATCCAACACCCCGCCCACTGCCCCCCTTTAGAGATACAATGTAGTTCTGCTGGAGTACAACTTAGGATGTTCTTAGCAGAGGGACCTTTAAGCTACTTTTATAGAAAGAAAATCTGTGACAACAAAGCACAAAACAGGACTTTAAAATATCTACTGAGAGTCTGGCTTGGATAATAATAGAAGTAACATTTAGGTGAGACTTATTCTGAAAATGCTGCACAACACATTAATCAGGATTACTTCACTTTCAACTCCTTTACTATGCCTGCATTTCATTTGATACACCTTTAATCTCTGGGTTTGGATAGAAACACTTAGTTGTTTTATGTACAACATTTAGCAATTTTGTGGTATAATAACAAAAAACAAAAGGATGAATCTTTCTGATAACAGGACATTAGACTTCCCTTCTCTTTGTGATTACAGATCTGAGAACAAAGAATGCTTGAGAGCAACTTTAAACACCTCCTTTTGAATAAAGGGCAATGTTTCATACTAACAATAAAGTAGTAAATATTCAAATCACACTATTATTTGTTTTAAATCCTAAGATATACACAGTATGCACGGGGACTTTGAAAAGCCAGTGCTACTTCACAATCCTTGTACATTTGTATTTCTTGTGCACTTTTGTTAGACTGTTTGGGTCATGGGTGCTGATAGCTATCGAGGAGAACACAGAAGTAGATGCAGAGGGAAAAACTGGCTTTGTCATTCACCAGCTTAGGAAGTCAGTCGACATTGGGAAGCTCACCCCTGAAAGGTACACATCACTTTAAGCTAGTCAGGTTGTTCCCTCTACAGAAAATTAAAAAGGAAATAGAATTTATCAATCTTAGGTGTCTAGAGTTAAGAAAGATGAAGCCAAACATTAGGTTTTAACCCAAAAAAGAGAAAAAGTCTTCAATAGAAAGTTTATTAAAAGAAGATCTGATGTCTTAGTATTTTATGGCCAAACTTTATAATTAGAAATAAATAGACATATATTTTTTTCCAGTTAAGCAGTGTTTACAAAGTGTCTTGAAAGAATCCTCAATTTAAATTGGCTAGTGAATGATCCTATATCATTATTTTAGGTAAGATTTTTATAAGAATTAAATGTAAGAGCAAAACAATTGAACTTAACCAAGTCATGCTTGTTATTGTTATGCAAGTTAAAACCTATAACTTGCAAGGTTAATTACAATAACTTGAAAAAAGGCAGTATAAGTAAAATTCAGATGTTGTTATACCTATGTAATTAAGTTGTCATTGCAGCATAATTGCACAGTGGTCTTGCTTTGCAGTAGGTCGCTAAACTGGATTTGCACAGTTACTTATGAATTGGTTAATTACACAAATTTTGATATATTAAGGTTTTTTGTGACAAAATACCTTCAAATTATCAAATAGTGTATATTTTTTCAATTTCCTTCACTGAAGAATGTTTAATAACATTTGCATGTTATATGTAGACAGCATGCAAAACCTGTAGGAAGTTAAACACGAATCCTAGAAGGTTTTACCTTATACATTATGCATTATTTCTCATAACACAGAGCTCATAAAAAATACATATCACTTGGGCTGATAAAGCTGTAAGCAAAAGAGGGAAGACTGAAACCTTAAGGCAAAAATATTCTAATGAAATGTAATAAATACAAAATAGGAATAATGTTCAAGTAATTTTAGAGAAGTACTGAAAGTGGCACAGTCATCCAGTCTCATGTGACCTCCTGTTACCCAGTTACAGGGAATGATGGACAGCTGCACCAGGAGGGGAAAGCATCTTGTACTACAGAGGAAACAACCTCTTCTAAGCAATTTTTCTTGATAGATGTAATAGTTGTCACACAGAAAAGGGAAAAGAGAACTCTTTAGAGCATGCTGTCCCTTGAGCAAATAACAAAACCTACGAGGTGGCTTGAGAAGCTTGGTAAAATGTTGGAAGAACTAAGGAGAAGTTTTATTGTAAGTTCATGTTTTATTAATGCAACTAGTTGTTCATTCAATGTTTTGGGCTCAATAATTTTTTTTTCGTTTCTGTGGAGCAAAAAAGCTTGTTCTGATCACAGTAAAGAATATTTTGCCATGGCTGTTGCAGGTCCTAAAATGTTTGTCCTTCCAAAAAAGCTGACAAAGCAATTCAAAGCTGGGTGTTCAGAAGGTAGTGATGCTGTGCCTCTACCTTAGTGAACAGGGTAATTAGAGAAATTGTAACACAGACCTCTAAGGGCATGTGCTGGTCATCCCCAAAGGTCTCTGCTATGTGCCAGACAAGCATGAGCCCCAGACCATGAACATCCATAGCTGAACATGACCTGAATGTGTCCAGTACCAGCCTCAGTTAGAGGCCAGCTAGCACAGAACATCCCTCTGCCAACTAAATCAGCCAGCCTCCAGTACCCAAAATGCATCCTGGGAATCATTCTTTGCTGTGCTCACTTCCCAGTACAGCCTGGAAGTCCCTTGACAGACAGGAATTTGACCAGGGTGTGCAAATTCTTCCCTATTGAGTATTGCTATTGTATATCTTAGATAAAGAAAATATATAACTATATGATATATTTACACATTTTGGGACATAAAGAAAACTGTGTGTGATATGTAATCAGAGTTCATTATAATTAACAAAACAATTTTTTAACACTTCCTTTAACAAAAACTGAAGATGTCAAAATCAAGGGAAAGCTGTTCAAGCAGATATTTGTATAGGAGATTTACAAATCAAATAATAAAATAAAAAAAATCCTGAAAACTATTTTTACTAGACAAATAAAAAATCCTATGAAGTTAAGCACCAGCTTACTCAAATGGATTATGTCATCCTTGTAAATAATTTATAATGGTATTAAATAGAAGCCCAGGTTTGCAAATAGTGGGATTTTTGTTTGAGAACTAAGTACATCTCCAGCAGCAATGAGCATCCAGTGTGGGCCAAAGTACAGCACATCAGGCATGGGTGTACAGTGGAACAAACTCATAAAGCAGTTTGAGCCAGCAGTTCTGGCAAAGTAATGACATAATGAGGTTTTAACAGAAATACTCCAACAAATTGCAAAACAGAGAAATAAACTGAGGAATAAAGCTCACTGGAGATTCCAACGCATTTTCAATTATTGTAACCAGGGTTTACAGATAAATTTTCATAGGAATAAAGTTAAAAAAACATAATTATTTTAAATGTTTAAGCCCACAGTCAAGCTGAGCTTGTACTTTTAGCTATCTTGAAGATCCCTTTGGAATATCTTGCTTTCAGTAAGCAAGACCCCCTGAAATACTCCATCTGTCAGAGTGGTGTTATAGGCCCTCTTTGTCATCATGTAAGTACTTTAAAGAATAAAGAAATTTTAAAATCAGAAAGTCCTGAAGAAGACAGAAAAAAGCAGAGAGATAAGACATTATTGCTGAACAAACTGCATTTATGAACGGCACTGTAACTGATGTCTCCCTTTAACAGCAGTCATCACCTTCTCCTGTCACATCACACAGACACAGGAAAATAAAGAGTTTAGAAACCTGATTTTCTATCCAGTGGTAACAACATTAGCCACCTTTAAACATTTTCTCTTTCATAGCAGAAGATTCAGTACTTTTTATAACTTTTTACCAAAATTGAAATTCTATCAAACAGGTTTTCATTTGCCAAGCAGAAGTAGCAATATCCATTAAATATCTGTTCTACTAGCATGATGCTGGAATGCAGGCACAAGAATTGATATTATTTGCCTGAAAAGCACGCAACAAAATCTCATCACAAAAATACCCAATTTATTGTCAGGAAAATATGATATATAAGCACAAGAAACAGCTGATTTTACATCCACTCTCCAGGATCTATCTCAAAATACCTTATTTCATGAACTTTATGGACTTGAAAAAGTAGGAATGTGGGAAAAGATCTGTTTTCTTTAGATCTTTCTCAATTTTAAATTTATTTGGGGGGGCATACAAATAATGAATTTGGTTCCAGATATTGATCTGATACTGTAATTCTCAGTATGTACTTAAGTGTACAAAATTATGTGTAAAAAGTAAAGCTGTCATTAGAAATAAACAGGGTATGTACAAAGACTACGAATAGAAAACACAGGAAAAGTTCCCTTGGGAAGCATATTAAGAATGCTTTTGAATTGCATCTGCAGCAGTGGGAGAACTGAGAATACAGTACATCATGGTATAATAAAATCATATTTCTCATTATATAAAATTTTATATAAAACCCAAGGGAGAAAATGATATACATATGCTGTGGTTTGTTGTATAAGCAGAGATCTACCTACTACAAAATATCAATTATCATAATTTGGAAGGTTTTATATATATATATATACACACTCATACACTTTACTTATTATGTCACTGCTGTATACTGAATGTAGAAGGCTAGAAAGTACTAATTGAGTCACAAAATCCACTTTTGGATACTATCAGAAAATCATAATGCAGAGGTTTAGTAGTGAAAGAAATAATGATAGGCCTATTATGGTAAGGCTGATAAACAAACCAGTCAGCCCTAATTGTGATGTGTTAATTGCTGTGACATGATCTCTGGTTTTATCACAAACAATGTTGTTTTTTACCAGGGCAATGTTTTGGTTTAGTTTTGTTTTAAAAGTACTGCAGCTAGGTCATTGTCCTGTGATAGATGGAGTCATCATTGCTGATAACAGCCAACAAAATTAGATTAAAGATAACAAAGAATTACACACAAAAAAAACCAAATAAAAACAAATAAAAAACACCTCTGTCATAAAGCTTCTAACCCTTTATCCTATTTGGAAGCTGGCTTCCATCTCCCCCACTGCATCTCACAAGTCCCTCCTCATTCATAAGAAAAAGGATAACTTAGATTCCCTCATTATGTTCTGCTTGAAGGATTGCTGAACAAGGCATTGGCTGGATTGTCTGCCTCAATGTTTTTCTGAAATGACTGATTGGCATAGAGTCAGATATCTTGGCACTCTTAAGGCCTGAGCTCTCAGTCTGGTCACTTCAGAGAGGCCAAGGAAGACAAGTTTCTTCTTACACAATACCATAGAATCATAGAATGGTTTGAGCTGAAAGGCACCTTCTAGCTGCAACCCCTATCCCATGGACAGGGATGCCTTCTGCTAGACCAGGTCACTCCTTGCTCAAAATGATTGGGTGAAGTCTGGCTTCCAGTCATGCAGAAAACAGCACTCCAACACTGGTTGTCTTCTAGGGTGCCCTGATGCCTCTTTAACTGGCAAGAGACACACTTGTGATCAAGATGGGAAAAGAAAATCTGAACTTTGAGATCTCTTGTGGAATGGAATTGAATACAGAACAAATTCTGCTCAAAGAGATTTGTTATATTTTTTTTCTTAATTCTAACCAGAAATAAATTGTTACAGAAAAAATGCAGAGTTCTTCAATTTCAGTGAAAATGTCTGCTTTTGCCAAAACAACTTATTTTATTTGTGTTTTGTTCATTACTCTATACATTTTAATTCCAAGAAAATCGTGTTCCCTCTTTTAATATCTACATGAATTGGAAGCCAAAATAAATATATTTTTTCTAAGTTTCTGGGTTTCGGATAAAATGTACTTTCTCACAGAAAACAGTTCCATCAACACTAAATCATCACAGTGTTATCAGTATCCACAGTCAGCTCTATAGCCCAGGGTTGGAAGGACAATGAGGCCATACCCTGCCCATTCCCCTTTGGAAAACTTTGGAAAAGCAATTACTTAATTTCACAGGATACAGGGACCACAAATGTTGCTGGCTGTAACATGGCAAATGAATTCAGGGGAGACTCCCAGCATCATCTAGAAAGTTCTTGTCTTGTTTTATAACTGAAATTAAACTTTGCCTAAGTCAGAAGACTCTGTACAGACATGGCTTTTGTTGTCCCTGGACTCCAGATATCAAACAGGCTGTAGTTCAGGGTGATGTAACTCAGGGAACTACAGGGCATTACATTTGGAGAAAGGTATCATGGAATAATTGGTACTTCCAATGCTTTCCTTCCCTCCTGCATATTGTCCCATCCTATCAGCAGCTGTGTTCTTGGGAAGAACTATGAACAGACACCTCTGACAAGCATCATGGCTTGTTTTGTGATGGACCAGATGGCATCCAGTGACAGATATATTTCAACAATGCATTCCCAGAAGAGGACACTTCTGTTCCTCTGACAGTACCTGAATGATGCAGATTATCTGTATCTTCAGTAAAACATCCAGAGATTCTCCTACAATTACACAGTTACATGTAAAATTATTTGCTTCTGTTCAATGAAAAAGCACATTTTTTTGCGTTGTTACTTTTTTTCCCCTTTTATTGTTTTTGTTATCTCAAGAAGGGATATAATAGAGACATCCATGCTCCCTTCACAGCCAGGAGTTTATGACATTATTTTCACCACTAAAGTTATGCATATTTTCCATCAAACAGTCCCAAGCAGACTAGATGTTTAATGCTACAACTAGGCTTCATTTGATGATTCAACTTAAAAAAAACCAAACAGGTTATATGTCTACATGTATACTATATTCATTGACATCTGTGTGGGATCCATGTGACAAAGGCTGTGGTGTTCTGCATTGCCTCTCTCTCTAACAAAGCACAGAGAGTGCCATCATTCACCATTATGGTTGAGATTCAGGGTCTTTAGAAGCCTGGCTATAAAACATATTGAGGCTTGAGTACCTTCCTTCCACTCATGGCTGAATGCCTTTTAATCACCAGAAACTCTGAATAGCCTCTACCAGAATAAAAAAAGGTTTAATTTAAAGCCTGAAATTGATTTTATTTTAGGAATCGTGTCTTATTTTAGTTCCATAGTTCTGATTCTGCTCCATATTCAACAGCTATTTATTCTTAAGGAAGTTCTAACTGAAGTTCGGGGTTTAGGAAAATAATTACCTGAAATTTGCATGATTCTGCTGGAAGCTGTTTCAGGTGGGCACATAGGGACAATGCTCAGACTCTGGAGGTTATATATTTTTTTTGCAAGAGATTGCTTTCTAACTACTCTTTGAAAGCAGCATGTTAAAAATTTCTGATGTTTCACAGAGCCAAAAACAAGGGGATTATTTCTGCAAAATGTAATTGTTCCAATTTTTAACCTATAATTACAATCACATGTTCTTCTATCCTCGTACTTTTCAGAATTTTTCACAGTAGAACCTGCTAAATGTGAGTTTGCAAACTCTATGACCCTTCTCTCTTTTTCTTAGTAGCAATTTTCCACTCAAACTTCTGCCAACAGAAACAGTCAGAAGTTACTTTCATGCTACTTAAAAGAAATAAAGTGATATATTCTAGAAGCAGTGGATATAAATTTATGTTTCATTTTAGTAATAGATGTCCTATAAGCTGATAGATGTAAACTGGTGTCAAGGTTATATAAAGAACTTAAAATTCAGTCAGAATGATGCTTTGATATATTTACGCTCAAACTCATATTTCCAGTTTCGCACATTACATGTAAATTACCAGATATCACAAGGCTGCTAAGAACTGATAATTCAGAGCTGTGGATGTGGTTCAGCAAGAAATTATAGTTTGTTTTCTCACACAGGACTAGAGAAACATCGTCTGAAATGCAGACATACGCTTTGAAGTAGAGTAAGGGCAAAAAAGTCTCAGCATCTGCTAACAACTGTTGCAAGGCTTGGGTTAGAACTTGGAAATAATCAGTCAATTTGCATCAATCAAGTTAACTTACACTTCAAGACATAATGAAATGTGACCAACAAAATTAAGTACATGAACATAATATATCAGAAACATTCATTATTGATGACAGTGTGTAAAGAAACTGCAGAACTCAGAAAATACTCCTGAATCTTTGAGTATTTTTAGGATAAAATCTAGCCTTTGCTGAATGGTTTTGGCTGTTCTCACAGAAATTTTGAAGAGCATGACTAGGGTGTTTCTAGGTGCTACATCACTGAGGATTTTATTTGCAACTAAATAAAAAAAGAAACTGATGATCTGCAACTTTCTGTAAAGAATGGGTTCAACCATAATTTTAATACCAATTGTAACCTATAGGCTGCATAGAGGGTGTATAGTGTTGCTTATATACAAATATATTTACACATATGTAACCTTAGGTATTTTCCTTATAGATTATAATTGAACAATGGTGACGGAATTCTTAACCAAACTATCACAAAAGAGTCATTGGTTTATCTGGTAGCCAAACCCTTAATGAAGTTGTGACTGGGCATTAATATAATGGTGTTAACTGCGCCAACACCATGCAGAAAATGTGATCCCAGACAACAGCAGCCAGCAAATCTCATCTCTCATTAATTCAGCTGCAAAAAGATTAAGTCTGTAAGATTTTCTTGAAAACAGATAAGTCTATTATGTGACAGAAATTATCTGTCAAGAGTTGGTTACATCTTACATATCTCCATATCTGCATTTAGTTCAGTAAATACCGCTGATTTTGGTGGGGGTGTTTTTTGTGTATGTGTAATCGTTAAAAAGTTTCCTTGGGACATCTGAAACACCAGTGTTTCAGTTATATAAAAACACTGCTTTTCTGGTTAGTAAATAAGCGAGTGATCTAAGGAAAACAACATTCCTGCATGCCTTTTCTCCAGCCAGTGTACTGCGAGCTATAGATGTGTGAGCTATACAGAAAACTGAGCAGACTGCCAGACAAACTCCCTGCTGTACCTGCTGGTGGTAATCCCACCACACAGAGTATAAGAGGCTGGTAAATCCTTCTGTGTCTGGCCTCCCATAATTCCTGCATTTATCTTTGATTTAATAATTTGATTTGGTTCATAATGCTGCTTTGAGTAAGGGTTTGAAGAAACCCCTACAAGAGATTCCCAGATCTGCTCCCACTGGCTTGTGTTGGTGTTAGTGTACTCCACTCCTTTCAAATGCTACAACTTTCTGTCTGTTAATCCATGCCTCTAGAAAGAAGTGTGCAATTTAGTCTCAACACATCAACACTGTCTATTCAAATCCAAACTATAGTAGAAAATGAACCTCAGTGGAAAATGATGCGACCTAGAGATCAGCTCTTGAATTAGTTGTTTAGGGATGGAGGGATCAAAACTTGCAAATCCCGTAAGTCTTATTTTCTTTGAGTGAGAGTGAAGGGTCCTAGTTTATAAAGCTGTTTTTCAAATTTTATGCTAACTACAAAATGTTCCAAAACCAGATTTAGATCCTCAGGCCTTAAAATTCCTGCAGGGTGAATTACTTTACAAAAATAATTGTTTTCTTTAGAAAGGCAATCTATTCCCGCAGGCTGGTAAAATTTAAATCTGTGATAGCATCTCTAGCAACAAACCCAAAAAGCCCACAGGTACTGGTTTAGCTAAACAAGCTCCTGTAACAACTTAGTTTTCATATCATTAAAAATGCAACAAAGTAACTCGAGTTTCTAAAAGCAATATAAATAAAGAAGCACGTGACTTCTCAAGCCATCAGACACTGCAAGACTGTGAAATTGTAGAAAATCTGAAGTTATTTCTCTTACCTTAATTACAGATTTTCACCAATGTCCCAGAAGCAGAGAATATCTTATTCTCCAAAGAAATATGTCCATCCTACCAAAAAAAATAAAGAAGAAAAACTGAAATTGGAAAAAGGCTTTCAGTTTCAGAAAGTTTGTTTCTCTTGTATAGTTATGGAATTAGAAAGTAATAATAAAGTTCAGTTTAGTGCTAGAGGAAAGAAACTTTAATTATATTTGCTAGAGGAGATCATAGTATTGTGAAACATTTACCGAGTCTTAAACTAAGACAACACAACAGAGCTGAAAGCTCTTCTTGTGTCTCTGATTCGAAGAGCTTTTAGAAACTCACCATCTTTTTATATCATAGGCTTATACAGGAGATTTTATGAGCTGTTATCCACAGCATACACATTTTTTTTTCAATCACAGCATATATATATATATATATATATATATATATATATATATATCTTTTTATATAAATATAAAACAAATTTTTAATTTGTCTGCAGTAAGGTCACTGAGCCTCCACTCCTGGACCTAAATGTAAGATTACTAAGATATACGCCCAATGGGAAAAAACTGGTCCAGGTACACCTAACAGTATCAAAGTATCTATCTTATAATATGACTGTTCACCTTTGTTATCCATCCTGTATCCCACTAGGCCAGCAAAAATACTCCACCCACTTAAGGTTGTAATACTTAACATTTGAGACACACAAACTCGTTTTTATGTATGCGTATGTTACTAATATATACATATATACTTTTAAGAAGGTAATACACAATGGTAATATAAAGCCAAAAAGTTTAACTTCTAGTCAGGACCCTTCTGATGTCATTTCATCTTCACAAACTGTTAAAACACCATAGGAGATGGTCTTGCTACACAAAGAGAACAGATTCATAGAATCATAGAAACAAAACTGTCTAGGTTGCAAAAGATATTTATGATTATCAGGTCCAAATGATAACTCAGCACTGCCAAACCTACCACTAACTCATGTGCCCATGTGCTATGCCAACACATCTTTTAAACATCTTTGAGGATGGAGACTCCATAGCTTCCCTGGAAAGCTCATTCCAATGCCTCACAATCTTTTCCAGAGAGAATTTTTTTTCCTCACATTTAATCTAAATCTACCCTTACACAGCTTGAGGCCATTTGCTCTTCTCTTCTTCCCAAATTCAGGCTAACTGCACTGAACACACTGATCATCTTTCCTTTTGTTGAGTGGAAGAGTATCTCCTGTTTTCCCTGAAATTGTCAGAGCAGTAACAGGTCCTTTAGTTTTGGCTACTGGAAAGTCAAAATTATAAGAACACTTAGTTCCTAAGAAGCTCTAGAAATGATATAAGGTGATCTGAGGAACAGATTCTGCTGTCATTTGAAGGTGAATTTGGGAGATTTTGATGCTGCCAACTCTGAACCTAAACATGATGTGGGTCTTGGCCTCAAATTTAACCATTCCAGTGACTAAGCCTTAGAATCATAGGATAAGTGAGGTTGGAAAAGAACTCTGAGTTCATCAAGTCCAGCTATCAACCTAGCACTAACACCATGTTCAGCACTAAAATATATATATCTTCAAGTATATATATATCTTCAAGTGCCCTACCCACAGGTTTTTTTTAACAGCTCCAGAGATGGTTATTTAAATATGTAATGATTTTTAACATGATGATTTTTAACAGATCCAAAGATTTTAGCATTCATCTAAAAGTGACCAAGCCCTTTCAGTAATTTAAGCTCAGTCACCATTGCCATAGTAACTCTAGTCACAAAATAAATTCACAGGTAAAGGAGAATTCTGCAAGTAGTTGGCTCCAGCTTGTTCTGTTCCTGTTTCCCAGCTGTTATGCTTTAAGTATCAGGCTATTGACACCCAGCAGTGAAAGTAAAAAATAAAAAAGCAGAAAAAAACCCAGGCAAACTGCCTGGGAAAAAAAAAAAAAGTGCCTGCAATTTACAGGGACAATATTTGTCACTGAAGTTTTGTGGATTGTCCTTCACACTTAGAGAGGCAAGCCTACATGCTGCCTTTGCCTTTGATGGCTAAGGTGATGAATGTGAAAAAGATGAACCAGAGAGAAAATGTGTCTAGAAAAACAGTTTTCATCTACAGAAAAGTTTCAATTTTTTTTTCCTTCTTGTAATTTGCATGTTTATCTGATCTAAATTTTACTCATATAAATCATGACTATGTCAAGTGTCTGCTTCTCCCTCTGATTAATAGTATGGAAATAAGGAAAACTTACTGTTTTTCTTGGTCTTTCACAAATCTTAGACAAGAACAAGCATAGAACACACACTTATGAATGTAATACAGTTATAATGATTTAACAAGTTACAGTTTATCTGTTGAGTTCTATGAATTTTTATTTTCATGATTTTCAGCTCTCCTTGCCTTTCAGGTTAATATAAAACTTTAAATCAAGGACAAGATGTATTAGCTTAAATAGCCTGACTTTGAATTCAGGATGGCTGTGAGGAGACATGCTAGCAGTTAGTTGGGCATAGCTTAGAGAAAGGTGTATTATTTTAAGCCAGTGTAACTGAAGTCTGTACCTAAAGGAAAAAGTTGGTCTTTTTTTTCATCATAGATTTCAGTGAAAGTTCTCTACCTTACAGTAATGTGAGTGAAAGTATTGGATGATAACAACTGCTGAAATCTAGGAGGATTTCCTTCTTTATTTTCTTCCATTCTATTTTCTTCTCTCTAATTTCTGCTACACTGGTGGTGCTTTTCTCTTTTGATTTGCTCTTAAAAGTTGACCTTAGTTACTTCTCATACTGCAGGGACTACGTGGCTGTGCACCAGTTTAATGCTAACAAGTAGAAAGTTCTAAAGTTGAACAATAGTTAAATGGACATTTGCAATTGCTGAGCATTTGAATGAATGAAATGTTGTTCTTTAACTCTGAGAAAAAACAAATCCTTGACAGGTGAAAAATAAAACAAGAAAAAAAATCTGTCAGAACAGATGTGAAACAAACAAACAAGCAAGCAAACAAATAACTATAATAATTTTGAATATTTCTGCTTAAATTTCTTTTTTTACCAGCAACACTGGTGTCTTTTCTGGATCAACACAGTCCTTGCAAGACACTTCATTCACATGGTATATCAGAGTTAAAGGAGAGATAAAGCATTAATTCTTTCTGTCTGTCCTCCTATCTATCTATCTATCTATCTATCTATCTATCTATCTATCTATCTATCTATCTAAGCATTACAGGAAAAGCCTGTCTTCATAGGGTAAAAAAAGGCTATTTGCTGTGCTGAATTTAATTATACAGAAAAGTTTCAAACACCTATACCCTGCTTCTGATCTCCTTCTAGTCACTTCTGATCCCACCTTCTCCAGCTGAGGCTTTTTGTTTTGTGGTGAGGAGCAGTTACCAGGGAAATCATAGTGAGACTGGACTAAGCAAACTGGACATTGGTCATTCCATGCCTTTCCCCCAGGAAGAATTGTAGAGCATAAATAAGTGACATTGCTGGTATGTCTTTGACTTCAGTTATACAAGAGGGAAATGTATGAATTGGTCTACCTTATACTGAATTTTACAATGAATAAATCGAGGGGTGGTTGATTAAAGGACTATAGATCTCTCAATATAGACTGCAGTACATGTCCAATCTCATGAGCGCTGTAACATAAGATCAGGATAATGAAGAAACAAACGTGTCAGGTTTCACACTGTATGACTGAAGTTTTCATTTGAAGATCTCTTTCCATGACTCTCAGATCCCACTTTGTCACAACTGAATTCTGTAATTAATTTACAAACTTTGCCTGCCTTGGTCCAAAACAGAATCTCTTGGTCCAAAACGGAAGCTCCAGCTCTTCAGAGAAGCCAGTAAATGCCTGCCCCATATTGCTCACCATGGCTACAACCCCAGCTGAGAAACTTTCTTGACTTTGTGACTCAACATATCAACAAGGTCATAATCCTATCTACTTATCACAGAGTCATAGAACTGAGTGGCAAGGGACATAAATAATACCTAGTTCCAATCCTCTGCCATGGGCAGGAACACGTTCCACTAGGCCAGGTTGCTCAAGGTCCCATCCAACTTGGCCTTGAGCACAGAACCATCAAAATTGACAGAGATCTTCAAGATCATCTCATCCAACTGCCAACCCAACACCACCATAATCATCCCTAGCCCATATACCTAAGAGCTTCATCCAGACACCTCTTGAACACTTCCAGAGTCAGTGACCCCACCATTGCCCTCAGCAATTTATTACAATGCCTAAACACTTTTTCAGTTATTTTTTTCTTTTTCTAATATCTACTCTGAAAAACCTCTGGTACAATTTAAGGCCATTTCCTCTCATCTTTTAATTTAAAATATGTCAGAAGAGATGAACCCCACATCACTCTTTTCAGGCCACTGTAGAGAGCCATGAGGACCCCCAGAACCTCCTCCTCCACAGGCTATTCAACCCCAGCTCTTTAAGCTGCTCCTCAGAAGATGTGTTTTCTGGATCCTTCACCAGATTTGTTGTCCTCTAGACACACTCCAGCATCTCAATGTCCTTTTTGATGTGAGGGGCTAAAAGATTAACTAGTACTTGAGCTACAGCCTCACAATGACAAGTGTAACAAGACAATCACTTCCATGGTCATGCTGACCACACTATTATTGATACAGCCAAGACAAAATTTTTTGCATCATGATATTGGATAAATGGCAGCTATCAGCATCAGCAGCCACAGTGCTTCTAAGTGCATTTTCCTGGTCTGCTTTCTAGGTTTTTTTTTTTCCTAATTCTCTTTAGAAAGCTGAATGGATCATACCTCTCCAGGGAGCAACTTTTTGTCACTAACCTTTAAAGTCATCTATTTTTCTGTTATCTCTGCTATGATGTTTTCATATTGATGGACTACGAAATTAAATTAAAATTGACCACTCTAAAACATCCACAGTGATTTCGCTCATAATGCAGATTTAAAAATGTAACTTTTTATCTGATTGTTGTGTAAATTAAAATCATCTGTTTACTGAACTTGATTCTACAATTTATTTTTCTTTGTTGTTAGACCAACATTTGCAACTACACTGCAGTTCTCCACCATATTATCCTTTTGCTGCTCCAGTTTAGTCACAATCATTATGGATAAACTCCATTATAGATGCTTCTATAAGCATCTCCATGGTGAAGCTCAAAATCTAGGTCAATTTTTTCACTGAAAAGTGAATAAAATTTCTTTCTGATGACATTGGAAAGTGTGATAGGGTAAACTCTGATGAGCTCCTAAACTTTGATCAGCACTACTAACCCATAGCATGACATTATACACTTGTATGTGCAGCAGCCACTAATAAAAGCTCATCCACCTAATACTTTATTACAGTTGGGGCTTATCAACTGTGGTAACCACATGGCGCTCTCATTTACTTCTGTGCACTTCCAAATTCTCTCATCTCCATGACACTGTGACCAAGCAGAATTATGAGAGAGAATTTAGCCTCATGAGTCTATCTCATGGGGGAATTACATAAATAAATGAATATCACTGAAAACATGGATTAAAAGAATCCTAAGTAAGGTGTTTGAAATCCCCTGCTCTCCTGGGCAGTTTCAGCAGCTTCTCTTTTTTAAGCTTTTAGCCTAAATATCTTAACAAAAATAGCATTCCTCTGGGTCCATTGGGTTTCTGGACATGAAATGACTATCTAGCATTCATAGTGCTTTATGGAGTAGGTTTGGGATTTCACTAATTTTACTTTTAATTCTCTATCTTGCCAACCAGCTTGGTGGGTTGGACTGACTAGCTGTGTTCTGCCTTACACTGCAACCTTTTAATCTCAATCAGTCCCAGAGGAGCAAACAGATGCATATGAAACCTTTGGCACGACTAAGAATGAAGTCAGGTTATGCAATCAGAATTACTGATATGTCCGATGCTGTCTAATTTTAGGATGTTTTTGGTCAAGTAGGGTAGTTTTCTCCTATTTCTACTCTCACTGATGGTACAATTTTAGGAAAAGAGTGCAACATCACAGTAGTTCCTTCTTGGAATGGTATAAGGCAATCTCCCTGCTATCCTTCATGCTGTTCTTTGAGGTCTTCTGATGAAAGTTGTTAAAATAAGCACCATGTATTATTCATATATTAATTTGCTCTGGCATATTGGTTTCAGGAAACTTCATTTAAGTGCACTAGGAAATCAACATCAAAGAAAGACAGTTACACACAGTGAATACCCTAAGCAATGGAGCAGACCAGGCTTGACACAGCTCTGAAAATCAAATAAAAAACATAGAAACGTTGTGATCTCCTGATGATCAGAAAGCAAAGAAAGAGAAAAGGAAGAAAAAAAGAGAACAAAGGCAAAAGAAGGCCCTCTAATAACTTTTTTATACCTTTTTGGGCAGTCTTGTACAGCTTAGTAGTGAATTAGACTTTGTTGATAGAATTTTGTAGTATAGTCCAAAATATGGGTAGAGACCATATAGTTGAAAAAGTGGTGGTCCTGGAAACTGTGATCCTTGGTTTCCTTGGTTTTCAGCCTGTTTTTTTTCAGGGGAACTTGTTAAAGAATTTAAGATGTTGCTGTTCTCTATCTGTCTTCAGAATATCTTGAACAGGACGTTCAAAAACTGATCACTCCAAAGTTCCACATCACTTCTGAGGTTGTGGAAAAAACTATCAGCAGTGAAATTTTTTAAAAACTTGTCCCTATTCATTCTCCAGGATTTTTCCTTAGAACCATTTTTTTTAAGGACTTTATATAAATACATACATACATATATATAAGGAAGGTAATGTTTTTGGAGTTTTCCTGATTTTTCTCCATTCCTTTGAAAAACTGTGTACATATATGTATATAAAATGAAACACTGAACTCTGGGGTTAAAAGTAGAATTTCACCACTCAGCACCAAGATATTCCTGAAAACTTTATGGCATAATTAGTTATAATGAATCTTGAAGCTTAAACTCTCAATTCCATAAACAAAGGCAGTATATGTGCACTGAGGGAAGACAATTCATAGTAATTTTGTCAGCAAAATGATTACAGTAAAGGCCTAAGCAACACTTCATCTATCTGTCACTTGTCTTGAAAGGGCAGATTACTTTTTCCTCAATCTTGGCACATCCAATTAAAGTAGGCTTACAAGCCAGGCAGGTGTAAAGTGCAAGCCAGCACTTGTTCACATTAGCAATTATCAATGGAAAAAATACATAAGTGCTGAGGCTTGGCATAACAGTTACCCTGGCAACTGTTCGAGCTCAAAACCTCAGCAGAGACTAACATGACAGTTTGACATCTTTCCCCATTAAAAAAAAATAAAAATAAAAAAAATACATTCTTGCATTCTCTCTTTCTCTCTCTGTTTTTCCCTTTCGCTTCTTTTTGTGCTGTTTTTTCCAAAACTCTTGGCAGTAACCCTGTCTTGTTTAACTGCAGTTGAACACCTCCCAGAGGGAGCTCCCCTATATCTTGCCAAACATTAGAGCATCCTCTGTGAACATCAAGGTTTAAAGTTTACCTGGCCAAGCCTGACGTCCAGGGAGGAAGGATGGTGGGTTGGAGAAACTGTATTAGTGCTATTGACACAAGAGTGTCAGAAACTTCGCCAAGACAAGTTCACTCAATGTTGGAGAAAGAAAAGGATGAGAGGAAAGGGACTTGTTTCCTCAGTGGAGGTTTAGATTAGATACATGAAAAATTTCTTCAGGGAAAGAGTTGTCAGGTTTTGGAACCGACTTCTCAGGGAGGTTGTGTGGTCCACCATCCCTGGAAGTGTTAAAAAAACATGTGGGTGCTTTGGGATATGGCTTGATGTTGAATGTGATGGTTGGATGTGATGATCACAAAAGTTTTTCCAACCTTAAAAATTTATGATTCTAGGAATGTCATGCTTTTTTTGTCCTCATATTCTGGAATACCCATGCACACCATTCATCTATAGCAACTTGCCTTAAGATCCTGACCTTCCTGACTTATTGCATCAACCTTGCAAATAGTTCCCTTTTGTATTCTCTACCTTCTTAAAATACAAGAAAAAGTCATTCAGAAGCAGACTACATAAATTTTGCATACTGGGGAAAGAAACCCTTCCTCCTTAATTCCACTAAGGAACTCAGCCCAAGCAAGCTCTGCACAAAGTACAGTGTCAGATCAGACCCAATTGCTCAGCCATTGAGGTCAGAAAACCTTGAAGACTCAGCATTCTTCTGGATTAGTCTTTGTTCTTTTGGACTAAGTTATGTGAACTTATTGACTGTTAGCTGCCAGTTCTTTTATTTCTATTTGACATTTTATGTCAAATGGAATTAAAGAGCGAGATGAGTGCATAAAAATTTTGTTAATTAGTGACTCTCATTTAAAACTTACCTGATTCCTTTTGCTGTAATTTATGAGCTATTTCTGGTTTTGGTATTTTTGTTTTAATGTCCCATTTTTAGGAACTCTTTTAAAATCCATTATTTTCTTTCAGTCTTATTTTTTCTTTAATTTTGTTCACGTCTTTTAATGTTAAAAAGTTAAATGATAAATATCTGCATATCTTTTGATTTGATTTTCAGTGATTTATTTTGTTCCTTCTTTCTCTTTTGATGTGTGCCATTTATGTCTTTCAGCTCATCATATTCTTCCTCATTGTCATCTCTAAAGGGAGAACAGTGGAAGGATTGAGAGGAACTGGCCTTTTTTATTTTTTAGGGTGGAGGTCAAGAAAAAGACATTTAGGAAGTCTGGTAACATAGTAACAGGTCATAGTGAAACTGAGTTGATAGTCTGGTCTTTATGCTTAAATTCCAGAAAAACAGAACACATACACTGAAAGATATGCAGAAAATCAAAGCAAACATCTCACACTGTTTACAAGAAAATTCTGCATTTGCTTGTTATTGCACATGCTCTATTCCTAGACCTCACAGATTTCAAAAGGGTAGGTTTTGGCTGTGGAATAACATGGACCTGAAAATTCAAGATGTGGAGCCAAATCTTACTGCCTTTGTTTCTGTGATCTTTTCCCATGGGGAAACAGAATCTGTGGTGTAATATTAATTCTGTCAGCAGTATGAAAGCATAATAAATAAAAATAATAAACATTTTACAACATTAAACAATCTTTCACAGCTATTCAATCAGACAATTGTGACCAGCATTAAATTTACTGGGATGTTTCTAATCATGAACAAGAAACAAAGTCATACTTCCTCTGATACAGTTGCATTGATTTGAAGATAATGATATTGAAGATTATTCGAATAATAATAAGCACTATCACTACCTTCATATTCTGGGGCTAACAGAAACTTGTTCCTTTCCCTGATATTCTGCGGGCTGCATTGCAATCTCTTCTGCAACAACATAATTTAATTTAAAAATCATGATAATATAAGTACTTGAGAAGCACTTAAAGCCATTCAGTCAGAGAAAGGTCATGTTAACATAAATATTGAAAAGAATGATAATTAGGCAAGAAAAACAGCAAAACACATTAAAGAGAAATGAGGCAATTTTTAAATGTTAACATCTCAATTCAGAAATGTTTGCATTACATGTAATGGTTCCATTTTCAATGAGCATTCCACTAAAAAAATATTGCTGAGCAATATTATGAAAGAGAATTACAACCATAAATGACATTGTATCCATTTTATCATCTTGAGAGAAAATGAATTGTCTGAATCTTGTTAAACACAACAGAATTCAAATCGTCCAAGCATGATTTACAGCAGAATGAAGCAAAGTACTCTCTTATTAAGAGAAAAATAGTCAGTTTTTTAAATGATAGTTCATGATTTAAAATCCTGAATATTTGAAGGAGTTGCAAAACATTTCTTCCTATGAATTATCCAATACCTATCTAGCTGAGTACAAGTAAGAATGTCTCAGCAATGTTGGCAATTTCATACCCTGAAATATATTGTGGTTGCCCCTCACAGTATTGTTTTCCCCACAACCCCACCTTCAGATTGAGAAACTCAGACTAAGTGAAAGTTTAAAATTCCCAAACTGGTTAAGCTGATCATTGTTTCAGGGTAACTTTAACATACAGTATGTGCTTTTCAAGTTTAATTTTGATGCATAGTTTATCTTAAAACATTACAAGAAACTTTAAGTCTTTTACCAAAATCTTCCTGGTAACGAATATACTAAGTCAATTTTTTTTCTTTTCACTTGCAGCTGTTACCATTTGAAAATGTTATTTTTAAAAGAAATTCTGGAGAAAAAAAATTAAAATTCCCTTCCAGAAAACTGTGAACCAGTGTCCACTCAGGTTTGCTGTCTACACAGATGTCACAACCAGAGTTAGAATACCATGATATTTCAACAGGATCATGATACATCCCCCAAAGCAAGGTTATTGCAATAGAGATAACAGGGATGAAAAAATAAATGGCTAGGTAGAGACACAGAGCACTAAAGACATACGTTTATAATTTAACTTTGGGGTTTTTTATTCTTATAGCATTTGCCACAATATCAAGCCTTGCCATTTAAGCTGCACAATTATCAAGTCAAGCAAATATTCCTAGGTTTATTTATTTTTGAGTCAAATGGGAGGGAGGAATGGTAAAACTGAAGTTAGATATTAGGAAGAAGGGTTTAAGACATTGTGAAAAGGAACAAACTTGACTAAGAATTTCTTCTTTAATTGCTACCTCCTACACCCTCCTTTAAAATGTAAATTAATCTACTTAAGTGAATTTGCTTTAAAGTATATAAAATATCTTGGCACAAATGTGTTCCTGTGGCTTTCATTCTCAGAGGTGTGGTTATTTTCCCTTCAAGCAGCACATTTGCCAACAATATAAATGTCAGCAGAAGTCAGTATGACATCACAACAGCAGCACGAGAAAGTTACTTGGCATTGTTGTAAACACTAAGATTCTGATTCTTGCAAGAAATATAATGGGTGCTGTAATGTTCAGCTACCTTTTATACTTCTTTCTACTTTTTTTCTCTAGACTGCTACCTGCAAATTTTATGTATTTAAAAATAAGGGTAGACAGTAGGTGCACAAAAGTGCAACAGTCTTGTGAAGAAGCAACAGCAGAAGCAGCAGAAGCCACAGCAGAATTGTGGCTATGTTTTTCTTCTCCTTGTTACAAATGTAGCTGCTTACCCAGCATTACTCATTGGGACTATTGTCGGGTTATTTTCAGGATACCTAAAGGCAGAACTGCTGTGATTTCTGTAAACAGACTGTTTACAAAATAAAAACTGACTTTTGGTCTAGACCAGAAGTCTCACAATGAAGCATCTACCTGAAGAAAGTTTAGCAAAAATGTACTTCTACAAAAGACATTTCATCCTAACTTTCTCAGCTTTACTGGTGTTTTGAAACAGTGTTGAAAGTGTGTCCATGGAAAAACCAGGAAAAGTACAGATTAATACAAAATAATGTAAAAATAAAAAGGGGTTGTCAATGCATTCCTCTTTGATAGGCCATGTAGAGGGTGCAAAACCCCCTTCCTGGTCTTGATTTGGGCTTTTTTTATAAAACTCTTTGGGGAAGATGCAGCAGCCACCTAAGCAACTTAGTCTGGTATTTTTCTTTCCTGTTAAAATGCTCTCCCAACAGTTTCACCCAGAGGTCTCTGATGCAGTTGAAGCCTTTGCTCCTAACTACGCTCAATGAGGACAAAGAATGTTTTACTCCTTTTCTCTTTGAAGGTCTTTTCTGCATATTTGGAGATGATTATCCTGTTTTCCTTCAGTCTTCTGGTCTCTAGACTAAACAGTCTCAGCTCTTTCAGGGATTATACAGATTTCATAATGTCTGGTTGCCATTTTTGGAATTTGAACAAACTCAACAGATGTATAGTGATACTAGGTTGACCAAACAGAATCTTTAAAATGTAAATACGTTTTACGCAGTAATATTTCTTGATTCTAGCAGAGGAAATTCCTGTTGACTAATACTTATAAAAATAGCAAGGAACATATTGAGGGATCTAATATGACTAGCACTGGCCAGTGGTTCATCATATCAAATTAGTGAGTCATAACTATATTTTTTACTTATTAGAGGTCAGAGCTTTGGATGATATCAGTGCTTAGCTCAAAATTATTTGATGACCAATACACATGTGATTTTCAAAAGAAAAAAAAAAGAGGCAGTCCAGACCTTATGTGTTCATGTGTTTCTGATGCAACAACCATTATGAAAATTCCAGAAGAGAAGATTTTGCAAATGGTGTATAACTCCCTCACAAGAGCTGGGCTGGAGTGATGACACAGACCCTAAAAACCTTAACTTTTATGCTTATTTTAAAATCAGGATTTGGAGTCTGCACAAGTCATTTGATATGGGGAAGCAGCCTTTTTCCAGGGGAATTGACTACGCACTCAACAACTTAAATCTGTGGAAATGAATCAACTGAGTCAGCTGCCGATGACTGCAAAAATGGCCTGGATGCCATTTACAGTTACCTTTTTAAACAGGAGCTTGAAATTAGGAGAATTATAGCAAAGCTGCCATTGAGGCGAGATCAACTGCCTGGAATTCGCAATGCAAACCTATTATCCCTTATGCAGAAAGAAGATAAGTGGGGAAGAAAAATTAACAGCCATAAGAGTTCTCTCCAAGCTGCAGTTTCATCTTATTTATTGTTGCTATTTATTTATATCTATATATTTAAAAGCTTAAATGATTTGTTAGCTATGCATCAAGCTAACCCCTATAAATGCATGTTTTATTGCAGCTGCTACAGCTTTTAATATTGTTTATTATTATTCTCTTAGTGCCTAGAAACTAGAGCCATGCTTTAAAGCCTCATTGTGCAAGACTCTGTATGAGCAAGCGACACAACAGATGCCATCTCAGAGGACTCACAGCATTAGATTTTGAAAGCATGGAACATATGAGCAGATAGACATCAAGAGGGACAGGTGGGGTGTCAAGGCAATGTAAATGCCAGTGTGTTTACTTGAAGAAGCAAGCTTTTCAGCAGAGATAGGCATCTCGTTGCAGAGTAGAGGGATAGGTTTTTCTCTTCCTTGGCTTAAATTTGTTCTTTGTGTCACTTTGTGGCTTCATCTGAAGTCCTATCCTCTGCCTGGCTCTTCCTGGGCTACTCACTACCACTGTATACAGCCAGTGATGGAAAG
Organism: Pseudopodoces humilis; assembly: GCF_049639895.1. Taxonomy (NCBI): domain Eukaryota; kingdom Metazoa; phylum Chordata; class Aves; order Passeriformes; family Paridae; genus Pseudopodoces; species Pseudopodoces humilis. The sequence goes on along the minus strand of NC_142201.1, from coordinate 83,598,303 downwards.
AAGGCAAATGATTTCCAATAGAGTCAAGTTTTGGGTTTATTGAACACTACTGGGGAGTCTTTTGCACAGCTGGAGGAAAACACTCATACAAATAGATTAAAATTAACAGCATCTATGTTAAGCTATGAGCATCTATTCCCTAAATAAAAAAAAACCAAAACAACAAATCAAAACCAAAACCGTTAGCAAAGGACTGTAAAGCCTCCACAGCCTTAAAAGATCAAAGGAAAAAGGAAGAAGAAAGAGGTACCTAGCTGGTTAACAGATGCAGAGTGGAAAAACAGACAATCCAGCTGAAATAAATCATAGAGAATTTTCTCTGTTTTTTTCACACTATGGAAGTTCTAGCCTGAATTCCTCCTTCAAGTTTGTCATGACTGAAGAAGAGATGATTTATTAGCTACTCTTGACCTGTCTGAGTCTTTGTAGATTAGAACCAGCATTTTTGTTCCCAGTGACTTTCATAGAAATGTACATTCTTTCTTTTATAGTTTCTGATGTAAAGTCTAGTCCTATTGCAAATCTATTGATTGTTGTTTACTGTTCTATTCATAAAGATTTTGCATGTATGTCTATGCATGTTCTAGATTCATTTCCTACTTCAATAAGCCTTTCCAGGGCCTGAGATCAGCTGAAGTGGTTTCAGAATTAGTCGGTGAGCAGGAAAACAAGTACTAGTACATTGTCATCACAACAGGCGCTCCCGTCTATGCATTTAATTCACTCCTCTCACTTCTCTCCAGGACCCAGTAAGGGTTTTGATTGAACAAAGTAACAAAACAGTTAGAGAAGTGGCACTTAATTAGAGAAGTTGTGGATGCCCCTCCCTTGGTTTTGTTCAAGGCCATGTTGAACAGGGCTTTGAGCAGCCTGGTCTAGTGGAAGGTGTCCCTACCCATGTCACGGAGGCTGGAACTACATGATTTCTAAGGTCTTTTTCTACCCAAGCCATTCTGTGATTCTGTGATTCTTTGATTTAATTACACCCATTGTATGCTTAATTTTAGGATCTGCTGTTGAGGTCATCTCTTCAGTGAGAAAGGGGGCAACAGGAAACAGCAGGTCAATGAGATCCAGCTGTGGTACAATTAAACTTTAAAAATATCATCCGTGGTTTTGAAAGTTAGTATTTTCACTTGGCAAAATAGCACAGACTATGGATAGAATCAGTATTGATCAGTTTTGATCTGGATTGTTTTTATTTTCCCCAGAAAATTTTTAGGTAGCATGCTCTTTAAAGTGTGTTGCAAGTGGCTGGGATTTTCCATCCTACTGTTCATGCTTCCTCTAGAAGTCAAAAGTACAGGGGCTTCCCAGACTTCATTTTTATCATATAGAAGCTTATAGAAGCTTATCATGTTGAAATATGCACTTTTGCAAGTTTACAGATCTGAGATAGGTAAAAAGACACACTGAATATTTCTATCTGATTTTTGTTTAAGTCAAAAGACCTCATGGAAACTGGAGATATCAGATCTCCCAAATTAGGTGTTCACATGAAGCATTTATGTAGAATTTATATGGGTTGGAAGAGGCCCTAAAGACCATCTAGATTTGTGTCTTTTTGCTTGTAATGACTCTATTCATTTGCTGAAATTATAAATACCTAGCATATGGGAAGACACTTGTCTGTAGTATAGATATGTAACAGACACCTGAAAGTAGTTAGCTGAATCCAAAGACACATAGGAGATAAGCAGAAACTGCTGTAGTTTATCCTTGGAAAGGAGCCTGACTTGAGACAAAAGAACAGCTGTTTATCTGCTGAACAGTTGAAAAACAATTAAAATTAAGTAATAACACAGAAATCAAATATATATCAGTTTAATACAGTCAGTCTGTAAAAAGACAGACAGACATGGGTAAGAAGATGATGAAAAAAAAAAAAAAGCTGTTTATGAGGAAGACAGGATTAAATTCCTTGAACTATCAACAGATCAAAGCTTTTTCCCCCTGATGAATGTCCAAGCTTCTCTGGAAATACATCTTTTTAGAGCAACTATGCTCATGCCAGTATTTTTTTCTTTTCATTGTAAAGCTGAATTATGCTAAATTATAGAATAAATGAAAATACAAAAGAAAGAGACTGCAGACTACTATGTTAGGTTTGACATCTGATATTTAGAGTGTGGCAAGGTGAATCTCATCCCATATTGAGATATGGATTTTTTTACTCAGAGCATCTAACTTAGGACTGGATCCCCATTTCAATGGATATTGAGCATGTTAGCACCCTAGAAGACTTAGGAATCTGCTCCTTTGTGCTGTAGTTCATTCTCTGTTCAGTATGGATAACCTGCCAGATAAGAATGTCTTTACCTCATAATAGTATTGTAATGGTTAAATTACAATATGCAAATTTGTTAAATGCATAAAGATTAAGGTAATGGAGACTACCATGGTACATTAGCCAGGTGGCATCATAAATTAATATGAAAATCAATGCAAATATCATAATAGAGTATGTTTTAGCCTAGAAAATTGTTTTACTTCTGCAGATTATAGTAGGAGACAGAGAGATGCTATAAGTCTTTATTGTCATGATCTCAGTCTTTCTTTGCATGCTCTGTTTCATTATTGTAAAATATCAGCAACAATTTTGGAATGACTCCACTTGAAGTCCTCTGCATAGGTAATTAGTTGAAATTGATGTTAGTTTTTATCTATTTTATTCCTTGCCTTAATTCTGGGTCATCTACCATTTTTGTAGCATCTGAAGGAGACTGGAAGGGAAAGAATATTTCATTTTCTGAATGATAATATCATTCACAATGATAATTTTGAATTTTACAACTTTAGCAATGCAGTTTCTTTATCTACTCCCTTCACTCCTCCATATCCTAGTGAGGCATACATATATTTTCCAAAGGGTTTTCCTATTTTCTTGGCTACTTCTCTTGGAATTACAGTCTAACCCATTTGAGATATCTGTACTTCAGCATTTTTCAGTTCTGACTACCCATGATCTGATCACCTTGTGATCTGATCTTAATAAATCTTAATAAAGGAGATCTCTTTACCATTCTCCTCCTGATCAAAAAAACCCAACTAAAGTATGTCTGTCTCTCAGACCACAGAACCACAGAATCATTTTTATTGAAAAAGACCTCTAAGATCATCATGTACAACTGTTACCCATGTTCACCAATATAATGTGTCCCCAGGTACAATTTCCACACACCTTTAGAGCACTTCCAGGGATGGTGATACCACCACTTCCCTGGACAACCTGTTCCAATGCCTCACCCTTCAGTGGAGAAATTTTTCTTAATAGAAATCTTCCATGACAATACTTGAGGTCATTTCTTCTCATCTTGTCAGTTGCTGTCTGTAAGAAGAGACTGACCCAACACGTTGTTACAATGAGATGTGTTACCCTAACTTGTCCCTCATTTGTGATAAATGGGGGAGACTCTCAGTGACATCAAGGTAGATTTTATTTGTGTCCTTCAGAGGTAGGGCAGAACAGCACAATGCAGCATTTGGCTGACAAGAGATGACATCTCATGCCATTCTTCTACTTTCTAAGCCTGGGAACATACACAGTATTCTAGAACGTATTTGTACTTCTTCACTTGGGTAGACTGTGTTAGAGAAAGCCATAAATGAGGCTCATTACAGCAGAAAGCCATATTCTTTTCTATATTGTTATTTTGTATTTGGAAATCATTAAACACAGACATCCCAAAAGCTGGCACACAAGTCTGTGCATTTTTTGACCATCCCATGACACATGCTTCACAAAATGACTGAAACTAGACACCTGCTAGAGATGCTGTATCTTCCATTTTAGCTGATTATCAGTGCAAATTTAAAGGACACTGTCACAAATCAAAATCACTCAAGTATTTTCTGCAAACATGTTCCTGGGAATGATTTCAACAGAGACAGAAATCCCACATAGAACTAAAAAGCACATACGCACATACACACACATGCACAAGAAGAAGGAGAAGAGGAAAAACATACAACAGAAAATTCCCAACTGAAATGCAGTTGCCAACTTTGTTCTCAAAAAAAAAATATTATATTCCCTTTTCAATTTGCCTTGGAAAGTGTAGGACCTGAGCTTGATTGACCCAGCTCAATTCTCAGCTCTCCCATTTTCATCATATGTGACAGAGTTGTAGGATTTAATCACTATTCTCTTGTGGGAAGGTTCTTTTTTAAAGAAATACCCCAGAGGGAGGCAAAGGCAGGGCTGTCATACACCATAAGAATAGGAAGCACAGCAAATTGAGGTAGACAAAAGTGGTCATTTTCTTTTTTCTTTCTTCCAGCCAGCAAGGCAATTCAAACTTGGAGAAGTTTTAAATTTAACAACTTTCATACTGTTGTCCTGGTTTAGGGAGTCACCCCAGGGCAGCTGTATTTTCAAGATTTGTCTCTGTGAATGGCAGAGCTTACAAAGATTAGATTTCTTGGGGATTTCAACTTGTGGTATGTCTGTTTTCCAACAAAATCATCTAACTGTTGCCAGGTGAGCTTGCCTTACTGCCCTCCGGGGAACCCTTATGGAAGAGAGGTTTGCCTAATGCCTTGGCAGTGGAAAAATCTTCATTTGATGTTCATGACCTACTAGATACCAAAAAAATCACTATGAGACCTGGAGGTGCACACTCTCTGCTATCTGCTGGAGTGTGGATTGGGACTGATGGCCTTCCTGTGATTAGAGCAAGCTGTCTCACAGCTGGGAGGAACTGGAATAATTGTAGAACTCGCTGTAGTTATTTGTGTTGATTTTGTCTTGTGTTTCTGCTGCTTACTTCTGGCAGTTTGGTTAAATGTGCATTTAATACAGATGCATGTATGTGTTTAATAAGATGTGTGACCCCTTCAAAGAGAATTTTTCTGTAGGTTGTCAGCTGGGGTTAAAAATACAATTAGTTGAACATCTCTACCATATGAAATCCCTAAGAGTAGACCACATCAGAAACTGAACAAAAGGAGAAAGGACGTCTCTTCTCAGGAGACAAGCAAGAAAAGGGCAAAAAAACAAGAGAAGGATGAGGATACACCACCAGTGGCCATAGGGGAAGATTGTAGTGATTGCAACAAAACAGAGCTGAAATTATTTTCCACAAAATTACATGCACAACATGCAGAGAGGAAGTCTGGCCCCCATCTTTCCACCTCCTCTTCCTCCCACCTGCTGATGTCACTTTGCTACTGGTGGCAGACACAGGTTGCCAGGCTGAAGCTGAATTCTGATTTCTTGGTCAGTCCTTTTGACCCTTGTTGCCATAGCTCTAACTCACGTTCCCTTCCTTCAAGCCTTTCTACTATCTCAGCAAATGCTCTTCCTAAATGAAAGTAAATATGTGTGTATTTAGCTACCAGCTTAATATAATTTCCTTATTCTTTTAATAAATCTCAGCGTTACTCTAGTTTTCTGATTGGCGAATTCTTCAGAAATTTGCTTGAACTTCTTTCCGTTACAATTTTTCACTCTGGAAATTTTGAGTAATTCTTTCTAAAATGCTTTTCAGCAATGGAGCAGTGAATAATGAGAGTTTATTACCCTTTTCAAGAGTAATTAATAAACAAAGAGAAGATATTGCTTTCCTACCAAATCAATAGATTAATAAAATATTCTCTTCCTGACAGCTATAAAAGAAACATGAATTAATGTAATGCTGGTTGTCAGAAAATAAAACTGTTATAGTCACTTGATCTAATGTTACATGTACAATACAGAACTGAGAGCAACTCCTGGACTCTCTAGAGGAATACAATACTTGTTGTGGCAATGCAAAGGTGCCTTCATTTTTTAGAGAATAGTTTAAGTAATATATCGGTGTATGAACTGTGTTTGCTAATCAATTAACTTAATTGGTCAATTCAGAAAAAGCCATCTTATACTCTCTGTTTCAATTGATGCAAACAGAAGTCGAGGCAAGGAATAGCAGTCAAGCAACATATTGTTTTGAGAACTTGGGGCTCTTCAGAGTGTTTGCTGTGATTCTGAGTGAGGTGCATGGCAGAGGATGTACAGAAGAGGAGTGAGAGCATGGGAAGCATAAGGACAAAACCAGTTCAGGATGAAAACAGAAAACAGAATCAAATTTTAGATGTTCCCTGACCAGACTTTGATGTTAAAGAACAATGGAAAGAGATTTTAAAAGGTGAAAAAAAAATATGTTTTAGTGGCAAATCTACTGTCATAGCATTGAGGGGTGTTATAGAACAAGGAGGAGAGAGTACAATCTTTAAAATCAAAATTGGAACCTTGAGGCATTAACAGGAGGCAATCATGTTCAGTAAACAGTTAGGGACATTACTAAAGATAGATTAAAAACTATCTGTGTGACATATGAACCAGAAAATAGAACAAAAAAAGTAAAGAAAGAAGCATAAAGAAACAATTAATTGTGTCCACAATAAAGAAAAATATCAAATAATAACATGACATCAATAAAGTTGTTGTTTTGAATTTTTTTTACTTTTTTTTTTTTCTTTTGAAACCCATTGCATAGAGTGGGAATAATTCACATGCTCAGGTAATCAAAAACATTCCTTAGCAGAGTAGCTAGAACTTGGTATAAACTAACTATCAAAACTTGATGAAGGGACAAAGACCATGAAGACAGGGCAAAGAAAATGCTGTAATCAGTATGCAGCTGCTACAAAGGCTCGCGTATGGTTAGGATGCAAAAGGGAGAAGAATCAGATTCCCTTTTGGTGTGAGTGTAAAGGAGAAAAGAAAAGCAAGAGCTCTGCAGTTTGGATATTTTGGTTTTTGAAGGTCTAAGTAGTTCAAAACCTTCTTGAATTCCATTGTATGAATACTGTCAATAAGCGTAGATGTGTTTTATTAAATAAAGATCAGATATAATTCTCCACTCAGATTTTTACCTCTTCTCATTGCATACTTAAACGCAAAGTAAAACTGGAGAAATGGAAAACCCACCACCTCAAAAAACAACCAACCAAAAATCCAAATTAAAAAAAAAAAAAAAAACAAATGTATTTTGAAGTGGAAAACTGTAAGCACTCCAATATACTCAAACTGAAATCTTTGCACTTGCCAGCGTACTTCTACATCTGTGCACAGCCCTTGCCCTCAGCTTTAACCATCCTGTGCTTATTTCAGAGCAAAACATCAAAGGCAACGGGATTTCTCCTTGAACAGCCTGAAGCAGCTCCTTGCTTACTTCTCAGTGTCTATAACCCCACCCAGAAGCATGAAACCTTTGGTTGCTCCATCAGGAACTTACAGAACTAGTCCAAGGTTTTTCCCCAGTTCCCTGATATATGGGCCCCTTTGAGCCTCAGCCTCAAATAGTTCATGTTTCTCACTACCTTATTTGGGGATCAGGCCTGAATTAAACAATAGAAAATGATGCTAAAATGAGATTTGGAAAAATGTGGGTGAAGACCAAGGAACAAATATTACTTTATTACTAAAATAAAACAGAAAAAAAGCAAACAATGTGCAGTTTATATTTAGGGACCACAACATCTCTCAGAGATATTAGTGGTTCTACTACAGTAGTTCAACTTCAATAACAATTCAACACCAGTTTCCTTATAAACCCAAGCTTTAACCATAATCACATAATCAGTTACTTCAACTTACATCCAAAGACGAGAAGCATTTCTAAAAGGACACAATGTAGAGCAGGCAAAATTTCAGTCAAAATACTCTATTTTAGAGAACCCAAAGTACAATGAAACAATGAAATACGTACAAGTGCTGCGCCCATCCTGTCCTGTCTGAGGGAACTATGGAGAGATTTCTCTCCAAAATGCCAATAAAAGAGAGTGATCAGTGTGCACTTGTGTGATAAATGTAACCTTGGATAAAAATTCGTGAAAGAATAAATAAGTATATAACTGGATTTGTAACAATGTAAAAAAGTATATAAAATATAGTGTAGCCGAAGAATTTCCCCAAACCCAGCAGTAACTACCCATTCAGGCGGTAACGACCCTAGGCGACGTTCATCAGCCTGAAAGAAAGAGCAGGACACGAACAATTAAGCTAAACAAAGAAAGGAGCCAGGCCGAGATGGCCATCGACTCCACACCGCACCTGGGCACCCCTTCCTGCAAACCCCAACTGAAGATGCAATCAGGCCGGACAATAAGTGGAAGCCCAGCCGAGATATCTGTCGACTCCACACCGGACTTGGATACTTCACTCTGAGAGCCCAACCGAAGATACAATCAAGAAGCACTCAGAACCTCTTTACATATGAGGAGACTCTGTCCGGACGTCTATTTGACTCTATTCTCCAACGCCAGGAAATCAATTCATCCAACAATCAAAGACCCTTGGTGAATGGTGCCTGCCTGGAATTTGGCCTCAGGACACAAAATCCCTATAAAAACCCAGGCCAGAGAACCCTCGAGCGTGGATTTGGGAACACCTATACCTTTGGGTATAGACCCCTGTCCACCCAGTGCTGCGCTGTTTATTTTATTGTGGTTTTTCCTCGTTGTTTATTTTTATTATAAAAATTGTTTTATAATAAACTGTTCTTTTATTTAACCTAAATTTGCCTTTGCATTTATAACACTTGGGAGGAAAATATGCAAAATAAATCACCAGGAAGCTGCAATCAAAGCAGCCAGGGCTGTGGTGCTGTGGGTGCTGCTCTAAACATCACTTACTCTGCAGCCACAGGGGCTCCCTGATGTCATTCACTGTGTCTCCCCAGACTGCTGGACCAGCAACACGGCAACCAGGCTGGAGACAGGCACGAGGTGGGCAGCAGAAACTGAAGCAATCTTTTCCCCCAGTAAAAAGGGGAGAAAATAAATACTTTGAAGGAAATAATCTGAAGGAAATAATATGACAGAAACCTGAAAACAAACAATGTAAAGACAGTGACTGCAGAAGTTGCAACTTATCTGCTTTCTGTGGGCTCTTTCCATCTCCATGTGATTTGTTTAAATCTGCTCAGGATACTTCTAGGTCTCCACTGGAATTAAGATTTCCCTGGTTAGGAAAGCACAGGTGACCAGCTTACAACAGAATAAATCAGGATATTGATAAGGAGATGATCAACAGAGATGAGAGGATACAGCAGTGTGCATATGTGTGCATATATGGAGGAAAAAATACTTAAAAGCCATTTTGGCAACTTGGTATGTTGCAATAGTGACCTCAAAAATTAGAGAAAAGGGAATTTTAAATATCAAAACATTGCAAGAATTTCCCACTGATTAGAAGACATGATCAGCTTGATGCTAAGCAATAATAAAGTAAGGAACAGGTTTTGTTTTATACTTCTGGCAGTATGTTCCCCTATTTCCATTTTAATGAGGATCTTCCTATGTTCATGCTTAAATTGACTCACCAATTTTTTTTTCCTCCTACCTAAAATTCTATTGGGTTTACAACTACAAGCAGAAAATTTCATTTTGTTTACTCTCAGCTCAGAGTACCAGTAATTAGCCGCAACCAGGAATGGTACAATTGAGGTAACTACTTCTTTGTGTATTTTCATTTATCCCTTAAATTAAGCTATTATTACTCTTCAAAGTTTTAGGACATTGTGGCAATAATGAAAAGTGTTGATTCATTCACAGGCCATGGGAATAAGTGTTCATCCAAATCCTACTATCAGTAAGATGGGGGAACCCTCCTACTTCTAAGATCACGTGTATCATGATACCCACAGGATCCTCTGCCCACTTTAAAGCTGCCATTTACCAAGGAGGGCTGAAAAGCCATTTCTCAGAGAGAGTAAACAACTTCCAGCACTGCAGAGCAGGATTTAGAACTTGATACAGAATTTAGGAAATAATATTCTTGATTTTTTTAAGAGTGTCTGTATTATGAAGACTATTTTTTTTACTATGTTGTTTAATAAGGATGAGATCAGCCTTGCAATTTGTCAGAAAAACATATTTTTTTTATCATTCAGTAAATATAAGCTCGATTGCTGTGCTGTCTCTTGCACTTTGTAGAACATGAGCCAAGCCCTGCAGAACCAATACAGCTCCACCACCATGGCATGGGTGTGCATGTAAGGTAAATGCTCAAAAATGCTCTTTGTGCAGCCTCTGCACACTGCATGTGCAGCTGTTTGCTCTAGGGATGGCACTTGTCAGGAAGGTGGTTTTTGCTCTGCTCTTTCAAACATTGCACCCTTTTGTGATCTGAGGTGGGTAATGGCTGAAATCTGCTATCTCTTACCCAGGAGAGACAGTGGTTGCATTACTTTGATCCACAGATCTCAAATAATACACAGATACTAATGAAGCCACGGCACATCCAGATAAAGTAGATTTAAACTTCAATACCATTAGAAATGGGACATGTACAATTCAAACACGTTATGCTTAGCACAACATTTTCCTGCTTAATTGAAAGGGAACAAAGGAAATACATGGTAACTATTATTACTATTCAGTAATAGCTTGTCAGCTTAAGGTAAAGGACTGCTTTCAATGTGCGTGCTTCACTGCGTAGGAGCAAAATCCTGACCAACTTTAGGCTGTGTTTAGTTTTAAGTATGCCTTACTAATTCAGATAATTTAGTCCTGTAGTGAACAGGAATTAATGCTGCTTTACTTAAATGTTTTGGTGTTTTGTCCTGTCAAATAATGTTAGACCTAGTTGGTATGGAGCCAAAAAAGAGAATAAAAATTCAACCCTGAAATTCCATTCATTTTCTTTAGGTGTCTCAGTTTCATTTACAGTGTCATTTTTCTCAGTGATGATGCAGCAGAAATAAAGCCTTGGTTGGCTGGTTTGTAGCGCATCTCACTGCCCTGTTCCATCTCTTCCTGCTTTCATCCTGATTTAGAGTTTTTGGGCTTATCCCACTGCATCAATCACTGCATCCTTCAGCACTGGGAGAACTGTAAGAAAACGCAAAACCGCCCTGTAAAGAATGACTGGTGTTAAATTTCTTTCTGCAGAGAGAGATAAAATTTGGCATGTGAGGCATCTTAGCTGGGAATGACTGTTCTAACTTCATTAAACTATGAATACTGGATTCAGAGGGGAAATTATGCCTCTTTAAGGGAACTTATAATCACTAACACAGCTTTTTCCCTAAAGGAAAATCTGTGTGAAAAATAACTTCCAAGATAAGTGAGGTATTTCTATGGCAATTCTGTGTTGTCCTCCGCCATGCAAAGGCAATTGCAGGTAACGAGAAGATGAAACACAAGTCTGACATTTCAGCACATTATTAGCTACGTGCAGGATATGCAAAATATCCTCAAAATACAGGAACTCCCTGCTTGGAAATACAGCCTAAATGCTGCTTTTGAGCTATGCCTTATGTTTTAACATCACTTCCCTCTCCCACTGTGGTATTGTCATTTCCAATTAAAGGCACTTTCTGCTTAAGCATCAATTTTTCACTTTCTCTTCTCTGCCAATCACTTTTCTCTCACAGCAGTTAACATCTGTTTTCTGTCTGCATTGCTTTTTTTTAAAAAAAACCCAAAACTAATCATGGGTTTGGACAATATTCCCAGTGCAGATATCCTTTCCCATATGAAACATAGTGGAAATTCAACTCTGGCTCAGAGGCTCAGATTCTTCTATTATGATTAGAAAAGTGGAAAGTTCAGACATAAACATGCCTGAACTTCAAGTGCATTTTGTTTTCCTAGTGCTGTTCTGGTCTTACATGAATTTTAACTCTGCTGATTCCAATAGAATTATTTCTGGCTTAGACTATCTTAAGGGAAAGGAGAAATTCATGCAAAAGAAAAAAAATAATAAAAAAAATTAAATACTTTGATACCTATGCAGTCAAACTTTAGAATCTTTTCTTGATACTTAGTAATCCAAAATTTCATTAAAATTATATACTGCTTTGGATCAAGTAAAAACTAAATATAGTATTCCAAAACTGGCATACATACACAGAGTTAGTTAAAAAACTGTAGTTTTTTCTCTGCATTAAATAGAAAAAAAATCTGTATCATTTCTTTACCTTTTTTTTTTTTGTTGTTTCCTCCATCTATTATATTCTTTTAAATTGGTAGTTCCAATATGCTACTTAAAAATTTAAAGTTTGTTAAAGAAAGATTTTAACTCTTCTTTACTGTCTTTTTCTATTTCTTTCTCACAAGCATATGCACTGATACATAGGATATCTCAGATGTGCAAGAAGTCAGATATGAATATGAAATTAATATGATATGTATGATGACTGTGATAGTAAAAGGTTTTAAAATCATAGAATATTTGGGGACTTAGAAAGTTAAGTTTGGAAAGCCCTGGTAAAAGTAGGCCCTGGGAAATGTTAGGCCTTGTGCTTGCTAAAGATCAGGTGAAACTGCGCCTGTGTATATGATAATATACAGTATATGATAATAGATACAATTGTTAGATGTGATTAAATATAATTATTGTTTAAAGAACATGAGGAACAACGTTAGGGGGTTGAGGGAGATCACGAGAAATTCATGCTTGGGTAAAAACAATGCATACAATAGAACAATGTAAGTTTAATAATTAATATGTAAGTTATATAATGATAGAGTATAAAAACATGTTCAACTCAAAACCAAGAGGGGTCAGATCTGGGTTTGTGTAGCCCTGACACCCACAGCTCTTCAATAAAGCACCTTCATATAATCATTCCATGATTATGTGTGTTCCTGAATGCTAACAACTGCATAGTATATGTGATGAATAAACTTATTAAAATAAAAAATAATAAGAAATATACATAATGAATAATCTTAATCTACCAAAAGAATGTCAAAATTCATCGTAGACAAGAATTCTAAGGCAAATTAAAATCTTTATACCTCCTCCTTGAACAAAGTTTCTTCGTTGAATTCAAGTGTTGTAATTTCTCACCTTTTGGATGCTGCCAGAGTCAGGTAGATGCACAAACACCACATTAGTTCTAGACCAGAAATATATCCTAACATCTCACCTGCATATTTCTCTTTTGATTATTGTTACACACATGTTCTTTTTGCATGTGATCCACATTATATTTTGTTTAGGACACTCAGGCTACTTTCTCCATGCTTACACAATTACCTATGTGATTTTTGTCATCTATGAAAGAAGAAAAATGGTTAAGAAACTGGTGTGGTGTTCTCTAACACTAAGAAGTAGAATAATATCTTCATAATTCATAGAAAGAAAACTATGTATTATTCAGTTTAGAATAAACTGATCCAAAATCCAGGGTTTCTTTGCTCAGGAAATTGGATCAGTAGAGTAATATAGCTAAGGCAATATGCTGGCCTAACCAGAATTTTGAGATCAAAACTTGTATTGCTGAATAACGGGCACCATGGGACCAAACAACTCTGACTGGCTTGAGTCCACACTGCTTATAAGTATCTCCCTCCAGATGAGACTTTTTTGTGTGGAGTTAATTGGAGCACAGCAGAGAGCCTGGGAGAAAGCTAAAAGTTTTGCAGCGAGAGGAGTGAAGGTCCAGGCTTTCTCCCTGGCTTTCTGCATAGCGGTTCAGAGGTAACCTTCCACAGCAGTTCCTGCCAATGAACAAATCTCAGTGAGCCCAGAAAGAAACAAAAGGCAAAACAGTCTCTGTGCTTCTTAAGTTCCACTTGGTAACGCCAGAGACTCCCAAATGATCTGGTTGAAGCACTGCTAGACAAGGAACTGGAAAGAGCACTTTACTCAGTTAACAGAGAATGGGTGATTTATATACAGTCTAATCCAATATTAACAAAAATGAGATCTTGGCAGCTTGAAAACTGAGGGAAAAAAAGGAAAAAGGTGAAAAGAGTGGGGTATGAGTCAATCTAAAGCACAAGAGGTGAACAATCATGGTAGATGTTGTGGTATGTGAGAGCAGTGACAAAGATTTTTCAGAACAACTCAGGATCTGTAGAAATTGGTAAGATACCTACCTAAAAATGTTACAGATGTGTGAGAGGAAAACAGAGAAGAAAACAAGAGAAAGGACGTCCATTACACCAGAAACATTCTCTGTTTCCATGTCTTACATGTGACTGCAAAAGGGCTTCAGGCTCTTGTTTCATAGGATTTCTCTCCGCCACTAAACTCACTGCTGACAGCTGGGCTTTTTTTTTTTTTTTTGTTCCATATGATGCTGAGCATGCAGAATGATTTGGACTGTGCTTACACTAAAATGAGATTTCCCTTCCTAAAGCTTCTGTTTAGGCTTTAACTCAGGTTATTTGACATTCAAATATTTTCGGTGAGTTTTTGTCCCTGTGGCTTAGTGTTCCTTTCTCAGGACAGTTCCCTTAAGAAACAGGTTTGTGGAGACTTAGAAACTGTGAAACAAAAGGCTGGTGCTGGGCACAGACAGACAAGTTCAGAGCAAATCCATTAAACCTCACTCTCCATGAGCCGATGTCTTAGACCTAACCCACTACCTTGGTAGTTGAAATAACAGAATAAATTAGGAAAGCCTTAACATGGTAAAAGCTGTTGGTGTTTTTTTGGTGCTTTTTTATAAAATACAAAATTATGTCTGCATTTTCTGGATCACAGCATGATTAGGAGATACTTTCATTGCAAATTATCCAGCAGCTCAGACAAAATATTTGACTTTTCAAGAGATGAGCCAGTCAGGTCATTAAGTGTAGACCCAACTGCAGACTCCAGGCTCCAGACTTAAATTTGGATGTCTCAATATATGCCCATATAATAATATATATAATTATTGCTTATACTGCTAATAATGCCTACAGGGGACATGGACTGCTAATTTCTCATTCCACTCAGTGGTAACCAACACAATGAAAAGAGTCTAGAGAATTGCTCAACTCACTCTGATACAGATGCACTCAGCTAGGCTCCACTGACTGCATTAACTAGCTCCCAATTAGCTAGAAAACTGAATTAGGTGTCTAGTTCAACACCTGCTCCTAGATGTCTACAATCCAGAGCTAAATCCCAGGCCAAGAGTGTGGTGCTGCAATTAAAGTGACATAAATGTGCTGATGTTTAATCAGTGAGATCTCCCTGTTCTTGCAAAAAAAATAGAAGAGATTTCAAATTATTAACAAGGTTTACCATTGCTATAATAACTGTAATAGGACTGGTCTGCATTTAACCTAGGAGAAGTAACAAGTGCTTAATTAAGGCTTAAGCAAATCTGATCACCTGTATAATTCACATATTGAGAGGATAATGAAGATTACGGTCCACAATACCAGACAGAAATTTTTGGGAAACTTTAAAGGAAAAAAGCTTCCCTAACATAGCACTTGCTGTGGGGATAAAACAACACTCACAACACCCTGTTTGCAAAGCCATCAATAATGGATGGAGAATGGGGGTCAAGATGCTTTTGCTATTGAAAAATGCTGCAACCAACCTGACTAATCAACTCCAAAGTTAAACATCCTGTGGAAGGACAAGGTTTCCTGACAGAAACTGGCACCGGTGAGGATGTTCCAGACAAAGCACCTCATAAAGGAACCAACAAGTGACAGTGGTGATAACCTATCTATAGCTACTGAGCTGATACAGTAGCATGATTGACAGTCAATCACTTTATACTATAAAAGTGTCACCTCACTTTTAATTGTTAATATCTTCTAACCAACCACTTCTTGGAGTGTGTGTGGAGATCCCTCCCTTGAGTAAGGATGCCCCTCAAGGTTCCTCCTTAAGGCTGGGTAAAAGATATTTGCTCACAGCCCTTGGTATGGGGGAATACCATCAATTTCTATTTAATAATTGTTTTTATAGCTTTAATATAATTGCTTCAATACTACTTCAAAAATAGTGCACTATACTAGTAGTTATAACTACCTGTACTGTGTACTGTGTACTGAATACTTCTGATTAAGATCTTTTAGCTAGATAATTATCATAATCAATTTCTACAAATAATTAACTATTTATACAAATATATTTGGGTTGCCCTTCTTGATCAAAGTCCCACAAAGTTCCAATTACACCTATCCTTCAGACCAAAGCCATTAACAAAGTCTGGGGCTAAGACTGGATCCAGCCACACCCAGACTCCTTTCTGAGACAGAGTTCAGAAAGGAGGGAAGTCCTGTACCTCATGACTCAGTGGGAAGCTTCTCTAATTAGCTTGTCTGAAGGTCTCTTCCCATGACATAAATAGCCTCTTTGAAGTAAAAATAGCCTATATATATGTGTATATATGTGTATATATGTATATATGTATGTATACATATATATATGTGTGTATATATATACAGAGTTGTATATATTTTATAGAGGGATACAGAAACCAAAAAATAAAAAATAGTTTTGATTTAAATATGATTACTTAAATTAATTATTAGCAGATTTTTAATTAATCATTACAGTACTTCCTGCTTCATTTAACGTTCATTGGAGTTCTTCTATGCTTCTAGAACAATTTTCAGACTTTCCTTTGCCTTCATCCCAACCTGTGCATCAACCAGTATTTTCTTTTTGTGGTGTTCATGGCAAAAGAAGATTTAGCATGTCTGGTCTTTATTTAAGTAGGTGATATATTTCTAAAGGCCAAGAGTGGAAGCACTAAAATTTCCAGAGCTACAGGTTTTTGTTCTAGAGCAAAAGTTACTGTAATATTGTGAAAAGATGAACCTGGGATTGCGCATTTGCTGATTCAGGGGAGATTCAGGTCTTTAGCTTTCAGTTTCTCTTTTGCACTGTCAGTGTCTGAAGTACAAAACAGAAAATAATCCTTACCAGTTTGCAATGGAAAATTAAAGAGAGAAACATACAGCTGTGGAATGAAGGAAATTCTCTAGTACATGTTTCTGTGATAATTTAGGCTTTCAGTGACAGAGGAAAAGCCAGCACAGTCCTGGAATAAAATACCAAAACCAAAGAATATAAGTTATAAATTGTCCTCAGACTAATTATAGTCTGGAAGGTTTTTAATGGTGTTTTAAAAACTTGATCAAAACCACTAAAAACTCTCTGGATTTTTCACTTTTAAATTGCAGGTAATGTGCTCCCATAAAAATTGATTATTTTCTAGGGAGCTAAGATAAATAATGCAAATAAGACCAAACAAAAAATGCAAAAAAGGGATCACACAGACGAACAGCAGCATTTTTAGTGAAAAATCTGTTTTGTTTTGTGGAGGGAGGCAGGAAGGCAGGAAGGCAGGAAGGCAGGAAGGAAGGAAGGAAGGAAGGAAGGAAGGAAGGAAGGAAGGAAGGAAGGAAACAGCTGAATTCCAGCTGCACTCATTCTGGTCATGGCAGAGCAAAATCCTAGACACCTAGAAGTCACTCACTTGGAAGATGGCTTCATAATGAAGATGTAATGCAGAGCATGGTCACCATAAAGCATTTTTTTTCCCAGATCAGGATACCAAGTATCTACATTTAAAAGAAAACAAGGTACCCAAACTGCTATTTGGTGTAAATGAAGAGGTGATGTAGAGAGACACAAGAGGAATATAACAACTGTGAATTCAGAGTTATTTATATCAGAATGATTTCATGGGGCAGCATAGGAGTGTGATATCATAGTTATTTCTGGTTCAAGACTGTTTAAAAAGCAAGAATAAGTAAGATGAGGCCTCCCAGTTTGGATTATGCACCAACACAGAGAACGAAAGAATGGTTTGGATTGTAAGAGATCTTAAAGATCATCTGTTTCCAACCCCCTGCCATGGGCAGGGACACCTTCTGTCAGAACAGGCTGCTCCAACCCCTTTCCAGCCTGGCTGTGAACACTTCCACTGATGGGTCAACTACATCTTCTCTGGGCAATCTGTGTCAGTGCCTCACCACCATCAGTGAAGAATTTCTTCCTAATATCCAATCCAAATGTACTCTCAGTTTAAAGTCATTCCTCCTTGTCCTATCACCATGTGCCCTTGTAAAAAGCAAAGAAATTATTCATCATTTAGCATATAAGAAACTCCCTCAAGGAACTGTTTTTCACTTTACAGCAAGAGAACTGGATTCTATTTCTAAGTCTAGGTCAAGTTTTGACAATAGAAAATAAAAGTGAGGAAAAGAAATTGTCACAGTCTGCGTGATTAGCCACTGAATTGAGTGTGTAGGTAGTGAGGCTCAAGACTCTCAGCTGCTTCATTGCTTACAAAGATGCCAGCCACAGTCATGGCCCTCCTGGGAAGATGGTAGTGCTGAGGTGCCTGCAGTCTTCTTATAGTCATATGAAATGTTCATATTTACATTATATACACATATGTATTATGTTATATTTAATATTTTATGTTATATATAACTATATTAAATATAGCAGTCCTTGTACTAAGAAAGATGAATAAGATTATTTTTTTATAAGTGCCTTTACTTCACAGAGGAGATAGTGACTGCCAGCCAAATGCATTGAAGTGCTTCACAGAGCAAGGAACACCACAGCAGCAACAGGAGAGATCAGTCCTCATCTCAGCACTACTCAGCTCAAGCCAGACTGATGCACATACCCCCTTGCAAACAAGGAAAATCAAACTAGCTGCTCACCTCATTTTACAGATTACACTTCTCCAGACTGGAAGAAAACTCAGAAATCAAAGGGAAGAAAAAAATCCAGAATCCTGAATGTTGCAATTTCTGTGTCACTTTGCACAGTGCTGTCTCATTTTAAAATTTTCAACAATTCCTCTTATTGCTGTATTGCATGCAACTACTCTTTTCTGCTCTATGAGAACACATTTCTCTGTTATGCAGCTGTCTAAAATCTGCTACGGCTTTAAAGACAGATGCAAACAGCTGTTTAATGAATCTGTCATTTCCTTATCTTCTCCATTTCTGCAGGCTGATTATTTCTAAGTGCTGAACTGTCTTTTAGAGACAATTCTTGTAGGAAGAATAAGTCACATTTTCTTCTGATTTCTAATATTTATGTCAACTTGGGGAAAATATCCTCTCAACATTAAATCTTTAGAACGAAAAAAAAACAAAGCAAGGGAATAAGTTGATGTATTAGACATTAAATCTGATGTGATGTTTTACAAGTTTGATCTCACAAGGAGCATGTTGTCAAAGGAAATTCTACAGCTTGTTCACATGCTCGTGAACTGAATGCCATTTCATTACTTGATGGAAGTAATTTAAAATAATATGTTAAAATGCCATACATCATAGGCAAGCACTTTTCTCTGAGACCTACTGCATACAGTCTAGACTGATTTTTAAAAATACTGTCACTTACTGCTATAGTCTAGTATTCCTCAAGTTGACACATTTTGAATGGCAGATTGAGGATAAGAGTGAAATACACTTAAACGTGAAGATAAAGGAAAAGTTGAAAAAAAAGAAAAGAATGTAATTGCAGTGAGATTCAGAAAGTATCTAAAAATTATTCAGGTCTACAAATTGCAATCAGGATGAGAACCATGAGAAGCCTACTAAAGCATGGCCAGGAAAGTTATATGTAAAATCTTGTTTGAATTATATATGTGCTCACCATCTTTTTTGAAAAAAAATATAGCTGAACAGTGTTAAGAAAGTGAGTTATACTGCAAGAAAGTGATAGAGTTTGATTTTCAGTTTAGGATTAGTGTTGAGGTCTTTTTCTCTTGAGAAAATGTGAGCCCAAGGTTTGAAATTGTGTTTTACTGTAACTTGGACTCACAGTCGGCTCCCATCTTAAGAATTATATTTGAATTATGAACTTTGAAGCAGAAACTAGCCAGGGGGAAAAAAATATATATATGAAAACTGGATCACAGAATCACAGAATGGTTTGGGTTGGATGGTGTTAAGGAAACTCCCCTGTCTGTCCATCCAGGAGCCACTCTGACACTTGTCACACTTGTAGCACCTGAGCTGGAACCAAGGTGCCTTTGAGGCTACACACTCCACACTAGCAGCAGGTTTCCTTACAGTCTCAACCCCAGATTTCCCATAGCAGAGTTCCAGATGTCCAGATCCTTACAACAATTTAATCTTGGTGCAATAATTAAATAAAATAACAGCTTGAGCTGGTGCCTCTGGGTAGGCACCCTGGAAAAAGGAAGCCCTGGGATTTTATCCTCTCAGCCTAACCTCAGGACGGTTTGGAGTGCTCAGCTCCTGCTTCGTCTGTGAGTGTGCAGTCACCTGGATGGGTCGGAGGTGCCCTTTGTTATGTGAAGGGCTGTCTTGGTCTTGAACTGCAGCTGCTCACTGAAGAACCTGCACTGAACACATTCCCCCACAAAAGAAATCTTTAAAGGTCATGTAGTCCAGCCTCCCTACCACAGGCAGGAACATCATCAATTAGGTAAAGTTGCTCAGGGCCCTGTCCAACGTGACCTCGAACATTCTCAGAGATGAGACATCCACACCACTCTGGGATCCTTTCTGACTAAATAATCAGTGGTTTCCTGATTAGATCCAGCCTGGTGATTTTTTTTGGGTAACTGTAATCATATGTCTTCAGGTGCAGTCAGCTTGTGAGATGAATCAATGATGATTCATCAAAGTGGTGCCTCTACCTCTAAGTGCTCTGGGTTATAGATGCACTACTTGCCACCAATGTATCCTGGGTCACTCAGACATTCCAGAATACTCATAAATCTGTTTTTAAAAAAATTCATTTTCCCATCTTTCCTACAGCTCAGCTCATCTCACCTCCACATCAAAGCATGGACAAGTCCTAGTAAGATGTATGCTCCTATAATTTTCTGTCATGAGTGCAGTAAGACTGAAGCAGAAAAGCTTCTCCTCTTCCAGCTTCTTCACCCCTGTTGCCAAATCCATTTCCTCCCTTGGACAATATGCTCTTTCCTGATTTGGATGGGCTTTGCAGACTCTCAAATACTAGTTCTAGCTGTAGTATCAATACTTCTGATTTTTCTGCTGCTTATCTTTCAAATGAATATTCCAGTCCTGCAATATTGCACTTCCTTGCAATGCCAGTGGAGATATTGAAATTACTCACAGGGGAGGTGTTACAAGGGATTCTTACCTTCCTTTTCTCTTTTATATACAAACTTGAGGCTGATCTAATTTTCAGATTATCTTTCACAACTGGAGAATAGAATTATAAAATTAATGTCTTTAATAGTGCAAAAATATTAAGTAAAAATTGTAGACCCACTGGGATTCATTATTGATAAACACACAGGGTAACTGAAAATATTTATTTTTTCTTTTTTGTGGCTGAAATCCTGTTTGGATGAGACTAGAAGGGATGCTGTAAAATGGTATACAGGTAGTGGCTAGCACAAACAAGGGTGCTGGGCCACCAAATGTGGTTGGGTTTGTTTGGCTTAAACAAGGATAACTGCTTTTTCTCATCAGAACTGGAATTCCTTTACCTCAGCATGCAGATCTATGAAGCACATAGCTGAAGATAAAATAATCCACTGTTCAATTCCCCTGTAGTCAGTGGAAATGAGGAGTCACTTTCAGAATGTGACCCATCTCACCTACTTTGGCTGTCTGCTTTGGGTGAGACACTTTCAAAGTGCTTGTCCCTCTCCTTGCACTTCAAAGCCAACCTGAGTGACCATCTCTGATCCAATTGTCTGTAGGTGGTTCAGATGGCTCCTATTGCAAGTATCTTGCTTCAAACCAGTGTCCTGCTTCATGATCTTCTACCAGGAAAAGCATGACTTGCAAATTTATTTTAACTGACTGATATGGCAGCATCAGAGAATGACATATAATAACTGCTCAGAAATATATATCTTCTTCTATGAACATTTTTTAAAAAATTGCTCTCTGTATTTTCTTTTGTTCACAAGTTTAAAAAATCCTATTCATATATTAAGTACCATATTATATATTTTAACTATTAATGTTATTTTAAAATGTAATGTCTACTCTTTTTGTGGAAATAATGAGGGGATAATGGGGACGAGTTATTTTTATTGAACTTTCTCAGTATAGCAGTTTTCTCTCAGAAGTTATTTTAAAATAACTGCATAGTACTTCAATAATATTTTTACACGGTAAACTACAAAGCAAGGAAAATATCAAATGAGATTCCATACACAGAAATTAATGATGATAATCCTACATCCAGTCAGTTAGACAGGACTTTATCCTCAGCTCATAATGAAGCACTTCTACTGAAAAAATACACCTCTAAGTATGAAACTGCATCATCACAGCAGACTCCTTAACCTCCTCCTAATTATGAAATGACTCTCAAATTTTACTTGTGACACCCAAATTTTACTTAGCGGCCTTTTGTTGAACATGATGAATAAGATTGTTTTTGCTTTCTGACTTTTCAGTATAAAATTTTCTATATGTTTCATTAGGTTTGAAAATCTTTTTGAAATTAAATTATTAATGAATTGAACTTAGACTAATGCAAGCTAGAATAAGAAAAAAAAAATCATTTCACCTGGTAAACTGAAGTAAAAAAGACCTTATGAAAAGATAGGATTTGTGGTTAAGATTTTTTTTAGATGCTCACATGTATAGTGATACACACTAACCTATTGGTTTGGCCTATATTCTCAGTAGGTTTGTTCTCATCTTTACTGTATATTTCTTGCAATTCAGAGAAAATCTGGAAATGGATAAATGGATAATCCTTCAGCTACCTAGGAAGAGATAACAGATGTTATCCAACCAGTTATAGCCCCACACAGCCCTCAGCAGACTCATTTAGCTGAGAGCTTATTTCAAATAAGTAAAGAGACTAAAAAAAATAATACTTGGTTAAAAGGCAATATTTAAATTAGTTTTTATTCTGATTTCATCAATCAGAAGTAGTCTCTCGCTAAAAATATTCCTAATGGAAAATAAATGGGGTTCAGCTATTTGTTCATAAGTATGTTCCAATAAAAGTAAGGAAATTATATATTCAAGTCAATTGGAGATGATCAAAGAATCACAGAACTGATGTTAAATCTAGAGTGGGAATTGCTCAGCGGGGCAGTTTCAGGAATACATCTATGAGTATCCCAAATAATATGTACAACTGCTTTCAATGATACACTAAATTTATTGTTTTATTAGTCATTGTTCTTTTATATCAGATTTTTTTAACACTTTATTTACCACTTAAGTATTCAAAATATGCATTTTTGTGAATTTTTGTTGATGACGTTCACAGTTGTTGGTTTCATTTTTTTTACAGGGTTGGAGGACAGTTTGTAATAGGTTCTATAAAAATCTCAGTACAGAAATAAATTGTATGTCTACAGTCTGCCAGATTAGCACAACAACATATTTTAAACTGGATTTACTGGGAAAATCTATAAAATTGCGGGTTTAATATTTGCTCTACTTCACATAAAATCTGAAATGGGATAAAGCATGACTTTGAGTCTATTAGATTTAGATAAGTTTAAGGGTGATTTTACCCCATTAAGGTTGCCAAGACAGAGGTCAGTTGTCCCTTGGTTTATGAGAAATAAGGAAAAGCATGATCTGTTAGGTAGATAAAACTAAGTTGCAAGCATTGGGCGAATGAGTTACTTTGCATGATCTCAGGTTGTGAGTAGTGTCTCTCCTCTTCACAGTCCTTGCTGAAGATAACTCCTGGATACTGACAGTCCCAACATCTGTAAAATGTTAGATGCTGCACAGCTTTGAAAAGGGGAACATCAGTGACTCAGATCCCTCAGCTGCTAACTCAGGCTGGGAAAGTGGTTTCACCATGCTTTCCTTATCCTTTTATTTTTAATTTTTTTTTTTAATTTTTACACATACAAATCTTGGTAAGGTCTTGAGTGAGCAATGTTCCAACTCTTACAGTTTTAGAAAATAAACTATTTGTCTTATTATTTCTAGTCACCTTGAATCCAGGACTACACTTTGTGTGGAAGCACAGGGCGTATTTTCAGAGAGTTTCACAGGTGGACACCTTAATCCCATGTGTTGTCAGTACCATGGGTTTAGCAAATAAGCCCTGAGGCTCCTTCTGCACTTGTTCCATGAGGAACTGATACATCCTAATGGCTTGTCTCATCATCTCCCATCTGGTATGTATTTTCTTGGCTAGCTGAGACAGCATGTGGTTTACTTTTGCACATGTTCCTTGTTCTTTTTATATCAATAATGACAGAGTGTCATAATAATAGAAAAAAAATAACAGCAATTTGCCCAAAAGTGAGAGCACCGATCTCTTTGCTAATAGACTGTATTGGCTTAATTTAAGACTTTCTGTGGTTTGGTCATGATGACAGTGGTGAGGATTTTCCAGATGCAAAGGATTATGAAGCATTAGACAGCATTGACATTTCCTGCAGTTTTTGCTAGGAAATTTACAAAGCTGGCATCACTAAACAGCACTGGTCTCACAGTCACGTGAAAATCCAGTATTCCATTTCAAAAACTAGTTTCAGCTTTGGAGTAAACATGCAGCACCTTTTAGGGAAAGATACGACTTATGTTAAGTTGGCTTGACAACATTTCTTCTTCCCTTTGATTTCTTTTAATAGAAATCAAAAAAACCTGCCTGTAAAAATTAGTTCCACGTTCCAGGTTCAGCACTACTCAGTGTTACAGTTAACTGGGCAGTGATTTAGTTTCTGACATCTCTTAAAAAAAACCCAACCAATCAAAAAGCAACCAATGAACAAAAGGCCCCAAAATAATAACCCCATAAAATCTGTTTTCTTTAAAAATATTGGAGGTTTCACCCAAAATATCATAATTATTCTTTTAGACTTTCTGAAAGTCATGAACTCATGTCACATTGAGTCACCAGGGGAAAACAAAAGTACAAAAGAACAACTTTGTTAAAAGAATGAATGGTGAACTGAAAAAAAAAAAAAAAATTTAGTGTTCATCTTGCTAAATGAAATTCCTATAGATTTTTATTAGTTTGTACCTCATTCCAGAGGAAGAGACAAAGAATCCTGAAGCTATATAGATAGGTTTGGGTCTACTAGCCCTTAAAGCATGATGGCTCCAATTTTCAGTAAGTTTTGAAGTCAGAATTGCATCTGGTGAACACTTTTTTCTCTTCAGTCTTGGAAATATAAATAAAAAATAACAAACTGCTTGGCTAAACCCTCAAATGCCAAGCAAGGATGGCAGACACTACAAAGCAGTATTTGCAATACTAATGAGGCATCAATGACTAATAGCTCAAGGAAGCTTATTTAAGAATCAGTTCACAGCTGGTAATGAATGATTCTACAAAAACAATTATGAACATTGAAATCAAAATTTAGTGGAAATCTTCTTATATTCATGTTTTACAAGCTTCTCAGGAATTACTCTCTTTTTAATTATTTTTCTTAGTGTTAGAGCTTGAGGGCTGATTTTTGTCTTTGTTTAGATTTTGGGGCTTTTTTGCACTGGGTTTCTTGGGCATCCAGATTCATCTAAACCAAAAATCAGATCTTAATTTGATGTTAAAATAGAGCAAATAAGAATCTTATCATGAAATGTCGAAAGTACAGAAATATAGTGCAAGATGAATAGATCTTACTTCTTTTTTTTTTTTTTTTTTTGGGGGGGTGTTTCAAAAGTTGAAGTTCATCTCATAATTATAAAAAAATTCTTCCTCACCTGCTCATAGTTAGCTCCTTCATGTTATATTTGCAATTTCTTTTCAATAAATCACACTAACATAATCATGTCCAGTAAATAATAACTAAAAGGAAGCACGCGTAATGAGCTTCCAATCTCACTGTAGCTCAAGTGGAAATGGTTTTAGTCAGGATATTTAAATAATCTGGGAGGAGATAAACTGGAGATAAAGTTAAAACTTTCAAGAAAACCTTTACAGATCCACTTTGGTGCCTCTTAAACAGCTGAGATAGTCTCTTTTCCTCTCTTCCTGCTATGTCTTTCACCATTATTGCTGTAAAATAATATTTGATATGTGAGAAATAAACTATTTTCTTCTGTGCTTGAGAAGAAAGGGTGAGAATGATGCCAGAAGAACATCCATGGAAACGAATACCTTAATACCTGCTTATTAATCCACGTAGCAGATGCAAACAGGCTGAAATAGGAAACTTAATTCAGTCTCTTACTGTTCGTTTCAAGGGATTAATGCAAAACAACTCAAAAGCCCCTATAAACATAATGTATCAAACAAAAAAACCCAAGAATATCTTATCCAGCCATTTACACTTTTAAGTAAGTGCAAAAGTTTATGATTTTTTTGTTTTAATTTTAGGTTTTTTGTTTTGTTGGTTTTGGTTTTTTGTTGTTGTTGCTGTTGTTTTTTGTTTTGTTTTGAAGCTCTTTTGACTGGTTTGACAATAAACCTGAGCAGAATTCTTTGGAGCAGCCAGTCTTAGTTGATATTCTCTTTCAGACACATTAGAACTATTATAATTCTACCTTTTAAGGAGTCAAGCTGTGAGCAATATAATTTTCAAAATGGGAAAGAATGGTATACAATGGTTATGGGCAATCTGTTCTCATAAGATCTATAATCAGCCAAGATGATGAGCTATGGCCTTCCTCATTATAACAGAGAATCAGATTTACCTCTGAAAAAAGAAATGGCAACACTTAGCATTTATATAGCCTTTTATCTCTTAAAACTCTTTAGAAATATTAACTAATTACAGGCAGAGAGGCAGAGTTTTGATGCTTACTGAAAAAACTACTACAACCTAAAATTCTATGAAGGGAAATAAAATTCCTACAGGGAAAAGAATCCTGGAAATGCATCTCATTTATACTTAGAAAACTGCTTGAAGAGAAAAAAAAATTAAAAAGAAAAGTATTTCAACAGCATTAAAATCAATTCTATTACAATAGTGTATTTAATCTTTTTAATTGTTCTTTAATTATTTCCAATGAAAAGAATTTGACCATGAAGTTATCAAAAGTGATACCTGACATGGGTAGTTTTACTGTAATCTAATTTGGTCACTTGAGATGTTTTTTCCCCTAAGTCTGTGTTGCATTATTTATGTGTGAGCCATTTTGTTTAGTGAAGAACTACATCTTAACTAGTAAAGCTTAAGGGTGTAATTGCTCTTTTAAATCATTGGTGTGATTTAATATGCTAGGTTGGACAATCCTTTCAAGCAGAAGTGTTAAAGACAGGAGTGAAAATATTAGGGTAGTACCACAATAAAAATTTGCAAGATTTTTAATGTATTTGAGCTATTTTCCAGATGACAAGTGTCATCTGTCAGAAATTTTTGAAATGATCAAAAATGTGGAAATGTATTTTACAAAGAAATTCTTGGGTTGGAAGGAAATTTGTTGTGATTACTCTTCCTTTTACACATTGGTAGATTTATATTTCTTATCAGGTCTTTTATCCAGCAATATGTCCTATCTGCCTGCTAAGGGATTGTAATGAGGCAGCTGTCATTTCTCTTCTGTTTGTATAGTGGAGTGATATAAATCTTTTATTTTTTTAATTATTTATATCCTTATGCCTGCTTGAATTCAGGCCAAAGAAATACCACTTACATTTTTACTTCCTCCTCAACTCTCCCTCTACAAGTATTCTTGTATTTATATTAAAAATGTGTCTATGTGTAAATAAAAAAAAAAAAATTAAAAAAAACATTTGTTTGACTCTTTAATCATAATCTTCTTCCTAGAGCTTTAGCTGGCTGGAAATTTTGTACTAGAATTAGGTTCTTCAATTTTTTACTAGATTCAGCAGGTACAGCATGTTTAAATCCAGTACTGCTGAAGCTCACATGCCTGGGAATATCAGTGTTTATGGCTTGGGTCAGGCTAGCATCCAGTAGAAGGAAGTAATTTTCTACCCTGACAGATGTCTTAATCTTATATGTCGCTATATAAGAGAGCAGCATCTGTATCCAGAAACATTTCCAAGACATTAATTCATTGCAAGCCTGTGTCTTCAGCCAAAATAAACTATTATTTTTTGGAAATATCCTTTGCTTGTCACATTAATCTCTCACTTGCTTAGATTAACCCAAATACTCTTTGCCTATGAATCAATCCCATTTTAGCACTACCTCATCTTGGCAATGATGGTAGGGTTGTATCTGGCAGAAGACTGGGAGTCACTTTGCCTTATATATGTCCTTCTGCTATGTTTGTCCATGCATTCAAGGAGATATTTGGTTCATTTTCATAAAGCCAGTGAAAGTCTAGCTAACCTTAGATACTGCAAGAATGAAACTTATTAAACTTTAGCATCAGTAGAAGCAACCATACCAAAGTTAAACAAATCCCAGTGTACAATCTATTGGCTTCTTTTCCAGGAATCAAGAAAAAAGAGCCAATCAACAAAACCATAATGTGTTAATGATAAAATGTCAATATAATTGCTATCCAGATAAAAGGAAGGAAAGGTCTTAGGAAATAAGGGAAGGTTTTTTTCCCCTTTTTACTTTATTTTTTAGATAAGAAGTCTGGACAGGAAACTACGCAAATTCTTGGATATTAGATGCTGACAGAGTTTCTGAACATCTTGCAGATGTTAGTAGTTCATATGTTTCCAAAGATACTCATGAAATGAAACTCCCTTTCATCTACTCTGATTTATATTTCTATAATCCTACAGATTATAACTCTGTGTAAATGGAAAATAAAAATTGTGAACAATGTAAAAAAAGCTCTTTAAACTTACAGACGAGTTACCTTACTGCAGGCCTATAGTTTTCTTTTGTATCATATAAATCTTTCTCAATGATTACTCCTTTACAGAGAATGAAGTAGTTTTGTTTTGTTTTGGTTTTTTTCACTCAGAAAGGCTTAAATTTATCCTCAAGCCATTGACACATTTGCTCAGAGTTGAATCTACACCAAGGAAACACAATATAAGGATATGGAGCAGCTGCTCTAGGCTTTATTTGGTCTTGATTTTGTAATTGCAGTGGTCAAAAGTGCTACTGGAAACCAAAAAACACTGAATTGGACTGCAAGTTGCAGGAATTATCCCAGCATGAAGCCTGACAGATGCTTCATCTCTTGGTCAGAAGCAGATCCATGGTCTTCAGTGTGAGAAACACTATGTTTTGGCACCATGTAAGTGTTATTCCCATACTCTCAACAGCAAGCTGCACTGGCAGAGAGCTGCAATGTGTTTTATCGTGCTTTCTTTGCTACTGCTCTTAATGCTAAAACACCTTATATATCACATGAAATGTTTATCCATTGTAATAATTTGGGGAAAAATACTTTAAAACTAAAAACATTAGCCAAACCCCATATTTACCTCACAATTTTCCAGTTTGAACACAAAAGGGCAAAATAATATATTTCTCAGTGTAAAATTTTCTTCAGAAAATTTATGCATGCAGAAAAATGAGGAAAAAGTGGATATTTTCATTAATTCCATGGTGCCATGAATATCATTAATTAAATGGTACAACTTTTTGACTCTAAGTAGCTGTTAATTAGTGGTTTCCAGTTTCTGGCAAAGCTCAAAGCCATTTCTCTTTCTCTAATCTGCTTGTATGATATAGAGGGAAAAGAGTAAAAATCATAAGACAGTATGTGAATGAACAAGATATGCCATACAGACGACTTTCCCAATCCGATTTAACAACTTCTGTCATAATGTTAATCAGGCCACGTTAGTGCCACTGAAGATAATATCCTTGGGGGTGTTGAGTGTAGAATCCTCCTCCTTTTTCCAGTCTGCTCTTTGCACAGCCTTGCTTTGACTTTGCTGAACACAAAAAAGAGAGCTAATCATCTGTAAAATACTTAAAATTCACTGTTATGTAGTTAGCGTCAGCTCTCCCAGGACTCAAAGCCGGTTTCACTGAAGTTGTGTCTTCTCTAATCTAGGATGACAGAGAACTTTTGGCGGCATGATCCCGTATGACTCAACTCAGTGGGAGTTTTCAGTGCTGATTTAAATGGGATAGGATCCATGAAAGCAAGTTAGAAACTCACTTTTGAGAGTACACCTTTGCCTTTCTTTGGGTAGGAAACAATGCAATTAAAAACTGTTCCTCCTTTTGCGAGGGCAGCTGTCCTGATTTAGGGTGGGTACGTTCACACCAGTACTGACATAAGAAAAGAAACTCTCATGAGTCCATGTCACATTATATTGAGTGTTCAATAAACACATCAGAAATGAACAAAAGCAAACCCACACACCCCGTGCCTGTCCTCAGAGTTTTACAGGATTTCTCCTCATGTTGCAGGTTCTATTGTACAATGTCTCCAGCACATTACTGATGTTAGAGATTGAGGGCATAGACACCTATGAGAGTTCTCAACCTACAAATGCCTATATTTAATTTTCTTTTTCCACTGGTGCTAGGAGCAAAGCTTATCATGATTTGAACAATGAAAACCTACAGAATAAGCTGCCAGGAAAATCAATTTAAATCCCCAAAGTCTGAACAGACTACAAGACACAGAAAAGGAAAGAAAAAAGGGAGAAAAATAAAGAAGCCCTAGTCTGGCTTATTTTATCTGTTTGGTAATGCTGCTATCCAGGTACCATATTCTTCACACAGTATCAAAAACCTACTGATTATTAGGGAAAGAGACATTTTACAAAAATAACATAATCTAACCCTGTCACATGGGTGTTCTGCTGCACTTATCTGTTTCCAAAAAATACACTTCACTGAACAACTTCCATAAAAATTAAATTACTATTTCTGTTCCCATCCAATTTCACTTCTTCTTCCTTATGTTTTGTTATGTCACGCTATGTTCTGTTATGTCCTGTTACGTTGCTGTGTTACATTATTTTCTATGCTTGCAGCCCTTAAGGGATGTACAATGAGACTACCAGCACAAATGAGAAAGCAGAAAATACAAAGCAGTAAGTGTAGATTTAGGTAAAGTGACAGCTGCCATTAAAGATAAGGTAATTCTCCTGACAGACTCCAGCAGAGATTTAAAAACTAGCCCGCGCTGCCAAGCTGACAAAGAAAGAAAAGGGCTTGTTTCCAGGTATTTTACTATGTTGTTCTTTATTTACCTTTTTTTTTTTTTTTAAGGGAAGATTGGTGAAATTCACAAAGTATTTATCCTCATCTTTCACTTACACCTTTCTATAAATAGCTGGGGGAGGAAGGGAAGAAAAATTCTCTTTTACTTTAAGGACTATAGGTTTTTATTCCTATAGATCCTCCAAGCCCAACCTGCTCTTACCTCTTCTTGCCACGCTCCACAGAAAAAGAAGGCACAAGGAAGAAATGTGTCCAAACATGGTGAAGTTGAAAATACACATACAGCCTTCTATGAACATCAGTAACAAAATGACTGGAGTCAATTAAGGTCCACATAAACATAAAAAAAAATAGTATTAAAGTAAACTAGGAATGGGGAGAATTTAGAAAAGACTTCATCAAAATTTCAGGGGTCACTCAACAGGCTGAACCTGCCTTCTCCCCTGTGGGCACCTATTGTGTAAGAACCACATTCTGTTGATACTGAATTCTTTCACTGGGGATTAGAACTTGTCTGTGCATTGCTTTGAATGTGTTTTTGCAGTGAGATACTATCACTGACAATTCTTGAACCTTAACCCGTCACAATTTTATGTTAATAAAGAGCCTTATTCCGTAAACTGTTGGTATGAGTCCTTCACATGTGCCAGCAGGTAGCAGACTCAAAAAAGTGGGGAGACCCACTGAGGTGTCCCAAAGTTCAGTGAAGTGAAGTGTCCCCATAATGGGATGCTGATGGGTTGATGGCACACAAGAGTCTTGTCTTTCCTCTGGGCTGAAAGATTAATCAAGCTCTAGGGGTTTGAGGAAATCTCCCTTTTTTGTGACACATTCTTATCATGGATTAATAGCCTAGAACTATAAGCTGCAGCAGATAAACATGAAGAAAATAACAAACTGATTAAGTAAATCAGAGCTGATCTACCTATCAGTGTAATTGGCTAGGATTTTCACTTGAAAGGTGGAAAGTTTAAGTAGTCATCTTAAAAGACCAAATTACCTTGGAATAATAATTACTATGAATGCTTCAAACACAATGAAATCCAGCTTTGATCCGATTTGAATACTGTGAAGTTTGATATGAAGGAGCAATTAATACACACTCTAAGGGGCAAACTCGAGGCAACAGAGATGACTGTGCTGCCTGGAATCCTCTTAATTTTAAATCTCTATATATTATTACCTCATAAAGCTCTTGGTTTTGTTTTGTTGGTTCTTTTTTCCAACGTTTTTCAACTATTCAGACATTTTAGTATTATCTTAGCTTTTATTTGTGCTCTGGTATACTTCTGACAATGATGTTCATGTGCTTCGTCTCCCCATCACAGATGAATGCCACAACTGTGAAATTAATGTGCTTTTTGTCATTTTTTTAATGCATACTTGGCTTACAAGAAATGTGTATGCATGTGACCATATGGTATCTCATCCACAGAGAGAACCAACCTGGAGTTCTCCTCAGATGTAAATTTTGACCCATTAGCCAAATAAGCGTGTCCTTTGCATATTCCGTGCAGGGTTGGCCAAGGCAGATATCACATACATCTATACACCCCCCCACACAAGGATAGGTGAATTAAAGGTAATTGTAAAAGATAATTTTTTGGTGATGCAAACAAAAAAACAAAATTCAAGGAAACGGAGCTCTTAACCGAAGAGACCAACTTAGCACTCTTGCACTTCAGCAAATCAGCCACTCTACTCCAGTCACTGGAGTAGTTTTCAACTGGACAGACACCTGGCTGGCACGTTTGGAAGGCAAATTTAATTAATATGGCTATCACCTCTCTAAATCCAAAAAAACCACAAAGATTTTCCACTTTTTTTATTTCTTTTTTCTTAAATACCTGAGTACATTCCTGAAACAACCTGTATGCCTACCTTTGTGTAATGATTCATCTAATGTCAGAGTCACTGTATTATGGTACAAGCTTGTGCTTAGAAGAATTTTATATCAAAATACAACCTTATGCATTATGTATATGTGATATTAATATTCTACATTAAATAATGTAGGTACATATACATGTATGTATACATGATTTAATTTGATTCCTAAAATCACAGCTCTGAATCATGCATTTGGTGATAGGACAGTCTCTTCTTTCAAACTTTAGAGAAATTTAGAAGATAGAAAAAAGCTGCTGTGGGCAATATCATAGGCAATGTCATCTGCTGAGACACATGATTAGACATCTGACAGACTTGAACTAGAATAGTACCACCAGGCAACCAAACCTATTAACCTTTTTCCAGCAGCTGGCTAAATCTAAAAAGCTCAGCAGTATCAATTTATACATTTGTACAGTCCTCAATGAAATGGAAGTAGAGTGATTCAAAAGGAAAATCGTGTGCTGATCTACAATAGAATATTAATAACCAAGCTTGGGAGAAAATTTTGCAGAAATGCCAGCATGAAGCTCCTGAACTAGGAATTTGAAGATAATTAGACAAAAATAGTATTTACATATTGTCAGACGTCCTCTCAGATTATGTGAGTGTGTATAGATGGTGGTAGTATGACAAAGGAAAAAAAGATTTAACCTGATGTTTCAGGAATGGAAACACAAAATAGCTAAGAAAATAAGCCAGTGTCACTATATATAAAAAATATGGAGTTAAGAAGTTCTAAACCATTAGATTTAATGACATAGGAGTAAGCACTTTTAAAATGCTTTACATACTCCAGTGACATGACCATACTTGAGGAAAAGGGTGACTCATGTGTTAAAGGACAAAACCTGGTCCAAACTTTTAATATTACCCTTGTGCCACACCTCACACACAAAGGGAAATACCAGTGAAATGAATGAAAAATCACATGTACTCAAAATTGTAGGGTGGTTTAATACTAAGCTTTTTTTTTCCTGCATACAATTAACTGCTGAAAAGAGACAAATCTAGAAATGGTTTTGCTTTCCTTCCTTGTCCAACTTTTCCTTCTCCTTTCCCTTCTTCATTAGTTTCATATCCCTCTGAAAATGAACAGTAAAGTTGAATAAATCCAGCAAAAAGAAAACAATAACCTTACTCACAATGCCAGTCAAACTACTCATGCTTCTGGTATTTTTGGGCAGATTTTTATTGGTCTTTCTCTTTTTTTTTTTTTTTTTTTTTTTTTTATATGACAGGTGATTATCAGCTCTGATTATCATCTGTATTCTTTGCTGTTAGCAGCTGTCAGGCTTCTTATTCTCAGTATGGATGACCTCAAATATATAGAAAAGACCTATGAAATCAGTTTTTTGAAGTCTGAAGAGCAAGAGATCTGCATGTGAAACTCACATCTGCAGATATCTGAATAGAGAAATTGATATTTTTCAGAACATGAGCATGCTGACAGCCAAAGCTGAGCAGACAGTATGTCCTCACTGAGTGAGGACTTTCTATCTTTCCACCCCACTGCCAGGACACCAGCCCAATTTTTATTTTTTTTTTTTTTTTACTCTTGAGCAGCCATAAGTACTGCAGCAAAATACAGAGTTTATTCAACTTTATTCAACTCTGCAATCTGCAGCATCTAGAAACACTGTAAGGAGTCTATCTGAGACTTAGTTCCTTCAGAGAGAAAAACCTGGGGAAAAGATTCAGGACAAAATGGCTTGAGGAAAATGAATTCCCTTCCAGCCGTCTTACTGTTCACAGGAAAATAATGAGATGTACTGCTGCTGTTGTAGCAAGTCTGTTACATGTTAACAGATACGGTGTCACTAGAAGTGCAGTTTGTTCAGCCTGGAAAGAGAAGGCTTTGGGGACACTGCAGACTGCCAGTAAACTTTAGGTAAAGGGGACCTAAAAGATCGCTTGAGAGGGGCTTTTCAAGAGGACATGTAGTGATAGCACAAGGAACGGCCTGAGCTGAAGGTAACTAGGTTTACATTAGACATTAGGAAGAAATTCTTTCCTGTGAGAGTGGTGAGGCTCTGGCACAGATTGCCCAGAGAAGCTGTGGCAACCCCATCCCTGATAGTGTTTGAGGACTTGTTCGAAGGGCCTTGGAGCAGCCTGGTCTAGTGGAATGCATCCTTGCCCATGGCAGGGCAATTGGAACTAGATGGTCTTTAAAGTCCTTTCCAAACCAAACCATTCTGTGATTCTCGGGTTCTAAGCGGTGCAGAGACCACAGAGATGCTCTGCGTTGTGCAGCTGGTGAAATCCCTACTCTGTCTTGCCATTAGTGTCCTTCAGCAGCACTGTGCACACCTAAGCCTCTGTTGGGTGCCTGCTCACTGTGCGCAGCAGTGCAGGTACACTGACGGGTTAAATGCGCAGAGATGCTCCGGCCAGCTCCGCCCCTTCCAGCTCTTCAAGAACATCTGCTTTAAAGCAGCAGTGTGAAGCTGTCCTAGGTTACGAAATATGTTATATTACATATTCATGAAACAGATCAGTACTTTTACACACAATAACTAAGTATGAATTTAAGGTGTAAACATTATGTAATATATAAATATTAGATTTAGATTAGCAATATCTTGGCAACTGTACTGATGTTTATAGCTTTGGGTGAAAATGGACTATCACATTTTACCTTTCCTCTGTACTTTGAGTGTTGAATATTTATAATAGATCTAGCAAGCAGCTTAGACTTACATGCTCGTATTTGCTCTAATAATTCCCAGAAGTGACCTCGTACAAGTGATTTATATGAGGTCCTACAGCAAATCAAAACCAATATCAGATGTCAGGTGTTTTCTGTCACTGTTCCCACGTCTAACCCAGTAGATCACTGTGACCTTAGACAAATCATTTAATCTCTGTTTCTATTTCATGTTCACACATTAATGGACCTGAATGAAACTGCAGTGAAACAGAAAATAGTTTGCTATTATTCTGAAATATTCCTGCATTAAAAACATTTAACATAACGATGCTATAAAAGAACTGATGTAGGACTGCTGCAAAGCTGGAACACAGATTTTTGTGATCACATTGCCTGTAGTGGATGATACCTTGAGGGTGCTTCCTGTTTATGAGGTGATAACCATTTCCTAAGCCATATAACTTTCAGGTTTATTATGCAAGGACACAAATATTCCAGCATTAACAGCAAGAGCTCTTAAGGCATTACATAAAAAATTGGTTCTTCTTTTCGTAATCAATCATACCCTTCTTGATGCCAGCATCACTACAACAGACACTGTGTCCCTGTTGTTCAGAGAAGTTAAACAACACGGACAGAAACAGACAGATTTTATTTTGCATTTGATCTAAGAGGCCCGTGGAACAAGATGCATATTGCTACAGCATGTACAGCATACAAGGTTTGCCAGCAGAAGAAAAGCTGTGAATAAAATCTTATATTATTGAATACAGGCACACTGTAAACCTGAAATAAAAGGATTTGATCCTTTAATGGTGTGAGGGATATTTGCAAAAAAACAACTTTTATGCAGTCTAAGTAGGTAGGACTGATTATAAATTTCCACTTCAAATTTGAGTATAATTTGATGTAACTTTGATGAATCAAAATTACATTTAATGTTTTAAAAAAAATTCTATTTGTCTGTGGAGACTATGATGATTTTGGTCTGGAGAAAAAAATGCCTTCCAGAGAGCAATCTATCTTTCCAAAGTATTCAGCTCTTTCCTATGGCCAACTCTTTTTCTGCTGAGACCAGAAAGTAAGGAAAACCTTCAGTATGATAGAAGGGAAAGAATTCCAAACAGAGGTGTTATAGGGAAACTCCCTTGCTTAGTTTTAAAAAAAGACAGTTTGTACACTTTCTGTCAAAAAAGTTAAAATTGAGATAACTTCAGAATTTCCACAAAAAGAAATGCTTTAATCATTCTTAGCCTTTATATATTTAGCTGCCTTCCAGCCTGTAGTTTCAGTGTGCCTATTTTTTATTTTTTAAAAAGTATTTTACTGTTCAGTTTCAGGTGGGAACACTGAAACTAACATGCTGGACAATGCCAATATTGAGTACATCCATACTGGACTCCAAACAAAGTACCTAAAAACATCACAGAATATTTGTTATGGCTCCTGGTAGGAAATTCTGAAGGCTGAGGACTCACAAGGTGACATCATCCCATGTCCTCTGCTGTCTTTCTGCTCACAGAAAGGTCTAAACAGGAGACTCATGCTTTATTTGTAAAGCCATTGCATGTCAAATGCCATTCTTATTTTGGAGGCTGTGGTGTAGCTCTCCCTTAGACAAGCACAATATAAGATACAGAGCTCAGCTGCAGCCTGTCAGTTCATTTTAGTACTTAATGTCAAGAGATTATACAGTGTTTTTCATGTCTAGTACCATGTGTAATTACTCAGGCTTTCACTGTGCCTATTATACAGGAAAAAAAAAATTCTCCTTCACCATAGTACTGTAGATTCATAGAATGGTTTGGGTTGAAGAGGACCTTAAAGAACAAATTTAGTTCCAAATCCTTGCCATGGGCTAGGACACGTTCCACTACACCAGATTGCTCAGAGCCCCACTGAATTGATCTTGAACACTTCCAGGGATGGGGCATCAACAACTGCTCTGGGCAATATGTATGCATTGCAGTATTTTAAG
This sequence comes from Pseudopodoces humilis, assembly GCF_049639895.1. Classification (NCBI taxonomy): domain Eukaryota; kingdom Metazoa; phylum Chordata; class Aves; order Passeriformes; family Paridae; genus Pseudopodoces; species Pseudopodoces humilis. Next base: position 83,561,183 of record NC_142201.1, on the reverse strand, counting down.
TTACATCTGTCCACAAAACATTTTTTGTCTTTCCTTCTTTCTTTGAGAACACAGGAACTAATGTTAAATCTTCTCACCTTTTTAGGCTGAAGGACGCGAAAATTTAGTGTGGCTGTTTGTTCCCATGATAGGCTTCCTTCTCAGTATGCAGTAATGTGAAACCAAACACTCATTTGGTTATAAATCCACTCGGAGGATTTGCAGAAATAATTCCCCCCAGCAAATGTATGGAAAGCTCAAGATGGCTGAAATTGAAACCTAAATTATTCTCTGTTAACATTAGTATTCCCTAAGAAATACATCTGCCAGGTTAGCCTGTGTGTGTGTGGGGATCAGCACCAACAGTCACACTCAGCTGCACTGCGTGCTCTGCTCCTTCGCTTCCTAAGCAGACTGTCAAGACACTTCAGCATCAGAGACAGGATCTGAATCTAAGGCAGACGGGCAAATTTCTATTCCAATTGTCAAAGCCAGTAAAGAAAAACAGAATGGAAAAAATATATGGAAAAACGCATAAAAATATTGACATAGTAGAAAAGAATCATAGGGTAGTTCGGGTTGGAGGGGACATTAAAGATCATCTAGTTCCACTCCCCTGACATGGGCAGGAATGACACCCATCTAGACCAAGTAGTCTGGGGTCCCATCCAACCTTGCCTCTAACATTTTCAGGGATATGCCATTGCAACATGAACTTGTCCTGATAAAATATGAACTTATCCCTCTCACCGTCTGTTTTATGTTTAAGATTTTTTGGCAAGCTTGAAAGAAAGGACAGTGCTCCAAATTTCCTTTATAGAACATTGATACTGTATCTACTAAAATGATTTAAAATAAGAAGGAAGGAGTTTAAATCCTGAAGGTTTTGTAATGTAAGACATCTGAGTTCTGTCTCAGCCAGCTCTGAGTACCATTACACTGAAAGGAACAGGGGAAAAATGTTCTTTATTTCTAGCATCCAATCTGAGAATTTAGTAGCAGAGAAACCTAGATATTCATATTATGCCAGACAAGACAGTCACAAGTCTGTTCTTGTGAGCTGGATTAATGAAGAAGACAGAGAGAAAGAAGAAATCTTCATAGAGAGATAAATAATTCCTGTGCTGACATTCTAAATTATAATTGAACCTGGACAAGAGGATAAAGTAAAATAGAGTTTACATATCCACAGAAATAAGGTGCAATTATGTAATGAGTTGATGACTAATGCAGAAAGTTTTAAGGTGTGATTCATCTAATCATCATATATGCATGTTTACAATAGGTCAGAAAAAATCCCCTAAAGAGTCCAGTTTTCTCCAGAAAATACAACCTAATGGGATTACCACAGATGTAATAATCTCCAGGAAATATAATGAAGATGGTTATTGGTATCTGCACTGCAAGATGATTTACAGTTTTGGTTTACAGGTATTTGGGGAATTTTTTTCTTCACTTTCCAAAAATTTTATTAGATTCCTTAAGAACAATTTTATTCATAGGCTCATGACATAAAATTCCTCAAACAGCTAAATAAAAATATATTTGGGTTTGTGAATGAAAAATTAGTATTAATTACTTCACAAATCTAAAGTAGATTCATTTAAAATAAGAAAATACCTGTCTTAGTTATCAGAGGACTACACCACCCAATATCATGGAAAATAAAGACCAAAATATACTTCCTAGCTCTGATTGCAAAGACTCTAAAGACACATTAAGGAAATAAGAAAGAGTGTGCAGTTAGTTTCAGAACAGCCATGACTGAAGAAATGCAAAAGTATACAAAGGAATGTCACTTAGAGAAACTGCATATAGGTGTTTTGTGGTTTAGGGGTTTTTTTATTATTTTTTTTTTTTTTCCTTAGTAACAAAAAATAACACCCAAGGTCAAAATCAGGTGAACAGTAGCATCAGATAATAACCATATCCCCTAATACTTTTTGACTATTCTGGACATAGCATGGATCATTCCTATTTTCCTGTCCCTTTCCTTCCTCACACACTAGGAATCCAAATGAGACCTGGATATATCAAGAATATATTCATCCAGTGTATTCATCCAGGCAGCAGCAGGAAGGTGATTATAAATCAAAGCATCTTCTGGAAAGTCAGAACACACTTTGGCAAAAGAAATAAGGAAGTTCTTATGCTGCAAAAGGAGGCAGGTGTGTTCATTGCTGTGACACCAGAGAAATCAACTGTCTATAGATATTGTTATATCACACAGCAAAGAGGTTCAGTGGCTGGATTAACCTTGACCCAGATTAGTCTGGGTTAATGTCAACTGCAGCAAGGTCTAAGGCTTCAGATTCTCTTTGAAATACCACTACTGCTCTTGGGGTCTTACAAGAGAATATTGGTGTGAAGTATTTCTGAGGAAACGCCAGCTGAAGGTCCCCTGATAGCTCTCAGAGGGCTCATGACCCCTCCTGACTTGCACACAGGCAGCAAGATTATGATTAGCTGCTCCTTTTCCCCAGAGTGCCCCTCTGGATCAGCAGACTAAGACCCCTTCTCACAGCTGGTGTCTACAAAACTGAGCATAGACCTGGGATTTCACTGCCAGCTCTTTCCCTCACCTCGATACAAGTCAGAGTCACAGTAAGCACAAAGCCACAGCTCTGAGTCTGCCTCTTGTGGTGTTTCAGTTGAGATTTTTCTACCCAAGGGCCAATTGTGTCAGCAGGGGTATTATATTGGGACACTGCCTTTATTGGAAGCAGCAGCCTTGCCCCTGATAAGCTTGAAGCATGTAGAAATGTATTCTTGTGGGGTGATGCAGATGTATTGGTAGTTGAAGGCCTGAATGCTAATTCTTCATACCTGCTGAGCAGATCTACAAGATGAAGAGGTGCCAGCGGTGTTCTGTACAGCTGGGGAAGAGATGCAGAGGTTTTAGGATGCCTGAAAGTGATCAAATTAACTACATGGAGGAAATGTCTCTTTCCTTCCACTTTGTACATGGAGCCAAAGGTGACCACATCACAGAAATCTAAGATTTTACTGCATTTATTCCACATCAGCAGTTTTTGAAAGCAGAGCTCCAGATTTTCTTTTTCCGACATGAATTGAAAATATAAACCTGGCACTACAACTTAGATTATTTTATTTTCTTTCTAGTGGCTTTCATTTTCTGAAATGCAAATTCAAATGAATTTATGTCATTAGACCTTTAGAGTAAATATATCTGTGGAAAGTAATTATTCATTGTTAATACAACACATATATGATCACTCTTTTGCTTAAATTAGATTTTAAATTATTTGCTAACAGACTGATTGCACAATATTTCTGGCTAATGGCCTTAAACAACACAGGTTTCTGCTTCAAGGGACAAAATCACAGGCAGTTAGAGTTAAGACAGCAGAGAAGATGGATATCTTCCTCCAAAATAGGGCCAAAGGTAAACCTATAAGCACTAGTTAATGTACTACTGATTAATATTAGGACTTGTTTTGAATTTGTGCTGAAACCATGTGTATAGGATTAGTGCAGCAAGGTTTTGGTAGGAGGGGGACTAAAAAGGGTGGCTGTTGTGAGAAGCTGCCAGAAACTTCCCCTATGTTTAATGTAGCCAGTGCCAGATGACCCCAAGACAGACCCAAAGCTGGGCCCAGCAGTGACTGGTAGTGCCCCAGGGGTAAGATATTAAAGTCAAACATTAGAAGTGCTCAATGCAAAGAACCAGGGACAGGTCACTCAGGACAAAGAGTCTGATCAAGTGTGCTTGGGTGGGGTTAGGAAAATATGGTGAGGGATTTTCAGGGAAACAGGCAGGGCCTTGTAGGGATTTCTGGAACAAAGGGAAAAAGAATGAAATACGTGCCCACTGCTGAATATGGCACGGGGCCTGGTGGCCCCCCATTGCTGAGGGCCAATGTCATTAATTACAAGGGCACTCTGGACTGTCTTTGCAGAGGTACCAATCAGAACTTCCTGAGGATGGAACAAAGCAAATAAATCTGGGCACTAGTTTCAAAACAGAAGTAATTTCTGATGTTGAATCCTAATCCACAATAGCAGGCACCTGTGAATCTGCAAAATTCTGAGTAGGCATTTCAAACATTTTGAGTATATTTTTTGACATGACTCAGTAAATTTTGTTGAGATATTCTTAGACACTTCTGAAGATTTGCTTAGAAAGAGAACAAATGACCCAGGGAAGTTCCTACACTGATTGTCACCAAGCTGCTTTCCCAACGTGGTTCAAAGACAGAAAAAGCAGGAGAACGTATCATGTGACATTCACTAAACAAACTACACTTTTTTGTACCTGCAAGCTACCAAAATGATTGCAGTCACCAGGTATTTTCACAGTTCAGAAGCTGCAAAAGTCTGGAACTGCTTACATTTATTGAGAAAACTAGTCATCTTTATAAGATTGCTCCCATAAATAATGTAAATAAATTGGTGGATTTTCACAGCTTTTGAAAGGGAATAAGAAAATCATAAATATTTGCCTAAAGAAATTGTATTTTTGTATTTATATTAGTATATTTGTTGTCCCACTCTTCTTTTCCCCTAGAAACCAATTTTTTTTCAGTTAATCACAAAATATATTCCCAGAAGCAGTGCTAAAGGCTGGTTCCTTCATTATATGTGTTCAAATTCACTTGAAAAAAAAAACATTTCTAGTGATTTTTCTTCTTATTTTTGAGTTTGTCTTACATAATATGGTGCATGACACTAAAGCAGCAATTTAAATTTAAACTACAATTCAGAAAATATGTTCAACATATTTTAGCAACTAAGAACCTAATCTGGACCTGATCATTGGAATCTAATGGAATGGATAATATTTAGCATGTCTGGTTTTCTTCTAACAGAAGTAGGCGTTGCAAAATAAAGAACAAAAATTTACCTGGTACAAGGCTCATTTATTATCTAAGTGATATAAACATATATTTTTCTTCCCTCACCTTCTGCCTTTGATTTAAGGAAACAGAAGTGAATGAATGAGGCAAAGAAAACGCAGTGTGTATCAGCTTACATTCTGATGTGTGTACTTAGTGAATTGCTCAGAGAATAACCCTGCTTATTTATACAAGAATACTTAGAGAATAAGAAACCATCATGACAAGGATGGAAGAGGGTATCTTACAATGGCCAAACAAGAGATAATACCAGCATATTTTTTTTCTGTATAAAGTCATCTCTGAAGCTTCCCTTATGAAGCACCTGTCAATACGCATTCTCTGCCATGCAGTTCACTTGGAATTATTTTTTGAATACAAGGTTATTCTGTTACCACTAACTATTTCATCTTCTGTACTGAAAATATGTTCTTTTCACACAATTGAACCTCATTGTTACCAAGGCTTACTGCATAGTCCTACATAACAAAAGGTTATTTCAGTTAATGGTAGCCAAGCCTGCTCCTCTTACTGAAGAACCCTTAATTCCTATTTATTTTGAGTGTCAGATATTTTCAGCAGGGCATTTAGAAATACAAGTCATCCTTAACTCAATAATCGTGTTAGGATCATAAAACAGTGTTTTGAAAGTGCATCAATAGAATGATAAATTCTCTGTTCAGCTGATTGGGTTGCATACAACAAGTCACTCAAAGTAATAAAGTTTGGGATGAAAACATGTTGCAACACTAAAAAAGTTCTGTCTTCCACCAAGCTGGCAATTTCAGCTCATGTCCTAAATTCTCAAGAGTCTCATCTCATAAATTCTCAAGCAAAATCAATTTCAAGATGTTGATTCTGCATATCTGCCATTGTAATCATCTACTGATCGATCTTTTCTCTCCCTTACAGCTTTCCTGGGCTTTCATTTCTGAAATCGAGTATTTTTTTTGAGGCTATTTAACTCAGAGTTCTATTTATTCGGAAAATATTTTCTTTCCCAATTTCTGTAAGATGATGTTTGTTTCAGAATGCACTGTCTCAGTAGAAACGTTTCTTGTTGGTTATTTGATAGATTGCTCTGTGATGACACTAAGGAGAGCAGTGGGGACGGGTATGGCTGACAGCTTACGCAAATACAAATAAAATACCATGCGGTGTAATATAGGTTATTAGACAAAGCAATTTAGAAATTCTGAAATTAGTAGCAATAAAAAACACTTGGACAGATTAGATAGAGTCCAAACAACAATTCTTTTCCAGCAGACCTCACCACTCACACTAACATATTACACCAGAGCCTTTGAGTCTTGTGTGGTGTTGGCTGGGATAGAGCTCATTTTCTTTATCTGGTGTGGGGATGTGCTTTGGATTTGTGTTGAAAACAGTGTTGATAACACAGGCATGTTCATGTGAGCAGTGTCAAGGCCCTTGCTGCTCCTCACCCATCCCTCCAGCAAGGGTGCTGCAGGTGCACAAGTAGTTGGGAAAGGGCACAGCTGGGATGGCTGACCCTGGCTGACCCAAGGAATATTTCAGATCATATGGCATCATGCAAAGCATATAAAGTTAGGAAGGAGGGGGGAGACGTACAGACTCTTTCCAGATCACTGTTACATGTGATGGAAACCTGCTTTTGTGGGGAAGGGTGAATACCTCCATGCTGGTGGGACTTAGGGAATGAATCCCTTGTTTTGCTCTGCTTGTGCATGACTCTATCTCAACCCGTGAGTTTTCTCACTTTTACTTTGCTAATTCTCTCCTTTTTCCCTATTGCAGGGAGTGAGCAAGAAACTCTGTGGGACTGGGCTGCATCTGGGCTTAAATTACTACAATCTCCATTAAAATTTCTTGTAATTTTAAATTTGACCTGAATTTTATATTTGAAACATTTTCTTATTTCAGTACTATTTCTTACTAAATTCCTTCGTCACTTAGATCAGCAGCGGTCATGCCTATATTAATAGCAGTTGGGGATGAAAGTTTTGAAATGTGTCTGAGGAAAAAAAATGAAAGGATTTTATAAAACTGAAAACCACTATAAAATTTCACGAAGAAAACTATGAATCAGAACAGGTATCTTCAATTTAATCACAGGCATTAAAAGATAATCAGATAGAAAGTCCAGCCTGATTTTTAACAGGGCAGCTGCAGGTTTTTCTATGGAAAAGGCTAGATCATACTTTTAGTTCATAACAATAGACCTGGTTGTGTGGTTAAGATTTCAAATTGTCTTTTCTCTTCTGATGTCAATGGAAGCCTTGGGGAATAAAAAGATAATAAAAAAAGGTAAAATAAGGCATTTTGCTGTTTTTCAATTGTAGAACTGCTTTCAGTGCTAGGAAAGACCTTTTATGGTTCTTCAGCCAGGCTGCTTGAAGAACACAGATTAGAGAATTTAATACACTAAATGGAGACTAGTGATTATACAGCGCTTTCTGTTGTTATCTGCTTTTATTCATCACTCTTTTAATGTCTTCTCTAATTTTCTCTTTCCTTCCTTCTGCTACCCCCGTGACTTCTCATTCCATCTACTTATTTCAGTACTTCAGACGGACACTACACTAAACAAAAATGATCAGCATTTCACGAATAAATGATAACATTTGAGTGAAAGTGCCAAACAGAATTAGCACACAAAGGACAATGCAGGGTCAAGGAGAAGCATAGGTAGTGGGGGAATAGCTCCTGGCTGCTGGTAGACTAAGAATGACAGCATTGAGGTGACAACATTAATTTTCCTTAAATTCATCAAGATTGGAATGTTTTCAATTTATTGGTTTTTAAAATTTATTTACTTTATTTTAATATGATGAAAGCTGTATATGTTATTTGGGCCACTGGAAAAGACCATTTATCTTTAATGCCTGACCTTTCTGTTTTGCAGTGTTGAATTAGAACAAGTGTATCTCATGTTCAGCTCATTTGAATCTCTGTGACAGTATTGATTAAGTTATGCACATCAAAATTTGTCAATAATCAGATGTATTCTTCCTAAGACATCATAGCTTCATCCAGTGATATCAATATCCCCAAACACTAATATATTCCCCAGCAAATAACCTTCTGCTGTAGACACAATAAATTTTTGACCAAATATGCTTATATGAAACAAGCTAGACTGTTTTTTCTTTTTCCTGTTCATTTTTTGGCAATTATATGTCCCATTACATTTAAATATATCTTATTAATGACAAGAGAGTGGTGATCTCATCCTCTTGCTTGTACTTGTGCGTATGGGTCTTATAAAAGAAGTGTAATATTCTTCTAAGAAAGGAGAAAGGTTGGTACAGAAAGGTATAGATAGACAAATAAATCAATAGAAATTTTGACAAAAAATAAAAATATCCCAAACCCCCAAAAAAATTAAAAAGTACATGCTTCCCCCCAAAAGTCCCAAACCAAAAAGACATATTTTACCTCGTCTTCACCCTCCCAAACTACTGACAAATATCACCTGGTTACGTCAGTTCTGCCTTTCTTAGCCAGGAAAAATGGTTATAGCAAGATAGGGGTGATTAGATGCTTAAAAACTTCAAATTCAAATCACAGCTTGGAAGATGGTTTTGTTTTGCAAATTCTGTTTGGTGTTAATATCCAAGACGTCTTCCTTTCAATGACTATTATAGTAAAAAAAATAAAGAGAAACACCCAAACCCACAAATCTCATGCAGACTACAAGTGCAGTAAGAAGTCTGCAATCTTCTGATACCAAAGCAAAGAACATAATTGTGAGAAATGACTGTAATGAGGGTGTGCACACAGAACACTGTGTACAAAAGATACAAGCACAAATGGCTAAATAACAGGATTCGTACAAACAACCTGGAAATGGCTCCCTGTATATTTGAGATGATCCCATGTGAGGAGAATAAAAGCCATCGAGACAGGAAAGAAATAGCAAAGACAAATAAGAACAAAATGAGATTTTTTTTCCTTTTAATTGGATAAGTGTGTCTCAGGAAATATAGATACATTCTCCAGGGGTAGGGAAAAATAAAAAAAAGTAAAGATTAAAAAAAATAAAACACTCTGGCAGAAGAAATACAATGGTTACAAATCTTTATAATCCTTAAAACAGCCACCATTACCTGCAATATTTGCCTGTCCTGTCCTTAGAACTAGAATACTATTTAAACTTAAGTAATTTAGTGTTTACTTTCAGAACAGGGGGAACTGTGGAAATATTTTCAATAGTATATATAGATATCCAGAACCTAGAAATACCGATGTGAGGAAAAAAAATAAAATAAGAAACCCCTGATTTTTCTGTAAAAAACAAGTTTCCTGTTGGAATCTTCATTCTCAGTCTATTTAAAGGTGTCTGGAGCTTTCAAGTGTTAAGGAATCTATTTGTAAGTTTTTTTGGTTTGTGCTTTTTGTGCTGCTTTGTGTGATTGTATCTGAATAACTCATTCAAAAGCCAATTTGTCTACATGTCTTCTCTCTTTACTTTCACAGTGTGTCAAAGGATACTTCTTTTTAGTTATTTTCAATGTTTTATTGATAACATCCCAAACACAGAATTAACTGGAAATGGAAATAATAGAAAAGTGTGATGAAAACTTTGATATTTGCTGAAAAAGATACTTAAAATCTGCAAAATCACTAGGGTGGCAGTGAATCCAAGCACTTTTTACTAACAATGTCAGCAGAAAACCATAATGTTTCTTTACTAGCAACAGAGACATAAATCATCATATGCTTGCTCTAGTTAGACAACATTAGGCCTACAAACATGGCACGGATTTGCTGGATGATTTAGGATATAGCCTGACCCTGAAAAACTACTTATAGTCTGAACACCAGGTGTCATCTGGGTGCTTATCTGTGCTGGCAAATTTACTCTGAAACACCTATGGGTTTACAGGTCTGTGTCAACATAACCTCAGCGTCTGCTGTAAATATGTTCATTACCTCCAAAATCAAGCAAACCAAACTATTTTTATGTTTCTGACTCGTTTCAGCCTGTTTGGAAAATGACTGTGAAAAATCTAACAGTTTAACTGTTCAATTGTTAGATGCTTTCCTGACATGATTGCCCTCCTTCTAAAGAGTTTCCAGACAGCTCAGGAACTAGAATCGGCTAGGGACTATTCCCAGGAGGTAGTCTGCAAGCAGTTTTGGAATACAAAGACACACTTAATATGCAAGTACAGATGTAATTTATTTGATCCTGGTCAAGTCCCTTGTTCCTTCCATTTTCCATCCTGCAAAATGGAATAACAGAATTCTTCCAGCTCTCCAAAATATACAGATGCATCCCTGTGCAGCTGGCTGATACATAGCTGTGAGGGTTGAAATGGGAAAATAAGTGTGATTTGTATCAGTTAAGCATATGGGTTTTCAAATTAACTGCTTGAAAATGCACATTTGAATGCAGGGAAGAGCTAAGCACTTCTGAAGTTTGCATCCTATTTCATGTTTGCCAGTCTTCTAACATCAACAGAGACACAGTGGCACCAACATTTCTCTCTGTATCAGCTACTTCCACTAGCAGAGCTGTGAATCAAGAGCTGGAGAAGTCTGTGGACATTTTGGAAGGCTCTGAGGAATCCCAAACTCAGCTATGAATGATGGAGAACTATTCACACTTAGCATGCTTCTTTGAGGTCTGGGAATAATATTTTCCTAATGAGATTAAAAAGGACAGGTTGTTTATGAAATAAGCTTATCCCATATGACAGGCTCTCAACCAGCAGGGCTAAAGAGAAACAGCCTGTGCTGAATCTAGACAAAATAATCACCCCAAAATGTGTTTCCTTAAGGTCCCTTGCACAGCTGCCGAACACTCTCCTTACATATGCCACAGGAAAACCCAGAAAAAAGAGCAAACCCAGAGATACTTCTGGGTAGCCCCAACACATGTAATGCAACACATCATAAAGGTATAAGCTTGAATACTTCTGGATATCTCTAGATTGCCATTAATTGTCAATAATTGAAATACCTATTTTAATAAATACACAAGTTCCCTTGCACACTCCATCTTAGCCATTGCCCATCTGGATGTAAGCTTTTAGAAGAGTGGCTGATGGTCACTTTGATGCCCAATCCTGACTCCAGGACTCTCCTGATCATTTTTGATATTACCTTAATGGCTAGTGGCTAATAAAAGCACACTATCTATCACCTCTTAACACACTGAGCAAGAGGCAGTGTGTGATGGTGCTGGCAGCCTTTTCCAAATTTATATTGTACAAGTTACACACGCTTCTGGGTTATTACAAGCTCCCTGTTGCCATCAACAACAGTAATTGCAAGATATTTCTGTAACGTCCATTGAATTGGTACATTTCAATAATGCCCCAGAAAGAAGGCTACTCCAGCTACTGTATATATTTCTGTGGTTTATGAGTCAACTTTATGATTTTAATTTTGGAACTGTTATTAAAGAGACAGATTGCATTTAATAACAATTTTAGTATTGCCTGATGCTCTAACCAGCAAGCAATAAAGCAAACTAAAATTAAAACAGGAATCCACTGCTAGGAGGAAAACACATACAGAAGGTAGTGGATTGTTGTTCTAACCTTCATAAAATACCAGCAGACACAGGATTTCTGTCACTGTGGGGCTTATTCCCATGGCTGCAAAATCAAGCTGTATGTACTGGGAATCATTTTTCCAATTTTTAAAAAAAAAACCCTTTCCATGGCTCTTATGCTTAGGTTTATCCTGAACACTAGCTGCACAAATTTTGTACACTCAAGTCCATTCATGCCCAAAGTGTCTGTTATTTTTACATGTGGGTTTTGCTCATTCTTCAGCACAAATGCAGAATTTATAATAACATAATCAATTTCTGAGTCGTTGGTGCCATACATACGGATTATTTGTCAATCACAAAGGTTCTGAATTAGCACTTCTGAATTGACAATAATTCAGCATTAAATTATATAGTGGAAAAAAGTTTTTCAGGTAAAATTCTTCTGTAAACATTACTTAATTCCTCCCATCTTTATGCACTTATTAGAAAGAAAACACTGATAATATTTATCTTTACATGGCAAAACACTCTATATTCCTCAAGGGTCTTGGCTCACCTGGAATACATTAGGATTCAGGGACCTCTTGTATGAAAAAATTTAAGATGAAAGATCTCATGGAAACAGACTCCCTCAAGATTACAGCTATGCTGCCGTCAGGCCAAGAGTTAGAATCAGGAGGTCCAGTTCACGTGATCTTATGTTTGGCTTCACACCAGAGCCAAACTGAGCAATGACATGGTTTTGGAAAAAGTCAGCTTATAACCTCCAAAGCATGGGGGGGGAGTTGGGAGTTGGGGAGTTAAAATGGCTGGGGACTTAACATGGGTAAGGACTAAATTCCAAAAATCAAATTAATGTCTTGTTTAGAGTGTGAAAATATTTCACAGTACAGAGAATGGTCATTCTGTGTGTACTAGTTACTGTACAGAGGATGGTCTTGAGATTTTTTAAATAGTTAAAAAGCCTTTTACATGGTATTGTCACATTAAAGCCTCATTCACACATGGAAGTTGTAAAAAGGTCCGTTTGTAATTTCAAGGGAAAGAAGAAATGATTCTTGCTAGGAGCTGTATTAAGCAGAGTCTAAAAGGTGAGTTAAGAAATATAGTTCCCTGTTGTTCCTTAATCCCTATAGAACCCTAATCATCCCTGCCCTGTGAGCAGCTCTGTTAGTGACCTAATGCACTACAGAAAGCCTCAAGATTAACTTCCTATTCACTGCTACACAGATCTATAGGAAATTAGAACTTTCTAGACAGGGCGCTACTGGATCTCCGTGGCTGGGGGTCACTGCTATGGAGGTGAGGAAATCTGATCTTCACATTATTTCAATCAGATGAGTTCCTCAAGCCTCAAAAGGATTTAGGGTGAAAGGGAAACTTGTACGTAAGTGATACATCTAAAATTGATTAGAGGACTTCTCTTTGTAGTCAGAGAAAAGATTGTCAGAAAGGTGCACCTGAAGTTAATCAGATTCTTCTTTCCTCATTTGTGACCTTGATCCCCTGTTTTACTTAGGAGAGAGATTGTTCTTCATAACTGCTGCCTCAATGGAGAGCTCCTAAACTTGAGCTGCAATGTTAGGAATGCTTCATGCAAGAAAGGATTTCTTTAGAGCAACACACGGATCTCCAGTGCTTTTGTACATGCATATATATTACTTTTAATTTCTCAGTTTCTGTTTGCCTATAATAAAATTTCAATTAGAGAAAAAGGGAGAAAGCTTCTGTTTGCATTCATACTCAGCTAATTAGTGACAATGAGAAGGGGATGCAAGATAGTTTAATTGGGGTTTTAGCAAAATATTGTTTTCACTCAGTTTGCCTAGGAATGACAATAAATCTTTAAGTAAATATGAATTATGATAGGTGAATCATTTGTGTAAAAATTTCTTTGTGAGTCAGGATTAAAATATGTAAATAATCTACATGTCACTCTTCAGGAGAGTAACTTGCATTCAGAGAAACCCTTTATTCTGTTGGAAATTGAGATGACAATATAGCACAATAATAGGAACTTGCAGTGCTGCAGTTGCTTAAAACTGAAAGGTAAAAAAAAAGTGCTTTTGAATTCTTAGGTTGCTTTGTTTTTTCCTGATAACAATGCATTTTTCCTTTGTGTGGAGAAAGCTAGGGTGGCTCTGGTGTCCTGCTTGGCACCCCTCTGTTCAGAGGCTTATGCCACTCTCAGGGCAAAGGTAATTTCAAAAAGGAAGAGATGGATGGACTGAAATTAATGGAAGTCCTTTAGATTGACATCTGTGGGAGCTGGATCAAATCCTATTTTAGAAGAGTGGCTGAGCCATTGCCAAGAAAATCCTGGAATCAATGGATTGTGGTACAAAGCCAGCTTTGCAGTGTCTTGGAGAGGTGCATCTTCTGGGGTCAGCAGGTCAGATCTCCAAATGCCAAATTCAGCAGCTGGCAGAATGCACTTGGTTGAGTGAACGTGGAAATGTCCAGCAGAATAGCATAGAGAAAATTAGATTTGTTGGAAATCCTTAAAAGCAAAGGTTTTCCAAAGGTGTTTTTCATTCATGTTTTCCAGTACAGCTGATGAGACTCCTACCAAACAAAGTCCATATAGAAGTAAAGAAAGGACTGCAATATTTAATTATTACTGACAGCAGCAAAACATCTCCAAATTTTAGCAATAAAGATGCATTACATGGAAACTGAAAAGAAATTTTCGGTCAAGTACTCCAGCAGTCCTGATCGTGCATTCTACTTCCCTGTCTGCCTGCATGGTGAGGTTCACTACCAAAAGGAACTGGTCTGGAAGGACATGATACAGGTTACGTGATATATGTTGTTTGCATGGGCTGTACTTCCAGAACCAACAAATGCTTCCAGCTCCAGCACTGTAAATATGACAGTAACATGTCTCATATCCAGCCATGGGCAGTCAAAAAGTGGTATAGGGAATATCCCTTCCTTTTCAACTACTTTCTGGGCTGGATATGATACTGTGCATTAATCAGCTCAATCCACCACGGAGTGCTTCAGTAAATACTTCAGAAAAAGAATGAAAATTTATGTACTTCAGTCAGTAAACCACAATGATAACTTGGACCATGGCTACAAACAGAATCCTTAAATTACAGACAAGTCTCTCACCCCAGCATTGCAAAGGAAGATGGATGCACATGTATTCAATGCTAAATTAAATCAGCAGGATGAAAGAGAGTTCCCTAGTGATTGCAGTAGAGTACCAATAAAATACTGGGTGGGGTGGTCTGTTTGTTTTTGGAGATTCACCATTATAAATATACTTCTTCTGTTTAATTTTCCAGAAGACTTACACAGAATTTGTTGCAAACATTGTATAAATGAAATGGAAACATGAAAGGTGTACTTTAGGACTTGAAATGGTAAAAATACTACAGTTTTTAGATGGACAGCTTCAGTGATGTTGATTTGACAAAGGAGACATAAAACACTTAGTAGTTTCAAAGAACCCTGACAAAAGGAGCCAATAATTTCCAGAAATCTGGATCTTTAAGCCTTAAAATTTTATCATTGTCTCTGCATAGTGCTCAAAATATAAAAAATAGATACCCTGCAGGTCATGTAAAACTTGATCTCCAGGGCTGCACCTCCTACACTGCTGGAGGAAACAAAGTAAAAGAGTCTAACAGAAGTTATAAAAGAAGTCAAAACACCCTGCAGAAAAAAACCCAAACTACAAATCACTAAGATGCAGGCTATAAACAATGATAAATACAGTGTACCAGGAAGACAAGCAGGAAAAACACAACAGTCATGACACCTGCTAGGAGAATCACCGGAGACAAACCTGAGATGACAATACAAGTCATTGCTCTTTTCCCAGTTACAGCTAGGAGATTTGCAGAGCTCTTTGGAGCAAATAGTTGATAAGACCTCTCCCCCGTCCTCACGTTCCTTTCCCATGCAATATTTATTGCTTTACAACCAGATCATTGCAGTCTCTATCTCCGTGGCTTCAAGAAGGGCTCCTCTCATTTAGGAATACTTGCTTTTCAGCAAAAGCAAGAAGGTTCTATTGTAGTCATGGAAATGTTATATTTGTCCTCTTATTCATTCAGGTCTTTCCTCCTATTAAAAGCACTTATTCCAAACACATTTTAACATTAAACAGAACTAAATATCTTAAACTCAGGTTCATCCCTGTAACAGTGAGCTCAAGGCTACAGTGACCTCTGTGAAAAGCCTGGAAAAGAAACCATGTAATGTAAGAAATATGTTGAAAACCGGACACTTTTTCACCAGGACATTGGAGCTGCAATAAGGAAATTCTGATCAAAAAAGGTCTGCAGCCCAAATGTTTGAAGGGAAGACAGAAGGAACTCAATGTATTAACAAAGACTAACTGAAATCTAACTCATGATACTGCCTTTAGCAGGGTAATTCCAGGGTGCTGTTTCCATCAAGGACCAAAGACCCACTTGTCATGAAGGAAATTTGGGGACATAACTGCTAGGTGTCCTCAACAGCTTGAAAAGGCATTTAGACAGTGACTTTTAAAAAACAGGATAGTCAGTGATCTGAAGTGATCTGAAGCTGTATTATCCACATAATGTGAAAATGATCCCTCCTTCCTGCTTTGTTCCTCCACATCTTCAGGTGAGAGTCAAGGGAGATAATCCAGCCCTGATGGGTGGAGATACTAGGGCACAGAGAATAGGAGATTCTAAGATACTTACAGTACACAAAACTGGTATAGACTGTGCAGTTAAAAGCAATCAATATAATTTTTTTCTATTTCTTTTTCCCCATAGTGGAACTAAAAATGGAGAATATTTTCTGGAGCATGAGAACTGACATGAAACATTATACTAATTGTATAGACTGCTTCTCTGGAGACCTCTCAGGGATCTCTGGGGTGTCTTGTCAGTGCACTCGTGCTGACACCTGGTGGCAAAAAATTAATTCAGAAGAACTTGAATAAAGATGGCAGAAAATTTGTTTTCTTTGGGCTTGTAAGATTAACCAGTCCCCAGATTAATTTAACACATCCATGCTGAAAATTATACTGACCAAATGCCTTCTGGCATCTCTTCCTGACTCTTATGTTGACTTCCTTAAAAGCTCATTTTGCAAAACAAACACGTATTTTTTTTTGAGCTGAGTCCTAAGAATGGTAGTTATGTTGTTCATCTTCCATATCAAGAAATTACAAATGATTGTGTTTCAGGTGTAATAAATTGCAATGATACTGATCAACAGACTCAATAGTAAATTTTTCTGCTTCTGCTATACTTAGAAGCATAGAACCATAGAGAAGGGTTGGAAGAGATCTTCAAATCATCTAGTTCCAACCCTCCTGCCATGGGAAGGAATGCCATCCACTAGATCAGGTTGCTCAAAGCTCCTGTTTGACCTGACTTTGAACATTTGCAGGGATGGAGCACCCACAGGGTATCTGGGCTTAGCAGGATTTAATAAGACCTTTGTTGAACAAGGTTGTTGGAATACTTTCATGGTTTTCCAGGGGTTGGATCTCAAATCTTGGCTATGGATTACAAATTACATTCTCTATTGTTTTTTTCTTTCTTGTAATTAGATTTAAAGCCAGCTCAGGATTTCAGGATTGATTGTTTCGTTCTCATGGGAAAGGAAGAAAAGTCATACCTAGGAGTATGCTAAGGATAATTTTATACTGGCTCTGGAACTGGAACAAACCCAGTACTAAAATGCTTACAAATTCTCCAATGTTTTCAGAAATCTCACATGCCCACCATTGTTTCCAAGGAAGTTACTTCATCCTAAAGCCTAAGTCCATGTGTAAAAGAATAAAGCCTGCTGCCCATGAGATCCTGTAACTGGGAGTCATAGAGCAAATCTGACCACCTTTCCTCTCTCAGATATGAAAGATATGCCCCATTCAGTAACTTCTGTCACCATTACAGAAGCCTCTAACTCTTGTTTACTAATTTATTTCAGCTTGCCCCCACAGTGGCTATTTAATTTAACATATTGTGTGCTAAGCATAAAAAATGAGATCTCTCCTATTTGGAAACAAAATCTAGCATAATTAACAATTTATCGGACTTTCATCTGCCCCATCAGTATTCAAGGAAAAGCATGAATTTGAACTTCCCTGAATTTGGACTCCCTAGCAAATTTTGTTTCTGAGCTGAGATATATTCTAGAATGTATGTGTGCAAGTTCTGTGCAGAAAGGATTATTTCCTGAATGAAGATTGTGAAATAGTTGTTTTCTTGGTGTCTGATCAGCGTAAGGAATTATTACTGAACATGTAAATAAAATTTAGCAAACTGAGTTCTGTCCCAGGCAAGAGCAGAGTCCATTTCAAATAACCTTATTTTTTGCTATATAGGTCATCCAAGCCTATAAAGAATTGGGTCTGTCAGGTATTCTAATGAATTGAAATTGTATTTGCTTAGATCTACTTAGTATCTTTCCCAAGAAATCTATGCACCTAAAATGTTAAAGGAAACGAATAAACACACTTCTCATTGCAAACAAATGAACAATCTCAAACCATCTTTTGGAATCTCAAGGAATCACAAAACAGATTATATTTTCTAACTGAAACCCTTATCACAAAGACTCTGCAGCTATTTTCTCGTTTACTGTCTGTTTCCCTAAGGAAAATGAAGGATGATAAGCAGTGATGTGACCCAAATGACAAGAAAGCTCAGCTAACAGATTTACCTTGTTTTGCTTCTCCCCATCCCAACCATTTTCAGACTACAAGAACATCAAACAATAAAGGACTTTTTGTCCCAGATTAAATGCTGACATTAAATATAATAATTTTTTGTTTCATGTAATTTTTGCTTTTGGATTTAACTACTTCTTAACAAACACAAAGCAGCAAAAGTTATGATTACAAAACATCTGATGACTAAGAATTTGTTCATGTTTGTAGTTGTACATGTAGGCAGATGAAATTTCTTTCATGAAAACAATACAAGCAGAAAATGTGAATACCACATATTGCAAGCCTCGATCACACATGAGCCTCTCTTACAGCCCTGTTGATAATCTTCATCAGCAACAGTTTTAGCTGTTTGTAACTCTGCAGAGCCAATGATCTGAGTCACTGCTCCATCTGTACCATCCTAGTGGAAATGTCAGTGGCAGCTGCTGCTAGTTAAACAGGATTTAAGATAAAAGAGACAGAACAAGACATCAAAACACTCAACTGAGATTTCAGCTGGCTCCTACTCCTCTTAGAGTATCATATTTTGGAATTATCCCAGAATACACTTTTACTTATGCCACCTGTAGGAATCGCAAGGCTCCTGCCAATCCTTGTAGGATAAAAGGCTGACCCTTGGAGAGGTTTGCATACTTGCTGGTCTGTTCACAGTATTAGTGCTTCAGTCATTGCACATCAAACATGAAACACAACCAAATGTTGTGTTGGGAATGATATGACCTATTCCAATACTTGAAAAGGGACTCCTAGAGAGAAGAGGTGGTTCTTTTTTGGACAGAAACACTGCAGAGTGATAGCATTGCCTTGTGAGCAAACCTAGGGGAGAATGTAACCTCTAGGTCTATAGCCCTGAATAACACCGGGGAGATCCCCACAGCCTGTCTCAACCAGCAGAGCCACTGAAGAACCCCTCCAAAATTCCTCTAACAATGTTGAGATTTAGTGAAGGTCTTTCCTCTTGCTGAGAGAGAGAAAGATATTGCTTTACGCTGTTTTTTCTGGTTTGAGTCAAGCTCATCTAGCTATAAATTTGACCTGAAATCCTTAAATATCTTCACTTCAACAAACATTGAATGAAAAGGAAGAATAAGAAATTCTGAAAGAGTTAGTTTTTGTATTTCCCAGAATGAAATATTTTTATTTTGTAGAATGTTTGACTTGGATTATGATATAGGTACCCTTCATTGGCAAAGAGCTGATGGCCATTATGCCTTTTTCTTTGAGTCCCATTGGAAAAATCACTCTCCTTACCACCATCTCTGTAGCGTTTTTCTCTGTAGTAGAATCCAGAAACCCTACTCTTGCATAGGACATATTGTACATCAGTGGGCACAAAACCCACTCTCTTCTTTGTGATCCACCAAGTATTGAACTAGCCTAGCTCTGTATTCCCAGATTGCTCTAAAACTATATTTGTTCAGTGATGCATAAGTGAAGAAGACTGCTTATGGGGAAAAGTTTAAGGAACTTCACACAGCTGCCAGAAAGAAAAAGATAAAATGCGATTAAAAAATATCACTCTGTAGATTTTACTTTCAGCCCCATTCTGAACATACATAGTGCTGTACTAAAGTCTGAGGGCAGAGTTACATACTGCAATTCAGTTATTTTAATTGGCTGTCCCATTGCTGAGAGCAATGTTGGATCACCAGGACCTTTCACTTCACACATTTGCCTAAAGAGATGGAAATTTCTTTACAAAAATCCAGAAGCTTCTTGTAGATCAACGCAGATTGCACAGTTGTGTTGTTTTGGGTCTTTGACCAGGGTACGGGTACTTGGATGAGATATTCCCTAAAGAGTCAAGTGTGAATTAGCACAAGACTGGGAGCCAAGGACCTGAAGAGGTTATTTTAAATCTTAGCAATAGTTTTGCTTCTGAAAAATTATTACAAAGATGTCTCTTTCAAAAGTCTTAAGCATTTTTCTAGAAAGTACATTGCATTCTGTTTCAGTTTTAAGGGTTTCTCTTTCACTTTTCCAGAGCCTAAAGACTCTGCACCTTTCCTTTGGGCTCTAACCCGGTGTCTTTAAATCTGCAATGCTTTAGAACTATGGACTTAATTCTTTCAGGAAAAAAGGATTTTCGGAAAGTGGTGAGACACTTGTAGAAATTAATTATTTTTTCAACTATAGAAGAGTTTCTTGTGTTTCGGAGTGATAAGATGTACTTTCTTTGATATTCCCTTGGTATGACTCTGTGTTTTTATCTGCTGAAAGTGCTGCAAGCCAGAGCTCTCCAGAAAGAGAGCTGAATGTCAGGTTATTTATACTATGATGGAAGTAACAAGGATCTTTTCTCTACTAAATGTAAGCACATTATTCCCCTCACTAATAAAAATTACACAAACACATCAAGGAGCAGAATAAGGGCTTCAAACCTTAATATGACCTTATATAAAGAGATTTTACCCATAAAGAATCCCTAAAGATTTACACAATCCCCAAATCATTAATTCAACAGTCATTATTGATAGAACAGGCAGGAAATTCAGGCAATATTTAATTTACTCCTGCTAGGATTTGACAAAGTTGTCAGAGCTTTGAGCATTCTGCTCTAGTGGGAGGTTTCCCTGACCATAGGGCATTGTAAATAAATGATCTTTAAGGTCCCTTCCAGACCTAACCACTCTGTGATTTTATGATTCTATGGCTGTGGCATGAGGTAAGACATAATTAGCAGCATGAAGAAGACCATAGGAAACAAAAATGTCTGTGAGCATCATAGGACTCTGAGTTCAAGGGAAACTCAGACATCATTCTTAGGAGTTTAGGGACTTACTCTTCTGAAATGTAAGATAAGCAAAACTTCCTCACAAAAATCTTATTTGTGTATCCAGCCACAATTGTTCAAAACTGGATTTTCAACTCAAAGACAGACCAAAGACAGAGGTTGTGGATGTGAAGACAGAGAAATCTTATCCGATTTAGCTGATCTTACAGGGTAAAGGCAGTGCTTGATACAGCCTTACAGAAGTTCAGGGAGTGGATATTTTTAAAGCCAGTACAAATAACTGCATTGCCTTGACTACGGTGTGGAGATTTCTGCTTCAGCAACTAAAGACCACTCAGCTGTTAATTCAAAGCTAATTCAAACAGCCAGAGCCCTGGCTGTTTACTGAAAGGGGGCTGAAACATTTGGAGCAGGACTGAGATTTTTCTCACAGCTTTGCACCACTCATGACATGCACTGCACATGACAGCCATGTTACACAAGCTTAGATGCATTTCAGAAAAGATCAGAAGCCATTTTTCTGTTTGTCTTTTCTTATAGAAATGTCATTTTCTAACTGGAGACTTATGCTTAAGTATGGAAAAAATGAAATAAAATAAATAAAATAAAATAAAATACAAAATAAATAACTAAAAGAATGTCCACTTTTTTAAAATTTCAATAAGTTTTGTTTACAGCTGTGAATGGCTTTTCAAATAACATTTATAGTATCATTGGCTATTTACAGTTTCAAATAGCCAATGATATTTCTGAGCAAATTCAATTAAATTTTTTTTGTTTTAATTGTATGTGTTTTGCAAATTAACAATTACTGTTGACATTTTCAAATTTATGGTGACTTATTAATAAAATAGTCCTGTAGTTTATGTGACATTTTGCTATAGTCTTAAATGTTTAAGAGGGCTTTTGTGCCTTTTCAGGCAAAAAGGTTTGTGAGAATTTTCCCAAATATATAATCAATTTAGTAACAGATCACAGAATTTTGTTATTAGAACCATATAGATTGAAGAGACCTGTGCAGATCATCTCTAATCCAGTGCACAAAGAGCCAGCTAGACCAGGTTGCTCAGGGGTGGGTGCAATAGGGTTTTGAATATCTCCAGGAGTGAAACATTCATAACCTCTCAAGGACTTTTTTTGCCACTCTCATAATAAGATTCTTTCTTATATTTTGTAGGAGTTTCGGTTTTGTTTCATTTTGTACCGATTGATTCTTGTCCTGACACTGGACACCCCTGAGAAGAGCCTGGTTCTGTCTTTGCTACTCCCTCCATTAGGTGTCTATATACATTGATAAGATCCCATCAAGCCATTCTTTCTCCAGCCTGAACAGTCCCAACCTTCTCAACCCCTCCATGTGTGCCAGGTACTACAGTCAGTCCTCTAACATTCTTCAGATCCTTGGCTGCCCTGTCTCCAGATGTGTCTCACTAGGGATGAGTAGAGAGGAAGGATCATCCCCTTTGGACTACCACCTGCACTCCCAAAAAATGCTGCCTAACACTGCCCATCACTTCCATTCATCATCTCCCTCCCTTGCTCCTAATTCAATCCACACTCACCAGCATGGCAAGAGTGTTGGCAAAGGTGCTCTTGCCCTGCTCAATAATGTGGCTCCCTCCTTAGTTTTCCTCCCCTCTAAGTGCAGTGCTGGACATACAATTCAGAGAATATTTTCTTGAAAGACAAAGCTGAGTGAATCTAAAGCATAAACTAATCTGAGGCACAAGAGGATGGCAGGGTAATAGTTATGCATAACTAACAGAAGACCAGTAGGAGGGATTTTTAATGAATGTGTAAATTCAGGGAGTAATACCCTGCCTGACAAATGGCAAACATAATAGGCTACATGAAAAAGGAAAATAAAGGTGATCTCTGCAATTATGGGACTCTAAATTTGACTTAAATGCTTTGCAATGTATTACAACCATCCTTAAAAAAAACAGTTACTGAGGACCCAGAGACAAAGGGAAATTAATAAACGATCCATGTGGTTTTGTCAAAGGTGGTACCCTAATCTAATACCTGTATTTTTTTAAGGACTGGTATTTTAGATTATGTGAAACAGTGGATTTAATAAACGCAGATTTAAAAAAACAACCAAAAACCAAAAAAACAAGCCAAAAAAAAATCACCATAAAACCACCCGAAAGACTAGATGCAGTTTTCCATAGGGAATTACTGCTCAAGGAAAGGATGGTGAACATGGATATAAGAATAGTAGGCTCATAAAGAGCTGACTAATGAAGGGACTGCAATGGCTTATGTTAAAAGAGATGAATTGTATTGGAGAACAGCTCCTATTTGTATTCTCCTGTCATCAGTCTGAGACTGGTTCCACTTAATTTGCCTATGACCTAGAGATGAGAAATAGATAAGTGTTCATCCAAACTTTTGGCTGGAAAAACTGGAAGATGCTGCCAATACCAGTGAGGACTGAATCATCATTTAAAGAAAATTTTTGAAATTAAGTTAAAAAGTCTAGATGTGTGTTGAAATTTACAAATGCAGAGAGGAAAGCAATGAGCTTTCATATAAACGGGGAAGACATTACTTGAAGGCAGAAATAAACTACCTGCAGGTGGATTCACTGCCCTGTCCTTGTCCTGTACTCATCCCCATGGCCTGATTCCCATGGCTGCCCTCCTGCTGACTGTGTTGGGACACTGTGGTGCAACAGGTCCTGACTGTGAGGCTCCATTCTGTCCAAAATCCCACCCCCTAGGGAAGCCACTGATCTTCATGGTACTTTGTCACTTGTAGTATTGTGTGTAATTCCAGATGACTAGGATCATTGCACTAACTTTATCAGTAAACTATATATTTACATCTTTTTGCAAGTTTTGTTACTTCCTAAGCATGCAAAATCACAACAAACATTGTATCCTTGGTTCCCTGGAGCTGATTTAAAAATTTGTGAAGACAAATTAGAGTAGTTTTTTTCAGTATAGATTCAGGTTTAAATTTTCTCCCCATTCCATCCCTTTTCTTTAATGAGAAGGGCTAATTCCGCATTTGAAAACTAATCTTGAGCTCTCAAGCTCATTATCTACAGTCCACTTCCCATGATTCCAACAAAAAGAAGAGAGAAATATCACAAAATTCAAGACCCATAGGAATGGGTCACATAACGTTTTCCCTTTAATCTGAGACCCAATCCTCAGCTGGGTCACACCCACCTAGTACAACACTGAAATGTGTCTGCGTAACAGCGAATAACATCTGGATGATAATTTCAGGATCTTATTTGGAATTTATGAATTTGGCTATGCAATCATGCCCAGTCTCTGAAGAAATGTGAGATGAAATTTAAAATTGCTATACAGGTAAACCATGGGAGACAAGCTGCCAATTTACACATCAGAAGCCATCGGAGGGAAATTTTGCACAATTTCCCATTTTTCATTTCTAGGCAAAAGATCAAGTGTGGAGGATCGAAATCACCTTGAGATTCCAGCCATCTTTCATAAGCATCTCAGCCAATTTTTTAACACTCAAGACATTTCAATAATGGCAGAGATATTTACCCTGCAGAATCATTTTGAGCTGTATCTTGCTTTTTCTTTTAGTTCAAACTTCATTCCTGCTGCCATTAGGGATCAGAGTTTTTGTTGCTAATGAAGCCTGTTTGTTAAAAACACAAGTAGAGGTGGGCACCAGTGAAAATTATGTAAATGTATTACAGTTTGGATACTCATCCTCTAAAGCCTGCTTTGCATATGCCAAATTCATTTTTTTTTTCTCTAAAGAATCACTGGATTTTAATCAAATGTCACTCCTTCATCCTCAGTTGGATTTGAACCATGAAACTAAGTTGCAAGGCTTTGTATCTTGCATTAAACCCCAGCACATATCCAGTCCAAGGCATTCTCTCCTGTCAAAACATGGAATTTTGTAGTGGGATCAGGAAATGGCATGACATTCTTTATTCACCAACCAAATCTGACATTCAAATTATAACATACCTCCATGCTACACTGGTTTAAGTTTTGTGTTGCTCTGTGTGTCAATCTTGTTTCTTCTTTTTCATTTACATCTCTCTCAAGTCGGAGAGCATGGAGGGCTAGGGTGGGCTCAGAAATCACCTTACTAAAAAGGTCTGCTTTGCAGATTTGTACATTACCTTCTGCTAAATATATATGAGATTTAAATTGTGGCATCTAATTCTAGTGAAATGCAAAAACAAAATGAACAATATCAATTTTTTATCATCAAAAGGACAATAATGAGACCAAAAAATATTACAAATATACTATAGCACCATTAAAATTTTAAATCTCCAGTCTTATGGTCTGCAAAAGTTGTGCTACTGGTGAGCATGGAATTTTATCAAGTCCATTTAATTTGCTTTAGAATAAAAATCAACAATTCAGAATTTAATTCAAATTCTGAAGGAATACTTGACTCTTGATTACAATTTCAATTACCTGCAATTCCTAAATGTTGAGTTGTACTTATTACTACCAAGTTCCTTGCTTTTCTATTCGTTACATATAATTGCTACTTCCACTTCTCCTCCTATTATGTATTTTTGCCTGGATTTCTACAGAAAAGAAAGCTTCTGTAATCACTCTGTGATTGTGTGTTTGTGGAGAGGATATGTTTAATACATTTCCTAGGAAAAAAAGTAGGTTTAACCTATTGGCTATTCTGAAAGAAATCTGACATCTACATAAACTGTTATAGAGTTACTAAGTTCCTATAACTTTTATGAAATAGAAATTTGCACAGAGACTTGGAGCTCATTAAGAGAAAAACTTCCTTAGGAATTCATTTATTCCTATAATCTCCATTGGTGAACTTTTCTGAATGACCTGGGAGAGCAGCTTCAATTAGAGATCACACAGTACTTGATACAATGCCATTGAAAAGCAAAGCTTCATCAGGTCAACTGATTTTAGCTGAGAAAAACTTCTTTTGGAGTGCAGAAATTTGCAGGCTTCTTATAGTGTATATAGAAGAAAAGTTTTCAATAAATCTTCCACATTTTAGAAAAGTTTTGTCTTGTTTGTTTATATATCATTCCATGCAAATGTCATAGGAAAAATGTATTTATGAGTGCAAAACATTTTAAAAACAATGAAGAAATAGAAATGGGAAATTAAAGAACAAAAGCTAATAGATTAATTGATAAGAAATGTCAATCTATTTTTATATTATTGTTCCTAGTAATGGAGAAAAAGAAGAGAAATGGTGAAAAACTATATTTGAAGAGAATTACTTCTGAGGGGTCTTTAAAACCTAAACTAGAAACACAAAATAAGTTTTAAAATTGCCGTAATGAGTATTACTTGTTTTGCCAAGTATAATTATGATCTTATCACTGAACTCAGAAGACAAACAAATACAGAAGAGACATAGAATGTATAATAAGAGAGATTGTAAACACAAAATATGATACTTTTTAAAAATCTTGTTTGAAGATGATACTTGATGACATTCAGAAATGCAATTACTTCCCTTCTTGAAAATTGCTAATGGTCTTTTCTCAGCAAGCTGTGCCTCACGAAGAAACAGGAATTACAAATTATTTTGTTCTCATGACTTCAAGAGTAAAATAGGCAGTAGACATATAGATTGACATCTGCACTCTCTGAATCAAGAGATTAAACCTTCTTCATGTTATTCCTTTTCTCACAGAGATTCATATTCTGTGCCAGAAAAGAGAATATAGCCCCTAGTGTTGCCTGGATTTATATTATTAGCTGAATAGTGGGCTTCAAATATCATTCAGAAGACTTCCTTGATTTTGTTGGGGATGCATAGGTGTTCTGGAATGTTCCAAGTTGCTCATCCTATCAATCTTCTCATGTTCTATGGAAATAAGATTCAGGGATATGGAAGTGATATTTTTATAACTGCATCTAAATATCTGTGCTCTCAGAAT
Organism: Pseudopodoces humilis; assembly: GCF_049639895.1. NCBI lineage: Eukaryota > Metazoa > Chordata > Aves > Passeriformes > Paridae > Pseudopodoces > Pseudopodoces humilis. The sequence continues at coordinate 83,534,567 of NC_142201.1, read as the reverse complement.
TGGTGCACCATAAAGAAAGTAGTCAGGCCCCTGGGAACTGCTAGCCACACCTGCACTAGGATACACAAAGGAGAAAATATGATGAGAGAAAGAACAAATACTGGGGGCCCTCCAGTTGATATGAGTATCTTTACTGTTCATTCATGACACTGCACTCATTTTTTTCTTTTTCCTCTGGTTCAATCAATATTCTCCAAAAAAGCAGGAGGACCACAGGCTCATTTACCCTGTATTTGCTTCCAAGCAATCAACATGAACCAGCCAAGCACTACAAATTATGTAAGAATATTTTCTCAGAATCGATGCTGTTAGAATGGAATAATGAGTTTTCCAAATCTCTTAAGTAAACCAGCAGATTAGAAAGCAGTTGTCTTGCTACAAAGGCATGAGCACAGATCCTCCACTCCTTTCTCCAAGAGCAGATATTGAGCAGAGGATAAGTGGGTTTTGCTGCATGAAGGAGCAAAAAAGATGGAATATAACATCAGTGTAAGCTGATACTCCAGTCCCTTGTTGAAGTCTGCAATCAAGAGAATTTTGTAGCAACCCAGAGGCTATTTTAACTAGGGGAACATAACCATCACACCTTGGAGGGACACACAAGAGGGTCTGTAACTATACTCCTCTTATTTCCTATGCTATTATTTTTTCCCAAACTTTCAATAAACAAAACCAGTCCTTCTTACCTCTTACCTATTAAAGCCAGGTAAAAAGTTTCATTTAAGATAAGCAAGAGAGAGTCAAACACACTATAGCCTCAACAATTAATCAAAAACCTGAGCAAAATGCTATTTAGTGCAAAATTAAACATTTTACAATTGCAGACCAGGTTCTGTACATTTGAAGATCCTAACTCCCTACTGCGTTTACGCAGCACCACTGCTGTCAAACAGCAGGAGCACAGCTGAGAGTCATTCTCTAGGTGTTGTGCTAGCTCCATGAAACATGCCTTAACAGCTCAGTCCCTAATGATTTCCAACACTGTGTGCTACAAAGGGAAGGCACTGAGAGCCAGCAGGTCAGCATTAATCATTTCCTCACGGACAGCACTATGAAGGGACACCACTGATATTAGTTTAATAGCTCACAAAAATAACCAGTATAACCAGAGGAATCTCCCCAGAATCCAATCGGGACTTTAATGGAACTGTCAAACACTTTGTCTGACTCTGCTGCCTGGCACCTGGATTTTGTATTTATGCTTATGCTTAGGGACCATGAGCATCCCTGAAATCAGACCTTACCATTTATATGGGGTTAACACCGTTATCAGTAGCTTCAGTGGAAAGAGATGCCGATTCAGATGCTACAAGCTTATACAATCTTTTTCTTTTACCTACAATTGGAAGAATAGAGCAGAACAGTTTGTGTTTGATCATATCAGAGCCACTGCGGCCCTCTGGTGATTTAACTCCTCCCTTCAAAGCAATGGTGCTGAACATATGCTAAAACTGCAACATCACTGATGCCACACTTGTCTTCTCTGTCTCTAAAAGATCTCTTTACGAGCATTTCTGTGCTGTATGAGGACTCAGACTCTCAAGTCCCATGCCAGTCTATTCCACTACCTGTTTATTACATGTAATTAGAGAATGTAATGCTGGAACGCCTTGAAAAGCACAATTATATTATTTCCTTGTTTCTGAGGACATAGGCAGTAAGCTTTACAATTTTCCTAATTGTCCAAGACCTTTTACATTTTTGCTTCCTTTTTTCCCACCAAATAAATATGAACCTAGTACAGAATAAAAAAAATGCTGGCTTTATGCTTGAGCTTTCATTTCTTTTCTGAAAGAAAAAATGAAAAGGTAGAAAGCTAGCAGGAAAACACCATTCTTGTGAGAATAAGTGTACAAAAGCATGCATATATTCCTGTATTTTATTTTGTACAGGGAAAACAATGAGGAACAGATATGTAATAGAATATAAAGAATTATCCACGATTGCAGGGTTTGTCAGAACATTTTTCTTTTTAATTTTATATTGTCTATAGATATGTTTAAAATCTGGAAAAGGTAGAGATCTGCAAGAGCTCCAAAAGACTCTTAATATAAAAGCCAGGCTTATACACTTGGGTTTGAGAGTGTAGGCCTAGAGATGGATGGAGAGGTACAGCAGATGACTTTACCATCCACTTGGATTTTCCTCATAGTGTAAAGGACGTTTAGTGTACATGATAGTCAATCTCTGAGACATGCACCTACATTTATGTGGGTGCATGTAAAGACATTGTTGTGGAATTATGCGGTAGGATAAGGGTACATCCAATGGAATGATACCCCCAGCAGGATTAGCCTATGTAAAGATGCATCATTTAGACAGTTAAATGCAGAAAAGAAAGGAGAGATTAATGTCACAGGCATTACGAATGGCTGACAATAACAAGTGGTTACTCACTTATAAATGGATGCAATCTTTCAGATACTTTAGGAGAACAATCGTAAAAACAGCCCTGATAAGGCATCAAAGCAGTGTTGCTCCAAGTTGCGGCAAAATTTTCAAATTTTTTATTTTTTCCCCTAGTGTGAAGAGTTCATGCACATGCATGACTTACTGATACCATTCCCTACTTTCCATCCCAAGTATCAACCTGCCAAATAGAGTCTCTGTGTTCTCTGGGCATCAGGGCATCAGTATTTGCCCTCTGCTTGATAGCAGTGATGGAGTCCTAATGTCATGAGTCAAATGTTGGAGAGGGTTCTTTTAGATTGTAACAATGCAATGGCATTCACCATGCTACGCATCAAACTCCATCAGAAACCTAATCTGGCAGAAATAAATTATGTCCAAATCAAACATTACAAGGACATGGAGTCACATTCTCCTTACACAAGTGATACATATGATACTACTACAAGGCAGGAGACCTGAAAATGTTACACTTCAGTAAAAATATCTTAGCTCTAGAAAAGAGAGACCATCTCTGCCACAGAAGCTCTGTTCAAATCCAAACTGTTCTGTCCCTCTCATATCAAGATGTATGAATCACAGGGGTCTAAAATGGAAGGATTCCACATTTGCTATCAGTAAGAAGTAATATCTTCTTGCTGTGCCCAGTTTTGGGCATCACAATATAGGACATTAAAGCTAGTAGAGAGCATTCAGAGGAGCGCTAAAAACATAGTGAAGGCTCTGGAGGGGAAGATTTATGAGGCACACTTGAGGTCACTTAGTCTGTTCAGTCTAAAGAAGAGGAGACTGACAGGAGACCTCATGGCAGTCTGCAGCTTCCTCATGAGGGGAAGAGGAGGGGCAGGCACTGATCCTTCTGTGTGGCAATCAATGAGAGGACCCCAGGGAATGGCTTGAAACTGTGTCAACAGCAGTTTAGGTTGGATATTGGGAAAAGGTTCTTCACCCTGAGGGTGGCTGGGCACTGGAACAGGCTCCCCAGGGAAGTGGTCACAGCACCAAGCCTTACAGAGTTCAAGAAGCATTTGGAAAATGCTCTCAGGCACATGGTGTGGTTGAGAGTTGTCCTGTTCAGGGCCAGGATTTGGATTCAATGATTCTTTTAGGTCTCTTCCAACTCAGAATATTCTACAATTCCATGATCTTCGTTAGCAGAATCTTGATGCCAAATTTAAAGAATTGCACGGATAGGTAGAATATCAAATAAAGAACAAATTCTGCAGCTGTTTCCTTCTTTTTGCTATGCCTTTATATGGTCTATATAGACATTTCAACCTCATATCTCCTATGAAAGAATCACCCCATACAACTTCATCTCATATGTCCAAGTTTCCAACAAATCACAACCCCTCACCCAGTTTTGATTCTGTTTTCTGCTCATAACTACGCAGTCTGAGGACTGAAGGTAAATTATGCCATCTGTTTTTTCCACAAACAACTGCATTACAGCTTTCCATGTTCCTGCTTCTCAATCCTCATAATTGAATAACTAGTTTAAATGAGAATCAGGTTTTGGACTAATGCAAACACCTTCTATCACTGAGCATTTTGATACAGTCCTGGCTAATGTTTAACAGAAAGCAAGAGATAATGGAATGATTTCACCATGCTTGTCCCCTTCATGCTAGTGGAATGATATTATTTCTGTTATGTGCTTTTTCTCTATTACATAACTGGTACTTGAAGAATCTATAAAAACAGGAGGATACAGAAAACACCCTACAGTTGTATGAAGATGCCAAACACAGAATATATACTATATATATTATATATAGAATATATACTATATATATATACACACAGTATATATAGAATATATACTCTCTCTCTCTCTATATATATATATATATACACACACACACTATATATAGAATATACTCTCTATATATATATATACTATTTTTTCCAATTGTTTAAATTTTGCTTTGGGATTATCAACAAGTTGGTTAAAGAAATAAACTTTTCACTGGCACCCACCCCATCAAAAGAAACAACCTTCTTGCTCCCAAGGATAAAGATCCATATCGATTAACACAACGTCTCTTTTTCCAATCAGCTCCAAGAAAATGTTTTCATAATTAAGATATTTAGTTTAGGGTCTGATCCTGTGCCTCACCATACCTAACTTCCCCTTTTTCAATGCAGAGGTACTAAATGTGTTTAATTTTAAAAACTGGGGCAAAAACCCCATCAAAGCCAGCCAAAAGGTACCCTAGTGTGCATCTCATTAGTGTCTAAACACGAGCCAAATTTTCAAATTCAAAGTAAGTGATGTTTAGGAAGAAAAAGGCTAAATTAAGTTCAACACTGAATCTAAGCTAAAAGTCTAGTTTTTCTGGATTTCAGGCAGAGCAAAGAAAAAAAATTGTCAGTTTCAGATGCATTTTTCTTTATGTTTTAGCACCTTAATGTTCATATCATATAGATGACTAAGTGGTAGAAAGTTGATTTGCAATCGTTTCAGTTGCCAGTTTTTTCCCACAAGAGGTTTTCTCTCTCTTTCTTCCCTTCTTTCTTTTCATTTTTCTTTTATTTTTTTCCTTTTTTTCCTGCCAGATCATACAAATCAATGCTTATTCCAAACATGAAAAGCACTGTTTTGAAAACCAGTTAAGGTTGCCAAGGAAACTACAGTGTTGTCACTCTCACATAATTTACAAAACCTATGCACTTTATGGCAAGGAAATGAATAGTTAAAGGCATTATAAGTCTTATACTGACAAAACAATGAACACATGCACTATTTTCTTTGGGAATATTGAAATGGAAAGACAAAACCTCTGATCCTAAGAATCCAAGAACATGTGGGTTTCCCTTGAAAGCTAACAGTAAATTCCTTTTAGCTATAAGCAATGAATGGATGCTTTTTCTAAGTTTCAGCCAGCCAGAAATATGTTCAGAAGAACTTATAAACTTAATGTTTTAATAAAATGACCACCCAACTAGAAAGAGGTCATCTTTGCTTTGTACAGGAATGCTGTGAATATGCTTTGATTATGAAAATTAAGCAGAAGGCATCTCAAGCTGTGCAGCCAAACTGGGCTGCCCATGTTTGGATTAAATTAGAACCCACACTTCAAAATATTGGTAATTTTGCCTCATATTGTTTCCAATCAAGTAGATGGTCAGAGAAAAATCTGACTGACTTCAAAGAGGGAAAGGTTATGTCCGCACTTCCTACAAAAATGTGTGACAACAGAATTAATTCAAAATGCAACAGCATTTTCCATTGCTGTGGGGAAGTATTTAATGAGTTTGATTGTTTAAAACAGTGTTATAAGAGAAGAATAAAATCCCATTTTGAAAATTACTGGAGTTATGGAAGGGCTAATGCTTTTCCACTGTAGTTCTGAAGTTCTGCAGAACTCTTAAAGTCTTTGTTACACTCTTTGCCATGTTTTCCAGATATATGCTGAGTGTAGAAAAAAAAGAGTATTTATACAAACTTCTCCTTGACACTTATCCACATTTCATTCTTTACCCCAACCTTAGCTCTCTTTCAGCTTTAAAACCTTCCTTCAAAACCTTACTAGAAAGGACGTTCAGTCCATCTGTCCTGGGTTGATTATGATGTTAAATTGTATCCCTATTCATCCACCTAACCCAGACACAGGTTTTGTATTCTTAAAATTCCATCTCAGAGTAAAAGTGAGTGGAAAAGAAGCACCGAGTCTGTTATCAGAGACTGTACTTGCTCCCCTCGCATCGGGAGTTTTGACTACAGCACAGACAGACAACAAGGCACAGATTGCCTTGGCTTTCCAGCTAGCCGGAGCAGAAAGGTCTTCCTGGACTGTTTTTCTTTCCCTTTTTCTGAAACAAATCGAACCTGCTCTGGACTGGGGACTCGGGGGAGCACCGTGAGCTTGCACCCGTGGACTACCGGGAGCCCAGCCTGGGCAGCGGCATTTTCCAGAGCCAGAGGGACTGATAACAGAGCGAACACCCACAGGAAAGAGACCCTCTGAAGTTTGTCATCTCTTCTGAAGGGTGAGAGGTTTTGTAATTTGATATCATTCATTTTTGTGCTGGGTAGTGCTGTGCCTGTGAAATAAACAGGTTTTTTCCACTTCTCTCAGAGAAATCTCTTCCCGGACCGGTTTTGGGGTGGGGGAAAGGGGCCACGTGGGTTTGCTTCCCTGAGGGAGCCCCATTGGAGGTTTTCTCCCATATTTGCCCTAAACCAGGACACCATCTTTTGCCAGACCAAACATCCTGCTTCTTGAACTGTTTGACATGACTGGCAATTTGTGCAATGGCAAGACCATGTGCAGCTTGTACACAGTGACCTGATGTGAGATGTAGTGACACCTGTGCTAACCTAAACATAAGCTGCACTTTACCACTATGTCTATTTCCATCCTTAAATTTCTACTTTGGTTTACCTTCATACCTGACTTTCTTAGGAATTCCTTAATTTCTTCCAAACAGTACAAATATTTCTATCCAAGCAGAGGCAGGGACATCTGTTTATTATGCTGATGGAGTCTTACCAATATGCATCAGCAGGATGGGTGGGCACACATACACAACAGCTTCTGGGAGCTTGCTTTTCTCCTGCATTGGAGGTCAACAGCAGAGCCCTCCATGGAATCACAGAATTATAAAATCATTAACATCATAAAGGACCTCTAATATCCTCAGGTCCATTACAGTGTTGTATCATAATTTATTTATGACTCTGCTTCTCTCATCTTTTTTCAGAATCCACTATTGTATGTCCTGTGCTAGGGAGTTGCTGAGTGGTTGCAGCCTGCAGAGGAAGGACTTCCTGGAGTCAGAAGTGCTGAGGCCATTTGTCTTTGTAGTGACATAATGATCTTCTTTGTGCTTAACCTCCTCCACCCCAAACAGCCAAACATAAGTGAAATTTATGCTTACTGTTGGTTCAACTCTTCAACAGTTAGTGGATGGAAATAGCACATCTTTGCAGGAAGATGCTTAGCAGTGATCTCCATCCTGTGCTAATATACAAAACCCTTAGATTGCAATAATTAAGATAAAATAACCTGTTGATGATGGACTTTTCTATAAGGCAATAAAGATTACAGAATACAGTAATTGATTTCTGGCGAGATAATAGAATGAATATATAAACCAGGATAACTAACAGCAAATGTTGTTGAAAGAGGATCTGGAAAAATAAAACAATTAAGATTACTAGATGCAAAGCATTATATAGGAATTAAACTGTAAATACACTGTGAAATGTTAGAATCACAGAAACATTTGGGTTGGAAGTAATATTCAAAGGCCATTTAGTCCAACCCCCTCTGCAATGAAGAGGCACAACTTCAATATATAGAGAACTGTGCTCTGGATTAGCCGTTGGAATTATTTCGAAAGCTTCTAACTAAGCATAATTCCAAGCATCAACCCTGCATTTCCCACCAGAATCCTCTATGTTCTGCCAGCTGTCTGTAAGATTGCTGCAGAAAGAGGGTAAGATTTTTGGTTCTTATTTGTGGAATGGAAAATATTAAATTTTGTATTATCTTGTGAGTAGCCTAAAATAAGTTATAATGCTGCCCCCCTACAGAGTTTGTATACAAAAAATGATTCTTGGAGAAGCTGCTTCATCCAGCCTAAGTCTTCGACTGATGGATTAGGTCGTGTTACTTCTTCCCCCTAAGTAATGGGTGAGTCTGGGCAGCTGCCTTAAAGCAGATGTCTAAAGATGTATGGGAAGGCTCCTGTCATGAAAGAGTTTATTAGTAGTAGAACTTCAATATATTTCATTTATTACTAGTGAAAGGGGAATATAATGGTCTCAGTGCCTATGAAAAATATTTAAATATCTCTAAGGGTAAGGGACAGCTGTTGAAAATTATGAAAGGAATTATGAGAATATGTGTGAACTTCTTATTATACATGTCTTTAAATACAATATTATTACTAGTAGCATGAGTTCTGTATTTTCATCCAAAATACACTTCAAAATTTTCAACAATTTAAGTTTCTTCATACCACTTTTTCCTTATAAACTTAAGTCTAAGGAAATTAAAATGCAATAAATTACATATATTTCTCAAGAGAAGATGAATAAGAATGCAGGAGAAAATGTCATAGGGTGAGATAAATGCTGTGTGAGCCAACATCGTGTCATAAAAATCAACATTATGAATACAAACAAGTTTTGCAATGCCTTCTATATCTGTTGTAGCAACAGATGTGATTTTACTGAAGGAATTTAGGGTGATTGATCTTTCAGATTCTCCCATCATCTCTGGTGTTGTGGTGCTCACTTCCAGACAAGTGATGAAAAAACACCTGCATGCTGCTGCAGCAGGAGATGCACCTGGAGTTTTGATCTTCTCCGTAGGTAACATAACACCCACCCTTAAATTAAAATCAGTACAATGATAAGACAAGGGGTAATGGTTTTAAAGTGAAGAAAGATAGATTAAAATAAGATATTAAGAAGAAATTCTTCCCAGTGGGGGTGGTGAGGCACTGGCACAGGTTGCCCAGAGAAACTGGATGCTCCATCTCTGGAAGTGTTCAAGGCCAGGTTGGATGGGGCTCTGAGCAGCCTGGTCTAGTGGAAGGTGTCCCTGCCATGGGGACTTAGATGATCTTTAAGGACTCTTTCAAACCAAATGATTCTGTAATTCTGTGATCTTACCTGATAGAAAGCATATTAAAACTTGTGGAAGCTCACTGGTAATGTAAATATTTGTCTACTAAGCTTTGATGATCCAGTCTACTTCCATGAAGAGTTAAAGAAATGCTGCTACTATGCACAATATTAGAGAATTTCATCCCATGTCAGCTTTAGCAGAATGTCAGATATTCTAGCTGTATTCAGGCTCTTCAGTGCAACCCAGTTAAACACACATTTGACATGGTATCCATTAATCTTACAAAGCACATCTTGAGTTACTCAATCTTGTGATATAATGGATTCCTCTCCTACACCTTGGATGAGCAATCAAACAGAGATTGACTTTCTTCATTTAGTCAAATAGATTTATCTAAGCTGTGTTTCAAATGACTAGATTAAGTAGGGCAATGTGGGCTTTTTATGTCTGAAGAAAAATCCATTTAATAGAACTGTTCCTTTGATTTTAGAGAGAGAATTACTATCAAAACACTGGACTCTTTCCTCTGTAGTTTTTTGTTATAATGATCTAGACAGTCTTATCTTCCTGTAGAGCAATTGAGGGTATTAATACTCCCATGACATGTCTGCAATAAAGTATGTTCTTGGACAGAGGAGACAAAGAGAGTCCCCACGTGAGGCCACTTCTGAACTATGGTGTGCGTGGTGATGAGGACAGCGAACAAATGTCCTTTTGTTATTGTGTCACAGAAATTATTTTCATGAAGGATTAATTCATTAAAAGCAACAAAAGGGCATTTTTTTTCCTTACTCATAATTAATTATGGGAAGACAAGTGTTCAGTGCAATAGAGAAGTGTAATTAGCTTGCAGCAGGGAATTTAACCACTCCATTGCACCATGGAGGTGATGAAGACAGAAACTCCCCAGCTTGTTAATATTCTGAAGACCTCTGCTGAACTGAAGGAAAACCTCCCAACTCCTTGTCAAGGCCATATCATGGAGACAGAGAACTCAATGACATTTTATCAGAAGAAAAGATCTCAAGGGCAAGAGAAAAAAATTCCTTGAGATTTTCCCAGAGCCATTCTCAAAAGTATAGGGAAATTTATATTTTTTAATTCAATATGAGTCTAATATGTTTCATTTCAGTTTATAAGTGAATTTTGATTTGAAATATGATCACTGGAAATATTCTACATTGTATAAAGGAATCTATTACAAACTTATCTAATACAATTTGAACACTAACAGTTGTCACTTTTTCTAATATTGTAACTTTTCTTTGAATTCAGAATTCCAAGCAGACAATATGAATATATTTTTCGGGTTTTTTTGTTTGTAATATTCATAATGTTAAAACAGAGAAAAATTATTTTGTTTCTTAGCAAACATTACACAGTGACCTCAGAGCAGTAAAATAGAGTATTCAGCTGAGAGTTAAGTGTTTCCTGAGATCTGCTGGTGAGCCTTTGGTTTGTGCAGGAAGAGGATTCCCAAACCACATTCTCACCTTGTGTGGATTTCTAGTCCATCTTCTAGCTCAGTGTCATAGGAATACATTGTCTGGCATGTGGTAGACATGAGAACACTGTTGAGTCATAAAATTGGGATTTTAGGACTGTGTAGCACATGAGACCATCAGAAATGCCAAATATATTTGCATCATAATCCTTATGATTTTATCCCACCTTTCTCGAGCTGTGAGCTCAAAAAGAAGACTTTTTGTCTTCTGTAAGGAAGGTAGTTGGCAGATTCCTGTATCCACACAGGGTGAGAAAATACAGAAAAGAGTGGTAAATCCATGACCATCTAGACGAATGGACTCTGAATCTGAGAGAATCCTGAATCAAGAGACCACAAATAATCACCTATTCTGACATAAAATGTACCTTTAACTGAATCAATAAACTGTGTCAGTGCCGTGCCCCCACCCAAAAATGTTTAGTGGAGTTCCTGCTCTTTCTGACTGAGCAGACATCACATTTCTGCGACTTCTAGAATGTTCCATATATTCATGACAAACAACAATTCTGCATCAGGAATGGTAATATTGGTGTGCCTTCATTCCAAAAAGAAAGTCATCAGAAATTCCAGGGAACTCGCAAAACAAAGGACTTTTTTCTAAAACTGGTGTGTTCTGTTTACAACTTCTTGAACTACATTAATATCTTGATGTAGTGTAAGTCAGATTTTAAGAATCATTAAGTCAGATATTAAATCCTATTCACAGTCTCTAAGAAGGAACCTACCTTTACACTGCCATATTCTAAAAAAGCAAACAAAAAAACCCCACAAAAAATATTCTCTTGTAATATTTTACTCATAATTAAGAGATTGTTATTTACTAGTAGGATACAAAGCACAAAATGACAACTATTTCTCTTAAAATCTTACAAAATTAAAATAAAGATAGATAAAGATATATAAAGAATAAATTGAATGGATTATGTTTCTAATAAAGAATCTAGTTAATTAGGAAATCATAATTTCTTCAAGTGTGCATCCACATCACCATCAGGCTCTCTTTTCAAATCTTTTCCAGTACTGACAAAATCTAAACCTAGGTGATTAATAAAATCTGATAGGACTATATATTTCCTGAAAACCTAGTATTTGGAAATAATGGACAAAACAGCTATCATAGTCAGGAAGGCTTAATAATATCTGAAAGACATTCAAAGTACTAAATCTGAAGGCAGTTTTGAAACTAATCTAAAAGTGCCTCCAATATAATACTGTGGTGTCACAACTCAAAACTATTTCTCAGTGTCAAATAACATGAACTCCATATTGCTAGTTCTTATTTGGTATGTCATTAAATAGCACCAGCACACCACTAGTACAGTGATTTACATCCAGTGATGTTCGGACCCACATAATCAAATGAAATTGTAATGTTAGCAATGGAAAAGGAACAGTAAAGCTGAAGAAATCAAGAAGAGAAGAATCAATGAAGAGATCAAGAATACTGAAAATTATTAATTTAAACTGAAACCTTGTCTTGGAAATTAGCAATATGGTGTGCATATATATTTTTTTCTTTCCCCAGCAGCAGCATCTTATATTAACTTTGATGAGCAATAAATAGATGGTTAGCATAACAGCCAAGGCACAGCTAATATTATTTCAGTTAATGACACTTGTGATTTGGAAGAAAAAGACACTTTGGACTTGACTGACCATGAAGGTGTCCTTACAGCTGCAAAAGTAGGTCAAAGTAGGCAGATTTGTCTTGTTCACATATTTCTTTTCTGTATTCCACAACCCTTTTCTTATTTACACTTGGAAGTGAATTCAGATGATTTGGGTTAAAAAACCCCAACAACCCTACAGGGTAATGCTGAACTAATCTTAAAGCCTTTGAAAAAACTCCACTAGTTACCCAAGCTGCTTTCATTACCCAGATCAGCAATATGAAGGGATTTCACTAGTCCAGCAATATCACAATCTTTTGTCAGACCCATACAGCTGCTTCACAAGGCCCTGTAAAATAAAAAAAAAATAATCCAACGACACTGCTTGATAAAAGCTTTCATACTCTTGACCTCAATAAATATTTTTCTTCTTTAAAGGGTCTACAGCAGTCCTTAAGACTTATTGTTCAGCACTATCCTGTTCTAAGGTAAACCTAAAACATAAGATACCACCAGAATCAGATGCTAAATAATTGGTGTCTCTTCTAGTAGCCTTCCAACAACATTGGAACAGGAAAGAAAGTAAAAAAAGTAAAATTTGAAGTCACAACTTTCTAGGAAATCAAAAGATAACTTATTTTTATGTCCACAACTCTAAAGAGTGCTTCAGATTTTGAGGAAGATATATTGGCCTTGAAAGTTTCTCTCTTCCACCACTGATTGCACAGCTTGCAAAACCTCAATTCTTGTAGATACTCAACACTCACTGGAAAAGTCTACAACAGCACAATCTAGTTTCAAACTGAGATCCAGCTCTGAAAGAAGAGGAACTTTTCTGACTGCCTTTGGAAGCAGTGATTTCAAGATAACCTTTCCAGTTTAAGTTTTGATTTTATTTTCCTTTCTTTGGCACCTGCATCAGTATGCAAAGATAGGCAGACTGAACCTGCGACTATGAGTAGAAAACATAGATCAGAAACCTAAACCTGCAGGAAAAGGAAGAATGTAATTTTTTTTTTCCTAACTGGCAATACTTTATTACTGTCACATAGCTGTAGTTAGGGGTAAAAGTCTTTCAATCATGCAATAAAGTGCTCTTAGCATCACAATAGGATATGTGGTCAGAAATATCATGTACTACCTTTCCTTTGCAATGGTAATGAAAATTCTTTTTCAAAGAACACTGTTGTCCATATAAATTATTCAACATCAGAATAGGCTGTATATAGATTTTTTTAAAAGGAATATTTCATTAACATGACAAATTACATCTTTAGTCATGAAATGCTTAGTTACCTCCATGAATTATTTGGGAAAGACACGCAATTTTGTATTTCACACTGTGGCAATTTATTCAATAGAACTAGTTAAATAACATTGGATCCAAGTATCTGCGGGTTCACACATCTTCATATTTCAAGGATTAATTAATTTAAAGTTTATTATTTTTATTCTCATGAAATAAATACATATTAATACCAGTTGGCTTCACTTAATTTCCTTTCCCTTTTTTATCTAAATGGACTTAGCTCTGAAGCTTAAATCAGAACTATAGAATCAAAGAATATTTTGGAAGGGACCTTAGAGATAACCTAATTTGAATCTCCTTGCCATGGGCAGGACCCCTTCCTGTGTGCTCAGAGAGCCATCCAGCCTGGCCTTGAACATTGCCAGGGATGGGACATCCACAGCTTCTCTGGGCAACCTGTGCCAGGATCTCACCAACCTCACAGTAAAGAATTTCTTACTAATATCCAAACCCACTCTCAGTCTAAAGCTATTCCCATGTCAGGGAATGACCTGGGTAGGGATCATTGATTTACTTATCACTTTGATATTACCTTGACATGAATATATTTTAGTGACCTGCTTGTAATACCAGCCGTGGATGGAAAAGTGACATTCTTGGAATCTTGTTCACATTAATTATTCAGTAATCAAATAGTCTCTCTTTTTTTGGTTTTTTTTTTTGGTTTTTTTTTTTTCCTGATTAATATATTTTAAATTCCATGTAGTTTAAATATCCACAAACTAACATAGTTATGGCAATTTACCACATATGTATACTCGGGTTCTCCAAGTGTGAAGGAAACCATGAACATTTTTGGTGGTTTTTTTTGACTTTTAAGAAAGAATTTTTGTGAGACAGAGTGGTTTAGATTATATACATCAGCACATAGGTCAGTTTCAGTGGCTTAAGTAAAAAAATGGTAGCTGTGTACACTATATTCAGCCTGCATGTAGCCCTGTGCTCATCACCTCAATTTATATCAGTGCAGCAGTATAATGACAGTTTCGTAAAGTTTAATCAAGCAATGCTTTCTACACATTTGCAGTTGTTAGATGAAACATGTAACACTAATGGAAAAAGATTTTACTACTACTACTAAATTAAGTTTCATTTAAAGGCATTTTAAGTGTTACATATATTTTGGTTTAAGGAGAACTCAGTGCTCAAGTGTTTTTATCATACTACTTTTGTGAAAAGGTTTTGCAGTCTTTTTGAAAAGGTTTTTTGCTTCTAATTTACTGCAGCATTGTTCATTTGTATCTGACATGCTGCTGGTTTAAATATTTTAACCATGAGATGCAGGTCAAGGTGTACTGTTAATTATAAATATTCTACTGTTGTTTTCTTCTTTGTAAAAGCTCTGTAATAGAAAAAAGATGAAAGGCAGCACAGCTGGCAATGAACTAGCATAAAAACACTGCTTTCCTTCTTCAAAGGCCTTGTTTACAAAATGTAAGGTCATTTTGGTTGGAATTGAAAATACAAGCTCAATAGGGTAGCTCCAAGGAATCACTCTGAAGGCAAACTAAACTTCAATTAAATGCCTTTTTTCCTTCCTTTTTATTTTTCTTGGAACGAGAGCAATTGGAAAACTTATGGAACAAAACTAAAATTCACATCCTCTTTCAAGGTGTTTTATGTAGATACATACACAATGAATTGCAGTTATTGGTTAGGAACAAAATAGTGACAGGTTTTTACCATGACTTTCACCTCACATACTTGCTCCAAACCCAATGGCACAATAATTTGAAAACCTTCAGAACTGTTTGCTTCTATCTGGTGATCTCTAGAAGTATATCAGTGTTCTGATTATACAGGCAGGTTAAATTACCTGTTTGAGCTAAGCACTCACCAAATAATCAACCTGTTTTTGTTTTGATTGGCCATAGCAGCAGATTAGGCTGCTAATATAGAAAAAGACAGATGTCAATCACTGCAGCATTTTAGCAATCTGCTAATGACTAATCTTATGCACTTTAATAATCCTGCTTATTTTAATGGTAAGGGATAGAAAACCTGAAAGAAAAACTGATTAGAGCAATGAATTGCTTATTTTAAAAAAATGTGATTTTAGCATAAATCTATTTTTTAAACCAGCTTGTGCTTGATTACATGTATTTTTTTTAGCGGTGTGGTATTAGTAGTAATTTTACTCGGAAGAAAAAAACCAATAAAAGCACACAGAAGAAGCAACAAAATAAAACACACAGAAAGCAACTGAAAAGGAACTTTAAAAAATGTATTAAAACTCAGCTCTTTAAGGAAGTATAGTTGTCTCCTTTTCTTATTAAGGATTGCAAAGTAAAGAGATGTAATGGGGTAAAGTCAAGATTCCTGCTTTTGACAATCAGCATAAGAGTTTTAGTAGCAAAAGGGAATACAAGCCCCTAGAAGCATGATTATTTTGGATGCCACTTAGGTAGCTAGGTTTTTTACATATGTGATGGGCACATCAAATTGGGAAAGGCAATTTAACAAGGTATCAATTTTTAAATTTTTTTCTTTTATTTTTTGTTTTTGGTTTTTTGGTTGCAGATCAAATAGAGCAGTCAGGTTGTTGGAAGCAGTGATGTCATTAATTCCACTCCTTCATAACAGAGTTACAGAAAGTGTAAGCCATTAGTCACCTCCTCCTGTACATATTTCAGTTTGACTGCTCTGCTGCTGCATGCTGTTCAAACATGTAATTTGGATGAGTCACCATGCCTGGAGGTATTTAAAAGATGTCCAGATGGGGCATGGGGGAACATAGTGCAGTGGTGGATTGGCAGTGCTTGGCTGATGGCTGGACTCACCTTAAAGGTGTTTCCTCACCTAAATGACTCTGTGATTAATAGAGACTTTTCCTGCAGTACCACAAAAACTCAGGTGTTTATAGATGACCACATTACACATGAGTATTTATTTAGACATGGGTGCACTGGTGTTATGTAGGGCTGTGCAGCCAGTTCGTGGGAAATATCACCTGTCAGAGGGAGGTCTGAACCTTGCTCTGCTGGAGGCTGAGTGTGGGCTAGCTGTGTCTGCTCTTAGCCCAGAGAGCCATCTCCACTTCTGAGGACGTGTGCTGAACTGCACTAGCCACATTGGCTGGCCTGGAGGTCATTCATCTACTCTGCAAAGGGCAGAAGGCCTTTAAAATCTCTGATCTAATGATTTATGCTGTGAAATGACCTCCAAATAAAACCCATGAATTTTCTTAAGCAGATGGATCAGTACAATGGGCTCCTACTCGCAGCTGAGTGACTTAATAACTTCATAATGTGGTCTCCTGCTTGAACAGAAATTCAGAGGAGGGTCGCTGACATAGTGTTTTGATTCATAGGTCTAACTTCCACTCCAGCCTCCTTTCAGTAACTAGAATCACTCCTTATAAGTAATCTATATGGAGTATCTATCTCTCCATATATGTAGTCTTAAATAGTTCTATATATGTAGTCTTAAATATTTATATGGCTTCAACTAATTGTAGGCAGAAAGAGAAAGGCAATATACTAAACTTGAATGAATTACTTATGTACTTCTAAACATGAACTTTTCCAAGCTCAGGGGATCTGAAGTATTAGAAAAGTGTTGAAAATTACTCTAAAAATGTGAATGTTATGACTCACCTTCCTGTGGTTATAGAAGAGTATACAACAAAGTAGGGAATTGTACACAAAGGAGCCATGTAATACCCATATGTGTTCTTAATGCTGTTTTCCCCCTGTTCCCCAGACTTTTGCAATTAAGAAAGGTAAAACCACAGACATGTCACTTAACTCTACTGGAGTGCATTAAACCCACTGGTTTGCTTTCTCTTCCTAGTGAACCAGACAGAGTAACAAACTTGCTGTCTTGGACCAGCTGCTAGCTGAGGAGAGTCTGGGGTTTTTAATGTCCTAGTTTTCCTTTCTCTAAGCTCATGACCCCCCTCTACTGTCTTATTCCTCTTTCCACAGTCTCATCATGCAACAATAGGATAAATTTTGATTTTCACACAGTTAAACACTGTCTGAGGCACCCCAAAATTATTTAACCCATGTATTATGAAATAATTTCTTTGAAGCAAAATTTGACCAGATATACCATTGGATATATGTGTATCCAATTATCCATACCCATTCTATACACAAATCAGTATATCTATGTGTGGGAGTAGTCTTTCCACAGGAAAATTCAAAACTTCATGTATTTACAAGATTTATCAAAACTCAGAAAAAATATTTCAGAAAGAGGAACAAAACAGATGTGTTGTTTTTTTTTCCTCTGTCCTGGCCCAACACAGAAGTGAAAATATCTTGCTTTCTTTTTTTCTGGGATGAAGCAGCTACACATTTGCTTCACAAAGAATGAGCCAATTGCTTTTCAGGTGACTGTAAATAGCAGATTTGTGGCAGAGAGTTTCAGATGAAGGAAGACATGAATTTGTCTAGAAATGCCTTTTAGACAAACAGGGCTGTAGGAAAGTCAAAATAACAACAGCATATTATCAGAAGGTGGGAAGAGCCGCGTTTGAACGGAAAGACCTGACAAACATAAGATTAGCCTGGCAACACATTTCCCAAGATAATAGAATCATCAGACCTGGAAAGGCAATTTCAAGGCATCAGGGTGGGTTTTTTTGTTGCTGTTATTTTTCACCTGAGGTGAAGTATAGTAGCTAGAAGGAGGTTGGAAGCAATGATGCCATTAACTCCAGATTTCTTTAAGGCAGAAATAGAAACCAATTAGTCCCTTCATTCTGTACAACTTACCCCATAGTACCACAGATGCTCAGATGTTCATATATCAAGTTCCTCATGAGTATTTAGACAGATGTTTATTGTTATTGAATCTCCCAGACATTGCCTACAGCCCCAGCCACCACCAGGTCACTCCACAGCTTGAGCTTGTCTATTTGCTCACTGCCCTCCCAGACTGGTGTCACCTGCAGACTTACTGGCAATTGAATTGTCACAGGAGGAACAACCGTGACAAAGAGCAGCATGAAAGAAGGCTGTCTTAATGAGAAGAGCTGGTCTAGATGTCAGAGAGTACCTCCAGTTTACTTCAACCTCTTTTATTTTTTTATTTTTTTTTGTGCTAAGAGCATTTCCTTTTAAATAGTGATAAACTCCCTGATGAAAGGGAGCTCTCAGTTATTGCCAACTGCACAGCCTCATTCACACCTGTGCTGTGTTCTTGCCTCAGCATGAATCAAGGATGTTTGCAGCCATAAAAAAATGAAGCAAGGTGAGAAACAGAGAGCCCTCTGACTTTTTAGATTGTGTTGCACTGTTCTGTCTCTTAATTACTAGTTAAGTGGAAGCTGATTAATGCTATGAGATCTGAAGCTTAATAGAGATAAAACAAATGTTCTTCATATAACGGAAAAACAGTGAAAGCTTGGAAATGCTGTAAATCTTCTTGGCTACCAATAAGTAACCCCAACCCCCATGTGATCATTAAGTGTCCCCAAGGATTCCAGCACTAATTTGTTTCACTTTTATTTAAAATTAGGCAATAAATTTCTTCCCCTAGGTAGTTGCTTAAGGCCACTTACATTGTACATTCAATTTGCTCAACTTCTCTGAAGAGGAGTTTAGCAGAATGCCATGAGTTAGATGTTAGGCATGTTAGATTTGGAAATTTCAGTTCTGTTTTTTCACTTCTTTACTCTGAATTTACTTACTCCAGATGAACATATCAGTGCTTCATGTCTGCATGTGTTTATTTTATTCTTTACAAAATGAAATATTTATTGGGTTTAAAGCAAGATTAGGTTGCTTGTATCATCTAGCTTTAGCTATACAGAAAATCAAATTAGTTTATGGCAAATTTTATCTTTATAAGCTATGAATATTTGGAATACCTTCCCAATAAACATCTCAGAAACTATTACCAAATGTCTGCAAACATAATTCCTTCCATTTAAAGAATGATGCAAGCAAAACTAATTCAGGTTCCTCAGGCCTTTTTAAACACTCCTACCTGGGAAACTGGAGTTCTTCAATTTATGCCAATATTAATACTTATTTGTATGTTTTCTCAGACACAGAACTCAGAAATAAGTAAACAATTAGAGTAGATAACTTTCATTCCTTGAATATGCAAGCTTATATTCATTTCCAGGAAAGGTTTAGCTGAATACAGGTAAAATATTGACTGTGAAGAATTCAGGGTCAACCTCTAATGCTGTTTAGCTGACATTCATTTTTCTTATTTCTAAGCTCACATTAATTTGTTAACTGCTTAAATAATTGCTTGATTCAAACACATTTTAATATTAATCGATTCAGACATTTCTAAGAAATATAGTACTCAAAATGAGATTCAAACATGGCATCAAAGCAATTTATTAAGTAATTAAAACTACTACTAGATGTGACAAATTGCACACTTTAAATAATTAAATTAAAATGTGATTACCTCCTCAGTCTAAAATTTTGAACTATTCTAGACAGTCTACCATTAAGAACTAAATAAACAAAACCCCAGAAGGTGACCACAAATGTTTGGGTTCTTTTTTCCTTTTGCCATTGTCATTAAGTGTTTGAGGATTTACTTTACAATCATGGGTTTCACTTTGAGACAGCAAGTTTTTCTGCTGATTAACAACAGGCAAAGCAAGCAGCGTTTCAAATGGGAAATAGTGAGATGCTCCAATGGATCTCTTGGCTACAGCCTGTTTCTCCCTTAATGGAACCCTTAATAGTGGTGGTGTAGATTACAAAATGGACTGGTACCCAAATCACTGATTCCACAAGTTAGAGCCTCCAAGAAATGAGGAGCACTAGGAGACCATAGGGAGCAAGAACAAAACTTCATATATCTTTATTTATGGCTACTAAAATGAGCTGTATTTGGTTTGTGTGAGTAACAGAGATGAGAAGCAGTGGTGGGGTTACTCGCAGCAGAAAGGTAAACTTTCCAGTAAGCACTTTCTGCAGCATCTCCACTCCTGGATGTACTGCTGGGAGGTTAATGACCTGGAGACTGAGCCTCTTCCTCAGCTGCTAGCTGAACTGATTACAGCTGAGCTGCACAAGCAGGTAGATTTGGCTGGAGAGAGGTTTTCATAACAGCTGCTATGCGTGCAAACACACTGGGTGGGATTAAGCTCACTGAACTTCAGCCACTGAAAAAATACTCTCTTTAAAACTATTGTATGTGTTTTCTCTATACTCAGAAGAGCTGGACAAGGACATCTGGGGTTTGATTTGTCTCATCCTGCAATAGATGCAAACACAGCTACAGGTACAGCCATGATGCTAAACAAAGCACATCTCTAGTTTGCTCCTTGATTGTACACTGTATTTGAAACTGCCTTCCTACTATTATTATTACTATTATTATTATTCTTATTATTATTATTATTATTATTTTGGATAAAGTAAGTAATTCTACCAAAAAAGAGGCCTGGATATCATTCTACAGAAGGTTTTCCATAAGTCTTGCACCCTAGAGGTAGCTAAGCCATGTTTGCCTTTTGCACTCAGCTGGTTCCACAACACTGGTCCAATAGCCCACACACAGCTATTTCCAAGTCAACACAGTTCAAAGGCATGTAACACAAACCTGAGCATGAGGCTATAGAAACATCACTCTGGCAGATTAAAAAATATCCCTCCTTGTCCTTCAGGCACACACATGCTTTGGGGGTGGAGGGTTTACAGTTTCAAGGGAGACCCAAGTCCTAGGGAAGTCACCAGTCTGTTAGTTAGCCCAAGCCAGTGTAAATACCAGGTTTGGAAACACTTGGCCCAGAGGACTTACCCCCTCTGGATAATGGGAATAGATTCAGAGAGAATAGAGGTCTTTCTCTGAAAGGAGTTTAGAAAACAAAGTTAGGTTTGATGCCCAACCACAAAATAGTGCCATTAAAAGCAGTGTTTCTCACTTTAGCATCCAGAGAAAACTAAATAATAAACCTCAGAATTTCCCCCCCACATCTAAACTAGCTCACAAAGGACAGGAAAATAATTCCCACAAATGTTGTTAGCTCAGTCACAGCATGGAGGTCAGGAATCATTTGGTGCTAAAGTGGCCAACAATGTTCTGCTGCATTTGTTGTCTGACCAGTAGCTGCTTAGAACTGCACAAAATGAAGCACTACTAAAAGTTAAGTGCAGCTCAATTTGCATTTTCATCTGCAGTTTTAAAAGCAAGCCAGTACTTCAGATTTTGAGATGAACAATACAGACTTTGTGCATGTTAATGAAGGTATATATGAATACTTAAATAGTCTAAATTCTACACATGTACATACCTGTATGTATATGCATACACATATATTCCAATATATATTAATAAATACAATTTTATATAAATATATTTTTTGGGGTTTGTTGTTTTGTTTAGGTTTTTTTCAGGGTAAAATGTAGTATTGGTGTCTACTTTCTGTCCATCTAGAATAAGAGGAAACATGGGGGGGGTTTTTGTTCTACAGGAAATTCTATGGGAAATTATATTAGATAAAATTATCAAATTCTTTGAAATATATGGATTTCAGCTGATTTCCAAGGTTGCCTGATTTTACATGAAGTACCACATGAAGTTGTGATTTCAGCATTGCTAGAGATCTCAGAAATGGATACATTGTCTTCCATCTACCTTCCTTTTTAAATGCTTTTAATAAGATATACATAAATTAAGAAGTCTCAAAGTGCTCTGAAACAGCAGACAAGATATAAAAATACAATTCTTAGTAGTGAAAAGAAAAAGACAATTTGAAAGGGTCTTGTCAGGTGAAGAATATCTTTGTTCATTGCACAGGTAACATCACATTAAAAGATATAGTGGCTTTCCTCAAAGCTTGATAAGATAAATATTTCTCCAAAAGGTACATATATATTCTTTCTGAGGAAAAGAACTATGAAAAAGACAGACAGTTATTGCTTTACAGAAATCCTGTATTGAAGTACTTGCTATTTTCATAGACACCAAACTTGTGGTGCTCCTTTTCCTTGACAGCCTTCCATTTGATTTCACGACTGTGTGTCAACACCTTTAGGAATTTCTAAATAGCTTTATTTTCACCTAACGACTGTCATTTCTTTCTCTTAGGCTCTGCTTCTCATGTGCATCCACTGAGTTTCATCCAATGTCCTATGCTGAATGACGTGAATAAAGGAGAAATTGTTATGAAATTACCATTACTATGTCCTGAAAGCAATTAAGTAAATATCAAAATTCCCATCTCCTGCAGCATAAGTCATATCAGGGTAAGTCCACCATATCAATCATAATATGCTGTATTTTCTCCCAAAACTTTTGTTTTGGAAATGTAGCAATAAATAAAGGTTCTAGAGTGTATATTAAGAACATAATTCTAGTAAAATATTTATGTAACAATAATTCTGAATGCAGCCCAACCTTTGAGTTAAATTATTGCTGAAGAAAGAATGATGTGGTATACAAGCTATGATGCTGGAATAGTTAGAACATCATAATTGTAACATCGGTGAAGCATGAATTGCGGTCTAATTATCATAATCGAAGCTCTTGCAATTATGCTGTCATTTCATTTATATTTACACATTTGGTTGAGGTATCAAGGTATCCTATTTTTATAGGTTAAATCAAATTTTCTGTTCTGTGTTCAGTTTGATAGACCATACTTGAGATATCAGTGAGTATCTTGCATTGGCAGGAGGCATCCTTCAGGAATGGTTACAACAACATTTTGAAATTTACACAGATCCTCATTCTTTGAGATATGTCATAACAGTAGGTGTGGAAGATGCTTTCCCACCCCTTTGGTTTATTTATATTATGAGTATGTCCTTTTGCTTACACACTGTAGAAATTCAAAAACATATAAAGCTTGTTTATACCAGTAGCAACCAAAATTTACTGTTATCTCAGTGACGATCGCTATGGAATAAGTGTGTTATTTACAGCTCTAGCTTAGTCCTGTCTCACAAAATAAACACCCCAGAAATTATTAACTTGGTGTGTATTTGATCACCTGTAAATAGGTGGTTTTGCTTTTAATGAAGTTACACTAGTTATTGTGTGCAGTCAAAAATTGAAACTGAAAAGACACAATTTTTAGATCATGTTTTTAGAACTTTTATCCTGAGGTGTTGGAGATGTGACCTTTTCTCGGATGGCTACAAAAGGAAGGTATGCTAATGAGTATTACCTCACTGATTTCTTGTTCTCTAGTCATCCTTTTTCTCTCTGCCTTTGTGGCTTCTATTTGCCTTTTTCTGTTGGCTCTGAACTGGATAATAGCTCTTCATTATAGGTTTTATACAAAGCTGAGCACATAAGGTATCTGATCTCTGACTGCAGCTCCGAGGCAGTATCAGACAAAACACTCTGGCACATGAAAGCATTCATATTTTCAATAGACCTTGTTTAATCTTCAAAATAAGCTGGTGCACCTTTGGAAAGCTGCTCTTAATAGGGTCACAGTGCTTGTTGCTCACCACAGCTACCCAAGCCAAAGTGTAATGCAGTCCTTAAGTATTACTAGGGATCAGGAGGTGCCTACTTAATGGGATTAACAATGGTAAACTGTATTCTTCAGCTCTAACTTCAGGAATTCTGGGAATGCTGAGGTTGTCTTTATTGTTACACCATTTTTCAGGATGGCCACCTTTGTTTTCTGATGCTGAAGGATGCTATAAATTGTTGCTGGAAATATAGAACAATTGTTTATGTAGACATAAAAGCTGTAATATCAGGGTGGGGAGGAAGACAGGGCCAGAAGATAAAAGATTCCTGCAAGTAAAGACATTTCAAAGTACTTTAGGATGGAAAAAAGCCTGATCATTGAGTCCAAAGATGGTCTTTTATTACATAAGTTAATTTCTGCTCAGGTGCAAAATATAGGATTGCTGGATTAACACCGCATAAAAAATCCCCAACTTTTAAGAGAGAAAAACAGAAGTTCTAGAGGTTTTAAGGGAGCTGTGAAGGAGGAAGGAAGCATATGCATATAAGTGATAAAAAGAAAAAAAGAAGAAAAAAATCTCCAAGGTGAAATCACCTGACAGCCAAAAAAGTGTTTCAGTGCAGAAGAGTGTAGATTACTGTCCCTTGTATCAGACAGAAAACAGAGGGAATTTAAAGCTTTTGTAAGGAAATATAAGTGTATTGGTTAAACTAGGATTTTCCTGTAGCAAAAGCAAGGGAAGATGCAAGAACTCACAGTTCCTTAAAAGCACTAGTATCCATTAATTCAATGATGACTAAAAGATGGGAAATAGGAACATCTTTATATCTATGGTTTGCAAGTGTTAAACAACTGAGTCTGTGAGTAGTACCAGTCAGAACAGTATTCATTTATTAGCTATCACCACAGGCTACAATCTAACTCTGGTATTTTCTTTCTTTCTTTCTTTCTTTCTTTTTTTTTTTTTTGGAGAGGGGAGGATTTTTAAGTTTCTTCTCCAGTTGTGTTTTTACAGATGTCTTAGTTGTTGAATTTTTTATGTCAAATGATCACACGACTTAAATCATGAAATTGAATATGCCTGAAAAGTAAATGATGACACTTTTAAGTAAAAGCACTTTGGATTTTAATTCATGAATATGACATCCAAAAATTAACAGAAGTTTGTTAGTCAAATCAGGGAGCAAAACTCATGCTTAATAATCTGATTTAAGGAAAGCTGAGCATTTATTTAAAATTGGAAATGTCTTCACTGCAGCTGTGTGCAAATATTCACTTGCCAATAACTATTTTCTCCAGAAAAATGTAAGCAAGTGTTACAGAAAGGATATGTTAGAATTTTGAAAAAAAGTATTCTTGAAGAAATTTAGGGACAGAATGGGACTCCACAAAGTATAAAGTTTATTGAGAACTAGGGCTGGCAAAATATCTTGTCTTTCTCTGTTGTTACAGTATGTAAATTCCAGCATGTTCCCATACAAAAACAAACAGATAAACAAAAACAAACAAACAAAAACCCAACAAAAAAACAAAAACAAAGAAGAAACAAAGAAACAAAAACTCCAAAACCAACCAAACAAACCAAACAAGAGAAAAAAAACCCAAACCCAAAACGAACCAACCAACCCAAGAATCCAAACCCACAACAGCAAAAAAACCCTCCCAAAAACCAAACCAAAAATTAACAACAAAAGTCTGGTTCTCAAAAAATATTACTCTCCTATGTGCTCTGTAAACATGTAAGCGGGTGGTGTCTTAGGTTTTCAACTCTTCAAGAAAGAGTTTGTCTTCTACTACTGTGTCCTGGGGTGACATACAAGGTTAATGTATCAGGTCAATAATTTCTAGAACTCAGGGTATGCAGGTACAGAAAGAAGAGAAAACCACATTTATCTTGGAATCTGAAGAATCATTATCTTAAGGGATAGTTACGGTACGTGTTGTGTGTGTACATTGCAGCTAGTCCAAAGAGACTGATGCAGGCAGTCATCTACAGCAACAAGGTATGAAATGCTCTGAAAACTGCCTTCTCTTGACTGGCTAAAATAGGGGAGAAGAGACAGTAGCATCACTGAATATCCAGGATCTGTTCTAATTTATGGAGCTTACCAATCATCTCCTGGATAAGGAAAGAGACAGTCTCTGGACTGTCTCTGTCCTGAAGTGCATCACTCATATTGTTCCCATCCCAGTTTATAGTCACAGGGCCGCTGACCCCCACACAGCCACTTGCTCCCAGTGGGATGGGTGAGTGAATCATAAGTGTAAAACTGGGAAAAGTCATGGGCTGACATAAAGACACCCTCCTAGGTAAAGCTAGAGCCATATGTGTAAGCAAAGCAAAACAAAGAACTCATTCACCACTTTCCATGGGCAGGCAGGTCTTGTTGCCTCCAGAACACCAGGGCTCCACCACATGCAGTGATGACTTGGGAAGACAAGCTCCATCACTACAAATATCCCCCACTGCTTTCCTTCTTCCACCACCACCACATATATATACAGTCTGACACATTTGATCAGCTGGGGTCAGAGGTCCCAGCTGTGTCCCCTCCTAGTTTGTACACCCCCAGTCTCCTTGCTGGTGCAATGAGATGAGAATCAGGAAAGGGCTTATTGCTGTCTAAGCACTGCTCAGCAGTGAAGAAAACATCCCTGCTATCAACACTGTTTTCAGCATGGATCTAAAACATAGCACTGTAGAAGCTAAGAAAAAAAGGAAAAGGAAAAAAAAAGAAGGGAACCCTTAGCCTTTCAATTCTGCTCCTTTGAAAGCTTAATAGGATAACAATCATTCCCTGAATTTAGTGAACTGATCAGAATTCTGCAGTAAGTATATGCAGTGGGTCCAGCAATGTCCCAAATTCATAAACTATTATTATGCTATTATATAAATTGATGGCACGTCCTCCCTTGAATCTCGTGCTCAATTCTGGTCATACTATCCCAAAGAAAGAGATAACAGAAATAGAAGATGTCTGTCGTAGGGCAGTGAAAAATTATTAAGGGCACAAAAATACTGCCATGGGAGGAGAGATGAAACAAATCGAGGCTGTTTAATTTCAGAGTTAAGTAAGAGTTGCTGTCACAGGAGCTTATTAAATCAGAGATGTTATGCAAGTCAAATGAGTTTTTCTGTTTATTCCTTCATGTAATACTAAAGGAACATACAAAGGAAAAAAAAATATATCATCTGAAATGAAATATAATTTGTATACAACACATTTCTGAAACAAAGCAAGAAGTTCAATGTAACAAGCTAGCAAATGACTCAGAAACAGCCTCCAGCACTCTGAGAAATTATTAGAAAATCTTTAGCTATACTGGATAGAATATAAAACTGGAAAGAATAAGAAGAAATAGAAAAAATACAGGGCTGAGTGAACCATGGCCCTTCCAGCAGCTCACCCATGTTTCATGGTCTGTACTGCACCTGCTCTCACTCTCACACAATGTCTGTGTGAGTTGTTCCTTGTTTATACTTTTCAGATGTTTGCCCAAAGTTGGAGGGTGCATCTGGTGAAGACAAACCACAGATGTTTAGTTCTATGATTTTTGCTTCTTAAGTCATTGCCGTCATACTAATAATTCTGTTGCTGCTCTTCACATCACTTCTAACCAGTGTGGTGTAGAAAAAGATTATCAACTTCACATTATCTTCTATATTATATTGACAGGCTGAGACAGTTCTGGATGTTTAGCCTGGAGAAGAGAGGGCTTTCGGTAGAGTTTTTTGCAGCCTTCCAAAACATAAAAGGGGCTACAAGAAGCCTGCAGAGGGACTTTTTACAGGGATAAGGGGTAATGGACCTAAGATGAAGAAGGAGGGTTAATTTAGATTAGATATTACTAACTGAAGTTATTTTGCTTTGAGTGTGCTCATTCTATTCTCTTAGAATAAAGTAATAGCTGCCTATACTGAAAGAGATCTGCAACTGATTAACTCAGTACTTTGCTTCAACTGAGCAAAGTAGAATGATCGAGAGAAGAGAGAATGGTGGTTTGAATATTAGCATTTTGTCTATAACTGTAAAATCTATATAAATGTCAGGTGTGCATCTTCCCATCACTTACCCATATCTTACAAATAAACTCAAAGATTGTCTTTCATATTCATTACAACAATTTTCCTTTTCAAAATCTTAAGGATACACTGCACTGGGTTTTATAAAGAGACAGATAAAGAGGCAGATCTCTAAGAAGATTCATATTATTCCCAGATGCAATAACTTGACTGAATGGTGCACATTCTAACTTTCAGCTTGTTGTTTTATCATATTTTTCCACTAATAACTAATTTACTTAAATTTTGGAATTAATACATTTGGAAATATGTTTTATAAGCACTAGTTCCCGTGTTTCATATAAACTGTTTAATAGAAGGTTTTTGATGCCAGTTGAGAGCACACTGCAAATGTCATAAAGCACGAGGCTTGATTAGTCAGAAGTCAACTGTGTTGTACTAAAGAAAAAGATACATCTCTAATGTGGGACGCTATTTAGAATATCTTAGAATAGAACACAAGAAGGGTGAAAAAATAAATTAGTTTTACTTTTCTCTGTTAGAGAAACATTAAGGGCAAGGCCACCCACAGCATGCCATGAGGGAAGTACCCAAACCAGTTCTGACACTGAGAGTAGCCATCCATTCAGTTCAAGTACATCCCAGCATATTCATGGCATCCTACTGTGAGACATGGACATTCCTCTGTGACTGGTACATGGTGTCCAGCAGCTTGCTAGCAGCTAGAGCATAGATCCTACATTGCAAGAGAGAAAGTGTGAGATAGCAGCCTTCCAGTAAACAAGGAAAACCTCTTAAACACCAGTTGGATCCATGGGAGAAAGTTCATTGAACACTACTAATTGACTAAATTTAGGTTTTTTTTACTGGGATAATGGAAGGATATTGTTTTTCAGTAGCAGTAGCTTTCATATTTAAAGGAAAGTTAGAAGGACTAGAAGAGTTCTCATCAATATATCTTTGCTCTCCCTCAGTAGAATATTATATTCTTAACAGAAAGTAAGGTACAGGCTTTGTTTTAACAAGGTTTGGAATTGTTCAGAGCCATCCATATATATAAAACACTAATGTTTTTAACAACCCTGGAACAAAAATATTTCACAAGGCCATTGTGGTATTTGTACAGTACTGAAGTGGGACCCTAAAATAATTTTAGAAATAATTTACCAAGACTTATAATTTAAAATTGCACTCAGTAGTTCAATTTCTGTTAATAGTTTTCTACAGAAAAACATATAAAAGAAATTTTAGCTGATGCAACTATTTGTAGCCAAGCTTCCTACAGAATAAAAGTTCCTTAAAAAAGGGATTCTTCCTAGTCAAATGTTCATTTAGTTCTGATACATTCAGAGCCTGTCTACCGCTGTCAGACAAAGCTGAGTGAATGGATGAGAAGCCGAGGATAAGCAGGAGCTAAGGGAGATAAAAGAGATACAAAAATGGCCAAGCTGAGACTCAGAAAAAGTTTCTTAGTCTCCAGAACATCCACTGCAGCACAAATTCTTAAAAATACAAAAGCTTCAGATGTTTCTGACTTCACTACTCACTGAAAAAAAGTCATTTTAAAATGAATCATCAAGCAATGGGACATCAGGCTGCCTTCATGAGATTCAGTAACCATACTGTTACTTGCTTTTTTACTCCTTTTTCTTCTTTTTTGCTGCATTGTGTTCTATTTTTCCTTTGTTTTCCAATATCAGTTATTAGATATTTTAGCTCCACTGTTTATTTATATTTATGTACCATTAAATCCCACCTACAACAATCCACTAATGAGACATTGATAGAGACAGTGGTAGTGCTTCATGGATGGATTAACCAATCCTCATCTGAAATATCTCAATAATGAAGGAGTTATTAGGACAAAAAAAAATCAAATATCAAATATGACAAAACAATTGCTGAAGGGGTCCTTCAGGGACAAAATGGATCATGCTAGCAAAGAGCAAAGAAATGAATCCTGTAGCACAGCACAAGTCACACCATATAGGCTGGTTTAGTGCACAGTAGAATTTATGAGATGTAATAAACTAGGGAGTTTCAGGTGTGTGTTTTTCTCTTCACTGATTTTACAAGTACTGTGTAACAAATAATCTCCAGATCTGACTTTTAGAATAGCATCTTAGCTCAGGGATGCTATTTTGTGAGAAACTGGAACAAGCAGAGTTACAACTGATATTGCCTGCCCTCTTGAATGTTTTTTCTGTGTTTATACTAAAGGAAGAGAAATGTAGTAGCTGCCAGGACAGTTTTGCTTTGACTTTTTCTTTTGTTTTGCCTTTTTGGTGTTTTTTGCTGTTACCCCCCCTATCCTTAAGGATGTCCTTACCCCTCTTTTATATTCACTAAAGTGAGAACCTACAGCTGTTGTTTCAAAGGCAGAAGGAAGACAAATATCTGTCAGTGAGTGTACAGTTGTTTACAGGGGGGATTGGCACTGCCTTCTATGCTGAATTAATAGATGATTTTGTGAAGCATTCCATACAAGCTAGTAATGGGGGATTTGGACAATGAATAGAGGAGGGAGTTTAAAAAATCTCTTGAAGGTGGTTATAGAGGACTTTTTCATACACATGACTATTATTTCAGCAGGGAAAAAAAAAAGTTAATAAACATTCACCAAGTTTTGATTCTGTGTTTAATAAACTTCATGGCCCAATGTCTAACCTTAGAGTTTTGGCTTTCTCTGGCAGAATTTGCTTTTAGTTGCAAGATTTACTATTAGGCACTGGAACAGATGTTCAGAGAACTTGCTGATGCCCCATCCCTGGAATGCTCAAGGCTGGGATAGATGGGGCTTTGTGCAACCTGATCTAGTGGAAGGTGTCCCTGCCCATGGTGGGGCATTGAAACCAGATGATCTTTAAGGTCCCTTTGAGCCCAAACCATTCTATGATTATTTGCTTCTAAAATAAGTACTTCACCTTACTTGACTGTCCCTTGTCAAACAGTGAAATTTGTGTGAGTGCCTGTGTGGGTTTGTGAATCTCTGTGTGTGTGTGAACTGCCACACAGAATATTTATCATCAAGATAAAAAGAAGTATTTGAACAAAAGTTATGTAGTGAAAAAGAAAATCTAATGAGGAATTGTCATGCTACATTGAAAGCATTACTGATTCATTACTGTTGTAGCTGTAATTACTATCAGTTTCTTCAAGTACCATGATCTGTCTTCTAATTTATTTTTCTGAATGAAGGTCCAATAATTAGTCAAAAACCCTTGAAGAAAACAAGCTATCTATGAGCTCAATGAGACTTCATGTTTCTTACACTCTTGGGAAGTTTATATTTCCTACTAAAACCCCTACACATCAAACTCCCGTGGTTTCTGATTCATTGTTTATTTTCTTTGCATGAGATTTAAATCTCTGCAAACACCCATTTATCTCTTAAGATCCATTTAGCCCCAACAAGGAAAATTTTACCCTTGAAGCATGAGATATAAGTAAAAATATATTTTCCTTATTCAGATTTGTCTTTGATCCATGGGAATTACAGTACTAGGCTTGGTCTTCCCAAATGCTAAATAGCTTTAGGTACAAAGTCCAGGAAATTCAGAAAAAGCCATGGAATATTCTTTTCTTCAATTTACGGAAGTTTTCACACCATTTACATTTAAGTTTTAATGTAGAAGGCTATTCAAAGCTAAGTGATTCTCTGTATGGCCAGTGGAAAACCAGGCTTCCCTTGGTCCTGGTTTGGGACATTTATTTGAATCTCTCAGTGTTTAGTGTTAGTCCTAACCTTCAAGAAATGTTGAGCACCATCAGGAAGGGCATTGCCAACAAAAGAGAAAGGATTATTTGGTGCAGTAAAAAAGCCTTGTGTATCCACAGCTTGAATTTCTGATCTGTTCTCCTCATCTCAAGAGGGATTTTGTGGAGCTTAAAAATAGTTCAGAGTATTTTAACTTAATCACAGTGGTAAAGGGAATGGAGCAGCTGCCCTAGGAAAGGGAAGAGCTCTGGCCAGGAAAATCTGAGGAGGAATATGATAATGGTTAGCAGAGTTAAAAGAGAGAAGTTAAGGGTAATATACAACTATTTGGTTGTTTCTTTGTTATTTTAACCCAAAAATCCTACTACAAGAAGGATGGAACAATAGCTAAAGCTTGCAGGAAATAAGTTTAAAAAAAAAATCTGAAACTCCTATTGAAAAGTGAACCTCCAAAAGCTGATGTCAAGAGAAACTGGTATGAAAACAGTAAAAGAAATTAATTGACTGCACATCCATTAAAATGTAGGAATGTAGCCACTAATATCTCAAAAAACCCTTGTTCTGGATGATGGGGGAATGAAAAAGAGTGCACTGTAGTCAGTGACAGGATTCAATGATTTCTATAGGCATCTTCCCTTATTGTCCCTCCTAGGGACCAAATACAGGGCTAAATGGTGCCTCCCATCAAAACACTTATGCTTCTTTAAATATTAAAAATTAAAATTGAAATTATTCAGAAATAAAATTATTCAGAAATAAAATTATTTCAGAAATAAAAGTAAAGTATGCTCATTAATGACCTGTTAAATGAGTAAAATAAAGTTTTGACAGCAGTTTTACCTCTTACTTTTCCTTTAAAGAGTTGCTAAGCAATGTGTAAGAGAAATTAATTCTTATCTTTAAATTTCTGGTTGGATCCCAGTGATTTTGCATGTGGGGTCAAAAGGCCATGTGAAAACCACATTACAGTAAGTATCCTGTTAGGGCATTGCTGTGGATTTATTCTACAGTATTGGCAGTTAATGGTGTTTTCTGATATAATGCATTTTAGATATATATCTTAAGATACACTGAATCACAACCTGCAAGTGCCTATTTTTCTCCATTGAGAATAAGATGTGGATTACTAGCTCCAATGTAGACACTCACACTGGGGATTTCTGTAGTGAAATGAGATGAATCATGACAATTCAATTTAAAGAGATTCTGATTTAGCTGGATAAATCACTCCTTGCTCTGGAAAATATGTTCAGTTTATTTTGTTAAAAGAAAAATACACAAACATAGAGAAAAAGAAAATCATATTGTGTCAAGCCAAATTCCCATCAAGCCCAGAATTCATGTCCAAAAAATAAAGTAAATGTATTAGTAGAAGACAACAGTGCAACAGCCTCCATTTCCAATAGCCTGAGTCTTGAATGACTCAAGAACCTTATGAATCAGAAATGTTATGCATGTGCTCTTAAGCTCATGCTTATGCTCTTAGCCCTGGATGTTTTTTATCTATGCATTAGACCACAGAAACACCCACTCTTTGCCATCCTTGTACAGTTAATGTAACACATGTAATACAAGAAAACAGTCTCTACTGTACCCCTGGGTAGGATTTGGTACCCCTTGAACTCTCTTCCCTGGTCAGAACACAGACTATGGTTTTAAGGCAGAGAAAGAATTCATTAGGTTTTGCATGACTTCATTAGTGCTTTCTGCTTTTATTTTTCTGTTTTAAGAGGCTTAACGAAGAAGTAGAGAGCATAGAAAATCCAACTTACTTTCTTCATGTTATGGTTTATCCTCAGTTGCAGACTAACCCCCACCCAGCTCCTCACTGACTCCCCCAGAGGGGTGGAGGAGAGAATCCAAAAGATAAAAGTGAGAAAACTCATGGGCTGAGATAAAAGCAGTTAATTAGGTAAAGCAAAGGAGAAGAAGGATTTAATTCCCCACTTCTATTGTACAGGGAGCTGTTCAGCTATGCCCGGATCTGTAGGTTTACACCACATCTAACAGTGACTTGGGGAGACAAACGCCATCACTGTGAACATCCCTGCCTCACTTCTTCCCACCCAGCTTTGCATGCTGAGCGTGACACCTCATGGTAGGGAATATCTCTTGGGTCACTCAGGGTCAGCTGTGTCTGCTCCCAACCCCTGGTGCTGGGCTGGGTGAGGAGCAAGAAAGGCCTTGGCTCTGTGTGACTGCTCAGCAACAGCAAAATTATCCCCATGTCATCAAAAGTGTTTCCAGCAGAAATTCAAAACTCAGCCCTGTACTGGCTACTATGTAGGGCATTCATTCTATTCCAGCCAAAACCAGCCCAATCAAACATGTTTAATCTTCGTAGTCATCACTGAAAACTGAAACAAAATTTGATCTTTGAAAAACCCTAAAGCAAGTTGTAAATTTATAGGTTTTAGCTGTCTATATTTAATATTTTTCTAGGTGAACAGACAAATATCAGTTTAATTTATAAAATTATTGTGGACTTGTTTTTATTATAATGTTCTCAAGTCCAAAGCAGGTAATATTCATCTAGTAATTACCTTTGACAAAGTCTCTGATTTCAGTAATAGGAAATTGAAATGAATTGAGCTGTCTTCAAACCCCTGGCTGTACAAATTGATGTTTATATGATCTTGATATTTTCGAATGAACTGTGTGTTTTTACCTTTCTTTTGTTGATGCTGCAGACCACTCACTCATACAACAGAATCAGTATTTGGATGAGGCTTTTCATGGAAACAGCAGCTGACCAACACAAGTAAGGATTTCGCAGAAGGTCCATAGTATTATATTTTGAAAGGGTGCAAAGCAAATCTAGGTGTGTTTTTGTGTTTTATTTTCCAGTGTATTTAAATGTCTTGGGCAACATAGACTGCATCACTACAACACTGTCACAACTAGTACAAAATCAATTTTATCAATTTTTTGTTTCATTTGTAAAGTCTCTATCAGGAAGAAAATATTTCAGACTCTTCATATCTTTTCTGGATTAGTGAACTGCATATTAGAAAATTTATAGAAGTCAAAAGCCCTTATCTTTTCTCACTATTATTCCACTGAACAAAGTAGAAAGATATTAAGTTGCAAAAACCAGAAATATAGAAGGAAAAAAAAAAATGGGGTGAACACACTTCCAGTCTTCTTGCTTTTCTTGGAACAAAAAAACCATGAAATAAACTGATGATGATCTGATTTAATTGGTTTGGGTCAGAACTGAAAAACACAGTAGAAAACTCCCCACCAAATAAAATTAAAACTTCTTGAACAAAAATTCAGGCCGGAAAGATTAAATAGGCAAAGTTGTAGCTTTTTGGTTTGCTTTTCTCATTCCAAGTGGGTGCTCCTTTACAAACTACCACATTATTGTTATGTATAAGAAAAGATTATGAATAGGAACACCTGTTTTACTCTGTCTAAACACAGTAATTCTGTTTCTGTTCTGCTCTTATTTGTTTGAAGTTACTTGGTTGAATCCACTGTTGGCCTCAAAAAGGCTGATTTAGGCCAGCTTTGTGAAGAGCTATATTCTTTAATAAGAATTACTCAAAAAAAAAGAGGTATTAATTGATCCCAATGTATATATGTGTTAACCCACATTTATATGATCATGACCTGTCCATAATCATTCTGGAGAAGAAATAATGGGGGTCCTCAAAGCTTTCCTTCTGGGTCATAAAAATTTCCCTTAATTATAAAAAAGTAGGAAAAAAGAGGAGGAAAAAGCAGAGAACCAGAAGGACCTGGTGTCCTTCTTGATACCTGAATTCAGCTGAACATACACAGGACAACAAAGTCTTCCATTTATAGAAGGCTGATGAAAATTTCTTAACTTGGAGAGTTGTCAAGCATTGGACCAAGCTGCCCAAGGAACTGGTAGAGTTACTGTCCATGAAGGTATTTAAAAGTGGCTCTTAGGGATGTGGTTTATTGGTAGACTTGACACTGTTGGATTAACAGTTGGACTTGATGATTTTAAAGGTCTTGTCCAACACAAACGATTCCACCATTGCATGATTCTACTTTAGACTTTAAAAAGAAAAATGTTACTTTAAATAATGAGTACTTGTCAGAAAGTCGTTTTAGAAGTTATGAGGCAAATAGATAAATGAGAGGAAAAGGATCTGCAGTTGTTCAAAGTGTTGTACCATTTAAATTGATTATTTATCAATAGAAAAATATTAACTCTCATCAAAATCTCATGTAGTTCTTTTAGCAGTTTACAGATGGTAGGTACAGCTGTTCTTTCAATACAATATTTGTTAAATGTTAGTTTTAATATCCACTAATAGAAATTGTCTTCTTTTAGTTTCAGTGGTGAAGGGTAGACTCCACTCATCCTGAGAAGTGATGCACCTATATTGTCCTCAGTTTTGTGGACCTCATTTATGATCCTACCTTTCATCATCTCTTTCTCAAAGGGAAAACTCCATAAAATTTTTCTTCATTAAAGATATTCCATTCCTCTGATCCTTCATGTCATTATTCTCAGTACCCTTCTATTTCTAATTTTTTTTTTTGTGATAACATGACGAGTACTTATGTCATTAAAAATTCGTGGGGGGAACTATCCAATGAAATAGAGACAACCATTCATTCTCTACTCAATTTTTTTTAGTTATAGCTCAATATTTTATTTCTCTTACAAAAAACTGATACTAGTCTTTCAAAGAAACTCCTGTAGCAATTCCAAGACCTCTTTCCTGATTATTAACAGCTAATTTAGAGGTGTCCATTACATAGATATTGTTATAGGATGGTTTTTTATACTGTGTGTTGATAATTTTGCATTTTTCAACAACAAAACAAAAACAACCAAAAAAAAATTCAAACACCCATGAAGATTTGAAATTTACAAAAGAGCATGATATACTTTATACAAATTTGGGATCAATTAATAAAACCTGAAGAATGAAGCAGTAGGAAACTATTCATGAGGTATAAAAACTGCTAGAGCAAGCTAAATGCAAAAATTAAACATTGTTAAAATATAGTATTCAGTATCTATTGAGGAAAAAGAAAAAAAAATCCCTGCCTACTAAATGTTTTACATTGTTAATAACAAGGCCGTTAGGTCAGAATTATTTGAAAATACTTTTGTTTCTACTTAGAAATAGTAAAACCGGATTAAATTCTACAACACAATATAATGCTTTCCATTTTGTTAGTAACAAAGGAAGATGATAAACTCCTATTAGTAATACATATTTGTTACCAAGAAAGCTTGGATAATAACTTAAATCTGAATCTCATACAAAGGTACATTTTTAATTATTGCCCTGAGATAAATAAGCTCCTAATGACATTTTGAACATAGTTAGGAGCTCAAGTCCTTCTCATTTTATTTGAGACAGGTGTTTATTTACTTTAAAAAAAACCTTTTATGAGCAGGTACCTGCATCTATTCACAACTAAATACTTTATAATTCTAATTAGAAATCTTTTGCAACTAATAATTACAACATTAACTCATCCCTTCTGGTGTTTAAATTGAACACCTGCCTTTAATTATGATGACTTGGAGAAAAGAAGCAGCCTGAAGATTACAGGATTGTAGAATCAGAAATGCAGTATTACAAGAGCACATTGTGTTTAAACAAAACCATCTTAACAGACAAGTGCCCAATTATCATTTGTATCACAAATTTTTTTATTTTATTTTGTTTTCTTTCAGACAATATTAATTTCAGTGCATGTAATGGGGAAAAGCAATGATCCTGAAAGCAGAAAGCTCAGTTATGGGTGATTTAGAAGCTTTCAGAGAATCAAAATTGCTTATCTTTTGACTGAAATTATTTTTGTTTCCTGATTGTGCTTGCAGACCTTGAGGAGATGCTCAACAACATCAGCTTCTATTAATCTGTGAGCAAGGTATCTTAGGAGTGGGTTTACAGAATAGAATCTGACTATTACAAAACAAAGCAACTGACCAATCCCAGGAACTGTTGTGTAAATCTGAGTAAAAAGTACATTCATTATTTGGCCAGTGGAGCTATCATTATAATCTATCCTACAAAATTTAAATTATACCTGAATTTTTCGACAACATGGCTGAAGAGTGTAACCTAATTGAAATCACCTTAGGGTGCTGTGGGCTGGATAGAAATATTAAAGCAGAGTAAATATGTATATCACTGTACAGATTACTGATGATTGTCATAAACTGGCAGAATTATAGGCTACACCTATACTATATGTAAAGAGAAACTAGGACTCAAACTTGGCATTGGGAAACAATCATGTACATGGTAATATTATTAATACAGACCCCCTCCCATGCCCATAAAACAACAGATTGGAAAGGACCTCCAAGATTGTCCAGTCTATCTTCTCACTAGAAGAAGTGCCAGTGTATGTCCTAAATCACTCATCTTTTCTGGGTTCCTGTTTCTATGTTCAGACTCTCACTGGGGTTTTCCCCCTCTCCTTATATTTAACCAAAATTATCTTTCTGCAGCTTGTTTTCTCAGCCTCTGTACTATACAACTCCCAGGGGAGCCTTGCTCTTTCATCTCTACACCTCTTTGTTAAGTATCTGAAGAAAAAAGGTCTCCTCCTTATTCTCCACTCTCAGTTGAATAAACAAGCTCCCTCAGTCTCTCTCTGTACCTCTTCTGTTTGCCTTGGATGATTGGGTTGCATTTACTGACGTAAGCAGTGCTTTGCTGAGATGGATTCTCTAGCCATCACTGTCTCAGCTGTGACTAACATCCAAGCATCCTTCACATTAGAAATTTTGCCACTTAGATAAAAGACAGCCCCTTATTATTGAAAAACTCTAGTGGAACACCTGAATAGCAGCAAAAAAAATATTTGCGTTCCTTCTAGGCTTTTAAATTCATCTGACTTTCACCCCAGACTGGATATTTAAGCTTTGGAGTAATGTGGATATAAATGCTATAGAAATATACCTTAGAGTGCCCAGTT
The DNA here is from genome assembly GCF_049639895.1 of Pseudopodoces humilis. Taxonomy (NCBI): domain Eukaryota; kingdom Metazoa; phylum Chordata; class Aves; order Passeriformes; family Paridae; genus Pseudopodoces; species Pseudopodoces humilis. The sequence goes on along the minus strand of NC_142201.1, from coordinate 83,496,128 downwards.
TTGCTTCTCAGCCAGCTGTCTCCTAATTTTGCCGTACTCTGCTGTCTGTTCAGCCATGGAGTTCTTGGTTTATTGTTCAATGCTTTGATTTCTATTACTATGGAACCTCTATTCCCTCCAGTTGTGCTTTCTTCTTCTAAAAAATTCAGGATACTGGATCAAAGGTTAAAAACTCAGTATAAAAAATAACTTGCAGATGTTTAATATGTTTCAATAATTTGTTACTATCATGAAAATGAGGCATTATCTACAAAAACACATTAAAAAGAGAAGCAAAGATAGAAAAATATTGGAAGTATGAAAACATTATAATTCATTCATTGATGCTATTTTAATAAATCTGCTGATCTGTACAAGAAACACGAAATATAAAATGGATGTTTTATCCACCACTTCAAATTTCTAGGGCTAGCTGATCAAAACCTAAATGCAGATTGGAATTTGACTTAAGACTTGTCTTAAATAATGACAACAAAGTGCTGGATATTAATATCTTAAAGTACAGAAGATCCAAAATCAGGGCAATGAGCACATCTCAGAGACATTAATAGAAAATAAGTTGGATTTTGTTTCATTTTTTTTTTTCTTTAGCTTAATATGAATATGCTTAAATGCTGGCCCTGTGCAGATGACCCTCATCACTAGAGAATCCTTGGATGATGAGGAGTGATTGAAGAGACACTATTAATAGTTTTTCCCCATGAGAGGGAGGATGATTGTCCTCAAAACCAGGAAATTCCAGCTGTCAGCATGAAGGGAATATTTGTAAAAGGTACATGTTAGACAGCTGTTAGTACCTAATTTTACTTCCAAGCTGCATACTTAATATATTGACAATATAGTTTATTTAGGCCATCCTCTTTATGCAATTTCATATTAAGTGATGACCCACAGAGCTGCCACCTGAGCCTAAGAAATAAACAACTAAAAGTACTCAAAAAACAGCTTTAGAAGGATGTGGCAGGAGAGCTATTTGTAATGTTAAATCTTACTCTTCTGAAAAGTCAAATTTTCTGGGGCAAATTTCCATGGCTCTGTTTGGTTTGTGCTGTGCCTTCATCAGAAACATCATCCCCTCTCACAAAGTCACTTTTGAGCCATCAGGAAACTGCACTTAGATAATAAAGTTAGATTAGTAAGAAATTCATGCAAAACTCCTTGACCTGTAAAAAGTGATGGGCATTGCCATAATAACAGCCTAGTGCTCATGTTGGGAAGTTTCAGTAGAGAGAGCCACAAGGAAGGGTTGGAAAATTGACAAATATCGAATATCACTAGGTATAAAATATTGCTCTTCCTTCCAAACAAAGACACAGCACGCTATGAAAGAAATTCCAATTATTACATCTAATTACAAGGAAGCCTAAATCACCATGGATTTTAATTTCGAAATCCAAACTCTAATAAAAAGAATAATTAACATCTACACAGAATATTCTGGTTCACACTACCTGTAATATTTAATATTGCATTGATTTCCAGGGTGTTATAGAGCTTGAAAGAATTTAATGCTGAATAAGAAGCTTAGAGAGAAGAAACTGAAAATATGAGAGGGCTAAAAATATTTATTTGTGAAATATCCCATTTATGTATAGCTTTAACCAAAGCTTTTCCTCTAATATTACTTCCCAATAGCATTAAGGCCTTGAATTAGCAGTGCACTTAAAAACAATTTTAAAATTTTCTTTCATCTTAGGGATGGATTTTAGTTTGTATTTCTGTATTTTCCTGAATTAAAAAGAAAGGTATGCAAGTATTTAAAAATCTATAAAGTTACAAATTGGACAGCATCTCATGGAGATACCATGGAGATAAATATTAGGATGTCTGTCAGTTAAAATGTAGGAAAGAAGGTAAACATAATGACTATAGAGAAAAAACCCAAAACAAACAAAAAAACCAACCAACCAATCAAAAAAAAAAAAAAAAAAAGACATGATATTTGATAATCTTTAAAGAAGAATATTAAAGACCTGGAGAATATTTTATTCTATCTGGAAAAGTAATGATTGAATACTAAGTCTTTTCTTTCCTTCATATGCAATGATCTATACTTAGATGGAGTTATATACATCTTATTATAGATACATAATTCATACATGTTAATATTAATTAAAGAGAAGCTGCTATATTCTGGAATTCACTCTGAAGACTGAACATTAATGGCAGATTGAATGGGCACAGACCTGTGAGGTTACAATGAGACCCCTTGTAAAGCTACAGAAAGGTGAATTTTGGACACTGAAACTCTACATATTGAGTCAACCTAACTGAAATCTTCCTACCCTTTCCATCCCAGAAATAAATTCTTATAGCTGCTAGCTAATGGGTTTTGTGCCCTTACCACTCTGAGAATATAATTTCCCACTTAACTGTTAAATTATTGTTATTCCCCTAATTTCCATATACCTTTAGGGTTGGAATTACTGACAGCAGTGTGCTACTCAGAGATGCCTTGGGGCTTGCTGAAAGGCACCAGAAGCTAATCCACATCCAGTTTACCCAAAAATTCTTTTTCCACAGTTGCTTATCCTCCCTTCTCTGTCTACTCCTTTTCTGAATGCACAGTGAGCAAGCAGGTTTTCTGGTAGGATTTTTGGAGGGAGATTGTAGTGGGCTCTATGAACTCGAGTACAAAGGACTGGTGTAGTGTGAAATTAGGGTTGTAAGTGATTAACACAATGGAAAAGTTCTGCCCTAAAACTCTTCAATGACCTTCAGCTCTGATATGTAAATGTGTAACAAAGCGGATCAAGGAGAATTTATACAGCACAGATGGAAATTTTCTTTCACACTGAAAATATAAATTATTTAATTATTGCTTATATCTATATTTACTACTCAGTTATCTGAGCCCTTTGTCCATGGAGGTTTCGTTTTTTACTTGTTTTAAAGGCATTTCTCTTTCTTTCTGAGGTAATAGGGAGATGCTGTACCCCTGTTTCCAGAAAGTGTAATTTTTCACTGGAGATTAATTATGGTTTTACTGCACTAAAAGCCTCTGATTTTGTATGATTTAAAGAGGAAAATCCTTTTCTTGCTTCACTTTTGCACCTGGGTGCTCATGCTGACATCATTTAACATGCTTTAAAGATGATGAAGAGAACACTAGGACTTTGACTACTTTTACAAGTGGCATGTAGATGGGCACTAGCACAGGTTGGTCAAAGAAGTTGTAGCTTCTCCATCCCTGGAAGTGTTCAAGGCCAGGCTGGATGTGGCTTTGAGCAACTTGGTCTAGTGGAAGGTGTCCCTGCTCACAGTGGAGAGTTAGAACCAGATGGTATTTAAGGTCCCTTCAAACCCAAACCATTCCGTGATTCTGTGACATGATTCTGTGATTAGATTCTTTCTATCAGATGAGCCAGGCATAAAGCCCCATGGCAGCTCAGCAAACTTAGCATCCTCTAATGGCTCCCCACTTCCTGAGGATCTCTGCAACAGGGTCATTAAATAATGTAAACACTGACTTGAAGGTGGTATTGAAAAGCAATCACAAGCAACATTGTGACAATGGAGTCCTTTGAATGGATCCATGGATGCTCCCCCTGCTTTGAAGCCAAGAAATTTCTATTCAAAACCAGATGTTTCTTCAAAATAAATGAACTAGATGGGTCCAAGAAGAAAAACTGATATATTAAAATTGATCCAAACAATGAAATCTGTGTGTAGAACTAATTATCAGTTTCATTAAAGTGACCAGGAAAATATTGTCTCTTTCAAAATCATGATCTGGTCTGGGCTGAATTTAGACAGAGGTAATGCCTAAGTAGGCTGTGCACAACAGCAGACATTTAAGTGCATTGCAATATTAAAAATGCCTTCACTTCTATAGAGTTTCAAATCTTACATAGAAATATGTTCAGTAAAAGCATGAGTTCAGTTAAAGAGTTATTCCATCTCCTTTAGTTTTATCACCAGTGGTAGAAAAATAATAATCAGGAAGCTGATACAAAGCTAAAATCAAGCTGTTAAGAAGCCAAACCACACAAAATAATAGTGCTTTTTGTGGCTATATTTTTTTAATATTTTCTACTAATAAATTTTATTATCCATAAAAAGCAGTACTTCTGAAGAAAGAAACATTGTGAAGATATTTCCATAAACACTCATCTGCCACATGAAATGTATTCATGCTATTTTTTCTTGCCCTGTTGGGTGTGCTTTCACAGACAACTGTGTTTTAGTCTAATGCTGGAGGAAAAAGAATTTTAAGCTTCCTCTATTTCCCTGAGGGGAAAAAATAAAGGGAAAGCACATAGCTTTCCCACTGGCTGTAGTAGTTTAGGAATGGTATTCCTCAGTTTAATGTTCCCACTGAAACACTCCAAACCATGTGCCACTCACTCATTCACCTTTCTCCTCCTCCCACCCCTTCCCTGCAAAGGGCTGGAAAGGAGAACTGGAGGAACAAAAGGCAATTAACAGCAACAAAGCTAATGACAGAGGTTACAAGAAAGAGTTGAATGATTCCCATGGGGACCCATGACACCACCTGACATTTTCTGATCTGGAAGGGACTCCTTCCCCTGGCTCTAAGAAAGCTGGAGGGGGACTTGACAAAGGCATGGGGTGACAGGACAAGGAGTAATTGACTTCAAACTGTCAGGGGGAAGGTTAGGTTAGATATTAGGAAGAAATTCTTTATTGTGAGGGTGGTGAGACACTGGCACAAGTTTCCCAGAGATGTTACAGCTGCCTTATGTCTGAAAACCTTCAAGGCCAAATTGGATGGGTGCCCAAGCAACTTTGGTCTAGTGGAAAGGTTCCCTTCCCATGCAATGGGGTTAGAAATAGCTGATCTTTAAGGTCTCTTCCAACTCAAAGCATTTTGTGATTCCATGATTATATCCTTATTTTTATATTCAAATTCACCTATGCACTTTTCATGAAAAAAAAAGAAAAAAAAATCAATCACAACAGAATTGCATTTTTATTGAAAGGAGTCACCATGATATTTGTGATGAATGAAAATTAACAGCAGGGGACCAAATGAAAATCCTCATAAGTGGATTGGCAATACATTGATACCAAGCAAGATTGAGCTCCTACAATTTTTCACAGAATAAAATGTGGTGACTTGCTTTTTCCCTTTACATGCAGGACAGAGCTGTGACTGTTTCCACGTCTCCAGGATATCATGATGAGGATCATCCCCTCACCAAGTGTAGTGGGGGGAAATTCCAAGGCAGAAACATGCCTTCTATGATTAGTTCCCAAAACATGTATGCTCATCTCCTTGAGCCTAGATATCACAGCAGTAAATCACTGCAGTGGGAGGTTGTAGAAAGGCAGATTTGGTAATTAGAAGCTTTGGGACATCATGACACACTCAAATATTTTCAGATCCATTTTTCCAAAGGCATGACTGGGTTTATTCAGACCATCTAATTTCAGTCTGTGGGAGGTGCTCCAAATCCCACCTTACAAGTCAGTATCCCCAAATGGTCTTGATGGGAAGCCTGAAGAAGCCACAGCTTTATCTGCAATTTAGCTACCTAGTAGCTGAGTAGCCTATCTGGTTCCCCAAGACAGCAGCTATGAATTTAACAGAAAAACAACTGGTCAAAAGCGGTGTCTGGTTTGAAACAAAAATAAAATCACTTAGGAAGCTCAAAATCAGAAATCCTTTCTCCTTTCATCACCTTCAACATTAACTTCAACAAGAAAACCCACTTTGATGGGCCAGCAAGGATAGGAAACTTTTGCAATAGGATTCCTAGCTAAACAGGTATTTTCAGGTAAAGCACCAGGGCAGAAATTTATTCATCATGCAGCTACTAAACTAGGTATTCTTCAGCCAAGTCCCATGCCAATGAATTCTAACAGTCACTGTGTCAATCACAGAGTGGTGATACTCAGCTTTTGGTGTAGAACTGTGTAGGACTGAGCTGCTGGCAGCCAAGGATAATATCTGGGAGCACACCAGCTGAGAAGCAATCCCAAAAATCTCCAGAAGGCCCTCCTTTTCTGTTCCTCCTCACCTATTCTGTTCCCCAGTTCACTTTTTTTTTTAAAAAAAACAGTGTACTGAGTACTACCTACATTCCTGATGTAACATAATGAAAGCTAATAGCAATACTAAACTAAGCATGCATTTTCTTCACAGTGTTTTGGCTTTTTGCAGATTCTCAGTTTTCCACATAATTTTGTAATTCACTCTATAAATCCATGGGAGGCTTAGTAATTGGCAATGAGCACATTATCATGACTATTCTTGTACCCAAAAAGCTTTAAAGTAGAAAAGGTAGGAGGGAAAAACAAAACTAGGAGATGGTTGTTTGAAGCTGGTCTGTAATATCTACTGATAACTCTTCCGATGTAATTAATTCTATCACTTTAATTCTAGTGATATGATTAGCTGCTTGTGCTTTTCCTAGGAAATTTAAGAAGAAGGTCATACCTCAAATATTTTCTTTCTTATTAGAGACTGCAGAGATAATCCAGGATTTATGGAGCCTTTGAGGCTTTGAAGCAGTAGCTACTGATGGATGAAATGTTTTGTGTATTGGTAAGGGAAGGAAAACAGAAAAAAAGAGCAATACATTTCTGCAGAGTCTCTTGAGTGGAAAGCATAAATGTCTGGTTATTATTTCTGATTTGCTTTCAACTCTTCAACTCAAGTTTAAAGATTCTACAGAAAGATTAAGCTTTAGAATTGTCTGTCTCAAATGTTATAGATGTAAATTTATTTCATTAAAAGAGGAATTTGTTTAAATAGGAAAAGTAATCAAGTGAAATTTCAGCTCATAGACATCAATGAAAGCTTTTGCATTGCTTTCAGTAGAGCCAGCTTTTCACCAAGACATTTCATTTAAAAATCAAGTCAAAACCACTTTCTTTTTTGTCACATCTCTATATTTCAGATAAAAAAGAAAAAGATTCACTGAAGCTCACAGAACAAATAAATATTAAAATTCCAAATGAATCTCATCAAACTATTTAGCTGTGCTGGTGAGACGGAAAAATGGGTTTGGCAATGTCTCTTCATGAGAGCACTGCTGTGGCTGCAGCCCCTAGATGGCACTGCTAGAAGTGATCTTGCTCCCCAACCAGACACAAGCAGTTCCACTGCAAAAAATACATTTTGCCAGTTGTGGTGAAGCTTACAGCAAAAGGTACCTTGTTCCTTACCTTAAAGTCTGTCCTTATTGGAGTGGGTTTTTTTTGTTTTGATTTTTTCCAGTGTGTAGCTAGTCTGCAAAACTCATACTCATGAAAATAAATTATGTCAAAGGATGTCAAAATTTACACTACAAATGCGAATTTATCTGTGTGAGGCATAACTAGCTAAAAGCTATGATTATAGTTTTTCTAAGGATAAGATTGACCTGATATAACTTTCAGGGTAGGATTCAGGTTTGTTCTTATACATCAGAGTTAATATTTCTGTGAACTGCATGCTCATGTCCTGCTGCTGCTGCTGCTCCAATGGAATATAAATTTCCTATGTTACATTTGTGACATCCATGAGGATATCTCAGGTATATCAGGATATCTCAAATGGTACAAGAAGCCTGTACATATACAGCTGAATTCTGATCCTGACATTACGTTAAATGAATTACACATAATTTAAAATGAGTGAGAAACTAAATAACCAATGATATTCTGGAGGGATTGGAAATTAATGGCATAAGAGAGCATAAATTGTGCTCATGCCTGTCCTCAAACGAAAGTACTTTCTCTTTTATGGAAACACATTTTTACAGCAGAAGTACAAAGCCATCAGCTTTGATTGTCTCTACTTCTGTCCCACCTCCTGAATATAAGGACCAAGCTCGAGAGAGAAACTAACCTTAAATCTTGGCTATTAAATTTTCTTGCAATTATATAGGGCTGGCAGAGGAAAGGGGGAATAGTATGCAAAGAGTTACTAAAAATACATTCCCTGTAGAGAAGTTTAGGATAGAACATTGTCACTGTCACAAAAAGTTTAAAGAAAGATCTTTGCACTGCAAAAGATAATGCCTTTTCTATGGCTGGCCATTAGTTTAGATGGATTAGGCAACAAATGAAGTGCAAAGGAAAGGGTGTGTTAGCATTTGCCAGCAATAATTGTGCCCTGATGCAAGTGCAACTTGGAAAGAATGTTCAGCTGAATTCCTCAGTGGGAGATAATGACATGTATATGCTTGTGCCTACCCTAGAAAATAGCTAATGTTCTCTTTGGACATGAGAAATTTGTGTCAGAAAAAGCCATTCAGGGTAAGTCCAACTGACAAATTATTCCTCTGCAAAAGTGAATGCAAAGCAAATAGATAATATTTTCCATTCTCTGTTGCAACATTTTAATAGTCATTTTCCCTAATTATATTTATGCAAGGTTTTGGGGGGGAAAGGTCCATTAAATTTATGGCAACATAAGATCCATCAGGATCCACAGGATCTTTATTTTAAACCTTTGTGTCAGAACACCAGAGGCTGTAAGTCATAGTTGTCATCAGTGCCTTACAGTGCCTGACAGGTTTCTCTGTTCTTTCTTCAATGACATTTTGACATTTTGGATTTTTTGTTCTGATCTGAGAGCATGCAGGTGAATGAGTAGCTCATGTATAAGTCATGAGACAAGACTGAACAGCAAGAGCAAGGGCCAGCAGTGATATCAGAGTTGAGCTCCCTCCCTCTAATGTCTAAATGCTTAAAACAGTTTGAAGATTAGTAAGTAACATACCTTCTATATAAAATACAGAAATATACCAGTAGCTACTGCATATCTACCTAGATGACTCAATTTTCTATATAACTGAGAAATAAGAATAATAAAACAATAATAAAACCTATTAACTAACATTGAAAAGCACAGATTTTTTTTTTAAATGGCAATCAAAAGAAAGAGGAATAACATCAAGGAAACACTGGTTTGGGAATTAGATCTGAAAGGTCTGAGCACTTCATGCCTAACAATAAATACAGATGACGTCAATACCAAAGGAAAAAAATTCCAAGAAATTCACACAAACATGATATTTCTATAGGGTAATCTAAAAGAAAGCTATAAGTCATACAGTTCATGCCTAGCAAACCCACCCATATAATGGTTCAATTCAGAAAAATAAAATAAAAAATTAAGGTGTTTGTTACATTTTCTTCTACATCCTGATGCAATTTCCAAGACTTTTTGGCATTTCTATCTTTGCTTATTCTTTAATTTGTCAAAAGAAACCCCTTCTATCTCACATAGAATGGAACCAGGAGACAGGAGGCTATAAATAAAAGTGACAAGGGCATGCCAAAACTCAAAAGATACTTCATACAGCACCCAGACAAAGGTTCCTGAAGCATTTTCTAAAGGCTAACCTGTCTCTACTCCTTTCTCCTACAATGACTATAATGTGATCCAAATGAAGGTCATCCTAGTTGAGCAAAGGGCAGTGCAGCACAAATATTTCTTTGCAGTGTGATGGGTAACATAGATCAAAAATGTTTTCCATGAATCACAGAATCATAGAAAAGTTTAGGTTGGAGGGCACCCTAAAGACCATCTAGTTTCAACCTCTCTGCCTTGGGAAAAGACAATTTCCAGTAGACCAGGTTGCTCAGAGCTCCATCCAACCTGGGCTTGAACACTTCCAGGGATGGGACAGCTGCAACATGTGTCACCTGTACAGGATCTATTGTGGGAGATTAGGATGTAACAGGATATACCAGCCAACTTTGTATTTACCTCCAAGGTCATGCAGCATTAGTTATCCTTAGGACATCTCTCACCAAAGAACATGGAGTTTTCCTGACTGTCTCTTGGTGCAGGATGAACTTGTGTCAGAGGGAGTCAGAGCATCAGCAAGCACATAACCTGCACTGAGCAGTGAATTTTACATTTCCAGTAAACAACTGATTGTTCCTGCTGTTGCTTTGAGATAACAATGCACAACACAAAGGAAACTCAGCCCAGCTTCCAGTTAATCCATAACAATGCAGGGATGCAGATAACCCCCCTTCCACACATTTCTTTCCAAAGGAAAAACACAGGACAGAGCATGGCTGACTATTCTGTGAAGTCTGGTTGAGCTACAGCATGAGAGAGTGTATAGCACTTTAAGCAAGAGATCTGCCTTGCCCTGTGTTATAGCTTCATTTTGAGCCAGCACTGAATATCCAGAGACAAGTAAAAGAAATAGGTCCATTATTTCGTGATCCTTTCTCTGTACCTCTAAAATTCTGGGAATCAATAGGTTTTATGATTTCCTGGGGGAGAGGTGAAGCCAGTTATAAGAACAACTGGCAGTTTGAGATATTTTTGTCTCCTAGGTCTCTGGCACAGAGTACAGCTAATATAGTAGTGATACAAAAGAAATAAGTGTGCTAAGCATATTATTTAAATTAACTGAAAATGCCTCTCCCATCATTAGGAAGTGTGTTTTCGTATATTACTTTTTGAGGCTATAGGAAATCCTTTTTCTCATAGTTTTGAGGGGTAGGTGTGAGTTTGACCCTTTATTGATGACTGGAAAAAAGGATGTTGCCCACTTGGGAAGACATATGAAGAGTGTTTGTGAAGGTACGCATAAAAGGAAGCAAATTTTCAGCATGCAACTGGTAGAGGATTTTGACAGCCAGCTACAAGTATTATTTCTGATCCAAGCATTCTGCATCACTTCGCATTGTGTAGCACTGATCAGATGAACCTCTGTCTCCACAGCTGTAATTCCTTTCTTGTAGTTAGGATTATTAAGTAGTAGTCCTACCTTCCCATATTAGCTTACAAAGCTCAAAATAACCCCTGTGAGTCATACAGCTGGGACTTAGATACCTGCATGCTCAGGTTCCACAACAGTGCTGAGTACATCCGTTAAGCTGCATAAGGAGAAGCTCATAAAATGCCTTTTGAAGAAAAAAAAAAAAAATGGTTCTCCCAAATGTGCTCCCAAAGCAGTACACAGTTCCTTTTTCAGAAATCCCATCTTGGCTAAGGTGAGATAAAGATACTCATGTTGTCTCTTCACCCTGGGTACAGAAATACATGACATGCTAAGTTCAAAGACAGGAGTACAATCTTTCCAGAGCACACTAAAGAAGGATTAGTGATGAAGTTTGTGTTTGTGAAAGCATTTATGAAATGAAACCAAATTGTTACACTTGGCATTTGTAGAGTTCAAAGGAAAATGCATTCAATTTTATAGAAATGGGGCCAGTCTTTTGAATATAGACATCTAAACTGCACATTTCAGTGAAGAAAACCCATTAATTTATACAATCTGAATAAATGAATGCGTATATATTGCATAAAATCCTATTTAGATTTGTACAGGGATTTTTAGGATTGTACATGTCACAGCCTTGGAAGGTATCTGAGGATATTCTGTGCCTCGGTGCTTCACTGCCATTCTCCTCTGCTACGTGTTGAAGGATATCTGTACGTCTGCTCTTTCCTCTGCTGCACCCTCTCTGACAGCAACATGTGAAGCCAGTATTCCACCCAAATGGGAACCCTGAAGCTCACATGTACCTATGAAAGAAGGAAAGAATACCTCTCTGAGCTCATATGGTACATTTAGAACAAAATGTGCTTTTTCTCTTCCAAATTTCCAAATTATCGTTCTGTCTTAAAGGGCTGGATGTTCCTGTTCATCTTACAGTCATGGCACACCATGAGAAGGCTAGGACTGAGTACCAGGATAAAACCCAGACTTCCAGCAAATCCAGTCAAGTTAAAGAAGATGTGAAAAAAAATAGGAAATCCAAATCCAAATCTAGGGGTTTAGATTTGCCAGTTTGAGTTTCCTTGCCAACACACCAAATAATGTGGTGGGTTTAGCACTGCCTAAAATCACCAGTGCACTTACTCATTTCTTGCTGTGAGATATGGATTGGGAGAAGGGCAGAACTGCAGAACAGGTTTAAAACTTAAAAGGTATAAAGAAACTTTTTTAACAGGACTACAAGAATAAGAAGCATCAGAATAAAACCTCCAGAACACCTTTCCTCCCCCTGCCCAGCTTTTCCTTTCCCAACCGACAACATAGAGACAAAACCTGGGATGTTAAAGCAGTACCAACTATACAATAGTCTATCAGTTCTTGTAGGGAGAGGAGTTTTCTCTTGTCATGCCATGGAGACTTCTCCACAAGAAACAGTTCTCTCATGGCTTTTCATTTCCACAAATAGCAGCTGCCCAGGAAAAGTTCTGCGTTGTGAAATTCCTCCCATTTTCACAGCCCTCCCAGAGGTGTGTCCACGGACCATGAACTCATGGGGTATTATTTTAAGGATCAGTTGTTCAAAGGCAAAGGTTCTCTTCATCTGTCTCTGTAATCATTTTTTGGAACAGAGTTTGTTTTCTTCTCTCCCTGGGGGCAAAGAGTCTTCATCACTCTCATCTCTCTTTCTGTTCAAGGTTCTCATGAGATCACAACTACTCCAACATCTGCTTGGCTTCATCAATGGATGTATCTGCTCAGATCTACAGCTTGAATACTCCATCCCCCCATACTCTCTCATGAATTAAAGGAGATATTTCAGTATATCATTGTCCATCTCCGTGGCCCTACCAAAAGAAAATTTCAGCCCCATTCAGCATCTCCTCATCTGACGTTTTACTTCCATCTGAGGACTGACTCTTTTTTTACTGACCTTGGTGTCTTCATGTTGTCTTTCTACACGTTGTCACTCTTTTTCTCTCCCTGGAGAGAGGAACAAGGTCTGCAGGTCTCATCTGTAGTGAAAGGGTTAATATCTCGCCCAGTGGCCACAGCAGTCACGGTGATGGATTTCAGGCCACACTGGGACCCTCCCTCTGCCTGGCAGCCGCTGGGGTCCAGCCCAGCCTCCCCCAGGCCACACAGACCTTGGAGGAGCAGGGCCGGCCTCACCAGAGCTGCATTACCTTTCAAGGCCAGAAGCAAAGAGAAAGAGTGCCCAGTCTTGCTGTTTTTAAAATGTGGATCTCACAGAGGCAGATCTAATTTCTAAATGGTTCAAAATGCTGTCAGTTCTCAGAACTAGCCAGCTATTGGCCTTTCCCAGGCACAGAGGAAGCTCCAGCAGCTTGTCTCAGAGAAATCACTTCCATCGGTGGTTTCTCATTTCTTCCCCAAATGTCGATCAAAACCAGCACATCTATCTATCCAAATTAAGATACTAATATCTTTTTTTTTTCTTTTTTTAAATAAAATGTTGTGGTTATACAAATACATATACTTGTACAGATCAGTCTTTTTTCAGGAGAAAAGCACACAGTATCTCCATTAAAAAAACAAGAAAAGAAAAAGATAATGTTAAATAAATTCCCTTTCCTTTCAAATACACTTAATAGAACATAGAACAGCAGGTACACCTTCCACTAGACAAGATTACTCAAAACCCCATCAAACCTTACTGAACCCTTCCAGGGATGGGACATCCACAGCTTCTCTGGGCAACCTGTGCCTCGCCAACCTCACTGAGTGTCATCTGAGCATCCACAATATTAGAAAATGTCCACAAGGCTCTCTGACTCTTGAGGGAAAGACAAGATGATTCAGTAAATTTAAATTCATCCTTATACCATACAGTCAGGGGGACAAAGTAAAAGAAAATACCCCCTTTTAAAGCTTATTTCCTCTTTCTAGCCAAAGCAGCTTCTGCAATTTTTTTGTTGGTTTGTTTTTGGTTTGGTTTTTTTTCCCCCCCACACTTATAATTAAAGGGATGAAAAAAAGTTTTATGCGTGGTTTTCTGTTTTTTCTTTCCTGTTCGTTAATTCACCTTAACACACCAGGGGCTACCAAGAGTTATTAGAACTTAGATGTTGTAAAAGACCTCCGTAAAGTTCTCATGTTTCCTAATAAAAATGTACAAATATTTTGTTGTGTATCTGTTTCCTGCAATGACTCCATCTATTCTTTTTACCAGCAGTGATACACATTACCAATTAATAGCCGGTTTACCTTTTGGTTAGCCAGACAACAGGCTGGGATAAATTAATTCCTTAAACTGCATAGTAGGAAACATTCAACTGTAATTTATGATACCCCAACCCTTTCCATCCCCCTGCCCTCCTCTTTTCCTTTCCATCTACACAGCACTTCTTAAAGCAAATGTGTTGAGAAATTTTTTTTCTCTGGCACTCATGACATCTCAAAGGTTCAGAAGGGCTGGAAACTACAATCAACATTTGGCTTTCATGAGCCCCTAGAGAGCCTTTTCTCTCACACGTTAAACGCACAACAAATAGGACAATCTCTGGTCTTGGAGCCGTCTTTGTGGAGGTGACAAGTCTATTGCAATGGTGTCAGGAACCCAGCATGTGTACTCTCCCTAGACATGCAATTTGAATTCTCTGTTGGTAAAAATCAGCATTGTTTTTTCTGACTTCAGTGGAGCTACTCCTGATGACAGCTGTTGAGCTGTCGGCCAGCAGTTTCCAAGCGCTTGATTTTATGGTAATTTCTGAACCAGAGAGGTGTGTGGATTGTCCCAGACCACTGAGCTCCCCCTCTAATTTCCGTAGATCTTTTAGTAAACTTAAAGAGGGTTTGTGAGAAAACAAGTATTCACTACTGAATGCTGTTATTTTGCAGATTTCCATAGGAACACAATGTAGTCATCTCCCTAGGTAGTTATTTGATAGAGTTATGAAGCAATATACCCTAGAAATATCTTTTTTCTGTCATATTTATAGCAATTATGTCAAATAGTGAATTTAAATAATTTGAGCTGATTACTGCAGGTTTGTGAAAACACACAGTTTGACGTATTCACAAGTTTCAATTACCGTATGTGGAATGTAATTATGTGGAGTACAAAGCTCCAGGGGAAGCTGTGTTTTCTAAATACTCCTTGTCTGTAACGCAATGATCTTTACTCTTTTTCCCCCCTAAATTTGAAAACATCATAAATTTTGTCAATGGCTGTTCATTTGTCAGATTCCACTTTTAAAATCTGCATAGACCTAAGTAAAAAGAGAAAAAATTATCACTCAGCAGCCTATGTGCTTTGTGATCATACAAGTGGAATAACTCTGAAATTTTGTTTTATAGATTTCTGGCTAGTATTCAAGACCCCCTAAGTGCTGTTTTTACTGAGAGAAAGCTTAGAGTACAATGTCACTTGTTTCAAAACAAGCCTTTGTAAAAAGAAACCTGATAATGATTAATGAGCTGATAAGTTTTGGAAATTTTAGGAGACATTCTCTTAAAGTTATCATACCACTTTTAGTGGTCTTTAGTGTCGTTTCTTATGGCAAAAAATATAAATGATCACCTGATCACCAAGTCCTGTCACCTGTGATTGTAGGAAGCTAATGTATTGTCTTACACATATATGCTCCCAAATCCCACACAGCTCAGACCTCCTTAAAGGATCCCAGTTCAAATGTGCTCCAGGAAAGGAACAGGATGGCTGAGGGATGTGAAAGGTGGCAGTGGCTGGAAATCAGCATTTTGCCATGGTGCTGATCCCAGTATTTATAACAGTTTTCTCTTTTGTCCTTGCAAGACATTTTGTGTTAGCCCCAGTGCCACAAACACTGGCATTGGTGGTTGTTTTTCTGTGAGCTCTGCAGTTTCATCCACAGAACGTCCCATATGGAAATGCCGATTAAAATTTATATTATGCTTTTAAATACACAAAGTTTCAGAGCTGTTAAATTTGATCATCTCTAAAGCATCTGTGTATTTCATTTGCATCTCACAAAAACAGATTGACATTAAAATCCATTTTATTTGGGTTGCTGTGATAACCCCAAATAACCCTAAATTCCTTCTGTTCATATTTACTCACATTCATGGCTTTGGAAACTCCTTCTCATTTGATGTCTTTATTTTCATTGCTAGTGAAACTGTTTTCAAATCTAGCATGGGATGCAGATCTGTTTATTTTATTTCTGACAAATTTTGAACCACACATGAAGGAAGACATTTGTAATTAGTCTTTCTCCTTAAACAACTACATGTCCTTTCTAGTATGTGTTTTATCAAAATAATTCTAATTATTATCATACAAATATCAAATTTCCTTTTTCCTAAATAGCTGAAAAATATTCTTTTGACAGGTTTGACAGTGGTTTGATGTGAACTCCTTTAAAGGACCAGTACAACCTTTTTTACTGTCTGGGTAAATAAGACTTTCAATCTCAAAGTAGTGCAATTTATTTCTGATTAACTGGAAATGTACAGGATAAGAAGCAAGCCTTTTTTAAAATAAATTGTATAACCCCTAAGTGTACTCAGTTCCAGTGTTGCTTTGACACAAGACAGAACCTTCGTGTTGACCTTGACGGCTAAACATTTGAATGCTGTACCCTTAGCCGATAAACATTCTTAAAAGACAATCAGGGTGACATGTCATTTCCTAATGTTACCAGTGTCCCAGATAATTCTGAAAGAATGCTGATCTCATGTTCTGGTCATATTGGTGTAATGTTTTGAAAAGGATCATCAGAATAGAAAACCAAAAATTAAAAAGTGAAACCTATTGTAATACCATTTAGTTTTCAGAGCCTTTGAGTGTAATGAAAAATATGGCTAGAAATCATTCCCTATTGACAATTTTCTACATAATAACTTACACTATTGCCATTTCCTTTAGCCTATTTTTATGGATGTCTAGAAAGGGCTTGTCTACATAAATGAGAGCATATTTCTTTTCCTGAAGATGTGAGCAAGTTTTACATGAAAACATAATTACATTTACTTGTTCAGAAATCTAGAATTATCTGTATGACTAGACGAGGAACCAGTGCCACTTTCATTTATGCAGCCTATTAGTCCAAATAATGCAATTAGCCCAAAAAATGACCTGTCTACATGATCTTCACAGTCATCCTCTCCCATGGTAGGATTTTTTCCACTGATTTAAATTTCTGACCAATTAGTTTTTATTAGTAAAAATTCAGCAATGAATATAAAAAGGGGTGTCTTGGGGTTTCTAAAAACCAAATAACACCAAACTAATTAATGAGAATTAACAATAGCAAAATTAATTTTGATTAATGTCTTGGCCATGAATGCACGTATGGACCAAACACAGTATATGTTGTTGATACGAGTATTAACCAAAGAATAATATATACAAAAGAAATGAGTGGTACAGGAAAAACAAAGCAAGTTCTCTGCCATGGGGACTGTGATGTGACTCTAATAGTTCTGGACAAAAGGAAACCAGAATGTCTGCATATCAGGGAATGCTAGGGCATTGTTGCCTGGGAATAGAGATGTCAGTAATTTCCTGTATATATTGGGTTCTTCTTGAAATCTGCTGGATTCAAAACTACATCCTAACTTATTTTTCCTCCAAATGTTGTATGTTGTTAGATATGTATTGCAGAATACATATAATAGGATTCTCTAAAGCAGCACAAATACCAGTTGTGTCCAAAAAACCCCCCAAAATTCTTTGCCTTGGGAAAATCTGATTCCTGACTGAGTGGAGAGTGACTGCAGAACACTATACTGTTAACTACTGCCAATAATCCCAGCAGAAGTTATATCCTTGCCATCAGTAGTCTCCTTTTCCTTTTAGACAAGCTCCTTCTCTCTGTGAGTGTGCACACAGATCTCAGTTCTAATAATTTGCCCTCCTCTACTGTCTTGAGAACCTTACTAGCAGCCAGATAGCCTGATTTCTTTGTAATTACTATTAGATCTTGTGGTAGATGGTGTGGAACAGCATCATCAGGTGTAACACTATAGGAAGGTCGTATCTTGGCATTTAGTAAAAGATCTAATGAATTAATTTAGCAACAATATCAAGTATTAAGCCAACTGCATCTTTTAATTAACAGCAAATGTGTGTTATAATTAATAAATTACCTTAGAGGCAAAAATAATTTAATGACTTGTAGGTTAGAGATCAGTGTACACAAAAAGAGATGTAGGCATGGGAAACATATGAAAGGTTAAGAGGTAAAATTTTTCACATACATGGAATAAATTAATATTTAACCTCCCAAGATAAAAGTAATTCCCCTACAGGATAACTGAACTCTTTATGTATAGTGAATTGTTAAACCATGTCTGCCTTATTGAATCATTCAGTTAGAGAATAGTTTTCCAGAGACTTCTCCTCACCAAAGGAAAGGTTTGATGAAACTGGATATCTTTAATGAGCACAACTGTTATAAAAAATTCTATTAAAAATTTAAAATTAAACTTAGGTATTGCACCAATGAATAGATGTGCACTACATTTCAAGAATAATGTTTGTTTCATTTTAGAGTCTTATTCTGTTTGAATTCAAGCCAAAATTTACTGAAGCCTCTAGTTTTGAATTTGTACCATGAACTTTATAGAGTGCCCATGAATTACCCTCTTAGGTCTAAAATAATTTAATCTAATTTAAGGCAGCTGAGATCCCCATGGAAATGGAGCCAAGTTACAAACTACTATAGAGAATGATTTCTTTAAATTATTTTTTATGGCAGAGACAGGGAATTTCTAAATAATCCTAACAGCAGATGTGAATCCTCTGCATATATATTGTGATATCCATGGTATACTAAACTACCTAGCTGTTTTCACAGCTTCTACAAGGCAGCTCAAAGGGAGACATTATTCAATGAATAGAGAACAATACAGTGTAATCACAGGCTATCAAAGAAAGAAGTTAAACACTTGAAACAAAAAAGGAAAATTTTCTGTTATTTACTCAAAGTAGCAGTATTTAACATGATACAATGCCAATCAACAAAACATGCGAGCATTTCAAGGGAAGAGTTGATGGGGGAGAACTACTTTTTCAGTTCTTCAGTTCAAAGGCCAAATTTCTCTGCTAAGTCTAGAGTAGAAAAGCTGAGGTCCTTCACAGCACGGTAATTTAAGTTTTTTACAGCAAGAGCCTAGGTCTCCATCTTAATCAACAAGGAAATTGTCTCATCTAAGGCTTTTCTGTACCCACTTTTATTGGTCTCTGTATAATCCCTCATCATACTTAGTAAAATCACCCCATTTTTTAGCTATTGGAGCTCTAAAAGTAGAAATAAAACCAAAAGCTCCAGTTTGAATCTTAACAAGCTCTTAGAGTCTTGAAGGTGTTGCCCACATTGACAGTGCAGCAGAACAGGAACAGATGATGTTTCAACAATGCCAGAATTGGAGATGACTGGGAGATTTCCTTTAAGTGTTCATCCTGATACTAAATAAAATGGGGATTTTAAGTACTGTAGGTGAATTACAAACTCTATAATCATTCTGCACAAATTATGAAGCATTTAATGGAAATGTCTCCAAGTGAAGCCAAGCAGCTTCCAAGATCAGAAGATTTTCTATTTTTATAAAGTATCACCTTTGATTTTGAAAGTTCTGGGTTTGACATCAAAATGTGATTATATTTGGCAAAGTCCAAATCCAGATCTGAAATTAATGAACAGGGAGAAAAACAGGATTGAAGCCTTTCTATTACATTTTTGATAATTTCAGGATTGTGTTCAACGTATTATTCCTAGAGCTAGGGTTTAAAGAGCTGTTCTTGTTAATTCTGATTTTGGATGCTTGCTGGTATATTCCATCACAAATGACCTCTTCCTCTGTCTTTTGAGCTGAACTCGACCATGGGCAGCATCACAAGTCAGAGCCAGACCAAAGGACTTGCTCCCTGTCCTGTATCTTCCACTTAGTTGCGAGTCCCAGAAAGGCGTGAAAGCACCAACCACTAAAAGGCAATTAACAACAATTCCTGTTACCTTACCTCAAAGCTGCAAGACATCCTCTTTTAGAACAAGAGGAAATGGCCTAAAGTTTCACTTGGGGAAGTTCAGATTGCGTATTAGGAAAATTTTCTTTACGGAAAGAGTGGTCCAGCCCTGTAAGAGACTGCCCAGGGCAGTGGTCAAATCACTATCCCTGGAAATCTTAAAAAACATGTAGATATGGTACCTGGGGGATATGGTTTAGTGGTGGACTTGGCAGTGGTATTTTAACAGTTAGACTTGATGATCTTAAAGTTTTTTTTGCAACCTTAATGACTCCAGGGTTCTATCACCTCTTCTTCAAAGACTGTGCTAGTAGAGGATCAGCATGTCTCAGAAGCCTCAGAGTAGAGAAAGCTGTCCTGATTTGGATTGTCCTATGAGTAATGTTTCTTCAACAAGGGATGAGTTGGAACCTAAACCTTGAGTATAGGAAAGTCTGGCCCAAGCATCTTTCTTGCATGAATTAGAACATCTTCCAAACCATAACAATTTATACCAACCATGATATAGATTATCTGTCTGGCAAAACTTCACTCTTTTGGTGGGGAATAGTTTTCGACTTTTATAAAAAAATCAGGTCTCATTCTATGCTTTAAAATAAATAATTTCTAAATTTTTCAGCATAGAAATGAGCATTCACACTTAGGCACTGGGATAATAATCAAATATATTTCTGTTTAGGATGATCTCTTGCCCGAGATTTTTCACAAATTTTACATCTGGTTCCCAAATGAGCTCAGCTGATAATCAGTGACTTATGAGAAAACATCAAGAGACATGTCTTTTCAATCTGCTTACAAGGTCAAAAAAATTCCAACAGGATTTAATATACGTACACAAGCTTGATGTATTGGAGTGCTGCGTTTTTTTACAATGCTAAGAGTTTGATGAGAATATCAATTAAACATGACTATATAGTTAAAATTTCCATCTCTAAATGCAGCTGCAGCAAGTAACAGGGCTGCTAATCAAAGCAGTGTTATAATTTAGCAGTGATGAGGAAAGCAGTAGCCATCAGAAGGGAATAACAGGAAAGAGGCAGCTGCTTTCATATCATTTTAGTGTCCATTTCTTTAATGAGCCCGAGGAGACAATTCCCTGCTGACTATTCATTAATTAATGAAATTTATGAGAGGAGAAGAGCTATCAGCATGCAAACAAGTGGAGAACAGGTGATGACAGTCTGTTTGCAGGGAATGAGCATATTGGGGGAAGGAAGCTTTTGAATAAAGCAAATTATCTGGAAGAGATGTTTAACAAAAATCTAACTTACAAATTCCTTATCTGGGCAGCAATGGTGCGTGGTTTATAGCTTAACAGGGACATATTATTAAACTCAAGTTATGAAAAGTCCATGATCAGATCTGGGAGAAAGGAATCAGCCCAGAGGACTCAGTATCTGTCTCTTTCCTGTTCTGAGTGACTTCCACCATTTTGCCATGACTTGGCAAAATGCGTTAATAAACAGTTGGATAGATCCCACTAGGAAACTCTGTCTCCTTCCCTCTTGGTCTTTCAGTGTTATACTAGTGTCTTGTCCTTTGGCTGGGAATTCTTTGATTCCTCTCAAGGCAAACCAGACTCTTTCCCAGCTGGGAAGATCTCAGGGTGCAGACCAGGTTTTGTCAAAATCAACCTGCAGAGATTAATAGGAAGAAGACAATATCCCAGTGCTGGGCATCAGCCATCCCTCCTTCGGGCTGGAGACCCTCTGCATATGTATGGCATTAAAGTGTAGCTGAGATTGCAGATTTGGTTGTAGCCTCATGGTATCTGTTCACAAAGGGATTCTTTGACACTCTTTGTACAACTTGGATTCTTGTAGTACTAAACACCCTCAAGCCTCGTTCCAATTAATTCTCTTTGATCAGAAAGTGTGAAGTGTTTGGGTTTAGACATATTTGTACTAAGCAAAATTCCTGGTAATGCTGTTTCTGACAATTTTCTACCACAGGGATTTTGTGTAGGATGTGTGAGGAACATAGTGGAGCTCCGCTCTGCAAGTGCAAGCTCCTTAAAGGCTTGATGTTAGCAACAAAGGTAAAAGCAGCCACAAGCCTGCTGTAAACAGGACAGGCTGAGGCAGCAGATACTGGACGTGAGAGATAGACTGCGACTGCAAAAGTTCCACGCAGTATCCCACCATGTTTTAGGGATTTACATTATAAAGGCCATAGTGACAATCACACTCACACAGTACAACACTCTTAGAAGTCTGTTCCGCGCAATCTTGACTCTTCTGCATATGCAGTAGCCAAAAACAAGGATTTAATTTTTGACACTACATTCTACACACAAACTGTTCCACATATGTTCTCTGAGTGGGTAGCTATAGCACATGCTTTTTCTGCTAAGGTTTCTAAATGTCAGGGATGTTACACATTTTTCTCAATGGCTCTTCTGTTGGATGGATGACAGAGAAGTAAACAAACAAAAAAGACTTGAGCAACTTTGTCCAAGGTCATTAGTTTTCACTTAATACAAAACATGTATGGAGTGCATCATAAAAACCTAAACCACTGCAGTTTATATGAGAAAATATGGAGTACAGGAAGACCCCCTCCCTTTATACAATATTGCTTTAGCAAATTTGCAACATCTTAGGGCTGAGGGGAGGAAGAGGCATTGCATTAGCATCATGGAGACTTGGGTAAATAGGGGTAAGGCTTAGATAATAAATAAAGTCCTCGATTCCATAAGTAGATTTAAACATAGTTTTTAAAATTGTCCAATAATTACTCTTAGTTTTACTTCATTGCTCACATCTCTACATTTTTTCTAAAATCTGTAGGTCCAGGAGTCCTGTGGAAACCTATTTTTTTTTATTATAACATAGGTTAAAATAAGCAAAAACAAAAAAAAATTATAACAAACCTACAAAAAACCCACAAAAAATCTGACTGCCAAACCAAACCAAACCAAACCAAACCAAACCAAACCAAACCAAAACAAAACAAAACAAAAAGGTGAAAGTTAAAATGTGTATTTCAAATAATTGCCTCAGTTTTTAAACCAGACTTTAGTTTCTGCTTGATTTATTTTTTATTTTAAGGGGGAGCTCAATGCATTCTCGTGACTTCTTGGGGCGAACTCCTTTCTGCAGGAAAGGAACATAGATACACATCATATTTCTGCCTGTATTGAATTTGTTCATTGGCTCCAACCTAGTTTAATAGTTCAAAATAATTTCATTAAAACTTGAAATAAAAAAAAAATAATAAAAACAATTGGCAAGTAAGAAATTATCACTGTCGCTTTCTCAGTATATTCATGCAGGACTGCAAGATAGAGAGTAGAAGCTTGTCTTATTTCACTGTGAAATATTTCATTGACTTCTAATACATAATATATAGCTTTCTTAGTCCAGTTTTTTCATTCACAGGAATGGCCTGTACAACCCCTTGAGGGTAAACCACATACCTCTAATTACAAACAGATCATTCAGATTTTAACTTGTACTTTTTGCAGTTTGATGAGAAATGTTGAAATTGTTGTCCATTTATTGCCTTTTATGATTAGAAATATGTGTCTAATGACATATTTGATCCAGTCAAAATCTAGGTAGTGAAAATATCACACATGAGAATACATATATATTTTAAATTTGCTGATGCATTATAGAAATTATGTTTATCAGAAGAGACAGGAGGATTGTTCAAGGAAGCATGGGCCAGGCTGCCCCACCTCTACAGATATTTCCCCATACCTGAGGTGGAAAAACTAGCAGAAGTTTAAAGTGATGATTTCCAAAAGAACCTGTGACAAATCCGTATAAAAACCAAACCGATTCTGGCACTCAAATTATAACCTGAGTCATATAACCTCTAATAGATAAGAAGGCAGAGGTGTTGTTTTTAAGGAGATAAAGAAAAAGAAATAAAATTATTGCTTTCCACTTCTTCATTTTTTCTTTTTTTTTTTTGGCATTGATGCAGTCAAATTAAACATGACTGTTTCCACACATGCATGGCCTGACTGCGATGAGCACCAGCTAACCCTGAGATTATCTCTGTTGGTTAGAACATGGTACTAAAATCACCAAGTTTGCAGATTTGATTCCCAGAAGGGCCATTCACGTAAGTGCTGCACTTAGTAATGCTTGTGGGTTCCTTCCAGCTCAGAATATTCTGTGATAAGAATCTGGTCATGCCAATAGGAACAGAACAGCGAAGGAAATATGAGTGGTGGATATAGGAACTCTATCCTTCCTTCTCTCATATTCAGTGGGTGCACCAGAACCCCAGGTCTGGTGCAGATAATGGTGATGTCAACCTCCAAAACCAGCTCACCTGGATGTAACATATAAGTATAAAATTAATAACTTTATCCACTCTTTTCATTGAGAACAGTTTTTTTCCTCTAACAAAACCTACCTCTTATGAATACTTAATTAATTTTATACTTAGATGTACATCAAAGTTGATGACAGAGAGTTTTAATATATATGTAGTGCATACCTTGTACTCTTACCTTAATAAAGACAGAAGGATGTCTGAAAAAATCCTCTGAAAATGCAGCCAACTTCCTAAGGAAAAAAAAAGTATATGTATATAGATATAAAAATAACACTGTGATCGACACTATGATTGTGGAATATATGAAGATAGCCAGTCTGATGAGAACTTCATGTACCAGCAAAAAATCAAGATACACATCCTTTTCCCCAGCATTTGGTTAACCCCACCTGTACATGAACATCTAAATTTTTATTAAATAAATAAATATTTATTACATTAGTTGCTGCTATTATTATTTTTTTTGCCCCAAGTCTGATCAGCATATGAAACTTGCCTATATATTACATCAGAAATGATAGAGGAAATTAATAATGATTGAAATGCTTTCTGATCTTATCTTTTATGAGTAATGAAACAACTAATTTCTAAACAATAGCTGAACCTTCCCTCCAGATTGCAGAAAGATATTTTTTTGGTTCCACAGCTTTTTTCATCATTCCTGACAGTTATCAGTATTTGCTTTTCATATTTAATCAAGACCTGAGATTAATGAAACTAAAAATTACAGATTTTAATATAAGTTAAAAGTATTAAAAAATTATATCATCTTATTGTTCTTCAATGCAATTTTAGGACAATAAGTAAAAAATAAAGGCATATAATTCCAAGAAAGATGAAAAGATTGAATTGTTGGCATTAATACTCAAGTTTTAGTTATAATATAAGAGCAAGGGGAAATTGAATATATTTGAAGGAAAGAAAATGTGAACCTTGTTAAGAAAAACTTATTTCTTCATAAGTTTCTTATTCAGCTTCTAAAACTCATTGCTGCAAGATACCTGCAAATTGGCCCATGAAAGCACTTAGGAAGAAGGCCTCATATCTGAATTTGCATAAAAGTAAAAATTAGTGTGCTTTAGGCTTTACACCCTTAAAAATTTATTTCAGTTCTAATTAGAGAACTTCTCACTCAAATACCTTGGCCTTTGTTTTTCTATGATGAAACAACCAAATTAAGTAGTATAAAGATAGGTTTGGATATTTGTTTTCAACAACTCAGGTATGCATCCACTTATTGTTCTGGAAGAGATGAAAGAACCTAAAAGTAAGAAGCTGAATTATCACTGATTTACTTTCAGTTTCTTCATGCAGTTCCTTATGCCTTAAAGCTGAGACCATGAGTCCGTAAGTACAATCTGTATTTCAATGCAACTGTTCCTACCATCCTAGTTATTACAGAATAAACACCTAAGTTACAGCACCTATTTTAAGACCCTTTTAAAATACATCTTTTCCTAGTAACTAACAGCAAATACAATGGTCATTCTTGACCTTCTCATCAAATTTGTTGTCCACAGAGACAGAGCTCTTTGTTTCAGATCCAAGTACCCACTTCAACTTTTGTGCTTCATTTTGCTTACATTTTATGGCATAATTCAGAAACACTGTACCAGCACCTTCCTGTAGAATGGAAGACCCCAGTGAAAAGATTTCATAGAGTCATAGAATCATAGAATATGCTGATTTGGAGAATACCCATCAGGGTCATCAACTCCAACTCCTGGCCCTGCACAGCACCACCCCCAAGAGTCACACTTGAGAGCATTGTTGAAGCACTTCTTGAACTCTGTCAGGTTTGGTGCTGGTCACTTCCCTGAAGAACACATTCCAATGGCCAGCCACCCTCTGGGGGAAAAACTTTTTCCTGATATCCAGCCTAAGCCTCCCCTGACTCAGTTTCATGCCATTCCCTCAAGCCCTGACACTGATCACAAATTAAAAGATTGGTACCTGCCTCTCTCTGCTTCCCCTTGTGAGGATGTTGAAGACCCCGAGAAGGTCTCCCTCAGTCTTCTCCTCTCTCCAGGGATATCCTATACCTTCCTACTGTAATGCCTGCTGCTCCCTTAGGGTTGTTCCCAAATGTGGAAAGGCATTGACATTTGCCAGCTACACCACGGAGAAACAACACTTACAGGGAGCTTGAGTAAAGAGGACGCTAGAGCTACAGCTGAAACCCATAAAATATCTTGAGGAAGGAAGTTGTGGGGAAATATATTAGTTTTCTGAAAACTTCAAAGTGGTTTGAAGGAAAGTTTCTTCAGTATTACTAAATGGTATTTACAGAGGTATTTGAAAAAAAAAAAGTGGATG
This sequence comes from Pseudopodoces humilis, assembly GCF_049639895.1. Classification (NCBI taxonomy): domain Eukaryota; kingdom Metazoa; phylum Chordata; class Aves; order Passeriformes; family Paridae; genus Pseudopodoces; species Pseudopodoces humilis. The sequence goes on along the minus strand of NC_142201.1, from coordinate 83,469,908 downwards.
GGAAAGAAGGTCTAAATTAATTTCTCTGGGGACTAAAGACAGGATTGACCATGTTTTTTTTATTTTGTCTAAACAGGTGGCAACTATGTTTTCAGTTTCTGTATTTTCTTTTCATTTTCCTATTTTAAAAAAGATAGGCTGTCAAACAAGCAAGGAAACAATACACTTTTTCTATCATTCCTTTTTCAAATTCTTGTCATTAGAATTGTAAATCCTGGAGGTCCTTTCACTCAGAAGGAGGGACCAGCAGGTGGTATATGTATCAAAACTGAAAAGCTTTTGTTTGATTTTCAACAGGGAAAAAAAGTAATTTTGTGTGGATCACAAAGTTAACCAGTAAGAGATGAAAAGTAGTCCAATCAATCCTCCAACACTGCAATTCTGTATTCTGTGGCTGAATAATCAGATCCTTCAAAATCTACACTAGAATTTGCTCTGCAATTTACGCTGGATTGTAAACTCCAGGTCACTGTTTTCCCCCATTTCCTTAAGTTTATGTTAACATGGATATAACATTACAACTATTTCAAAATAAAATCTTAAGTCAGATGGGTCACTTGAATACAACTTATGAGCCATATTTTAGCCCAGTCTTGTTCGCTGCATGAAACAGGCCAGTCACATCCAGAAAACTTGATATCTATGATTTCTAATTCCTCACACATGTTATACATGTCTCTATGTGTTTTAGCTAATTTATATTCATATCCAGTATTCTCAATGTTCCCATTTACTGTAGCTTTAAATTCAGGTGCATTTATTGATTTCAGTTCCATTTACTCCCAGTTCACCTTGGCATTACTGGGAAGAAAGTCATGCACACAGTTCTTATGATGATTTGGTATCTTTTCAAACAGATGTGAAACTAGACACTGCTGTGATCAATTTGAGATAAATTTTTCCAGATATTACATATATATATATTTTTATTTCCCATCTATTACAAATGTGCATGAGTTATTGGAGATGTTGGTTCTTATGAAGGAATAAACCCTCGTAAATTCCACTGAGTAACAAAACATTTTAAATTACTGTATTTGAGTAGCTCATAAATATGCCTGGTTGCAGCCCTAGATTTACTATATTCTTAATTTTCCAACAGATTGGCCATAGTTTTAAGGCTTTCATCTGAAGTCTGGTCTATTTAAAGGGCACAATGTACTTAACTATTCAAAAAGGCTCTTGATCCTATGAATGCACTTTGCTAGTAATGGGATAGTCATTTTCCAGGCCAGTAAAAAGCTATTACTCACTGGAACACAAACAGATTGCGAGAGGGAAAGCTCATGCTGATGGCTGGCAGCCTGACAAAGGAAAGTGGGAAATATGGCCCTTTCCTGAATTAAGTTGCATTGACTCTATCTGTTCCAAACATTTGACTCCTTTCTTCTTGTGATACTTATGACAATAATAGGATAACAGATTTATGTCATGAAGGCACTGACCTTTGTCAGAAGGAACATTTTGACAGGAAAAGATGTGATATGCTGCTCCGCTCTATAGTTTTGACAATGACTGACAGTATGGCCGTATATCGACATGGCAAAGCTTATGCTTATGTTTTTACATTGTCATCCTTGGATTAACTCCTGGGTTTTTATCATCTTTGATCACATATAACTTTTCTAATGAAATGCCTAGATAGAGACAATTTACAGTGCTGAGAAGCCTTGATTCACCTCACACCCATAGAAGTGACTTTTGTTCTAAGTAAAGATGAATTTTGGGTGAAGGGACAGCTAAACCTAGTGGACACTGATGCTTCTGTTCCTTTACTCCCTGGTAAGGATGCTCTTACCTTAAGAAAGTCTAGTTTATAATGCCTGCTTTGTTGAAAGTTTTATGTCAATAATGAACATTTTTTTTCTTCTAATTTGTCTGTTAAATGGTTGGATTTGATGGAATGTGAATAAACTTTTACTTTGAGAAGAGAGGTGTTACTGCAGGGAATTTAAATATTAGGATATGATCAATACATTGGTGAAATTATTTTTCTTTGTCTTTAGGATTGGTGGGCATAGCCACTTCATCACTGCAGCAGTAAATAAAAAAGCCATATATCCAAGTAGTTAGACAAGTCAAAAGGGAAACAGGCACAAAAAAAGCCATTTGTCCAAAGAGAGGGTGCAAATGTTCAGTCTGGAATTTTTTTACATTATGACTTCCCATGTACACTTTGGTAGCTAAACTGAACTGCTCACATTTCCTGTTTTTCCTCTGTGTGGACTGGCCTCTTATTTGGTGGGGTTTGCAGCACAGCAATGTTGTGCAGCATGCAGCATTCAACTCTTCTGTATTTTTTTAGTGTAGCATGAAGAATATCTTCCATACTGTGCAGTGCAAACAAAATTGACAGTCTCTGCCCTTGATGATCTTATCTTCTAAACTCTTACATAAGCAATTTTTATTCATTTGCAGTTTATTTCTTTTCACAGTGAAATCACTGGTGAAATTCCCAACACCTCCAGCAGAGCAGGATCAAAACCAGGAATATTAACACTGACTTTTGTGGGAGCTCTTAGAGAACAAATCAAACTGGAAGACAATCAAAGCAACAAAAACTTTTCTGTCTTTCACCTCCCAGGATTTGGATATAAAATTGCATCACTTTTCATTCAGCTCTGAGAGTGACATATAATGAGGTTTCGTTGTTCGCTATGACACTTTGACAAATGTTGTGTTACTATTGCTCCTAAAAGTGACGATACAAAACATCCCCACTCCAGAAACATAGCGCAAGTATAGTGACAATGCAAATGAATTATGCATCAAACATGAGAAAGGAAGCAAATGTTAACTAATCTCAAAATGGGTCAAACTCATGACAATTTAGTTAGTGACAAATGAAGTAATTTTTCTACAATATTAACCAACAGTGTCCCCTTTGATTTGTGTCCCTACTGATTTGCAGTGCACAAAAGGTCATTTTCCAGGCAGATGGGCAATTTCCCTTGCAGACGGGAATTTAACTTCTACATGCCAGACATAATGAGAACCAATAAATTAGGCAAAACTGCTGTTTACCTAAGATGAAATATTGATGTCCAGGCCCATGAGAATGCTAATGTCTACATTCATCTTTTTTTTTTTTAAATCTTAAAATTTAGAGCACAGGAACAGAAGTTGTGAAAGATCTATATATCACAGATACAGTAACATTGGAAAAGGTACCAACTACAGAATGCAAATATAATGCAACTGAAAAATTTCAGTTTCTTATACATTAATTTTAGTTTTATCAGGTAAAATGAAGTGGGCTGTAAAGCAGCACCAAGCACAAACAGTATGGCTTGAAGTACTGAAAGCAGATTAGAAGATCTTTTCACTTTTATATTACCAGTGACTAGAAACTGGTATGCAAGATACGTGACATGATCTGGTGGTCTTCATCCCGTTCCCAGATTGTGATGCCATATGTCTCCTTCATATGGCAGTGTAATCTAGGCACAAGGATTGGAACAAACCTTTCAAGACAGGAAGGTACCATATGACTGAAAAAAGCAAGATTAATATTTTAGGAGAATAAAAGTGATCCATGTAACTAAATGCCTTTAACTCCAAATTTTGAAGATTGTATTCTGAAGGAAAATATATTTAAAGACACAAAAGCAAGTGGAAAATAAGTTAAAATACAATGCTAATTTAGCATGAGAATATTAAATGCCAATAATCTGGTAATTCAGACAATTGGAATGACCTGTAAGAAACTGTAAACCCAAGCCCATGCTGTCAACACATGCATGGAAATCACAGAAAGGTTTTTCTGAAGGTTTGTGCACAACTGAGGAACTATGCAGTTGCTGGCAGGACAGCTTGCAAAAACAGAGTGTGGTGATGGATGAATGCAAGGATGGATGCAGATATATGATACATATGGATGGACAGCATTTGCATGGATAATACATATGGAGCTCTGCAAAGGAACAGGCCATAATGTTTGTTGAGATCTTATGAGTGACGATCAGAGGTGAGATTACAAGAGAAAGTGAAGTTGTGTCAAGCCTCTGCTGGTCAGTCTGACCAAAAAGAGACAGTGATTGAAGCTTCCTTGAAATCTGTTGTTCACTACTCTTGGTTTCCATGGAGGACTTTAGCCATGTTTGTTACAAGGGTCACACAAGAATCCCAGAAATTTCCTGTTTGTTTTAATACAGCTGCTTGAATGAATTGAGAAGAGCCCTGCCAAGAAGGACTTGAGGATACTGGACAATAAAACTTCCTTTAGGTGAGGAAAGTGGTGATTCTCCCTGGTTCAGCTACTATAAGAGTGTATCCAGGGTACAATGTTTAGTTGAGTGCCCCCTTGTATGAGGGTGACTTACTGAGAAAAGTCCAGCAGCAGCCACCAAGAAGATCAGTGATAGGAGCAAATGACATACAAGGAGGCATTGAGAGAGCTGAAAATGTTTAGCTGGGTTAAAAAAAGCTGTCTTCAATGACAAAAGAAATAATGTTAGAGTGGATAGACAGGCTCACTCACCTGTGATGTCCAGCGTAAAAATACGAGTGGTAAAAAGGAAAATTCAGTTTGGATAGTACTATAGTAGTTGTGATGATGGTAATATAGCACTGGAACAGATTTCTCAATGAGGCTATGGAGTCTTCATCATTGTTGAGGGTCTCAGTGCATCTTTGAGAAACCTGGTGTGAATTTGAAGTTGGACTGCAGAAAGTTGGACTAGGTAATCTCAGAGAGTCTTTCCAACCCTAATAACTCTGTGAGTCTTTATTCTTTATGGCAAAGAACAGAACAGTGGAGAGTGAAGCATAGCATCCTGGTAGTAGGAGGCAGCAGCAAGTACAATTTTGTTCAGTTTTCTGTGGAAATGTTGGTAGAACAGTACTTGGAAGCTGAATACAGTGATTATTTTTTTTTCCAACATGTCAAAAAGGATGTTTTAAGTAGAACCTCATTCTGAAACAACATTCTGAAACCTTCAGGCACTATTAAAATGGAAAAAATAATAATGCTTATGCAATTAAAGAGAAAAAAGCAAAAAAAAAAAGTTGAGAAGACAATTGGCAAGACTGCAAGTAGTGTGATGGGTACAAACTGTATTGATCTAAACCTTTGGCTCCTGATACAGTTCCTTTGCACTGGTCTGTTATCTTAATGCTGAGCTGGTAAAACTCCTGGGAATTCACTTTGGGTAAGGAAAATCCTTGCTGGCAGAGAAAGCAAGCATGGCTTTCCTCCAGCATACTGAGGAGAATATAATTTCCAGGGCAGCGGTGGGAAGCTAAAATAGCTCATTATAATGGATACTCATTTTGACAGTAATGAAGAAGACTATCACCTCTCCATATAAGTACCTAAATATGTTGAGCAATGACACCATTGAAAACAGATGCTTTGTAGGGTTTCGATGCAAAAGTTTTACTTTTTAAAGAAGCCCTTTAGCAACAAAAAAAAGCTGATAATAATTACAGTGTTGGACACATTTAATTTTTATCAAAATTAATTAATACTATAAAATAATGCTATAGAAAAAAAGTCTGTATTACTTATAGGAATTATTCATTCTGTCAGATTTAGACTGTTTTCGATTGCAGTAATTGAAATGTAGTGCTGAATCCTTATTTTTCTTGTATAACTATATAAATCCAAAGAGACATAATTATTTGAGTATTTGTTTTGAGCATTTCCATGGTTTTCTGAGAGCAGAATTTAGTTCATACATTTCCAGACTTCAAGCAATTTTTGAAGGTCAAGGGATAACTGAATAGAACACAGAAAATAATAATATAATCAACATTTTAAAGCACATTCCTTTTGAAATTAAAGCCTTCAAATCACTTAAAATCACATTTCATAAAACACACAAAAGAACTTATTTACTGAGACTAATGAGAAAAACATTAAAATCTATTAGCCATATATTTGTATTTTCTTAGGATAAACTGCTGAATTCTAGACAAACTTGTCCTGCTTATAAATTTTATTTATGAATAATGTCAAGGTATAATTTTCAGTACAGCCCAGAGACTGAAAACTCTTCCTATGTCATTCACATTTGATCTAGTCCTGAATTTCATATGAAATTTCAGACAGGAAGATTTATGTAATATGCACAGAGTGCATTAATCCACTGCACTACAAAGTCCATTAATTTTGAATACTGATATCAACTGGGCTACATGGCATGGTGATTGCTACATTATCACCTTTATAAAAATGCCTGTACTGATACAGGGTCTCATTTTTACTTTCTGCATAGTTTATGCAGTTTTATACATGCACATGAATAGGCAAAAATCCCAAAACTTATGCTTGTATGTTAAATATTTGCATTTATACTTATTACATTTTTAGTATCATAATATCAGGATACTTACTTAATTAAACTAGAGATCTTTTACTTGTTTATTTTCAATGTTAATCTTTGCAAATTACATTAGCCATAAATGGAAGGTAATGAAATTAAATTCCAACAATAGAAGGTAAACCTGAAAACCCAACTATTCTTTCTCTTTTCTTTTGTGTTTTTTTTTTTTCTTTTGTAGATTTAAAAGAATCAGACTGAGGATCTAAGGGTAATTTTTTTGTACTGGGAAAAGCATTCAGTTTTATAGAATCAAGATGATCTTTTCTGTTTTAGAAGAGAGACTCACATTTTCGAAATTCAGTTACTTATAACATTTACCTTCAATGAGGAGGAAAAAGCTAGATGCTTCTTAATAAAGTTGAGGCATGTTAACATGTAAATCCATCAACTGAACACTCTCAGGCTGAACTCAACAGGTTGGTGAGGTGGACCGGCAGAAAACACATGAGGTTCAACCTCAGAAAATACAGTTCCAATAAATATAAGTTTTTTTTGTTTGTTTTTGTTTTTCAAATTTGACCTGCTTTGAGCAGGTGGTTAGACTAGAGGGCTTCTGAAAGTCCTTCCAAACAAAACTAGTCTCTGAATTTAAAAAGAGAGTTTATTGCTATCTTTAGCTAGTGAATGGATGTTTATAGGAAAAGACACAAGCTGGAACACAGGAAATTCCAGATAAATTTACAGAGAAACCTCGTCATCATGACAGCAGGCAAGCATTTGGAAAGGGGGATAAGAGAGATTATGAAATTTCCAGACTTAGAGATATTCAGAACTTGGCTGAAAAAGATCTGAGCATTCTCATAGAATTTTGAGGTTAGCCTTGCTGTTTGTGGATTTCACCAACTATTAGTTCATTGGCCACTGAAATAATTAAATGATTTGGAACATATAAAATTACCAAAAATTTTCTTTCCATTTTAAAGTCTTGCATGAAAATCCCCTTCCAGGAATTATGCATCTTTTTTTTTTTTTTTAATAGAAATATCAACATCTGGTTGCAAAAAGACTCCAGAGCAACATTTCTCTTCTACATATATATTCCCACACATATTCAGTGCATTATTTTACAGCAATTTCTGGCTCAAGTTTGCAACTGCAAAGCTATAAACCCATTTGAAAGTATGGCTATAGATGTATGTGATCAATCCCACAAAATGCATAGGCAGTAATTTACCACAGATTTCTGCTGTACTTCTAAATTAGATGGAATTGGTAGAGCTGGAAATAATCAATGATTATATGACCTCATCTAATTTTTGTTTTGTTTTGGATTGTCTCCAAGAGATGCTTATGACATGTTAATCGAAAAAAAATCCCTCACATATTTTTTTCCCAGACTCAACTTCATTCCCCATTTTCTCTGCCTTCTCCCAACACCAGCTGCATAGAGGGAAAGAGAATGGGAGCTGTGGTCAGCTCATCATGTTGCCTCTGCCACTTTGTCCTTCTCAGAATGAGGTCCAACCCAGGACAAGACAGTCCTCCATGGACTTCTCCGATGGGAATCCTTTCCAGAGGCTGCACTTCACACACAACTCCAGCATCAGTCCCTTCCATGGGGTGCAGTATTTCAGGGGGGTCCATCTTGGAGCTGATATCCAATGATTGCCTTGGATATTGGGGAAGCTTCTAGATGCTTGTCACAGAAGCCATCTCTGCATTTCCCCCACTACCAAACTTTCCCACACAAACCCAATACATGTGGAGTGGCATAATTGATCAGGCTTACAATTTATCTGCTGGAAATGGTGAATTGAGCTGGAGATAAATCATATTTTCTGCCTTGTCACAATAAAGGCATCTTTCATCTTTCATCTCTCGTCACAAAGCCTCAAAATTGTCCCTCAAGAAAGGAAACACTGGCAGTGATAATTTAAAGGACATTATTAAAGGAACAAGGTAGAAGAACTCTATTCAGTTTGGTTTTCATCAACCAGTGTTTGCTGTGTTATCAAATTGACATAAATCTCACTGAATTGATTCACTATGAAGTCTGCTCACATTATTCCTCTCAAAGAATATTACTTTTATACCACTCTCTCCTTATACCTTCAGCTTTGCTTCTCAGTAGACTCCAAAATATCATGAATGTTTTTACCCAAGCAAAATTTAAACAGGTGGACACATCTTTTTTATAGTACCTCCAAATTAATTGCATAAAATTGTAATTGAAAGACCAGAGAAGCTAAAGATAGAATGATGTTTTCATCACTACAGGACATGTCCCTGTTGGATTTCTTCCTTTTCTTTTTCTTCTTTTTTTTTCCCCTAAATTTCTTGAGACCTACTGTTTTTAAATAATATTCCATTGAAAGTACATTGCACAATTCATTGTATTAATTCAGTTTTCTGCCACAAATACTAAAATATGGTGGAAGGAAATGTGCAACCCTCACCACCAATGGTCAGTTACTATTCTTTTATCAGCACTGATGTTCTAGCTTCAGTAGCCTTCTTATATATCCTTTTAGATATTTTCATCCTATAGTAAAAATTAAATCTGCAGGGATTTTTCCCCTCTCTCCTGTACTCCAGCTGCATCTTATCTTTGCTTTGACATCTTTGGTATGTTTAAAGTGAATGAAGCAGTGAAAAAAAATCTATATATTTGGATTACTAGGGTTAAGGCTGAAGGGACTTCTTTCATATCATTTCTACTAAAAATGTAATTCTTAATATCAAGTTTAATTTATAGCAGTAGGAATTCAAAACAATGCCAATAACTTCAGTGCCTGAACTTTTACTGAGAAGAGGCTTGACACTTGGAGATCATTGAAGTTGCTCCAGATTTACCTAAGTAATACATTAGACAATGAATCTGAGATTTGTTTACAGTATGAAAAGGGAAGTTTTCAGAAAACAGTACAAGGTCCAGTTTAATTACCATCAGCAGCATCCCTGAGAAACCAATGGCTTAGCTTTTATTTCCTGAGAACATTCTCTGTACAAGCAGGATGGATCCTTGGAAAAAACAAGAAAGGGCAAAATTCTATTTACAAGCACTCTTAGTACATTGTCGTATTGCTGACATATTTGTATTAAATACAGCTCAGCCCTTAATGATTCTTTCAACAAAGAATTGCCTGTTCAAATAGCCATCTTTAGGGTCTTGTGTTTATTATTTTTTCCTTGAGCTATCTTTTGTGGCATAAAATATTACTTATCATTTAACATCATTTAACAGCCTGAACAGCCTAAAACACCATCTGAAACAAAACATATACACCTGTTTATTAAGCCCATTTGTGTATGACATTGGCTTCTAAAACCACCCAGTCTTGTTAATTTAATGATTAGACAATAAAAAAATATGTCCTGCTCATTTATATTAGTGTACCATCTAATAAAACAACCTCCAAGCCAAAATCTGGAGGAGAAATTTATTTTCATATTATTCACAGTGAATTGCTCTTGATATTAATTACACAAGAACAATGATATTGAATCCATTGCTCTTTAGAGCCTACTGTACCCTGTAGTCTGACTGATCTTCATTTTCCTTTTACAACATATCAGAGAAAATATGATAACTCTAATGCAGAACTGGACATGTACAAGCTGAAATGATCCAAATTAGCTGCAAGAAACATCTACTGAGTCACAGCTAACAACGCTATGTTCAAGGTTGGAGACTGCTAAGAGAGGAAATAGAGGAAAAAAGTCACTACCTAATGGAAATAAATCTTAATGTTGATGAGGCAAGGAAAATTAAGGAAGTGATACAGAAAAATCCAAGATTAGTGCATTCTGCCTTAATCAACTTGCTGTTTAATTTTTCTAGCTAGGGTCATTTATGGTTTCTTTAAAACCAGGGAGACCGTTCCATTGTCCTGCTGGGATCAATGTAATTTTCTATCAATTTAGGTTTGGTATTGTCCTTGAATGATAGGAGATGCTGTAGTATAAACCGAGCTTGGTAAAAAAATAAAACAAAAATGTTTTCTTTGCTCAGTCAAGTAATTGTGGTTTTAACAGCTCTTACATATTAAGAAGCTAAGAGAGAATGAGACATTTAAAAAAAAATTAATTGAGAAGATGAAGAATTTAAAGAGCTCTTAAACCAAGCTGAGAAAAAAAAATTGAAGGTGTGGAAATAAAGACAAGGGATAAGAAATTTCAGAAAACTTAGAAGATATTAAAGAAGCAATTTGCCTACTTATATATAGATTTTTCTAACACAGATGAGAAAGGAGGTTTTTAGTATTTTGTTTTAACTTTGTCAAAAAAGTTCTACCCCCATGAGGAATCTTTTCATAAAAAGATACATGAAATTAAAGTAAAACTATGAAACAACACCACCCAGAAAGAACTGCTCCAAATTTTACACTGATTATAAACTCACACATGTAACCAAGACATAGAAGATTCCAGGAAAAAGTTTCCTACATTGTGAAAATGAAATAGTTGGGGGTTTTTTGCATCTGATAAATAGAAACCCTAACTTCTGTTATTTTCCTCTAAGACAGTCAAAAGATAATACCATATCTATAGAAAATCATCCATGAATGCCAAACTCTAAATCTTGCTTTGCTGAAAGTCTTAGAGGTATTTCTGGTGAGTTAATTGCTCCTTTTAGTAGAATGACCCTTAAAATATTGTAAAATAAAGATAACTGGAAGTTTCCCCTGTGAAGATCAATATGAGAAGACAAAGATACAAGATCATGATCATACCATGATCTTTTCCTGTTTCCATGGTGATACAGTTCTGGAAAAGATAGAACCATTTAAACTGGTGGATCCTTCTAAAACATATTATTAGGCAGATGTAACTCTTCTTGTTAAGCATTGGAATGAAGTTCCTGAGCCCTATTCAAACTCCATTCCTCCCCATTTAGAGAGCATGAGCTAAGAGGAATCACAATTTAGGAAGGCTACAGAGAGCATGAGGATTCATGAAGCCTCACATTTTGAAAAAGGTTTCAGATATAAAATCTCCAAAATTGGCCATGTTCCTTACATATTTATTGGAACGCAGATTTTCTGGATAAAAAAAAAGTCTCAGAGATGTGTCTATCTGTCGATTAGACATCTTCATAATCTACCTATATTGCTGCATGATAGAACTTAAAAGTCACAATTTACTGAAGACATGAGTTTTGATGATTTGGTTTTGAGTTTTCTCTCCTATCTATGCAGTTACAGTAGTAAGGAATATAACCTATTTAAATGGAGATAGAACCTGTCATCGTATTAATCATACCTATTAAAAAATTAGACAAGCTACTGGGCATCCATTTCCCTCTTACAAACATCAAACCTCAAAGCTAAGGTAAAGAAAACAATGCTCAAAATGTTCAATGTACTTATGTTAGGCCATCCTTGAAATCAGCATAGACCTGAGAGTGTGTTAATAAGGAAACAGAACAATTATCTCTCATGAGAAACAAAAAGACAGATAGTCATTGTCTGTTGTCACTGCAGGGGAAGTAGAATATAATATGTGGAAAGATCAATCTCTGTTTAGCTCATTGTTTCTGGTCCTGAACAGAATTATGAATATTCTGGACTCTTCATTGTAGAGTGATTTTTAAGTCTTTGCAGAGAACCAGGAGAGAGGCAGTGACTATTCTGTAAGAAATGTTCCCTAATTTTCTCTGGGAAAATAAAAAGAGTTTCCACTCTTGGTTGATTACATGAGTTTGTCCTGCTGTGTAGCTGTTGCTTGGCTTATCCTGTGTTGGCACCATGAAGACACTGCTACCCAGGATGAAATGTGCTACATTCTGCAACATCCAGATGAGAGACCCATAAATGCTGACATTTCTGTTGTGGGGTTATCTGCTGTGGCAGGTGTAGGCGTCTGTTGGTGTTAGGTTCTGTGTCACCCAGGTTATAAACAGCTTGTCTCCTCATTTTACCTAGAAAATAATTACTTTATTATCTTTGCCTGGTAACAACCAAACTCCACTGGACTATTTCTCCTTCCAGGTAGACCAACTGGCACATTTGTTCCTGCCTTGACTTTAAGTTTAACGTTTCTTTTTTCTATTTTGGATACAAGGAAATGTTCATGTGCCTGACAATTGAATTAATGTTTCACTTCTAGCAACTTATCTAGTAAAATATAAGACATCTATTTGCCCTGTTTATAAGCCTCTATCAAAAACATCCTTGAATTTACATCCAGAAGAGGTCAATAATGGTGATGAAAGGGCTAGAAGGAAGGTCCTTTGAGGACCAGTAGAGGTTTTGCCTCATTTGGAGAAAAGACAGGTGAAGAGTGACCTTATGGCTCCTCTCTGAGGAGGGCAGGTGCAGAGAGAGGTTTTGATTTCCCTGACATCCAGTAACAGGACATGGGAAAAATTCACAGTCACAGCAAGGGAGGTTAAGTATGGGTGTTAAGAAACATCTCTTTACTGAAGATGTGCTCAAACACTGGAACAGGCTTTCTCAAGCAGTGGTCAGTGTCCCAATCCAGACAATGTTTAAGAGGCACTTGGACACTGCCCTTCGTAACATGCTTTTACTTGCTCAGCTCTGAGGTGGTCAAGCAGCTAGACTGGGCTGTTGTAGGCCACTTCAAAGTGGATAGCCATAGTCTATTCTATTCTAGTCTAGTCTAGTCAAGTCTAGTCTGTTCTGTTCCGTTCCACTCTATTTTGTAACTATCAGGGTTATTACTAAAGGCATTCTGACAGCATTCTGCAAATTTCCAACATCTTTTCCTGTCCTAGCCTTTTAGAAAAGTCCATACTTCTGTTTGCCTACACCCTTTTCATCTACTCTCCCCAGGAGACGCCCAGAAGTTCGTATATATTCACCAATTTCCAGAGATGTACAGGTGCTAGTGAAACAAATTTCAGTAACCTGGTTATTTCCCATAACCATAAACTAAAAACAACCATAAACAAAATGTTCTTTGGTAGTAGAGAAAATTCTCTGCTTCTTTTTGTCTCTCTAATATTTCCTGTCTCCTCATTCAAAAACCCTGAAGCACATTCCAAATTGTTATCCTTAAACAAGGTCCTATGCCAGTGTGCTTAAATCCTGCTTTTCCTGTGCAATCCATATAATACAGCTGCTGACCCATTTCCAGCTTCTCATCTATGCTTAAAAAATCAGGTTCTTGTAAAAATGCAGTTTAAATTATTTTGAATCTTTAAAATATATTAAGGATTTTCAGTTTGCTTTTTTCCCTTGGTTGTCAGAGCTGCTTTTGGAGCAAGACTTGTAAATAAAATTTGATCTATCTCATAATAACATTTCACTTATTAATATATTTTTTTGAGTATCTGGATTAAGGCACTTGCAATTTCTACTCCCAGGCTAATATCAACTGACTAATCTACAGATTTCAGAGCTCAAAGATAATATGAAATCTTTAATGATATATTTTTATATAGTGTTTAATTAATTGGAATTTTAAATTGTAGATTGAAATAGCAAGTAAGCAGATAGGCAGTCCTAATTTGCAGGTACCAAATTATGTCATAAGAAGTACAGAGAAATGAGTCACTGATGTATTACTAATTTTACTGTATTATGTATTAACTATTTAAAGCATAAGTGTTTATGGTCTGTAATAAGACAGACATTTTTAACTTTGACATTAAAATTTATCATACTATTTCAAAACAATAGAAAGACATTGAAGAAAGCTACATAGCTATAGAATAACAAAAATTTAAAAAACAGAGATTTTTAGTAACCTTTCTTGTTTTCTTTAGCCAGCTGAGTCAAAAATAGTCTTTTGAAACTCCACAATCACAGGAAGAAGTGTATTATTTTGCTACACTGATCCTACCAGTTTTAATGGCAGTTCCAAAATGAGCATGCCTTTCCTGTAAATCCAGTGTGAATTCTGCAAAATTAGAGTTGGGACAATGTCTCCTTTCCAGGGATCTCCATTTGACACATAAAATAGGTTAGGTGAATTTTATACTGACTGCACTGTTTTCCTTTCAGAAAATCCAAAGGAGCCCAGACTGACCATTTGGGTTAGGACACATAGGATACTTGAAATGTAGAAAGGTGAATTGGAAGAGATTAATTTTCTATGCACAAGTTCGGAGTGCTTTGTCTACTTTTTAGAAGAGACAATTCATTATGGATACACTGTATTTTCTTGATACTTAATCTCAAAAATCAACATGATTCTACTCCCTGAGCTAATCCTTCCACTCACTAGGTATATTGGGAGCCCACAGACCTGTCTCCTGAAACTGCTGTTGTTTTGAGCAACGTTTCAAAGAGACAAGGTGTCAAACATTGGTGACACTTTTATCATGCAGAAGAAATGAGAACTTTTTAAGGATGTTTAATATTTGGAAAGCACAAACATCTAAGGAAAAAAATGTATTTGTCAGAATGAGAAAATTAATTCACCAAGAATGAGCAGAGAGTCAGGGTTGATTCTCTCTCTAGTATGTCACATATATTTTTCAACTTTCAGTTTATTATGCCCAAGAGTGTCTTAAAAAGTGAAATTTTAGCAAAAGAAAAACAAAAGTTTTATTTTGTAAAGTCTGTTAATATTTAGAAAAAATTTTTGTTTGTAGTCAATAATTATACAAATTTTAACACTGCAGGCCTTGTAAAAGATCTGCATTACTTTAGCAAATAGAGGGGCAGGTTCTAATATGTTAATGACTGACTTTGAACCCACCAAAAAGGCTTTAAAATGCCATTACTTCACAGTGTCATTTGAAATTTGCAAGGAAGGAAACTGGTTTGAGGTGATTTTATCGTTTGTATTCAGTGTAAAAGACAGTAGCAGAACTGACAGTGATACTTTCATTTTGACAGGTCTCTTTCCAAGGCTAGATTTGAAAGCCCTACAGATATTTTAATCCAAGCCAGTGACACATTTTAGTACCTGAATAGTAAGATCAAAGACTCTCTGATTGAGAAATTTTAGCTGAGTAAAACCTGCTTACATGTAAAACAAGACATTGGAATTCAGTGTTCTAACCTAGTTAAGCAAGGTACAAGCAGCTCACTCCCTCCTCACTCCCTCCCTCTGGAATGGGTAGGCCACTCATTGAAGCCCTAATCCTGAAAGCAGCAAGGAGTCTCTGAAGTAAAATCCCTATTTCCCTATCTCTATATTTAATTGTTGATCATAAACAGAGTTGCATTACCCAGGGAGAGATAGTGTTGTGTCATTTCTATATCCAACTCCAAACCTTGGAGCATTGTTGATTTCAGCAGTACTTTGAAGATGTGAATAGCACAGCCAGAGGTCCTTACTCATGTGAAAACAATTAAATGTTCTAACAGTAATGACAGAAATATTTATTTCTTTTCTTTTGAGCTGGTTTAGTTAGTCAGATAATTATGCTTTAGTTTTATAGTTAATAGATATTTGACAATTTTTTTGTTATCAGTTATGGATTGTAAAAAAGTAATGCTATTCTTCACACATGTAGTAAGTCTGACTATTTCAAATCTGAATATGCATAATCATGAAAAATATTATTTAAATGTGCTAATTATTAACCAAAAATTCTTGAAATTGAATCAATCTCTTGAGATCATCTATTCCAACCTCACTACTCAGGAGCATTCAGATTCTTTTGGTTGCCCAAAGAACAAGATGATCTTTTAGGTCTCTTCCAACCAAAACCTGATTCATTGATAGAGCAGGTTGTCAGGGACGGTCTCCAGCTGAGTTTTGGATATCTTTAGAGATGGTGATCTCTGCAGGTCTCAGGAGATCTGCCATTGGTCACAGATTGGATGTGTTGGGTGGACCATACGCTGCTTCTTACACGTGCTGCTATATTGTCTTTGGGTTTACCTCTACAGTTTGCAGATTGGAAGGCTCATGGTAGTTACCACTGAACAAATATTGAAGAACTGATGAAAACTAGCTGGTTTTAACCCATTCTTAGTCTGTAGTACTCCAGTTTACCTGGCATTATTGGGAATGATCCAGTTCTTATTTATAAGACAGAAAAAAAAAAAAAAGACAGAAAACTGAGAAAACTCTTGAGTGGCAAAGAAAAACAGATGAAAGATAGAGAGTGATCAAGGAGACCTGAATAGACATTCCAAAGGACTACAGGATTTAAAGGTGGGGATAGATTTGTCCACTCTTTCGAAATATGCTTCTTTTCTTTTGATACTGTAGTTTAATTGCTGAATGCAAAAAATAAAAGGCATTATTAGCAAGGGGTAATTGACCACTTTACAGCATCCTTCATCTTTCCTTAAAGGACTGCAAATACCCAGATGGCCTCAGACACAGGAACAGTGCTAATACAGAGGGCACTACATCTTAGATGACACAAAGCAGAGAGTGCTCTTACTTAGAAAAGCACTTAAACTTGCAGGCTACTGATTCCCCCATGAAAATCAGGGGGAATCATAAATGTGCCTGATATTTTTTTTTTTGTGTGTGTGTGCTTAAATACCTGCTATGAACTGAGATGTTGCTCCCAGGCAATGAACTCTGAAACATATAAGAGGTCCTACAAAATGCAATGGTCCACTCACTGGAGAATTATCTCTACTAAATCAGTGTCTTTTGTAAACTGGGGATTACAGTATTTCCCTCTTTCTAACCCTTGTCTGAAATCAAGGTTTCTCAAGACATTAGTACCCCTCAAGCCCTTAATCTCTGCGTAACAACAAACAAAATGGGAGTTGTTTCTGTGTAGGGATTCTCGATGCCTAAATGAAACATAACTTTAAGCAGACACTAACCAAAATCTCCCTTTAGCTCTAACACACTAACATTTTATTCTTCTACTGAACTTTTATCCTCTTTAAGTTATTGTGCTGTTTGATTTTTAGTGTATGGAGAATTTAGAACATAAAAGTGATCTTCACCTTTGTTTTCACATGGCTTTAATAATAAGCACTAAACTGCAGATCTGATGTGCAATGGAATCAATTCTTATATCCTCACAGTAGTGGCTATAAAATATGGAACATAAAATCAAACAGCTAGATACTTAGTAATTACAAATAATTCATCTTCATCTCCAGCCTTCACAACAAAAGCATTAGTTTAGGCTTAAGGAGCTGAGGTAGAACAGTAGCTGAGAGATATTTGAGTCATTTCTGTCTTTCTAGGCCACATTCTCATCAGTGTAAACTAGTGAGCCATTTCTGATGGCATAAACCGACACACTTCCATTGTTAATAGTCCAAGTATATTCCCAACAAATAAAATATAGATTTTAAATTATTTACCAATAGCTGGTTGAATTTAGCAAGTTTCTTTAGTTGGTTTTTTTTTGATTTTTTTTTCTGAGTACTACCCAGTAAGCATAAATGCAAAGTCACATCCTCAAACAGAAACCAAGGGCATACTGAAATATCATACTCATCTACCTCAGGCAAAAGCCTGTCTGGGCAGTTTCAGTGTTTTATTTTTCTCAATGCCTTCAGGTTTTGCTGCATTACTGCTAGAAATTAGTTCCAGAGGGGAAGAGTCTTCTCTTGAGAATTTGTCATCACCTGCCCTCTCAACAGCACAGAAGGAAAGAAGTATTTCCCCAGAAAACTGGGACCTAAAGTGTCTTAGAGAGTAGCATAAGTTTATTGGTTTGTAGTTTGCAGGGAACTCCCTGGAGCTGTAATAACAGCTTGTGCTGTCCATAGCTAATTCCTCCTTTGCAAGCATTGTGGGAGAAGCTGTCCTGAGCAATGCACTCCCAATTGTTCTTTACTGCCAAAATCTTACTCTAGATACCAGAATTACCAAAACAAACTGCTAGGAAACTTACAACACTTCAATAGTTGAGAAATCTGAATTTGAGGATTAGAAATTAGGTTCAGACAAGTTTCATACTGCCACAAAGCAAGAAAGTAACTAATTTCTGTAAAACAAAAAAAATATTTTTAGTGTTCCAATTGTGTGTAAGTTTTAATAATTGGTGTAGTAAATAGCACTCCTTTGACATAGTCCTTGAACAAATGAAGACTCATGCAGTTGGGTTATTATCTTAAAGGCAAATACAAGTGGAAGTTGTCATCTTTTATGTGCATCTGCCTCAGATATATAAGTTTAGGCAGAAATCCATACTTCTTCCTTTTATTTTTTATTAAACAATTATAAGAACATAGTCATACTGTTCATTTTTTTCGAAGTTATTCTGAGTGTGATGTAATTTTAAGTAATGGTTTTCACAAAAGGAAAGACCACAATCAATTAGGGCTATATAAAAAAGCATTTTAAAGCAAAAGCAAATCAAGAAAACTTTTCAGAAAATCAACTCCTTTTCAGTGAATGGTGTATTGATTTTACAGCTTCACATGCATATTGTGTCACTTAGAGAAAATGTCTCTTCCAAATGCCTGCCTACTCTTTGTGAACATGCATCTGAAAACCTAAATAGTTTGCCAAGGTCTAGTCTAATTTATTTACATTACAGATTGTCAACAGCAGTAGGTGGCAATCACCACGGGAACAAAAAAAGGCATTTTGAGAGCAAATATAAAATAAAGAGTGAAGATGGTGTTTGTGTACAAGATTAAAATGGGTTGTGAATAAGCTGGACTGAAAACCAATACTTGGGATTTATTTTGACTTTTACTAGGTAATTATGAGGGTGAAACTATTTTCAGTCCTAGTAGGCTTCACTAGCTAATCTATTTAGGAAAGCTATGGAATTTTAGGAGAGAATTGTACTCTTTTAAGATAGTGTGAACTCTGTGCTCTGTTTGTCTAAGGAATGAATGATTTGATATTCTAAGTGATGGGCACAGAAGGTTCTACATCAGCAAATAAGAGTGTGAAGCTGTCAAGGTGCAGGTGCAGTCCTACTGTGACATCAAGGATTATGTTCTTTGTCATACAGTTTAGTTTTACATAGACCTGTGAGGAGCAGGGAATTGGACCTGATGAACCCTTCCAACCCCTCCTTGGGTTCCTTCCAACTTGAGGTATTCAATGGTTCACGCATAAACTGATGATGGGGATGACAGGGCAAGACCAGGGGGACTGTTGCACTTGGCTGAGAATCAGAATTTATAGCTGCAGAAATTACTGAGACCAGAAATTTCTCCATGCTGAATGTGGTCAAACCCAGGACTTCTGAAACTTCTTATACAAACAGAAAGAGCAGAGACCCCATGTGATGGACATAGGCACTTAAAATGGAAGAAGACATGATACAAATGTCTGCTGAGGGGACTAAAAAGAAGGTTTCAGTGGGACTTTTCACAAAGGCATGTAGTGATAGGACAGTAGGGAATGGCCTTAAACTGAAGGAGGGTAAATTTAGACTAGTTTTAGGAAGAAACAGTTTACTATAAGGATGGTTATACTATATCCTTAGAAATGTCCAAGGCCAGGCTGGATGGCGCTTTAAACAACCTAGTGAAGATGTCCCTGCCCATGGCAGGGAGTTGGAACTAGATTGTCTTTAAGGTCGCTTCCAACCCAAGCCATTCTATGATTCTATGATAATTAGGATTGGATATCTGAAAGTGGGCTGTAACCCATGTGCCAGTTAATGATTCAGGCACCTAAGATGTCAGCTACACCAAAATGGGCTATTTTTCTCTTACGCACATTTATCATTTAATTTCTGGATGTAAGGAGTTATTCTAACCTTTCAGTGCTGGTAGACATTTTTCTGAGGATATTTTAAGTTACAGCTGAGGAGTGGAGCAAGGTAGATGAGGTGCTCCAAAGGATAACTCCTCAGTATCATGGCTGGTGAATAATAGAAAATGAGTATAATCTACTCTTTTTCTGCACTCCAATTCAGTACTATATTGTGAAGATGGTGGTTTTTTTTTCTATTCTGTGGGTAAAAAATTAAAAAAAACTCATGTGAGCTCCTCTGGTTCTCACTGTAAGGGACAGATCTGCAGATTTAAAGCACGGGTTAGCTTAGAGACATGTTAAAGAACTATCTCATACGGAAATGGAGGGTTGGGGTTTTTTGCAGGACATGCAGTTTTGAAACCATACCACTCAACTTTCATGGTCCTTTTTTTCTCTCTCTTAGCCTCACCATATAGGATCTATACTCTTCTTACTTTTTTTTCTGCTTTAAAGAGAAATGTAACTCTGCAGTCTCTGGTGGACTCATTCCTGAGTTATACTCTGGAGTTACAAAGTGAATGACAGCCCAATATGAAGCATATGATTACACAGAGTGAATTCCATATTGGCCTGCACCCTGCATAATTGCCTTGAAGTCAATATAAGCCATATAAGCTATTGCAGATTTTTTTACATGGAAGGGAAAAAAAAAAAAAGAAAATTAAAGAGCCCATGTCTGGCATTGTGTTTTATCCCAAGCCAAATGCGTAGACAGCTTGCATTTGCCAGCCTTCTCAGAAAGAGCCTAAAGGGACCTGTTTGCCAACACTTGATTCCCTGGCAGCAAGGTTTTTGTATTTCCATTAATTAGCCAGCTCAGGGTGTTTGTTGTTTCTCTGTAATACTCTAGCCAAGGGCAGACTCTATGGACAGACATTAGAAAAAAAGCCACTGACTCTAGAAATCCATTGAAGAATTCCATCTTCATTGCTTGGAAGATTGGAGCAGATGCACTGAAGAGAGGAGTCCAGGAACACAGATTTTTATGTATGGTTTTATCAGAGCTTAACAATCCTACAGTGGCATTTGTTTGACTTGCCAAGCAGAAGGCAATGGTTTCATCTGTACCAGGCACTCAGGCAAAGCAGATTGTTAGATACCATAAACAAATATGCTACAATGAAAGCATACTTTAATTTGTTAGTAGCAGGGCTGATTTTGTGTCAGAAAAGTCTGAAATATCAGCACTGTTTTAATGGAGCTATAGATGCCTAAGCACACACTTTTTAAGATGCAGACATCTTACACACAACCAGAGCTGAACTGCTGAGCTAGCTCCCAACAGTACTCTGCTGTTCGTGACATGGAAATTGAAATGTCCTGTCAAATAATCTTGAGGAACACAAGTTGTAGTGAAAACATTAATACATTTTAGAAAAAAAAATGTAATTTTGATTTTTTGTTTATCAGAAATTATTTCATTCTAAGACATTAAATATTATCTCAGTACATTGAAACATAGAAAGCAATACATACCCAGAATAAAAATTTTCAGAAAAGCTTTACAAAGCTACCAAAATGCCTGCAAAGCTTTTTCCAAGGTTCAGACACTTGAAAATTGCCAAATCAAGTGAGTTCATTAAATCCACTAAACTTCTCCATGAATCAGAGAAGTTCATTGAATTGCAGGAAAACTGTTGGTTGCTTTCTACATTGTGAAAGTACACCTGCTAATATTAATGATATGCCTGTGCTATCAGGTTTTCAATTACTATTACCTGAACAGCCACGTCCCCTTCAGAGGAATAAATAGAGAGAAAAAGTACATCTTGAAAAACTCAATCTTTTAAAAATAGTTGGAGTGAAATGGCAGTTTCTAAAAGACATTTATAACATTCATAAAAAGATAAAATTTAGTCTGGTCCAGGTCTTCCCAATGGTCCTGTGAAAAAAGGGTGTGCTTAATATATTGTATTTCTGGTTCAAAAGCAGGAAAGGGTCTGCTTACTTTGTAACAAAGTCTATATTGCTCTGAATGCACACTTTTAAATACCCACCTTATTTTTCTAGCAATGAAATAATCAATCAAAAGCTGCTTTTGAACATATCAAAAGAGGAGCAGACCATTGCTTGGTGCAAATTGTTTTGATTTGATGCAAACATTGCATCCAGTGTGCTGCAATCTTGATGACAGTTGTTCCAATAATTATCATACTCTCATGAATTTACTGCAGTTAGTGACTGGTTTATTGTAAATTTTTTATTCTTTATTTTTCCCCCAAGAAATTTTGCAGGCAAGAGTGAATTTCAAACCACAAATTGTAATCAGATAACTTTGTGAGAACAGCAATTTTCTGAACAAAAAAGACCTTATTTCAGAAAGGAGGAGTTAACATTATTTCACCTTATTGGCACCTGTCTGAGAGATAGAGGTGAAAAGTAGTATACAGAAGCATACACCATAACGGATCAATGGATCCACTAGTATTTTGACTTTGACAGTGACCTGTAAAAGTGTTTCAAAAGGAAATCTAAGACTTTCATGACACATTTAGTGAAATGTCAAGTGCAAAAATGAAAATTTCCCTTACACTCATCATACTGCTGATAGAAAAGTATGTTTTTGAGGTAAAACAGGTGCATGAAATAAATAGAGAACAATTAACAGCCGTCCAAGACCCATTCAAGGTAAAGTGAATAAACCCCAAAATTTTATTAAACTCTAAAATGATCACTTAACAAAGTAAATGATCACTTAAAAAATACTTAACAAAGTATTCTTTGTCTTTCTACACCTAATTTTCCTTCCTTTTGAATGTGCTGTATCAGCAGCAACCTCCTTTGATGACTATCAAAATCCTGTCCCTCGAGTCCAGCTGAAGCTGCAGAAATCTTTATCAAGTTCAGGGACAATGGCCTGAGAGAAATCACTGAGCCTTTTGATCTTTTTAATTTTTCTTCTTTTTTATTAAGATTTAACTGAGCTTTGTTTCAGAGTAGTGGACTGTGAAACTAGGATAGGGAGATTAGACTTTGGTGGGAAAAATATATGTATGAAATATTACTATGACAAGGTTGTGTGGATAGTTTGTGATGTGTGAAATGAAATCCCTACTCAATGTGCCTAGGCAATGCAATTAGTGCTATCCTGGTCAGGGATTTCATGTTAGAAATGAAAAGATTTGTCCTGAAAAGAAACTAGCACCCTAAAAAATTACAAAATACAAAATCCTTTAGATATACACTCTGATTTATAATTTTTATGCATCTATACTGAGTTAAAGTGAAGAGTGATTTTTAATAAACTTTTGAGCTACATTCTGAATACTTAGTAAATTCTTGATCAGAATAGTAAATGCACAAAATAATGAACTTGGTCTGGGATTTAGTCACTTTTCAGGCATGGGAAAACTCAAGGTGACTAGGAGGGTCTCATTCAACTCTTCTAGTAGAATATATGTTTATAAAAGAGAAAAAAAATACCACAACAGAGGAATTTTTAATTTAAAACCTACAAACAAACAAACAAACAACAACAAAAAGGAGCAAAATCTGCCCCACACCAAACAAACCAAGAAAACAACCTTGCTATTTCTCCAGACAAAGCAAAGCACAGAGTACTAGGCTGAAATTACTTTATCCTGGAAACAAAATTGACAGTATGTTTTTCCCTGCTGAAAATATGAATTTTGTTTCTTCCCTTCCAAAGACAAAATGCAATATTGTTTTCCTGTTTTACTCTGATTTGTGACAAAGGAAAATTATTTCAAAAATGGCAGTGGTGGAAAAAAAAGAAAAATTATCTTTCAGCCGAGCCTTGACTTCAGAAACTATACAAACAGCTCACTGAGACTGAAGTCAGAAGGTTGATTTAGCAGTTAGTCTTTCTCATAACCTTAATATTATTTAGGATAGAGCTACATATTCTTGGCTTCAGTGGTTTGAGTGGTTCATAAAGTTTTTTCTAACCCTGTGCACAGACATGAAACCCATATTTACAATATTACGTCCTTGGTGTAAATACACTTTAAAACAAAATGAAAAAATATTAAAAGCTTCTAATAATTTAAGCCTGTGTCAGAAATTTGCCTGAATCAATTTTCAGATGAAAACAGCACAAAGATTGCACATGGTAGGAAAACCCATAGACTCAGGAAGATTCCTAGGCACTGGAGTGTGTAGCTGGGTCATTAAGCTGTTAATATGTTCCTTGGCATGAATTTTTCCAGCCTTCCCATACAGTTCCCTGATAGAGTTTGGTCAAAATATTCTAAAGGTGGTTTCCAATAGTCAGTTTCTACACAGCCTCCTTGTATCTAAAGCCCAGTCATGCTACTTAGCCTCACTGTCAGGAAACATTTCTGGGCACGTTCAATTTGCTAGAAGCCAAAATATCCTGACTTTGTCCAGATGTGTGTGTTCCTTGTTTTTATTCACAAGGGTAGGCAGAAAACACAAGGTTGCTAAGATTATTTCTGACTGAAAACATAAACAGATTAGAGCGTATGATAAAAATAAAATTAAAAATTCTTTAAACACTGAAAGCATGATTAAAATTGGGGTCTCCAAAAGGTGAATCTCTAGTCATTTACAAGGTAATTCCTTGACTCAGTCCCTGTGGCAGACCAGAGGGACACAGTCAGAGAAATATCCATAACTAAAGAAGTGAATCAGAAATCCAGGTTGGAACTGATCTGGAAAGGAACTGGATAGTCCATATTCATCAGAACATCTTGAAATAAGAGCTGGAATAAATGAATTCATTTAGAGGATTAAAGTTAGATGGAGAGCACATGGATTTCAGTCAGAAAAAAAATTTTTGTACTGTGTAAGCAATGCATTTCTGTACCTACATGTTTGTACTGTTGCCAGTGACATAAAATGAAAAAATAAACAACCAGGAAATCATAATACAGATTCTTGGAAAGATAATTTAAATTCTCTTTACTTTAAAACTTGAATGCAGCATCATTCTACCTGCTTCATTCTTTTGTGGGATCTTCTCAGACACCAAAAATATAATTTATCTAAAAAAATAATATTTTCTTTACTGTATATTGCCTAGTTCAGGAGATATCAGATTCTTATTAAAATATACAAGTGCATTATAGCTAATAATAATTCCACCTTATTACAAGTATAAAAAACAATGCTATATTTAAATTAACACAGCTGCTTTGTCTGTTTGGAGTCTTTGAGCTGGTAACTAGATCTCAGGGATGGTGTTGAACCAAAACAAGCTGTCCTCCACCTTGACTGGATCTTCAAGATACTATCAAAATACCTATTATCAGGAAGTAAAAGATAGCAATACTTTTTAGATTTAATGAAGTTGAAAAGACACAACATGAGATAAAAAAGGCAGGGGCAGGTGTATGGAAAAATTATTTGAATCATAAAATAGTTTAGGTAGGGGACTTTCAAAGACCATCTCACTTCAACCCCCCTGACGTGGTCAGGGACACCTTCCACCAGATCACATTGCACAGAGCCCATCCAGCCTGGCCTTGAACATTTCCAGGAATGGGTCATGCAAAACTTCTCTGGGCAGCCTGTACCAGCATAGCACCACTCTCACAGTAAAATTTCAAGGAAGAATGGCTGGTTGACAAGAAATTATAAACCATAATCTAATACAAATTCCTGCTGTGGCATATTTACCAGGTAGCCAAACAGATCTTTTGTAAATAATGATTTGCAATCTTGTGACCTTTTCTTTCTTTCCATTCCCATTTTCCTTAAATTATCACTCTAAATTTATCAAAGTGTCTCTCAGTAATCTGGTAGGTTATAGCTACATATTGAATAGAGGAAGCATTGATTTGAAAGGAAAAGTAATTTCATAGAAGTTCTATTTTGCAAGAATTTTGTGGCTGCCAAGAGTTTAAAAATGTATATGTATTGCATGGAAATTGCTCTAATACTTTGTTGTTGGTATCTTAATTATGTTGCTTGTACTTTACAAACATAGATTTTTAACATGTAAACTAGAGCTAGCTGAAGTGTTTTTTGATTCAAACCATATTCAACATAAACTCATTCGCTCTTTTATTTTTTCCAAAAATTATCAGCCGTTCTTAAAAAAAAAAAAAAAAGTAAAAATAATCGTTCCAAAAGGCTAACTTGTGAAAAATGTCGATTTCTCAAGACCTGAAATGGTTTTGATTACCTCTACTGTATCTCAGGGAAATCACCATTCAAGCCATCACTCTTATAGGATCATTGCCTGCAAAATGCCAGCCAGTCTATAACTAGCAAGAAATGTAATTCATCTTCTCACTGTTGATCGTTTTCATACTTTTTCTCTCCTGTAGCCACTGTTGAAGGCTTTCACCTCAATGAGTCCCATTGGAAAGACTGGTTGGGTACATGCTAAGCCTCATCTGTGAGGACACTGCAAGTCACAGAACCATAGAATGGGTTAGGTTGGAAAGGACCTCAAAGGTCATCTAGTTCCTACTCCCATACCATGGGCAGAGATGCTGCTCACGAGGCTTTTATGTATAGCTGGCTGCTGAAATTGTCTGCAGGTCCCACCACCTGAATAACACCTGGCAAGTAGGCTTCAGTGTCCTCACTGATTCAGAAATATTGTTTTGCTTCATGAATTTCGCCTGCAGTTGTAGAAAGCACAGTGAATTATATAAAGAGCAATAGAAGCTTCCCAGGCTTAACTATTTGCAAGGAAATATTAAGATGATTCTGTTTAATTTATTTTATTATTCTGTCAGAGCTACAATGATACTGTAATGTAAATGCTTACTTATTATAAACCCCACTGAATAAACATTACTTGCCAAATTGACATAATTTCAGTTTGTCCTGTGTGTTCACTGTAATGGTTTGAGTGTGGAAATAAGATTTGTTTGGATCTTTTTTCATGATCCCCAGTCCTGAATTTGTAGTCAAACTGTGATATCTCTGTTTGACGGTTACTTTAGCGAATACTGAGTATTAACAAAATTTGTAGGTGACACTTGCAATTTTCATCCCTTTAATTTTAAATAAAGCTGTCCTCATCATATACATTGGATAAAAGATTATTTTTTTTTCTTTCAGGTAAATAGTCTGAATTTCCTGAAATGAGTGTCAGAATGGAGATGAAAACTAGATAAAACTCTTTGTGTGAAACAAACAAACTCCAAAACTAAACCAAACTAAAACAAAAAAACCCCAAACAAACAAAAAACAAACAATAAAAAAAAAACCTAAAAACCTGTTAACACAACAAGAATTACAAGGGAACCACTCATGGCAGAAAAATGGCTTCTTTGTAACTTTTGGATTGCATGTTTACAAATAAAGCATTTGAAGGCATCAAGTCCATGACAACATTAACAATATGTCCCTGGTAATATTCATGGTCCTCAAGGTAAACTCACAGACTAGTAAAGCAAGCCTCTGGATCTGTGATAATGGGGAGTAGGGGTCTGGACAGACAGACTTTAATTTTTATTTTTTATAGGTCAAATTACAATATAGACCTTTATACTATGAGTCCCTGAGGTCACTGACAATCTGGGGCAGATTTTAACTCATGCAAGAAGGTTTAACATCTCAGAGCCACTTTCCTGGGCCTCCCTACTTTTAGCTTTTTAGCATTCAGACTAGCTAGTTACCTCTTGTTTTCATCTTTGTTTATTAGCACTGCAAATGTGTTCATAGTCAAAGTTTACTATTCCTTGACTGTGTTTCATGATTGTCTCTAAGGTATCTATAATTATGTGAAAACAAACTTGTTCTAACAATTCTTGTTTCCAGAACATACAACATTTTTTGAAACAGAAGGTTCCAAAGGGAGTAATGTTTTTGGAGTGGTTTTTGCATTACACATTTTTCAACATACCTTGTTTTGTGTTACCGAAAGATAGGACTGTCTTTTCATTTAAAACATATATTTTTAAGACGCATGAATACATAAGGGAAAATAATAGTTTTTGTGTAATTATCTGCTGTTTTAAGTTGTGTACAAGTCTAAGTTTTCAATACCATTGAAAGATTGTTTCCCATGGCATGTTGCCTGAAGTACATTTTTTTGGAATGCAGATTTAAATAAACATATTGTTTTTTTCCCCCGTAGACTTTTAAGAAGCTGCCATAGTACCTGAAAAAAAGCCTCTTCACCTCTCTCTAAAGCTGTATCTACAGAGCAGCCAAATAGCAGTAGACTATTTACTGCAGTAAATATAAGCTGAAGCATTGTTGTTATAAATTGAAAATTATTTGTTAAAAGGTTTGACTGAAATAAAAGTTCCTGACATAAATGTTTTCTTTTATCTAAAAGCAAAACAAACAAACAAACAAAACAAACAAAAAACCATACAAATAAAAGAACACAACAACAAAATAAAACAACTGAAAACCCTAAATATCATTATGGATCCTATAAACAAAATAAATATAGCTGTAAGAAAAAAAAAAAATTACACCTTACATCTTCAAAAACAAAATGATGGTATAAAAAAATCAGATAGATTCGGACGTGCCCATTGTCGTTGTTATGTTACCAGCCTACTTAGAAAAATATAAAAAATATATATGGGAATTTGGTTTGGTAGATGATGCTTGCCTGCCTGTTAAGGGGATATTTAAACATTTCTTGGAACTGGATCACTGGATCCTTTTCTAAGAAACTAGAATAGAAATAGCAGCATGTCTCTGTCCCCCTTATGTGTCCTGCTCTTATCAGAAAAGCCTTGATTAAAGATTTTTTGTGTGTTTTAAAATTATTCAGGAAAATGAAGTAACTTATATTTTTGAGAGCTGATCCAAAATGCCCTGAAGCTTCTAAAAAGATTCAAGTGATCTTTAGATGAGGCAATAGTTGTTAGTGTGCTTGGTTTAGTGACTCATCCAGTCTATCTAATGCTCCAGACTAATCTTACTTGGCTTACTGTCTGTTTTGCTTTCTAATGGTTGTACTTTGCATAATTACATCTGAAGGTAACCATAATGACAAATCATGACATTTCTTGAAAGTCTTGAACTGAGCTTTGTAATTTAGTAAAAATAAAGAAGAAGCATAAGATCCAGTTCATATACTTTATGGCTCCCAGAGGGGCAACCAGGAGGAACAGAATAAGATTATTTTCCTAACTCCACTGCTTATCTGTTCACATTAAGCAGGCCTTTCAGTAGTGGCCACTGCAGTCAGACTGAAGATTTTTATTTGTTTTGGGGTTTTTTTCTCTACGTAGACACTAAAGGACTACGTAGACACTGTCCTTCTGCTTTTTCAGCAGTTTGGTGTTAAGATGTCCTTCATAGAATAACAAAATGATGGGAGAGAAAGGAAACATCTCTGGAAACATGGCAAGGTCAGCTAGGTTGCTCAGGGCAATTCCAGTGATGGAGAGTCCACATTCTCTTTGGGCTACCTGTGCCAGTGCTTAACATCTTTGCCAAGGTAAAAAAGTAATAATAAAAAATAACTTTTTATCACATTTAGCTGGTATTTTTGGTATTACAAATTGTAGCTATTCTCTCTTGTCCACTATCATGGTACTACTGAGAAGGTTGTGGCTTCACCTTCTTTATTGCTTCCCGTCACTATCTGTTCACATTCCTTCTGAGCCTTCTTTTCTCCAGGCTCAACAACCCTAGTTCTCTCTGTCTCTCCACAAATTAAAAATGCTTCAATCTCTAAGACATCTTTGTTTCTCCCTGCTGCACTTCATCCCATATCCCACATTTTTCTTGTACAGGGGAGCTCAGAAAGGGACACAGAACTCCAGGTGTGTCT
This sequence comes from Pseudopodoces humilis, assembly GCF_049639895.1. Taxonomy (NCBI): domain Eukaryota; kingdom Metazoa; phylum Chordata; class Aves; order Passeriformes; family Paridae; genus Pseudopodoces; species Pseudopodoces humilis. The sequence goes on along the minus strand of NC_142201.1, from coordinate 83,440,391 downwards.
TACCAGGACCTCTAGCAGAGGGGAAGAAAGGCCTCACTCAACCTGTCACATTTCTGGCTAATACACTCCAGGAAGCTGGAGTTGCCACGAATGGACACTGACAGATCACATACAAGTTCTTGTTCACCAGGAGACTCAGGTCCATCTCTTCCAAGCTGCTACGGAGCTGGTTGGTTCTCAGCTTGTGCTGGTCCAGGAGGCTCATTATACTTGTGGCCAGGATTTAATATTCTCCCCTCGGTGACCCTGAGGTTTGTGTCAGCTGTTTCTCTAACTGACCGGTCCCTCTGACTGAGAGCTCAACCATCTGGTTTATCGACTTCTCCCTGCTTTTTGCCAAGTTACTGTGGTCTTGTCAAGACAACTCTTTAAGATGACTCAATTATTTTGGTGTTGTAGGATGCATAAGTGCTCAGAAGAATATCTTGCATGCTATCTGAATTGCATGAATCATGAATTTTCAAGATCAATCAGTCAGATTTAAGAAGCACGACTCATGATACTATATCAATGCATACTCTGCTCTGATCACAATTCATACTGGTTTGAGTGTAAATATATCACTTCAGTGAGCTGACAGATTTCTTAATATGTGCTTTTTAGGAAAAAAAAAATTCTCTAAGATAAATATCTCTAGAAACCTATCATTATGAATATACACTAATGTATACAACAGGATGAACACATTAGCAAAAATCTGTCACTTGTATCCTTCTATCTCTTTTTTCACTTTGCTTTTTAGTATGGCAAGGCAACCAGATTGAATAACATTGTGACTCTGTTCCCTTCTGTGATCTTTACTCAGTGTCTTATTTTCTTACGCATTCTACTTGAAAATGCTCATAATTATAATGCTACAAGAATACATCTTCTTTTGAAAATGTATTGTGTTATGAAAAAGTGTGGAACTGTATAACAAGAAAGGTTGAGTGCTGTGGTAAGTAAAAAATTATTGTCAATATTGATGGCATTAGCCATAGCCCTTTTTCTCTGAATATTTTTTATTATACATATTTGAAGAGCAGTCAAGATACAGAAGATCAAAACTTGGTCTTAGCTCCACTGATTTAAGTGCAGGGAAACTGTACCATGTTTAAGTGTTCTTAATGAAATAGCTGAATTTTAATTTGGTTTCCAAATACAGCAAATGTGTTTCACTAGCAACCTGTTAGGGTTTTTTCTTCATACTCCTTTGATTTATTTCTTCAAAGTGTGCTTATTTATGCATTCTTTTATAAATGGAATCACAGCTCATTTTGTGTTTCTCATTGGGATATCATTTAAGCATAAGTCAAGCTCTGCCATGTGCAGTCAGACGGTTTAATAGAAAAGATTACTTAAATACCAAAAGAACTGATTGAAACAAAACCCTGGTGGATTCCTCAGTAAATATTTTTACAATATTATGCATACCTTATAATGCTTTGTTAATAACTGTAGACATTGATGGGCTCTGGGACAGATTAGGTTCAGCAATCCAGGCTAAAAACTGTGGACAAAATAAATTCCTAAGACAAGATGTCTGTTTACATAGACCAGAGCCTTTATTCTCCTGTTCATTCATCAGATTCCTGTCAGGATCTGGAATATCACTTCATTTTTTTATTCCTTCCTGAACATGAGAATTTCTGCTTTTCCAGGTGATGAACTTAATTCCAAGCTCACATGCTAACACATTCAAAGAATTGAAAAGTTGCCCTAATATTTTTGACTTTAGAGAAGAGCAAAATTCATACTGGGGCATGTGAGACAAGATGACTGGTAAGAACAAAGTTACAGAGGAAGCTGGTACAGGAAGTACTTAGTTGGTTTCAAAAGTACTCCAGTCTGATAACAAAATCTGCAGCCAGCTTAAAAGGAAATTATTGAACAGGGTTATCCATGCTGATTTTGGTGCTGGCAAATGCACTTTTCAGAGCACCTGAACTATTGAGCATTTTGCTGGAAAATTTGCCAAAATATACCCTTACTCTTTGTGTTTCTAGGTTTCTTTTCAAAACTTTTATTATCTTTTACGTACAGAAATTACTATGGATAAGCAATGAAAGATAAATGGTGTTTAACCAAGAAGAAAAGACATACCCACTGGAGATGTTGGTTGACAGACAGCTGAATACTGGCCAGCAGGTGTGCAGGTGGTCAAGGAGGCCAATGCCATCATGGCCTGTGTCAGAAATGATTTATCCAGCAGGCCATGGCCATGGCCATACCCCTGTACTGGTCATTTGTGAAGCTATACCTCTAGTTCTGCGTCCAGTTTTGGGCCCCTCACTGGAAGAAGGACACTCAGGGGCTGGAGCAATGAGAAGGGCAATGGAGGTGGTGGAGAGTCTGCAGCACAAGTCTGATGAGGAGCAGCTGAGGGATCTGGGGCTGTACCTGAGGAAAAGGAGATTCAGGGGGCCCTTGTCACTCTCTACAACCATCTGAAATGAGTTCATCTACCTAGGTGGGGGTTTGCCTCTTCTCCCAGGCAACAACACGACAAGAGGAAATGGCCTCAAGTTGACCCTGGGGAAGTTTAGTTTGGATTCTAGGGAAAATCTCTTCACTGAAAGGTTTTTCAAGCGCTGGAGCAGGCTGCCCAAAGATGTGGTAGAGTCAGCATCCCTGGAGGTATTTAAAAACAGGAAGATGTGACACTTGGGGGTATCTTTAAGTGGTGGACTTGGCAGTGTTGGAATAAACAGTTGGACTTGGTGATCTTAGATTACTTTTCCAATCTAAAGAGTTGCAATGATTCTGGGATTTTGGATATTGTAAGATTGTGAGGAAAATGGTAAAAAATAGACTTAATCTCATTTATCTCTTCAAAGTATCTGAGATTTCTCTTTCTTCCAGGTGATACCTAACCATATAATTTCAATGACAAGGCTTAAAAACTACTTGATAACTACCTTTGTGTTTGGTGGGGTTTTTTGTGGGTTTTTTTGGGTTTGTTTTGTTTTGTTTTGTTGTTGCTTTGCTTTTTTTTTTCCCTCTGGTTTGTTTGTGCTGTCTCCCAAAATTTCCCTTATCCTTCGAGACTGAAATGACTTTGAAATGATTTGCACAAGTACCCTTGGAAGCTGCCAGTGCACCAGAGAGCTCTAGAGCAGAGACCTTTGTTTCACTAGAGAGAAAGATAAATGATGGTTCAATGACTGTGTGAAGGTAGGGTGCAAAACCATAACAGCCTTTACAATTGGCTGATGAGTTTTGGAAATCTTTGTATGTAAACAGACATCATAATGCATGCACAAGGGAAAAAAAACAGAAAATAAGAACTACATGATTTCTGCACAAACTTTGTAGACACCTCAAAAAACATTGAAATCTTCTTTTATATTTATCCCCCATAAATTCAAGAGGGAAGGGAGGCACACAGCTACCAAGAAAACATGACTATTGTTAATGAGTTTGGATGAAGTCTCATGAAAATATGAAAATGTTATGCTCCAAAAAATTATAGGAGGAGAATAAATTATTTTCTTTCTAATGATATTTTTCTGATGGTAATTTTTATGATGCTGCAAATTTATAGCTCACATAGTACCTTATCTGCTGTACAAATAGAACTTTACCTTAGCTTAGAAAAAGCTGAGTCTATAAAATCTGCTTGGAATGAATGAGAAAACTGTGAATGTATACTTGTATGCATATTATAATATTATCTACAAGGACTACTTCAATGTATTTGTATGAGTTTATAGAGGGGTAAAACTATAATGCTGTAAATAAGTAGAAAATTAGAATTTCTTGTTTTTATTAGTAATGTAATATAAGGGATTCTCATGTTGATATAACAACAGTAATGCAATAATTAGAACTGATATAAACTTAATAAACATGAATAATTTGAAAAAATTAAAATTCTGTTCTCTTAGGTATTAGCTACATTTAGTTGCAAAATTTTGTACAAAGAAGGAATGTATAGAGTCAACAGATGGAATTAAATAAATAAGATTCTTTGAAGTTTCCCCTCAAGGCTAAATTTAATAGATCAGGCAGTAAATACAAATGTAGTTAGCAGAGTTATAGTGATTTTTTTTTCTTTTTCCCTATTTTATATCATTATTGGATACATCGGTTTTGATTTAATACGAAACCACTCATAGATTGCTTACTGAAGTCAACCTTTGGCTTCCTCTAATAACTCCCATGTACATAACTGGTTAGATATTCATTTTGCTAAGTAGTAAGTGCTTAATTGGCTTTATCTAATCTGGGTGTAATGAGACAGTCAACAGAGCAGAGGATTCTTTTAACCAAAAGGTCCCCTAAAGAAGAGATTGTCTCTGCTTCAGCAGCAGCCTCATTAGGATTACCCTGAGAAAATTTCCTAGTATGGAAATGGACTAGTTAGTCTAGAAAATCGAAGAAAACAGATTTTAAAAGCTTTCTTATCAGAATATTAGTGTCCCTGAGCTGAAAACTTCAGTCACACCCAAATAAAGAGTTACAGAATTTGCAATTCTATTTCCTATAGAGCAAGCAAGTCATTTAAAGTACCTCTGAATTCTTGCTTAATTTGAAGTTTTGTAGTGGCTTTTGCCCAGGAGAAATCTTATTTTCTCTGGTATACACTTCTGTAGAAAAATGTCCTTATTTTAGTAGATCTTTTTCCCATTTTACGTGCAATGGTGTAGTTCTTTTAATTCAACTACTTAACATCTATGTTGTAAAATGAAAACTGCCAGATAGAGTGATGTAGAGATGTCTACTGATAATACCAGAGCCTGCAGAAGTGTCAGTTTGAGCAGGTCAGGGAACAAGGCTGTTTCAGCTGTGTTAAACTGTTTCAATTATCTTCACACAGTCCTGTTTTAATGCCAGAATCGTCTTTATTGCATGCAGAATTGAAAAAAAAAAAGATATGGAATGGCAATGGACTGAAAGATGATACAATGCTCTTGTAAAATTGCACTCCATAACAGGAACAAAAAATGGGCAGAAATCAGTTCTGGAGCAATGCATATTCCTTGTTCTGTAAGAGGATGAAGCAAATTTGGATTTGAAAATTCTATGCTAGGTTCTTTGTGAACCTCACATAGCCTTCAGCTGAGATAATCAACTCAATTCTTCTATAGTTCTCAAACATTTAAGACTAGAATTTCTGAATGCAAACTTCCAGCCCTGATGTTGCTTGACAAGGATAATTGGATCTACTTTATACCCTGTCTCAGAAGAATGTTGTCTTAGTACTGCCCATTTAGCCTGAGTAATTACCTCTTGGATATAAGAAAAGAGGGAACGAAATTTCAAAATCCTCAAAACTTCTGAAATGCTGAAAGTATCATGTGAAATCCTTCTTGCTTCGCTACACAGTTTTGTTCACTGTTTAAGCTCTGAATACTAAACAATGAACAGTCCCCTTAGAGGAGTCCCTCGGATATTAAATATATAGAACTAAATAGAAGTACTTATTTGTTTAAAAGTTGTTGAACTCACACAGTCATGCAGAGCTCCAAGACACTAGGAGAATGATGTGAGGGGAGTGAAAAATGTCCTTTCAAAGCAAGAGCAGAAGTTTGTATATTTGCGAGTTCTGTTTTACTGTGTTGAACGGTAAGTCACTGCAAAAGAGTCGAAGAATTAGACACATATATGATGATGTTTTCACAGTATATTTCCCTAGTGCTTTGAAATAACCTATAGCTTGCAGACTTTTTGAGCTAGTACTATCTTTATTTTTTTAGATCTGGAGAGATTTCTTTTCTTACGAATTTAATTGCTTTTAAACTGTTTTTCAACACTAAACGCTGACACAGGTTTCTACGGTACTGAGTTTCACAGCTATATTTTTTAATGGCATATCCATTTTCTTTAACCTGGCTACTGAGTAAAATCACCAAGATTTACCTATTTTATAACCACATTTCTCCATTCAGTATGATTTCATGATACCCTATCGTGCATATACTCCACAGGCTCATCCAGTCTGGAGGACTGTGGGCAGTTTAGTTCCTTTTGACTGTTCACTACTCACAACTGAAAGCTATTTAATACTTGAGATTGACTCAATCCCCTTTAGTTTTATCTGAATTTACAAAGAGACATGAAGCATCTGCAATATATGTTGCACAAATGAGTTCAGTAAGGCACAAGCAACCAGGGAATATAATTGTAATACAAGACAGAACTTTCAGACACTGGCAGATGCAGAAATATAGATAATAATGTATTAAAATAGACAAAACTACACCTAGACATAAAAATTTTGCAAGCAGATTAAATAGGACTTCAAAATGCATCACACAGTTCATAAGTTTTCTAAAACCAGCTAGACCTTCTGATCTGCTCTGCACTGCACTCTTTTTCTTTGTGCAGTATTAAAATAGTTTACAATGCTTACAATACAGACACACCTTAGCTTGAAAAGAAAATAATATCCATGTGCTGATTCTTATTTAAATAAGGAAGAATGAAAGTAATTTTTTTTTACATTTTGTGACTGAATTTCACTCTAATGCTTAGAAAAAATCCTACCTTTAACTCCTTATCCATTCTTTCATGTTAATGGAATGAAATTCAGAAGCAACAAAAATATATTTATTACTTTGAATCTATTGAAAAATAATGAATTTTTTCTTTTTCTGTACTGCTCCTAACCAAAACTCTAAAGCATAGACAACCAATTTGGAACCATATGATGAGGCACTTTATGAGGTACTTGTGCTGTCTTGAAGCTCACTGTGAGAATTTACCACAGCTGATGTAGTCACGTGAAATGTGCCATCTGGTTGAACTCAGAATGAACTCAGAACTCTTTACTAGATCCTACCTTTGGGTGAAAATCAGAGACATGAAACTTCAAGAGGACTTATAAATTATAACAGATTTAAATATGACAGGAGGATTTTAAACATGATTATCATGACAGGATTTAAGGGCACATTCATAGCCTAAACCAGATATATCTCAAGAGCTAAATAAGAGAGGGTAACTGAAATCTTTCTATTTGGGATTTTTAACTTGATTTGTACATCTCTTATTGAATTTGTCTACCTTTGAGAAGGCAAAGAAATGGCAGATGAGTCTGTGGATTTTTAAATCCACTTTGGAATGAATCAAACATTTTAGAAATTATTTCAACTAAAAGTTATCTTTAAAATAAAAGTATGTAAAATACAACACAGTCCTGCAGATTTATTCTGAAGATTTATAAATCATAACTGAAGAAATTTTTAAGAAAAACATGCTCTGAAAATGTTTAACATGTAAAAGTTCCAATGGTTAAAACTATCTGTCTTGCTTTTACAACCATATCTTAGTTTGAGAAAAAAAATATAAACCCTCTAAAGATTACACATTTATAAAACATGTATGAATTCACTTCTGGTACAGCCCAAACTATGAATGCCTGCTGCAATAAAACTGAAATTATCCATTAGGACACTAATTTCACTTAACAATAATGGAATACTTGGAATGTTAATGTAGAGAGACTAAATAATCTCTTTATTTATAATCATAATTTAATAATCATATATTTATATGTCTAATAATCACTTCTGAAAACATTTCTTGCTGCCACTGCTATGGGGCTTTGTAGACCTTGCCCACAACACATTAATGATTCTAGGATTCTAAGGCTCAGCAGAGTTATGATGAAAGGGGTGGCCTAAGGAGAGTTTATGTCACCATGCAATAATTCTAATTAATCTTGTGTGTCACTCTGGTCAAATGACTTTCTCTGTATCAAAGTTTTTCTTCTCATTTTTTATTTCTTTCATCAATTTGATGAAAAAATCTCCCATTCTTTAGGGAAGAAACTGTCCTTCATGCACGTCTTGTCAAGACAGAAATGTTCACACTCAAACCAAGAATCAACAGTAGTATTAAGCATTTTACATTCAACTGAACTTTGAAATAGGTCATAATCCTTGAGTGAGGAATTATTCTGCTACAGATAAACTCACTTTCTGCAAAAGCAGATAATTCTTATCTTGAACAAATTCTGATGTCAGCCAATATTATCATTATCACACTTCAAAAATAGGAAATAGCTGAAAGAAAGTAATTTAAAAACAAATAAACTGAACTTCAAAAGTGTAACAGAAGCTTGAAAGAGTAATTATAGGGCTCTACAGTCAATATTGCTTCTGTATTTCTTGGCTGGTTGATTAACTGGCAAAAGTACTTTAAGCTACTTCTGTCATTTTAAATTTACAAATATTTTTCTTTCCTGGTGGACTTGGCATTTCTTCATTGTGTTTCAAATATTTTTTTTTTTTTTTAACTGAGATTCTAATTTAGCAAAATAATTAATTCTCAACAAAGGATTAAATAGAATATTAACATTTAGCTTTGTTAATAAGGGAGAAAAATGCTTCTGTGAAGCTGTTTGAAGAACTGCAGTTTTGCAGAACTGAGTGGGAAATAGTTTCAAAAAATGATGTGGGTAGCCAGTTATTTTGGGTTTGGAGTAAAATCCAAACCATTCAGGGCTGGCAGAAGAAATACAGAAATCTTGATTCCAGTGGTGTGGACTCCCATGCCAGAGGTATTAGATATGCATTCAAATCCTTGTTTAAAAGGAAGAAAAGGAAAAAGGAAAAAGAATTAAAAAAAAAAGAAAAATATTGGTTTCAAACAACTTTCATTTAAAACAGAATTTCAGAGTTTTTATAAACGTAAACTGACTTAGGAAAACGATAATAAAATTAATACATAGTCCCAGGCAAGTATTCTATTTTATATTTAATTGCCATAAAACAACGTTGTCTGTCAAGAGAAACCTAAATATCTATCTCTTTATCTATGTTTGGACTGAGACAGGTAGAGGGATGAACTGATGCCTCAAGTACCGGTTCTTAAAATGCACCAGGACACAGAGAAGTCCCAGCCAAGCTGTGCTTGGAGAAAGAGCTGTGTCCCCCAAGTTCAGGTGGATGATCGCTGTCTGTGCATATTATTGGCAGATATTTTGTGGTTACCTCTTGATTGGCCTTTCCCAAATATGTGACTCTGAACTATAAGCCATTTAACAGTCAAAATCTCACACAAAGAACATACAAAAAGAAAAATTTTTAGTAGATTAGTCAGGTTTTATCTAAACAGCAATGACAACAAAATCTGTGAGAAAATTCTAAGTAGGTGACTTCTTTCTGTGAGGAAATTATATGCACAAAACCCCACAATAAAGTAGACAAAAGAATGCCATGGTCAATCTACAATGATTGTAGCAGCCAGTGGCCAAAGAGAGATAATTTTTTACAAAATTAGTTTCTGATCTCTTAGTCCTAATCCTCAAAGGAGAATGAAAAATAACTTGTAAAGAGAAGATTGAGACCAAATAATCATAGCTTTGATACTAAACATAATGAAATGAATAGTTATATTTGTAGATGTATCACACATTACAACTTTGCCATGTCCCTCCCTACTTGGTATCATGTCTTCCAGAAATAATAATTTTCACTTTTTTTATTAGGGTCTGTGTCATGGACGTGATTGTTTCAGGCTGCAGGATAAAGCATTTGCAAAACATTGACACGTTGGAATGTATGATTGTAGCATTAGGGGCTGAAATTTTGGAGCCTATAGTTGTCAAAGAAAACTAAAAGATGCATAGGCATCTAAAATATATTTTGACTATGTGGCCAAGCCGATATGAAAATATGAAAGAGTTTGAGGTTGGGTTTTTTGTCGATTTTAGGGTTTTTTTAATGTCCTGTGACAAGTTGTATTAGCTTAATTGGGTGACATGGAAAGTGGGTACAGTTCAGTGGCAATATCCACAGAGGAAGAAGAAATGTTCCTGTCTGATTGATGTTCTGCACTGGCTTGTGAAGCACAGCTGGTGTGTTTAAGTCTTTGGTTTGCTGGCTTGAGGAGCCGTGACTCTCAGCATGAACCTATTAGAAATTCCCACTGTAGGCACACACAATGTAGTAGAGCACAGGAATGAGCTGTGAGGCTCATTTTTCTAATGGAGCAAGTGTTCCTGCAGTGGGGACTGTCCAGTGGCTACCACCAAACAACAACTGCAAGTGTGCATGTGGCTGAGTGAGAACCTTAGTGTAAACACTGCTATGCATCCTCAGCTTGCTGAAATCCAACTTGTGGACTTCTATTTCATTTATCTGTTCTCCTCCTTTCAATAATGTCAAAGTGCAGAGAAGAGAATTCGATAAAAAATATTTACTTTTTGCAAAGCCTGGTGGCCCTGCTCTTTCATTACACACAGTATGAAGTGTAATCTAATAATTATAAAGTTCTGTCAGATTTTTCTGATATGATATGTATAATTTTTGGTAAAGTCTGATTTGGAAAGGCACATTAAAAGAAAGGTTAGTAAATAGTAATGAAATACTGAATATATATGATATTCAAAGCTCTTTTACTTCTACATTTCCAAACTGTTTTCTAACTTCTGTAAGTTTTCATAAATAGTGACAACCCATCTTACAGAAGGTGTGAACATCAATTACTTCTCACAGGCTTTCATGTAAACCTTCAGGTAGTAAGTATCTCCAAATCAATCCAAAGAATCACTCTTCCTTATAATTCTGTTAAATAAAATGGAACTTACTTCTTCCTTTTACAGAATGGAAAAGAAAGAAACTGGGGCTATTTGTCTAACAACACACATCTTTTGCCAATTAAGCAATTTGTAATGTAGATGTAAAGTTTTTTTTTTTCCTCTGGCAGGGTAGCAGACATCTTAAAGTAAAGAAATTTTAAAAAAAAATGGATATCAGAGAGAAAATGAAACAAGAAAAATACACAGTCTTTAAATAAAAGAAAATTAAGAAGAAACATTAAATAAGAAAAGTGCCCTTGAGCTTTGTCATCAAGGCTACACCTCATAAATGCAGAGATAAGTGAATAATTATAAAACTGTGGTAAACTATGACAGCTGCAATCTCTGTCTTGGTTTCCTTAGCATAAGAAGTCTTTGTTGCAACTGAATGCATTAGGAACCAAATGAACCTGTATGAATTGGCATGACCTTACTGCTGTCAAATCATGATGTTACCGGCATCAAACAAAATTCAAGGGCAAGTACAACCTACTTAGTAAATTATGTGATTATCTGTTCCACATAGCATTATTACTAAGTGGTTAGATGAGCAGTAAATTGAAAAGTAGTCCTTTTCACAGTCTTGAAAGTATAAAATATCTTTCTGATGATTGTTAATCAACATATTAGATATTTCTCAATCAGATATAAACCAATGACATTGCAGCCTCATATCACAGTCTTTTGCTTTACAAAACACTTTTATAAGCATTATGGGAATCAGCATTATCCTGAATTTCTGCTATTAATTTTGGTCAGACTCAAAATAACTCATATGAAGTGCTGTATGGCAGAGCCTCTTTTAGTCCATTATAGAAACAATCACACTGGTAAAAAAAAAAAAAAAAAGAAAATAATGAAAGATGTCTCTAAAATATAAGCCCCAATACCACCAGTGAAGCTCTTAAACACAAAGAATTTAAAAAAAAAATTAGTTGAACACCTCCACTAGCTATTTTTCACAGTAGAACAAGCTTTTTTTTTTTCTCTCTTAATCTATCATGATAATTATTATCATTACCAATGTAAGTTATGGCAAGGATCCTGCTGATCAACGTAAGATCCATCTCTATCATCTTCAGTATTTTCAGTATAGAGAAGTAGCAAGATAAGGATTTTTTTTTTCCCCAGAGAGCTCATAATATGAGTGACAGAAGCTAAATCTATAGCAATAAATTAAAAAGCACCAAGAAATATTCCCAGGCACTGGATTTCAATTGTTTATGCTGTGAAATTGTCAGAATGGTTTTATGAGTGTTTCTGGACAGGTCCAGACAGCACTCTTCAAAATGAACCTGAAGTATGTATCAGGAGGAAGCATGAACCAGAGGCAATTCCCAGTCTCCCTTTTGAATTCTGACACCTTTCACAAATCATTAACACAACTTTTGCAACACTGAGGAGCCAAGCACAACCCAGCCTCTGTTCCCCTTGCAAGTCCTTCAGAGTGAGATGGGCCAAAAATGCCTCATCGAAGTCTCTAGCCCTCAGTTACATGAGGCATCTACACATGGCCAAGAGAACATTTTCATCTTTGCAGTTGAAATCTGGGACAATAAAGTATCATTTTCTCTATTAAATATTTCACTTTCAAAATTCTTAATTTGTCCATTAAGTTGAAAATTCTCATTGTTACCACATCCTTTCCTCTTTACCTTTACTTTGGGATTGCCTGCCCTGCGGAACAAGCTGCTTCCTTTTCTATTCGATCACCCAAGCCAGTAATGGTTTTAACACTTGAAAAGTGGGCAATCTCCATGGATGAGACATGGACAAAAGGACACATTCTGAAGTTGCTAACTTAAAATCCAATTGCATTATTAATATAAAATAATGCATATTTCTCAGCATTAGAGACACAAGAAGGGATTTAACTTTTTAAACTGTAATGAGATGATTACATCTGCCATTTCCTAGCTATAACAGTTAATAGGGGGAAAACCAATTTAATTAAACTTCAAGAAGGGCTAATCCAATAATGTTGTGAAGTGGATTTACCTTGACTTCATGTCAGAAATCTGCTCCCAGGTTGCCCCTCTGAAGTAAATCTGATGTTAACTTATCTACAAATTCTCTTACTGGATTCATGCAGGATTCAGATTGGAGGGTCCTGCTGATTCATCAATGATGGTGGAGAAGCATCTGTGAGTTTACAAGGGCGCATGGCTATGAAAACTCTTCTGATGACAAGGAATGACCCTTGCAGCAGTGCAAATGTGAGTGAAATTGCACAGTATTTACTGCCCTGAAAATTACTGTGACTCTGTGACCTTTACAGGCTCTGAAATTGAATTTCTAGGCAGACCTACACAAGTCTCTATATGGTCCTTCTGTTCCTTAAAATTGAGTTGCATTACTCTGTGACGTCTGAAAATTTTTACATAAATACTTTTGGTCTGTCTCAAAATAATTTCTGTTCAGGTAAAAGACTTTATATTTTGAGAATTTAAAGTCCACTTATATGGATCTTTTGGAGTGGGTCCAGGCAAGGCCATTGAGGATGCTGAATGCTGGAGCACCTCTGCCATGGGGACAGGCTGGGAGAGTAGGAGGTGTTCAGCCTGCAGACAAGAATGCTACAGTGGCACATTAGAGCCCCTTCTAGTACCTAAGGAAGGTCCAAGAATTCTGGAGAGGGACTTTGATCAAGGGCATCAAGTGACAAGACAAGGGGAAATGGCTTCACAGAGAAAGAGAATAGATCTAGGTTACATATTAGGAATAAATTCTTGACTGTGAAGGTGGTGAGGCCCTGGAACAGTATTTCTCCACAGAGAAGATGTGGAGGTCCTATCCCTGGAAGTGTTCAAGGCCAGGATGGAGCAACCTGGTCTCATGGGAAGTGTCCCTGCCCATGGGAGGGGGATTGGAATGAGATGACCTTTAAGATCCCTTCCAATCCAAACCATTCTGTGATTCCATGATTCTGTATAGAATCAATGTATGCTCATTTTCAGAATTCAGTCTTTGCAAACTCAACATGGAAACAATGTAGCTGGTTCTTCTTCTGGAATTAAGAAAAAAAATACGTTTCTCCTCTGACCTACTGTGAATGCCACAACGCTGAAATGAGAACAAACAACTAGCAGGCAGTTTTGAAGGCATCTGTGTAAGGACAAGGGTTTAACACTGGCAAATAGATTTTTAGTATTTAGTATGTTAAACCATGAGGAGAATAAGAAAAAAATTGTACTGAATCACTGACAATGTGTAAGTGGAGCAGTAGGTCCCCATAGATAGGTTAAAAAGATAGATAAGATGCTGATATTATTAATAAAACCTGCAATGAAAAAGAGAGACGAGAAAGAGAGACAGAAAAGAGGAGTAAAATTAATTTGGAGAAAGTTCTGTATACATATTGCAATTATCATGCTGCTAACAAATGGAGGGATTTATCTGACACTGCAAAAGAAACCTTGGAAGGAAGGAAACAGAATATGCTTGTTTGCCATTTACCATTTTAAAAGATATTATATTTAATTTGAATTTTTTTTAGGGAAATCTAAACCAAAGATTCATATAAGATTAGGGTCTACAAATTATAATATATTATCTAAAGAACTTAATTCACAGAAAATTATCTAAATAATTAGTGTTGAATTAGAACACCTGAAACAGCAACTATGAAAACATTTTTCTAAGTTATATGGCATGGCTCATTTGCATCCAGCAGTTCCATTTATGATGGAATAATATTCAAATATTATATATTTAATTGTTATATTGAATATATAATATTCAAATATAGTTGGAAATCTGAAACACAGATTCTAGAAGAGAGGCTTTAAAAAAACTTTAGAATAAAATAAAAATTAATGCTGGTAGGTAAAGTATGGTTGAATTTATAAGAAAAATTAGCATAGTATCACATGGCACTGTGATTAAAAGTTAAATTTTATGCAAGATAGATGGTTTAAGTCTTATGATAGAGGGATTAAGTCTGCTTCACTAACAGATTGCAAAATGCAATTGTTAATTTTGTGCTAGAAGAACTCATTACACAAGGTCACCCAAGAATAGCATTCTTGTTCCACTGCTATTTAATATTCCTAGTCTTGATTTAGATGACAATATAAAGGTATTTCTGATTAAGTGATGGATAGTAAAAAAAAAAAAAACTAAACCAAACAACCAGTGGTATGTAAAACATGAAAGACTCTTGGTTGATGTTCAGTCAACCTGAAGTGCCAAGCTTAATCATCACAGTTCAAGGAAATAGGATGATAAAGGTTTGTGTAAGGAAATACATAAGGAAATGTAGGAAAGCTGAGAGATTATTATTTGCACCCAAAATGTTACACAGGAAAATGGGTGCAGTTATAACTGGAGACAACCTGAAGTGCCAGTACCTGCCAGTACCCACAGGAGTGCTAAACACCATGTTCTGTGCAAATTACTCCCTTACAAAAATCAGGCTTTAGCCTAGGGGATCATAGAATGGTTTGGGCTGGAAGGAACCTTTAGAACCATCTCATTCGAATGCCCCTGCTGTAGGCAGGAACAAGTTCCACTAGAGAGGTTTGCTCAGGGCTTGACCTGGCCTTGAATACTTCCAGGGATCACTTCCTGAGCTTTTATTTTTATTTTTATTTTATTTTTAAAACCAGTAAACCATGTGTGAGTAGTATGTTCTCTCTTTTCACATAATAAAATGTAATATGATTTTTTTTTGGCTACTTCCTTTGCTGTTTATGTTGTAAGAAATAATTCCGTGGTAATTTTCTGATTATTCACAACTGTGCACCAGATGGGGCAATCTTCCAGAGGATCTTGATACATAAAAGTTCTGTTTGCAGCTTGAAATGCAAAAAGCAGATTCCATGAAGACTCAAAAGCCCTATAACAGGGAATAGAGGGAATTGCAACACAGAGGTGGAGTAACAGCATTTTTCCTTCAACTGCTGAGCAGTATGTAGAAATCTATATGCATAGAGATTCCATATTGAAATATGTGTCCTGTACAGTTCTGATTACAACCTCCTCTGAAATGTTTAAAAGTTACAATGTTTCAGTACATTATCTTTCACATTTTTGTGAATAAAGTCCTTTGCAAAAAGTACTTATCCAAAATAAAAAAAAATAAAGGCAAGATAGAAGGGAGAAGGATGTGGGGATTTTCCTCTAAATCACTTATCTTTCACTTCTATTAAAAAAAGAGATGCTAAATTTCACACAACCATGTAATGTCTTCTGTTGAACAACAGACGTTTTTCTACCTGGAGGCTTTAATGATGAGTTTAAGGATTTGTTTCATTGAAACAAAGCACCTCGTTCCCCTGAAACCTTTTCATGAACTGACATCCCCTTATACAATAATGGTTTTATAGCTTCACTGCAATAAATATTTTTATCCTGCATGGACAACCCTGAAAATCATTGAGTTTTAGAGTAATATAGAGTAATGTTTTTTATTGAGTTTTATTTGTGAATTCAAAACATATACTGTAAAGCTCTTGTTATCTATTTACTGAATTTATCTTTCATTGTACTGAAATGCTTTTTAGCTCATGTGTATTGATGCTTGCACATTCTTAAAGATGACGGCAACCATAAGGTTGAAATACTGAAGACCATCAAAAAACCAAATGTGAAATACTCATATCTTCAAGCATTTAGAGCATATCAAACAAGCAAGAGAAAATAAACCAGATGCATCTCTGTGAATGAGACTTAAAACATCACTGAAGCTTACAAACACAAGAAAATCTGGACATTGAAAGCAGATAAACTGTCTTTTACTGAAAAAATATGTTTAATGGAACAGGCTGATTTGTAGAAATCAGGATGTTGTTCATGCAATTCTTTTTAAGGCACATATCAGTTTTCAGTAAAGGTCTGTTGGGTCATCGTTTAGGAAGTGGGAGAATGATCTAGCAAATCATAAATAAATGTCAGCATTACTGTAAATGATTTTTTTTTTTAACCATGTGCTTTCTCATGTCGTTTTTGGTGTGTAATTTAAGTGCCTTCTTTTAGTTTACCACTTAATTGTACTGCTCTGTGTTTTCCAGGAACATTTCCTTATGCTAAGTATCTTGAACATCAACAAGATAACTACATATCTGTACACTTTAACTACATGTGGGACAGATATCACAGGAATTGTCACCATTCAGACATGGATGTCTCAGGGCCCCAAACTCACCTAGGGGAGCAAACTTCTGATAATCATTTTCCTAGGGCAAGTTTTGTTTATGAGTCCTGAGGTGAGTTATTAAACAATATTACACCTGAACTACCTCAGCCTGCTCAGTTCTTCTCTGCAGGCAAAAAAGTGTTTGCATAGAGAGCATTATAGACCTTTGGGATTCTGAGTACACACAATAAGGGATGTCCAAATAGATGTTCTTGCTGTTGAAACATCAGCTTTGAATGACACTTATAAAGAAAGGATGGAGCTCTTGGGGCTAGAATACACTTGAAAATGTAAACCTCTCACAGCTCAAAATACCACATCAAATCCCAGTTACTTTAACAAATGCAAGCAACATAGTCCACATGAACATATTTGAATCAAATATAAGTCATACCTTATGACTGGAGTTAATTTATTATCACTCTGAAAGTCCTCTAGAAATCCTGTACTACTACCAATACTTTCAGGCTAACATCAGTGCTGCTAAGTTAGAAAAAGAACAGAAAATATGAGTATTAGCACGGGCCATTAGTAAAGCCTGCTCTTGGCTGCTAAGCAATTCTAAAGTTTCTGGCAAACTAAATGCCATTTTATTTTAATCTGTCCATTCTTTATCTCTTTTCAGAAGATGGATACATAAATTCCTGATGTTTAGGTCTTCCTCTGTACCTGACTTCTTCCTCAGTAGGATATGATATATGAAGTTGATGAAGGATAGTCTGGGACAACTTGCTCCACAGTCTTAAAATTTCAAAGCTCAATAACTATTTGCAAAAGTATCTGGAACACTTTGAGTAACCCTGAACATAGCTAAGTGTGAGACTAGAGAGGATGTCAAAGTGTTATCAGTATCCATATCTTAAAACACTTTTTTTCCAGAGAAAATACATTCTAAACATGAAATAAGAAACACTAGTAATTTTTCAGGTAAATAAGGACTTCTGAGGTTTTGTTGCTGGTATTTGTGTTTTGTTGGTAAAACACCAATACTTGTCTCTTAACTGAAACACTGATCGCTTCTCAATTAATTTTTAAAGATTTCTGTGGTAAAGCACTTATTTACTATTTTCAGTAAGCACAGTTCACAAAGAGAAGTGTTTTCAAGCAACACACTATTTGAAGGTAATAAACCAGTTATATGACAGGAAATAGAAGGCTGCTGTCAGCTTAGAAAATCACCAGCTTGCCTAGTAAAGCCAGTGTTGGTTTCACCAGAGGAAAAGAAAGCTTTAACTCTGCAAAATCCTTGAAACACAGAGAAGAACTTATGCTGTGGAGCAGGTTACTAATTCCTGGGGTGCTCATTCTGAGACAACACAAGATATGATTCTTAAATTTTATGTGTCTGATTCCAAGATGTCAGATGTCAAAACCTATTTCCCATGCAGCCTTGGATTGAAATCTTCTCTCTCCAAGTGATGAAGTTTTCACACATTTATTTCACAGTAGCTTAAAGAAAGACTGATTTGTGGTAGCAGAGCTTTAGTTTCATGAGGAAGCCAGGCAATTGTTTTAAACAGAAATACTTTTCCCCCAGTGAAAATATTTCAGGTTTGAACATTTTCTTTCTACAGAGTGGTTGGTTCTATAAAAACTCCAGGAAAATGGAAGTTTGCTTTTCCCTTAAAACAGCAGAAAAATATTTCACCATGTGATTTTCTTTTGTGCAGCTGTTTGTGATGTTTATGGTAAGCAATGGCAAGTATAAATAGAGAAATTATGACAAAGTTCATTTGCATTTAGATGCTAAACTTAAACATATTTTGTAGATATTATGTCATAATAACCTACAAGTTAGTAAAATATGCATCCATTCCTATCAAATATAAGTCACAAAAAGCATAGGAGCAGACATCCTGTTCTCTGCCAGAACTTTAAATTAAAACATGACAAAAATCAGAGATACTATGAGCATGAGTGTTGTTTTTTCAAGTCCTGCAATTCTGTTCTTAATCAGATTATAAAAATGCAGGTTTAGTCTCTGCTTGTTCTTGGTACAATGAATGTCCATGTAGAGGACTTCCAAGAGAACCACAACCATTAGTAAAATAAAATCTTAGCAATCTGTCCCCTTGGTAGTGAAATCTGACTGATTCATCCCTTCAAACTCAAGTATTTATTTATTTTAAATGAAACTGACACCATCAGACATCTGTGAACAATCCAACTATGTCTAACTTCTCTGACCTTTTCTCTCAGTTGCCAACTGCTTTGGCAACTCTAGCCAAACCTCTGCAGACCCTTTACTCAGCTCCTGCACATGCTCTAAATCAATCAAATGCTGTAAGGGCAATGCCAGCCTGTTTATTTCCTTCTCTGATTCTGTAGTTGCTTCTTTGGGTGCTTCATCCATCATTAACACACACATTTCAGAGGAGATTGGGTAGCTCTGAAGGTTATTAATGAGGTACTGAACTTTTTAGGTCAGACAGTATGACAGGTTTTCAGAACAGATTAGGGATTTTGGCAGTTCAGCTACAGATGACGGAAAAAGCTGTTCTCCAGATCACATATATTCTACGTGCTTTGCACCGTAGAAGCCTCCCAGAGTTCCTAAAGTAGGTGAGGCAAGGCTGGCAGAAAGGAGTTCAGTTTTCTTGTAGAATAACTAGTAATTTTGGGAATAAGACACAGGTCCTAAAAACCAGGTCTTCAGAGGCAGATTTCCACTAGTCATTTCATAAAGTACAAATGACCCTTGTTTATATTTTCCTACAATCTCTTTCCTACTGGCTTGTCCAGCATAGTGCTTGCTTTGATTACAGACTCTGAGAGATATAACTATGAAATAGAAATAATTGTTCTGGGGACACAGCACTGTATCAGCTACTAAGCAGAAAATTAGCCAGATGAAAACAGCACTGGTCACATATCTAAACTAGATACCACTTACTGGTGATAGTTTTGTGCCCCAAGTATGGTTTCAGATTTAGAGAGGAGCCTGTCATTCATTTGCCTACACAAATATAACCCTTTTATGGGTGCAACAGTGGACTTGGACAACATGCTTGTAGATCAGGAGTGCACTCCTGGGAAAAATGCAAAAATCTGAATTAAGCTCATTTGTGAAATATTTATTTGAAAAAATGCTTAGCTATAAGTAAATATTTTTGTTAAAAGCTGTGGATAATTCTTTTCACTGGATATAATTGATTTTTATGTTTCATTTTGAAAAATACTTAACAGTAAAGTGTTTTAGATATATGATAGAAATTCAGCTTTTATTTAATAAATGAGTGAACGCACATTCACACACATAAAAGTCATTATATATTAGGTATGTGTGTAAATCTACATTCTCATGTACATAATAAGTAAGCATGCATGTCCTATCTGATTCTTTATCTGTGTGCTTAGTGTGTGTGTTAGTAGTGGTGAAAATATTCTTCTGGCATACATATTTATCTAGATGAGAATTATGCAAATTTACCCATGACCTGGTGTATCTGGAGGTGACAACGCAGATGTTCCCACTTCATTGGGCCATATCCAGATGAGTTCTGGTTTACAAAGCTTCCCTTCCTTTCTCTGTTCATTTGACTTCTATACAAATATTGAAGAACTCTGGATAGGATAACAAGGAACACATGTGCATAGAGGAAAATGTTATATAATCTATATAAAAAATGTTATATAATTAGGTGGTTTTGTGTGTAGATTTATGATGACAGTAAAGATTGGAATAATTAATCCTTTCTTGACACATGTATAAATAAAGAACCAAGAAAGCCAGACATATAGACATTCCAAAGCTTATCCAACAGTGCAAAAATATTTTCCAGAACAGGACATTTTCCACTTCTCTTGTCCTGCTCCCACCCACCATGTGGTTTATAATATGTAAAAAAACCCAACAGTTCAGTTTCAACACAGTAAACTTTCCCTACTCTAATTAATGCCATTATTCAACGCCTGAACAGTGTAAGAAACTATTAATTATTTCAATGGTGCTTCTCTGGTGCTCATCACCACAGTATCTGAGTCCAACAAAAATTAATCAATCATAGAATAGAATGGTTTGGATTGGAAGGGACCTTAAGAATTGTCTAGTACCATTCCCTGATCTGTCTTCCTAATGCCCATAAATGATAGTAACTTTTAAAAACAAAGTAAATAAAGTAAATAAAGCCTCTTCATTTTTAAGATAATCCCTTGTAAAGGTATTGCTAATTTAAAATATATCAATCACAAGCATCCACCCATTTCCTAAAAAGCAGTGACACTTATAGTGACACATGGCTATTAAACATTCACTGAAGGCCTTTGATTTATTCACCCATATTAGTCCTCTAAAATACATAGGAATTTTTATGCTTTCTACTGGTTTAGGAAGTTTTAAAGTGCCTCATTCAAGGTGACCCAGAAGCCACTATGTCACTGTTACCAAAGCTGGCTTAACAGATCCCTTAAAAGGAGGAATATGGAGCAGTTTTGAGGAGATGGTGCATGAAATCATAAGTGAAGCATTACTCCAATGATGGTACTGACCTTTTGTTAGTGCTGTGATAAAACCGACCGGGATCTGGAGCATGTCTATGAGAATCACAAATCACCTTGAGAATGCCTCTTCTAGGTGTGCATTATCTATATTCTAATGTATGCCCCATACAGCACAAGTTGCCCCCCAAAAAGGATAGAGAAGAGTAGGATAAGTGTGGAAATGGGCTGATTTATTATTATGACTAAGCAATCTCTCTGCAAATGATCTCTTGGGATCCCCAAAGGATGCTTACCTTACTATGCTATTTCTGCTTTAAGAAAATGAGCAGAAAATATTGGTTTGAATGGTATACATAACATAAAAGCTCAGAAATGCAGTGTGGCCAGGGATATAGCTCTGGACCTGTGCTATCGTGTTGCTCCTCTTTTTTATGAAAAAATAAGAGGTCTAATATGGGAGGTTTTTGTTTTTGTTTGGCTTTGTTCTCTGTTGGGGCTTGGCTCCTTTTTTCCCTCCCCCATAAATATATCTTACTCCTATAAGTACTTACCCCTTCCTTACAAAACAGGAGAAATCTTTCCCTGAACATATGCTAGGCTTTTAAACTCAACTGCACAGAAAGAGCAAGGAGACAAAGGCAATTTTGTGGTGGCACAAGTTGCACTCTTTATATCACCTCATTCTTGCTTTTACAAAAGGGCTTGTTGGGCTTTTCTTTTCAGCATCGACACTATAAAATGTTTTTTGAATGGTTTAGCACAGCAGACATTAGAAGTCAATTCAAGCAGAATTTCTTACACATCCTATTCAATCAACACCACAGTTATTTTTTCTCAAAGTCTAGTACACTTTACTGAAATGAAGCTTTCTTAGAATGGAAATGGAAATTTCTTAGAAACCACAAATGTCTAACAGTAACCCTTTCTTCTCCCTCAAAGAAGAGTGTGCCTGAGTCAGGTATCCACTCTCTCTACAGTAGCTAAAATATACACAATTAGAGCAGAAACCACAAGTTAATATCCTCTCTTCCTCTCCTCTGCAGCATTTTCATTGTGGTAGGGATGTGGAGGTTTTCTCTGCTTTGGGCACTGTACAGAATACATACAACAGAAAAGGTGGTGACTCATCTGCACTAAAATACCTAAAAGAATTGTTGCTACCTTCTGAGCTAAAAAGTTATTTTTTTCAATATCACTTCTGTGCAAGGGGTTTTAAAACCTTATTCTGGATATACTGAGTGAGAAGGACATGGACTGTTGGAGAGGTGCCATTACATCCAAATGTATAAGCTCATACAAAATCTTTTAAAATATAGTTAATTTATGATTTAATAAATATTTCATCTGATGAACAAATAGTTATTTTTGTAATTCACTGAAAGTTCTAAGGTTGTTTTGTCAAGAGGGCTCCTCCCATGCAAACTATTCAGAGCAGGTGTGGTTGGTAGGCTTGCTTGTGATTATTTGCTGAATTTGAGCTAGGCAAGGGAAAGAATAAATCAAAATTAACTAAAAAAAATTAATCAGATGTATGACATGCACCTGCTAAACTCATTGTTAGATTGATTTTTCATTTATTTATTTATGAGGGAAAGATCCTGAGAAGTACTCTATCATGAAACTGTTTAGAAGTATTTATATTTAGAAATATAAATATAAACTGACAGCGTTTCTTTAAAGGAAACTGGCTTGTAATTTGAGATTTTATGCCAGAATGTAAGCTTTTCTCTGTTCTTTAAATTTTAGTGTCAGATTTTGCCTGCATGAGCTTTTAATTCATATAGATCTACTTCCCTTTCTGACCTTTGTGAGTTAACTTTTTTATTTGCACATGAGACTGGGCTATAGATTTCATTAATGGGGCCTGAGAACTTCTGTTAATCTTAAAAGGAAAATATTGGAATGAGCTTGGACATCAGAACATGACATATAGCTGCAGTGTGCAAAATCTTCGGTGCATTTTTATCTCTGAAATTATTTTCTTCGTGCTCTCAAGGAGCTACAAATTCATGGGCTGACAGGCTAATATCAGCCTTGATAGCCTTCATTCTGCCACACTTTCTTGGACAGGGTACTTAATGCAAGCGTATGAGACACCGTAATTGACATTCTGATCAATAAAGGTCTGCTTGGCAAACCTGCAAACGACATTGAGAGTGGGTTCCCAGGAGCTATTTAACTATCAGCAGAGGGGTACAGCGCATGATTGCCTTCGTCCGCTCTGCTGCGTGGCACGTCAGTGGGGGTACAGCAGGTCATTAACGCTCAAACACTTTTATCTTCTCCTTAAAGCAATAGAGGGTTGCTGGCTGAAGGAAACAGATCTCACAAGTTCTTTTGTCAAAGCAATATAAAGGGATATATTAGTATGATGAAAAGGGATTTTTTCATCATTAAGCATTGCATTACAGCAGCCAAATTCTAAAGAAAAATTATTAAAAGATGGAAATATTCTATATGAAGAGATATTATTTTCTCCCTTGGTGTCCTGGTTTCGGCCAGGATAGAGTTAAATTTGTTCTTAGATGATAATGCAGTGGGGTTTGAATTTAGTATGAGAATGATGCTGGTAACCCACTCATATTTCAGTTGTTGGTGAGTAGAGCTTACTCTAAGTCGAGGACTTTTTTGTGTCCTGCTCAACAGCAGGTGCACAAGAAACCAGGAAGGAACATGGCCAGGATGGCTGACCCAAACTGGCTAAAGGGATATTCTATACCACAGAATACCATGCCCAGTATACCAACTGGGGGAAGTTGGCCAGGAGCCACTGTTCACTGGAGGGGATGAACTGGGAATCTGTCAGTGGATGATGAGCATGGTATCGTGCATCACTTGTTTCTCTTGGGCCTTAGCAATCTCTCTCCTTTTCATTTTTATTATTATTATTGTTATTTTTACTACTTGTCATTAATTATGACTATATTGCTAAATTCTTATTACTGTTACTATTACTACATTGCTGCTACTACTACTCCTATTACTTTCTTTCCATTATTAAACTCTTCTTTTCTTAAGCCATGAATCTTCCTTTTTTTCCAATTCTCCATGAGTAAGCAAATGACTATCTGGTACTTACTTGCCTGCTGAAGCTAAACCTTGACACCTGAGACAGTGAATTCTCAAATTCTGTAGCCACTATATGCTCTACAGAACCTATTTTAGCCTTGACTCTGACCACAGGAATTTAAAATAAAGGCAAAAATATCCATTCTTAAGTTCTAAGGGAGATTTACAACACTCTTATGCATATTTTTCATGAGATTTATAACTCATTTTTAAAAGGAATGGCCTATTGTTTACATTGCTAACAAAAAGGATTTGGATAAGGGTGGGATTAAAAGATAAAAAAAATAAATTAAGAGTCTATATGCAAACTTGAGTACTGGTATGACAGCATTAACCAATATAACCCTCTGATTTTTTCCTGGTAAATTGAAAGGCAGCCAGCAGGTTTGAAATTCTGACCACTGTTAATAAGACATATATCCAGAAAAACTTCAGTGTCTTATTCTGAAAAAAACATTTAAAAGATGCTGTATTATTAAACTTCATAGAGATCATGAGTTCAGTAAGACCCAGAAGTATGTGATTAGACCTTCCTTGGTAAGTGTGCTGGTTTTCATAGGATAGAGTTAATTTTCTTCATAGTAGCTGGTGTGGGGCTGTGTTTTGAATTTGTGCTGGAAACAGTGTTGATAACACAGGGGTGGTTTCACTACTGCTGAGCAGTGCTCACCCAGAGCCAAGGCCTTTGCTGCTACTCACTGACTGCACCAGCGAGGGGGCTGGGGGTGCACAGGGAGCTGGGAGGGGACACAGCTGGACAGCTGACCCCAAATGACCACAGGGATACCCCAGAGCACAGGGTGTTGTGCTGGGGAAAGGAGGAAGTGGGGGACATTCATAGTGATGGATTTGTCTCCACAGGTCACCATTACACGGGATGCAGTCCTGCTTTCCTGGGGATTCCTGAAGACTTGTCTGCCCATGGGAAGTGGTGAATGATTCCTTGTTTTGCTCTGTTTGTATGCACAGATTTTGCTTTTCCTACTAAACTTTCTTTTTCAACCCATGACTTTTCTCACTTTATCCTTCCTGCTTCTCCCCCCAATCCCACATGGGGAGAGTGAGCGAGAAGCTGACTGGGGCTGAGCTGCTGGCTGTGTTAAACCTCCAAAGCAAATGCACCAAAATGTTTGTTGAACATGGGCCCTGAATGATTTGTTCAAGATCATGCTGTGAGTAAATACTCATCAGGGAACCCAGAGAGAACAATAACTTAATTGCACGTGAAACAAATGAGTAACGCTATATACTCTTGTCTACTGTGGAACTTGCTGCTAATAACCATGAATAGTGAGAAACCTCTTTTCTACAGCACATGGTTACACAGCAGCTGCGTAATTTGCTGGAGAGAGATTTTGTTCCCTCAGTCTGTAATTCCAACACTTTACAAGTGTGGGAGTTTTTTTTGATTTTTTTTGTTTGTTTTTTTGTTTTTTCAGGACATAAATGGAAACTCAGTAAATACATCATGTAATAAATGTCAAGTCCCAGGCTGCTTTTTAGCAGCAGGAGAAGCTGAGGGCACAAGTGCAATGAAATCTGTGCACAGCAGAGACGTGCTGGGGACTTGCCCAGGTTCCAGTCTCTCTGCTGAGATTCCATTGCCTGTCCTTGGCTGTTTGATTTCTACACAGACTCACCCCCATCCCCCTACCAAACACAAAAATGGTCAAGGAAGCAGTTGTTTCAGGGACAGTGAAGCCACAGAGGATGCAAGTAACAAACAAACAGATGGAAAATACACATAAGGGGATTTGATTAAAAGTTTGATTCCTTTGAAGCAATCTGAAGAGATATGGGAACAGGGGAATATAGAGCCACAGCTAAAAACACACTGGGGATCCCTCCAAGTGAGGCACTGGAGACAGTACAAGTTCTAAGGATAAAGTTAGTTGCAGAAAGTCAACTGAGGAAAAAATAAAAAAGAGAAAAGGAAATCAGAGCTACTTACTAGGAATAAATCAATGTCTCAAAAGGTCTGCTGGCCTTCCTGGGATGGGGAAATCAAGAGCTTCCTTTCCCTCAGGTTATTACTGCAAAATGGCTGGAGTCTCAACCTTTACAGGGCCGCAAATTCTGATTTTCTGAGTCTGCTACCTGGGCTCTTAAATTCCAATAAATCAAGAAAATTGACATTTCTAAAAATACCTCTTTTACCTATCCTGAGATAATTACAGCCCAGGAGTATTCAAAACATACATGAAGCCTTGTGAAGCCCTTGGAGTATGATTCATCTCATAATAACCACCTCTCTTTCCTGTCTCATCCCAGCTAATCATCAAAAATCCCCCAGTTTCTCCACCTCGTTACACTTCACTCCTCTTCCCTTCCCTGTAAAGGATATCTGTGAAACAGAAAGCTGATACAAATAAATGGGGGGAAAAAGCTTAAAAATCCCCATTGCTCCATTTTAGGTAGAAGAGTTTCTGGGTCTTGTAGGGTGAAAGAATCTCCAAACACTCCTCTGGCTCCCTATTCTCAATCTCATAGCACTGAAACACTTTAGCATGGTTGGGAGTAAATACAGAAAATGGTAACAAATGCAGTCTTGAAAAAAATGTAATGTAAAATATCGAGAAAACTAGCTAGAGTTTTGTTTTTTGGAGGCATGAGTGCTTACACCAACGGGAAGCCGTGGGATCAAATACTCCTTGAAATAATTTGGTCTGTACAGGGACTGAAATTTTTCTGAAATTTTAGACTTCCTAAGAAGTCTATGTTTATTTCTCTTACCTGATGGAAATCTGTAGCTTTTGTTTTTTCAGCACAGAGGAAAAATTCTAAAATGCCAGGGCTGATGTTTAAGGACAGTCCCTGTCTATGCTACATGTAGTACAGTATAGCAGAATATCTTATATCTCAAGGGCACCTATGACTGACAGCAAAATTAATTTCATGGATTTTTGTGGCTACCAGTTCCACTTGAAAAGTTAATGTATAGAAAGACATGATATAACTTTTGACTACTGGCTGGGAACGTAACTGGCCAGCAGCATCAGCAATCAGTTAACATGTATTTCTCCAAACTCTTTCAGGGAGTTGTTTGGTTTATGAAGCAGACTGTAACACTACCTGCCATAAAGTGCAACTTGGGATGTTACCTAATTCTGAAAAAGAAGAAAAAAAGTGCATTTACACCCAAAAAGTGCATAAAGATTAAAGGACAGCCAGCCTTCTCTTCAAGATAGCAGTGCATCTCATAGATATATGTCCTGAACTGAAAATTTAAAGTAGTCTGCTATGGTGGTTTGGTACTTGCCTCTGAACTTAGCTTCCAGTGGTCAGGACAGTAGGAATGTTACTGAATTTGACAAACCATTTATCTCATCCACAATGATGGTAGTTTTCCTAAGTGAGTTCTGTATATAGTCATCAGTTCAGGTGGCTGCAAGTATTTAAGAAGTTATTATTACTGTAATATTAAAATATAGCTAATTAATACCATCCACTATCTTTAACATCACATATAATAATTACTTTAGTGCTGCACAAAATTGTTACATTTCTGAATGTTAATCCAAGAACTAACTTTTGTCTTCTCCCTCTAATTCTTATCCTCATCCACGTTTATGAAGAAATCTTGGCAAAGCAATTTTCTAGGTTGTTAATTAGACCACTGTGTACAGAATATTATTCCTTTATTACAGCAAATTGCAAATGTGTTCTTTTCTAGCAGAGACAGAAGAGTGACTTCAATGCTCACTTTCCTCTCTCATTTGCTCTAGGAATAGTTTTAAAAACCCACAGGAACCAGCAAGCAGTAACATCGACAATGCAATGACTTTGTTACAGTTGGACCTGAATAATCAAAAAGCTGTTACTGAACGCAAGCAGAGATTTCCCCAAATCTGTTCAATAGCCCCATGTCGGATGATTAGCTTTGTATCACCAGTTTAGATGGCCTGACTTTCAACCAGAACAGTTGAATAATGCCACTTCATTAAACTAGGAAGAAGATAGTCCATTCCTGTTTAGGAATTCTCTTGCAAGCCTTTGTGAATAAGTCTGGAAGTAAGAGAACAGCTCTGAGATGTTGGCATTTAAAGTAACTTCATAGTAGCTAAAGGTGCCAAGTGCAAGTGAGGCTCCTTTTACTGGCAATGGAAAAGACAGTAAACAAATTCCAGTTGATGAAACCATAGATATTAAAAGATCTTCAATACAGATTGATTTTTTTTTAAATAAAAATTCTTTATGAAAATTATCCATCCCAATGGCTCATTGGTCTTGGGTTGGTTAAACAGACAGGAATATGCATTTTTCTCAATGACAGTGGCATTGAGAAAAGAAGCCCAAACAAGTTTCTATCAATTTTTCTTATGAGCCTGGGGATAGATATATGGACTTAACAAAGGGTTGTACAGTTTATTTTATCCATTGCAAAATGAGTCTCCAAGCCTTAACAACATATATTTTTGTAAGATCATATGCTGATTAAGTAGTTATTTGAAGCTGTTCTAACTGTTCTTTAAAATGTCTTTTCCTTTACATTTTTATATTCTATCATTTTACTAGAGATAAAGCAAATTATCATTTAGAAAAAAGAATAACAGTACAGAATCAGGTATAATTAATAGTATTTAATTAGGGCTACCTTGAGCAACCAGAAAGATCACCTCACTCTTCACTCAAGGAACTTAGTGTATGCCTTACACATTCAAATGTTAGGTCTACCTCAGCAGGTGAAAACAAAAGGATAATGCTGTATTGGTTTGTACAAACTGTCAGGCTCAGCTGAAGAGTGCCTAGAGACTTTAAGAGAAAAGCAATGTTATGAACTGATACATTTCAGAGCTACCTCTTCTTTTAGACATTTTAGCCGTGTACAAAGATTAGGGTCTTATGAAGGAGTTTACAAAGCTCAGGGAGTTACAGGGTGGTTCAGCTCCACTAACTGCTTTTGAAAATCTCAGCCAAAACTGTTTCTTTTTCAGCAGGGTTGTGTGCTATGTTCTGTTTACATACTGAAATCACTGATGGAAAAACATTGTTTATTTTGGGCCAGAGTTAGAGCTGTAGTAGTGTGATGAAATATGCATTTCCATCTGGTTGATCAGAATAATCCTCTTACATCTATAATGTATTCAGCATACGCCTTATGATATCTTTAGCCATTAATTCCCCTGACATTAAGAGTTTGAAATTTAAATATTAGGCAGCAAAGTAGTGCATGGGTTGTATTTAGGAGGTACACTTAGTTTTCAGCAATTTTTTTTTTCTCTTGGAATTTTCCAGGTTTATTTTCTATTCTTATATAAAAAATGATGAACCAAATAATTGAATCAAAAAGCTGATAAAAACCTGATAATAAAACATATTTTATTTCATCTTCCAATTTTGAGATCACCCCTGGAGAAATCCACTGGTTAAAGGCACTGCCTGCAAGTCTAAAACCAGCATGTTTTAAAAAAGCTTGCACCAACAGGACTACAATGCCAAGAAACAATTCATCTCCCCAGTATCTCTCCTTCTAATGTTGAAAGAATTCATCAATAGCAGAATCTCTTTTTCAGTGCTACCTTTATATATCTTGGTGCAGACACGTAAAAGGATCTTCGCATCTCACCTCTGCCAAACACTCTTGATAATATCTTTGTCCTCTCACTCCAGGAGCCACCTTCCTTCTTAGGAGGTGAACTAACTGCTCATTTCACTCTATAATATTTATTTTAGAGTTGCTGTCATCAACCAGGATATCAGTACTTTGATGATTTATTGAGTCAGTTTTCTTCTCTGCCTTTCCATTTCTTTAATTCATTACAGTCAAACTCTACACATCTCTGAACTCACACCTTTGAACTTGCATGAGCAGCTCTGCCATAATTTCCTCCTCATTTTCCATTTTCTTCTATTCTCCTAGTCCCTTTTTCTTGTTTCTTCTGCTGCCCTGAACTTTTTCCTGTTGCTATCCTTCCTCTCCCATAACATTTAACACTTTCCAATGAAAAGTCTATTTCTTCCAGACCAAAATCTAGTGCAACACATTCCTTTGTGACCAAGAAAATATGATGGGAATGAATTATAAAAATCCAACTGGCTCTCACATCCACAGGTTCGTGGTACAGTTCTCAGGTTTGTTTCAGAAAATCCCACACCTATCACTTACTCAAAGGTCATTTCCCCAGAAATAATTTGCATTTGGAGTTCAGTTTCTGCATTCATGAGAGTAAGAGTGTCATGTAACAGCTATGTGATTTCTTAAAACCTACGCTGTTCTTGCATTAATTTTAATCACTAGAGGTATTCTCAAGGAATTTTCAGTTTTGGATCATGTCCTTAACTTGGTCTGGACAAAAATAAAGTGCATAAGTCATAGGTAGTTCTTTTCGTCTTTAATTTGTTTTTGCCACAGTATAAATGAAGCCTTTTGAGGTTTTAATAACCAATCTGCTTCTTGTCAGAGGAGACAAGACTGCTGTGAGACCTGCCCAGGCACAAGCTGCAATTTCTCTTTTTAGTCTACCTAAAGCATTGATAGCATCATCAATAATATCAGAACAGTAATATGCTTTTTAGTTAACCTGTGGGTCTCTGCCTGCTGCCTGGCTGTGCACTGTGAAAAGAACTTAGCATTCCCAATAAAGGACATCTATTAAAAATACACTGTTCTCAGTATTTTATTTTAAACAAAAAAAATATGAACCTTATTTTTATCCTATCCTGCCTCTGGAAGATAACAGTACCTTAAACAATTACTTTAATGTAGTTCCCAAGATTTCCACTGAAGTCTTCTATGGATTTAGCTAAAGGTCGTATGTAGTAGGTGACCAATTTTTACTGGTCTCTTGGGTAATGGCTTAAGACAGGATTC
This sequence comes from Pseudopodoces humilis, assembly GCF_049639895.1. Taxonomy (NCBI): domain Eukaryota; kingdom Metazoa; phylum Chordata; class Aves; order Passeriformes; family Paridae; genus Pseudopodoces; species Pseudopodoces humilis. The sequence continues at coordinate 83,409,428 of NC_142201.1, read as the reverse complement.
CCTGTGTTACATTAGAGTAGGTCAGACTTTCAGGGTCAAAGATAATTGCTTTGAAAGTGGGGCATTGCCAAGGAATTAAAGGTAGCTTGTGAACACAGATAAGAGGCAACACATTAGTTGTCCACTATTCCAGTTAAAGCATATTTCTTGCTCATTTAGTACACACTGAACAAGCAAAATGGATGTGACATGGAGGGTCAGAAATTTTACAACCCCCCATCTCAAACAGTATGTCACAATATTTTATTTGCTTAGTTTACAAAAGCAACTCAATAATTAAATTCAACTCCCATGTAAAAACACCACTGAGCAAAATTCTACTTACTCCTGTGATAGGAAAACAAACTAGACTAAGCTAAATGCAATTATTAAAATAGTAGGCCAAATATTACCTGTTGTTATTGTGTCAATCTTCTCTAAAAAAGCAGACAAGTATATATTTTACATAAGCAAGTAAATTATCATAATAATTTCTGCAACATGTCTTTTTTTTATATTATATGTCACTAAGAAATTAAAAATCTTTTTGCTCTCATTTGCCACTTCTACCTTTTATTTTATTCTCTTCTCTTTTTATGCTATCAGTAAGAACTGAAGTATTATGAACAAATATTTTTAATGTAATGTGTCAATTCAGAACATATATATATATGTATGTATGAATATCTATCTATATATATATATATGTATGTATGTATGTATGAATATCTATATATAGATATTCCTTAACAGAGTCAACTGCAATTAAATTACCACTTTGTTTGCAAGGCATATTGGGAAATTTGTTTTTTTTCTGTTTGCTGTGCTCAGTATGTATATAATTTATCATTTCCTTCATCCAAACTGTCATACTTTTAGCCTGAGTTAAAGTTTTGTAATATTTTTTTCAATGTTTCAGTAATCGACCTCTTTACAAGATTTTGTGATGCATCCAGTTATTTATAGCATCTATTAAGTCTCTTTAAATAGATCCTCTCCTCTGTGTCAAGCATTTATGTTTTTCTGATGCTCTTCTGTAGGTTTGCAGGTTAACTAAAGACATAATTAAAAATTTATGCTTCTTGTAATTAATATTCTATTAAACCATAAACCATTTGACATAAAAGAAATATTGCAAAGATGTGTAGTAATACTTTCTTATGATGAAGCAATGCAACTTTCAACAATTAGCAACATAATTAAGAAGAAAGCTTGGCATTAAATATTTTTTTAAATTATGCGTGGGAATAAATTGGAAATCTTGATAAACAGAAGACAAGCTTGTGCATCTGAAATTCAAATTTATATTAAGATTTAATCATGAATCACTAAAAGCCAAATTTTTTGAAATCTTTTCCAGCTTTCCTGATGTTTTTTTGTAGTGTAACAACATTCACAACAACATTCATGAAAGCATATGAATTGCTTTTTTTAACACTCAGTTCTTAAAATGTATGTTTGTAGTGTTTGACTCACATTACAATCTGATCTCTTTACCTAAAAATGTAATAAATAACTCAATGAGTCAGAAGATCAACAGCAGTGAGTAGTAATATTCCCATAAAAAGATAAGAAAAACATAGGCAGATGGATTATTTTTTCGGCACATTTCTCCTGCCTGCAGCAGTTTGTGAGTTTCTGTGACAAAGTTTGCACTTAGATCATCATATTTAATAGTCTCTGATGGACCTATCTTCCAAAAATTTTCTAATTCATCTGGAACCTCTTTATGTTCTCAGTTTCCCCAGCTGCATAATTTAATTATGCAGCATCCAACAAGTAACTTAATTTGATTTGTTCTTCTTAAATTTTAATAACATTCTAATTGAAATGGTGAATATGAAGAATTCCTTATCAACCTTTCAATATCTTTCATTATATTAATATTTTTTTTCCTCCAGTATTACTGAAAGAGACACTCCGGGGACAAACAAAAACCCAGAGAACCCTCGGCAGTGTCCTGAACCTCTCAGGGGTTCCTCAGGAGGATCTGGCAGCTCTCACATTTGAGATATGATACTGAAATTGGTGTGAAGAGGGTAAAAAGCTCTTGAAACCACCATGTATTGGAAAATCACATGGAGAGAAATAAAAGGTCTGAAAGAAATCATGTTTCAGGATTTCCTCAGACTTGAAATTATTTGACAAATCAAAAGTGATTAATGTTATTTATCAACAACAAAACAAAGACTCTCAAAAGGATCAGAACATACCAGCTGACTGGTGGGCTGAGTCACAACAAGCTGTGTCTCTGAATTATTTCTTTTAAACTTGTAGAAAGAAAGCTAGCAGCAGGATATTTTTTGCAAAATAAACAAGTTTCAGCCTTGCAGTCATCTTTCACTCAACTGCAGTGGTTTTGCCTTTCAGGCTTGATGTCTAGGTCAATGGAACTTTTCCATAGCAAAAAGTGAGGAACGGAAGAGGAAGGGAGACATTCCTCCCATTCTTAAAAAATTTAAAAGGAAAATTATTTTTATATTATTTCTGTGAAAGGTGGGAACACTTTTCACACACATGCATTGACAATTGCCTAAAATTCATTTCTCATTGAAAGTGTAAAAGAAATCAGCATATCACAGCAATTCAGACCCTGTCATGGCCTGCCTAAATAAAACACTAAAATCCCTCTATCACAGTTATACAGCTGGGAAAAAGAAGCATTATGGATCTAGCATGTATTCAAAAGAGTTTAACCAGATCTTAGCGTTCAGCAGAATGTGATAACTGTATTAAGAAATTATGAGGAAATGCCTGTAACATCAACATAAATTATGATTAATAAAATTCAATTGAAGCCAGAAAGTCAAATAACTTGCAGTTAGATCTGTGCCTACAAATGCCTTCTCCCTTGATTTAAGTCTTAATACTCAATGTAAATATTATTTTACTCATGTAATGTCTCTCTGACATCTTGCTGTGAGCTTCTAAGAAACTTCAAGTTATTTATATAATTTGTCTCACTGGCACCTACTATATCTTGTCCTTTGATGACCAGTATTGATGTCTGACTCTGCTTTGCCAGGCTCGTTTCATGCACTCATCACTTTATCTTTATAGAATTTCTGTTCAGTGAGTTAAATAAGTGTTTGTATCTCAATGGAAACCCTGACAAACATCACAGGAGAACAGCAGCAGTCTCCAGCATGTGTAGAGCAATGCTAGAGGCAGCTGGCTTCTGACATCCTTTAATTGGTTCTATTCTCAGAATTAGAACTAAACCCCTGGTAAAAGCTTCTGGTTGGTGAAGGAGCCAGCTTGGAAGTTTTCCCTGTCTGAAACTTGTCACTTTCAGCATGAAACAGGAAAGCTGAGGTCTGCCCTATAATTAAGTTTGAACAATAAGCAGTTATGCCTTTACCACCAGGTTATTTTGTCCTGCCTGAAATTTACCATAAATTCAAAAGCCTTCCAGTGTTGCTTCAATGGTGAGGAGTATGTTTCGTTCTCTTGGAAAATAAGAATTTCTGGTCCAAAAATAGCAGGTCAAACTCCCTGCTGGCGTAACTCCATTAATTTCAGGGAACTAGCACTGGAAGAAAAGTTGGCCAAGAAGGTCTAAATGAAAATTTAAATTAGATGTGAGACATCAGTGAAGATTTTTAACTTTTTAATTTTTTTTCCCCCAGTACTCTCCAGGGACCAGATGCTCAGCAGGTATAAATTACTATAGTTGCACTAATTTCATGAGCCATGACAATTTGAACAGATTGAGGATGTAACTCTAGGTAGTGATATTCTTTTCCAGGAGTGAATAGATGAACACTTGACAGTACTGTCAGAAGAGGTCATATTTTGTTAATGTGAAATGTAGAGAACTGCAGGACAGATAGTGCCACAGTGGTCTCAGTTAATAACATCCTTAAAATAATTTCAAATGAATTTCACTTCAGGGATATGAAATAGTCTTTTGATTTCCCATAAATGGCCTTTCTAGGTAAGATCAAAATTCTGCCCAGTCCAGCATTCTGTTTCAAACAATAATGAAAAGTGAAGATGCGATGAAGAATTGAAAAAATGGGGTAATCATGTAGCAATCTTTCCCCAGAATGCTTCTACAAACTCAAGCGATTTGTGGTCTGGGGAGAGGTCAGGCCAGAGGAGATGCACTGTAAGCCAGAAGAATCATGGTAGTTGTAAGTGAAAAACTCAAGCCATACTCAGCATGAATATATAAACCATTCTCTATTCATTCAGTCACTGTAAAATTCAGTAAAATTTTATTGCATGTTTTCATCAGAGTTCCTTATATTTGTATCATACAGATTTATCCAAATATACTTTTGTAACAGAAAATAGCATTTGGTATGAATATGTTATTGAAAGTGCTTGATAAATTTAAATGATGTTATGGAAGTTCTCAAACCCAAGTCAAAATTCAAACTGCGGTATTACAGTGTAAAAATGATACTGAAGATCTTTCTCTCTATTTCAATGCAATTAAAATGTTCTTTATGTATTAAATAGTTAGCATGCGGTATATTCTTATCTATTAATTTGAAAAACACATAAAAATTGGGTGTAAAACAAATAAAAGAAAGGAAAAAACCTTGAATATCTTTGAAAGAAAGGAAAAAAAAACCCAGTATGTTTGAAAGTGGTAAACTCAAGTAATTAATATATGTAGAAGTCTTGATGTTTCCTCTGATGATTCTGGCACCTGGTTTGTATCTTGTGGCAGTGCTAAAGTGTGTTCTTACAAATCTTTCAAGTTTGGAAATACATCATGCCCTTTGAAGGTTCTGATTGGGGTTTAGCAGGCAACAGTGGCCTGAACAGGACTAACAGAACAGAACTACAGAACAGGACTAACATCTCTCCAGATGAATGAAAGTCAGATACACATAAGATTTTAATATCTGGTAAATCCAGTAACACAGGTAACAACACCTAAAAAATGGCTAGAATACAGTGAACAAAATGAACTAGTGGGAATCTGTTTGTTTGGGGTTTTTTTTTTGGGGGGGGTGGGCTTTCTTTACATTTTGGAGTTTTTCTAAATTTTACATGACAGGCTCATTTGCAACATCCATAGTAAATTTATGAAGGTTCAGGTGAAAATAAAAACAAAAGCAAAGTAAATAATGGTAGATGATTTTGAAACAAAATTAGAAGACCGCTGTTGTTCAAAGCTAAGGAGTGTATCACTTTGAAGGGCAGGGAGACAGTGGGAAGTGTGAGAACTAGCTGTCTCAATTAATTATATCAAATTTAATCATTTAACATTAAGCCATTAATATAATGAATTTTCTTTTCTTTAAAAACCGATGTAATAATTATCCATTAGGTACAAGCTGGCATTTAATCCAGAATTCCAACAGATTATTATGTCTTTCTTTATAAAAAATTAAATAAAACTGGAGAGAAAAAATAATACACAGACCCTCAAATACTAATAAGAAACAAGAGTAAAAAAGTTCATTTGCTTTGGTCATATTGTTCTAAGAGCTAACATCAGCAGAGCAGGGCAAGATTTTGAAAGACTACATTAAAAAAAAAGTTACTTCCATCAAGGAAAGCACAGTTTGCTTAAAAATAAAATACATGGTTGTAAGTCAAAGCAAAGAAGAAAAATATTAAATCTGTTGGTCCATGACATTTGGTGAAGATGCTCACAAGACTGTTCTCTATGTTCTGACATGCTTTTAAGAAGTTACTTTAGAATTAAGACCTTGCTGTGCTGTTTCAGCAATTTGGGGTTTCATACAGTCTTAGGCCAAGTGCCTGGGATTCATTATATAGGTAGTATGATAGCTATAATGCCTTACTCCCTCCTACAGAAATAAATCCCCTCTTGGCAAGTATAATTTTTCTTTGGGCTATTACCATCAGTTACTTTTCTGTTGAAATGAATGTTCACTGCTGACTGGAAGGACCTTCAGCAGCTCAAGCAAATAAAATGGCTTTTATTGGAAGACAGCTAAAAGGAGCAGAGGAAAGAACATGATATTTGTTCTACTATTAAGTATTATTTGCATGTCTAGGGCTGTATATCATTGTACAAAAATGTTGTATTTAAGCATGCAAAATATAATTAAAATTGGTTTAATTAAAGAATACAATTATACTTGCTCATGTTCAAAAGGGAAAATAAATAAAATGAACCATTGTAGAGGCCTCATTGATTTGCACAATGACAGAAGTCATTAACTGAGCTCTGGTTAAATGGCACTCATCTGCTTCCAGAGGAAATATGCCTGTGCTGTAGGTCTGTGATATATTTCAAAGTATTTTGCTTTTCATGCATGATATGTACAAAGTATGCCTTCTGTTGACTGGTAGCGCAATCAGTAGGACGTATTTTGACAGCTAAATGGCAAATTTAAATGTGACTTTCTTTTTAGTGCTCTGGAATTTCTATTTATTTTTCTCCTGCATGTGTAATATAGCCCTACCGAAGCCTTTAGACATCTCATGTGGTTTACCCATAATGTGTCTCTCCCTGCATCTAGATAAGTGTCATCATGTCCACTAAGCCTAAGTTGAACATGCTGCTCTCTTATGATTTATTGTCTCAGGGATTTCTTCAGATTCCTTGGCATGGTTGTACTGATTACCACTGGAATGCAGGGACAGAGCAAATTCAGTGGTGCAGGAACTTCCTCATGACTGAGAGAACAGAGCACACTTTATGTCTAAATGGCAAAGTCAGTTAAAATGTTTTCTTTTGCATTATTTTTTTTTGGCGGGGGCTCGGGGAAGATCCAACTCTACAGTTTAGTGGCTAATTAAGGAAAATCTATTAGAAGATATTACTGTGCAGTTTTTGAGTGTTCATTACTGAATGGTTTCAAAGCACTTTACAGCTACTGGATTGGTTCCTCAGCCAGCACAAACTGCTTTCATGCACAGATTTAATGAAATTATTTTAATGAAGTTATAGCAACATCTTAATATATTTTAAAAAATATCCTGGTGTCACTGTTCATCATATAATTTTACAGAAGAGTGGAATCAGAGAGAAAGAGATTAGAAAACAACACTAATTCACCTATTTTTAGAGGTTTGATTCAGTTTAAAAACATCTCAATCTAGTGATTGTCCAGCATGGGACTTAGTTAAACACACATAAATGGGCTTATAATGCTCTAGGATATTAGACATCCACAAGGAGCCAGCACAACAATGACAAGACCAAATCATTAGGAGTCTCAAAGGTATTAGGCACATATATTTAGGATGTGATTTTCACCACAGATATCTTCTGTAAACAGAGTTGAATTATCCTCTTGAGGGCACTGACTATAATTCATGACAAAATGCGTGTCTGGTGCCAGTTAGGTTGTCTTAGAGGCTTTCATCCATTCATGGATGGAGTGGCATGCAACTGCCACTCTGCAAAGTCTAAATCTCTCCTTGTCCCTTGGTCATTTCTGACAACTCCATACTTTCTGGACACCTTAAGGCAATTCAGTTAATCATTTTGCATTTTGGAGTTGATACTTAGCTTACCTGGAGACATCTGATTTAGTATCCAGAGTTAATCCCACACTTATATTTATATTTAAGGCACCAAACTTTAGATCACTTTGGAGTTAATGAAAGGTATAATCACTTTTGGGACATGAATCATCTGCCCAGCTTTCTATGATAAAACAAGAAGAGCCATAAGATCTAAAGTAATGTCACATAAACTGTGTTCCACTTGACTAAAATAGCATCACAAGTCTCCCTGGAAGCTAAACATGCTGCTTGTAATTGACATGCAAACCATACACCAAGAGCCAAAGAAGACAACAAAATCAAAGAGAACCTGTAAGGGTCCTACTAAAAGCAAATGAAAGGAAACTGAACACATAAATACATGTGGCATCAAAATAGCAAAAAAACCCAAAACAACTGAGTTTAGAATAATACAGCATCTTTGAATACAGCTAAATAACCCTATACACGGCTTTAGAAATCACCATGTGTATTTCAAGCCTAAAGTGTGGGGTCTTTTCTAACTGAAAGCTCATTTTATTTTTTACCAGGTATAATGTAGTGAAATATATTCATTTTCCCTGTAACTTTTATCTCACCAAATAGTTTGTCAATCTGCACAGGGTCTGATACCTGACAAAGCAGACCTTGATGCATTACAGAATGGCCAGTCAGAAATGGTGTAACTTTCATAGATAGTCTCTCTGAAAGTTCAAACCCTGTCTGCTTTTGTATGTTAACTAGGGGACTTCTTGAAAAAGATAGATGAATAAAACATTTCTATTCATACCCAAATTTGTCTATTAAAGTGCAGAAGAAAGGTGACTCAGGAAAGGAAAAGAGTTATCTGAACCAAAAAAAAAGAAAGTTGTACTAGAGGCAGGCAGAGAGGTAAACCTTTTGTTGCTGATGACAGTGCAGGTATGATTGATGGGCTGAGGTCAGTTGTATGAGTCTGAACTGTGCAAATGCCCAGGTTTTGGGTCACAACAACCTCATGCAGGGCTCCAGGCTGGGGTCACAGTGGTTGGAAAGTGACCCAGCAGAAAGGGACCTGGGGGTCCTAACAACAGCAATATGATTCAGCGTGTGCCCAGCTGGCCAAGAAGACCAGTGGCATCCTGGCCTGTATCAGCAATGTGTGTATCAGCAGGAGCAGGGCAGTGATTGTCCCCTGTCCTGGGCACTGCTGAGGCCTCACCTCGAGTGCTGTGTCCAGTTCTGGGCCCCTCTTGAGTGGGCTGGAACATGTCCAGACAAGGGCCATGGAGCTGGTGAAGGGTCTGGAGCACGAATATCATGAGGAGCAGAAGAGGTTTTGAGCTGTGCCAGGGGAGGTTTAGACTGGATATCAGGAAAAATTTCTTCACTGAAAGGGCTGTAAAGTCCTGGAACAGGCTGCCACGGCACTGATGGAATCACATCCCTGGAGGTACTTGAAAGACATGTTTATGTTGTTCTTAGGGACATGGCTTAGCAGTGGGCTTGGCACTGCTGGGTTAACAGTTGGACTCAATGATCCTAAAGGGCTTTATAAACCTAAACAATTCTGTGATTATATAATAATAAATTAAAGATTATATCAGCATATTTTTTTTACATAGGTAAGTAAAAATTCCTTTGAATATAAAGATAAACAACATCTTGGTGCTATCTTGGAAGCAGAAAGTGAACAGACTTCAATCTTATTAAAAGAGATTAAAATTATATTGAAGACACAAAGGAAGATAAACTGTCATCTTTATTACTGCAGGTTGCTAAGGATATGTATAAAAAGGAAAGCCAGAGGTAGGAAGCTCAAAATGAGTATATGTAAATACCCAGATAAATCTCTTGTTTGGGGCATTCTCATTTCTGTGTTCTGACGGATGCTGCTTCCATTTCATTTTGTAAATCTTTTCCCTACCACAGAAAGCCAGGCTGGGATTTATCCTGCCTTATTTTAAGCATCAGCATTACAGACACCTACATGTGGGACAATCACATGCTGGGGGTGACTGACTTGATGTAGTCATTCACATGAACTGCCTTTTTTTACTATAAAGGGAATATATAGTGATTAGCATGGATAGTAGCTGCCTAAGTTTCATCACATGAGTCTCACCCTAAGTAGTGACAGTCACCACAGTATATACATAATACCCAACTTATGAAAAACATCAAAAGCACTGAAATGAAAAGTTTTGGTGTTTCTATATTGAAAATAGGTCTATGTATGGCTTAAGCAGTGTCTACTGTGCCAGTTTATCCAGTGTTAAACTGAACAAAACTATCAGCTTGTGCTTTTATTTGTCCCCTATGTTGTTTTCTGGTGTTTTCATGGCATCTTGAAAAAAAAATCAGGAGAAACTCCTAAAAACCAAGGACAAGTAAACCCTGATGAAACAGCCAGCATTCAGAGGACAGTATCAACCATGTAATAGGAACCCATAAAAGTTTAAAGCACACAGGGATAATGCTTCAGTACCCAACATCTAGTGTTTGATCAGCACAGACAGTCTAGTAAGGAGAAGTATAATGATTCAAGCCTGTTTATAAGCCAATAATAGTCCAGAATTATTCTCTCTACAACCATTTTTTATCTCAGTTTCTGACTTCCTAAGCACCATCCTATTCTGAGTTTGACTAATTTGTCTTCTTCCAGTCTTTAGTAGCACAGCAATGGTGCAGAGTACATTTACAGAGAAGTTTGCTCTTTTTCTTGTTCTTCAGGAAGGATTGACAGCATTACAAAGATAAAGCAACTAATGAGGGAGAAAGCTGCATTTTCTTCATCTACCCAACACTTACAAAATTTTATCATATAAAGCTAAGATAGCTGAGAAAAGATTTTTTCAAAGAAAGAGTCAAGAAAATTGAAAATCCCCACCCCATTCTCAGGGAAAAAAAAATTCAAGCCAGAAAAGTTCAGTGCAGGTCAGGAGGAAATTCCCTCAAGCATTGTAATTCATTCTTTTCAGTTTAATATTTTGATAGGGTGGGTTTGTTTGTTTTGGGTTTTTTGTTGTTGTTGTTTTTCCTTTTATTCTAACTACATACAGAACATGTAAAGTTCTGCAACAATCTAAATAAAATGGTTGAAAAAGTATGAAGATGTGTCTTCTCAGCTTCTCAGTATTTTTTAAATTAATTACATTTATTTCAAGTTCTTGGTATGCTTACTGTGGAAATTCTCAATAATATCAATTGCTTTTGCTACCTGACGTGTTCAAGGCTTTGTAGTTATCAGGATGATATATGAGGCTGGTTTCAGAGTTTACAGACTTTTGCCCATGGCCATTTGGGGATACCAAAACAAGCATTACTGAAACCAAAAAGCATGAAAATGAGGAGTCTGATAGCTGGTTTGTCTTCAAAGCTCCCAGAGTTGCCAGGCATGTGACAACATTCTGGCAAAGACATGAAAAAAGGCCCTCTGAAAATGTAGACTCTAGAAGGCCTGGGTCTAAGTTTGAGAAACTAAAAACAAACCACCTCTTTATTCTGACAGGAAGATGAACAACCTTGTGGCAGAACTCAACCTGTAATTTAATCAAGATTTTGTCAAGCTCAAAATATTAAGTACGATCTTTTAGAAATAATGAAACTGACGGGTTTTGAAAAAACTTGACTTGTTAAGAAAAATTCTGATCTTAAGGACAGGGAGTTTTATAACACATAGATGTTTCAATTAAGCAAGCATCAAATATCATTACAAAATTATTAATTTCTTATTAAATAATGGAAAAAATTAGTTACAGTGCATAGCCAGTATTCATAAAAGCAAAAAAAAAATTATGCCATACAGGTTAGTCTGAGGCTGAGTGACAATTTCTTTTCCTCTGATAGACAGAAGAAAATCTCCCGGTGGTTTTCTGAGCTTTGGGATTGAAGAATCAATGTATTTGGTGATGGAAATCACCCCTCAAAGTCCTTACACTAAGAAATTCAGGAGTCAACCCCCACTGGTACCTCACCCTAGGGTGCAACATTAGAGCTGCTTTTATCTCTGAACCGTACCAGAAGATCTTTAGTTTCTCAACGTCTATGGAAGATAAATGCCAATAAGCCCCTCCAGCAGCCTTTGTGGCACCAGTGCAGACCAGGCCTGTGTAATCTGTTCCCTGAACAGGGCTCAATCAGTTCTTCTACAAGAAGGCAGCTTCACAAACTCACCCCCAACGCAGCACTTCTGTTTTGTCTTGATATATGAAAAATATACCAAGATGATAAATCAGCTAAAGAGGTATAAATGAAGGCAGATTAACCTTTGAAACTGCTACTAGGGGCTGCTGATTACCTTCTACAAGTCAGTAATTCTTCACCAGGATCTGCATTACACACACACACATACACCCACCCACCCCAGTTTTTAGTATCAAAATATTGAATACGTACCTATTTTTACATGCCTGCACCATCACAATAATTTTCACCATTTTCAAATTTTGAAGATTTTTTTTTTTTAATATACTTTTCTTATTTATATAATTTCAATTTATTTGTGGAGGGGGGTCGAGAGAGAATATATTTTCTCTTCACTGGAGCATAAATACCCCCTTGGTAATCCCATGGCTGATATATTTTGCGCCAGTATTATAATATACCTGCACCCTTTTTCTTCTGTTCCTGAGAGGTCTGCAAACCATCATATTTATGTTTTACCCTTCTTAGTGACATCTATGTCAAATGACTTCCTCTAGTTAAAAGGAATGAAGCTGAAGTGTTATTAGCCCTCGTGCTAAATTGCTGCTGACTTTCCTTTTCAATCAGCCTTTTCTCTTAAAGAGCTGCTGATTAAGCCTGAATGAAGACTTTGACAGCTATTCTATTTAAAAACAATTCTATTTATATACCATATGATTATATTTATGGATACGTGTGACAAAACCTGATTTCTTATGATTACTGAATCTTGTATGAGAACAGGACTTTGCTACTGCTTTATTTTCCTTTCAAAAAAATGTCACTTACAAAATGCAACCCTATCCCTCTCTAAAACCCTAATTATTTTAAATGCCACTCTCAAAGAGAATGGAACATGGACAGAGGGCTGCATAATAATAACGACCAGTGGGGGTGCAAGTAGAAAAAGAGTGGCACTAGCCAAAAAATAAAAGGGATAAAATAAAGTGTTTTGAGATCTTGCAATTAATTTGTACCCCAAATCTGGCTGGTAATATGTAGGAAGACAAGATAGTAGAGGTTTTTAGCTGTTTTTCAATTTCTTTTTGAAACTGTAATTTGAGTTTTTATTTTGCATGACATTTGGTCCACAAAATTTTTGTGGTGTCACTGAGAACCATCATACTAGATTTTAAACTCTGGCTCAAACATTAAATTCTTATCCTTTTGTTTGGCAACAATAGCCCCTACAACAGCACATGTAGGAAGCTAAAGGCCAAAAAATTTGGATATCTGACAACCAGCTCAACTAAATCAGATAATTGGAAAGGTTTAAGCATTGGATGTTTCTTCCCTTATACTAGATTTGAGAGCCCCTATGAGACTGCCACTCACAACCACAAACCTCTTACAGCTTAAAGTCAATTTATTTTTAAGTACAATGAGTTCTTTCCATTCACTTTACAATAGTGTCAAAGGAGCAATCATGTATGGAGTTCAAGGTATTTACCAAAGAGCTTAGAAATATGGTTCATGTGCATTATGTGCCTGCAGAAATAAATTATGTATTTTTACCATAGTAGGACACTATCCTAATCAGTGTTAATGGTCACCCCATCATCCTTACTCTGAACTAAATCCATTAAAATGGATTTAAAGCCGGAGCCTGAAAAAAATCAAGAACAGACTTAAGGGGAATAAGATAACTGAAGGAAAGGCTGTGGCTCTTGCGTGTCTGGAATTTAGGAAAGCTTCTGACATCATTTTCTACAGCATTCATGGACAGACTGGCTGCTCACTGGTGGAGAAACTGAACAGGTGCACTCTTTGCTGGGTAAAAAACTGTGCAGGCCCAGAGAGTGGTGGTGAATGGAGCTACAGCCAGTTGGTGTGTGTGAACTTGGCAGTGCTGGGTTAATGATGGGATTTGATCATCTCTTGGACCTTTTCCAACCTAAATGTCTCTTTGATTCTACAGTTCATAATTTACAATAAAGGTTATGCTAAATGTTTGGTGCTGTCTTTCTCTCGGTGTAGGCATGGGTTAATAAATCATACAGCTTATTTTCTATTAAGGTATTTCTAAAATGAAAAATTGGTTTAGGTGCTCTCTGTGCTCCTTCCAGATTAATAGGATTTCATAGGATTGTTTAATTTATTTATTTTCCTGGGAAAATATTTTCTCATATGAACTATAACAATTATAAATAGTACCAGGATAACGTATGGGCAACTGAATCCCTAAAGACTCAAACACACATCTAAGGAAAATATGGAAGGCTGGTTCTAATATGAGGTGGATCCTAGTATTTGGCAAGTTATGTATATCACTATGTAGGGTAAATATTTACCAAAATTATTAAGAAATAGCTATAAATTTGTAACATGCATACATTAATTTCTGGGGATATACTTTCCTACCTCATAGTAGAGCCCTTAATATATAAAAAATGAAAGAAAAATAATCCTCAAAAGCAGAACTATTCAAATTTTCAGGATTTTGAAGCTAAAAAAACATTCAAGTGATGAATAAATCTGAGTAATGCAAAACTGATGATAATTAAAGAAGAAAATAAGTTAGTCAGAGGTGGTGCCTTCTCAGCCCCTTGAGTCTTGAGATCGATTTTAAATCAAGTTATATCCCTTTCTCAGGGATATGTCTATCAAGAAGTTCCAGACTAAAATCTATAAAGTAGGAGGACAGACTGTTTTGACAGAATTCCTTACATTTACAGCCTGTATTTCAACCTTTATGAACTCAGTGGAAGAAGATTGTTTAATTGTTTAATTTGGGCCAGCCTTAAGTCTGTATAATATGAAGACTCCTCTGCCTGCACAGCACTCTACTGATTAGAAGATATTAATTACAGCATAATTAGACAAAGACAGGAGAGAAGGAAATATGGGTGTGAGGCAGTAGAAGTTATCACAATTCAAAAAAATGAAACCACCAACTATTAAGTGCTTTTCACTACAATATTTAGTGCTGTTAAAATATTTTGAGCATCACACAAAGACAAAATCTGAGAATGTAAATTAGTAAGACATTATATTCATACGTTCACTTAATGGTACAGAAAGGTCCTTTTCATATGTGCTACTATGAAAAAACCTGCATAATTATTGAGGGAAAATGGATTAATTTAGTGATATAAAATAAGACGTGATTTGATTTTACAACTGAAATATTCAAAAGTCCTTTGGATATTACTAAATAGTATTTAAATGCATAAAGAGTATTTTAACAGGTTTTTATTTCTGAAGGAAACATAAAATAAGAGTTTTGTTGTGATGTTTCTTGGCTTTTTGAAAGTTAGAAGTATTTGTTATGAAAACAGAACTGTCTACAGAAGTACATGTTCATAGGAACATTTATAAGATGTAAAATTTTCTTGGACTGAGTCAATTTCAACTAAGCTTTGACTTTAACACATGAAGGACTTATGTTTAAAAACAAAGTTTGATGAGATTATAGACAGAAGAACACAGGGAGATATAAACAACAAAATAAATATTAAGTCATAACCAGATGGAATTCAGCATTTCACTTTTAGAAGTTCCATCAAAATCTACATTTTGTTAATGTATATGGGGAAATAAACAATTTCACATGAATGGTTCTCACTGAATTTTTTAATCATGAAAAATTAAACCAAAACATATACTCAACAAAAATTTTAAAACAGAATGAAAAGCATCCTGCAAAAACCCACTTATTTTTCCACAGCCTTTTGTACAGTAATATTTTGCTTTTTATTTTTTTTTTGGAGCAGCAAAAAAACAATTAAAAACATTTTTAACTCTTTTTTTATATATTGCCTATTAGAAAATTTTAGGGAGTCATAAAACCAAAGATTATTTAAATTCTTTTCCATGAGTTACATTTTTATCAGTAAGTTGGGAAAAAGTATCATTTAATTTTTATAACATCTTATATCCACATATTTCTTTTCTCCCTATTTGTTACTCAAAGTTCTGCAAGCTTGTATGAAATCACCCTCAGTTCAGCCACTGTCTGCATCAAGAAAATGTACTTTCCTTACTTAAACTTTCCTTACAATGACTATTAGCTGGACTAGACAAAATTATAGATGTAGCCACATGGAGGTGTGGGAACCCAAACAATGACAAAATGTGTCCATGCTCCTTTTCATGTGACTCTTTTGTGAGAATGGCCAAACTTCTTCCCATCAAAATACCCAGGCAGATAAATCACAATATATTTTTTCCCAGTTCTAGTGAGCAAGATGACTGGGTATCTCCAGGTGTAGGGAACTGTCCAGCAATTGTCAGTCTCGATTGCCCTGGATGTGTCAGCTCTCCAGCACACATTATTTTAGGTTATTTGCAAGCCCCCAGTGCTAACATAGCCTTTCTAGAGCCAACACTGAGCTGCACGATCAAGAGAGGTGCACTTGAAATATTGCATCAGACATGACTGAGCAGCCCCCAGCCCATCAGTTCAATCTTAATGGGATAGCATGGCTAAAGTGGTTGGGTGGTGGTGATGTTCCTGTTTTTGTAATTTTTTCCTGCTTCTTAGAGCCATTTTGCTTCTTGTTCATGGCCTGGCCAGTGAGCCAGATGGTCATAATATCTGATAAATGTTTTGAATGAATGGAGTGGATACTGCTGTGCACTGACAACTGAGCATCTGATGTCAGAAGTAATGTGTTTATGCAGAATTACAAGGGAGGAGGAAGTATAATTGAGGGACACAGAGAAACAGAAGGGGGGTTTCTAAAAGAATGAGAATGAGAATGATTAGGAGATGAAATAAAACCCTCCTCCATGAATAGAGATTGCAAAGAATAGTGTGATTTCCTCGAGAAATTAAACAAGCAAGAGGGGACATAATAAAGTGTTAAAAAACAAATGCTGTGTGGCAGGAGGAATAGGGACTAATATTCCTCCTGGCATAAAAGAGGCCTTCAATCAAACAAGAAGGGACAATTGCTGATTATTTCTAGACAATGAATAATTAGGCTGTGCAATACACAGCTGCATGATACAAAGGGAAGACTGGACAGTTATATGACTAGCTACACTACTGACTTAATGATCCAAGTTTTGGGTAGGGACATAAACCCCCATAATTTAAAGCAGTGTCTTTCAGCTATTAATAGCAAGTCTTTTGGAATTAAGCAGGCTCTTTTATCTTTTCCTGCACTTTTTTTTTTTTCCTTTAATTTTGTAACTACTTCTCTGCAGCTACTGTTGAAAAAATGGAGAAGACGAGATGAACCATGGGTTTCATACCTTATGACTTGCACTAAACTCCCTTGAAAAGCTACAACATATTTTGCCACAGTAGGTGATAGACTTCTAATTTTGGGCACTGTACATTGCAAATATATTGCCCTGTGAACAAGATGTAAAATGATCTCATTCTGGTAGAACTATGCAGAACCTAATAATCTCCTATCAAGTCTCACTCTCGAACTTTTAACTGCTCATCTAGCATAGAGATACGAATATCTTCAGAAGAAGCACTTTCTGTTATAAATTTTATAACTAATGGGAAATGCAGATGTTAGAGATACAGAAACCAAGTCTTAAAAATTTCCACAGCCATCCTCTTTCAGCTTAATGGGCTGACACTTGTACATCGCTCAGCTGGCTGGCAGTAAATCTGTCCTGATCTGACCTCCAGGCCATGCAGTTCTGATTTGCTCCGTGGTGTTTAGGAAAAGACAACTTCTGTTCTGCACGTACACCTGAGACGTGTTGCACGGAGAGCTAACATGGGAGAGCTGAGCAGTCTTAATAAACTCTCCTGATTACTCTTGTTGTCGCCGGTATTTCCACAGTCCAGCAGTTTCAGGAACTGTGTTTCACATACAAATTCATTTCAAGGTGTAGCTTTTCCCAAATAATTCTTTTTCTGTAACTCTTCTTGTTGAATAGAAATTTATGAGTCAGAAAGCATCCAGGAAATGCAGAGCTGAAGTTTTGCCTTTTTAGGGCTAAACATTACCATTCACAATCCATGCATTTGTTAAACAACTGTCATGATACCACTGCTTGGCCAAAAGCAACAGCAAAACCTAGATCCCTGAGGATTAGTAGGACCTTCGGATAGTGAAGCACTTAATAAATTGGCAGGCCTCTACATCATGCTGATTTTAAATCAGCATGGGTCCTCTGAGCATCACTCCTAGAGAGTTAATCTCTTGGCAAGTTTTCACTGTGCTCTTGTCCTTGAGTAACCTGAAATTCTGGTCTTTGGCCCTATTCTTCAAAGTAGCTTTGCCATGGAATCATAGAGTTGAAGGGATCCACAAGGGTCATAGAATCCAGCTCCTGGCCCTGCACAGGACAGCCCAAGAGACACACACTGTGCCCAAAAGCATTTTCCAAATGATTCTTGATCTCTGCCAGGCTTGGTGCTGTGACCACTACTTAGTGAGCCTGGCCCAATGACTACCTGGGTCTCCACTGGCCAATGACTCTCTGTGTGAAGAAAATTTTCTAAATATACAGCCTAAACTTCCCCTGACACAACTTCAGGCTATTCCCTGGTGTCCTATTACTGATCACCGCAGAGAAGAGATCAGTGCCTGCTCCTCCTCTTCCCTTCAATGAGGAAGTCACAGACTGCCGTGAGGTTTCCCCTCAGCCTCCTCTTCTCTAGGCTGAACAGACCAAGTTCTCTTCTCATATGGCTTCCCCTCCAGAGCCTTCATCATTTTCATGGCCCTCCTCTGGATGCTCTCTAATAGTTTTGTATCTTTCATACACTGTGGCACCCTGAACTGCCCCCAGCACTGCACGTGAGGCTGCCCCAGTGCAGAGCACAGCAGGACAATCCCCTCCCTTGCCCAGCTGGCCATGCTGGGCCTGATGCTCCCCAGGACACAGTTGCCCCTCCTGGCTGCCAGGACACTGCTGACTCTAACTCAGCTTCTGCCCACCAGGACCCCCCAGGTCCCTCTCCATGGCACTGCTCTCCAGAATCTCATTCCCCAGGCTGTCCATACATTCATGATTGACCCATGACAGGAACAGAATCTGGCAACTGTCTTCATTAAACTTCATACAAATGGTGATTGCCTATCCTTCTAAATTTAAGGATAGGCTACAGGATGACAGATGTGATGACAGTGGGGAATGAGAAAGCATTATATTCCTGGCATAGAGAACTTGCTGTGTGGGTGTTATGGCTCCATTGAGGACGTATTGGTGTTGGCAAGCAGACCACAGGGGTTTTCAGCAAATGATGCTGATGAAATTATCTACCTGATATTGAAACCCATTTTTTGTAAATCAAGACAGAATTAGCTCTCTACTTCAGGATGTGGGGATGGATTCAGTGAGGAGACCATTGTCACCTCAAGGGACATAACACAGTGGCTGAAGCAGAGTTTATTAGGTTTTTACTACAGGTCATACTTTTAATCCTTCCTGGTCCCAAGAGAGCTCACTGAAATGTCTCACAAAGCTCAAGCATGTTAACACCCATTACATCCTATATACATCTGCTCATGTTAATAATTTAGATAGGTTGCCTAGGGACATTGAGGAGTACTGGAGTATAAGGGTCAGTGGAAGCATTCAAAAGCTGTCTCATCATGGTTTTGGGCAACCAGCTTTAGGTGGCTCTACTTGTGGGCAGAGGGACAGGATGGGTTGGACAAAACAATGCTCAGAGCTTCCCTCTAATTTCAAGCATTCTGTATTCTATTGAAGCAATGACACAGCAGCAAATTATAATTGTTTACTTAAAACTGGCAATTGTGTGGAAAAATATGATCGCTTACAATCTATGTTATGATATCCCCAGGCTTAGAATGCAATGTCAGAGTCTCAGTCTTGCAACAGTAAGGACAGAGTAGTGATGCTGACCATTGCCTCTGACACCCTGGTGACTATAATATAAGGGGAGAGCCATGTCCTACAGCCCGTTCCACATCAGCTGATGGTGCATGAGTTACCATTCAGCTGTATGTGCTCCTACATGAAGGCGGCATTTTGGTGGCACCAAACAAAAAACTTCTCAGTTGCTGGGATCATGCTCTTTCCACTGTGGACTTCTTTCAAGATGAAGAAAAAAGGGAAGTAGAAAGGCTAGTAAACTGTGCAGCCCCGAACAACTCACAACTACATGCAAGTAAATTTCATACCATGGCACAAAATTTAGCCTGAATCATGAGGGAGCAATGTAGCACAAAAATGGTATTTGCTTCAGCTTCAGATACTAGGAAACTACCAGCCTACACAGTTACCTAGCACCTGGCACTGGAGACACTACTGTTTTATAATGGCAGCTTCTAAATTTTACTTCAACCGGTAGTTAATCCTTCAAAACCAGAAAGTATGTACAGAAGATGTAATGCTTCCAATTGCTTAAATCAAACCCACGTTTTCATTGACCTATATATATATATATATACAAAAAAAATTTCTAACATCTCTTAGGAACACATCTTTCCTATTATGCAAAATAATTATTTTTTAGTAAAAAGTATTTCCAACAAATTTTTCACTTAAATACCATCATCTGGGCCAAATTTGTTTTGAAAGGATGAAATGCAAAGATAATTTGACACAGGACTGTAATATCACTGTGCTGCTGTGCTGTTTTGCAAATCTACAGAGAATACAGTGTAGTCTGGTGTCCAGGGCTGTGAATGGAGCAGCCTGAATTCATTATTTTTATGTCTGTCTTCTGACCTATTGCAATCATAAATGAGATGCTTGACTTTCCCATGTCTACCTGGAAATCTCCTATCAAGGTCCATATAAATAAATGGTTCAATAAGTCATGGGATCTTCCTTCCATGGAAAAATTTGCTATTATGACAAGCAATTCAAATAGAAGATAACTAGATAACTAGCTTAATTAGAGCTTTTCTTGGGGATATGCATTATAAATGCATTAATTTTGTATTGATGATTATTTCTTTTCATGTCTATGACATTAAACAGTGTTCAAAGCCCAAACCTGACTCTAAATCCAGGGATAAAAATGCTTTTTCAGGTATGCATGAGTAGAACTCGAGGCTATCTTAAAGTACACCTGCCTCAGAAAGATCAATACCACAAAGAAAAGCAATAGTGGCCTTTTTTTTCATGGAATGCCCAGATAGTCAGCAAATATGCAATTTCAAGGATCACAGAACCACAGAATTTCTGGGTTTAGGTTGGAAGGGGCCCTAAGGATCATCTAGTTCCAGTCCCCCTACCATGGACAGGGAGACCCTCCATTAGATCAGGTTGGTCAAAGCCCCAGCCTTTCCTTGAACTCTTGCAGGGGAAGGGATATCCAGAGCTTCTCTGCACAACTTGTGCCAGCACATCACCCTCAGGGTGAAGAATTTCTCCCTAATATCTAAACTAAACCTGCTGTCTGTCACTTTGAAGCCATTCCACCTTGTTCTGTCCTTTCATGCACTTGAACTTACTTGTATCCCCTTTAGATACTGGAAGGTGCTCTAATGTGTCCCCAAAGCCTTCTCTTCTCCAGGCTTAATAACCTCAGTTCTCCTAACATGGTGAAAAGATTTCCCCTGTCCCAAAGAAAAATGTACTCCACCATAAACTTAAAAGATTGGAGAAAAGCTGGCATTCTTTTCCCCAGCTTATTAAGGTAAGTGAAGGCTCAAATTAAGTGGTAGTGATGAAAAAGCAGCAAGCTTGTAATCTGTAACAACCTCTCATCAGACCTACACATTGTAGAGGCACCTTAATAATGCAAAGGCCTCTATCATGCCCGAAAAATATTCAACTTGTCTAACACTCTGAAATGTGTTGCAAAATCATGATTATCTGTGACCTTATTAAGTCTGATCAGGCTCTATTCATCCTTGGTTCTGAATACAAGAAGTTTGTTGTCTATACTCCTTTTCATACTGTTCATTTTTTTCCCAGAAATACATTCTTTTCACAAACACACATGGCAAAACAGACATATCCACAAAAAGTATAATCACATGTAAGAAATATCTGGACTACAAAGTTCTTTTGTGGTAGGGAACATGGGACTGTGGAGCTGCAGGACTTGGATTGTGTGTTGCAGTCAAAACATAGGCATTAGGTCAGGACAGACTTTTATAGCAGAGATGAAGTGAAAGTATGATGGTAGTGAGAGACCATGGAAGTTCTCTGACTGTGAAAGGAGAAAGGGAAAGTCTCCTTGGACAAAGTGAAAGAGGCTGGATTATGTCCTAAGGGACCTAATTAACCATCGCTATCCCCCTTTATCCAGTCTCACAGTGAGCTCTGTCAGCATCTGACAAGACTTATCAATCTTCCACTCACCCATAGCCCCTTCTAACCTCTCTGTCACCTGAAGGAGGGAAAAGCTAGCAAACCTCCCCTTCTACCCCACACTAACCCACAAAACTCTCCACTGCAGCCACGAGCTACCTTTTTCTGTCATCCGCTGTTCAGCTGGTGAGATATCCTGAGGGGCACTGAAGCAGGAAATGCAGCCCAGCAGCATGTCACAAAGTCAAAAAGGGCACAAACAGCGCATTCTGTATAACCACACTTGCCCAAAAGACTTTATGGATTGAGCCCCTCTAAAAAGTAAAGGAAAGTTAAAAAACTCTCTAGATAGGTACATAGAGGGAGAGAGAGAGAGAGAGAGAGAGGAACATACATCCTATTGCTTTTTATACCTTTATTGCCACCTTCCATCCCACCAAGCCAGCTTCTCTCCCCTCAGTGGAAGCCTGGTGATCATTTCTCTCTGCATTGAATCCAAGGATGGCATAGGTATTAGCTGGCAGCGTTTAGGAACTGTGATGAATACTATTTATGAAGTTGCTGAAAGTACTGGTCCTTGCTGTTCCAGTCAGGATGAAAAAAATGCCTCTGTAACTCACAGAGGTTTTTCAGAGCATAGCCAGCATCCTCAACTCAGATGGCATTTGTGACAGAGGTGACTAACCACCTGCTGCAATAAGCTTATCAGTGACAGGTTTCCACATGGCATCCAGAACAATGCATGTGCACTCCTTTGTTGATCAGGTATGATAACATTACCCAGCAGCACAATAAAAAGCCTTTCTGGCAATACAAACAGATATCCAAATGCTATAAAGGCTCTGTCCTGGCATGGAAATAAGCAATAGCTTCAGGCTGGAGATAAGAGGAATCAGACATTGCATTTTCTCCTACAAAATTTCCCCAGATATGTCTAAAGCTGCTTAAGTGTTTCATCAAGGTGTGCTGGTTTTGGCTGGGGTAGAGTTAATTTTCTTCACATTGGATAGCATGGGGCTGTGTTTGTGCTGAATACAGGGTTGATAATACCTGGAGATATTTTTGTTATTGATGGGCAGGGCTTATACAGAGCAAATGAGCTTTATATAAAGAGCAGAAGAGCCTTTGCCACTTTTTATACTGCCATGCTGGTGAGGGGACTGGGAGTGCATGAGAGATTAAGAGGAGACACAGCCAGGACAGGTGACCCACAAATGACCAAAGGGATATTCCAGACCATATGGCATCACGCTCAGTGTATAAAGTGGAGGATAGAAAGAAGAAGGGGGGGATGTTTGGAATGATGGTTCTTATCTCCCCAAGCAAACATTGTCTGATGGGGCCCTGCTCTCTTGGAGATGGATGAACACCTCTCCAGCCACAGGAAGCAGTGAATCAGTTCCTTGTTTAGCGTTGTTTTCATGTGTGGCTTTTGCTTTCCCTATTAAACTGTTTTTATGCCAACCCTCACATTTTCCAGCTTTTCCACTTGATTCTCTCCTGGATCCTACTGCTGGGAGAATGAGTGAGTGCCTGGGTGGGGCTTGGCTGCTGCCAGGGGTTAAACCAGGACACAAGGCTTGTGCTGAAATGAAGTCATAACTGTACTGGATTGTAGGGAAGACCATGCCAAGCTGTGCTCAAAGACTTCAGGAATGGACACAAAGCAAAGGCTAGATGGCTGTGTATAGGGAGGGGGATGTTAGCCATCAAAGGAGTAATGTTTGGATGATGGCTAAGGAGACCTAACCATCCTGATCACAGCCAACTTGTTCCACAGCTCAAACTAGCTAATCATTGACCAGTGGGTGTCAAAGAGAGCATCTTGGAAATATGGGAAAATCATGTTCTTTAGATCAAGTGCAGTCTCCCAAAGGTTTGCTCAGCAATTGCAAAGCGTGGGGAGAGCTTATAGCAGGAGACCTCAACTCTGCCTCTGTGCACCTTCCAGTTCTGCTCTGAGGACACGACAATTCCACTAATCTGAGTTCCCCTACTACATTCATAATTTTCCTCTGACTGAGACAGAGCAGTGCTATTGAAAAGGGGGAAGAATATGAGCTATAATTCTCGGAACATTGGTAACAGATCATTAAGAGTTTCCTCCAAGCCATACCCTGCAGATATATGAATTACTCCTCCCTGCTACACCTTCCTGGGTCCAATAACCCAACCAGAAGCTTGGCAGAAGAGGGAAATTGGGTGACAGTGCCACTGTATTGCTCATGAAGCAGCAAGAAGAGGACAGGTAGGACACAGAGCAAAAATAACTTTTGATGTCACCCAAGAGAAGAAATTAAGCTTGGCTCCAACTTCTAAAGGGGATGATAACATGAAAAAAACAAAACAAAACAAAACAAACCTACCACCCAAACACCTGTCATCACTTCTTGTAAAAAAGAGGAAAAGGCAGCATGGTACTTCTGAGCATGATCTGCTGAGTGGTCTCTTGTTCTCAGAGAAGATATTCAGGAACATTGTTACATTTTGGGCAGTTTAGGCTACATTTTTATAGGGGATATTTTGCCTGCAGAGCAGTGTAGAGGTAATCTAAGGTAAAAGACCTCAAATGTTTGAAGCACATACATTAAATTGCTGGCATCACATTATTCAGTCTATTTGTTCTACTTTTGTTGTGCTAATGAAAGCAAAGCCTGGCAAGTGATCTAAGACCCTGGACATCAGCCAATGCATTTTTGTTATCTCTCAGGCTTCTCTCCTTTTGATGGAAACAAATAGCTCCCTCTGAAGATAGAGTAAGGAGAAGTGTTTCACATGGTCCTCTTTCCCTCTCACACCCTTAGGAAGTGTTCCACGGTTCTTTCTCCTCTCAACACTCCCCTTCACCTGCTGCCAATTCAAAGCATACAATATGTGCATTTGGCTTTTGCCAAGTCTGGCACTTCTAGCAAGTTATAACAGAGGAGTTAACCTTTTTGAAGTGTATTTTGAGTTGAAAAAAGTATAAGAATACGCCCTCTGAATGCACTTTTTACAACCTGAAGGAGATTCAGGCCATGTGCTGTCTTGTGTGAGTACACAGTTCATGCTTCACAAGGAGCAGTGTGTGCAGAGTTTGCAGTTCTGCACCATGAATAGCTCAGTTACAGATCCCTTTATCACTGCCAATGTTTTCTATCTTGTGCTTATTGTCTGCCAATTCCTACTTAAATAATTGCAGCAACATCAAACAAAGCCTGCACATCTACGCAAAAAAGAAAAAAAAATCTAAACATTGGAGATTCAGGAAATGGCTCCAGTGATTTGATTCTAAGAGATTAATAATTTCCCTTCTTTTCCAGTCTTGTGAGGAGGGAAGATTTTCATGACACAGCTGACACAACTAACACTTGAGCAACTCTACAACCTCAGCTTCCACGAATTTTAACTTAAGTGATTATTATAAAAGATTCACATCGTTTAAGAAGGTCCTCCACAAAAGTGTGGGCTGTAAATATGTATTCTATATAAGGTAGACATTACATATTTTTATCTATGTATACTTCCCATGCTAAACTTAACTTATCAATACGACTCTTTTGTCAAGTCTATTCATGTTTAATCAGCTATGTGCAGGAAATCAAAACCAACACAGTGAAATCAATAGTCTGGCAGGGATCTCTCTTCTAATAATTTCCCAGGAGCCTGTGTTTTTCATCCACATTAATGCTCACTCAAAGGGCAAGGGAGAAAACAGGCAAATGTCTTGAGAAAAAAAAAAAGTGTAATTTGAGTGCCAACATCTCTCCTAATAAGTGCAGAGCAATTTTACACAGAAGCTGGGCACTGTAATGATTGTCCAATAAAACCAAATTGCTGTATAAAGTGCACAAGCAGTCATTTGAAGAGGCTCTGAGTGGATGGATACTGGCCAAGAGCAAGTCACAGGGGAAACAAAACACCCAATGACACTTCAGTGAAGTGTTTGCATGGGGTTGGATTGTCAAGTTTGAGCTCTTTTGTGCACTGAAAGATCTGCCATTTTGTTGAACTTGCTGCAGCTGCATGACCTGTTGGCAGGAGAAAGTGCTCTGCATACCCAGTGTTGATTTCCTCAGCTTCAGCTGACTACTTTGCTAATCAGTCAGATGCAATTTACAATCAGTTTAAGATTGCTCATCATTTCCGATGACTGGCATGCTGACTCTTTGACAGAAAACCAAATTATGGCCCATACCAATTAACAGCATAAACTGCTTTCAACCCTTGTCCCTTTTTTTAGGCAGTGGAACATTTTTCCCTTTCTGTCCTGGAAAAATTTGCCACCCTTTGCCAGTGGAAATGGACATGGTGGAAGTTCATACAGAGTGAGTTATTGAATTATTGAATTCAATATATGAATTATTATATGTTTATACACTTATCTCATTATCTGCATTTAAGATAAAAGTGATAAATGGAAACTTCCTAAGAAAGTTCCATTGTCTCTCAATGCAGTTAATAGAAAAGTAGCAAACTGGTCTAGGCAGCAGCTTGAGGCAGCAGTAACGTATCCTTCTGATTTCCACAGCTGGACACCCTGTTCTAGCAACGTTGGATAGCGTATTTTACTCTTATTAAAAATATCCATTTTTCTGAGACTATCCATTTTTCTGAGGAGAGACCTGATGGTCACATTCTCAGGTCTTTTAGCAAAACTACTTGTGTGTACCTACACCAACAATTTAATAACATTTTGACCACAACTTGTTGTAATAAGTTTTGCCATTCCTCAAAATAGCAAATGTCCCATGAAACAACAGCAACCTGAAGAGTTTATGCTGGCTGCACAGAGCTGGCAAACTCACATTAAGAAGTGGTCAGCAATTGTGAGATGGTTTCTATATCTTGTTAAGGAATTAAAATTGTTTTATATCTCCTCAGCTAAATGTTTTGCTACCATTTTCTGTTTCATTCAAACTGTGGCTTGCTCACTGTGTGAGAGGTTTACCTCCTTTCAGAGAGAAATTTCATTAACACACAAATATCTCTGCTATTTCATTCTAATTTTTTATCCCCTTTTTTGTTATTTTAGTATTTTGTTTGCTTGTTTGCTTGCTTTCCCTTTGGTTTTGGTTTGGATTTTTCTTCATGGTTCTCCACTTTCCCTGTTTAGGAATCATCTTCCAAGAACTAATGATTTAGATTACCTTAACAGATATTCACTTCTTTTGAAGGGAATCAAGGCTCTGTTAGATAAGGCAGAAGATTCAAATTACTTGCTTGATTATGCCTCAGTCCTCTGATCTGCTTTCAGAATTGCCTGGTGAAAGCCTTGCACATTGAACCTGAGGAGTTAACTTGCAGACTATTCTAAAATCAGTCAGACTTGAGCCAAAAACTTACCCAGGGACATTAAAACAATTCAATGCACTGGTAAGTATTTGGGACATCTGCTTTATTTGCTGCAGGTGCTTCAGCCTGGAGATCTGCCAGGGAGAGAGCTCTTATAAAACTCCTTCACCTTATGTAAGCAAGGACACAGTCCTTCAATATACATATAGATAAGGCTTGGAAGAATCAGAGCATCAGCGTGCTTCTAACACTGAGGAAAGCTCCAATGACTCCAGCCTTCCTGAACATCAGAAATAACACAGCAGCTGTGGCTGTGGTCAATAAGACATTTGCCTAACAGAATGTTAAGCTGCTTTCCTTTACAATCATTTTACAGCTGACTGATTCAGATGTTTTTGTATAAATGCCTTGTTTGACAAGTTCATTCTTGTCTCTGCATTTAAGATAATTTCTCTGATCACCATATGGACAGGATTCATTTGTCAAATAGTCCACCCCTACGGTTTTTGGATGCAGCAAGATTTTTCTTTTTTTCTTTTTTTTTTTTTTAATACAGTAAAGAAACTCTTTAACAACAACCTTGAGAGGATAAAATAAAAGACACTGAGAGGAGATATTTTCAAAGACTCTATTAGTGTTACAACAGCCCTTAGAAATGTTCACATTATCTAAAAGAGGCTCAGTATTTAGAGAAAAACATGGAAAGGCATGCTGGTTGAATTATTTTCCCTTATATTCAACTGTGGTATGATCTTGGGCAAATCTGACAGTATTTCTGTGTCTCGGCTTCATATGGGTAGCACAGAAATTCTTCTCCCACAAGTAATTATAAAAAGGCCACATACACTCAAAGGCACCTCAGAAGAGGACGGG
Organism: Pseudopodoces humilis; assembly: GCF_049639895.1. Classification (NCBI taxonomy): domain Eukaryota; kingdom Metazoa; phylum Chordata; class Aves; order Passeriformes; family Paridae; genus Pseudopodoces; species Pseudopodoces humilis. The sequence goes on along the minus strand of NC_142201.1, from coordinate 83,381,567 downwards.
TAGTAAAATCTCTTTAGATTTAATATGATCAAACTTGCCCGTTTAAATAGAGGCTTAGCCAACCTTCCCTCAGTTATAATTTGGAAGATGCATGTACCTGTGAGGAAAACATCTTTGCACTCACATGAGTCCTGCTCTTTCTCCATTTAAAATAACTGTTCAAAGGGGAAGTGAAAAACAGTATCTCTCAAATTTAAGTGTCAAGGGTCTTTGCTACTGTTCCAAGGTTTCTGTTTCTGCAATGTTAAGAAAAATGCCACATAAGATACATTTTATCTCTATATTGCATACAGAGAGCCTGTTGTCCTGCTCACTCTCAAAGGAGGGTAATTGTCATCAGGTAACAATTGTATATAAGTATTAAAGCATATTAAAGAACTAAAGTGTTTTTTTAATTTTATTTCTCTGTCTTAAATGCAATGACATAACCATGGTGTGGGCTCATGCTAATTTTCCATAGCAATGAGTACTTCTTTTTCTGTATCAGTAGGTACAGTACCAAAATCAGCATTAAAATAGACTTCTAGTCAAAATTTCTTCCAATATCAACCTTACAACCTCACAGTCTTAAACCATCCATTTCTCACATACAGATCACTACCTCCTATCCCTGCAATTTCCTGTACTGTTGTTTTAACCTGGAAAACAATTTTTTTTTTTTTTTTTTTTTGACCTTACAGCTTAGCTCCTTTACTCCATAGTCTTTTGTAGGGGAATAATTTCCCACAAATCATCTGCACTGTTTTCTAGATGAAAACAAGACAACTATTTATTTCTGTTGCAATCTATGTCACAGATAGGCAAAATACGATATTGACAGCAGTAATAACTGTACATCTCCCACAATCTATATTCAAAAGCTGTTCTCACCTTAAAGCTTTTTATGCAATTTATTTTCCTTCAATCTAGTCTTTCATTCCCTGTCCCCTGAGGCACCTGCTAAGCTCTCCTTGAAAGTTCCTCCAGCATCACCCCAATGCCAAAGCTTCATTTTATGCTGAGTTACCCAACCTTCAGGTCCTTGCAATTAAAATCTAAACCAGAAGGTATTCAGCTTTCAGTCTGCTCTCTCAAGCATGACCAAGTGTAATCATTGCAGGAAGCTGAGCATTCTTGTCAGCAGCAGCAGCAGCACTTTCTGTCCTTAAAATGTTACTGTCATGCCACTGCCATTTACCCCAGGCTCTGACATGCCCTGATGGGGTGTGTAGTATCCTGGGAAGATGTTCCAGTCAGATTCAGCAAGACTAAGAAAAGACATCACCTGTTAAAATTTTTCATTTCAGCTGGAGAGCAGTGTCTCATCTTAAGCTGGAGTTGAACTTGATTGCAGTTTAGAAGCTGGTGCAGCAGTCTCTTATAAAAAATACTTTTTCAATGCTTCTCTTCCAAACGCACATTCCTCTCCACCAGATTATATGTAAACCCCCTGATTTCATTTATTCCTTAGCACTCACCATGAGACTTTTTATCATTAGGATTAAATGATCTGGCTGTCTTTTCTATAAAGGCTGAGAATTTAGTTAGATCTCAGAAATAAAAATAAGGATAAGACATCCATCCTTTCAAGTTCCAGAAAACACTAGATTCTCACCCCTGCCCCCCCTTCCCCCTTGAATGGGCACCCTTTTTAGATGCTTATTTGTTCAGAATTCAACCAAATTTGAATTTGTTTAGTTGTTCTTTTTAAATGAAATCCATTGCAGCTTATTCAATGGAGAAAAGGATCCCAAATTACTTTTCCACTGGCACTCAATAAAATGTTGGCCATTCCTGGCAAGGTGTTTTTTACATATTGTAAGATTAAAAATTTTAATTTGTGAGAAAAAAAATAGCTCTATCTGTATACTGATCTTTATCCAACAATTTTTTTAAAAAATTATTTGACTAGCACGCAGGAAATTCTATAGATAATTTCAATAGTTTGAATTTCTGGCTGAAGTTCAAATCCCTTTTGATGCAGATTGCCTGAATGATTTTATGCCAGTTTGATGAGAATAAGCATCTAAATATATAAAGCCTGTAGTTGAAATTCCTCAATATTCACATTATTGAAGATTTTTTAGTAAGATGCAGATAATATTTTGAGGTAGTGACAGCCATGTGAGTATCTTAGGGAGGAACAATCCACCTTAATGACAGTCAACATCAGGTATGTTCATTACACAGTAGATGTGTTCTTTAATGTCACAGATATTGGTCCAAGGACTTAGTTTGCACTGCATTTCAAATTCTTAACACAATGAGGCCTTTAATTTGGTGGAGTCTCCAGTTGACAGTGTAAAACAAAGTAATAAACAGAAGAATGGAACTTAAGAGACTACTAAAACTGGGGAAAAAAGGGATCTTGGAAATATGCATGAAGCTTAATAATCAATTAATGGATTTGATATTTCCAAGAAACTTCAAGAAAAAATTGTCAGGGCTTTTTCCCCCAGAGAGTTCCCGTACACTGAAATCAACAATCAGTTTTCTTCTGAGAATTTTTTCAAAAGAAGGTGATTCACAAAGGGAAAAAACAATAATAAACAAAAAATAAGACACAGAATCATTAAAGAATAGAATGTCCTTTTCAGATAAATGAACAAAGCACTTTAATGTAGAGGTCAATTTGCTATGAACCAAAACTAGTCAGAAAGAAACATTAATTGGAATCAATACATGATTGTGAAAATGTTTGAGAAACCTAAATAATTGCCACACTTAATTCTGTTGTCTTAAAGGAAAGTAGAAAGGTCAGGTAATTAAATTGTCTTAATGTGAACAAAGAGTAAAAGCTGCAGCTTTTAAACATATTGAAGTAGTTCATAGAAAAGTGTGTGAAAGTAAATTATTCAATACCGAGATGATTAAACTAAGAAAGGAGAACCCCACACAAATTGACAATTCTTGAAACACTTAATGTAACCCTCTAACAAAACAAATTGCCAGTAAAATGAAAATTGATAATTTGTTTGCTTCAAATGATTTGCAGTTAGTCACATATTGTGAAAAATTGTATTATAATTCACAAATGTATTATTGTCAGTTACCAAAGATACAAGAAATGTTGAACCATCTAGGGAGAAATGCTGTTTACTCCCTAGTGAGCAAAAGGAGATGCTCATTTTTGTACTTTGCCAGTCAGTTTGGGATAAAGTAGGAACATCTGGGGATGAAGAAGACTGTGATTTTGTTTTCTCTCTGGCAGGGATCAATAGTAGGCAGAAGAAATGCAATCAGCCTTCTTCTGATATTGTCGTGTACACCGAACTATTAATGCCCAGATGGACTAGCATAATCTTGGGAATAAGAGACTTAATTCAAAATAACAGCATGTCAGCATTAATTTTATTGTCCTTTGCTTATAAAACCTCTCTCCAAAGGATTCCACTGGAAGACGATGTTACATTCAAAGCAGGCACAGAAACTCGTACTGAAAGTGTGTAAAAAATGACACATCTCAGTTTTGTACCAGTTTCCCTCTCTGCCACAAGGCTGTCTTCGGGCCAGAGCATGCTTCAGCTTCTGTTACCTGGCATCACTTCGTGAGAAGCATTGAGGAGAGAAGCACTGACTTTGAGAACTGCATGTCTCTGAAGGCAGATGGCTCAGAGTCAGCCTAGAAACTCCTCAGGACTTTTGAGCTTCACTTACAAGTGAGGTTGAATACCTGATTAGTACACAGAATAAATCAAAACCAATTCCATTCTGCAGAAAAATGAAGAAATAAATTCTAGCTAAAAAGTAACATTTGCTTCATAAATTATTATTTTTTTCAAGAATTATGATTTTTTCTTATAATGGGGAAAAGTCACTTTAGATGGAGATTATGGCACTTAGTACATATATGTTGTAGAAAAATACTGTATGAGTTGCTGCTTGTAAAGCACCTGTATATGCAAGGAAGATGAGGATGCCTAGGCTACATTTAGAGAGCATGGCTGATTTTCCCTGATGGCTTACACTCTGTGAGTCCCACTGGAGGAGCTGTTGGAACACTTCAGAGCTTCCATTTTTTTCCATACCTTCACCCCAGGAGATCCAGATCCATGAAATAAAAAGTATCCAATTTCAAAATTCCCTCTTTGTCATGAATTTCAACATTTAATTCCTCTGCTGTAAGATTGTGTGAGCCAGTTTTTTACTCAAACTTTGACTCTTGATTAAAACCAGGAACTCTTACTTTAGAAGAGGGGAAATCCAGCATCAAACCACAGTAAAACTTGTGGAAATTTTCCCTTCTGGACCTCTAGAATTATCAGAATGCATCTTATTGAACAGTATGTCAAAATGAAAATTTCTTCGTTGGAATATTTGAAGTCAAAAAGAAAATCAGGAAATATAATTTTTTATTAAATAACTATAGCTGCTTACATAGTACAGGAAAGAATTAATTTCAATATCGAAAATTAGGGTTTGCTTAGGCATTGGGGGTGGAGTGGGCTGTTTTTGTCATTGTTCAGATAACAGTTTACTTACTCCTCATAAGGTTCTACACTTGAAGTATATATTAAAAAAACAAACAAACAAATATTAATCTAGAGATTTTCTTTCATTTTAAAAATAATTTTCTTTAAACAAAATTAACAGAACTCTCAATCTGTGAGGAGAGCAGTCTTTTTGAATACTCCAATCAAAGCATTACATCAGTCTCTACTTTCAAGCATGGAAAGTGCCTTATGACCTATAATTAAAGAGAATGTTCCCTCCATACAGGTGCCACAAAAACAATAGTTATATGCTATTAAAACCTCCTGGACAGGAGAATCAGAGGTTTTAAGATAAATCCTAAACAAAACTAAAAAAAACCCCAACAAACTAACCAACTTTGTTAATAAACACATAAATCAATTTCCCAGAGTGACTCAAGACAAGAAATTCAGAATAGTGTGATGCAAAAGAAAACCAGGCAAAGTGACAGTGTAATTTTCTTCACAAAGAGGGAAATGGGAGCACTTGGATTCTCACTTATTGAGGTTTAATATTGGACAAGCCACTTAACTGACCTTGCCACAAAATGAGTTTTATCTCATTTGTCTCTTCTCTTTCCCTTTTCACAGATTAGGGATGAAATCTCTCTTACTAAGACAAGATGGGAGAGTTTGGGTTGTTTGATCTGTAGAAGAAAAGACTCAGGGGAGACCTTAGAGCTCCTTTCTGCAACTAAACCAGGCTACAAGACAGACGAGGACAAACTTGTTAGTAAAACCCACAATGACTAGACAAGGGACAATAGTTTTAAACTCTAAGCAGGTAAATTTAGACTAGACATAATGCAGATTTTTTTTTTATGGCAAGATAGCCAAGACACTGGCACAGGTTGTCCAGAGATGTTGTGGCTGCCTCATCCCTGGAAGTGTTCCAAGGTGCTTTGAGCAACCTGATCTAATGGAAGTAGTTAAAAATGAGCTTGAAACAGATGACTTTTCATTGCCTTTTCCAACCAAATCATTCCATGATTTTGTGCTTCCTGATATATATGGGTTGATAGGAGACAGTGTAGTCATTTATCATAGTAACCAAAGAGGCAAACAAACTCCTTGGAGAGAAACAACATAATTAGGTGGAAAAAATAATTAGATTACTTCATGTACAATAGGGATTAGGGACTCTCATCCATAATCACACAACTCTGATGCTGGGTATTGAAGAAGACAGTGTCCAAGCTGGCAAATTCTCCCTGTGTAATGTCTCATGGCACCTCTAGCAGGGTAGTGACCTACATGCCCCTCCATGCAGACTATTGGTGCTTTAATGTGTGATACAGTGTAGCTCTCACCCTAAAATGATAAGACTTTTTGGTCACAAGCTCTCTGTTATGGTATTTGTATGTCCACATCAGCCACAGCATGACACCAGGCCAGATTCAACAACTTTAATTGCTAGCCAAAGCAAATTGTACATGTGGTCTCCAGCTAGCAGACTAGCAGACAAACTCTGATGCCTCTCTTGCATCTGATATTTCTTGCAACATCATTTCTTCCCTGAAGAAACTGTGAAGTTTAGCTGGAGCTGTCAGTTTTTACAGTTGCTGGACTGAAGAGGAAAAAAAATTCAGGACACTCTCATAAGTCTTTTCCTCACAGAAAAAGACAGCCTCCCACTACACCCCTCATTGACAAGAAGATACCCTGAAGGTCCACCAGCAATCATGAATATCTAGAAGGAGATAAAACTCACCACATAAAAAAAAAAAAAAAAAGACAAGTACTTAAAAATCATAAAATGTCTCACTATGAAGGAATAACAGCTTGATTAATGATGTACCTAAGCATTCTTAAAACCACAAATGAACTGTGTAAGTCAAGTAAATGAATACTGTAAACAAGTTTATACTTTATTATACCTTTCTGAATTCAAGTGAGAAATTCTTTTAGGTCTGTTTTCAGCTACATTTAAGTTTTCAGTAACAACTGTCTTTGTTTCTTTGTGTTCACTGCTACAAATCTTAGGAGTTTAGGGCTCTCAGAAGCAAGACCTACATACTGATTCTGTGATTATTTTCTAATAAATGATTGTACATCATAACACCATTACTCATGCAGAAGCAATAGGATAAAAAAAAAAACAAGTTTCCAAGTCTGCTAGAGCTCAGAATGATTCTGAAAGCTTGCAAACTTTTCCTTCATCTGTTACTTCTAAATACGCAGTAATACTAATTTCAACAGGAAAGTCCTTATTGTAGTCCAAGGCTTCAAGACTGGAGTCCCTCAACAAGGAAGGACAAGGTGTGAGCTGTCCAGAACAGGAAAGGGTGGCAGCTCGACCACCAGGGACACCTTCACAGCATGTCTGTGCAAGATGATCTGCAGAGCTGCTGAGGGGCAGGTTCCACCAACAGCCCAACCCTCAGCCCAACACAAATGGGAAGTGGCAAGTCATGCCTCATGTAAAGCAAACAAGCCAGGGCTGAAGACAGGTACATCTATGGCAGATCTCAGCTCCCAGGGCTGAGCTGAAATGGGACTCCTGAGCTCTGGGTGTCTGGGTGGGGCTCGTGTTAATGTAGGTCTATGAATACACTCGGAATCCTTGAAAACACTTAGCCCAGAGCAAGAGGCTCAAACCAGTAAAGGCAGGAGGAAGCTTTCTCTGTGGTATACCAGATGGATAGCCCTAACTGTAAGCTTATCTTGATCTGATTTAGGGTAAAGATGTATCTTTCATTATTATTTATTATTTATTATCATTCCACAAACAAATAATGAATCCAATATGCAAGGACAATGTTATTTCATTTTGCTTTCCTTACCTAATCACACAAAACCTCAGACACTAATTTTAAAATGTTAAAAGAGGGCAACATGCAGAACATTTAATAAACAGAAAATGTATTTGGTTATTTATCACCCTACTGAAAACACTGGCATTCCATTTGCATAAGATGTTTTTTTTTTAATTTATTATGCCTTTGCCTTTTTTTAGATAGTGAACTATTTTTATGAAGAGAAAAACGGTATACCCTTTTCATGTAAACTACTTCAGTCCTCTGCTCTTTCACTACAGACATATTTCCTGGTTTGTTCATATCTAGGAAAGCTATGATTGGAGGGTGTTATCTTCATTCTCAGCCCTTAGAACACACAATCAAGACTTCCCATTAGTATGTTATAATGTGGGTCTGTATTTCTGAAAATACTGTACAGCTATCTTTGACAGTTCATTATTGACATTCATTATGACATATATGACATCCTAAACACACTCCTTATTCATTGACAGTGGGTACAAATACATATGGGGTGAGAAGGAGCTTAATAATTTTTTTGTACAATAAGGCAGGATTCCTTAATTTTAAGTCCAGTTCATTTTGATAATCATAGTTGAGCATGTTTTGGCTTTTCTTCCAGAAGAGCACCAGACAGCTGCAGGTTTGACCCCTGTCTTTGAGGGTCACAGGTGTGTGCCAGCCTGTCCTGGAAGTCACACATCATGAGGTAGTGCCTTGGTTCTGTGCCTCTGATGTCTTTAAAAGAAAAATATGCTCAGGAGCCCAAATGTGCATATCTGCAGCTCATCTGGCTTACATCTGGCCACAAGCTATACAGCTGTAGTATGTATTATCCACTCATCACAATCTTTTCAGGCATACAGAGGTCTAACAGGTTGGTCAGTGGTGATCACCATTATTTCTAAGACTCAGGAGACTGAGTTTTGGCTACTACCCTGCACTGTGTAGTAAGGCAATTCTGACATAAGGCAAGCAAGGCGAGAGTTCATACATTCTAGCAGAAATATTAATTCTTTACAGAAAAGATCTGGTGATATTAGGTTCTGCACAATAAACAATTGAGAAATATGAGCAAGTTGGGAGGGGCCCTAGGCATTTATTTATATATTTATTTATATAAAAAACTTTATTTTACAGCCTACACTGTGATAACAGCAAGACTAATCACTGGATTAGGATGTTATTGCTTTGGAAAGCTCACCATGTATATTTGCAATTCTGAACAGCTTGCAGAGGTCTGCTTATGAAATTCACAGAGATACTGTCAGCTTTGGTGAAGGCTAAAATAAAAATAAGTAACAATGAGTAGCTTGCTTTTTTTCTCACTACTGTGAGATTCAGGTTTGTTTCCTGCACTCTGAAAGTGGGCATTCCACATTATTCTTAAAACTAATGTCATTTACTAACAGTTATTACAAAACTATTTCTGGATAATTGCTGGTTATGTTCTGAATCTCTTTTTTTTTCCAAAATTCTCAGAAAAAGGTAGCCTTAGAAACCAGTCATGCATCATTAACTTCTTGGTATAGTGATTTCTCATAGGAAATACTCCAGTTATAGTGATGGAAATTAAGACATTAGAATACAATGCAGATGAAACACTTTCTTATACAGCAGAAGGACTCTGGTGGGCGTGAGAGTTCCCCTTTTTGTATGTTGAAAATTTGCGTAATGTGTTGGCTTGCTGGGAGCCCAAAATAAGGAAGAGAAGAAACAGAGTAGCTGGACAGAGAGCATGAAGGGCAATCTGAAGGCAGATGCAAGGAACCTGCAACCAAACAGAGCTCAATCCCTCTTTTGGCTTTTGGCCTACATTTTAGAGAGATTTAGAGATCCAAAATACCTTATCATAACCATTCTGCAGCACCACTCTGCTCTTCTACTTATTTTCAAAATTTTAGATAGATTTGTATTTTTAGATACATATGGCCAATGAAAGAGAACTCTTCTCCATTAAATTACTTTTCTTTATCAAACTATTAGCTATATTTTAATAAAAATAATGTATGTTTTGATTTATTCAATGCCTCTCTAAAAGTTGAAGCTAGAACATTCATTCTTCATGTCTATGAGGAATGAAGGACAACTTGGAAGGGCTTTGGTCTACTGGAAAATGTCCCTGCCCATGGTAGGAGTGTTGGAATCTTTAAGATTGATCTTTAAGATCAATTCCAGTCAAAATCGCTTATTCTTTGACAAGGCTCCTCTTGAGGTTCACGTTCTAAAGGACAGGAAGAGAAGAAAAAGAAGAAGGAAATTAAAAAGAAGATGGAGCCTGGAAAAAACATAAACTATAATTCTATACCAACCAGCTTGACAGAGCTGAGGATAAAAAGGGGTTTTCAAGAAACATAAATGTGGTCAGAGGAGGCGTCTGTCTCTGTCCTTATGAAAGCTGCTTAATGCTTAAGGATCATTACTAGGGGCCTCAAGCATTGCTGTACATTAGGACGAAATGTTGGGAAAAAATGGAATTTTAAGGAAATGAGATAGCAAGCCAGTCAATGGGAATACAAAAATATCATGAATGATATTCTCGCTAAGCAGTGAGACTAAGCAGCTTCTAATGTCAGACCAAAGGAAATTGGATTGGCAAGATAGAAGCACAATTTGCAGGTGTCCTTACAGACCCAACACTCTTTTGTTCATTGGTTGTCCAGACCAATGAACCAGACCAAATTTTTTAATAGCAGAAGGCACATACATGTGCCTCAAGGCAAGACATTAAAGAAGCTCTGTCTCTAATTTGTCATTTTCTGTCCATTTTCATAAGAAAGTCCATATAATGGTAACTGATAAGAGAGCCAAGTTGCTAAAATATGAAAATTAGAGAATTAACATTTATCCTGATCTTTGGATGAGGCTGTCAAGAAAAGAGCTTGTGGTGATCACAGGACGTTAGCTTAGAAACTGGTGCAGTTTGTTAATTTTCATTCATTCTCAAGTGTTAACTCTAAAAATAAAAAAGCTAAATTACATCAATTTGAAAAGACCTTCTTTAATAATCAAGGAATGAGTCTCATATGCTTACCTACAAAGGTTTTTATAACACTGGATTTTGCCCAGCTTATTATATTGAATTTAATATTAAGTATCTGTGGATTTAAGTATTAAAGGAATTTTATTCACATTTCATCATGAGAGAACAGTATCATCAAGGTGTTTAATACTTCTGGTATTATCTAGTATTATTCTAGTTTACTTCACCACGTCTTGTCTTCTCTAGTTATTTTGGTATTAACATATCCCAATTCACTTTTCACCTTTCAAATTGTTTGTGCTAGCATTGATTTTGCAAGCATTTTGCCAATAATCTCTCATCTGAAAATGTTAGGATGTAATAAGAATATTTCTTATGAAGCATCCACCTAGATCATATCAGATGATGTATTCATGCATTCAGGAAATATTCTGTGTTCTTTTATGGAAAAGTAGGTAATGGAGATCAACAAAAAAATTAAATCAAGCTAGGAAGTCATGCTGGGAACTACTAAACTTGTTAACATCTGAGAATATACAGAAAGATAAAGTCCTTTCCACAAAAATTCTGCAAAGGATTTGCAAAACCAGGTTTTTTTAATCTGTGTTAATCAGGGTGACACTTGAAGCCTTGTTTTGTAAGGTTTGAGAAGGCTTTGGAGATATTGACAACAATATATTTAGCATCCATTGAATTGTATGTGAGGTTTGTCTTCAGGAAAAATTAGGGGGAATCTATTTTGTGGACGGCAAACAATGTTGTTTCAGACCTCAGCCAGATTCTCTGGAGATGCAGAAGGGAAATGAGACATACACAGAGCCAATGAAAACAAAACTAGGCAGACTGACAGAGGAGGAGGGTAATGAAAAGTGGGTTTACAAATGCAGAAGGGTTTGAAGGAGTCCTTTGCAAAATGCCTACAGGCAAAGGTTATATCAGATATATGAGATGCCCCTCAGATCTAACCACCTAAAACAGACCTCTTGGTGTCTGATGTATGATAACTCTAGAACCGAAGATACTGGGAAGCACCATATTTTTTTCAAAATACGAATTGAACAAATGAATTGAAATATGAGAAAAATCTTCAGGCTCTTTCCTGATTGATCCTAACCAGTTTATCTATCCCATTGCATGTGCTGAAAAGCATCACATGTGCTAGGAATGTTCTAATATGCTGTCAGATGTCTCTGCCCTGCCACTGTGAAGATGCTGAACTGACTTTTAGAGGCATCTCCACATAATATCCCTTCCATTTTGTGTAATTCAGTCCTTATGTTTTTGCATCTCACTTCCGTTTTAACTTGCTCGTAGATTTGACCTCTGTTTGTTTAGCGTAATACTGAAATCTGCCGGTTCTATTATTAGTTTTGTGAACCCAGACCCAGTGGACTCAGATTTTTAATGCTTTACATGTATTCAATAAAATCTCTTCAGTCATCGTTGTCTTTTCTCAGAGCAAAGCATTTCAGAATGAAATAATTAAATTCTAAATTCATGGCAATTGAAACACATGAGAGTGGTTCATTTACAACTTAGCAACAAGTAATGGGTGCATTGTTCCTGTCTACTGTTTTTTCTTATTTACCTCTTAAAATGGAATGTAATATCATTAAATCTGCTGTACTTTTATTTCTATTTGCCATCTTATCAGCATGTTAGTTTGTGTTTTTGTGAAGTAAATACAAAGCTTTAAATTTTCTGTTCTTTACTGCATTTACTGCTCTCACAGAACCATCCATCCTGTCAATCCCTCTTCACACAGAGTAGTAACTTTTCTTGCAAATATTGTTTTTAAAAAAATTTATTAAAGACTTCAGCAAACTACTGCTTTATAAGGGGAAACATAGTAGAGTTCACCCTATAAAATGACAATTTACATCATTCAGAGGGTTGGGTTTTTAGAGTTTTTTAGACATTTTTATCTTCACCTTTTTTTAAGAGAACTATTTAAAAATTTGAGTTACAAGTTGCTAAAATTTTTTTCAGAACAATTTTGATCTAAAATTACATCATACCTTTATCTGAATTGAAATATTTCATTTCAACATTTTTATTCAGTGAAATTTTCAATGTTGACTGTCATTATTTGAAGCATGTCCTGCCCCGTAAAGTGGTCTATGGTTTATTTTATCTTCATATTTTCAATATATTTTTGTTATGACTTTACTTGCAATGTTATATATAGTATTTCCCTGGCAACTCTGTTCTGCCTTACAAAAGTCCTGTACCTAGAAAAAGGAAGAACAAAGCTGAGGAGAGATACTCACCCCCACTGCTAATAAAGCAAAACATTTCAATTATGAGAAATGCTGAAAGAGAGAGAGGGAGCAAAGTAAACTGCAACTGTCAGGGTCATCTCCTCTGCCAAAGCTCAAAGCTACAATAAAAGGTCATCTGTGATGTGAACGAATGTTGTGGAAAAGGGATGCCTTTTAAACTTCTATGAAAGAAACTCCATCTGGCGTGGTTGCTGTGACAGACCAGTAAAATATTCTTGCCGATGAATGAATTAACAGTGACGTACAACATTAAAACGATGTCAGCACGGTCTTATGTGACAAGGTCAGAACATGAGTAGTTTTTTGCAACCCTGTCAAATCAATTACCACGGGCAACTTCAGAGGTCAGCTCATTGCCCTGACCATGATCCAGGTCTGTGCTGCAATGCTGCACACAGGGGAGCTGAGTGGTCTGTGAGCAGCGTGAGTACAGCCTAAACAGCACTGCGAACAAAGACATCAGTGTGGCACCAGGCACTGCAACTCCAGGGCTGGAGGGATCCAAATTAATGGGGAAGCACTAGGAATGGATAAGTGAAAGGCCTCTGCAGCTTCTCCAGATCCCACATTGTTTGGGTGTATGATAAAATCATCAACCAACCCTTTAATATTATTTTGTCCTCACATGCTAATGCTTTAGCACTTCAAGTGCCCCACATTCTTTGTCAGGTTTCAGCGTCTCCTTTGATATATTCTCCCCCAGATACCTTTAGATTATTAAAGGTAGAAAACAGCTAGATGGGAGTTTTTCAGTGTTATAGGTGTCATCCCATACCATTTAAGACTTAGAGACAGACTGAACTTGCTCAGCATGTTTGCCTGCAGGTAAAGGTGTTGTTTTCTTAGCCAGATCTTTGATACTTTCAATGCAAAACCTTTTTTCAGTTTTAGCTGATGCTCACTTCTAAACCTTTCAACTACTAAAGCAGTACAAATGTTTAAGTATTGCAAATACTCTGTAATATTGAAATCAACTGGAATTTCAAAAGCTATTCCTAACTCACACTGCATGAAAACTGTCAGTCATGCATAGCTATTGTAGCCAGGTTTAAAGCACAAAGAGCTGAGAAATACACATGTAATTTGTGTGTCCGCTGTGACTTCGAGGATTTACAAGTATCATGTTAAAAATCAGCCCTCTCTCTGACTCAAAAATGTATACCTTGAATTTTTAATAATTCAAAGACTTCCCTTCAGTGTTATTTTATTTCAGTACTTTTCCAATGTTACCAGAGCTCTTTCAGGGCATTGCCAGATTTTTAAAGCTAACCCATTCTGCATTATAAGCAAACAGAGCTGAATAAATGTAATCTTTGTAAATGCAAATTGTGAGCAGTTTTTATCACCATGCAGCTGAAAAATCTCTTTAGATAATCCTTACTTAAACATAGATGAACCTAAAGGGCAAATTCTAGCCTTATATTCTCAATTTCAGCAGTCTATATACCTACAAAAGGAAGATAAAATGTTAAAAAAAGAAGAAAAGAAATGTCACAAAAGAAGAGGCTGTGATGACTTGGTTTGTAGGACACACTCCTCATCCAAATTTCACAGTAGCATTAAACTGAAATCTCAGGTACCACATTCCCATCATACCAAGCTCAGCACAAAGTGTAAAACACCAGCTTTTTGCTTGGTCAAGCAGCTCATTTGATCATTGCTGTCACTGCATTTTATATGATCTGCATTATTTACTATTTTCTTAAAATAAAATAAAGCATGCAAAAATAGCATTTGGATTATATTTGCCTTTGCTTTTCGTATCTTTACAATCTCAGATGATCAATATACCTTTAAAGTGTCTTGGTGGCTTAGATGAAGGGAAAACTAAACCCCTGAGAAAAGACCTGAAAAAAGTCTGTCAGCTTCAACCAGGTCACAATGTATTGGGTGTGCTCAGCCCTTCCTGAGCTTCAGCACTGTTGATACAACCAGATCCTGAAAACAGCATCTTCTTCCCAGAGCGGTATCTCTGGGAACCAAGGGAAGGAGTGCAGTCATGGCATGCAGAATTCACATAAATGAGTGAATAATTCAGATATTTTAACTGTGCCATCTAGAAATTCCATCCTCAGTTCCAAATCACCCACTGGATACATATTTCAGGCACTCAGTTTGTAGAAATACAAATCACACTGGGCCAGAAAAATAGCGCTGGAATAATGGGTACATTTATTTTTCTTTTCTGTGTGTTAGAACAATTGTAACTCAGTGGCACTCCAGTGAAATCCATATGCATCTCAAAATAGCGTCTGTGGAAAACAAATTAAAAACTAAATAAGGCAGAGAGTGAAACAGGAATCAGATAGATTTGGAAAGCAGAAAGGAATGCTGATGAACTGCATGCAGCTTTTCCCTCGCAAAACCAGGCACGGGGTTTGAATGCTGGCCAAACACACTCATTGTATTTCAGTAGATCCCCATGACTCAAGATCATGTGTTGTTTTAAGAAACATCAAGTTTGTATCTAGTAAGCAACACACATTGATCAGTGCACAACAAGGGCAGGTGTGGTGATGTTTCCAGTGACTAAAAATCACCGATTTTTCTTGCTGCTTTTGGAATTCAAAATCTGGTTTAATGAATACAAATCCCGAGTTTGCATCCAGATGACTATTACGCTGTTGCTCAGAGTATTTAAAACCCAAATTTCAGCTAATACATGCAAGGGGAATGTTCATGTACCAGAGATTTAAAAATTTGATCCTTCGTAAAATCGTCATGCTATAAACCTCCCAGAGTCATTGAACCCTGAAAAAAATCTGATGTGATTGATCTCACGTATGTTCATAGGCTTTATAAGAAACTTCCTGGAAGTAGAGGACTAGGTTTTAAAACTAGTTAGCTAGCTGTGAGCTGATTTTGGTTTTGGATTTTTTGATTGTTCTGTTTTTAGCTGCTGATAATTTAAATCTCCTGAATATGAAAATATACAGCCTCATTATAATCTAAATGAAAAAAAAAATATGTAGGAGGTATTTGCATTGGCACTGCATTTGCAGAACATTTTCTTTACACTAAAACCCCAGAATAAATCTCTAATTTCCCCACTTTTTCTTTTTCTGTGGTAAATGATTCTTTGATAACAAGTCTAGAATGTTATTTAGTGGCAGAATGTCTTATTTGTGATTTGTGAAGATACATTGCCTGGAACCACAATATCCTGCTTTTCCAGTACAATATTATCTTCTTCTTAGAAGTCAGAAAAATGGTTATTTGGTGATAATGAACCAGTATTTTTAATAAATCATTAACTAAAAAGAGCTAATATATTAATTCCAACAGACTGTGATAGATGGATCATTAACCAAACCAACCAACCAAAATACCCATCCAATCTAATTTATGAAATTACCATGGCTTATTTTTTTTTGTCCACTAGCTTATTGAACAAGACACTTGTAATAAGACACTTGAATAAGACACAAGTAATATATGTTAATATATATGTTAATAATATATGTTCTAAATATATATTCTATGTCCATATGTTTTAATATATGTTCGAAACCTCAACACATTCTAAAAGTCTTGAACCTACATTTGACACTACTTTATGTGACATTCTGGATTGCACAGCTTGTACTTTCCTTGAAAGTATCGAAATTCAGTATGACTTGAGACAGATTTAATAATCTGATAACGAATATACAAATATGGAATTGGTGATACCTAAATTTCAGCAGCTCCATTTTTTTTTTTTTTTTTTTTTTTCTCTGTGGAGTATTATTTTTTCCTGAAAATCACATGGTACTCCCATTTGAGCTAAAACACTTTTTCACTGAAATAATTTTCTGTTCCATAAAACTGCAAATAACTAAAAATACAGGTATTTAATTTTCTAAGGAGAATCCCTGTTGGAAAAAAAGAAAACTAAGCCCATGTTGTTTATTTCTGTCTTTTGAATCTAAAGTTATTTGATACTATCAGGTATAAGATTTCAAATAATATTTTTTTGGTCAAGGACAGTGTTTCTTTGCGAGTTTTATGTTTGAAAAGCACAAAGAATACTCTGGATATCAGGAAATCCATAGAAAAATTTCTATTATATTTTGCTGAAATATAGGATACACAGGTATCTTGTACAGCTAATATTGATTTCCAGGCAGCAATGACTTTATGAAGAGTTGACAGTAATTTCACTTTCCTTGTTTGGGGCTGGAAAGTTGTTGGAACCAAAAAGACCAACTTCAGATTAATCTTTTTAATTAATTGGAGTGGTGAACAAAGTCTGCTACTGCCTATCTTGCTGTTAAGTCAAGTCTTGGATATTTGCTCAGAAGGTTATTTTACAAAAAAACCTGTGGAAATACAGGAATTTCACTTACATTCATTACAAGTTTTTATCACATCATTATAGCAATTTTGACTCAGATTTGATGTGAAACGAAATAAAACCTCTTGCTCCACTAAAGGAAAAAATTCATTTCTATGAAGGGTTTACTTATTGACCCTAGCTTAAAAGAAGGAAAGAACATATCTTCCCAGCTCTCTGCAACTCTAGACTCTCTGGACTTGTCAAAAATTAAGCTGATTATTAAATTAAATCCAGTCTGTATTTGCAAAAGGAGGTGCATTGCAGCAACCTGATGCAATGATGAGATGCCCACAACAACCACAGTGAGGGAAATTATCTTCTGCACACAAATATATAGGTACCCTTCACTCATCAAAACATCTCATCCAAAACTTCAATCCAAGAAATTGAGTTCAAAAAGCTAATTAATTTTTGTATTCACAACTGTTCAGAGGCCCCAAGGGAACAATGTATTTTTAAGCATGCTGGGGGATGGCAGGTGGTAGTTTTCACCCCTGTTATCAGGTGTGATCTGGAATGATGACAGGCAATTTCTGTAGGCCACTTTTCCCTTTTCTTAATCATTTAAGCTTTGGGAAATTATCTTTTTCTTTTTTTTTTTTCCTTTAATAAATCAAGGAGTGTTTTTTAGAGAAAACAGGCCTACATTTGTAGAGGCTGAAGGAAAATCACAACACAAAACACAGCACAAAATAGTTCTTCATGTATCACATAGAGCTGTCCTCAGAAATCTTTCAGAATGAAGAGAAGAAAAAAAAGCTAGACAGGGAACAAAGAGAACAAGGAGATAGGAGAAGTTTAGCAGAGGCAGAATGTCCTTCTGGGGGACATGAAACATATCGTCATCTATCAACCCTCTGATCACCTTTACTTTTCTTCCCCATTTCCCCAGGGGGAAGTAGATTTGCTGTTAAAGTCAGCAAGTTTCACTGAAAAGTAATGCTTATCTTGCCAGGGTCTTGCTGCTTACTGCTTTGCTGCTTTAATGGTGCAGCTATTTATTTTGCTTTTGCAGCAGGAAAACAAATATTTTGGCTAAATTTCTTTGATATTCTGGTTTACTTACCTTACAATTAGTAAGCAAGCAAGAAATTACAGATGAAATTAATTTTCTTGTTGCCATGTCAATGCAGAAATAAGTAATCTCTTTGTAAATCAGGTCTTTCTTGCAGAGTTACAGAAAAATCTTTCCTGTGCTTTTGTTACCAGAAGAGCTGAATGCAACTCTAGTATTGTACAGTACTCTGTGTACTACTGGCATAATTTTAAAATTTCTTTCTATCACAGCTAATGAGTGTGAGCCCATGGGGGAGAACAGAGGGTGACTTCAATACTTAGAGCTGCTTCTTTCTCCTAATACACCAAGCATATAATCTGAATGCACCTTCCAAAGCTCTAAAAAGTCAGACTGTTCCAAGGCAGAGACATCTTTTTCTGATTTTATTTTTAAATTTGATGTGTGTGTGTGTCTAATACTTATACATATATTTCATAATTTTAAAAGAAATATTTAAAAATCAACTTTATTCTTCTTTATGAAATTTATGTCCCAGCAACAGCAGCATGCAGCACTTGTCACCATACATGCTTGTGGTTTATTTCCAGTCAAAGACACGGGTTACACGTTAAAATTTATGGAAACATCATTGCATTTTACCATGGGCAAGAGCTGCAAATTATGCTGAAATATGAAGTAAGTTTTTATTTGTCTTTTAATGAGCAGGATAATAATTAAAGTGCCACAAACTTGTCTCATGTGAGGCAATAATGATAATAATAAAGGACAAACTCTCAAGAAAGGATGTATGAAAGGACTAATTTTTTTTTTCTTTTTCAACAAGCTAAGCTAATAATAGTTCTTTGTTTTTTACTTCCTTGAGGTGTAACTACTTTGTTAAGTAGCGATGAAGAAGAGATGTAGAAGTTAATGAGTTTTTAAACAGAGATCAAACTCAGCCTCGCTGCTGGCTGAACATGGGGACACGGAGCTGTGGAAGCCTCCTCTATTGGGATGCTGGATTCTGTAGCTCCCCACAAGCTGATTAATTTTGGTGGTCTGCTTGCTTTTTTTAAGGTTTTGTCCACAGCAGGGTTTTTCAGAGACTCCTGCACCTTGACTTGGTGGGAACTAAGTGTCCAAGTGCAGCTTGGGGAACCCCCCCTTCAGTAGTTACAAACAGGGCAGCCCGTAAGGGTCTGGGTTCAAAGTGTCTGTAACACAACCTTCTCCGAAGGATTTGCTTCCCAGCAGCACTTTAAGATCTGTAACCATTTCTGATTTGTCAGGATATATTTACCTGAAAATACTGTAGTAGTAGCAGGAACCCTCTGAATTTGTTTCATCTGTTTTTGAAACTCTTCACTTTTCAGTATTCTCAGGAACCCAGGAGAGATCTAAAGGTTATTCCAAATGATAGTGTATTTCCTGAGCATACACATGGTCCTTGAAAGCCAGTCTTGTATTTTATATCTTTCATGTATTTAGGGTTTGGCCAAAAGCCTCCTTTTATGCAAAGGAGACAAAACATATCCTTCTGAAAAACAGAGTTTAGGAAGTGAAATCCTAAAAAGACACTATTTGGTATTTTTAATTTTTCAAGGGCCTTATCCTAGTCCTTAGCTATTAATTTATTTTTATTGAATTATAATTATTGAATTATAAATTTATTTTTTTGAATTTATTTTTATTGAATTATTAACTGTGTACAGTTAAGACATGTATGCATTTGTAAAAAAAAAAAAAGAATACTAATAAAACCAAATTTTA
The DNA here is from genome assembly GCF_049639895.1 of Pseudopodoces humilis. NCBI lineage: Eukaryota > Metazoa > Chordata > Aves > Passeriformes > Paridae > Pseudopodoces > Pseudopodoces humilis. The sequence goes on along the minus strand of NC_142201.1, from coordinate 83,362,007 downwards.
AGTAATTTATCTATAGAAGTAGAAATTGGAATTCAGTATAAAATTCAATAGAAAAAAACTACCAAGTCAATATGAGGTCATTTAAAAAATAATAATTTGATAGGAGATCTTTATTTTTTATTAAAAATTATCTTTGTTATGATGTATTTCTCCATTTGTGAGGAATGCAACAAAGCCTTAAACATGTTGGATTTTGATATTTTATTCCAAGCAGTGCTCAAGTAACAAAGTATGTATCTTATTTAATGGCTTGTTATTTAAAGTAGTTAAATTTCTTGAAATGATAGATTTGAGCAAAGTCTTTGTAGGAATACTCTGTGTCTCAGCACTTCTCTGCAAAGTGAAACTCTGTATGTACGTAAAATTATATAAAAACTGCAAATATTGAAGTGTTCTTTCAGGTTTTTGACACCTACACACACATTTTTATGTGGGTTCAGTAAGCTCTTCATAATTGTCCTTATACTAACCAATTTATTTGTCCCTTTGAAAACAGGAAGACACATAATCCCAGCCCTCTAGAGATTTCTGTATAAATTGAAGTGCTATAACTCAGATGGCAGGAGATAACCTGTGAAAATAAAAGTAAACAGTATTGGTAACTAAGTGGGTTTTGGATGACTTCTGCTGTTAAAAACTACATTTTTAATTATAGAATCATAGAATCAGACCAGGATGGGAGTGACCTCAAAAGATTACTTTGTCCAAATTTTGGGTAAATCAGGCTAGATGAGAATACCTAGCACCTATCTATTTCATTCAAACCACTTCCTTACTAGGAGGGCTAAAATTCCTCAAGGACAATTCTGAGACTGATCAGCAGATGTTCTGGAATAATTCACTGCATTGGAATAACTCAGATATTTCTGGATATTTCTTCATACATAGTGTATGCATTAAGAATTTTGTATTAAGAATGAAACTAGAAAATTTGAAAATGAAAGACTAAAATGAGAGTCTAAAAAGTCTACATTACTTGAACCACCAACAGGACATTGCCTCAAAAACACTGGTTTTATTATTTGCAAAGAGGACAGATGTTCAATTCCAACAATAACAAAAATTCCCAGAACTCATATTTGGGTGTTTTGGGCTGATAAGTTCTTTTATTAAATTTTAAATAACAATTTTCCTGCTATGTTATTGTATTAACTATTCCTTAAATTGTTGTGCTTCTTAGAGCTCTAGAGAACTTCTGTACATTTCATTAAAGCTGCAATGTAATTTGCCTTAAAATATTTAAGATTAATAAAAGCATCCTTGGCAATGAAAATGATTGAAAATGAAAAAATAATTTGAATGGTTTTGGATGTGAACAGTGCGTTACATGGATGGAAGACCGGGAAAAGGAAAAAAAACAAAGAACACTAAAATGGCAGTATTATTTCTGAAAAGTTTGTGTATCGGTGCATTATATCAGATTGAATGCCTCTTCTTTTTTGATCCAAATAAAAAATTGTTTGGTACCAGGAACTGTCTTAAATCACCTACATGGGTTTTGTACTCAGATTTTGTGTGACTTCATGCCTTAGTAACGAACAGAGTCATAAGTATCACTGGAATTTAACTGACAGCATTAAATTCTTTTGTGTTTAGCAGTGAAGGCACTTTTACAAACCTATATTTTCAGAATATAATGGCTTTTTTTTACCCAGTGAAGATATGGAGGTACTTGGGTCCCTGGATATATTTTGGGCAAAAATACCACATAATTTGTAAAACAGTGTTGAAAACACAGTGCAAGGAAATGATGCTCACATTCCCATAAAAGCTTCAACTGGACTTCTAAATACTGATTAGAACAAAATTCTTCTTGGAATACATATTAATATATATTAATATATTAATAGGATAATAATCCTACTTGATTTTACCTGTCAAAGAGTTAATAACCTAATCAAAGCTGTTCATGCAAAAACCTTTTACCTTAAGTAGGCATCATATACCCCTAAAGAGAGCAATTTGTCCCATCATGAGACATGTGTTCTACACAACAGGAGTGGTACACCCATGGCAGGGGTTAATTTGTCTCGACTGATTCAAGTGTGGATTTCTAGCACATGGCAGCATGCTGTGCTTAATAATAGATATACTCGTTATTATACCAAAGCAAATAATGTACATTTAGTGATTTAATGATATACCTAGGGGTAAGTTCTATTTATATAGCACATTTCTCAAAGGAGAAAAGGAGGGTGGCTAATTTAAATAAGCAGTTACTCTAGATATTTCTTTCAAACTGCTTCTATGATTTCAAAATAAATAAAAAAAAAAAGTAAATTAAACCCACCCACACCTAATACCTCTATCTGACAATATTCTATCTTGATAATTTTACCTAATTATTCTAAGGAAATTTATTTTGTTTTTCTCCCTAGAGGACAAGAGTCTGACCAGTGTTGCAGGACAAATTCTTCTATATTCTGTCCAGGCTTAACAAAAGGCTTCTTTACTTTAAAATATTTGGTCCTTTAATTTTGTTTTTTTTCCCTTAGGAGAGAAAAAAATTATGTATGGATGAACAAAAAAGAGGAAAAAAGATACATATTTTTATTAGTGTGGTGGGTCACTTCAGAGAAAGAGAATAAGACTAGATTCTCATTTAAAAATGCTTAAGGATTTAAAGCACTGATCATTTAATGAAAAACACATAAACATTTCTTGAATAGCACAATCCACTTGCTTATTTCAGAACTTGAAAATGTGTAGTATGCATTGGCTATAATCACAATGCAAACTATTGGAGCTACTTGTGCTGCATCTGAGTTCCTTGACAGCCACAAATAAATAAGCACCAATTAAATTCAGAGCCAGGGTTTAACAGTACTGCCATTGGAGATGAGCAAAAAAGCTCAGTGACTGAGTGACCAAACCCAGAGCAGCTCCCTGCCCAAGCAGGGAGGATATATCAGACATTAAATTACTCATTTGATTCCAGCCAGGTTTCAGATTTGTTTGACTTACAACATTTTCAGGTGAACCTTTTCTGAACTGTTTATCCTTCTCGAGGTAAATGACCCTCAGCGCAGCACAGGCTGCCCCTGTTAAGGGGAAATGAGGATTTTTTTCCCCATGTGAGACAAAGAGCAGCAATGTGTCAACCCTTCCTCCCCATCCTGGGAAACAAAGCAATCATTTTTGCTGTTGCATTTGCTATCAGCATAGCACAAAGCTTCCAGCTTCCCCTTTCCACCTCTCCCAGCTTTCTAGTTCCTTGTTTGAACACTCTTCATCATTTTCAAATTTTCCTCTTAGCAGATTCAATACTCCAATAACCACTACTTTGCAATGCAACACAGAGTGACCCCAATTTCCCATTCACTGTATTTTCTTCATTTTCTGGGGGAAAAAATAGTGCTTCCTTAAATATCTATTCATCTGTGTTCTTGGTGAAATGCGACATTATCCTATGAAGAAGAATCTGTATAAATTGTTTATTTGTTTGTTTAGCTATTTGTTAGAGAGAAAAACAGGAGGTAGTCAGCTGATTAGAAGGGTATTAATGCAGGATTTTTGAAAGGAAGGTTTAATATATGATTATTAGTAACCATTAAATGGACATCCTATATCACCAATGTAATATTTATATTTTAAGATGACATTGACTTTTGAACAGCAATTTAGGGTTACATTAATAATCATGGGTAAATATTTTTTTAGGTTCTTGAAAACCCAAAAGTTCAAAACAAGATGTCATGCTTTTTCTGGAATTATTTTTAATCCATTAACCCCATTCCTCAACATTAGGGGTTTTCACGTCATAAAACAGATGATATTAAGTATTGTAGAGTTTTTCACTAATTTTTCATTTTTTTGTTGTCCTTTTTGAGGAAGAGTTAAGCCAAGCATTCTAACATCAGGAAAAATGTTTGTTTTGCTATGGTGTCAGGGATACTATTTTTGCCTGAGGCTGTCTCTCCACCAGATGATAGCAGAAATAAGGAGTGATAGTGACAGAAGAAAGAACCTACCTTTTTCAGGACATATTTAGAATCACTGTCATTAAAGAGGACACTACAGAAATTTTGAAGGGCACGTTTTTTTTCAGTCATTCTTTGTAGTAGCTATTACTCCACCACTGATATTGAAATAAAGACCCAAGTGCTTCATGCAAAAATTTTATTCAGGTTTTATGAAAAAAAATTTTATATGGTTTTGTGGCTAATGTCTTGACATGTGGGATGTGACGCATAGCAGCCACTGGAGATGTGGGGATATGTGGGCAGGAATAAGGAGGAAACAGGCTATGCCTGAAATAAGCAAAAAATCAGAATTTCCCCTGAGGATACTCTGGTTTTGTATAAAAACTGCAATAAATGAGTTGATCATATAGATAAATAGATAAAGCTAGGAAAAAAAGAGACAATATATTCTTATACTCAAGTCTTTGGAGCATCCCACTGTAACTTCAGCTTAGTTTGATGCAGTATTAATGTTTGTTCCATTTAGATAAGACTTAAAATATCTAGCCCTCAAGAAGAGTAATAAAGTGGTAATAAAGAAGTGAAGTTACATCCTTAATTAAAGCATCATGATAGAATGTTGCAATTTTGCAAAACATATTTATGAAGAGGAAAAGAAACACTAAGGTTTCAGATATAATCAGATTTGTAATACTGTTGTAGGAAGTTTATTTACAGAAGGCATTTTAAGTTCCCTTTCAGAATAAAATACTAATTCCTAATTCCAAAAGCTTTTTTTTCCTTTTTACCTCTATCCTAGGTTTACACTGTGCTATTTCACAAAACGCCAAGACAATTTAAATAAAAAAAAAAATCCCATGCCAATTGAAATCATACTTCTAGATGTTCCAAAAACAGGAAATCTTTTCATGACATGGACTCCATTGTTTTAGAGTGAAAGCACATCTGTGTGACAAATTATACATGTAATCTTATATGCAGGATTACACATCTGTGCTCCAGTTTGGGAGGACTAATAAGGACCCTAATAAAAAAGAACATAAGTCAAGAGGGAGATTTGCATCTCTCCTTTCCAGATATTTTCAGATTTTTGTTGTCTTCTCTCCCTTTTCCCACAAAGGCATCCAGGGATAGCAGTCCACATATATTTTTAAGTCAGCATTAAAAAAAAAGAAACAAAACATAACAAAACATAACAAACAAAAAATAAAAAATAAAAAACAAAACCAAAAACAAAGCCCCCCAAAAAACCCACAAAAATAACCAAAAAAACCCAGCCCTATGAAGGGTAGAAAGTGTATTTCCAACGCATTAAGTTGTCTGCACTATAGTATTACTACTCACACACACACACCAATAAAAAAAATTCTTCATGGAAAGAGAGGATGGGAAAAAAGGTCAAGGAAACTAAAAAATGCTAATATATCTTAAAAATCTGTTGCTAACTGCTTGAAATGACAGTTTTGTGTTCTAGTGTGTTGGCTTTTATTTGTTGTTTAAAAATGTAGTTGATTTATTCATGTAGTTAAAAATAAACTTGTCCTTGTACTGTCAGAGAAATTAATGCTAAATGACACAAATTACTGCTAAAATAAAATGTACTTTGTATTAACATGATAATGACATTTCTGAATATACTGAACATCAGGAAATGTTGCATATAGCAAGAGAATCTTGAAGCCTTTCTGGGTTTACTTGTGTGTGCATCTTTATGTGGATGTGTGTGTGTATGTGTCCACAAAGAGAAGCATTATCCTATAATCTTCAATTTTTGAATTGTAAGACTTTACCTCTCTGTGTCTGACTCTTCCAAAATGGTGCGCCAACAGGATTTAACTAAAAGAGAGAACTTAAAAAAAAAAAAATGCCTAATTTAAGAAATGGACTGATTTCTACTACATAAGGCAAGAATTCTGAAGTCTTTCTGGAGCTGGATGCCTGACGTGAGAGGAAACATGTATCTCTAAACCTCATTTCTTTTCTTATTCCTCCTAATTTTATTTTCTTCATTTATTTTTTCCCCATTTTCCAATTTTTTCCATTTTTCCATTTTGCACTTTTCATTTTTCTTAGTTCTCTTTCTCTTTCTCTTTCTCTTTCTCTTTCTCTTTCTCTTTCTCTTTCTCTTTCTCTTTCTCTTTCTCTTTCTCTTTCTCTTTCTCTTTCTCTTTCTCTTTCTCTTTCTCTTTCTCTTTCTTTCTCTTTCTCTTTCTCTTTCTTTCTTTTCTCTTTCTGTCTTTCTCTTTTTTCTTTATCTCTTATCTTTCTCTTTTTTTTTTTTTCTACACCTGCATATACTTTTATATCCAAAAGCACACAAATTACACCTGAATGTGTTTACAGACTTTTATCTGTATAGAGATTTTGCTGTCAATACAGAGGTAGAGAGAAGAAGAAAAATTTCTTTATGAGGTTCATGTAATAGTCAGTAACTGAATAACTAGTTTTCTACTTTTAGGAATGTGACTTTATTTAACTCAAACCACAACTAAGAAGAAGAAATTAACTTGAATTGTAGTCACTGACTTTTTTTTTATTACTTTTATTTTTATTTTTTTTGGTCACTGAATAATATTTTGGCCACAGATGTAACAAATGGGGAGACACTGATTTTTTCCATAAAAGACTTTCAATAAAATCCTCTTGTTTCAAGCTACTCCCAGATATAAAATCTCTGCTGAACACAGTTGGGTAGCTCAATTTGCCTCTGGGTTTTCTTCATGTCCATTTTACCTCTGGAAGCATGAGCTGGTGTATGCAAAATGTTTCACCTTCAGCTAAGCTAATTGAGAAAGATCAGTTAATTGAATTTTCTTAAAAAACAATGTTATAATAGTTATCTGGGTGAATGCTTAGTGTATATATAATAAAAAGAAAGAGGGTGAAAGATATGAAAGAGGAGACAAATTAAGGTTGACACAGAAACTCAATATCTCTAATGCAAAATGTTCTAAGAAGATTGCTTTTACTGTACTTCTATCAATCCTTTCAGGAGAGATTACACAATTTAACAGATGTACAAAGGGTGCCACTTTTTCTGATAGCATCCAATAACAGATCTTCCTAAGCAGATGTGTTTCAAGACATTTGTTTCCTCTGCAAATGCTGTAATATTTTACTCAGATAGATTTGGATTTACTAAAGGTCTGTTAAACCAGGATGACCTTACACCTTTTTTTTGTATAGAGTGCTTCATTATTTTTTTAAATTAAAGGACAAAAATAATATTTCATCTGCCCAGAATTTACGGCAACAGCTGAAATAAAAATACAAAACATAGAATTAACAGGAATATTATAATGTGGAGGAGAAATTAAGGAAAAGAGAAAGTATAACCTACTGGGTTGGAAACAATTTATTGGAATACCTTTGGAAATAACCTAATTTGTAATCATGGCATGGCCTAAAGTAGTTTAATAGTCGTATTCACAAACAATGCGAAGTGGGAGGGCATCAGCTATACAGAGAAGGGGGAACATTGTGCAAAAGGAATTGTAAAGCCTGGGATAAGAGAAATGGGGTGAAAATTTGTAGTATAAATAACACGGTCATTTGAATAGAAAGTGATATAGAGAACACAATGCTGAGGAAAAAACTGAGGTCATGAATATAATGTAGTATTGTGATTACTCACATTTAGGAAAAGTTAAAACAATCTAGGATGAATACAGGAAGAGACTAAGGGATAGATAACAGAAAGATGAAAATGTAGAAAATGGAAGAAAGGAAAAATGGAAGAAAATAGTGGGTTCTGAGAGTGAGTGTTGCCTTCTCACTTAAACAAATGTGTCAGGGGAATAAACACTAGAGATGTAAAAAACAAAAACAATTCACCTTAAAGGCCAATAACAAGATTTGACATGAAAGAAAATGGATGTAAATAGTCTGAATAAATTTAGGATGTAAATTAGAAGACCTCAAACAATCAAGGCAAAAATTTCTGGGAGATCTTTTCAGTTGTACATGAGGAGAGATGCAAATATCGTCAACTCTGAAAAAATTTAATGATTCAGATAATTGGGACTCATATTGCCTGAGCTGGTGACTGTTGGAGTTCTTGAGTTTGTAGTAGCATCAAATTAATTTTCATTCCATAGCTATTCTTCAGGAACTGCACTTATCTACAGAGAAGGAATAAGATAATGATTTGATAATAGTTTCTTACAGAAATTATTCTATATACGTATAAGCCATCTGTGTTAAAACTGTCACGTAATATTACTTTTTTTCTAAACTTGAAAATTAATAGACTACTGAAAATTACATATGCAAGAGTACAGCTTCAAAAAATGTGTGAAAACAAATTTATATTACTCCTATGGGTTTAAGGGATTGACATTGAGCTAAGTCTTATTGTGTGGTTTCTTCATAGCTCTCTCCAAACTTATTCGATTTTAAAAAATATTAAAAAAAACCCACAAAATCTGTTTCAAGGACTGAAATATAATGCACAGATTTTCATACTTCTTCCTGGATGTAGTTAAAACTTTTTGTTCACTATGTTTGTGTTTTTCTGCTTATTGAGGTTATAAGACTGACCTCAAAGGAAAATGTTCAGCTGTATAAAGTAACTGCAACAGGTTTGATTTTATAATAAGGCTAGTAAGGAATAAAGCTCCATTATAAGAAAGATGCAGCCTGACAGAAGTCCCAAAGCCAACAATTGACCACAATAGATATTGAATAAGGGAGCTAGAATAAATTACTGGAAATCAACAAAGTTAAATACTGAAATTCTACTGCTATTACATGTCTCAAATTGGCTTTTATTGTCAGAGACCCCAGGTAACAAGATTACTTGTTTGTCAAGAAAGAGGAGTGTCAACTGTGCAAACAAAGCATTGAACAAGAGATGTTGGTAAGGCAGGGTCTCCACTGGGTAGTAGAGCCAACATGTTCCCCATAAATCAAGGAGTTATAATTGACCAATTATTACACAGGAAGCAAGATGCAGTTCCAAGTCCAAATAATTTAACATTATTTTTAAAAGAGATATGTTTGGCTACACTAAACTTTCATGATGCACATAAGCTGGGGTCAGCTAGTTCTGATGCTGGGAATGGGGTGAGTTTGGCCTTCCTCTCAGTTTTGGTGATACTTTTTCCCCGTGTACTTTCTTCCTTATTCATGAGGACATGAGCACTTAAAACAGTGTGTACTAAAATAAGTTGTTGAATGAATCTGGACTAAAATTAACCACTCCTGAGTGTGTTTGTGTGTGTGTGTGTGTGTTTGTGTGTGTTTGTGTTTAACTGGGATCAGTTTCCAAAAGAACATTATAAAACCAAATTTTCAACAGTTTGCCAATTTCTGGCAAATGAAATTGCTTCTGGAGCTACTGAGCTACATTATATTTGCAGTTCCAGTGTCCAATTTCTTTCAGAAGCAGTTGATTTATGAAAAAATATTCAAATTAATGTAGGTTGCTTTGCACTGTGTCCAACCAAATCAATTTATTTAGCATAAAACCTTTCTTGAAAAGTGGCTGAAAATCAGAATATTTGGGAATGAACTGCCAGATGTTTGAACACAGTGCTTCCAGTTCTGAGTCTTAAAACCTTGCATCTCAGCATTTGAGGTTAAGATATGTTGTCAATATGCACAACAATGAAAAATAAATATTAATTTTTAACATTATGTTATGATGATATCTACTGAGAGCGGCCAGCCAGGACCTCGTTAAAGTTCTACTGAACTCGGTCAATGAAATCAAATGTTTTATCAAGAAACTCTGCAATTGTTTGGTGGGCAAGTTCAACCAGACTGACTGTATTTCAGCTGTTTTTCAAAATGACAGAAATAGCAATGGATCATCTGGAGCGCTTATTATTTAGTGCTAATGAATGATTGTTTGGAGAGGGAAGAAAAATCAATTTTGACAGCTGTGAGAGCTGTTTCCCCTGTTCCATTATTCCAAAAATAAATAGCAAAGCTGCCTGCTAAGGTAGGAAATCAGCTAGCATTCCCGGTGAGACACAAAAGTTATAGGCAAAGAAGCAACTCCAACTTGTGTTTACTGCACATAAATGATGGCAGGTCCCCAAGATAGAAGCAGAAGTCCTTGAACTACTGAAAAAATCCAGTACTTTTTCCTGCTTGTATTGCAAGTGCTCAACATGCTTTCTCTCCCCAGACAGTTAGATGCTTCCTTGAGCATCAAATTGGGTTTGGGTTCCTTTTTGGAAAAACCTTCATGCCTGATCAAAGACGAACAGTGGCTGAGAGGAGATGATGGGTGAAGGACCCTCACATTTGGACTGCTAAGAATTTAAGGGACAATATGGTTGTAAAAAAGCAAGAATAACCACAATTTAAAGTATTAGAAAACTAATGTTCCATTAAAAAATCTATCAGAAAGGCACACATTGGGCAGTTTAGACAGAGCCCAGACAGGATTGTTCTCACTCAAAGACTAGGTAACGTGTCGCTTCAGAGGAACTCTGTTCAACTTAAAAAGCTAAAAGCCAAATAAGAAATACAATATCGGAAAAGATAGTATGCAGCATGCTGGATCCATCCTAAAAAGACAGAAATTAAGGCAAACTGTTATAGTTTCCAAGGGATTTTTATCCATATGCATGCAGGTAGCTAGATAGATCTAGAATTAGACACAGATACCAGGGCCATCAGACATCTCAGCTGAATGCTGCCATCTCAGTATTAAACTGATTGCCAAGGAAAAGCCTAGTTTGTCTTCACGTCTCAGGACAGAGGGAGCCCACATTTGCTTTCTGAGATCAGAAGGAAATGTGACAACGCAGCCACGGAGTTGGATTGTGCCGAAGCTCACAGAGTGCTGAGAGCCGGTTTCCTCCTCATTGCCCTCTCAATCCCACCTCTTGTGGAGCAGACCCAGAGCACTCTCCACTGCCCTGCTCAGTGGCAGCATGCTGTGGCCTGCTCCACTCAGCTTTTTCTCTCCCACTAGTGCAGAGGAAGAGGATGAAGAGAAGGAGTGGAAGGGACAGCTTGAGTGTGCAAGCCGCTTTTGCACAGCTTTCTTCTGTGTATAATGATAGACATTATACATGTCTATCACACACATGAGCTTGTGTGAAGAGCAGAACAGACAAGTGTGGTCAGAACTTTGACAGACTGATTCAACAGCAATCTTCCTCCAAATTTCAACAGACATTGATCAGGGTATGAATATATTATGCAGACACAAAAGAACAAATTGCCATAGACTTCTCACCTTCAGGATACCTAACCTGACAGGCAGGTGTCCACTGATAAATGACAAAGAAATAATAGAAGAAGGAGGAGACAATATGTTAAAAAAAAAAAAAAGAGTTTATAAAATTTCAGGAAATGAAACAAGTTTAGTTTGTGAATTCATTACTCTAGTGACAAGCTGCTAAAACATCAGTTGTACTAATGTGTCATAAAACAAGACACATATTGAAGGAGACTAAACTTTCCATTATCCAAAACTCCCTTGGTAATGGAACGTGATTACTACAGACAGTTGCTAATATGTCTTACTATGAATTTATCCGGAAACTAATACCTTTGATTACCAATTGAAATTAGTGTTTCAGTTTAGTGTAATTCTATATGACAGCACAGTCAAAGGGAGATTTGCTACTGCAGTCAAGGGCAGCAGGAGAAGGATATTGATTTAACTGTGGACTTTTTGAGGGAGCTATTACAAACTCTAACAAGCAGAGTATATAAGTTAATGCTGGGAAAAGAATTCTGGAAGGGTACAAAAACTGATATTGCAGTTATGAGAGCAATATCAGAAGAAGAGGATGAAATGAACATCCAACATCTGCCAAATCTGGAACTACCTATATCTTTCTGGAAAACTAACCTTCTTGGCAAATGGTAGATTATCTGGGGGGCAAATGGGTATAATCTAGCCTCATAATTCTTAGGCACAGCAGAAGGTGATAACTACCTCTGTATGAGTAACTAAAGTTGTTACAAGACAGGAAAGTTGAATCTATGACTGGCCATCTGTCACAGAAATCATTGAAAATTATTTTTCTGTGGATAATTCCATGGCACAAAACTATCTAATGTTGATACAAGATGGAAAAGTATTTAGTGGTTAGAGTATTTAATTTCTTCTGCAGGAGACCAGTATGGATTATGTTGCCCAAAGTAAAACAAAATAATTTTCCCTTTGATATTGGATCCTTCTAGTGGCCCTAAATTCTGAGTGGCCTCTAGCAGAACCCTGTCACAGCTTGATATAGAAGTCTAACGACAGTCCATCAGGGAAATTTGACAAACATGGAAGAATATGTAATAAAGTTTCATAGCCAAAAAGTCCCCTCATTTTACAGGACTGCTGTGTGTGCCATTGGTCAGCTTCAAAGATATATAATAAATAATCAAGGACAGCTGCAGATCACTTAAAAGCCTTCAGTTCCAGATAGGATGAAAGATCAAGCTCCTTCAAAAATTTTCTTGCTGCCAACTTTCTCTGAAATAATTTGTCATGCTGTGACAAGCTATGGATTGGTTTCTGGGGAGTTACAATTTTCTCTGATAAATATAATTATAGTATGTATAGTCCAGGTTTTCTTACTGCAAATAAAACTTAATGGTATTCTAAACTGAGTGTTGTTCAAATCTGATCTGTGAACTAAACCAATGTAAATTTAAAAAAATCTAGTGTAATAATTCAAAGCATTTTTTCATTTTCAGTTATATCAAAAGTTTTGCCCAACACAAACCAGTCTGCCTTACTTTTGATGTCTTAATTTTGCATTAAAAATACCTATTTGTCCAGATTTGAAAAATAAATCATATTTAATCTATAACAAACTGAAACAGTTAAAATATTAAATGACAGTAACATTGTAAAATGAAATAGCCTTCTCCCTTGTTCATCTGTTCATTGGAATTAGGTAGAAGCACATATATTACTTTTTCCACTGAATAAAATAATTGGACAACAATTTTGAGGTGTTTGTAAATTCTCTAAATGTGTCATGTGTCTATAATGTGGTTCATTATTACTGTGTGGCTCAATGGTGTGACCAGAAGAATATTCAGTTATTGCATTTCACTACAGCTCCTATTCCTAGCTCCTCATCTAGGCTGAGCTTTGGAAGCTGAAATCCCATCTAACTTTAAAGACCTGATTGATTTACTGCCATGGAGACGTATTCACCTTAAGTCAGTAATGCAAGAGAAGGACACAGGAATGTCCTGACGATTGGGTCTCAAACAAGCTGTCTGCCAACAGAATAAAATGGTGCAGATAGAACACAGGATTCAAAATGGTAGCCAGAGTCTTTGGGGAAAAAAGAGGTTTTGGAAAAGGGTAAAACCATGGCTTAAAAAAACTGTCATTAGTTCTCACTATTCTATTGAGGTTTATGCTATCTGAAGCATCTAATATGTGCAGCTTCTAGGAGGGAATGTTAGCAAAAGAACATTCTGATTACATTAAAAGTGAATAAATAAATAAATAGACAAAGGAAAAGAAAAAAAAAAACAAATAACAAAGGGGAAAAAACCCAACAAAACCAGAAAGAATTCTGGTTTTGTTGTATAAGAAAAAACTGTAAATATTAATCTGAAAGCATTACCATTCAGAGGGAAATTTAAGAATACAATATTTACATTTAGAAGAAGAGCGAGAAATAAGCTGCTGCTAACTGAACAAGAATAAAACAATGAAATGTGGAAAAGAATTGCAAAATTAGAATATTTGAAAACAAGAGCTTAAAAGAAAATTTTAGTGAAAAGAAGAAATGTTCTAAATCAGCTGTTAATTAAGGTGTGTTTGGTGTTTGTGGCACACCCTTTTTGGGTCTGCCCCTCTAAAAAACACATGGAATTTTTGGTAAATACTATTAAAGATATTGCATGCTTGCATAGTAAACTTAAACAAGATGTAAGGTTTCACCCTCCTGATTGCTGAAGTCAGGCAAGCATTTCTTGAACATAAAACCTTGAACAATTTCCCTTGCTCAAAATCCCTTCGGCTGGCAGAAACAAGTTGTTAGGAAAACAATTTCAAACCATACATATTCATTTATGGATATACACAGAATATATTAGAGTATAATATACTGGCTAAGCATTCCGTTTACATTACAAAAACATTAATGAGGGTTTGAGGGTCACCAAAGTATCATTATCAGAGCTTGGCCTTGGAAGTATCTAAAATTGTTTGGTGTCAGCACAGCTTGATTTCATAGCCATCTCATCAGAGCAGTCGATGCTAACACATCCTTTGTATGCGCTCTGTGCACAAGTCTAAGCTAACAAATCAACACATTACAAGGCTTATTGCCTTATTATCCATTTACTAAATCATGATCCTTCTCCTATGTTCAAGGTAAACCCTGACATGATATCTTACATATAATTATGGTGTATAAATGATAAAACTCTTCATCAGCTAGGTCGCTCAAGAGCCTGATTGCCTCTGCCTGCTTAATGAGGAGCTTTAATATAGGCAACAAAGCAGTGTGCCTAAATATACGTTCTAAGAGAAGAGTGTTTTTCCACATATTTTAGGGCACAGTTCTCAAGGGGTCCTGTCACACTTTTTCTCTGACAAAGATTCAATAGGTACAGACAGAATCAAGATGGGTAGATCTGTTTCAGGAATTAATCTGAAATTTTCTCATTTCTCATCTAAAAGGAAGTGCAAGACAAAAGTTGGTCTACAATTCAAATGTTCTAAATGAATAAGTTGGATACAATAATAATGTGAAGCTGTGGAGATGTAAAACCACAGGGCCCCAAGATAGGCCTCATGTTTTCTTTTTCAGCCTCCTTAGATAATGGAAGTCCATTTGTCCCTGTACCTGAACTACACATCATGGTAACCCTGCTTTGCTAGAACACTGCCTGATCATTAAGCAATAAGTTGGAGGTTTTATTTAAAATTGTCTTTGCAATCTTAAGGAAGTCATAATTCTCATAAGGATAATCAGAAAAATCTGAGTTTTCAAACAGTTGAATTGGTTTTCCCACTCTAACAGCATGAAAATATCTTGCATATGGCATCTTCAAACTCTGAACTATTTGCGTGATCCTTCTGAAAACTGCAGAAATCCTGGACGTGGTGTATCTGACTTGGATCTGGGAGGGCTGAGAATGATCCTGAGGTCCAGAGTTATTACTGTGGAGTTGCTTGGTCACTTGTTGTACATGGAGTGGACAGAGTTACTGTTTAGACAAACCTGCGCATGATGCTGCATATGATATTGCTCCCTGGCAGTCTTTCTGCAGAGGAAATTTACAATTTGATGTTTAAATAGCATGTATGATTGATTTGTGCAAATACTCATTTTATTCTTTTCCTCTATCCAGAAACAATTATGATTCGCTCAGTCTCTGCAGTGTGACTACCAGCCTGTTTCCATTTAATATTTAAAGGACAAGTTTTTGAAAGCAGTTTTACAAGCCCCTACTGATGCCATCTCCTTTTTGTTCTTTTTCAGTGTTTGATGTGTATTGAGCTCTAGACAGTTTGTTTGTTTCCATTTCTGAGTTCCAACATTTTTTGCTGATATACTGTGAAAACAGAGTTCTGTTTAAGTCATTCCATTTACCTTAGGAAGAGGATTGAGAGAAGAGAAGAAGAGAAGAGAAGAAGAGAAGAGAAGAGAAGAGAAGAGAAGAGAAGAGAAGAGAAGAGAAGAGAAGAGAAGAGAAGAGAAGAGAAGAGAAGAGAAGAGAAGAGAAGAGAAGAGAAGAGAAGAGAAGAGAAGAGAAGAGAAGAGAAGAGAAGAGAAGAGAGAGAAGAAGAAAGAAGAGAAAGAAGAAGAAAGAAGAAAGAAAGAAAGAAAGAAAGAAAGAGAGAAAGAAAGAAAGAAGAAAGAAAGAAAGAAAGAAAGAAAGAAAGAAGAAAGAAAAGAGAAAAGAAAGAAGAAAGAAAAGAAAAGAAAAAAGAAAGAAAGAAAGAAACAGAAAGAAAGAAAGAAAAGAAAGAAAAGTAAAAAGAAAGAAAGAAAGAAAGAAAGAAAGAAAGAAAGAAAGAAAGAAAGAAAGAAAGAAAGAAAGAAAGAAAGAAAGAAAGAAAGAAAGAAAGAGAGAGAGAGAGAAAGAGAAAAAGAGAAAAAGAGAAAAAGAGAAAAAGACAAAAGGAGAAAAAGAAAGATGAGTTCACAATATATCAAACTTTTCCTCATTTTTTATTCCTAAAACACAGCAGAAGGATCAAATGTCACAAGCTTCCAAGAATATTCTCATGATTGATAGGTATGGAAGTTGATGATTTTCAATCTTAATGAGGACATAGCAAGATTGCTGGGTTTCATAGCTAAATTTTCTCTCCCTGTAGGCAACCAATACCATCCTAAAGATGATTTCAAATCTATGTATGAGAAAATTAACAATCTGTGAAAGTGCATTTCTTTCAGGATTAATACTGAAAATCTCAATGACACTATGGTGCCACTAGAATGCTGAAAAAATTACAGATGTAAATCTTCATTTCTGTCTCTATTCTGACAGCAGCAAGAGAGCTCCAAGTATTTTAAACGAGAAAGGCTGTGGACAAGCCTATGTTTTTTTCCTGACTTTTTGAATTCTCTTTTTTTATTATTTTTCTAAATTTTTTTTATTGGAGGAATGAAGAGGCAGCTGAGAAACTTCACCCATATCTTCTGCTAGTTTAACCCTAATGTGGTTTAACCCTAGTCAGCAAAACAAACCCATAGATGCATCTGTTAGGAGGTACCAATTCTCCCTTCCTTAACAACATATTCCATCATGTAATCATTGTTTTCAGTGAGAGCTTGTTTCAAACACTGCTCAGTCCAGTTTGAAAGATTTTCAAACAATGAAAATTCCTTGGAATTAAATCTTCACCAGCCAATAATTTTCCCGGTGTGTATAATACACCAGGTACTCCAATTCCATTTTCTTATCTGTGTCATGTCCCTTAAACTCAGTCTAATAAACAGTCCTGCTCTGATGTGCAATACTTCCCATCATGGGACCTCGAAGAACTGAAACAAACATTAGCTAGTTTGCAAGACCTCTGAGAAGCGCAACTTAAATACAATGATTGAGTGAGATGAATGGATAAGAGAGTTTTAATGGAGACTCACAAGAAAATAGTTCTTGAAAAAATGCTGGAAACTTTTTCCACATATGGAAAAACTGCAAAAAAACATCAATATTTTAAGTAAAATTCTTCCACTGGAGTGTGGAAGATAAATAATATCCAGATAAAAATACCCAGAGTTTGCAAAGAGTGGATGCTTGAAATTGTGAGAATTTTGTGTGAGCATGTTTCCATAGGAAAAAGTAGATTTAATGTAATTGATATAAAATTTGAGCTTCAAATAGTCCAAATCATCTTGAGATTTGTTACATTCCCAATCACAGGAAGACTATGAGTGTGCTGTGGAATCTGGGACAGCAAACTTGTTTTTAGCTAAGAATGTTCGTCTCCAGAGGAACTCTAGAAGGTTTGAAGAGGGAATGAAATTTTCTTCTGTGTTTAGACATGGTGATGTCAACAGTTTGAACATTACAGCAGTCAATATAGATGTGTTGGAAGACTAGTAAATATTACTTTTTCCCTCATAACTCCAGCAGCTCTCTCAGAGAGCAGTCCAAGCCATCCGAGATGATATTCCTAACTCTCTGCAGACTCAGCAAAATGACAGAATTCTGGGGTGAAACTTTCCAAATGCTTTCCTTAAATTGGGATATAATATTTTTCTTCCTGATAAAATAGAAACTGAATCTTGGAGGTCACCCTGGTATAGGTTTTAGTTTCTGACACTGCTTCTTTGCAAAAAGACCTTCTTTTACAGGAGCTGATTGCTCCCAAACCTAGCAAGCAAAAGATCAACTCTTTATTGAGTTATCTAATCCCTTGGATTACCTGTTTAGCCTCTGAGAGATAAAACTCTTAGCACTACCACTTATTAAAAAAAAAAAAAAAGATAAAAAAACTCAGTAATGAATTATAGTGTTTCATTTAATATCCTTCTCTGTATTAATTTCTGTTTGATCTGAAGTAATTTCAATCCTATTTAAAACACTAATTACAGATTAGAAAAAAAGATTAGGGAACTATTTTTCTTCTATTGATAAAGTCTAGGTGTCACCCATCTCTTCTCCTTTACTTCTCCTAGATGCCCAAATAGAGAATAAGGCAGCGTATTCAGAGGAGGTAATTTCCTGCTCATCAAATTCCACCTCACAGGATATTAAAATGTCACATAATTAGACTCATTTCACAGAGATTACAGTGTTACCAGTCTTGCCTGTTATTTCTATCTCTTCACTTGTTGCTGCACCTCAAACTGGTGCTGATTATTCCACAGATCTCATAACCCCTCATCACCACTTATGCTTTTTCTTTCTGAAGTCCATCTATTCTAAGATGACTGTTTCCATTGTGTTCTGTAAACTCCAAATCAGTTTTCATGATCAAATTCTAATCTGATTTTCAAATTTTAATCTGTAAAACATTAATTAAAACAGGTACGATAGAGAATGAATCAGATCCTAAATTATTCTTCCTTCAGCAAGTGTTCAAACTTTTACACATTTAAGAGTCAGTAATAAAAAAAAAATTCTAAGGAAAAGAAAAACATGCCTGCTAACAGGATTTCTAAATGCAGTCTTAGAAATGACTAGGGTATTTGTTTCTTATTGAAAAAGAAATATTTCTTCTCCATTAGCAATAAGGATATATATTAAAGAGAAACTACTAAATGTTTTCAATTTAATAAATTCAAATATCTCCATTGAACAATCATAAATTTTCTGACAAACAAAAAATTTTTGAATCTGTGCTGCTGAATTTTCATGGGTAGTGTGACAATACTGAAAAATCTGAGAGAACCAGAAATTAACTGATGACATGGCAGTATCTAAGAAAAATATAAATACAGATTATTTGGTCGTTTAATCTCAATACAGTCTCATGTGCATACAAAACATATGGTACTCATACAAAACAATGTGGTATGTCAACAGCAAAAACTCACATTGATAATGAAATCAAAGTTACATAAACGGATTTAAGGATGTTACATACTGTCACGCAATATTTTTGCCTTTTATAAGAGACAAAGTTTGGTCTGTACAGAAATGCTGCGTAGAATCTTACAGGGTATTTGAATAAAGCTTAATATAAAATAAAGTAATATAAATGGTACAAACAAGTGGAACAAATAATTAAGTTTCAGAATGTCAGTTAAAATAGGGAACAATAAGGCAATGAGAATGATTTAAGTAGGTTATCTCAGAGGTTGGTCTCAGCTTCATGCCATTCATTGTATTTAGAAATTGTGTGTAATAAAAGAGAAAATAATGGTTGGAAAAATCTGTAGATGAAAAAGTAATTAAAGCATGGCAAGTACATCTTATTTCAATATAGTGCACTTGTAAAGCATATGGAAAATTGATTGTTTATGAGCAATTCATATTAGTCACATTCTCAAACTAATCAAGATCCCAGTGTCCTAATATGTAGGGAGTGCAGTCAGCAGACTTAGAAAAAAAGTAGACTTTGTCTAATATGCTAAATTCTGAGATACAAATGAGTGAGATAAACATTTAAAAATGTTTGAGAAAAAGATAAACTGAAACACACACAACCCAACAAACTGGTGGACACACAATGAGAAAATAAAAACCTTAATTTAATAGTTAAACTCTGTCTACCTAGTGCTGTGCCATCTGCTAACAAACCTCTAAAATTACAAGGTTTCTTACAGGTGATTATTCTTTTATAGAATTCTAGAATGGTTTGCGTTGGAAGGGACCTTCCAGATAATGTAATTCCAAACTCTTCCCCAGGAGCAGAGGCACCTTCCATTAGACCAGGTTTCTTGAAATCCCATCCAGCCTAGCCTTGAACACTTCCATGGATGGAGCCACCACAGATTCTCTGGGCAACTTGTTCAAGTGCCTCAGCAGCCTCACTGTAAAGAATTTCTTTCAAATATCCAATCAACTCTCTTTCAGTTTACTTCATGAGGAAAAAGAAGTATTGGCAATATCTAACAGTTGGAAAAGAAAGTTAAACAGATGCATATAAGAGAGAGTGTATACATTTTTTTTGACAAGAAAATAGCACCTAGGACTCCCTGTTTAATAATGTCAATGGCTATAAATCTTTCAAGAAGATACAGTCTACCTCCAATAAAGGTACAGGCTTACTTCAGAGGAGTTTGAGTAGGACAGTCAGGCTATTCATGAATGAATCACATCAGAGATTCTTCTCAGAACCGGATCAGAGAATTCTTCTCAGGCTAAGCATTATTGGTCCATATGAAAAGAATAGTTTGACTGACAACCTGAGTGCTCCCAAATTCAATATAATAGGGGAAAAAATCATAAGTTTTTCTGGCAAACTTACCTGTTCTAGGGCAGATCCTGTCCTCTGAACTACTAATCCCTCATCTTCTCAGGTTTAATAAAAGCAACATTACTCTCAGGGACAAGTGCTATCTTCTCCAAGAGGTGTTTATTTGTGTGAGTTTTTTGTTTCATGAATGACAGATCTGTAGGTTTGTCTCTCATTCTTCTAGTCCCTCAAGAAAGTGGTATTTACACACACTAATTGGCAAAGACACAGAAGTAAAATTATGTCAGTTAATATTCTCACATGCTTTCATTTTTGACCTTTCTGTTCTGACAAGTTGCCATCCTTAGAGATAATCAAAGAATTTTTTCAAGTAACATATCAAGCCAAAGTTATTATAACTTCATGTTTATGTGTCACACACATTGTACAACTCTGTCTTTATCTTTGTGAACTAGAAAAGTTATATAAAGTTATACAGATGCAAAATAGAGTATCCTTTTAAGGTTTCCCTACAGAGTCTATATGGTCCATATGGATCAGGTAAAAAAAATTTTGTACAGGGACACAAAAAAATAACAAAACAAAACCTGTATGTATGACTCCAGAAAAATAAACTAATTGAACAACCATATAAAAATTCAGGCCTTTGTTAAGATTATTCAAAATGTTCAGGCACCAACATCACACTACATTTATTTGACAGTGATAAATCTTATCTCTGCCTTTCTATCAATATTCAGAATAGCAATGAAATCCTGGAGAAAGGAAAAGGTGTTTCTACCATTCAGAATTTTTTATGAAAATCTTCCTTCCTTATATTTGTGTGTAAAAAAATAAATTAAAAAATATGAAATATAAATCTAGACAAATTTACTCTCTTCATGGAGCTTGATAATTTGCTGGACAAGCTATTATGCAAACCTCATTGCAGAGAGACAAAATGATTAAACATACATAGAATGCCACAGTATATATCAAACCATAGGTAGTTCCACTCAGTCATAGAAAAAGTATTTTAAAAGAGAAAAAGCATCAGTTTTGGAGAAATATATATAACACATTATAATATATAATATAATATTGCATACAGGTGAGGTTTTAGTTCATCATTGGATTTTGTATTTTGATTTAAAGTAAGAATATGAACATTGGAGTAGAAATGCACCTGCATACATGTTGTAATTTTAAATGTTTCTATTTGTGTTGTATGTTTCTGTGTGGGCCTTGTTTTTCTAGTACCTTTATTCATTAATTTATTCTTTTTACTCCTATCAACTCATTAATCAATTTATTCTTGTGGTGTTTCCTCTCTGAAATGTCAAAATCACATTGGTAAGAATAATTTCATCTACAAGCTTCTACTAATTATTTTATTACAAAGATATTACAGGAAACACAGTGTATTAGTAATTAGAAAAGGTAAAGTTTTCATTAAGTTTGAGAAGTTTAACATGAACTAATCAAATGTTCACTAGAAAAAACAAACAAACAAACAACAAAGAAAAAAACGAACAAGCAACTTTTTTCTTTGTACCTAAAGTGTATAAGTACAACAGTATAGTAACAACTGTTAGGAATAACTAATAATTTTCAGTCTTTTAGGTCACCTTCTGTGCTGTATCTCCTGGTACACTCTGTTAAGGCTGGAGATGAAAGGAAGACATAGGATCAAGTTGTAATCTAGGTTGAAAGAGACTTTGGAGGTTATTTAGTCCAATGTCCACCACTGCACTGAAAATCCCCAAAATGGCCGTACTTTGTGAGATGTCCTCTCACAAGTCTGAATGGTGGGACACAGACATTTTCCCTGATGGATTTACTCTTACGAATGCAGCCCATGGTTCTGTTGGCTTTCCCTGCCTTGGCAGCCCACTGATGGCTGGTGCATATCCCACAGCAAGTGCCTGTCTCTCCTCTATAAAGGTGTTTCTTCCCCAGCCAGATCTTGTATGGGTGTATGGCAGATGTGTGACTCTGCATTTGCCTTTGCTGAATTTCCAGAGGTTTCTGCCAACCTGTAGGGGCTTTATTGGCTGACAGACCTCCAGAGCACTGCTTACTCCCATCTTCGTGCAGGCTTTTGCACAGTTCAGGTTGTTAAAAAAGACAGGAACAAACTGTCATGCAGAACCTTTGTGGCCACAAGAGCACATCTCCTTTAGAGGGCCACAGTCCATATCCAGAGCACATGGGACTTGCTCATACTCTAGAGCATTAAAAGGGTATGAAGTCACCCAGCACACAGTGTAGCACCTTGTTAAGTGTAGTTGTTATAGGGAAAAAATATTAGGAAGAGAAAAGGATAGGAAGAGACAAGTGAAGAGATATGCCTCACATTCCGGATGTCTGAGTACATTGCTTCTGGGGAAGGTCAACACTTCTTGGTTTGTTGTTTAAAAAAAAAAAAAAAACAGCTCACAAGTGTTACATTAAGAAATGGAGTAGAGATGCAGTGAGAATAATGCCAGAAAACATAGCAAATCACAAGGAAAAAAATCTTGAAGAAGGAAAAAAATCCTGAAAACCACACTAAACCTGATGGCATAAGCTAAAGGTGATACCCATAAAAATAAATTGCTGAAAACAGAGAAGGCTTTTAGTATATGATTAAGAGCAGTGTTGAAAACCCCTAGTTGCTTGGCAGTATGGGTTTAGAGGACAGAACTGTGTGACTCACGCTGAGAGTACTCCATTGGATTGAAGTTAGCAGTCTAGAATCTAGGAGCTTTTTGTAGACTTTTTCTAATGTCAGAGAGAGTAGGAAAAGTCTACAGATAATGACTGGAAAGTTACCCTCTACAGGGCAAGTCAAGGGACACTGCACTCCAAACATGAATGTCTTTTTCAAATTAGTCCTGGGATCATATAGCCCACTAGAAGGTGCCTCTACCCATGGCAGGGTACTTGGAACTAGATGATCTTTAAGGTCCCTTCCACTCCAAACCATTCTGTCATTTTATGAAACACCTATATCCCCTCTTCAGAATTATTCATCTATTCCCACTAATGGCCTCCTGTGTGGGTTCATGCCCTAAAGGTGAAATACACTTTCTTCAGAACTGCTTTAAAAGAACTGAATTTTAGAACTGACTCCATGTAGCACTCACAGATACAATACGTGTGCAGTTTTGACCAGCATAAAAGATAAAGGACCTTGCATCTCCATGATTCTTCTGAAATACTGTTCTGAAAATTAAATTTCTGTATTTTTAATAGTAATTTATGCTTTATTTAAAAGTAAGGAGCAATGGGATTTATAAGATTAAGCAATCAAGGTTTTAAGTAGTGTTTAGATATTATTATTTTTTTAGCCTAGGTAGCGTTTGTGAAATTTAATTTATAATAACCTTTCATATATTTAGCCTTAGGGAAATAGTTTCCTTAACAGCAGTTCAAAGGTTTAATGTCACAGTAAAGGCTTCAAAATATGATGTGATCCCTTTCATTCTAGAAAGTTAGCTTTAAAGAAAAAAGCCAAACAATGTAAAAATGTTAATGAGGAAAAGTTATGCAGTCCAGCTCCAAAAAAAGACAGGATGATGGGGAAACAAACTCTGCTATCAAAATGCTTTTCTAAGATTTCATCTTGTGTTTTCTAAACAGAGAATCAGTTCCAAAATCTTCACAATCAGGCTTCCAAGATTTTTATTTTGAAAATGTGAGAGGGGGCAGTAACTCTGAACTTCCTCTCCAAGTGAAAGCTAGACAAATGTTTGACAGTGGGGACCTTTTCCCTTGCCTCCATCCCATGGCTGATGTCTAGCCTAGAGCTATTGTAGTGGAAATGGAAAATGGAAATAAACTGATTGATGAGATACAGAAAGGCTTTTAAAAGGTTATAGCCCATCCACAGTGTTTGTCTGAACCAAAGACTCTGCCTAATGAAAGATTTTTCAGAGATTTCTTATTTCATCAAATTCAGCAGACGTACATTTAGCAATGGTCAGTCTGGGTTTCAAATGTTGCCTTTATTTCTCAGGATAAGGTCACTGCCATTTATGAAAGTAGGAGACTTTCTTCTAATGTCAGAGCAGAAACCAGCAGAAACCCTTTTCCAGAAAGTTACTGAACCACTTGGATTGAAAATATCTGTAGGAGTTTTCATTCTTTGTCAATTATTGATGTCCTTTTTTCCCCAAAAGAGAAAAGTAGTCCCACTAATTAAAGTTTGCACATATTGTAAGGAAATGAAAACAGACTTTTAAAAGATTTATCTGGCAACTCCTTTAATAGCTTTCAGTTGACCTATAAACCTTCAAACAGTCCATTCCAGAGCTGATATGAATTCCCGAATGGCACAAAATAGACTTCATCTATCATGATGCTGCTCACATTATTGTGAATAGGTTGGACGATAGTATATTTTCAAAAATAATAACAATGATATAAAATGAAAAAAAGACCCCATCTACCTATTTCAAGCAGAGTTGAGTGGTCAAATATTAAATTTATGCTCATCAAGAAACCAGAAAACATTAATTATCCTTCATATTTTTTCTATATAGACTATTACATAATTTTAGTAATAATTCTATCCAAAATTTATATACAATGGAGATTTCACAGCATTCATGGCAATGGTGGTGGACATACTGCAAAAGTCAGTATATTGCTATTTACTTTCAAGGTTTATATATAGTTTCTTTTCTTCTATTCTCTTCCTAAACTGCAAATTTCTGACTCCTATATGGATTATCTGCAAATCTGTTTTTACAGAGCAGCAGGAATTGCTAAAAAAGAAGTGCAAATTCTGGGGAGACTGCAACCTATCTTTCTCACTTGAACTGCTAGGAAAAAATTATGTAAATAGTGCTAATTAAATTAAATATTTCAATGCTTATTTGGAGCTAAAACCAGTAGACAAGTAGACAGTTAAATATGGAAAGAAGAGACCAAGGAAAAAGAAAATAAATCAGATTGGTTAGCTGGAGTCATAAGGTTCCCCAAAATCATTGCATAACCAAAGATTAACAAAAATAATACTAAAAATATATTAGCAGCAAGTTTGCACACTGTGTAATATTGAAGAGATTATTATATTTTGCTATTTACTGTTTAAAGTTTTGTAAGTTAAACAGAATTTTATTTCATTTGAGTTGGGCTACTCCATCATCAAACCCAAGGTATAAATAATAAATTTGGCCTACAGTCCAAATGGGAAATAAGCAGGCAGAATCTACAAACAAACAAATACAATCCTTCTTTTCCTGCATGCTGGATCAAACACCACCAGAAAGAATAAAAATATTTGCAATTTGTTTACCATATTTAAATTTCTTGTTATTCCTTTACAAAATCTTTTGATGCTTTGTGATTTTGCTTTTTTGTTGGCAGGGTGTTTCTTTCCTAATCTCTGGACATCAAATAACCATGGAAAGGGAGAGAGGAAAAGCAAGAGAAAGAAAAAAGGAGAGCACAAAACCAAGAGAAGTGAAGAGAAACAAATTTAATCTCTTTTGAAATGAGAAGAAATGGTACGTGTTTCTATTAATAATTTGGAAACTTTTTGTTTAAATTCCATATTATTTTTGTGGAAAAATATTTCCCACAGAAAAGCAAGACTGACAATTTTTTTTCATGGTAACTTTCCTGTTCTTTATGAAAAAGTAATTAGACGTGCTAGAAACAATGCAAGGTTTCAAGTTCTCTTTCTTTTCAGCATAATTATTCCTATGATAATTAAAAAAAAAAGAGAGAGAAGATCAAAGCCAATTAAATATTTGGTTTACTAGCAAAACAAAAATGAAAATAGATTTTCATTTCAAACTTTTCTTGATGGAACATCATCAATAATTTTTTAGCTTTCTATTAGAGAAAGATTTTTTATCCAGTTTGCCCTCCTGGTTCTCTTCCAAATGGAAACAAGTGGGACGATCAATAAATGAAGCTGCTCAGCATGGTTGCCAGATTTTAAATATTAAAAACCAGGCCCAGGGAGGGCAATCATGCATGCACATATAAGTGTGCAGGAAAATGTAGGTTCAATGTCTCAGATGTAACCAGGCCAACCAGTGCTGTTTTATGCCTGAACATTGCCCAGCACACCTGGCACTGGATCTAGTGTATATTTGTGATGTACCCACAAGTTTGCTAAAGCCACCACTTTTGTGGTTGACATCACTCAGCCTCTCATACAGACATAAATGAACTTTCCATGTTTTTGTAACTAGTTGCTGTAGAAAAATTGAGGGAAAGGAATTTATATAGGCAAAGCATAGCAAGTATGGGATTTGACTGTATAAAACAAAATAGTCAGACCACATTAAGAGTTTTGGCAGCTATTCCACTCATCTTTCTGCTAGTAAGCTTCCTTTGATGTGGAGGCCATAAGCAACTGATTAAGAGCTTGCTTTTTCATACCAATATTCCAATAAAAATATCTGTGAGGTTCTATTTTATGTTAAAGGAGAAATTGCAAGATATCTTGTGTAAGTCAAGGACACTCATATGAGTTTTGGAGCAGGAAAAAACCCAACACCTGAAGATGGGCCAAATTATGATCTCAGAGGAATCTATGTCAAGCTTAATAGCTTCTCTGGAATAACCTCAAGTTTATACGAGTCACATAGATCAGACTAGCATATTAGATCTGACATTTTTGAGCACAAAATCATCCAAGAAGAAAAAGAAAAGTATTTATTTTGATCAACCCACACACAAACATGAACTATATCATTATTTTACAAGCTCATCTCAGCCCTGCATCCTCAATGCAAAGACATAGGGAAGGATGGGTTGGATAATTTGCTCCAGCATCAAATGGCTAGAGCATGCAAAACAAAATAAGATATATGCACTTCTTACTAAAATCCTTTCATTCTGTTTCACATGACTATGTTTAAAAAATGAAGTAAATAAACAGAAATAAAAAGTGTTTCTGACTCAGTGATATTAAATAAATTCAATTATTTTGCCCACTATATTTTGAGTAAAGCAATAAAAACAAGAACATAAAAGAGACACTCCTCACCAAGGCTATGACATGTAGTCAGTCACTCAGCATCCTGCTATTAGTCATTCTAACTGCAAGTAATCTACCAGCACAGATTGCAATAATGGTGGTTTTTTTCCTAGCACAGATGCTCATGATTCCCTCATCATCTTACAAAAGGTAAGATTTTCTGCAAAGGCCATGTCCATCTCTTTTTCTGGAGTGAATACTGTGATGCTTTGACCATTCAGCACTGAATTTAGACTGTCACCAGTCTAAAGATTTAAAGAGGAACATGTGTATTGGCTCCTCCACCGCTGCACAGTAATGGCTTTCACTGTACCCAGGGTCACTGCATGGCCACCATTTCACCTCATGACTTTCTAAGGTATTTGGAGAGATACTCCAAGCTCAGAATGGTGCTGCCTAAAAGTATGTCCCCCCTCTGAGGTTAGCTGGCAATTTTAACAATATAATATTAGCGTTGTATATTAAAAAGAAAAATAAAACTGGTTAGAAGGAACAAGAAGTGGGCTTTCTGAAGTTTCTTCTTAGTTTTCCTTGTGTCTTGGTGGCCGACTGCAAGGAATGTAGATCTGATGGAAAAATTAATCATGGTTTCAACAGGAAGAGATCTCAAAATACACCCCTGCACTTTGGCTCTGTATCACCCAAGGAACTAAATAGATTTTTCCAAATTGTCAGAGCAAAGAGGAATAATACAGTTCTTCCATCCAGTAAAAACACAGAATCATAGAAACCTAGAATGCTTTGGTTTGGAAGCTACCTTAAAGCTCATCTAGTTCTAATCTCTCTGCCTTGGGTAGGGACACATTCCACTAGACCAGGTTGCTCAGGGCTCCATCTAACCTGGCCTTGAACACATCTGTTAGCAGACATTATTTCCATTTCCCACTGTGACATGATGCCTCCACAGTGCCCTTAAAGCTTCCTCATTGCTCAGCACCTAAAATTCAGGCATTCTGCACTGGAAATCTGTGTCCCTGGAGATTTGTCTTCAGAATCATGATAAAGTATCTTCAGATTTCTTTCCTATTATTTCCCTGGCCCCCATGTAAACTCTGTGAGGTAGAAGGGAAATGTGAATACACTTCTACATTTTTCTGATTCCCCTATTACTCCCCCCATATCTCCTTAAGAATGAAGATGATAAACATCAGATTCCCTCTGTAACATCTTAGACTTAAGAATGCAAAGAAAAAATTGGGAAATTATGGTAATGCCACATGTTCAGTACTGCTCTGCAATTCAATATATCTCTCTTGATATAAAATAAATCCAGTCCGTATTAATTGAAAAAACCCCACACAATTAATTTCCATGGAGGAAGAAAAGATTAAAGAAACAATGTGACCACAATTTTAACTGAGACACAGAAAAACCCACAGAGCAAAACTGAAAAAAAACCCCAAGAAACAGAAACAAACAAACAAAAATCTCCAGTGTAACAGCTTTGGTTTTTTTCCCATAGCAGCAGAGGAGATTATATCTGCTGGAAAAAGATGTGGTTTCAGCTTTATTTCAGTAGCTGTAACCTCGTCTTTGACAAATTCAAGAAACATAAACCGAGTGGTGACACTGTAAGGGGGAAATGATAGAGCATAAAGAATAGCAATGACATCAGAATGAATATTGTTCATGACTTGCATCAGAGTAATGCAGGTGTAAAAAATATTACAGTTAGTCTAGTGCCTGACATTTTTCTCCCTTTGGGACATCCTCATCACCAGTCACAGTGCCGTGACTTTGTATGAGAATTTTTGTAGAATGGTAGAGTCAAAGGGTAGAGTGCTCAAGGGTAATTATTAGTCAGTTACATATGTTTGCATTCACCCAGCTTGCTTCATCAATGTTCATGTTAATTTCATTCACATTAATTTTATTCATAAAGCAGCTTCCTTATTCTTTTTTTTACCTACTTGAAAAGAGCAGAAAAGAAAACTTGAAAAGTCTTCCTGATATATGAGTCACTATTACGTGTCAGATCTCAAAAGACAAAAAATAAGAGAAAAAAAAAAAAGTAATGTAATATTGCCACTCTTCAACACTGGATTAATTCCAGACCTCCCAATTAACACCACTGTCACTTAAATAAATGCCAGCTTTTACAAAGTTGTTTTGCTTATTAGCTTTTTTGTTCATTTCAATATTCATTTATAAATTATTGTATAAAGTGTGACAGTCACATAAGAAAGAATGCAAGAAAGCTTAATACCAACTAAAATTATTTAAACAACTAAGCTGCAGGAAATTGAACATTAATCTCCTTCACAAATATTGTGTTTAATAGCATGGATTTCTCCAGCTACTTGCATCTGATTTAAAGCATGTGGCTTCATCTGTTGTCTTAGAAGTGTCAAACATCCATTGGTGAAACTGCTAGAATCTCTGTCTAGAAATGAAACACGTCACCAAATCCCATGTTGTAAGTCTTAGCCAAGGCAGCTAGTCCTTTTCAAACACACCTCTAATATTGCTCCCTTTTGCTTTGACTTCACCTAGCTTCTTTCTTTGCTATTCCAGCTCCTTATTTTCAACCCTGAATTTTCATTATAACTCTAACTCTGGTAATTTATTTAGTGATTAAAGTAATTCCATCTTGCTATATTGAACATAATCACTGAATCAAAGGCTCTTCTCCTGAGGGAACATCTCTCAATACTAGGGCTGCTTGCCCTACTGGAAAATATGGATGCTCTGACTGCAAGGCACCTTATTTACTATCGTTATGTTAATCTGTATGATTACATGTATGATGACAAAGAAACTTGTGCCTTTGTTTGAAGATGCCTGTGTTACAACTGTGATTGTTATAGATGATATTTGACAATTACAATTTTACAATTACAAAAACAAAGTTAAAAGTAAGAATGTTAGGATAAACCCAGAAGTCTAATCAGGAACCAAGTTAAATTTGTCTATTTCTTTCTTAATAGATTAGTCTCTAATTTGACAAAGCATTTTGTTTTAACATATTTAATTGGTATTGAAAGAGTTTGACTGCATCAGCATATAGTGCACAAATTACACTAATTAGTTTTCTTTCATTTACAACTAATAAAATCTTTCTCATCCTAGATATAAGAAATCAGTTTGAAGTCTAGACATGGCATTTTGTAATGGGAATTTAATTATTAGTACAGCAAAACCTTCCTTTCTATCCTACAACAAAAATACACAATATGTTTTTAGTCTTAAAACCAAACCAAGGTTGTATTTGCACCCCTTTTGTCAATAGTGCATAGGGAATGACTGTAGTACTCAGGAATAAGTTGACAAGTCCAATGTGAATGATCAAAAGCAAAAGATTATCAATACTGATCTGAGAATTCACAGTACTTGGGATATTACTCCCAGTATAGGTCCTACTTCCAAGAAAAAGCTGTTGGTCACAACCCTGGAAAGCACCAAAATACCTCTTAAGAAGATACCACTCACTGTGAAAACACAAATTTTCGAGGAACTGTTGACTTCTACAGAAATAGAGAATAGAAAAGAAAACGACAAATGTCATTTTTCTTGCATTACTCTTTCAGGATCCACCTTCTTTTCCAGATTTGTGTACCAAATATGTATGATTATAGTGACAATTCATTTTACCAGTAGATGGGAGTGCAGGCACAACCATGAGCACATTACTACACAAAGGCAAGGAGCATGGAAGGATGGCACATCTGTAATTACCCAAAAGCTCTCTCCAAGTCAGGAATAAGACACAGTTATGACTATACTGTCACACATGAAGATAAAGAGGAGCACTGGGGTTTGTTCATCATGTGCTGCTTAAGATGGACATATGATGTGATAAAAGGACCTTTTCTGACATATTTTAATTCATAAATTCACTCACAGCTGGAGTAATTTTCTACGTTTTCTCAAGGCAAATTTCACAGTACGGTCTTAGATCTCATTGGGAAAAATGAGAAATGGGAAAAACTTCATTAAGTTCTCTAGTTAGAAATAAGTTCTTTGACTTCAGATAAAAGTTTTGAAGTACTAGATGCTGAAGTGGTATTGATCAATGGCTTCACTAGGAATGACGGGCTTCTCTGGCTATCAAAATGTCGAGTTATTTGCATTAATTAAATGAATATATTTCTGCTCGCTATGTCTTTAGCAGTGACATGAACTCATTTGAAAAATAAACACTTTCTTTGCACATTTATTTGTTAATCTTTCAAGTTCATTTCAGGTACTTAACCTGTTGCCTATTTTTCATATTCAAGATGCAATGGAGTTGAGCGACTCGCTCATGCCTAATTTTTGGGTAGTCAAGAGAGAGAATTTCTAAATACATAGAAACTCTGATTTCAGAACTAAGTGGGTTTTAGAACACAATTAATTTTACAGTTTAAAGTAATTCTGCTGAATTTAAATTATATCATAGAGAAAAAGAAAAAATCTTCAAAATACAGAACATGTTTTAGCATTCATTTAAGAAAACCCCCCACAACTAACAAACACAAAACCAGAAAAACAAAAATAGGCAACAATTTGCTTCTTCCTTCCTTTTAAAGACATTTCTAATTTAAAATTGACCTTATTTGGAGTGGTTAAGATCAAATAACCTCTATTGGTAATTTCCAATCAAATCCATGCAAAGATTGTATGATTTACATGTGCTAAGGCTGAATATTTCCACAAAATATATCAACCTGTGTGCAATTTATGAATAAAAACCTATCTTAATTAACTGTTAAAATACACCAAATATTTGAATAAATTAAAAAATAAAATTGTAGCACACAAGGGGATACCAGAAGATGCATATTCATGAACCTGAGATAATGGCCTGAAAGTTATTAAAATACTGATGCCAATATTTGTCTGATTTAAAATATGAAGAATCATTTCGATACTTTCGTAGGGCAAAAATAATAGTTTAAATAGAAAATTGTTGTGCTGGTTAGATCTCTCTGTATCATATTTATCATACTGGTCTAAATCATGGAAGATAGTTGTAATTTTCTATTTCAGCATACTTTTACATATTCAGAAAACAAAACAACACAGGTGAATTCCAAATTCTTTGTTCTAACTAAGTGAGATAGAGA
Organism: Pseudopodoces humilis; assembly: GCF_049639895.1. Lineage (NCBI taxonomy): Eukaryota > Metazoa > Chordata > Aves > Passeriformes > Paridae > Pseudopodoces > Pseudopodoces humilis. Next base: position 83,329,823 of record NC_142201.1, on the reverse strand, counting down.
AAATTTGCAAAAATCTTTAAGAAAGCTAACTGGAAACTGAATGTGTCCTCATTCCCAAATTAGTCATACTGGAAAACACTGGAACGCTGCATCTCCAACCCACTATTTTGTTCCTGTTTCTTCTTCAGATGAAGCTACCAAGAACTTGACTTCACATAGCAGCGAAAGGGTTGAGAATGAACTCTGAACACATAACCTGAACTCTGAAGAGTGAGCAAATAAAATTATGTTTAAAAGAATGAGAAAAACCCATCAAGAAAAGCCAAAATCCCTGCAATACCCAAGGCTCAAATATTCAGTTTCCCAGTTGCTAATGTCACATTTTTGAGCAAACACATTATACTGCATGTTTAGTGTGATGTTGTTCACTTCTGATAAGGTTTCCTCTCTGAAGACCAGAGCATAAAGTCTTCAGCCAAAGCAGGGCAAAGATTACCAATATCTGCTACAAAATTCTTCTGGAAGCAACAGGTCCTTGATCCCTCAAGGACTGCTATTGGCAACACTTCATTTGCTAGGAGAAAAATATAGAATAAGACTGCAACACTTTGCATTATGCTGGAATGAGTTTCATGCACAACAGCCTCCTTCCTAAAGGTACTGATGTGTCAGGTTTGAAATTGCAGTTGTAAGTTTCTAGATTTTACCACATTCTATAGTCACTCTTTGCAATGCCAAACTCATCATTACAAATCAAATACTCTGTGTTTAATATTTGTTTGCATGGAAATTAGCATAAAGATAAAACACCAAGAAAAAAATGGCATGAGGAGGACATGGTCAAACAGGTTTGCTTTGGCTCCGTGAGGCTTAAGACCCCTGAGTTTAACTGTAGTCAATGAAGATCAACATCTCCAAAGGCGTTCAAATGTTCAAAATTAGGCTCCTGCTCTGAAATGTGTCCCATTTCACATAGGAGTCTCCCCCCACCCATTAACTTGAGCAGGACCCATGGGAATATGATGTTATTACGTTTGGGGAATACCACTGAAAGAAGTTATTCAGAAGTCAATAAATATACAATTACAATAACAGTGAAGGCAGTCATTAAAGAGTTATTGCTATTCTGTATTAGGATTACATGACAAAGTTTTGGTACCAGGTGTCTACAGGGGTGGCTTGTGTTGTCAGACAGAGCCAATGTCACCTGGTAGAGGAGAGACTGACCCTGGCCATTATCTATACTCTGATTTGCGTGAAAATAAACCAATCTGAAGAGCTAGAGTGATAAAACAGCTTTGGTGAGCACCTGGTGTCCAGCCAAAGCAAGCTCATCACATACACAAGAGCACAGAGGCTGACAATATTTCTGCATGCCCCAGGCAGAGACTGAAGGCAGCAGTAAGTTTGGTATAGGATGAACTATTCCGCTGGATACAGTAAAAGCATGGCTGTATCTGTGTGGTACTGGGAGTGATTAGGGTCCCAACAAGGAAAATGAGAGCAGTATGCAGTTACACAGCTTAGCTTGTGGGATGCCTTTCATACTGTTTTCCTAAATGGCGTTGATTTTAGTCTTTCCTCCCTCTGTAGGCTCCTAAACCTTCTGATAGCAGCTTTACATACCAACAAACTTGCCCAGACAGTTTTGTCTTTTAGCGCTATGTCCATAATTTTAAAGTGATGCCATCTATAGAGCTTAGAGATGTGTAGCAACGCTGTCAGTGAATTTGAGGTCATGTTTTGCACAGGTAAACGATTTTTTTGTCTATTACATTGTTGAATATTAAGTTAAAATCTCAGTGTAGTCAAATTACGTGAAGTGTTCCTTTTAACTTTTCATGTAGTATCTCTGAAGGATCTTGAAATGCAAAACCAGATCAGAACAAGAAAATTGTAGATTAAATGCATCTCTTTGGATTTACATTTAGTGTCTTTCTTCTGCCCTCTGCAGAAATTAGTTAAGAAGCACTTATCTGATTGTGGAGGATATAAAGGATATTTTTTAGGATAAATAATGTAGAAGTTTATTAGTGACCCAAACAGCACTTGAGAGATAGAAAGTAATACTCAAGAATTTAAATGTAGGGTCTTATTCATGTCATTAAATCCCTAAGTATCACTCCTACTGCTGATTTTAGAAAAAGAGAAAATAATCACTTCATTGGAACCTTTCCAAAAATTCCAAACCTTTCTGCTGTGCAACAGCAAAAGAGAATTCTGTATAAAATCCTTGAGAGAAGTTAAAGGAGATACGTTGCTATCCATTTCAACAACAAACATAAAAGAGAAGTCAACCCAAAGTAGATTGGAGTTAACAACCCAAAAATTGCTGAAAATCATTGGTAAAATTTATAAAACCAGATATTTTTGCTTAATTAAAAAGTGGTTTTTAATTTTTTTAAAAAAAAGTTCATCTGAAAAATAAAAATTAAAACACATGAGAGTCTCAATTAATTTTGTATTCTGTGCCTCAGAAGTTAGAATAGTCCTGTGAGCCCATTCTAGGTACAGCTATGCATTTCAGCAAGAAACGTTTGAAATTAAGAGCTTACTTTACCAGTTTCTGGTACTGCATCAATCACGTCTCCACTTCAGAATCATCAATAGATTAATGTTGTCTGGAGGACTACAGTGTCCTGTAATGACAAGTTATAAATCATAAGAAAAAGGAATCTATCATGTTCAGACAATAATAGCATAAAATAGTCCAAACTAGAATCCAGAACATTGTGTTCATCTGCCATCTCTATGTCTACAAGGCATATATTGCTTGGTATGTTGCATCTACATAAATAATAAGTGGAGAGAAAAATTACATTTTGGTATGGGTAAAAGATTAATATCAAATTTTAAGCTTGACATTAAATTATTGTTATTATTTTTGCTTACAGGATCTAAAGGAAGAGGGATAATTCAATTGACACATTATAATATCCTTTCTTCTCCTGCACTGTAATCTATGAAGATGATTTCTCACTCTTCTATCAGGATATACCTAGCCATAAATAGGAGGGGACTGGATTAAAAAAACCCTAATAATCCAATTTTATTACTTTAAAAGAAAACAGGATGAGCCTGGAAAGAAAAAACAAAAAGAAATAGAGCTCTGCAATGGTTATACGATATAGGGGACTCGTGTTCTTCTCTCTTTGATTCACATCTGACTTCAACATTGGTCATGGACGTAAGTTTTCCAACAGTGAGTGGATTACGCTGGGCTGAAATGCAGCAATTCATGCACACATGTATGTGTAAATTCAGTCCTAGGCTAAAGAAACCTTCTATGAGAATTGACATATTTTATCAGAGGACTTTATTTTAGGTTTTCTTAAAGAGGAAAGTTGTCATAGAGTATTAAAAATTAATCTACTGTTACCAAACCACTAAGAATTCTAACTAAACTTCAAATCTCTCTAAGATTTTCTGAGAACTTTGCATTCACGACAAATATAACAAAGCATTTCTTTTTGGATTTTTTGGAACAGTCACGGGGATAGGGATACCTCCAATCTTTTGATGAATGATCATTGACATTATCAAATTTCCACTGCTTTCAACATATCATTGTCTATCTAGGAGTCTTTAATGTTCTTGGAATAATTCTAAAAACCAAGAATTGTAGAGTCACAGAACATTTTAGGTTGGAGGGGACCTCTGGAGGTCATCAAGTCCAATTTCAGAGCAGGTGCAACCTTAAAATTCTTTCCAAGTTTCTTTCTTTTTCAACACACCACTCTACAGTTTTCATGAATTGTTCATTTATGTTGTGCACATTATTTCATCACAGAGCACACACACTATTTTACTAATTTGAAGGCATCACAGGATTAAGAGAAAAATGAGATCAGGTAAGGAAGCACATACCAGTATATTAGAGACCTAGAAGTAGAATTTCTTTAAGCTTTATATATATAAAAAATTATATTTAGATTTAGATTTAGATTTAGATTTAGATTTATTAATATAATAATATGTATTTAAGCTGAATCATCACTATCTTGGGATTGATGAAAAACTACCCAAGTTCAATTAAAATTTCCCAAATAAGAACTCTTTGTCAAAATAAAGTATATTTTCCCCATATTTCCACCACATGCTTCATGTGATTGGTTGGCTTTCTGGCTTCTTGGCCATACCTTCCTCTTGGTTTATGCTATATAGAGATCCTGTGGTTACTATGCCCCCCATTTGTCTTCAGAACCTTCAATATAAACCCTCAGTTAACGAGGATAAACTTGGGCTCTGTGTCTTCATGAACACTTGTATTCCTTATTTCATATGTTAATAAAACTAGATATATTTCATGTAAATAAAGTTGGGAGGTTTTTTTCTTCCATGTTCTTTTACCATTGTAGAGCATTGGAATGGTCCCAGCTAAGAAGAATTAGGTTTGCAGTGTCTTTTCATATATTATGTAACAGGCAGTTTCTAAATATGTGTGTTTTTTGTCACCTAACATATTCAGACAGCATACTATCTGAAAAAAATAAATTAAAAATGTAGATTATCAGCTTCCAGAAGAAATATTGGAACATTTCAATTACCAGACGTAAAGTGAACTTGGGCCACACCAGAAAGTAGAATCTACATATTGTATTATTTCCCACTGAGTAAAGAGGATATGCACAAAAAAAAGACTTGAAAAATTGTTTTGTACTATTCTAGAAATTATGACTGCTGTCTCTTGTGCAGTGTTCTGACGGTTTGGGAAAAAGCTTATTTTCTTTATTTCCATAATCATTGAAATAACTCTAAGCAAACTGCTGTGCATCGTATCACTGACTTTAATAATTTGCAGGCACTCACAAGGACTAAAAACAGTGCCACACACAGAGAAGACCGGTGATGAATTATGCAAGAGCAAGACCCATATTTCAGCCTGAATGAGGAAAGTAAGAGCCATGTTGGATATTAAGAAAACATATCAGGTTCAAAGGTCTGCAATTAATCTTGTCAGTGCATGAAGCCAGGCTAACCTGTTTGCAGGAACACAACATCTCAGCGCCTTTTCTCTTCTATGAATACACAGCCAACCATGGACAAGTGGCATTTGAATCCATTAATATGATTGGACATAGTTAAGTTCTTGAATATTACACTGCATTCTTAGAAGTATTAAATATTTACATCAGTTCTTCATAAATGTTGTACAGAGAACAGGCAGATAGAATGAATTTCTGTTAGTTACCCCACGTTATATGCAGATAATACAGATATCTCTAGACAAGAATTATATTCTGCTGTCAGTTGGAGCAAAGAAATTTGGTCTGCAGTTGATACCAGTGTCTCTGATTGATAGATAGAAAAGTCAATAAAATACCCATAAGTACATTTTTAAAACAACATTGTCCTTTTTTATACAACCAGTGAAATGTCATAATTGAATACACTTACTTTTAGAACCTGTTAACACTAAGATACATGTAGTGAAATTGACTGAAAATAAATTAAAATAGATTTGTTTCTTTTATTGACCTTGACAAATGTACAAATGCCATAGATGATGATTATGATGATCCTTATACAAAGAAAAAACTATAACAAAGTATGCTGCAAAGGCCACTTCCATTAGAAGGGCTCTCTTTATTGATTGCATGGAGCCTTCCTTGAGAAGTACAACAGTAGGTGCTTTTTAAGAAGATTGATTTTAATGATTAACGAGGCCTCAATTTCCCTTTGATGTTTCACACCACAAGTACTCTGACTGTATATATAAGAGCCTAGTATAAGGTCCTTAATGGGAACAAATAGATACATTCCCACATTCTTTAAAACTTCACATTCTAGTACAAAATAAATTATCACAAAAATATGTCTAAATCTTATCAGATTATAATGTTTCTTTTGAGGCTTTGCTTTCCTTCTGTAATCAAACACAATTTTCAAGTCTTGAAATCATTATCAGAATTCCAAATTTCACAATACATCAAGCTAACCTGTGATGATCTTCTGGACATGACTGGAAGGTGGACTTCTTGTTGTGTCATTTTCCAGTGTCTCAGCACATTTAGAGCTGATTATCTTAAGATGTTCAGATTCCCACATGAAAATATCTACAGTACATTTGATATTTAATCCATATATGCATCCATTGAACCAGTGTAAGCATCTATGCAGACATTAGAAGTCTATGTAAAGTAGAAAAGTAATTTCATATTTTTTTAATTAATCACCAACATGGTGTAATCAGACTTTGCCAGTCCACTAAAATTTCATGAAAAGTTAGCATTTGTGACTGATCCTGCTAATAATCATCACCTCTGAGTAACTTGTAAGTCATCTGAGATAAAATCAGTCATTTTACAGAGATTTCCTATGAGCTCCATCCTTCTGGATTTCCAACCATATAGAACAGATTTCTACTTAAATTTCTCCTCTGCTTTCAAAAAGACTTAAGTGTGAACAAGATCAGAAACTTATGTTCTCAGGTGATATTTTCCCAGCTCTGATAGAGATAATAAATGGAAAAGTGAAAAGGTAATTAGCACTTTTCTAAACTTTTAGAGACAGTTATGAATTGGATTTACTGTCTGTTCCAATTATTAGAGTGAGTCTCAGTTGCAAGAAGATGCATGTACAAATCTTGGAATAATTCCATAATTTTTGGAAGCAATGACGAACCTCATCAGCAATGACACATTTCTATATTAAGATCAGAACTGAACCTTGAGTTGATTCTTCTGCTTGCTCCCACTGATTTCAATGGAAGGCAGTTTCAGCTGTCTTGACACATAGGTCTGGACAGCCAGTAAAAGAGAGAAAAAGCTAAGGACAAGAGCAAAAACTAATTTTGTTTCATAAATCAAATACTTTCTGTTGCATGAACTGGAATCAGTGTGTTTTGAACTGGAAAATGAGAATGAAAGGAAGGAGATGGAACAGTTGAGGGACAACTCGGATCCTTTATATGAAAAGGAATGGAGGGTGTAGTAAAGATTTTTTTCAGCAAATTCATTCATCTGCCAATCACTCCTACCTATAGTAGCACTCTCGAGTTCAAAAAGGAAAACCTGCATTTATAAATTATCCAAATATTAAAGTGGTGTCAAAGACCCTGGTTTTGAGTTCTAAGCTGCCCAAATGTCATTTCATAAAACTCTCTAAGCCTTGAAACCACTTTTTTATTTTGTGGGAAAGGAAAAATTTAAATAACCCAATTTCTTGCTTCCACACACATGTTTAATGCCTTCTGAGTTTTTAAACACAGAAAAATATACTTAATGACCTAAGACAGCAATTCAAACAGTTTTCAATTTTAGCCTGCTCTGTAATGTTTCTTAGCAATTTAGTTGAAGCCTTTTTACCTCATTAATCATTAAATTAATGTATTTTCCTTCGAACTTGGAATCTTTCTGACTCAGTCAATGAGGAATCTAAAAGATGCAGCTGCCTAGCAATGGCAATAAACAGAAGTTATGAAGCACAGAGCTGATTAGTTGCTTAAAAGTACAAGCATTTCCAAGTGAGATTGCCAGATCACCTCTGGTGATCAAAGAGCCCAAACAGCAGGGATAGGATGAGTCTTGATTTAAGGAACTGCAGTTCTGTGACCAGTGCATGAAGCAGACCCTTAGCAGCAACAAGAGAAAATGCTAAATAAGTGTTTAGTGTAACAATGCAAAATAAAAGTGTTAAGCAAAACAATTTTATTTCTGAGAAGAAAAATGGTTCTTTGTCTTGTTTTCACTGCAGCACAGGTGTTCCTCAGAGAGGTGGATATCAAAGTCATCACACGTAAAACAAGCGTTCAAACAGAACAACTGTAAAACGGATGCAGGCACAATTTAAAAGTGTACTGGTTTTGCAGAGTCAATCTGTCACGCTGCTTTTATGCATTTTTATTGAAGCTGAGTAAGCCATAGAATCAAAATCATAAAACCAACTCTATAGATTCCAATATTTTCATTTGTGTTATGAGATTTTTCTAGTTAAAAAGTACCTGGTATAACAAGAAAATTTCTACAGATAACATTCTTTACCATTTTGCCACTTACTCATGTGAATGACTGACTCTTTTAGTCATAGATTTCCTAAGAAAAGAGGATAAATGAGAATCCAGAGCTAAGAGGATGTGACATCAGCTTCCAAAGTCCTTGTGGAACTTTGTTAGTTAAGAATATATAAAATTTGGAGCCAGACACCTCTGTAAGACTTTTATATTCAGAAGAGTGTTATATACTAAACCTTTTTTACTCACAGAAATAATTCTTTAACCAAAATGATGATAGGAAAAATGACATATTAAAAAATAAATTCTATGTTATGATTCTCCCCTGACAAATTATCTTCCTATTTCCAACTCTTCATTGTAAACCAGGAGATATAAAAAAAAAGAATCTCCATAGATACAGACAAAAATATCTCAATTTCTTAAACAATGCTTAATTATGATATTTCCTTCTCTTATCAGATTTAGGAGTTTCTGGGCCACTGATTAAAGCTTTACATAAAGGATATGAAGTAGTATTTATAATTTAATATTATTGTAAGCACTCTTTGAAATCACAGCTCCTTTCTGCCAGGCACTGAGCAAACACACAGGTGGAGAGACTTCCTGACCCAGAAATCATATACTTCACATCAAAGGAGAAATAAGAGCAATAATACATAATGGTATGATTATTGCCATATAGTAACTCAGCCGTGGAGCAGAAATAAAAAACATTTGGATCAGATCAGGTCATAGGACCTGATATACCCTCCTAAGACTTGCAGTAAAGGACATATACTAGAAAACAGTCTATACACCAATACTTCTCTACACAGTCATCCAAGCTTCTGCGTCCCACTGGTTTCCTGAGACGCAGGTGGTGTCTTTGTGCTTAATATTCCTGGATTAATTCTTTTATCCAATAAATTAGTTCAAATGAATTACTCTAAAGACTATGTAACCTTTAGAAATGCACGTTCCTTGATACCTGGATGAGCTAGCCAACACTGCTGCAGATATGAGTGCCACATCACCCTGGGATTTAAGTATCTCAAAGAGTGTGGAACAGGACTGACTGCTGGGATCTTATGATTTTTCCTTTCCTTCAAGTGCCTGAATTCCTCGTCACTATGTTATGCAAAGCACCTCCTTGGTAGTATTTGATGTGATTAAGCAGTCAAGGATTACACTTGTACTACAGCTGGTATTGAACATTTTAAAGGTTATATCTATTTAAAGAATATCTGGAATATACAGTCTATACAACTGCACAACTAATTTAGATTTCAGTAAGTAAGGGTTTGCCAGGATGTTACAGGGATGATTAAGCACCTTAATACAAATGCCATGCCACTTTCACTTTCTGTCAAATCACCATGGGCCATACTTTAAAGAAAATCAGGCAGATGGCTGCATGGTCAACAAAGATGGGACAAAACACTTCTACTAGATACTTGCAGTTTACCATGTGCTAGAGTTTATCCATCTGTAGAACAAACCACCTGCCAGTTGTTTGAGTAATACGACTGGGTAAGCATTGCTAAGTACCCTGTAATAACAATAGTACTGCCGGGAAAAGAGCTGTATACAAGGTATGCACACTGATGGCTTTTGCAGACAAAAAATGCAAATTAAGGCTCATAAGAATGCAATCTTACCCTGCCAAAATATTTATTCATGGCAGGCATTATCTGCACAATTCAGAAACACATACACCACTCCATATCACAAACTGCTGACAAGATGTAAAAAAGGCAATAACACTCTAACGTCTATTCGTTACTCTGCTGAGGTAGAAGTACATGCATGCATTTTCAAAACTAGTTAGAGAGCTGATTGTCAGCAATTCATTCCCTAACACTTCTGCTGCAGATCCTTCATTCACTTAGCCCCAGAGCCATCAGCATTTGGAAGCAAATGTGGAAAGAAATCCTTGCAGCAAGAAATGAAGCAGACATCATACACAGTTATGTGTCCACTGTTAGGCTGATATCTGACTGGAAAGATCAGCTGTCCTGAAATTTTAAATAACCTTGTGACATTAGTTCATTGTCCCTTTTCTATTAAAAATTAGGTGTCCATACAAGGCTTTAAAAATCCTCCTAATTCCTCTTTTTGAGGTAATATGTTTGGATGCACATTAAAATTTGAAGCACATGAACTGTTTCTGTTTGTATTATTAAATTCTGTATCTATATCCATAAAAGAAGTAGTATTTTTATTTCACATTATTTATCACAATCTTTCAGCATTGATATTTGTTGTTATGCAATACCTCAGTGAAGTGTATCCAAGGGATATTTTGGAATAGGTAGTGTCATTATTAACAATAGGTAGTGACATTATTAACTTCCTCTCAAGGGAAAACAAGGTCCACAGGCCTGAGCAGGCAAAGCACTGATGCCTTTTTCTGAGATCATCGTTACTTTTAGTGTCCTCTTGAGATGCTATTTCCCAGGGAAAGGCCTAAGGTCCTTGTGCTGGAGTATACAAATGTCAAATATTCTTTTAAATAGGTGTTTTCAGCACTCACAACACATGCAAGTATAAATGGACTGATACTCAGTGATCATGGCACTTCTACGTATTTCTTTTCAGATTACATTGATACTAAGAAGAACACCTCCTATCTCTGTCTACTCTTTCACAGAATCAGAGAATCACAGAATGGGTAAGGCTAGAAAGGACTGCAGTGGTCCAACCTCCCTGTGCAAGCAGAGTCATGCTCAAGAACATTGCACAGGATTGTGTCTTGGTAGTTCATAGATTATATTCAGTGAGGGAGACTATACAACCTCTCCAGGTAATCTGTTCTGGTCTCCCATCACCCAAATAGCAAAGTTCTTCCTCGTGTTCAGGTGGAATCTCCCATGCATCAGTTTCTGCCTATTGCTTCTTGTCCTAGTGCTTGGCACCACCAAGAGCCTGGCTTCATCCTCCTGACACCCTCCCTTCAGTCTCTTTTTAGGCTGAACAAACCCAACTTTGTCAGCCTTTCTTTGTGAGAGAATTGCTCCAGTCCCTTAAATATCTTTGTCACCTTCTGTTGGACCTGCTCCAGGAGCTCCATGTCTCTCTTGTACTGAGGAGCCCAGACCTGGACACAGCACTTCACATGTGGCCTCACCAGAGCCGAGTACGATCACCACCCTTGACCTGCTGATAATGCACCCTAGGATACCACTGGCCTTCTTGGCCACAGGGACACACTGCTGGCTCATGGACAGCCTGTTGTTCACCAGGGCCCCAGATCCTTCTCTGCAGAGCTGCTTTCCAGCAGGTCACCCCCTGCCTGTATTGCTGTGTGGGTTTATTTTTCCCCAGGTGCAGGACCCTGCATTTGCCTTTGTTGAATTTCAGAAGGTTCCTCTCTGCCCATTTCTCCAACCCATCGACAGAAGGTTCTGAAGGGCTACACAGCCCTCTGGGGTATTGTCCATCGCTCAAAGCTTTGTGCCATCAGCAAATTTCCAGAGGAGACATTCTTTCCTTAGAGTAAGAAAGACTGTGGACAGAAGAATGTCCATGAGAGTTGTACGGGTAAAAGCTGAATTCTTCTATGTCAGTTTGCATAACAGATGTTGAGGTTTCTCTAGTGACATCAAATCAAACACAGTGCATAGAAGTTCATTTCTATCTGCATTCCAATATCTTTGCTAGGTACAGATGCCCTGTGCAAAAAATGAGCGCTGTTCAGCTGCCAAAAGCAGGCACAACATGTTCAATGGAATCTTGAGAAGCATAAGAATAAATAAAGATCCTTGTCCATGCATACAGAAACCTCATTATTTTTCTTATTATTAACCCTGCCCACTCTTACAGAGAGAACTCTTAGCTTTAAATCTCTACAAGAGGTTTTGTTTCTAAACCTTATTATATATTTTTCATCACCAGACTCAAAGTCCCCAGTTAAGATGTCATGTTTTAAAACTATGCTGATGATTTTCCTCATCTCTCTCAATTCAGTGATAGAGAAGTAAAGCCTTGATTGCATTGCTACGTTTATTGCAGGGCAGAGGGTTCTGAGGCACAGGAAAGGTACAGCCTGCTTCTTTTCCTTCCAGTATTGTGTACCTTTCCTGCCAAACTGCGAAAGCAGGATTACAGAGCAGCTAGATCTCTTAATGAAAAGCTCTCTGCATTTTCATTCTATACATTTCTGTTAGCAGATGTTTGGATTGCTACATTTTATGCTGTGCAAATCAAACCACAACAAACAGGTCTCGAATAGAATTACAAGTTCTGCAGCCCTTCTGGAGGGGCCTTTAGTTTCCAGCAATTTCCATACTTGTTAACTCTACCTCATAATAACAGATTCCTCCAAATATAAACAGAATTACCCAATATTGATCTGTTGCTTGCCGAACTCTAGCTCAGGTCAGACTGGAAGAGCAGAGCTCATATTCACCAAAATGGGGAGGGAGGTCTTAAAATGCAATAATTCTAGTTTGTTGAAGTAATATTATACTTGCATTAGAGACAGAGCAGGAGTCTGAAAAAATAGGATAAAAAAACCTGGAGCCTCATACAAAACAGGGACACAGGGTCAAGGGTTGAAAATTTTTATGTTTAAAATTTTATGCATTTGAGATGCTGGAACAAACCATCTGTTTTTGCAACTTAAAGAAATTAATATTGTGTGATTCTCCAATAAAACTATCTCATACATAATGAACAGAGAAGCACCTCGGTGAGCATCTCATTTTTACTTTAGTATCTCTCTTGTTGAAAAAAATGGAATTTAATTTGCATTGGAAATGGGTGTCATTTGCTTGGGCTGGTGCTGGACCTTGTGGATTCCAGGATGGCTCTTATGTCTAGTCTGAAATCATGTTTTTATACATTTACAGTGTTTACCTCTGCAAGACATGAACAAAATGTGCTTGTGCTCTGGAGTTTGTTTAACTCCAGGAATGTGTAGGTGAAAGCAGGGAATACAAAGAATGAAAATTTGCATAAAGAGAAAAGGGTTGGAAGTGAAGGTGAGAACCAAGACTGCATTCACAGAATATGATATGCCCACCAGGTCATATGTCCAGGTCAGACTTGCCATGTGTCATCTGAGCCCAAACAGAATTTCCCTCAAGGAAAATTTCATCTATGTCCCAAATGGGAGGTTCCAAAATAAACTATTCCACAAGTGAGGTAAGGATCTACAGTAGAAGGGATTGTTGTACCTTACAAGTTTCTTTCTAAAACCAGTTGAAGACGTGGTATGCTGAAATATGAGTTTGGGGAAAAAAAAAATAAGCAAACAACAGCAGCAACAACAAAAGTCAATCTTCTTTTTCCCAATTAAAGGTAATAAATTAAAAAAAAATAAAAATTAAAATGGCAATTGCTAATATTTATGGCAAATGAAGAGAGGAGACTAAGAAAAATTTCTGAGGCTTGAGGCATCTATTTTGCTTTTGCCTTAAAGTTTGGAAAAACAATAGGACACAATTATTTAGTACTCAAAACACTTTTATGAATAGATAACATGTAGGCAAAAAAAGAAAGCACAGTGGAAAAGAAGTTTTGAGCCAAAAGGAAGCTTAACAGAAGGAGCAGTAGTCTGTCTTCCTCACCAGTACAGGAGGACCCTCTGCACAATGAACTGGGGAAAACGAGGTAGCAGCTAGTAAGTAGCAGCAGTTTAGCTTAATTTGGGAAAACAGGAAGATTGTCATGAATGCCTCTGCAGCTTTTGCTTGAGGTGTTTTAAGCAGACAGTGTCTCCATGTTGGAAACATGGAGAGACATAATTGAAGCAGGTAGGAAGAGATGCAGCATTTGCTCATATGTCTGAAGACACTCTGGGGGCCAACACCAAGAATAACATCCAATTTGTATGACAGAAAAGCCAATCACAGCTGAAAGTTAATAGGAAAAGGCTGAAGTCATGATGGCTATAGGTATCTGGATGTACCACTTTGGGGTCTTTGGGTGGGTATTTCTATACACACAAAGAAAAACAAACAAGAACAAACAAAAACAAACACATGAACAAAACCCAAACCAAAGCAAAAAAACCCAAAAACAATCCCTCACCAAAAACACCAAAAAAACCTCACAAGCAACCTTAAAAAAAACAGAACCAAAGGAAAGAAAAAAATAAAGAAAAAAAAGGAGCTGAGGGAGAGGTTTTGTACTTATCCAACAAAATTCATCAGATTGTTCATGTAGTTTCTGAAGCTTTAGTCCAAGATGAATACCAGTCTTTCAAACAATGTCTAGGCATGTTCTGAGCCAGGAACATTTGGGAATCTCCGGCAAAGGCTACAGAGCCCCACTGTCACCCTGTAACGACACCCCAGGAGCTGTACCTGGACATAGAATCCATCCAATAAGTACTCCTGGATCCTCACTCTCCTAGGATACCTCAGCCCTAGAGACACACACACACACACACACACTTATAAACCCAGCACAGTTTGGTAAGTAAAGGTGAAAAGGATATGTTTTACGTATATGATAAAAAGCGGAATGAGATTCTAAGTCATAAATGTCAGCTAAGTGGGGGGGTGTGTGAGGGGAAAGGTAGATAATATGAATATGAGCATCTAAATTAGTTTCAGACTCAGCTGCTATTAAGATTCTTCAAGAAAGTAAAGTATTTAAGATAATGAAAAACATATTGCAAATGTTCTTAGTTTCATTTGTTTACTGCTTTCACAAACTACTTCAAGAAACTCATTAATGGAAACTAATTGGAACAGGTTCTGTGTTCATGTCCAGTTTCTTTTATAATTGCTGAAGTCACTGATTTGCCATGAAACAGCTCCTATTTAATCTGTCTGATTAAAAAGGGCACTTTCTCTTGCTGTACTCATTCAAGTGGAAATGAATTGTTCACTGTCATGCACCAGGCTGTTCCCTTCATTTTATAAACCAAAGGATTAGGCAAATTTAGTCAAGGAGTCTTGAGGACTCTTCCCTCCCTCTATTCCATTCCTATCATGAGGTGAAACACTGCACTGATTATGAGACCTCTTTTTAATTTTTTGATTACATGAATTAATTGGACTTCCAGACTGGACTAAATTAATCTTCAGTAAATTATTTTCACGTAACTATGTTCCTTATTTGAAAGTAACATGAAAATTCCTTCGTCCTAAAGAAAAGCTCAGTACAGAGTGCAAAAAAGTGTTTCATTCAATCCATCTTTCAGGGTGAAAATGTGTGGGCTTGGAAAGGTTTGGTGAGGGAAGGTGCGGGAAGGTGCGGAAAGGGAAGGTGCGGGAAGGTGCGGGAAGGGAAGGGAAGGTGCGGGAAGGTGCGGGAAGGTGCGGGAAGGGAAGGGAAGGGAAGGGAAGGGAAGGGAAGGGAAGGGAAGGGAAGGGAAGGGAAGGGAAGGGAAGGGAAGGGAAGGGAAGGTGCGGGAAGGTGCGGGAAGGTGCGGGAAGGTGCGGGAAGGTGCGGGAAGGGAAGGTGCGGGAAGGTGCGGGAAGGTGCGGGAAGGTGCGGGAAGGTGCGGGAAGGTGCGGGAAGGTGCGGGAAGGTGCGGGAAGGTGCGGGAAGGTGCGGGAAGGGAAGGTGCGGGAAGGTGCGGGAAGGTGCGGGAAGGTGCGGGAAGGTGCGGGAAGGTGCGGGAAGGTGCGGGAAGGTGCGGGAAGGGAAGGGAAGGGAAGGGAAGGGAAGGGAAGGGAAGGGAAGGGAAGGGAAGGGAAGGGAAGGGAAGGGAAGGGAAGGGAAGGGAAGGGAAGGGAAGGGAAGGGAAGGGAAGGGAAGGGAAGGGAAGGGAAGGGAAGGGAAGGGAAGGGAAGGGAAGGGAAGGGAAGGGAAGGGAAGGGAAGGGAAGGGAAGGGAAGGGAAGGGAAGGGAAGGGAAGGGAAGGGAAGGGAAGGGAAGGGAAATTAATTTTTATTTGTCTTAAAGACCAAAGGAAAAACAGTCAGTGGAACAGCAAATCTGTAACCACATTTATGTGTCACAAAAGAAATAGACTTTATTTTTTTGCTTACTTGTTTTGTTTTCCCTACTAAAGACCTCCGAAAGGTCTCCATACTGATAAATTAACAGATTTGTTTTTCTAGGAAAGAGGCATATTCTACACTGTCTAGAATGGAAACGTTCTCCATCCCAAAGAAGAAGCCATGATTTCTGCACCTAAAAATGACAGTAGGTCCATGAAGTGCAGACATTTCCACAAACAGCTAGGAGTACATGCAAAACACGCACAATATACTTTTCAGAGATGAGTTGCTTGTTGCGGAGATGGGGGACCTACCATTTAATATGGTAAGTATCAATTACAAAGGTGTGAATGTTCTTTTTGGCAGAATGCCTTAGCCCCAGTGTGATCTGATAAATCACCTGCTCACCTTAAAATAAAAGGCCTCATCTTAATGTTAAAGACTCAATTTACTCCAGAGTATAAAGAGTATTTAGAATATCACCTCTCCTCTTTCAAGCAGCTTATCAGTATCCTAACACTGACTTCTGGAGACAAGAAGCCTGCAATATTAAAGCTGACTCATTTTTGATCATGACTAAAATTTAATCTTTCCAAGAACTGAATTTCCTTGCAAAGGCATTTCAGGTGTGACCACGCTGCTCCTTGAAAAGTTTATCATGCAAATGCATCTTCCATGACTTTATCCAATCAGAGTTTATTTGTAATGTTAGGCTATAAAGAGTGGACCTTATACTCACTCCAAAACATGGTTTTTCTCCTGTGCTGGATTTGTATGGCCAAGCTTTGTCAGTGAAGAGGCTACAGGGGGAGCTTCTGTGAAAAGCTGCCAGAAGCTTCCTCCATGTTCAGCACAGCCAATCCCTGGCAGCTCCAAAGATGGATGTGCTGCTGGTCAAGTATGAGGCAATTAGAAATGGTGGTAACATATTTGAGAAGAAGAAAAAAAATGTTATTGCACGGTTGCAATTGTGGCCAGAGAAGGGCGGGGTGAGAACATGTGAGAGGAAGAACTCTGCAAACACCCAGGTCAGTGGAGAAGGAGGGTGAGGAGACACTCCAGGTGCTGGAGCTGGAATTCCTCTGCAGCCAGTGGTGAAGACCATGGTGAGGCAGATGTGTCCCTGCTGCCCACTGAGGACCACAGGGATGCATATATTCACCTGCAGCCTGTGGAGGAGACCCACAGCAGAGCAGGGGAATGCCTGGAGGAGGCTGTGATCTTGTGGGAGACCCATGGAGAGAGGGGCCCATGCACTGGAACTCCTTGAAGGACTGCACCCTATGGAAGAGTGACCCATGCTGCAGCAGTCTGGGGAGGATTGCTGCCTTTGCAATGGACTCATGTTGAAAAAGTTCATGGAGAACTAACTCCCATGGAAGGGACCCAGCAGGGAAACAGGAGAAGGACTCCCCTCCCTGAGCAGCAGGCAAAATAACAAGTGTTGAACTGATCCCCATTCCCTGTCTCCCTGTGCCACTGGGGAGGAGGTGGAGCTGAGAAGGGAGGGATGGGAGGAAGGCATTTCCAGGGTTTTCCTTTAGTTCTCATCATCCTGCTCTGATTTTGTCAACAATAAATTAAATTAATTTCTCTTTTAGATATATTAATAAGAATAATGCTAATATTTATAGCCTTTTTTGCTATGAAATGATGGTGTTTTATGAGTCAGTCTCCCAAACCTTATCTGAACTCATCCACCCTTTGTTATATTTTCTCTCCCCTGTCAAGCTGCAGAGGAGAGGGAGACAGAGCCTTTGGTGGGTGCCTGGGTTAAACCACTACAGTCTTTTTGGTACTTTGGCCAGGAAACCAGCCTGGATCAACTGCTTGGAAGACAGCTGTACTCACCATTATAACACCAAAGCAGAAGGAGGGAACCTTCAAAGCTTTTAAACCCACAGAAAGAAACCATGCCCCAATGCAATCCAAACCAAGGTTTGCAAAATTAGCAGACAGCTGTGATAGTGTATAACTTAAAGGGCAGGGGTGCTATCTAATTCCTTAGTTGCATGAAGAACTTCTGAAAGGGCCCTTTCTGCTCTCCCTTGAGGGTAATAAAGCTGAGTGAGTTTTCGGTAATATGCCAGTGGGCTATGGTTTGTGTTGCACTGAATCTCTCTTGCACATTTTATCTGTTCTTAGGGCAAAATTGACTCTTAGACCTTCTGTAATTTCACCAAAATCAATTGGGTTGCCTGATGAACAATTCAGAGCTGAATTTAAGCCTCTGAGACACAAGTGATCCCTAACTAATTAACCTACAAACATTATTGTGCATTGACAGTTTGCCAAGGTACAGTCTGTACTGAAGACCCAAATCCATCAACACTTATGAAGTTTTCTTTTCCTTGGGTTAAAATAGTACTCTCAGGTACAAGCTTTCTCCTAAATCAGTGCTGAAGTGAACCAGCATACACCACTGAAAAGCAAACCTCTATGCCATAAAACATCTGATGGCAGAAAGTTGACTGCCAGAGCAGTTAATAAATGAGAGTTGCAGCTTCATTTTCCGTGGTACAGTTAATAATACTCAATAATGGCAAATATGAGAGAGCTGCTATTCCAAAAACAACACTTAGCAGGAGGGGTTTTGTGTTTGCAATACTGCAGTGCCCTGAAGCTTGAACAGCTTTTGCCCTCCTAAAGATTTGTTATCATTTCTAAAAGGACTGTCATGGTTTAACCCCAGCCAGCAACCAAGACCCAGGCAGCTGCTCAGTGAAAGAGAGGAAGTAATCAGAAGGGTAAATGCTAGAAAACTCGTGGCTTGAAATAATGATTGTTTAATAGCAAAAGTAAAAGCTGTATACACAAGCAAAGCAAAACAAGGAATTAATTCACTGCTTCCTGTGGCCAGGCAGGTGTTCAGTCATCTCTAGGAGAGTAGAGCTCCATCCCAATTAACTATTACTTGGGAAGACACATGCCATCCCTCCAAGCATCCCAACTTCTTCCTTCCCTCCACTTTATACAGAGAATGATGTCATAAAAGGGTCTGAGATATCCCTTTGATCTGTTTGGGTCATGTGTCCTGGCTGTGTCTCCTCCCAGCTTCCTTGCCATGTGGCAGTAAGGAAAACAGAAATGGCCTTGGCCCTGTATAATCCCTGCCCAGGAATAACAAAAAGATCTCTATGTTGTCAGCCCTGTGTTCAGCACAAATCTAAAACACAGACTCATTACCAGCTACTGTGAAGAAAACTAACTCTACCCTAGCCTAAACCAGCACCCTGCCTTATCTCTGCACATGCACAATATTTAGCAGTAAGGCAGTGAAGAGTATTATACATTCCCAGACACATCTGCTAACATTGATCACCCCATTCATGAGACCAGTGAAACCTCATCAGAAATCTCAGCAACTTGAGGTAGGATCACTGACAACATCAGTCAAAGGCAATACTGCTGCAGAAAGCATATTCATAGGCAAAACCTCACTTCGAAAAAGGATCCCTTTTGTCACCCTTATGAACTGAAAAGGTGTTTAAAAAGTAGAGGAGAAAAGGAAACATCACTTCCAAAATAATGAAAGTAGACATGTAGTATGGCACATAGTATGAGGCAAAAGGCACTTCCTCGGTAAAAGTCTTTCCAGTGACTGTTCTTTTCAAATGGTGTGAAAATAATAGCTGTGAAACACTAGGCTTCTTGCAATATTGATAATTCTTCTTTATATGAAGACCTCACTTCTTTTAAATTACTACATACTCGTTTTCCAACAAAAAAATCCACTTCTGAGTACTACTCACTCTGACTCTTCGAGCAATTTCCATCACTTACTTCTTTTCTGTTTTGACTCTGCTGCTCAAAACAGAACTATTATATTTTAATTGAATGAGATGAGGATACCATTTGCAGCTGTTAAATATTCTGTAAATGCTCAGTATGAAAGTCACCCATAACCTATGTTTCTGGTATATTTGTTTTCTCAAGTTGTCTTTTGGTATGAACAATGCAAAATTATTTCTCTTTTTCTATTCAGAAACTTTGATCAAAATCCAAAACTTGTAAATATCTGATAGTGATCATTATTTTTTGTTTGCTTGATTTTTTTTATTTTCTTCATAAATTACAGTTTACTAAAAGTTCTCTTGCTTCTCAGCACTGATTTTTTTACAAACAAGCAAAAAAGCCATTCTGATTTAAACCCTGACTTAATATGTACCCTATGTCACACATCATGTCAAATCAGCCTAAAAAATCTATCCTTTTTCTTTTTTTTTCTTTTTTTTTTTTAAGGAAAGATAGGGACAATGAGGATAGAAGATATATGAATGGTTATTCCAATTCAGTCATAATGTTATGGTTCAGAGCTTGTCCAGCTGTATTTTGCTTATTATTTACAGTAAGAAGACTGCCAGAGCATAGACAGAAAACAAAGGAGTAGTTTGTTTGGGTTTGATTTTTTAACATGATTTTTAAAACTGGTAACTGTTTTGGTAAGGCCTGAAAGTGGACAATTTTAGAGCTCAGTTTGTACTACTGAAACTAGTTTGGATTTTGATACTGAAAATAGTAGATTAAAATTATTTCATCTTCTCTGATCATTACACTGATAAACAGAACTTATTTTATTATTCATCTACACCTGTCTTACATGCCTAACCTTGAAGTAATCTGCCTGTGTCCAGCTTTTCTGATGCAACAGTCCCCCTAACACCAAATATAGTTATTTTTAATATTTATACAAATTCCACTGTGAGTTAACATGTTTTGCCCCCAGGTTTGAAAAGGGGAACTAAGAAAAAAAATAAAACAAACAATTATAATCAGGATAAGTTTGTTAATACAAATGTACAATAGTATTAAATTCAAATAAAATATTTACTGAGGATAAGCAATATTTTTGGTACACTATGCAATTTACATTTCAAGTAGGAACAACTAATCTTCCACACATTCTGGTTTCTAATAATGAAACACACACACACACACTCCAATGGAAGAGAACAGAGTCTTCATTAGGAAACTATTTAAAAATAAATGTGTGAATATAAATGATCTATTTGTATCCAAGCTCCAGCAGATTGAAAATGAAAGCCAAAAAGCAAGATGGCGTTGAACAATATTGCTTTTGAGAGCTGATTTATGTTGGGTTGTGGTACTTGAGTTATCCCCAGCTTATGAGTCCTGCATAACAGCAACAATATCAGTCTAACAGCAATGAAGATTTCTGCTTACTTAAATGGCTACTTACTTAATTTTCTAACAGTGCTGCAGATACCAATTAAACACAAGTGCACATTAACTGCTATATGGATGCCATTAGTTCTTCTTTTCCAGTTGGTAGCTCAAGACAGATAGCCAGGCTGCTCTTATAAAGATTACTGTGTGAGTACATGATTTTTAGGCTTCTGACAATTTGGAGCAAGTGAGAATAAAATTATTTCAATTGGTGTAAACATATGGTAAACTGATATACATATTTTACACCAAATATAAAAATAAAGAATCTCACATAGACCAATATATTTTTGTATGAGCAGAGTTGCTTTTTGACCTGAGTAGTGCCTTCAATTTAGGGGGAAAAAAACCCATAAAACATAAAAAAAAATCTCTGATAAAATTTAACATTTTTGAACTCATGGTTTCGTTTCAAGTATGAAAATAGAGATGCCTATTTCTATCCAGTTATTTTTTTTTCTTTTCCCTTGACTTTGCATTAATAAAAATACAGAATAACTGAATGTTTTGGGTTTTAAAGATCATCTAGTCAAATCTAGACAGAGACATGGACAGAGACATCTTCCACTACAACTTGTACTACTATAACAGAAAATTAAAAATATTTTAGAATCATCAAGCCAAATATTTCAATGAAATTCCCCAGTACAGTATGTCTCCAGCTCTAGTCACAAAACATACACATACATATACATATGCACACTCATATATTTTACATCTATTTATACATATATTTTTAGCACATATATTTATGCTGCGAGTTTCTCTTATAAAATTTAATACAATCTGGGTTTCTACATCTAAAAAAATGCTACTTTTAGTTTCTCTTCTTTTGTTTGAATAGAGTACAAAACCAGGGGTTTGCTGGTGCACATACACGGCAAGGGTCCAGGACCCAACAGTTCATAATACTTTATTTGCCAAATTAATTATTCCTTCTCCAAGGAATGAAATACAGGCTGGGTGGAGAACAGATTGAGTGCAGCCCTGAGGAGAACAACTTGAGGGTCTTGGCTGATGAGAATCTAAACCTAACCCATCAATGTGCATTTACAGCCCTGAAACCCTGCATCAAGAGCATGGCCAGAAGAGGATGTGATTCTACCCCTGTACTCTTGTCTCATAAGACTCCTCCCGGAGTACTGTGTTCAGGTCTGGGGCCCCCAATGCAACAAATATGTGGACCTGCTGGAGTGAGTCCAGAACAGGCCATGAGGGTGCTCAGAGGGCTGGATCACCTCTGACAGTCAAGACTGTCCCACCCGGAGAAGAGAAGGCTTCAGAGAGACCTCATCACACACTCCAGAACCTAAAGGGGCTGAAGGAGATCTGGAGAGGAACTTTGGCAAGGGTAGGAAGTGATGGGACAAGAACTAATGACTTTAAGTGAAAGAGAGTAGGCTTAAATTAGATATTAAGAATAAATTCTTTACTATGACAATGGTGAGGTGCTGGCACAGATTGCCCAGAGAAATTGTGATCATCCCATACCTGGAAGTGTTCAAGGCCAGTAGGATTGTGTTTTGAGTAATCTGGTCTATTGGGAGGTGTCTGCCCATAACAGAGAGGTTAGAACTAAATGATCTTTAAGGGCTGTTCCAACCCAAAGCAGTCCATGGTTCTGTGATTCCATTATTTAGTGATTCTATGATTCTACCCAATGAGATTGCCCCAAGCAATTTCCTTTTGGATTCTTTAGGAAAAAAAGGCAGCTAAACTGAACTATTGATGATACAGTGCAAAGTTTTATTGTTTTATTTATTCAATCCATATTCAAAATGCTGCAATCTACCCAGGGTCTACAGTAGTTTAAGGGAGAGACTGCTCCTGTATGGCGCTGGTCCAGCTGTGTATCTGAGGACTTCCACAATCATAGATGCGAGCCTCTAACCTCTAGGCTTATGGTCAGCTTCCAAATATGGCCTTGGCTCTAAGGGTAGCCTGAAGTGGACAACATTGACATTTTTCTTATGTAATAGTAAATTCGATTTTTGTTTATTTGGACAAGCTTATGGAAGTTCTCCTAGCCTTGATTTAAAATTATCTCCCTCAATTATCTGCAGACAATGATTAAAATCACTGCTTGCTTATTTTGGCCAATATTTTGTATGTATTCATTCATTTTGCAAATGCAAAAGCTGCTAGATCTTTAACAAACATTTCCAATTTAAACTCTTTAGCATTCTGACTAGTACAGGTAATAAGAAAGGAAGATGTATAGGCTTCCATTTCAACTCAGTGGAAAAATCTGAGGTTTATGGGGAAAAAGTAGCATTCCAATTTTTTTTCTTGCTTTTGGTATAAAATAAAATTTTTATAGAATAAAAATAAAAAAATAAAAAAATAAAAAAGACGTTTCCCTTAGCCAGAACTGGCTATTCTGTCCCGAGTATGTATTATTCAAGTTTTGTGCACTGAAGTCTACAAAGTTCTGAAAGTTCTGTGAATAACAAAATCCTACTGGAAAGAGCTGCTGTAAAATGCAGAATGCTTAGCACCATCAAACCAACACATTTTCAAATCCATCTGTATGTAGTCCATGGTACTTTGGTACTTTTGACACTACAAGTAGTTTTCCCTTATGGAGATAGAGCTACAGTAAACAGTTTATTGAAAGAGCTTTTTACTTTTTTTTCCCCAATGTACAGATAAATGCCTAACATTTGCTGCCAATTAAAATAATAAACAAACAGTATAAACTGCATAGATTAGAAAAGAGTATAATTGCCCTTTTTAGTCATATAAATAAGTGGTTGTCTTGCTACAGGGAAGAAATAAACTAGGCAGGAAGAGACAAACTAGACTGGAATTCATTTTCACCTCCCAATGTGAAATCTTTTATTGTTTTTTCTGTGCTACAATGGTGGAATATAAAGCCTAAGTCTCAACAAAGCAATAATGCTGCATTGATGTGTTCCCAGTATCAAAGCCATAGGCAAGCAACACTACTTACTGTCGGGCCCCAATTCAAGGCTCCTTACAGCCCTCTGGGCATATCCAGACTAAATAGCTTTGAAAGGGGGAGCAGCACATTAGCAGTCCCTCAGAGACAATCTGAGTAGAGTTACTGCATAAAACCTGCAATTTAAATTATGTTAATAGTGCTGAAAGCTGCAAAGAAATTATTTATCAGAACCAGTGCAAGACTCTAGAGTTTATGCATTTTTTACACGGTACTTCCATCCCCTCACTGCAGTCCCAGGTCTCTCATACAAACCTTTATATGTCACCAGGAAAAGGAAATCTGTCATTTATAACATCTGTACTTTGACCAGCTGTGGTTCTTTAATTCCATTCATGCCAGGGCTTCTCTGTGTCTGTTCCACAGAGTGGGTTGAACCACTGTTAGTGTCACAAACACATCAAAGCCTTTGGTTCCCTCCCAGCATGGGATTGAATGAGATAACATTCTGTGAATGATGACCTCTGGAAGTGTTCAAGGCCAGGTTGGATGGGATTTTGAGCAACCTGGTCTAGTGCAAGGTGTCCCTACCTATGGCAAAGGGGCTGGAACTGGATGATCTTTAAGATTCCTTCCAATCCAAACCATTCTACATCTCTCTGATTGTATATGTGACAGGTGGAACAGACCATGGCCATCCTCACTGCTGAGACTTACAAGGTAAAGTGCTTCAAAGCACTGATGCTTTGAAGCATAAGTGATGCATCTGCCTACACTGGTGTCACATAAGTCAGAAATGTAAGTTTTATATATTTGGGAATGACTACTTTTTCACTGCATGCTAATATTTAAGAACTTGACCTTGGAGCGCAACAGCATGAAATGAGAATTGTCCAAGCCCAGGTTTCTCACTGTGAATGTGTATGTATAACAGCCTTCACGGATCAGAAAAAAAAACAGTGAAAACCCCCCAAGAACAGGGCTGGGAGAGGGATAGGATATGTATAAATTATCTGAAGAAACTCGCAAAAGGTTAATTAGTTTGTTTCTGGGACAACTATGTGGCAATCTTGCTGATTATGAGAATGTTCAGCAGAGGATGCTTCTGCTGGAAACAACTTGGAAATAAAATTTTAGGAAATTTAAGGAAAGAAATTTAGGAAATTTCTTTAAGGAAACAAAATTAGATTGTCTCCAGTCCCAATTTTATCCTCTCTGATTTCACAGTGCTCTGATTTTTCAGCTGCTGTAAGGAGGGAGAGCTGCTCAGCAGAATGCCATTTGAGATGACTGAATGGCATTCCTACAATGGCAAGAGGTTTGCATTCAAAATTTCTTCAAGAGAGACACTGCTGCATGGCAGGACCTGATTCCCACTTTACTAACACCAGCTCAAATCAGCAGGAAGCTAATGAAGTCAACAGACTATCAAGAACAATGGGGTTAGACCCACATTAAATGTGTGTGAAAATCAGTGGGAAAAGATAATGGCTCAACCTATCTGTATGTACTTTTAAATTTGCAATTTGTGAAAATACCAAGCATGAGAAAAATCAAAGGTAATCATGTAATATAAATGGGTCCATTTAGTTCTGACATTAAAAGGTGGGTGTCATCTTCCTAGCTTTTAGGTCTCTAATAATTTCATTCTACTTTTCCATTATTCATAGCCTTTCACAGTTTATTGAATCGCTCAAGACTATTCACCCTTTCTTTTTCATCTTTTCATTCTAGTTCTAAAATCTGTGTGTGCGTACAAGCTTAGGAAGAAATGTAAAAGAGCTACTTAGCATTTGAAGGAGTGCTGCAAACAGTTATTTCAAGCCTTTTGTTCTAAAATAAAATAAAAAGCCAAGGGAGGAGACTTTTTAAATTTGTTTCAGAAGAGTTTTATCACTACGGTTTAAGAGAAAGATTTTTTTTCTCCTGGCATAAGCCATCATCAGTCTGTGGTGCTGCTCTAATTTGCACCACCTGAGGATTGGAAGTGACATAAAGTGAACAACTAAAAAGTAAGAGTCTACACGTGACTAACATCTGTCACATCGCTTAATGTACTGTTGCTCAAGGAATGAAGTGACAAGAATTGGTGTAGTGCCAAAAAATAGAACAGGAAAAAAGCTTCAACTTCGTAATTTACTGCATGATTTCAACACTCCTACAGTTACCTTAGCAATTCAACAAACAGAAATACAGGAGTACATGTTAATATTAGTGGAAAATGATTGGGCACTTTTATAATATCTTTAATGATGACCTGTTGCAGGTATTTTTGAAGAATGATTTTTACAATCACATGCAGCCCAGTCCAAGGTTCTCTTATAGGATCTTTCTCATGGATAAATTGTATTTTCTTCTATTGACTTATTGAGTAAGAAGACTGTAAAAACAAGCACTGAATACCATGAGAACATGGGGACAGTGCACACATGCAATGGCATGAAGTCACACAAGTAAAAATCACCTTCTCTTTAGAAAAAGTGCCTTGGGGAAGCTGTGGGCAGAAGCCAATCTCAGAGTCTACATACCAATAAAGAATGTTGCTCTGGATGCCTTGTGAATCACCTTGGAAATGAGACTTTAACCTTATGGATGCTACAAGAAAAAGAAATATAGGATTATGCCAAGATATTGCAGAAGAAATCTCATAACCCTGGAGCCCAAAGGCAGAAGTCACTCCATTGGTTAGTTAAAATATATCTAAGTTCAAGATGTGTAGTATTATGATTGGCCTTCATACTTTATACTGTTAACAGAATATCACTAGTTATAAATGTAATAATATGTGGGACTCTTTCTTATAAAACAATAGACAAATTTTTACAATATGTCTACTTTGAGTTCTAATAGAAACAAGAAGACTGAAGTATAGAATATGTGATTAAGATTGATAGTACTCTTATTAATAAAAGAATTCAGGGAAAGGAAGAGTATGTCAGCATAGGGGAAATAGACAAGCTTTGCAAGTTGATAACGCAAAAGCAGGTGCTGTTCTTCTGCATTTTAAACTCTACATCAGTAGAAAGAGAACAAAACATCCTAGCATGTGTGTGCGCGTGTGTGTTGTCATTTACTACTAGAAGAGCACTCAGACTCCTTCTGCACTGCAGCTATGCCAATTTATCAATAAGCAATAATAAAAATGAGATGTGTACAGATGCTCCTGGGGGACAACACCTTGTTGACTGAAAGTATCCATCTTTTATAAACCATCATGCAATATTTCCTTCAGGCATCACATGAAATATAACACAAAGGAAATCTAGATGGCAACTGCCAGAAGATATGCAATATACAATTTTCCCTTGAATCATTTCATTTTTGAGGAAACCCTAAAATGTATTTGCCCATAGTCAAGTGAATCCTGGGAACACCATTAATTATAGGGTCAAGTCAGACACAAATATTTCTTCCTTCTAAAAATGCTGCAAAAGTACTTAAATTATTTAGAAGACACCTTTGAGTTAGGTGACATCCATGTTTGTGTGGTCATATGTCTGGTCTGAAAAAAGAACTACATTACCACGCATTTTATTACTCCAAAAGCCATGACACCCTGATCATGTTTATAGTACTTAGGCTAAGAGTTGGTTAATACCAAATTTTTGAAGAATGGGAAAAGTGAGGACTTTTCTGTCTTTGGACTACATAGACATAGGTGGATAATAATTTGGTTATTCAATGTTGTACAATGCCCACCCCTTCTCCCAGCTATCATGATGAGGAGAACTGAAAGCAGATCTACAGAGATTTGTTGAAAGCAAATCTAAAAAGAGAAATAAGCCAATACATAAGAATCAGTTATTTCTGTCTGACACACATATTTTTGAGTACCATTTATCAAATTTAGAGCAAGTTACAGTCCTATTATGGCACCAGTTATTTAAAGAAAAAAAATCTATCCTGACCTTCAGAGTCAGGGTCCCCAAAAAAATGTTCATGTGGGCTTTTCCATATCACCCATTTACACACGTTGTATTCATGGCTTCACAAATCCCAGTCTTAGCCAAAATCATGGAGAGACACACTCTCCAACAAAATACAGGCATATACTACATGTGACAATTTCCCTCTAAACACGCCATAGCTGTGCAATGCTATTTTGATGTACTGTTTCTGTAACAGAGTATGGGTGCCCTTCTCCAGACTGCTCAACAGATGGCAAGGGAAAGTCATATATATGTCCTCAGCAGCTAACCCCATATGGGGCTTGCAAAAAAAAAAAATGCAGAAAGATACAGCAACATGACAGAATCCATTACTGGCTTTTAATCCTGATAGTAATGCAGAGCCGAGCCATGAGCACAGCTGTATGTGCCTTCGGGAGAACACTTTGCCCAGCTCTAGTTCAGAAACAGATCATTAGAAGTAAATCAATATAACCTGCCATTCTTCTTCACTCTGTCCTCTTTCAGAAAGCTAATCAGCAGCACTGTGCTGGATATTGAGAGCTATACTCTGGCTGTACCAATTCACATCAGACTGAAAACCGGAGGAAATCAGAAGCAGAAAAAAAGAGAGAATTTTTTCTTTCTACAGAGAAGTGAGGGTAAAAAGTCACTTGTAAAGAAAATGCTCATACTGTTTCCAGGATTTGAAAACCATGATGTGATAACCTGCATCTGTAATTTCTGTGCAGGAAGAGACAGAAAATTTTATTTTGCTGGTTGAAGCTTTTGAAGTGTTTTTTATAGTACTGTTTCCATATTTTTGTGGTATATAGTAATATGCCAAGTCCTAAACAACATTTGTGATACACAGTAGAAGACCACTGACATGAGCAACTTAAACATATTATTCTTTTGCATCCTTTGTTTCATGAGTGAACAAAAAGATATCAAGAAACCAGGTGTTTGTGTGAGACTCTGCAAAATACATATTTGACAATGCTGTACTGAATTATGGAACCTTGAATGCCAAGACCCTGCCTTAACCATAGCACAGCCCTTATCTTCCTGGTCTAGTTATTCTACAAATGTCTCCATTGCTCTGAGATAAATGTTTTTGCCCTTTGAGAGAAAGATGCTTTAGCAGAAGATTTGCTAAATTTTCAAAGTTACACACTGAACAGTTTCTGGATCTCTCAAGAGCACCCCCAGTCCTCCTGGAAAAGCTGGCTAAAAAACAGAATGTCACTTCTGTGAAAAAACGTCATAGTGGAGGCAAAACTCATTTTTAAAAAAGGAAGGAAATTGCTTAGCCAATATACATAGAAAGGAAATTCAATACTATGTCTTGATGATCCCAAGAACAAGCTTTTATATATCCTGAAATACATTCATGGCAGCTCTGCTGAGGTGAATGCATTTCCACTCTCAGATACTGGAGAGTCTCGCCTTCTGCTCACCTGATATCTGATTGCTGATCTCTTTTACACTGGTATCTGGAGGCACTTTTACTAAGACTGAAAGTTTCTTGGAAGGCAGATTGGTGGGTAAACTGGCAGGAGCACAGGCAGGTTTATTGTCAGCCCTGCTCCTCCTGGAATTGACACATTCCTGAAGAAAGTTTCACTTTCAGAAATCGGCATTTTTCCAATAGAAAGCGTTCTGTCAAAACTACTTGTGCCCACTTGTGCTGCATCTTCATCCTTGTCACTTTTTGCCCTGATGGGAAAATTTAACTGCTGAGATTATTGCAGATCAGCAGCTTTTCTCTCCAGGCAAGATGTTGATCTTGTACATCCCTCTCCCCTATCATTGAATCAGAGAATCGTGGAATAGTTTGGGTTGGAAAGGACCTTAAATCTCATCTAGTTCTAACCCTGGGAAGGCATACCTTTGACTAGACCAGGTTCTCCAAGCCCCATCCATCTTGGCTTTGAATGCTTCCAAGGTAGGGGCAGCGGCCACTTTTCAAGGCAACCTGTGATAGTAAAGGATTTTTTCCCAGTATCTAATCTAAATTACCCTCTTGTAGCTTAAGGCTTTCTCCCCTTGTCCTGTCAGTACATGCCCCTGCAAACAGTCTCTCTCCAGTGTTCCTGTAGGACCCCTTTAGGTACTAGGGTCCTGTAGGTCCCTGTTGGGTACTGTCCTTGGGCAATTTCAGCGGGATGTTACATAAGAAAAATTTCCTTGTGCTCCTCTTGTGCTGCCAAATTCCTTTTACAGTACCCTGCCAGAATATATGCTATAGAAAAAGCATAGAAGTCATGTTTTGTCCCTTGACAATGTCTATGGACTTATTTTAAGAGAACAGAGGTTGGAGTTGATTTTTGTTTACAGTCTCTAGTACAATACACTTTTGCTTAGATGTAATAAAAAGTGAGCGTGTTGTTTATAAACACTGTGCAGATTTAATTACTGCTACTTGCAAAAATAGATGCCACTCGTTGTCACAGATATCAGGTACAATAGCAGACATCAAGCACTCTGCTGTTTTAATGAGATGCAGTCTCTTCATTCAGGTCCCCTTTTTCCTCCAAAATGCAATTAGGAAACAGTGATTAGTTGAGCCAATTCCAAATTGTATTCAAATGAAAGCAATTTGGCTAGTTTGTAGGTCCAATAGGTGATACTTCCTGAATCCCTGAAAGAATTAATTGCATTTTTCTACCCACACATGTTCTAGAGAGGGGAGAGATAAAAGTTCTCTTTCATGCAAAGGCTTTGTTTTTGACAGTGAAAATCTTTTTTCCATAAAAGCATATCATTAGGACCAACCTGCAACACTGTCTGAGAAATTTATATCTGCACAGAACTTTTTCTTCCTTAGAGAAAATATTGTCCCCTAACACACATAATGTTCAATAACACACCTCTGAAACCCTCCAGCTACTGACATTTTAACAAACTTCCCAAAAATAAAGATGTTTTTAAATGGTCAATTCTACTTTATGTCCAGAACTTGAGAGGAAACATTCAGATATGTCCTAATAGCTTCTAGCAACTGATAAATCAGTGATGTGTTTATACAGATGTGATGTTCTTATCTACTTTGGAAAAACACTTGGCCAGAAATCTCAGCTTCACAGTAAATACAGAGCATCTCTGCAGTTTAATTTTCAAATAACTTCAGACCCAGAAGCTGTGGCAACATAATGTCAATTCTGATGGCAGGATTAGTGATTTCAGCTCCTACCCAGAGTAATCAGAAAGATTTCTATTCATACCTTAATTATTTCCACATTATTCTTTCTCAGGTATCCTAAGAGTTAAAGGTCAGGAAAAAAACCCAACAACCTGCAAAGTTAAAAGTAACCAAGAATGCAAGGGCTTTAAAATGTTAAGATCAGTTATTTCTCAGAACCTGCCACAGACTATTTCTACAAACCTAACTGGATTGATAGAAATCCTATTGTTTTATATGCATTTTACATATATATATATATATAGACACATATACATAATAAGACTGGTTTAATTTTTTTTCTTTGAGGCTTGTCCAAATTCTGATTACCTTCAGCCTGCCTAGACTTCTACCTTAAGCATTAATGCGATGTCATTTTCTCTAATTTCTGTCCTAAATTGCTATGAAGTGCTCTATTAAACAGCTGCCCAAACCTGCCTCAGTTTTATGTTGAGCAAAATAATAATGGATTTATACGCAGCATACAGACACAAGCAACAGTTATGCTACACAGGTGCTAAAAACCCTATCATGAGAGGAACTTATTAGCTGTGCAGACTGACCACCAGCTGTCTCAAAACAGGTACAATAAGACTTAGTAATAAATGCAAGACTTTATTTGTGATTAAAGACATTTTATGGGTTTGCATTGAAATTTATCCTAGGATTTGCTCGTGACTCTGCTTGCATGACAACTAAGTCAACAAAGGTTCACTGAAGTAAAAAATGGGTCTGTTTTTCCATGTTTTCCCTTTCCATAAAGCTGCAGAAGTAGTTGATCTGCATTCAGTCCCCAGTAAGGACGCAAACTCATTGCACATAGATGAAAACTACACTTTAAAAATGTTCTTTTTTGGTAACTGGATTGATTCTATGTAGTAATTAGGGCTGCTGTTAGAATTGCAATAATCAGACAAAAACTAGAAGTACTGTTTTTCCTCAACACATCCACTCTCCTCTTACTTTTTTGGACACCCACTTTTAGTCACGTCTCAGGTTTTGAAATTTACACAGATGTATGGAATAAAAACCCATCAAATGTTCAGAGATTTTCTTTTGTCTTTATAGTCCTCATCACTCATTAATGACACTGACAGACATGGCTTTGACTGTTTTCATTTTTTCTCCTCCACTCCCCCTATTTCATGTTGCACAAAGAGCTGTGAAACAAAGACTCATCAAAGTCATCATTACACTACATTTAACTGCACAGATCTGCCTTTCTCATCTATCAGATTTTTCAAACATTCCAAGTCCTTCTGTGACTGGATTCACCCTCATTATTTTGGCTTCTTTGACACCCATTGCCGACTCTTTCTGCAATTGCCCTCCTCCTCTCTTCCTCTTTATCATTTTTTTTCTGGGTCAAACACCATTATGCATAATCTGTCATTTGTTTGAATTCCAACAAAATAGCACTTTTAGTTATTGTTAACAAAATTAAAATTTTAAATGAGTTATTGTTCACACTGATTTCCATCTGTATAACTTATTAGGCCCTTTTTTTTTCATTTTCAGTGAGCAAAAAAATCTTTTCTGGCCAACTATTTATCTATATATTTTTTTTTAAGTGTAGATATAAAACAACCAGACTATTTATTTGCATCAGATTAACTGCAGAAATAGTCTTTAACAAGTCTTTTGCAATAAATAGTAAGTTTTTATAGCTGAAAAAGCAGTAAGTTACCAGTGAAAAAAGGAAAAAATAAATATAAAAATTGTGGATACTGTTACCCACAACTCTCCATTACTTACTAGAAGGAAAAGGTACTAAAATCATTCCTCTGCCCCATGAGACAGTGATTCACTGCCTTTTAACAAGCTGCTTTTTAGACCTTCACCATCTTTAGATGTTCTGCAAATGGGAAGGTTTTCCCTGACTCTGCCTTCTTTACTCCTGGCTTCTGTATATTTATACATCTTGTAGAAGATAAAATTGATAAAATCAAATTTTAAATAAAAAAAATTGATAGAATTTATTCCATTTTGATAAAATCCCCCTGAGTTTTCTTCTGTCCAGGCTGGTCAGTCAGAGCCTCTTCTCTTGTGTCGGGTGCTTCAGTGTCCTTTGCTGGGCATTCTCTGTAATTTCCATGTCTCTCTTGTCCTGGGGAGTCCAGCACTGGATGCAGCACCCCAGATGTGTCTCACAAGACCCAGTCAGAGAAGGATCTCCTCCCTCAGCTTATGAGAAAAGCTCTGTCCCCCAGCAGACAGGGGGCTGCCTTTGTTGTGAGTGTACATTCCTCCCTCAAGGTTGGCTTGGTGTCCTCCTGGACCACCAGGTCCTTCTCTGCCCAGATGCTTCCCAGATGGTTGGCACCTAGGTTATTCTGGGATTATTCCTTCCCCAGAGACAGGAATTGGCATTTCTCTTGTTATATTTCACGCAGTGTTAGAAAGCCATGAGCAGCATTTTGGCAGTGATAGACTCTGACATAATCTATTGGTTAAAAGACATTGGAGTTAATTCTCCTGACATGGAGAAAGAAAAAAAAAGCCCAACAACCCCAACAGAATCTCTAATATTACACACAGTTATTTTATAAACTTATTATATTATATTAAATATTTAACAGATTCAAATCAGAGTAAAATAGGAGTGTGTCTAATCACTTTTAGTCTAACTTAAAATAGGTGCCACATTGTTCTCTTCACAAGACAAGTGAGATGTATTTCTGAAAGGTCTGCTAAAAAGGATTCTAACATGAAGAATTTTTCCAAAGCATCTCCTGACATACTGTTGTCAGTTGTGTAAGGATAAGATGTACCACTTAAATGAGAACAGCCACAATAAAAATGCAAACACCACTGAACTGAAGCAAGATTAAAGACAAAATGTCCTTGTCCTAAAGTTTGTTATCACTCTCCCAAAGATCCTTTCACAGTATTGTTTTAACTCGAGGCTGAGTTTCACCAGTGATTTTCATCTGAAGCCAATAGCACAGGTCACTTACAGATAGGTGCTGATGCTTCCCTGTAAAACAGAAAAGGTTACCAACCTTCCTGTCAGAATAACAATCTGAGCAGGGAAAAAACATCCTGCTACTGATTTGATCAATTTTTCTGCACTGCTTTGTATTCCACAGGCAGTCAAAATGTGTAGGATTAATATCATCTGCATACTTAGTGGAAGTCCCATGGCTTTTCCCTTTATCTGTACATATGACAGGAATCCCAGGCTTCTATCTTAGGGGGAAACTACAACATCCTTTCAATTGCACCTCACCTAGCATGCTGCAGTTTTAGTGAGATTGTTCTTTACACTATAGATGAATAGAGTGTGTCAAAGCAAAATTATTCCTAAAAGAAAGATGTTTTGTCCAACTTGCTTTTCAATAATTAAACCAGATAACCAATTCCATCTTCTTGCATTCAGACTTTAAAAACATGCATGTTTTTTAAATGTTTGTAAAGTATTCAGGCTCATCTCTTTTCTTGTTGATTTTTTTTATTTGGAGGGTTTTTTGTTGTATTGCCTAATAAAGCTGAATAGCTCTTTTCAAATTAAACTAAATTAATATGCCAGCTGTACCCAGGTTTGAGCACACAAAGCCCCCAATGGTTTATAATAAATTAATCCATATGGCTATAGTACATCTTAACATGAAACTCTCATTTGCATGTTGGTTGCCAGACTCTATTAGTTTTGCTTCATAGTCCTTAGATTAAGTTTATCTCAAGACATCACTCTCCCTGCCGATAAGTACAATTAAGTACATATTAATTTACCCTAAGTGGATTTTCCTATTCTGGTTTATAACCCATGGATGCATGTTTACTAAAGAAGTGTTCTAAATTCCAATATTTTTTACTGCCCCACAAAACTTGTAATCCCTCCCCCCTGTGAGTTTTCATTATCCAGCTGTGACATGCACTGACTATTTCTTCAGTTCAGTTAATACAGGCACCATTGCTTTAAAATGGCATTGATTTGGTTGTCACTACAATTAAGCATGTACATAATCAGCATCTCAGCAGCAGCCTCTCCATTTGTCTTTCACTAAAAAGAAACCCTGGAATCACAGATTCCCTCAACCATTTATTGAGCTTTAAGTTCTAGCAAAGACCAGACGTGAAGGCATGACTGCTTTCAATGCAGATAGATCCCAAGATTACGATGAAAATGTCAGATCCTCTGTAGTCGTTTGTATTTCAGTTCTGGGTTCCATTTCCAACACAAATCCAGAGCACTTTGGGACGCACTAAAATACCCTGTTTGGCTTTCAGCTCCTGGTCCGGAATGGTGCAGTGTCCTGCAGATTCTATGCTATAACTGCCTGACTTGCTATGTGCTAAAGGTGTATGTGATAAAGCTCTATAAATACACCCACACATATGTATATAAACCAAATCTTCAAGGTAACCTGAATCATGCATGGCTAGAAATGACCATTTTGAGTCAAAAGTCTTTGCTAACAGAAATACTACCCACACACTGTATTAATGCTACACCCATATGCAGTGGTTGGAGTCTATAAGGAATATTAGCAGAGCAGTGTCACATTCCCTAAATATTTTTTAAACCAAATACAATACAGCAGGAGTTTTTTTGTGACACTTTACTCTTATAAATTTTAAATGTCTTACTTCCTGTACAGACAGGAAGGACAAGTTAGGATATTCTTATATCCACCAACTATCATTAACTGCTTCTTTCTTATCTATGTTTCACAAAACTTTTAAACAAATTAAATGTAATTAATATTGACTTTTCTTCTGATATTAACTGATCACTAATATTATTAATTTTATAGTATTAGTTTCCAGTGGCAGTGGTTTTACCATTGAGTCATTATTGGAAAAAGTATGCAAAATATAGTTACAACACTATTGTTTCTTTTTATGGAAATGAGAAAAAAAAAGTCAAAACTTGACCATATGGATTTGCTCATGATGTAACTGTAATTAGGATATATTAGAAAATTCATAAAAAACAAAGCCTAATTCATTAGCCAATTAAATAGCTTAATATCTGGTCCCAATATTGCATCATATCTTTTATGATTTATTAATTTATGGCATTGGGCTCAGCAGCTTTCTCCTCTGCAGAAGGACTAAAGTAACTCTTCTGGAGGAATAGGCATGTCCGTAGGACTTCCTGGAGACTGCAAGAGAAGCTATGCCTTTTTTGGTAGTCAGCAAGCCACAAGATATTAAACATACCATTTCACAGAGGAAAATGCAAAAATATTGAACAGAAATATTGTAAAAAATATTTTGCATATTCAGCATTCTTATACGGTGGATTGTATTTGGAGGAAAGTGGTTTATTCTACCCATCTGTAAAGAATGAAACTGGACTCTAAGGAGTGGTATCAACATCCAAGTCATATAACTGGCCTGATGAACAACCTAAAAAATCTGGAAATCAACCAAGAAAAATTTTACAGTTTTGTTCCCTGATCCAATGGCTATTTATGTATTTACTTGAGAGTCATTGGTAAAATCACATCAGAAGAAGCAACTGGGACCAAGATTTTTTCTTTGCAAGGTAGCGACATCCAAACCAACCTTCAGATTCTCTCATGTCTCCTAATCTCATGAGTCTTCCATTCTGTTCTGACTGTGACCAGAATCATAAGGGCTATTGAGAATTCTATCATCACTAACAGCTTTCATAAAGGTGCTCTACAGGCAGATACAAATCTTCTCAGAATGAGAATACTGGATCTTGATACTTTCGTTCCTTCAAATACCTTCAGGGAGTTAAACTCATGAACATACTTCAGAGTTCTGATCATCATGACAACTAATCTGAACAACCTGCCCACAAACCTCCTTAGCTCTGTTTGGCTAAACATGAGAAAACAGAGCTCTTCTTATTCAAAGCAGTTGGTGAGAAATATTGACCAAAGGCCAAGAGGAAAGAACAACCTGGAGGTTACCACAAAAATGGGTAACTGTGGCTTTGAAAGGTTATTTGGGAACTCTAGGGCCCTCTAGAAATGGTCTTGCTTTCTACCACCTTCTCTTTGGCAGCCTTCACGTTGGTGTCTCACATGAGGGAAGCTGGGAGACGTCAGCACATCAGGGACAATGGCCAAAGATGAATTACATGTGATGGGTGAAAAGGAAAATGCAGCATTTTTTGCATGTTCCCTTTCACAGGTAAAACCCAGAGCTTTTTTATGAAAGCTCATCAGGTTTTTAAAAGACAAAGGAAAAAGTAGTTATCCTTGTGTAGTTGCTACAAAGTGAGATTTCTGGCAGTTGGCTAATATCAGTAATCATTGGTAAAAACATTTTTTATCTATCTCCTCTAGATATTCAAAGATCTCCCGGGCTGAGGTAATAGATTTTCTAAACATACATGGACTCTTGTGACACAGATTGATGAATAACGTGGTTAGTGTTATTCTTCTCTTAGTCTTTTCTTTTGCACAATTATCTGGGTTTTTTAGAGGTCATTCTCTTTCTGGTCAAGGTGGATGAAGTGTTAAACTTTGCAGGAAGTCATCGTCATTCTGAAATTAGAAGCTCTATATGCTTTCAGTTATGTTGTAAAATAGCTACTGGGTAGCAAAGCCATCCAGTAGACACTTCTCTGAAGTAGACAGCTGTAATTCAGGAGGTATATTTTGACAGAGTGAGATAGCCAGCTCAATATTTTATGAATCATACAGACATCATTATGAAATTTAGAGGATGACAGAGGATATATAAACGGACACTCTTTCTGAGCCCCAGCAGCAGATTATTTCAGTACCTCTTTCTGTTCTGGATCAGCTGTTTTTTCTGTGAAGCTAATATCTATACAAATCGATTTTTTAAAAATCAAAAGAGAAAATTTGTAACAGGCCTTCTAAATTTCCTATTTCTTCTAAATTTCCCATTTTGACATAAGAAAAGGGAAAAAAAAGAATGTCTGTTAAAGTCACATAAACTTTGGTGTGTATATAAATTGTACAGGACAAAAATGAAGAGTTGTAGATAGCAGGTATGACAATGGAATCTACTAACCTTTTAGCCTGTGTTCTTTGCCACTATCATGATCCAAGGGTTATGTAACAATGCCTATAAAAATAAATTGTTACTAGTACAGAAGTGAAAGGTTTTATGAAAAATACTGCTGGTGATAGAACTGGTATAATTGGCCTTGTTCTAGCACTTTGTACAGTTTTTTTACCCTAAACCACTAAATTTCACATGATTAATAATGACTCTTTCAGCACTAGAAATGTGACTTTTTTTAAGACTTCCATTGATTCTCTAAGGAACAAAAACACTTCATATGCCATGTGCCTAAATACAACAGTTTGAATTTTAAGCAACTGGCATTTGCAAGGAAATGAAATGCAGTCTAAAGACCAGGACTTTTTCAAATGAGTTATTTGCAGAATAATAAGGCTTACTGGGAACTGCAATGTGCTCTGGGAAAACCTGCAAATAGTAGAGAAATTCACTGAATGGAATATTCATTATTTGCTTAGCTCTAGTCACTACCTCTCTAATTCTGCCACACAAAGGAAGCACTGTTTAGCGTCCAATAACATTAGACAAACCCACAAGCCTTCAGTTCTAGGCACATTTAATAGAAAAACACAGGATTTAAGTTCGTGTTTGAGACACTCTTCATGTTTATGGTTTCCAGCTTTGTATCTTCTGTGACAAAAAGCACCATGGTTAGCACAGCACCTTCCACAATCCGACTGCTCTAAACAGATGGATAAAGATAAGTATTTTCCTGGCCCAATGGAATTTTTATTAGTTCCCATCCTATCTCTCTGTATTTTTTGATGAGGCTGAGTATTTTAAGATTAGTTCTTCAAACTATTGCTATCAGG
Organism: Pseudopodoces humilis; assembly: GCF_049639895.1. Taxonomy (NCBI): domain Eukaryota; kingdom Metazoa; phylum Chordata; class Aves; order Passeriformes; family Paridae; genus Pseudopodoces; species Pseudopodoces humilis. Next base: position 83,291,105 of record NC_142201.1, on the reverse strand, counting down.
CTGCTGCTCCAGAATTCATCTCCTCTAATGAAGTCACCTTCCAATTTCTCTTTTTTTTTCTTTTCTTTTTTTTATTTTTTCCCATGAACCATTTGTATTCATTTGTTCTTATCCTGGTGTTCTGCTTTAGGTTTACCTGCACCTTTCTTGATGTCCTTAACTTCATGCATTTATCCTCTGCAATGCAGGGTTAAGCACATTCAAATCCAAAGGTTTCAAATTAACAAAGTATTCAAATCTGCATTGAAGTTTGATGTCTGTGCAAAAGACTTGTCTAAGTCAGACTTTAAGTACATAAGGCTTCATATACATAAAATAAAATCTGGATTTTTAGGGCAAAATATCTGTTTGACACTCATGCTTTTTCCAACATCTGCTTAATCCACACTTCAAAATGGTGTTAACACCCACAGAGATACAAGAAGAAATAATTTACAAGAATGATATTTTCTTTTACGGATATTTTTCTAACGTTATACATTTGGGCTAAATTTTCCAATAAGGATATGTGAGTAAAAGTTTATACCCATGAACACAAAAGGGCACAGAAGAATGGTGATGGCCACATGGTGATTCCAAATAACCCCAAGAGAGACACGAGCCCCTGACCTGGTGCATCCTTGAGGTGTCCTAGGGGAGCCTTAGCCCAGTGGGCTGGGTGTGACACTGTCCTCATGGGGCAGTAGAAAACCACCTTACAGACTGCCAGTCTGGGTTGTGGGATGAACTGGAACAAAACTCTGGGATTGCACCAGATTTACCAGGATGTAACATGGATGTTGTGGGAGCGCAAATAGTTAAAGGTTAATGACTCAAATAATCCAATTGCAAAACCAGCAGGTGTTCTGCTGAGGCCAGGCTTGCAGCCCCCAGCTGAAAGGCAGGAAGAGAGATTTGGGGTGTGTGATGGCAGAATTTCTGAACTGCATAAGAGCAGCCCAGGTGCAGAGGGAGTAAGCACACACCACTGGAGATTGACCAGGACAAACCAGTATTTTTTTATCAAGAACCTGCAGTTTGAGCCAGTTAAGGGAAAAGGCTGACAAGAAGCAGATCCTGCAAGCTGGGGTAATACTTTTCATCATGACAATGCCGTCCCTCCTGATAAGGCTCAGGTGTAAACCTGGGATTCTTTGTATTCGGTGTCCTTTCACTCTAATCTGCCCCAAGGGATCTCTTAAGGGGTGGGTGAAAAGATGAATAATAAAACAAGCCAAGGAAAGTATAAGGATAAACCAATGTGGGAAAATAGTGACAAAGAGACACACTAGTCTGTAAATAACACGTGGTCAGGTCGTTACTCAGAGAATAGTAAGATACTAGAATGAGTTGCCCAGAGAAATCCTGGCTACAGTAAGTGCTCAAGGCCAGGTTGAATGAAGCTCTGAGCAAGCTGGGCTAGTGGGTGTCATCCCTGACCACAGCAGGGGGCTGCAACTAGAGATCTTTAAGATCCCTTCCAACAAAAGTTTGTCCAGGATTTCTGTATTCTATGAATAGAGCCACAGCAGCCTCACCTCTGTCAGGCTCCTGCGTTAGGAAACTCATCTTCCACAGGTATTTGCTTTATTTCCAACAAATATGCAAAACAATAAAAATTGCATAAATGTTTCTCTAATATGCATTGGAAAAAAATATATGAGATCTCCAAGGCCTAAGGAAGACACTAGAGAAAGGCAAATTTGGTTTGGTTTGAGATTTTTGTTTTGACATTAAAAAAAGTTAGTTGAATTTGCCCAACCCTATGCATTCTTAATGAACCCAGCGTTTTCCTCAGAGGAGACTAAGCACATGTGTATAAACATGTCAGCAGAAAGGCTATAATAAATTTTGAGCAGGGATGTACACATCTATCTGAAGAATACCGGGAAAAGCCGAGTTGTTCTTGCAATGCATGACCCTGAATATACCATGTGCATCCCTTTAATAAAATGAAGAGATACTGCAGAGTCCTTTAGGCATACACTGGGTTTTTATGCATTGAGCATACGTGCAATGTGCACATGGAAGCTATGTTGCTAATGCAGTTTTGCAGTGACAAAAATTGTCCCTTACTGTATCAAGCAGGAAGAAATATGGGAAAAGCATTACTAATGGTGCCATCTTGTGTTTGAGATATGAAAATGTTGCTTAGCTTCTCATGATAATGGATTTGTAACCAACTTTATGAAGTAAGATTGTACAAGACATTGGAACCTGAACTCAAATTAATAGACAAGAAATGAAGTTTTGGGCTTTTATTCCACAAAACATTTTATGTTTAAATATATAAGGTTTTATATTAAATGAAAGTTTTGGATGATCAAATAGTAATAAGAGAGTACTTGCAGTGATATTCTTAGTCTCAAAATTAACAAATATAGACACCTTTCCCTTTTATTTTTATTTTAAACTTTGCAAGTCTAAGCTCCATAGAAAAAACCCCAAAACAAACAAAAAATCCCAAAACTATAAATATTGCAAGGGATTCCTAAAAATCTTTCAAAAGAGAAAGCCAAAAAATTGAAAACATTCTTAGAAGTACCTAGAGGGGTCTGCAAATTACCCATATGCTTCCTACTTATTTCCTCATAATTTATATGATACAAAGAGGTGAGAAAAATGCAACCTTTTTCAGAAAGAAATAAAGCTCACAAGTCAGAATCACAGCCATGTGACCGCAAACACTCAGAGGATCACAAGCACTGCTTGCTTTTAGTGAAGCTGATTTCTTTTGATATCAGGCTTACAAGATAAAAAATGGGCTAAGAAATATGAAAACATCTTGACATCCAGATACATTCTATCATATATGCAAAAGCCAATTACTGGGAAAAGAAAAACCCACTCAAATCAGTTTTCCTTAAGACCTTAAAATAAATAGTTGCTTGTTAAAATTTATAATTACCAAAAACTTGTTGCACACAGTTTGCTGATGGATTCAGGGAAAGAAAGAACAGCTTATATAGCTTATTTTTGATGTTAGCTGTTGATGTTTGAATTGCAAATCACTGGATTCAAAATGTTTTATAATCACTGCTGAGCTACAACATATCCTAAAGGGGACTTTCAGTGTACAGTGTTTCCTCTCGTTCTTCTGACCATACAAACCTGTTGGACAGAGTTCAACAGCACCTGTCAAGGTAATATTCCTGCATGGGCTAAAATATGATCACTTGCAAACTGCAGGCTTCATTTAGCCCTTTTCTAGGGCTAAAAATCCCACATTTTCCTTTCCAGCTTTCCCAAGCTGGAACTCCAAATGAAATTAATTCAGTGGCTTTGGGAAATTTCCATCCACAGAGGATAGTGTATGTATAGTGAGAGGACTGAAGAGGAAAAAGCAGAGTTATATACAGGAGCACTAACATGTCTTGTTTTTCAAAGTGTTCCGCATTTAAGGAATATATTCCAGCAACCCACTTTGCCACTAAGCTATTGGAGGATGCAAGCTCTCGACATGGTTAGATGTGTTAAGGTAACAGCCTGATGACTCAAGGCTACATCACATCAGAAGGATCTAAATATTTTATGAAGCATAAAATGAGCAATGAACTGTGCAGCACTTAACACTTGCTTACAGTTCCAGCAATTACAAACTAAAGCACAGCAAATCTTTGAAAGGGGAAAGAGAGGGAAAGGAAAACAAAATACCCTCAGTGTTTCTGCAGTAAATCCCCTGTACCTAACATCTAATTTTGCAAAGAAGGTGAATTCTGGCTCAAGAATCCAGTCCACAGAGAAGCAAACATGGAGGGTGATATTAAAAGCTTAAAAGGTGGCAGAAGAATCTCACATCACAAAACAGTGCAAAACAAAGGAAATTTACTGGTTTCAGGCAGGTTTTGTGCTATCAGATTGCAATTCCCATAGGTTTTGGGGTGACTTATAACAGGGCTGCCATGGGCAGCTGCAACGTGCTCAACAGGGGCCTTTGGACAACAAATCTGCGCCATAAACATAAAGCTTAGTGTGGCTGTCTTTAGACCCAGTCATTATGGTGGCTGAGGCAGGACTAAAAGCAGTGATCCATATAATAAATGTGTTCAACCTGCACTTCATAAATAAGTTTTTTTATCTTAGTCTACTTAAGAATCACACTGAAACATGATTTTGGATATGATTTTCCCTTCTGATATGTCTGACGGGGCCTTTTGTTTCAGTAAGTGAAAAGATAAAACCTCTCTGTGTCTGACATTGTTAATACAGTTCCAAGTTCAGTTTTTCTTAATGTACTTCAGCCAAGTATTTCACTAATATCTTGCAGCTCTGTAGCAAATTAGAAAACCATCATCCATCTGAATCTCAATTATCAGCTCTGTTGCAATTAGCTACAAAATTTTTTACCCAAGATCAGGCCAAATTACTCCAGGCAGTACCACCAGCTGAAATATGGGTCTGGTAAGGACTTTTTCTCAATATGCTGTGGATGTTGTCTGCAGAACTTGATTGAAAATGAAAAAAAACCCAAAAAACCAGAAAACCCTTAGATTTAGAAACATACACTATTTCAATTAAAAAATTAAAATAGTGAAATTAAAATTGAAGATTAAAATTAAAATTTAATTTTACAAATTAGGACACAAAAATTAATGTAGTGCAGCCTCAGATAAAAAAAAATCCAGCTTCTAAATTGGATCTAACTGAAGTGAGACCACGGGTTTTTGCTGCTTTGAAATGGTATGTTTTCCTTTTTCCTTATAGCTAATTAAATTCTTTATTACTGCAATGTGTGCAGGTTCTCCCCAGTTCTTTCCCTGTTTACCTCTGAGAAGAGTCTGTCTCTTAATCTGCACATACTCCCAGTAGGAAGCTGTAGACAGAGAGACAGTTCCATTTCTCCTCTCCTCCAGCCTGAACAACTCAGATCTCAGCCTCTCCTCCTTCACTTTGGCCAGCTTGGGGGCCTTTTGCTGGCCTTTGCTGGACTCTCCCCAAGGTGTAAATGCACACCTTAATCTATAGGGCCCAAAAGCAAGGGAAGTGATGGAGATTAAGTCTGAGAAGGGCTGAGTGGAAGGAACTGTAAACATAAATATCCATGGAAGAATCACAAAACTAGCAAAAAAAAAAAACCGCTCCTCAAAGAAAAAAGAAATCTTGAAGTTATAGGTCTTTTACATTTCTAGAAAAGATCACATTTCTTCCACAAGGATGCAAAACATTATATTTCTGACCAGCAGTGTAAAAAAAAAAAGTGAGTAAATTACTAGATAGATTAATCTAAAAGAAAAATTATGATTAATCATCACAGCTGAGAAAAGAGAATGAATACTCAAGAGGAACCACTGTAAATGCAAAAGGGTTTCAGTTCCCAACTCCCACTGCTACTGGTGGCAAAGCAAATCTTTCCTGGATCTGCTTACCTGCAGGGCAGAGTCCATTCAGCTGCAGAAACCCCATTGTAACAAATATTTCTGTCATGAGTAAGGTGCATGTCAGACTCACTCCTCACTTGACATGTTGGAGCTGCAGTATGACTAGCCCAACCTTTAGAATATTTTTATATTTCTGCCTTGTGTTTTCTTTACAGTTGTGTACAGATGTGCACTATGTACATCCAGTGATGGGGATACAAATTATTCTGAGTAAGCATATAGTTAATTTTTTTTTCCTGTATCAAAATTTTGTATTTTGATACAAACATAACAGATGTAGACCAGCTACGTCTTTAGCAGGTTAAAAGGCTGCACTCTCCTGTTTAAAAATGATACTGCACAATGTTTGTAAAATCAGTCTATTCTTGAATGCTTCATTTTTTTATGCAACTAAATTTGCATATCCTGCAGCTGAAAAAGGCATAATTAGAAATTTGTGATTAATTTAAACGGGAGCAGCTATAAAAATCTAAGGTATTTACATAGGTCTCATAAATTAGAGTCACAAACTGTAATTTGTTAAATTCAAATTCTGCTAAAAGCTTGCATTTACATAGATGTTCAGATGTTAAAGTGTTGACATGCATTTTAAAATCAACGCTGCTGGCACATTCATTATTCATGTCAATAAGCTGGAAGGTTTATTTGGGAAGTTATTTGGACAGTTAAATATGATGGTCAGTAAGAAACTGCAGCTGTAAACAGTTTAAACCAATGAAAATGTGCCTCTCCTGTATGAAGTGTTAAGGATGTTTCTTCAGATGATCTGCATGCATGATCACTGCCAAAAGTGGAGCTACACTGATTGATGTTGTATAATATATTAGGCTAATCTCATGGTCCTGCTCCATAGTGATTGTTTCCAAGAAAAAGACATCAGGAAATGAGCTGCAGTCTCTCAGGAGCAGTCAGCCCTTAGTACTTGGTGAAAGTTTGCAGATCATAGAATCATAGCATGATTTGTGTTGGAAGGGATCATCTTAAAGCCAGTTTAGTTCCACCCACTTGCCCTAGGTAGGGACATTTTCCACTAGAACAGGTTGCTTAAAGCCCCATCCAGTCTAGTCTTGAACACTTCCAGGAATGGAGCATCCACAGCTCCTCTGGACAACATGCTCCAGTGCTGCACCAGCCACATAGTAGAGAATTACTCTTTATTATCTAACCTAAACCTGCCCTTTTTCAGTATAAAACAACTACCCCTTGTCCAATCGCTGCATATGAAGACACCAAACAACGTGTTCACTTCAAGAATTAATCATAAACAAAGTAAAAACTGTCTCATTTTAGGATCTGGGTCAGTGCATCTGAAATCAAAATGAAAGGTCATGTTAAGGTGTGGGAAAGCTTTTTTTTATAATGTTTCAGCTGTCAATGTTACTAATGCAAATAGTGATATGGTTAATGGACTGAAAGAAACATCAATGCTAGGTCACACATTAGCTGACACAAATCAGCCTAGATCTACAGAGGCAGAGCAAGCTTTATGCCTTTGAAGAATCTGTCATCTATGTAGTCAAAAAAAGTTATGTTTTACTTCTTAGCACTGAAGATACAATCTTTTCATATTTTGAAATACTAATATAAAGAGTGTTCTGGGTAGATGAGTGATTTTACTTTTGTTTTTAAATAACACCCTGTGTAGACAAATTTGACTAACATATGACTAAGGGGATATACATGCAAACATTTGAGTCTATACAGAAGTATGAGACTGTAGAATTTCCATCTAAAATGTCAAAATTACTCTCTAAGCAAAACTCAGTAAGCAAGTTGTGTCAAAACAAGGAAATTTAAAAATACCCAGTCAATGATTAGTGATAGTATCATGTAGGATGTTTTTCTGACCATCTTCAGAAATCTCTAGGAAAAAACTTGTTTTCTATCACTGCTATTTATTTACAGAGATCTGATGAGGAAGCATCCTGTTCCTTGACACAGCAGAGGATTTGAACAGATTTGCCCAGATTCATCTCACTTGGTCTGAAGGGTTGGCACAAGAAACAGTTCTGTCCTTAATGCAGCAAAAGGTAAAGATAGGCAAATCCAGTCCCAGGTAGTATACTAGAGGGGCTGAAATTCCCTCTGAAGACATCTGGATCTTTCTTTATCTCACTTGAAGAGAATAATCCCTTTTTCTAAACAAGTGCCTATAAGTTGGTGAGATGAATCAAAACCATTTTACTTCAAAGATAAACAAGAAGTGTGAACTTCTGAAAAACTGCATGTATGTATCTCCATGCACTATAACCTTTTACCCACAGAGCCAGCATACAAATGTACATCTTTAATTTTGGATTGCCCAAACTGAGCTCAATGATCTTCTGTGCACATTGCACCCAAGTCCATGCCTATATACAGAGGTGATCTTCCAACAGACCAACCTTTTCTCTTGAGCCTCTTTCTGCCCTACAGCCCTGACAGATTTTTTGCAACACCTAGAAGCATATCTTAGGCATATCTTCTTAGCATATCAACACCAGAGCATATCATAGATTAAGTCAGATCCTTAGTGGGTGCAGAATGAGTTTTTGCCTGCCTCTATGCCCCAAAAGCACTGAAGCAGCTGTTTGTATATGAGAATCCCATCAACACTGGCTTGAATCTGATACCTTTAGTGTTAGACCACGGGTATAAATTAAGGCAATGCCAGGGAAACTGTCTGTAACAGTAAATTTTTAATGGATCCAATGGTATGGAAGAATATTTTCTGTCCAGGCAAAGCCAAAGTGCAGTGTGGTGCATTGCACTGTGTTGCTGCTCATGGGCTTAGTCTATAGATGTGGCAAGAGCCAAGCTGCTGATTGTAGGTGTTGAGAATACATGTCATGTCATGGCAAAAACTCAATAGAATGAAAAAAAAATTATCATCAGATATAATTTTTGAAGTAGTAATTGTTTATTGTTATTTGATTTGGTGTATGAAGCATTACATTTCCTTTTTTACTCTCTGGCTTTTTGCTTGGGATTGAGTCCCACAATGTGGTCTTACTGTAAGCTCCTTAGGGAACAGAAAATTTCATTATGGGTGCCTAATTTCCATGCACAGCTTGCCACAGTGACTAGCTGTCCTTAGAAGAGAATCAGAGTCATTTGTTGCTGCAAAGCATGCTGCTGATAATATGATTAGAGGTGATATATGCTCATATTTTCACCACTGCCAATAAAACTTAACTCCCAAAGGTCTAAGTGTTTAAATCTTCACAGTGATCTGCTTTATAAAATGCCAAGCACCCAGGAGTTTCCAGAGAAGTCAAGAGGAAGCAATATTCAGCAGTTTTGAAAATAGATTTTGAAACCAGAATAATCACACTATCTAACATTTTTTAACCTGTTTATCCCATAAAACATATTTATATGTCTAGATAATATTTTAGAGACTTTTTTATAGACAGCTATATCTTAAATTAGCCTTGTCTCTGGGTTTTAGTATTATATACTGTTACAATGTTCATAGGACACTAATTTTTTTTTCCATATTTCTTGAGGATAGTATTCTATTAGCTGGCTTTTTTCTTGTTTGAACTGTGAGTTTCATACAACCAAAACAAAAAAAATTACCCTTTTGTTTTTATATTTGACCTTGTCATTTAAATACAATAGTCAAAAACAGCTTGCCAGAGGTTTAATACTGGTTTTTATACATGTTGGGAGGTATGGAAATTTTTTTGGAAAGAAAAGGATATGTAACATACAATATGCAGTGATTTTAATTTAGTCAAATAAACTTACTTGACCCATCACAATGAGTGAGATAGTCGGCACACAATGAGCTCTAAATAGTGTATTGTTCTACTTTGTTTAATTTAATTTAATTTTTATATGGACCAATACCACTGCACTTAATTTGTGCATCATGCTTGCAAACCTAAATCAAGATCCAAACCAAATCACTGCAGGGCTTGCTCTGTCCCTGACCAGAAACCTCCAGCAATGATTCCGTTTTCCTGCTTGTGATACTGTGAGTACCAGCTGCATCACTAACTGCTTCAGTATGTTCAGTCTTCTAAATTAAATGTTATTGTTTTTTAAACAATAAGGAAAAATAATATTATCTGCTCTGCCCCTAGATTTAATTAATCCTGACATCCCCTACCTTACAGCCATTCCTCTAACAGCATCCAGGCACTGTGCAAGATTGCAGTCACAATTTTTTCACCTCCAGGCTCCAGCTCTGCACAGTTGTTCCTACTCATGGGAACATTAGAAAACCTCTCCCTAATTGGTCATATTCTATCTTTGAAAGGTCATACCCATGATTCTTATTCACTTCAGAGCTGTTCTTTTAAAGGGCAGGCCTGGGTGCAGATTTATAATCATGTTTCTATAGCATTGCTTGGTGGAAAACAAGAAAAAAATGTAAGCAAATCTTATAGGGTAGTCAGCTGTCATAAGATATTCAATCCATAAGACTCCCAACTTGAGTTGCATCAATTTTCTTTCAGGAAATGATCCAAATTTCTAAAGTTTCTGTTAAACTTTGGACATTTGTGTCTAGGCACCTGCATTCACTTTTATAAAATTGATATTGCATCAGAGATGACTTATTTGTCAATCAATATGTAATTTTTTTAATAATATATGAAAACACTAAAGGGCATTTATTTATCCTTTGAAGGAAGCAATTTAGGTCTCAGCAGGTAATTTGCATATTTCATTGGTTTAACTAAGAAAGGATTAGCAAATTAAAATGTAATTAGCTTTTTTTTTCCCCTGATTTGTCAAAATTATATATTCTGTGTGAGTGACAGGTGGGTGGTAAAGCTTTTAATATAAAGTGTATTCCTAAAGTTTCTCTGACTTTGTAGAGTTTGGTGAAAAAGTAATCAACTGAGCCACCTGAAAATGAAGGTATACTTGGTATTAGAGATCTTAAAGCATCAAAAAATGAATGCATTACAATTCATACAATACATTGTGGTGCAGGAAGGACTCCTTATCATATTTGGTTTTTAATCCACTCTGAAATGTTTATTGTTAGCTGTAGTTAAGAAAACAGATGTCTGCCTGGCACCATTTTGAGAGCACAAAGAGGAACCTTTGTTTCCTTTGCAGAATGAAAGAATATGTGGAAAACCAGTCTGGGTTCAATGGCTTGATCCAAAACACATCAGTGGTCAATGGAGGATGCGTTGATTTTAGAGGATTGAGGCTGTGTCTCTGATGAAAGGAGCAAGGGTCTACTCTAAAGAAGCCATCCTGAGTGCTAATTTCAGTACAAGGAGAAGTACAAGGATAATGCTGATGGCACTTTTTTGCTTTGATGACATCATGTCTCTGCTAGGAAGGGACGCTGCAAGAATTCAACTCAACTTCTACACGTAACACAGCTGAAAGACAAACAGCAAAAACATTTCAATGTTTTTCACTGGCCAGTAGCCACAAATTACATCCTGAGAGCTGTCCATCTGCCAAAGTACAGGAGTGTGAGGACTCCAGACAGTCACTGTATATGCACACTGTGGCCCAGTCAGTAGCTGTAGGCAGGCAGGTATTCCTACATGTTCTAATATGGAAAAAAAATAGGTTTTTTTAAAAATATATGATTTTTTTTATTACCTGAACTAGATTGGCTCATCCACCTTTGACCCAAAATGTCAGTGTAGAGTAAATAGCTTAATCTCATATATAGGTTTTTTTTGAGGAAAGTAAGGCATTATGAAAATGTTTTACATGCAGCTAGATGATTCAGATTTATACAGACTGGAAGCATGAGACATATCTCCTAAAATATCTATTCACTTGCTAAGGGTTCCTTTGAGGCCTGAAGGATGACAGAGTGCCATTATAAATAAGTTGTTGTCTGCTGAGCCTTGGATGACAAATTCAGGTGCTACAATGCTTTGCCTTTTGCAATACATCATTTTTCTAAAGCATGTGGTGGTGTAGGCAAAACCCTTCTCAGGTGCTAAAAATTCACAGAGGGACAATTAGCAGAAGTAGCACCACTGTATCTGACAGTTCTATAATAATATGAACCCCGTTGAGTTGACCAAAATAACAGTGGTAAGTAACCCAGAGCCATAGTATATTTGGTGTTTTGTCCATAATTTAAAGGGTAATTTACATTTCCTGCTGTGCAATAGCACAATTAATTACATTTTCCCATGGGTGCCTATTTTTAGTGTTGAAAAGGGGTGAGGAATTTGTGATTGAAGAAGGAAAAAAGACTTTTTCAAAAAGAGCACCAGAGACATGGTTCCATGTTATGTGGTTAATGTGCTCCCTGTGGCCACTTTCAAGTCAGTCACCAGCTATCACTTAGATGGACATCAGACACCTCTGTATCTGGTATTTGATCTCTAGTGCATTTTTATTGCTCATTTTTATTTGCAACAATAAGAAAAACAGCCGGTTCAAAATTAATAAATTAAACTACACAAACAAAATTTTAAAATATCCCACACTCATTCTCTGTTGCAGAGCAGAAAGAGTTAAACAACATGAACAGTACGCTTGAATTGCTGAAGATTGTACAGCAAAAGCTGTGAGAAAAAGTTGGCAGAAAGACCTGCAGAAACTGAGAAAGATACATAAAGAAGGGACTGCAGGAACTGTGTCCTCCTACCAAAGAACAGAACAGCCTGCTGTGATAAGGAATTGCACAGAAGTATACATTATGGCCTGATATGTACTAAATCATACATAGAAAAACTGGAAATTTTTATGCAGAAGGTAAAACAGTATAAATATCTGTGTCTTTTGTCAATAAACATCCTTGCAGCATCACACTGCTTGGTCTGCCTGTCAATCACTGTTAATTCTCCCCACCAGTACTCTAAAGAGTTTCATCAGGTGACCTTGGAATAACCACCTAGACAATATTCAGAGACTGCCTGAACTTCTAAAATATTTTCCACCCTGAAATAAAACACACAAACAATCCTTTATTTTCCTTATAGTCTCTGATCTTGCATACAAGAGATCAAGATACTGTATACAGGGACCAAAACCCTAGGAAACTATAAGCATACTTCATTAATAGAATAAAAAGGGTTCTGATAAAATAGTAGTAGAATAAGAAATGTTAGCATGGACAGGAGTTATGTGATCCTTCTGTTGTGAGGACAGGAAACACTATAAAAATAAGAGATTTTGATGGTCCTCAGGACCTATGTAAATGTCACATCACATTCTGATAGTGAAATTCTTGGGTGTTACAAGTGCCTTCCTCTTGTTTCAGGTAGTCAGTCATATCAAAAGAAAAAAAAAACCAGCAGTTAACTTGATCCAGAATAGAAGAAAAGAGCTGACTTAAAATTTTATTATTAAAGAACATGTGTTACATTATGTGCAAGATGTTTAGAGTTGACAATCCTCATAAGTGAATGAAGAACTAAACCTTACTCAAGAGCTCTGAACTTCAGCACGGTTTGCTAGTAGATAGATTTGTTACAAAGGCACTAACAACTAAAATACTTAAACATTTGCAGGTGGCATAGAGATTAAGAACATCACTGTAGGCACTCTAAGCAGGTGTATGTCAGTCAGAAAGTTTTATGGCAATCAAAAAAGTTTACAGGAAAACAAGAAAAGGAAAATAAAATAAAAGACTTTAAGATGGGAGAGGAGGACAAAGGCAGGAAAAATATATAGGGTAAATCAAACCAGCTCTGAAAAATAACTTGTTAACAGTATGAAAACTAGTTAGCTTATTTGGTTGTGGGAGATTTTTTAAATAAACACACCCGCTAGCCTGTAGAACTTGTATGCTATTAAGACATTAGAGAAGCATAGATTGGTTGAAAGTATCATTCTCAGCAGAGCTAATGGATACCTATAAAATACAAATAATACTGGGTGAAAGGAACAAGAATTCCAAAGGAAGTCATGTATTACAATCCACTTGCAGCTCTCAGAAGGTACCAAGAAACTTGCTGCTAGAAATGGGATCAATTACTATTAGCCTGGCTTCTTGGGTGGCTGAAGGCTTTTGATAACTCTCCAATTACTGATATCTGTAGCAGCTAAGCGTCTGTGGGACAGGGAGAAATTTACTTTACAAATTAATATAAATAGGTGAAAATATGGAAAGCAAAGTTTAGGAATAGGTTGCCAGTTTTGAGAATATAGGGAAGATTACCACTAAAGTCCCACAGGGAGCAGGAACTGCTGGAATGTTAGAGATTTGTCCTCATCATTTATACTGGTTGACATCTTCATAAATCACCTAGGGAATTACTTAATAAGAAGGTAATAAAGCTTGTTGATCAAATCAAACCATTTAGAGCAATAAAGCTGAAAAAAACTGACTGAGAAGAACCACAATAAAACTCATAATACTGAGAGTGCCACTCATCTGACCAAACCTGGGCATCTGCATTGCAGGGAGATATTTGCTCCATTTTTACAGTCTGTGGAAGGAAATTGGTACTTTAATGTGACATCTCATTGCAATGAAGTCATGGGATAAATCACTACTCAAAAATATCTGTCTGCATTGATTATAAAAGGAGCCAAAGGCAAAGAGCTCAGGTGCCACCAGTTGAATCTCACCTTGAAAAATTTGAACATAGAATGGCAGATGAAACTTGATGTAACTTTACAAAGAGGGGTACAGAAAAAACAATCTTAACTTTGCAAACAAAATAAGGAGTATCAACTAGCCATTACCACTTGATAAACAGATCTTGAAACTGCTGTCCATAATTCCATGAAATGTAATTTTAAAGCTAAAAAGCAGTCAACACCGAATCAAGCATCAGTATTAGCAAGGGATAGACAACATGGCAGAAATCATCATGACACTCTGTGCATGTGGCACCTCAGCAACATGAATATCATCTTTCTTTGTTCTGCTTTCTTTCCAGAAATATATATTAAAAAAAGAAAATAATCAGAGAAGGTGACTAAGATGATCAAAGCTATGGAATGAGACCAGAAGCCTCTGGTCTAAAAAAAAAAGAAGAGTTGTGATTAATATGATAGTAGTAAATGAAATAAAAGCAGCACAAAAATAAGTGAAAAAGCAGTGACCATTCACTTTCCCCCCTCCCTTCCCACACCCCCCTCCCATGCAAGACATAATATTAAATTACTAGAATGGAAAATGTAGCAAAAACATTCTGAAAAGCCTTTCCATACAGCTGGAGTTAAGTTTGGGAGCTTGTTGCTGCAAAGCACTGTGGACTTAAAGCATTTATATTAATTCAAAGACCAATTTCAAATATTAATGGGAGAAAAAAAAAAAAAAAAAGACACAAGAGCTGCTAAAAGCAAAAAATTCCTTTCTTCTGCTTGCTCCAGAATTCTCTATGATACAGAATTCAAGTGACTGGCAGGATTTGTTGGTGAAAGTGTTGTTGGGTGATTGCCCTGGTATTATGTTTAGTCATTTCTTTTAGGCCTCTCCTATAGACAGTGCTCTATATATAAATTAACTGTGGTCTGATGCAAAAAACCTGTTCTATATTCTAATGGAAAACTTTTGATCTGTTCCTGTTATATTCTTAAACACAGGCATAAGTCCCTTAAACCTATGAACGGATACTTGCTCTTTATAATTTTTTTTTCCATAAACTGAGCTGCAATAGGGGAATTATATGCTCTTAAAATATAAAGGTTAATTCTGTCAATAATAGGGGTGATGTATGTAACCAAAGGTGAAAAACAAGATGGCTGTAAAAATGTTGTCTTTATAAATGTTAACAGATGAAAAAATCAGATGCATCCGTTACGTATTCCCAGATTCAAACTGTTTATTCCGACTGCTCTAGAAATATTTTGACATGCCCACAGTACTGATATATTTCAAATAGCAAGCCTCAAATCATAAGAAGATAAACTTCATGTATTGGTACTAAAATCCAAAGGTTCTGAAAGAACACAGCAACTGGCAAGGTCAGGCTGAGATGTTACCACAAACATGGGCTGTCATTTATTTGAGAGTGATTTGAAGAGGAGTGCTCTAACACGAGCACTCAGTGAATTCTATAGATCCCATAAGGTTTACTAGAGATGTATCCACACCAGTAAATATCATATTGCTTGCTAGAAGTGTGTTTGTGTATACCTTCCTCTTCACAGCAGTGACTAAGTCCATGATCAGACTTTTCCATTTCCTAGAACTTTTCTTTACTGACCAGACAAGGGATCACATTCTAAGGTGTGTTTGGACTTGCTGCTCTTCTCCTGGCGGGGGGGATTGGATGGAGATATATCCCTGTCTCTCCTGCTGACAGAGATTGTTTTATCCTCAGAAATCTGTATGGAGCCCCCAGATATAACATGGGCTTAAAACTGACCCTTGTCACATGTAGGGCAGCAGTCAGACATCACAACACTCTTGCCATGGAGGAAACAATAGTAATGGGCTGAATTATCATCTCAGCGGGTAAAAAACATTCAACAAACATGCAGAGGAAGAAAGGAGCAGATAAAAGGAGAGGAACCTGTATTCTTTTCATGGAAAACTGTGCTTCTCCCCAGAGTAATAGCAAATGTCTTTTTCTTTATATTTTTCCATTTGAGTTTGATCATGACCTGTGCAGATGGAGCTTCATGCTTCAGGTGTTTAAACCAACTAATTTTTAAGGGTGCCCACAGGGCATGCATCTCTTAGCACTCTGAGCAGCTTTTCACACTTCTGCTCTATATAGGCTTTGGAAAATATTGGTTTACACTTGAAGACACTTTTGTTAAGTGGCCTGGAAGCAGGAATTATGTCCTGTCATTTTAGTAAATTTAGGCTTAAGCTGAAAATGAAGAAGCCTTGAGAAAGTTAATTTTCCTCATTTTAGAAGCTCATCAAATATTTCATCTCTGGTTAGTTAAAAGGAACAGCATGGACAACTCATAATTGAACTTTATATGTTAAAAGCACTTTCATCAAACTGCATTTATGGAAGCAACTACCTTAGTGAAAAACAGAGGGAAAAAAGCACTATCATGGCACAATGAGAAGGAACTAAGACTCCTACACTAACTTAAAACAATTTTAGTAATCTTTTTAAGCATACGGAAAAATCTAAATAGATTTCACTGGTTTTCTTGACTAAAAATATTACATTGTAACAGTAATAATGATATAAATATAATCCAGAGGGAGATTTGGGATCAGAAAATCCAAAATTGATATGTGACTGGGGACTGAAGTGGCAGTGACTTAAACAGCAACTCTGAGGTTGGGAGACATTTTTAGAAGTGCTGGTACTTGAGTTTGCTAGGCATACTGTTTAGATATAGATCAACTCTGTCATAGGAATGAAGAAAAAGTCAAAATTATAGGTGAGAAAGAGAAGGTGGAATGCAGATTCGGTTCCTCTTTTCAATCTCAAATTTCTCTGTGCTTCCACTTGGGAAATTCACTTACTCCTGAGTAAGCGCTCCTGCTTTGGGTTGCAGCTTTAGACATGAAAAGTTTGATTTTTAGGCTTGTGGACTCTGCTGTTGCCATTGATTTCATGAATCTGCTGTACTATAGATCCAAATCTCAGTACTCCTCACAACTTCTTACACCTTCTGAAGGATTGTTTAAGAGCCCATTAATCCCAGCTAAATTACCATCATAGGACAAGATAATGTGCTGGACAGCCAGTCCAGTCCAGAGTAGGAACAAGCGTATAAAAACCTCCTTGAAAATTTTATGTCATCCCTACTGTTAAAAATCTCCAAGGAAGAAAGTTCCTCAGTGTCATGATCCTGGCTATTTACTATTTTAATATATTTTTTTATCATTCAAATTCTTGTAAAAGAAACCAATAGCTGGTTTTTTTTTCCTTCTCTTTTTCTCCTTTGGAACATGGGGAACAATAAATTGCTCTCTATAACAGAAATCTTCTTCCATTTTCCAGGAAAAAAGGAAATCAAACTCACACCAGTGTTTACTTTTAGCTCATGTGTTCTGATTTGTTGATCATTGGTGGTTTCTTCTGCCTTCTCTATTACTCATCTATATGTGTGATAAGGTGTGTATCCCCAAACTCTGACAATATCTCCAAGCATCAGCTTAAGCAGAATGATTATTTTAGACTTTTCTTACAGTCCTTAATTCTATTCTTAAATATATTTCCCTTTCT
Organism: Pseudopodoces humilis; assembly: GCF_049639895.1. Lineage (NCBI taxonomy): Eukaryota > Metazoa > Chordata > Aves > Passeriformes > Paridae > Pseudopodoces > Pseudopodoces humilis. The sequence goes on along the minus strand of NC_142201.1, from coordinate 83,273,731 downwards.
TTATAAATAAATAAATAAATAAAATTATATTAATTAATTAATCAATTAATTGCAATTAAATAAATGCAGAATAATTAAATTTGACTTATTGACATTCCTATTTATACATCCATAACTACAATTCACCATTTTCCAATGATATAACATTAAGTTAATCTGTATTAACATTTTACCTTGGATGAGGAAATTTCAAAGGGATTTTCAGGCATTTCAGTTTATTGTGTTTTTTCTATTTGTTTGTTTTCTATCACCAGAAAGTAGAGACTGAATTATTTTAAGATGAAAAATCACATGGAAGTTTTGCCCAGGAGCACATGCGAGCACAAGTGCTTTAGTTACTACCTGGTTTTAAGATCACAGAAAGAAACAATCCAGCCATAATCTTAATTTACTCACTCCTGGAAACATCTTTTATGTTGACTTTACATGCACAGCATTTTTTCCTCAATCAAAATAATTTATTCTGGGTACTAGTTGTCAGCACAGACTTGGGTATTTTGGACTTGCACTTTTTTTTGGGCATATATTTACATTTATATCAGCATCCTTTACAGCCTGAACTAAGCCTACACTAAAGCTCTTCTGGGGATCCAAGTGAAAGTGACTTAGCTTTACAATAGAAGATGATGGAAAAATGGAGAATTGAACACAAGTACGCCAAATCATAAGCCACTAACTCATCCTTCCCTCTCTCACATTAACAAAGGCGTTTTGGTGTGGTTTTTATTGTATTTATTTGCTTGGGTTTTTTTCTCTCCTAATGCTGTGAGTTGAATTCAGGTAGGCATATTTCTTATGATGGTCTACCATTACAGGGAATATACTCTGATGGAAATACATTTTTCCTATTATTCTATTATTATATTTCACAATCCTGAGGAAACCCCCCACCCACCACCCCACAATTTTTCATGTATTAGTAAATTTGCTGGACTTGGTGTATCAGGAAACAAAAATCCAGCACCCACAAGTGTTACTTAAAATAATGTTTTAATTAAGACTCTTCAGTGTATATTTCGTAGTTGTACTGGACCCATTTTTTATTGGTCAAGTACCATTAGGCTATCATCTCAGTAATCTGATTTTACAACATAATATAAACTGAAGGTAAAGAAACATTAAGTGCTATTTGTCAAGAAGAGCGATCTTTATTAGATCTGACCTTTTCCTAAGCCAACACAATAAAAAGGTGAGTGTCATTTTTATACTTTCAAAGATTAGTTTTGCTTACCATAAGCAAAAGTCATGTCTCTAAGGGGGCTTAAAATTCTCATTGGAAATAATTGAATCTCATTACCAAGCATGCACTATGAACCTCTTATGATCTGCACCAATCAACTATTAAAAGCATGTTCCTATTCAAAATGCTACCTTTCCAACCTCTGCTGCTACATAGTATAGTACTAGCAAACTGACCTTTTATAAAGACTTAAAGCCCCAAGTAATTAAATTTTCTGTGTACAGAGTTAAGACTTGATGAAACTGGGAGGTTAAATGCCAATACATCCTTTGCAAGCATTTTTTATAGTGCACTGCTTGACTTTCAGATGTTAATGATACATTTTCTGTATCCATTTTCCTTAAAAAAAAAAAACACTGAAAATTTGTACTGCAGTGCACAATGCAGTCCAATTTCACTCTTTTAGCTACCCCAGTCAACAAGTAATAGCTCTGAAATGCAAAGCAATAAGCTGTGTTGGCAGTTATTTTATGTTCCTGATCCAAGAATCCATTGAAGCAGATGGAAATGTATTGTACTCATGGTTGCATGGCTTGCACAAATCTAGCTCAGTATTGCTTCACTTTAGCGTCCAGAGCAGCTCTGTGTAAGACCTCTAGATGGTCATCAATATCTTTTCGCAGGACCAGTTGTTGATAGGCACACCTCTGAACCAGAGTGATTACACTAGAAATAGCCTTGCCTAGATAGCAGTTTTGTCAGTGCAGTAAAAGTCTTTTTAAAGGATTGAGTGAGTATTGTTTCCTCCATATCTCAGTGATATTTGAAAGTCAGAGAAAAGAATCTCCCATTTCTCACTTTATTTTTTTTTTTCTATGTGCAGTTCAATTTCTTTCACTGACTGTTGGATTTTTAGGGTACAAATGATTCTTCACATGTATTTATTTGAGCTCTCTGGATTCACCAAGAAAGAAGTTGCAGTATAGGAGACAGTGTAAGAAGTGCTTCCTCTTGTATATCACAGAAATGAAATATATTTCTTGATTGAATTAGTCCCAGAAAAATTCACTTCTAAATTTCTGCTACTATTGTGTCTCAGTGTCATATCAAATTAATACACTCTTAAAATTCAGGCTCTCACGTGCCTAAATTGACATGCACTGTGTATAGCAGATAATTGATTATAATTAAGACAATAAAGAAAGATCATATTTCTGGGGCAATTTCACTTTCTTTTTTTTCCAAGGCCATTGACTGATACATTTAAAGTAATTCTGAAATCCATACACAACTAGATGAGCGCTGGAATTTATGAAAGCTATACTCCTATCTTATCAGTTGGTTCACCTCATACATTTTATGATATATACCAGCAATTTTTATTCATATCTCAATGAAAAAAATAAGAAAGTGGTGCTGAGCTTGTCAGCCCAGAGCCAAGACCAGTTTTTCATATGCATCAGGACAACAATTGAAGGTATATATATCACCCAGGAGCAGTGAGTCGTTATAAGGAAATATTAAAAGTCAGCTAGTAGGCAAAAGGCTATAGGGCAGAAAGTAAAGGGTAGACAATAATCTGTTGAGGCTCTTTGACTTCAAAGATTAAAATTACCTTCTAGAAAAAAAAAAAAAAAAAGACAAAAAAAGAAAACACATTACTGAAACAGCTAGAAAGGAAAACTTAAATTGCATGGAAATTGGGCTTCAAGCATTGCCTAGCCCATGGTGCCACAACATATGAAAAGACCAATTGCTTCAAAATCTCTCCTTTCATGTTTCAGGGGAAATGCCTTTTATTATTAAACAGTAGTGGAGAAGTGTTTGTGGAAGGCTTTACAATACCAGTGCTCACATAGGTCTCCATCAAATGAATCGTGTCCCAGTAGAAAATTACAAAGTATTAGGGAAAGAGTGTTGCAAGTTATTTGCTAATATATTGCTTATGGGAATCCAGAGGGTCCTTGAGTGATTTGAGAAGTGGGCCTTTGAAACCCCCTGAAATTCAACTAGGCCAAGAGCAGTTCCTGCACCTGGGTCAGAGCAATCCCAGGCACAAGTACAGGCCAGGAGGAGAACGGATGGAGAGCAGCCCTGCGGAGAAGGACTTGAGGATGTTTGTGGACAAGAAGCTCAACATGACCCAACAATGTGCACTTGGAACCTAGAAAACCAACCATTTGCTGGGCTGCATCCAAAGCAGCATGGCCAGCAGGGCAAGGGAGTGGATTCTGCCCCTCTGCTTCACTCTCGGGGTACCCACATGAAACTAGTGCGTTCTTCTTCTGGGTTAATTTCTTTGCAGCAATTCGAGTCCGTGAAGATGCTCAGAGGCTGGAGGATCTCTGTTATGGAGACAGTCTGAGACAGCTGGGGTTGTTCAGCCTGGAGGAGGGCAATTCGCTAACTCGCAATAAAATGACGGTGTCTAGAAGGGGAAGTCATGCAAAAATGAAAGCAGTATTCTTGGACCAAAGATGAATGATGCATATGCAGATGTCCTGTGAAGGAAGTTTCTCAATAGCAGCAGAAAAAGGATTCTAAATTTCTTGAAATTTTGGAATTAGTTTTGTTTCTTTTTAATTTGTTTAAAGCAAGACAAAAGTGCTTGCAATAATCACAAATTTAAATGTATTTTTTAAGTGCAAAGGAAACAAAAATTCCTTCAAGAACTTCTATCTACTGCACTCTCAGAAGAGACAGATTAATATTATGTATTTATTATTATTTCATTCCAACAGTTGAGAAAAGTGTGTAAACACAAAATACCTATATATGATTATATATATAAATCATATATGCTATATATATATAATCATATATGATTATATGATTTATATAGAAAGACATAGTATTTGTAGATATGTTAACCTCTGACTCTAAAGCAGCCTCAGAGCCAGGTCAGATATAACATAGGTGCAATCAAGGAAGGTTCCAACAGGGACAGTAGTCTGGCATTTTATATTCCCATTTACCTTCTTGAAGATTTGAACTCTTAACATAGTTATCCCATAAACTTCTCCAATTCTTTACCCTTAAACAAACTTTATTTTAAGAACCATGTGCTTTATGATCATATTGCAACAGAAACAAAGGAACTTTCTTCTTTCTGAGCTTCAGAAGGAAAACCGCTGTAAAATATTATGAAACTGCTGTAGAATATTGTGCATTATTGTGATTATTAATCTAATGAAGATCTTCCAAATATTTTTCAGAATGTCACTAATTCCTGATTTGAATAGGAATTATAAATGACTAATAAATCTGCTGTAAGTTAACTTAAAAACCAAACTTGAGATGGATATTCCAGAAGAGAAACAAAAAAAGCCAGGCAGAGAAAAATTATACCAAACAAAATCTCTGATGGAGCAATTTTCATCTCTACATGTGAAAATGTACTACAAATTAAGTGAAATTTTGTTATTACCACTTTGCTTTCAGACTGGTAAATTTAGTCAGAAAAAGATTATATAACTCAACAGAGATCCAGTGTGAAATGTGACGGAAATAACCTATATCTCCCTGAATACCTGCCTATTTATATGCAATTAGACAACCATTAAATAAATAAGATTGAAAACAATGGATATGTAGCAATCAGCATATCACAACAAGTATTCAAATCATGTCCAAAGTGTCCACCTTGGACTAGATCTCTATATTTTACCTACACCTGAAATGCTGTCTGAAACACAATGACATGTGGGCCAGTATTCTAGGATCAACTTTCAATAAAACTATGCAGATAAAATTTGACAGTGCCATAAAAAGACCTGGTATGGGACTAAAAAAATCTCATGGTCTCATAATGGTTACTTATTTTCTTTAGACTTGATTCAGCTTCTGTTTCTATTTCACTTGCAGTGTAGAAAACAATACTGAATATGATATTAAACCAGTTGCACTATTAGCTCTAATTTCATCTGCACAATTGTAGACTGTTGCATATCTTAAAACATCAACAGCTACATACAAAGGGATAGAATAAACTTATTGGATTTTTTTTCTTGGATGTTCAACACTAATACCTTTATTGGATCTTATCCTTCAGACAAAATAATTATTTCTTCTGAGATTAATAGCACCCAATAACATAAAATCACATGTAAGGCAGTATTTGAAACCACAGACTACCAAACAGTCCCGGTTCTACACATTTAGGTGGCCTCTTCTACTTTTAACTCTCTTTTGTAGAGTGTGAATTGTTCACTGTCTACTTACAAAGGCAGCTTTCCTTTTGGAAAGTCATGAAATGCTGCAATCCTCATTCTAAAGCCTCTCAGAAACCATTCAACAAGACCTGACATAACAGGTTTTTTTTTCTCAGAAGTGTAGTTCCAACAAAAATTTCACAGCTAAGAATCAACCTTCAAGTTGATCTTCTTAATGTCTGTACAGGTCTGCCTGTGAGTACAAGAGGCACCCTGGAAGTGTTGCATTAACAATAAATGTTGCTCTTAATAGATCTCTTTAGATGAAATCTCTGCTTCAGCTGTATCCTTTCCTTTCCTTTCCTTTCCTTTCCTTTCCTTTCCTTTCCTTTCCTTTCCTTTCCTTTCCTTTCCTTTCCTTTCCTTTCCTTTCCTTTCCTTTCCTTTCCTTTCCTTTCCTTTCCTTTCCTTTCCTTTCCTTTCCTTTCCTTTCCTTTCCTTTCCTTTCCTTTCCTTTCCTTTCCTTTCCTTTCCTTTCCGCACCTTTCCGCACCTTTCCGCACCTTTCCGCACCTTTCCGCACCTTTCCGCACCTTTCCTTTCCTTTCCTTTCCTTTCCTTTCCTTTCCTTTCCTTTCCTTTCCTTTCCTTTCCGCACCTTTCCTTTCCTTTCCGCACCTTTCCTTTCCTTTCCGCACCTTTCCTTTCCTTTCCTTTCCTTTCCTTTCCTTTCCTTTCCTTTCCTTTCCTTTCCTTTCCTTTCCTTTCCTTTCCTTTCCTTTCCTTTCCTTTCCTTTCCTTTCCTTTCCTTTCCTTTCCTTTCCTTTCCTTTCCTTTCCTTTCCTTTCCTTTCCTTTCCTTTCCTCTCCTTTCCTCTCCTTTCCTCTCCTTTCCTCTCCTTTCCTCTCCTTTCCTCTCCTTTCCTTTCCGCTCCTTTCCGCTCCTTTCTTTCCTTTCCTTTCCTTTCCTTTCCTTTCCTTTCCTTTCCTATTCTTCTCTTCTCCTTTCCTTTCCTTTCCTTTCCTTTCTCCTCTCCTCTCCTCTCCTCTCCTCTCCTCTCCTCTCCTCTCCTCTCCTCTCCTCTCCTCTCCTCTCCTCTCCTCTCCTCTCCACTCCTCTCCTCTCCTCTCCTCTCCGCTCCTCTCCTCTCCTCTCCTCTCCTTTCCTTTCCGCTCCTTTCCGCTCCTTTCCGCTCCTTTCCGCTCCTTTCCGCTCCTTTCCTTTCCTTTCCGCTCCTTTCCTTTCCTTTCCGCTCCTTTCCTTTCCGCTCCTTTCCGCTCCTTTCCTTTCCGCTCCTTTCCTTTCCTTTCCTTTCCTTTCCTTTCCTTTCCTTTCCTTTCCTTTCCTTTCCTTTCCTTTCCTTTCCTTTCCTTTCCTTTCCTTTCCTTTCCTTTCCTTTCCTTTCCTTTCCTTTCCTTTCCTTTCCTTTCCTTTCCTTTCCTTTCCTTTCCTTTCCTTTCCTTTCCTTTCCTTTCCTTTCCTTTCCTTTCCGCTCCTTTCCGCTCCTTTCCGCTCCTTTCCGCTCCTTTCCTTTCCGCTCCTTTCCTTTCCGCTCCTTTCCTTTCCTTTCCTTTCCTTTCCTTTCCTTTCCTTTCCTTTCCTTTCCTTTCCTTTCCTTTCCTTTCCTTTCCTTTCCTTTCCTTTCCTTTCCTTTCCTTTCCTTTCCTTTCCTTTCCTTTCCTTTCCTTTCCTTTCCTTTCCTTTCCTTTCCTTTCCTTTCCTTTCTTTCCTTTCCTTTCCTTTCCTTTTCCTTTCCTTTCCTTTCCTTTCCTTTCCTTTCCTTTCCTTTCCTTTCCTCTCCTCTCCTCTCCTCTCCTCTCCTCTCCTCTCCTCTCCTCTCCTCTCCTCTCCTCTCCTCTCCTCTCCTCTCCTCTCCTCTCCTCTCCTCTCCTCTCCTCTCCTTTCCTTTCCTTTCCTTTCCTTTCCTTTCCTTTCCTTTCCTTTCCTTTCCTTTCCTTTCCTTTCCTTTCCTTTCCTTTCCTTTCCTTTCCTTTCCTTTCCTTTCCTTTCCGCTCCTTTCCGCTCCTTTCCGCTCCTTTCCGCTCCTTTCCGCTCCTTTCCTTTCCGCTCCTTTCCTTTCCTTTCCTTTCCTTTCCTTTCCTTTCCTTTCCTTTCCTTTCCTTTCCTTTCCGCTCCTTTCCGCTCCTTTCCGCTCCTTTCCGCTCCTTTCCTTTCCGCTCCTTTCCTTTCCGCTCCTTTCCTTTCCGCTCCTTTCTGCTCCTTTCCTTTCCTCTCCTCTTCCTCCTCACATATTTTCCATACCTTTTGTCATACCATTTTCTAATCTCTCACTCCTGTCGCTTACATTATTTGTGAATAACACAAGATACTGTTGCAGATTCTGATCTTGGTACGACCTTGAAATTGTTCATTTTGTGAGCATGAATGTTCCAAAGTCATGTTAGTTCCATGGACAACCCTTGAGTTCATGATCTTCTCATTGTATTACTAAAATAACCCAGGCGTTTTTGGAAGAAGCAATGAAAAATTACCAAAATACCCAAACTGGCTGATGACAACAAACAGAACATCTTGAGCTCATGTTGCATCATTTGAACATCCAGCTACTTTCTTCATCAGACTAAAACTGACCTTCACTTGTTCCTCTGTAAACACAACCTCCTGAAACACTCTGAGATGTACAGTAGAGTATGATTTTGACAAAGGCACATTTTAAATTGTCTAACTAGGAATTAAGCCACTTATAAAGGATTCAGAAATGATCTCTGGTTATCAAATTGATCTTGTGAGCAAATCTCTGATTAGAAAGTTTTATTACTGGGGGAAACTAATTTCTGAGAGCAACATAAGTTTCAGAAACAAATACTACAAAAAGTAATAATCTATAGAAGTCACATTATTCAAGAATTAACAATAAAGGGGTTTTTTTTATTTCATTATATTTCTCTACCTTGAGCCAAATACAAACAAGTTCAGCAGTTTTCTCTCTAGTGATGCCAGCATCTGGTTCAAGAATAATTTTGAATTAGTTATTCTAACCAACAGTGTGTTCCTGCTGATCCTTACCATCAGTTTCTATAGGTCATCCAAAATAAGAGAATTTTTGAGGGGTCTTTTTACTTTAGCTTTATTCTGGAGCTTATCCACTGCATAGGCAAACATTCTTTTGATACTTAAAACATGTTATCTTTTCATATGCTCTATGTGCTATTAACTAACACTTGTGGAGCATATATCTGCTGTCAAGACTGGAGCATGAAATGACAACGGTGGCATGGTCTTCAAGAACTTGGACATCCACACTTACATGTGGATGTTTGTTGCTTCTAAAAAGCAAGATAATCACTTAAAGGATATCTAAGTTAATTAAATGTATCATTCTTGAGGAAAATTAACCACAAGGAAAACCATATGGATAATTATAAATGGGATTCAAATACTAATTATAGGAATAGCAGCTCACTTAAAACTCACAATCAATTTTATTGAGCCTGTGTAAAGAGACACAGTCTGCAGTTTTAGATGATGATAGTATTGGCAGCAAAGCTACCGTAAGAAGTTCACAACCCCGGTCCAACACTCACTGTTCACTGCTTCTAATTTGCTCATCTCAGTGAGGCAGTAAACCACAAACCCACAAACAGCTGCACTAGCACAGGAGAGACTGAGACAAACCACACTGGAGGAAGACAGGACTGTAGAAATAACCTCAGCTGCCTTTGTATGCCATGCAAGCACCTTGTGAAACTACATCCTAAAAGTATATCTACAACCCACAACCTTTTTCACTTTTTACTTCATTGCTTCACTTGGTAAAAGACAGAGCATTAGCTGGTGTTTCTATGTAGGCTAAACTTAGTTGTAATCACTCATTTCATTATTGTGGATAACCAGTGGATAGCCACAGAAAGATGGATAAGCACAAATGCTCAGAGAGAGGTGCCTGCTGACTGCAGGTGCAGGGTCTGTTTCCTTGTATGTAGACTCTGTAATTAAATTAAGAATCTTAGACTCCCATTCAGACAGAAAATGATAGAGACACTCTTTCATACCCTGAATTAGATGTTTAGATGAGAACAGGTAAAAAGTACCCTTAAATTTTTCCTAAACTTTAAGCAGACCGATATCCTTTTTTAGACCCGGCTTCAACGTAGGTATTTGAAGGCTGTATTTTGTGACATTTGCAAGACATCTATATATACACAAATGATGTAATCCCTTAAAAGAGCAATCACCCTTAAAAGAGTCCCATAGTATGTCTACTTAAAGGTTGGAGATATTTGCATTTCAGATGCTATACTGCCATTTGATGAGTGTCTGTATTTTGTTTACTGAGGGGATCAAATTATTTGGCTGAACTTTAAATGCAAAGCTGTATTTGATGGCTTGTTTTAATGTCTTTACCCAGAGCAGCATTTAAGCTTTAAAGAACTGAAAGCCTTCTCTAACATCCCTGGGACATTAGTTTACATCGTACTGAAATGCTGCCTTAAACAGTGCTGCTTTTCTGAGCTGCCAGCTCAAATCCACGTGATCCTTTAGGGTCCACATCTCCCTTATGCAATGTATCAGTATTCTTCTTAAAAATCAGCAATACCTTGGCATATGTAGAATAAGGAAGGAAAATTTACCCTTTGTATAATGGTTGTGAATCATATTTCCTGTAATGTGCACTAATAAAAACAGTAAGGTAAATTTTCATTATAGGAAGAATCTGAAGCACACTTTTGCATACTGATCTTGATCTTTCTATCTTGTGCAGGACAAGAATGCCACTAGCTCACATGCAATGTTCAAACTTCACTGTTTTATTATTCCAACTCTGCATGTGGTTGTATTTTTAACCTACTCTCTTTCATCTATATGCACTCATCAAGAGAAAAAGATCAGGGGCTCATGTGGGAACTGTGATTTTTGCCACCAGGTATTTTAAAAGCAAATATTTCCCTTAGACACTAAAATGAAAACAAAGTCATTATGCTGTCATTTTCTGGAATGAAAAGGTACTGAAAATCCTCCAGTAACCTTCAAAACAGGTCAGAATTTTTATCTGATGTCCTTTTTTTTAAAATACAGCAACATCAGAGTGTCAAGATACTCTGTCCCATTTCTGAACTTCTGTGGAAGATTTCATTGGTTGGAGAGTAGGGAGGTTCATGGTTTCTGGTAAACTTATTACAGTGCAGTGAAATTTTGTTTCTGAGTTTTTTTCAAACCACTTCAAAATAAAACCCACAATAGCTCTGCGGTTAATGTCTTAACAAACTCACTGCTTTTGAGATTTTTTGATGACAGTGGTTGGCTCTGATTTTTCAAAAAGTACTGACATCAGTATGGTTATCTATCCACTATTTTTCTCTTACCATTTCCTGGACTCATAATTACTTCTCACTAATTCCATTTCATTACTGAACCACAGGGATTAAAGGGGATATTGTCATATACCTATAAGTAGAACTGGTCTTCTCACAATCTCTTAATTTCTGGGCAGACATTTCAAGTGACAGACCCACTTCAGATGGACTTTCACTACAAGTGATCCCTTATTGTCAACTTTAGAAATTTGCATTTTATTTCAAGTTTGGTCTTATACAGCTTTCAACACACAAACACAGGATCAGGTAAATCCTTCAGTCTCTTGAAGGACTTCAGTTGTCTTTTATGAAGATCAGCCAGTAGAGCCAAAACACAATAGAACTCTCTGCTCTTTTAATAAATCTTTTATTTCAACAAGCATGACAAAGTTTCCTTTACATGTGTGGTATCATGTAAATACCTGATACCTATTAAGGAAAGTGATGGGTTGAACATGACTTTTAAAATTCTACATGGGAAGAGTGCTTTTTATAACAATGGGCATTTTAATCAGAGAAATTAAAGACATAACAAGATATAAAAGGTGTAAATTGAAATTATGTAAACTAATTTCAAGCTAGAAATAATAAGAAGACTTTTCAAGTTATTATCAATGAAAGCACATCGTGTATCTTTCAGCACTTGAGATTAAGACTGAATAACTACTTCAACGCATGGAAGTGTCCTTTGTTAAACTGTGAGATTGAAAGAGAGTTGGATGGACATCTGTTCCTGTGCTGACGTGGAAGCAACATGTTCATGGAAGTTCAACAAACAGGCTTGTCCCTTTTGATCTCATATTGTTCAAAGGAAACTACTACAGTAAAAGAGGATAAAACTGTATGTCAATGCAATCTATAAATAACGCGGTCATATTTAATTTGCCTTCTTTTTTTCCAATAAAACTCATCTTTAGCCATAAAATGACCAAAAGAGAAACAAAAAAACATCAATTTTACAATACAAAAATTTCTGAGTTTTATTGTTACATTAAATAGGTCTGAATAGCTGGCCAGTAATCCCATATGTCTGCTACTGAAATTGTATTATTGACTGTATATCTTTTACACCAGTACGGATGAAAGCTTAAAAATAATTTTAAAAAATAAAGAAAAAAAAAAAAAAAAGAAATAGAAACCAATGCATTGAATACCAGTTCAGTCTGGAAAACAGTCAATTGTCAGCATTCTTTGACACCTGCTGTAGCCTCTCCATGTTGGTAACATACATACTCTGACATATCACACAAGCGTGATGTCCCAAAATAAATTATACAAAGCCTCAAAACACAAAATCTGAACCCAGTGTGAGATCTGCAGTTTCATTTCCATTATGATTTTCCATTTGATGTAAGCAGTTTGATAGATCTCGTCCTACTACCCATGCAAGCATAATAGGATGTCATTTGCCACCTAATTTCATGCTGCTTTGCATTATTACTCTTTAAAAGTTTCATATGGTACAACTGAATGGACAGAGACATCTAAAACTGGCACCTAGTCTAGCGTGCAATGTATTGTATGTGGAAGTAAGTACCTTTTAACTTTACAGGCAAATTTTAAATCAAAGATATACTGGGGAAATTAATGTGGAAATTCCTCATTTACAGAAAAAATGTTTGATCATGAGCCTCGAGTTTTACATTCTGCTGATATTTAGCATTATCCAGGTGATAAAGCACATCTTTATGTTTTTAAAATGTGTCCTGTCTTGATCAGAGCAGACCAAAACAACTCTTAAAATAGCCAACCAACCCATATCTTGTTTAAAAGGGCCAAAATTTCCAGTCAGTTAATTCTCTTGCTTTGGACCTCTGGTGTTAACATGATGTGACAAACCTGGGTGTGATGTTGCAGAGAACAAATTGATCAGATTCCTATGCAGTGGTTCATCTCATTTATTACAAAATAATTTGAAGAATAAAAACATCACCAAACTCTGTCATCCTCAGCTCACATACCAAAAGAGGTCCAACATTATTGTTTCATATTTATTTTTCCTTCATATAACATGAAAAGTCCAGTGGTTTAGAGAAGATCAGAGATTCAGACAGGAACCATTTCTGAATTAAATAATTTGATAATCATTGAGGAAAAGATATTATGCAAAAAATATGAGATTATGTTGACATTAAAAACACATAGCATCGAATTTATGGCATAAATATACCTAATTGAAAAGTGTTTTAGAACTAATTTACTCTCCAGTACTAGCAAACTCAGTGTTAGCAGAGATAAAAACCATTACTTATCACAAAATAAAAAGAATATTCCTGAATAGTTTGGCTTTCCCCTCCCTCTGATCAGTTCATCTCTCTAAATACAACATGGTTTCACAGGCAAAAGTGGTTCAGAGTTTGTAAAGTTTTTCAAGGTTTAAAGAATAGAAAATTTTAAAATCTTGTAAATAATAACTGAAAATAATCTTTAATTACTATGAATTCACTTTTATTTTATGTACCCTAAAGTTTTCTAAGAATACCAGCATTTGAAATCATGGCAATAAATATTAAAGGGAAAGATATTGCAAAAAAAATATTTGCCATGGGCAGGGTAAAAAATAATTTCACAAACCACCAATTCAAGATTTTTATCCAAAAATGACAATACTAAACCTGCACTATGAATCTATCTTCTGAATAAAGTTACATGAAAGTGAATCAAGAGAAAATCCAAAGGAACATGTTTAACATACATAGGCAGAAGAAGCAATTATTTCCTCTGAGCTTCTGAAACAGAATTTATTATATGATAACCTTTTCATTTTAAATAACTGCCTTCTTCTTTTCCAGATTAGCTGATTTCCAAAATAGCTGATTTTTAGTAAGTCTTTCACCATCCACTCATCTCAGAAGCTTCTGTCTGTAAGCACAGACAGTGCCATAGGTTTTCTGAAAATAGTTAATGTGTTAATATGAAAATAGGCAAATATGGTTTTTGAAAATAGTAAATAGATGGACTGATTTTAGAATGAAATTCCATTTACTGTCTCTCTATGTTTTTGTCTTCATTTAAACACCACCATATAATCTGGTTATCCAATAACCTTTTGTAAAGAATTGCATACATTACATACATTGAAGCCTTGATCCTACAGATCCTCTATTCCTTGTAAAAGGGACACTGGGAGTTTTTCACAAAAAGCCCAACTTCGCTTGCAGGAGCAGAAGAGAAAGTTGCTGAAACTTTTACATATGTGAAACATTTTTAGTAGAGAATCTGTTTGTGATTCAATCTCTGACAAGAAAAGAAAACGTATTTTTTTTTTTCCATTTTCCTGGAGAACCTTGTAAACTTTTCATTTCTGACTAAAACCACAATCTTTTTTCTTTCCTATTACTACTTTACAATTCCACATCTTAATTTTCTAACCATATGCTCCTCTGATCAAATCAGCAGATGTTTCTTCTTTTGAGCTCAGTCTGCAAATATCTCAGCAGGGTCAAAAGAGCAGGTTGCCAGCAGTGCTAAATGAACTAAACATATAATAGAAACAGGCAAAACTTTTATCAGTCAGATTCCTAGGCTATTTTTGTTATCATTTCTTAGCTATCATTAATCTCATCAGAAATACAACTGTGGTCTCAGAATTTGAAATTCTCTTTGTTCTCAGCACCAGTGTGTGAGAATTCATCTTTGGGACATAATACTGTTTATTATCTCAGCTATTTTATAAACAAAATACCCAGCAGTGTTTCTGAGCAGGTGACTGGCTAGAGTCAGGCTCAGCAGTCTCCTTGGGGGTGATCTTTTTTGCATCATTTCTGACCTTGCATACTAGGCCTGTCACATCTTTTTTTATCCATATCAATACACTAAAGTATGTATTTAACATTTCACCCTGCTTTCCCTCCACCCTGTGTTCTTCCCTTTGAGATAACAATCTGTATGTAACTACAGTAGCTGGTGAAAGAAGTTCACTGAATTATTTAGCTTTGTTTGCTTTGTCTGAGTGCAGGAGAGAATACTGATGTATGCAGCTGCTTTCTTATTCCTAGTCCTGATTCATGAGTCCTACCTCTTCTTGTGCATATTTTGCAGCTGGTGACTATGACCTTAGGGATTTTTAATATTGTTTTCCCAAGAGCTATTCTTTCTTGGGCAAACCACAAAAGAGACTAAGAAAGAGTAGCTTATATTCTTACATTAAATGAAAAGGATCATAGGATCACAAAAGAGTTTGAGTTGGAGGGGACTTTAAAGACATCCGGTTCCAGACCTCCTGCCATGGGCAGGGACACCTTCCACCAGACCAGGCTGCTCAAAGTCCCATCCAACCTGGCCTTGAACACTGCCAGGGTTGGAGCATCCACAGCTTCTCTGGGCTATTTATGATGATATAAGACCCTGAAAGGTCTTCACTTTTGTCTTGAGATACTGATATGCAAGGAGCATTTTATCCCAAATTTACCATAGCTTTGCAGTTTGTTTCTTTGTATTTTGATTACATATGTACCAATAACCCTACACTACAAATTCTCAGTTAGAGAATGTCATATTTAGTTCTATTTCAAAAGACACTCATCCTTGAGACTGTGAAAGATGTACTTCTGACAATGTCATTATGTCTGTGATCCTCCGGAAGACTGGATTCTCCAGCTGCAGGAATGTTGCATCCCTTCCATCACCTGGATCCTAATCCGTCAGTTAGACTTTAACCAAAGTGATAACATTCTTTCAGGGCCCTTCTAATCTCTTTTAAGGTTCCACATGCAGCTGTTTTCTTTAAAACATACACTACAAATGGCAAGTGGAACCTAAAAAATAGTGTATGTTAATGTTTCAAACTATGACATGGTTCTGAAGTAAATTCAGCTTAAAAAAAATACACATTATTCTAATATATCCAGATATAATATGACCTGAAATGCATTTGTATTCTATTTCATGTTAGCCTATCCTGGTCTTTTAGCTACTATATCAGACATATTTGCACAGTAAAACAAAATAGGCCTCCAGTGATCATTTCTCTCTCTTCTAGCTCTCTGTTGCTGGGGGATTTTAATAATAATAATAACAATAATATCAATAATAACAATAATAGCAATAATAATATCATTATTAATATTATTATTAATAATAAATTTATTATTAGTATTTCAAGCTCTATTATTGAAACAAACATGATTGAAGCTGCTGTTATTTGGTCACTGAGAACCAAGCAGATGGTAAATAACTGTGTTAAATCAATGATACTAACTTAAGGCATTCACTTTTCAGCAAAATCTAGGCAAAGGCTCTATTTTAAAATCAGAATATGTCCTTCAAAACTTGATAGACATCTGACATTTTTCATTGGTTGGGAGTTGAAGCACCCAGCTCTAACTGGGAAAAACAATTGTATATGCCAACAGACAAGTTCACATATCTTTCCTAATCTAGCAATTCTAAGGTTAACGAAAAAACTCTTCTACTGGGTTACTATCTTATTTAATTGGATGTAGTGGTAGGAGAAGCTGAGAAGAATTAAGCTGAAGAAAAACTGAAAATCTTCTAATAAACAGCATTTATGTGAAAGGCCTTGCATAAGGTATTGTTCCTTCTTTCTGGAATCATTAATGAACACAGACTTTCCTCCTCATTCATGAGATGTACATCAATAATCAACCCACTCATGAAAAGAAAACTGCAAAGCCCAATATACAGTTAAATACACAATATTTCCTCTATCACAAAAGATTGCACTTTGCTAGGGAGAGAAACCATCAGCAAGCTCAGAAATGACAAATACAATTGAGTCTATTCACAGTGAGTGAACAGCTCACTGTTGGCAGTTTCAGATTATTGAACTGAAGGAAATGGACACGGTTCCTTTCAAAGCTAAGAAATGTTCATTGACAGGTGATTAATATGACAATCAAAATAAGAACATTTAAAAAAACTCAACACAAAAATTGAGATTGGATAGGTAAAACCTTTTATGCTACTTCTGATCCTGTAGGTCAAGGGTCAGACATTGTAGTACACTGGGATTTAGGTGGGTGACAAAGATCTAAAGTGAGTAACAACAAAAAATAGTGGGAGAAGGAAGGTTTGGTCAGTGTAAGATTAATTCTTTTGACAAGGGTGTTTTCTATATCTTCAGCTTCAGGCCAACCACTTTTGCTGCAATTAACATTCTATAACATGAGGAAATCTCAGACCATGGGTGGTAGAAATAAATTTTGATAAAATGCATACTTGACCTTATAATCAGAAGCAATTACGAGGGCAACTACTTTATTACACAGGGGCTTACAGATATTTAATATGCCAACTGTAAATAAACCCAGTTAAGAAATTATAATCTATTTTTGAGTCTCTAGAGATAACATACAGTTTTTTTAAGAGTAGAAATGTGAATTTTTAATGGCAATTTTATATCTTATCAGTCTTTAATGACTTGACCACAATGTATTTAATGCTAAATAAAATGGACCCTTCTAATATTTTATTTATTGGAAGCAGATTTGCCATCTCAAAAGAATGATGCTGACTGCTATAGTGGATAGCATGACCTTTACCCTGATAACTGCCATTTTATATTATCCACCAGCACCTACACCTGATAACAAAGCTAATTTTTTTCTTTACTCATTTTTGTTATTAACCAGGTCTTCATCTCCTGCCATTCACTCGCCCTAACCCAACGTGATCCAACTGCTCAACACCTGAGTTACCTGCATCTTATCAAATGGCATCTCAGTTCCCTCTGCTGGGGTCTGAGACTGAAGCACTAATGACAAGATGAAAGACTCACCCATGTATCTATTTCTATATTGCAAGACAAATAACAAATAATAAGTTTGAAGGCAACTACTCATGCATAAAATTATAGAGCTACTGATACAATTGGGAACTTACATGAGGCCAAAAAGCATGATAACACTGTAATTTTTTCCCATGAAGAATTTTTGAGTGTGAATGGAAGGATCTCTAGCAGGAGCTGGAGTGGGGCTACATCATAAAATATTTGTCCATTTAAGTGCCAAGAAAAGAGGAGCCTAGGTACAGCTATAGGGCTGACAGGTGGTCTGATCCCAGCTTCTGGGTGGCACCACATCAAAAGCCTCCCTCTCTCTCTCTCTCTCTCTCTCTCTCTCTCTCTCTCTCTCTCTCTCTCTCTCTCTCTCTCTATATATATATATATATATATATATATATATATTGAGTGTTGCCTGTGTGCCTGGTCATGGGTGCATTTCTGTGTGTATTGCATACACGTGTTTGCATATGTGCCTACAGGAAATACACACTCAGCTTTATTCTTGGAGCTTGGAACCGGGAATTGTCACAGCCTCACATCTCTTGCACTTCCAGATTTCACAGCTGTTAAAATTAAGGATATGACTCATCCAGAGCTACAAAATAGACTTAAAAAAACAGTATATAGTACAATATTAAAACTGTATTCCATTATCTATTCACTAGAGCTTTTTTTTTCTTCCTCAAATAACGTAGAATTTTATGATCTGGGTGGTTCAGTTAATTTTTAGTTAATTAGAAGCAAAGATATTTCTAAATAAATTAATTATAGAAACCAGATGCTGATAGTTCTTGGAATCCTGCAGCTCTGTTTTACAGAAGTTTGATTATTCATAAGATTTGTGGAGAGTTTGCAAGGCCTCAGGACTGATATTTCTTAGGTTCTTAAGACTGAACCTTTGCCAAGCTACTGGAGGTTTTCTCTACTTTGTTTATCTGTGACCACAATTTCACAGCAGGCGTCTGTTTATATGTAATTTGTAACACCTTTCTTTATCCTTGTATGGTATGACTATAGTTATAAAAACAGAAATAACAATTTGTAATTCCATGTAAAATGAGGATGTGAAAGAAACATAAAAAAAAATATACGTGACCTGGCTGGGAAATGAACACAGTTCTACCAGTCCTGCACAAAGGTGAGATAAACTTCATATCCATTACATCAGACAAAACTGCACTGTTAGACTAAAATGATTTTATTATATTTTATTTTCCTAGAATCATGGAATGGTTTGGGTTGGAAGGGACCTTAAAGATATCTAGTTCCATCTCCTCTTGCCATGGAGGACAAACCATCCACTAGAGCAGGTTACCCAAAGACCCACCCAGACTGCTCCTGAACTCCTCCTGAGACACGGAGTCCCCAGCTTCTCTGGGCAGCCTGTGCCAGTGACTCACTACCCTCACAGCAAAAAATTTCTTCCAAATATCTAATCTAAATATACTCCCCTTGAGTTTAATGCCATTCCCCCTTGTCCTATCACTACATATCCTCATGAACAGTCCCTCTCCAGCCCTCTTGTAGCCCTGTTCAGGTACTGGAAAGTTCTCTAAGGTTTGCCAGGAGCGTTCTCTCCTCCAAACCGAACAACCACAACTATCTCAGTCTGTCCTAATAAGAGAGGAGCTCCACCCCTGTGATCAAATTAATGGCCTCCTCTGGACTCTATATATTTAGGAAATAATTGTTCAGGATAACTTATCTTAATCTCTATTTCATTCCAAAACAGGAAAGTGATTGCTATTTTGATCATCTGTCCTAGAAATCCAAGTAAAACTTTTGATTGCTAAGTCAAGACAGACTAAAGAGTCTTGTGAGTGTGTTTGCTTCTTCCTAAATGTCATAGCACAGCTGGATGGGCCGGATTCCCAGGTGGCACTGGCAACCCTATTTTTCCTGAAATCAATG
Organism: Pseudopodoces humilis; assembly: GCF_049639895.1. Classification (NCBI taxonomy): domain Eukaryota; kingdom Metazoa; phylum Chordata; class Aves; order Passeriformes; family Paridae; genus Pseudopodoces; species Pseudopodoces humilis. The sequence continues at coordinate 83,254,429 of NC_142201.1, read as the reverse complement.
AAACAATTTTCATCCATGCCAACTAGGAATTTGAAAATCACTTCTTCCAAGAGTACAGTTTTGAGAACAGCAACATCAGATGAAGCAGATAGAGTATGTATCTTAAATACTATTTGAGACAGAGCATATATTTGCTGACAATATTAAAGGAAATAATCATTATATTTTAGACTCATTACACAACTCCTTTAACAAGCAACAGGTAAGAGCCCATATTGGATATGAGTCTAACCTATGAAAAATGTTTTTAAAAGCTCTCCATTGTGACCCAGTATATTTTAAGAACTTCATGAGTGACGTGTAAAGTCATTATTTCACTCTATGCACAAAGCTCAGAGTATTGGGGTTTTTAATGGTTTTTAAGTAAATTTTGCTTTGCGGGATGGGGAGGAAATTATTTCTTTAAAGGAAAGGAACAAAGTTAGATAGAAAAAGACAAATGCTTTAAATGGCAGGAAAGCTGGCTTGGGTACATGATGTCCCTTGCATCAAGCACAAGCTAAGTGGTTTCAAATCAGTCACCATGACCAGGAGAGAGCCTGGAGTCAAATAGGGAAAGCAGGAATTATATGTCGAGAAAAGTGTCCCAAAAGCACTTGAAAATGATGTAAATTAATGCTGAAAGCTTCAGTAATAACCCAGGCCAACATGTCCTTCCACTCAGCTTCTCGGAAGAGAGAAGAAGATTTTTCATCACCAGGCTTTTTCAAATGTCACATTTAATAATAATGAAAAGGTGCAAAATTTACTGAAAATGCATAAATTGCATCTCAGCTGTGTAGAGGAATATGGACTCATTATGAATTTCATCCTGCTAGGACCATATCAGTGTAAATTGTGCAAAATGCTGAAATTAACTGCAATTGTGTGGCCTGATCTTTAAAGCCTCTGCATGCTTCAGAAGAAATCCTGAATACTTTTAATCAGCACTAACTCTGACATATATACATATAGAGAAAGGGGAAAAACCAGCATCTTGCCCCTGGTCATAACACAGTCCCAGGCAGAGATACCTGGATGGCTTCTGAACTAGCTCAGCCAGAAGAAGCAATAGGATATCTGTATGATACCTCACCCAATGAAATTAGAGCCTGTAAAAGTGTTTTGGGACATGGGATCATTTAGTTTAGCTAAATTGCCTCTGGTATCCCAGCTAGAAAAAGAGAGAAAATTATATTTGGACTAACAATAGTTTTTAGTGCTTCAGTTATCTCAGTCTTCAGAGTTTCAAGAGCACATTCTCTATCCAACTGTACATTAAGTACTTTAGGTTTGTCAGCCCTTTTTCTGGTTCAAGTGTATTGCCTGTGTCTATTTCCTACAGCATATTATGTACTGACAGCTCCAAATTGAAAGAAAATTTATATATTTTCCAAGTATTTTTCTAATAAAATAAAACTTAAATATAATATAAATATAGAAAAATATAAAATTAAAAAAACCCATTTACATACTCAAAAACCCAAGTGTGTTTTCTCAGCATAGCCTCAGTAAAAAAACAGGTTTGGATGTGGCTGTGGTTTTCAGTCTGACATGACACATAGGACAATGTGAAAACCTATCTCTACAATCAAAGTAGAAAATTCAATATCAAGGTACTACCTTTTATCATCAATGTGCATCGTTCATTAAACTCTAATAAGAATGCTCTAACTGTAGGAATGAATTTTTCTAATTTTTTGATTAAATATGAGAAATCAGTATTGTTAAAAATTTCCATTTGCTTTATGAATAAAAGTTTTAAAAAATTATATAATGGAAATTCAGGTTTTTAAACTATTTAGTTTTCTTGTTTTCCTGAAACAGCCTGGAGTTGAGCCTGTCTTTGAGGAGTTTCTATGCAGACAGCTACTGATGAACCAAGACTGGCAAACCCAGCAAGGACCAAGGAGTACTGGGGACAGTGGTGTGGGAGCAGGTAAAATACAGATTTCATAGAAAACAGTTGTTGGTGGCTGGTGAGGCCAGTAAGATTAGCAACCAGTGAGGCTGGAACTGAGTTTTAACAAATCTCAAAATGTCAACAATAAGGTGCTCCACTCATGAAGGAGAGATTAACATGCTTATAAGTTAGACTTTTCTGAGCCTGAGTAAGACAGTAAAATTAAAGCAGGGTGAAGTTACAGAATGAGAGAGTGTTTAAAAAGAAAATTAAGTAACAGAACAAAATAATTCATGCTGTTGTCAATGGAGCCCTGAAGGAAGGGGTTCAGGTTCCTCACACAGATTTCTGCAGATTATGAAGCAAAGTATATTCATATCTTCTTACTTCAATACAGCTCCATATATTAGTATGCTACTAATACAGTAAATTATGATTTCCATTTTGCAACAAGAGAGTAGAGACAATGAAGTTAAGCGCGCAAACTCACATCAATAACCATATGCAGCTGCTGGTCTCTTAATGACAAGACCAATGCCTTAATCACTTCTCTTCCCTCATTTCCATTTCTCCATATGTCACACTTTTTTACCATAACCATTCCTTGACTTATATGTATCATTATTTAACAATACATCATTTAATATATTTGCCTCACAAAAACTGACAGAGACAAACATTTCATAATACTTTTATTGAAAATCACTTCAAACGTGACTATGATTATTAGCTGTATTAATAATAATTAGTAATGGCCATTAGACCAGACATTTGTAGTGCTCATGATTCTTTTTACTAAAAAGAATCTATCTTTTAGAAAATAACTGTTGGAAGTTAATTGTCAGGTGGGCTTAATGATGTACATTTATACTGAGGCTATAATGAACATAAAGTGCAGTTCCCAAAGATAAATTGCTGAATCTTAGAATGCTACACTTAAAATTTCTATTTTTAAGAGACGTTTAAGACAGTAAAAATAAGTGCCTAATAATTCATAAGCATATAAATATGTTTGGTCTTTTTTTGTTGTTTATGGACACCTATAGGAATGTCTTGTCCTTTAAAACCAAATCAGTACTGTGTAGCAAATGAAGCTTGGGTATTGGATTAATTCTAAGAGGTGTCCTTAGAATTTTTTCTCCTGAAACATGGGCATAGAGCACTGGACAGTAGCATAATTACCCAGAGGGATTAGAATGCAATTGTCTTATGGAACAGGAGTTTTTTTAATACAATTTCCTCTGTCCAAATAAGTTCTAATTTTGCATTACAGCAAGCAAACTTCTCCTCTAAATACCATCAATAAAACTTCCAGCTGACCTTTTCACGCCTTCTATAAAGAAGCTAAATGTTACTCACTTTTCACATTCAATAAAAACAAATACTGTGTTCTAGTTCAATGCGTATCTGTGTCAAAATGGAGGAAAGTCATTTTGCACTATGTGTTAATTCTTCCCTTAAAGTTGATTTCCAAACTTCTGCATTGCTAAATGGGTCACATTGGTTTATTTGTGTGCCACATGTGGTGTGTGACAAAGAAACCTGAAGTTCACCTGAAGGTCTCCAGTTCTTTGAGCCTTCAGATCTATTTGTCACAGATCTTCCATTTTAAAAAACTAACTGAAAAACACCAGAGGCTGTTCAGTATCTTGCCTAATTCCAGATAGAATGACACTAAGTTTCAAAAACTTTCACGTTTATTCTGTCCAAAACTTCAATGTGTATAAAGTGATACACTAGCACTGTCTTCAGTGAAGCTATATTCCCCAGCTAAGAATAACTGGACTTCTGTGATTTATCTATGAATAATGATTCTGGTCAATATTTTCAGTGGCTGGAGTCAAGTTATGAAGTTTGAAACTTCCTCAGTTAATCCCACCCATCTGATTTTCTTCAGATGAAACTCTCTATTAGCTTCCCAAGATGTTAGTAACTAATTCCTTACATGTATTTCCTAAGAGGCATAATGCTCATGGAAGTAAGAATATTACTGAGGGGATTAGGGTTTTTTGGTTTTTTTTCTTCTTTATTGTCCAAACAAGCAATATATGGCTGAAGACACAAAGACTTAAAAGCTAAACCACAGAATCACAGAGTCACAGAATGGCTTGTGCTGCAAGGGACCCTTAAAGATCATCTAGTCCAATCTCTCTGATGTAGTCTACGACACCTTCTACCAAACCAGCTTGCTCAAAGCCCCATCCAACCTGGCCTTGAACACCTCCAGGAATGGTCTTGATGCAATGGAAATTGATTTGCACAAAGCCCATTGGAGAGAATGTCCTTTGCAGCTCCAGCTGAAGACCAATAATCAGCATAATTTAATTTAGAATTCACTATCCCAGGTAAAAGTCAGTATTAGAAAATCTCTTTATTTTTTATAATTATTTTTATTATTTTATTATTTATATATTTATTTTATTATTTATTAATTATATATTATTATTTTATTTTATTTTTTTTTTATTAGAAAATTCAGTGATACACTAGATAAAGCCCATGTGGAGAAAGCAAGTGAGAAAGCCTATGTGCATTTGTAGAGAATCTCAGTGAAACTTGCCATGAGATCAATAGGGAGAAGAATAAAAAGTGTTTATATGTGCCCAGGTTACCCAGAGAAGCTGGGGGTGCCACAGCCTTGGAGTGTTCAAAGCCAGGTTGAATGGGGTTCTGAGTAACTTGATCCAATAGAAGGCTTCCCTACTCTTGACAGGGTGTTTGAAACTAAATGATCTTTAAGGTACCTTCCAACATCTACTTTTCTATGATTCTGTTATTTTTGGTACATGTGTGGATGAAATATTCAGTTTTCAAATATATTATTTATAAGTTTCTTATTTCCATATTTGATTTTCATTGGAAGTAACAAATCTTGCCACTCAACATTCGTATTCAGATAAATTAATAGATGCACATACAATGTGCAAAATACATTATATATATAATAATAATAATATACAATACATATATTATAATATATACAATACATATATTATATACAATAATTTTTTCTCATTGCTTTTTCTATTTTGGATTTGTTTTTCTTTTCACAGAAGTATAAAGACTGTTAACTTAAGAAATAGCAACCATAATTACACTGCAATATGACACTGAAGTGTTTTCATCATTTAGGTAGTAAAATGGCAGAAAAATCTAAAACTAATTTTTCCTTTTTCAAGGAGGTTTCAGTCAGGCTCTTGTGAATATCAGTTAAACTATCATGTAAGACTAAAATTTATTTCTATTATTTTAGCAGCAATTGCATTAGAGAAACAAAATTCTCTCGCCTTATGCTACATAGTTTTATATAAATAAATAACAGCAGTTTCTCTCTAACCAAGTCAGCTTTTGCAACTGTCAAACTAGTCATCAACCTAACCTGAGAAGTCTCATTCAAAATTTCATCCAGTCCTCTGAAAAGAGAAATATCAAGTTAAGATATAAATGGACATATCTGGATGGGATTTCCAGCAAACCTATCTAGTCTTAATGGTGAGTTTTGGAAAATTCTTGGCTACCTTTTCTGCCTTGTAGCTCACAACTGCATTCTTTTCCTTTCCTCCCTTTCTCACCTTTATTTACAATGCTTAGATTTAAAATGCTGAGTCACTAGCATGTCTCATTTCCTATACTCTTTACCTCCTCTAGTTTAAATCAATATAACCCTGGAATAGTGTTCTATAAAAAATACATCATTCTTTATTTTTCTATGGCATTAGGCAGAGTGGTTGCAATGGACTTGTGCCAAATTTTCAGGGTCAGCTCCTTGTTATACCACAAGGATATGGGCTCTGTGGTAATAGAATGTTTCAGTGTCTCTACTTTTTCTGAGTACTCGTTTAACCTCTTCAGTCACAGAGGGGAAAGAAGCTGCTGTAACTTCAGCTTTGTCCACAAAACACTGTACAAATTTAAATAACAGATCAATGCCCTGTGATTCTACAAAAGTGGTTATAAGCAACAGCTTCCAGAGAGCACCAAATAAAAAAAAAAAAAAAATCTTCCTGTGCAGAAAAAAATGAAATTCAGAAAAGAAATGCAATCATTCAACAACAACCATTGATACATCAGCTTATCACAAATGTTGCATACACTGACTGAAAGTGTCACACACAATTTTCCTCAAGTACTGGCCATCAAATGAACCCACATGGCCATTTTTATCCTGTATATTTATGGTTTTCTTCATCTAGCATTGATTAGATCATCTTATAGACGCAGGATGCAGTCTTCATTCCCTTCCACTGAGCCTCACAAGTAAAAACAAAGTATGAAGCTCATGGAATACAAATGCAAGCATATTTTTGGTCACCTATTCTCACAACATATTCTCATAAATGAATATAAACAAAAGATTGAAAATGTTTTGCATATTTTCCTATGTGTTTCTACCATAACTGGGTTAGGATTTTCCTGACACCAGCAAACTTTCGGTCATGTTCTGGGAGAAAATGAGAAGCCAGGTGAACATCTGGTTTTGAATATCATCTAGAGTTTCCTGGAAATCTTCACATATATGGACTGTATTCAGTTGGATGCAACATCTCTGTTGGGAGTGAAATATTTTAAGACGAATTTGATTTCCAATATAGCATTAACACTTTGCTGACAAAGAACTTATCAAAGAAATTTTGATAATGTTTTAGGATTTTCACTTTGACATTCTGTAGTTCCACTGAATGATTTGTAAAGTGTAATGTAAAGAATCAGTAAAATCAGTTTCTCTGAAATGAAAGAATTACATTCTTTTTCCACAACCCCATTCCTAATCATTTCATACATGTCAGAAAAATAGCTGTACTTCAGAAACAGCAAAGCAAAAGCTCAAAATGTCATTCAGCTTGCTTATTTCACATTATTCAAAGTGGCTTAGAGGACAGCAATTTCTTTCCCAGTGGTGTTCACTACTGCAGTTGCAGAAAGGAATATCAGCAGTAATGAAAATATTTCCCCAGCTCATCTTGAGTGGTGGCATATAAAAAAACCCAAAGAGCCAAACTACAACAACAAGACACAAAATCAAAATAGACAATTTAACAATTCATTCTCCTTATCTATATTTTGGTTTGGTTTAAAATATTCCATTCTCTTCAGAGCATTATGCATTCATGGTGGCAATCCCATTAACTTCAGCAGCAGTTGTCAATGATTACTGCTTCCATAAATTACAATCATAACTTTCCGTCAGCCATCCTATCCCAACCCTGACTACACGTGTGGGACATGTTTGGCTTTAGTTCTAGATCTTCTTCTATACTCATATCAGACTTGATTGTTTTTCCTTGGTGCCATAAAAAAGCCAGAACATAGGATATAGGCAAATGATTGGCAAATCCCATCCTGTAGCCTAAAACAGATCTTTCCTTGCATGTTCTCTCCATCTATGTCTTGCATATTCTCTACATATGGAAAGGACTGTATCAAATTGAGATATAATTGGGACATATATCACATATATCATTAACTGCATCAGATTTTTTATGAACCTGATAAAGAGATATCTGCAGATAAAAAAGTTCATAGTAGATGCCCACAGGAAAGAAGTTCAAGCAAGTATTTGAAAAAATAAAAATACCAAGCTGAAATAGTGGGTGGCATCACCACCCTTGGCAGGGAGGTTGGAGACAGGTGATTTTTAACACCCCTTCCAACCCAAGCCTTTTATGATTCTATGATTCTATAAAATAGAAAGGTAAAGTGAGAAGTTACATATAACCTTTTATTATGACTGTGTTACCAGCCACATCAATAAACAGAAAATCCCTCTGCTGAAGTTAACAGCATAATACCTTCTGATCTGCAATTATCTCACATAAAAACTGTCAGCAGGTCCCCAGAAGATACTCTCTGAAGTAGTACATTTATTAAGGATAAAGACATGCAGCATAGGTTTTCGTCTCCTTTTATTGAGGTTTTCTTTTTAAGTTATTTCCCTACAGTATTAGAAATCTTGCATTTAAAGACACTATAGGATCACAGGCCAAGTTGTTACTGGTAGAATTTTACATACAAACTCCTTCATCTCTGAAAGCAAACAGATAAGCTTCAAATCTTTATTTTTCAATTAGCAAAAAGAATAAAAGTATTTAAAAATAACATATAAAGATATTTTCTATTTTACTTATACTTAACATAGTTGTAAAAATGGATTTCAAATTATTCTTATCAATTATTAAAGCTCTACAGCAAAATCATTATGAAGGCTCAAGTGTTTAGTTTGGTTGCATCAGGAAGTTGCAACTGAATATAAATTTATTTATAAAAATGATTTTCAGAAAAAAAATTAATGCATCATTTTATCTTGATGATACTTCCCCTTAAAAAGATAAAAAGCTTTAAAAAAAATTCCATACGTACCAGTTGTTGAAGTTTTAGTGGTCAGTGTGAAATTTTGATAGAAATGTGCATGATATTATGAAACAATTATTTCAGCATTCTTGCTAAATCAGAAATCCTTTGTAACTACAACTACCTTTAAAAAAATAAATTTGATATTTAACATTGTACCACCTGTGGGTACAATTTGTAAAAGATTCTGGACAGAATTTATTGCACTATGGCAAATCTGAAGTTCTAGCCCTTCACTTCAGGAATATTGTAATAAATTCAAATAGCCCAAATCAAATAAAAAGTATATTGTGACTTCTCACACTAATTGTGTCTGAATTTGATCACTTACCTAAAGACAGCCATTTTTAGGTTCTCAGAAAAGAAAGGGATCTGGTACTCTGGAACCCACAAGAGGTGCCATGTACTGCAGCACCTATACTGAGACCTTGTTTCATAAAAAGCACTGGAATATTTTCAAATCAAAGACATTCACCTTATAGCATTTCATCCAAAATATGGAAAATGGCAATTCTGAGCAAAGTCATTGCCAGTATTTTCACCTAGCCTCTTTGGTTGCAATCTGCCTGGAGCATCCAGATGATATCTGGTGCTTCAGCAAATGGCAGGGATAAAAATGGGAGAGGAAATAATGAGTGGAGCACTGCTGAAGGTCAGCCTGTATACACTTTTCCTTGGCATTGGTTGCTGGAGGAGACAGTTCAGATGTTTCCATGAACAAACACAGGAAAAGCAGATGGCACAGACCTCAGGGCAGAGACCTTGCTTTATATTAAACATATAACTGCACAAACCCACATTAAATGCAAACAACAAGCAAACATTTCTCAAGACCTCTGCCATTTCTGATGATTATCTCTGTCCTTAGAGAGTACTGAGTTTTCACTGCTAAAAATGTTCAAAGCCTACTTGAATGGATCTGACCCTTCCCTTTATTAGATGGTTTTATACGGGTATTATTCAGTTCAGCATTGTGCTTCTACAGATTTCAATTATTTTTTCTGAGACCCCTCTGTACTCAAGAGATTATAAGAAAGGACTACAAGCATGCAATGATAATGCTGGATGAATGAAACCTGTTTTGATATTTGGGTCCAAATGACCCTTCCTTGCCATCATTCCAGGGAAAGAACTACCTCTTAATGTCTCTTAAATGCCACTGACAGAGGACCCTCTCTGTAGTTCTGTATAAGAGAGTGTCAAAATGATTTAATATTTCAAAACTATCTGGAAGTCATACTGTGGCTGACTTTCTCAAATGGATTTTTGACAAAGTAATTCAAAGTTATGTGCTCAAACTATATTATGCTACTTTCTGTGGAGTCTGCTGTCGTTGACTGGTTCTGCCATGTGCCTGCAGATGATGACACATACCAGACTTCATCAGCTACACAATTTTCTGCACAAGAAGATTTAAAAAACAAAGAAAATTGAAGATGAGCAAGAAGTATCAAAAGAGACAGGGCAGGTGGAAGGCATTACTTAATCTTTACGATAATAGCAACAGCAAAGATAAGATGCTCTCAAAGATGATCTGGATTCATAAAACATATCTATGACAGGCTGAAACTCAGTGTGAAAGGCCAGAATTGTATTCACTTGTCCATTTGGCCAATTAAGATTGCATTTGCTGTAGTCTATTAATGTTAATTATTGCTGAAATGGGAGCTCTGATACACATCACTATTTTTAACAATGTAGATAGTTCGTCTTATATATCTTTCCCTCAGAGTTATCAGAACCATTTCTTTGGCATCAGATTCTTCCTATTTACTACTATAACTATGTTTCCAAACAGTGAATCAATAGGAAATCATTGCTCTCTTTGAAAAGCATTTAATCAAGCCAATTCACCATAAATGAGACATTCACCATAAATGAGTTTGGTCCTATTACAATAAATTTTATCTTGCTACACAGGCTGTAATCTTGCTCATTATTTCACATTCATAGAGACAATGTGAACAATTTTTTTATTAATTTTGGTGGTAAAGACCCCAACAGACCATGAGTCCTCTGAACACTTGAACAGATTGAAGAGACTTAAATGGGAAGAAAAACAATTTATGAAGGTGAAGATATACATCCAACAGATGAAAGCATATAATTAACTCTATATCAAAAGATGTGGACATGAACTGGAGAGCTGTCTTTAAGTATTTTTCCCTCTCTTTTGTTGTCAGATCAGGTGTTTTTTTTCCCATCACACTTGCAAATAGAGAAATATGGGATGTGTATTCAGTCTTCAAAGTAGCTCAAAAGTATCTTGGGTTATACGAATTTAGGAAAAAAAATCTTCTAAACAGTGATTTTTTTCCTAGATCTAAGACTGAAACCCTCACAGAATTATTAGCTTCAAAATAATAAAATGGTATGACACTCACTACAGATATATAGGGCCTATAATCCTTTACAAGGCTAGCTTGTAAGCTAGAATAGCTTAAACTGTTTTAACAGATCTGTCTCTTTATACAGAAGACAATGTTATGCGATGACATAGAAGTTTCATTTTAACAAATTTGAAATGGCCCAGTGAATTACACTGGCCAGACCAAAATTCTTCCAGTAAAATGTTTTATAATGCCATCCTGCAATTTGCTTAAGCTTCACAATTTATATAATATCTGCTTTAAAATTTTTTTATTGTGTCTTTAAAAAAGGTATTGGAAAAATAATTTTTATTTGTATGCCTATAAAGTCTAGCCTACCTTGATGTCCTGCATCTAACTAAACTCTCCATGAGAATGTCAAAAAAAAAAGCTTTTTTTTTTCTTAAATCCTGTAGAAAACACTTAAAATCATTTACACCAGATTATAGTCTATCTTTCTGGTGTAAATACAGAAGTCAACAAAAAAATGCTGGAGAGGAATTGGAAACAGAAAAGGATCAGTCCTTTCTAATATAAATCAAGATGTCACTACTGGTTTAAGGTTCAATATTTCATCATCTGCCAGGTTTCTAAATAAATGCTGCATACCACTTTATGTGGCTGAAAAGCTGAAATTCCCAGCTCAGAAAGTGTATTTCTAACCCTGACAATTCTCAAGAGGTCAAATCTTAAAATTATCAGTAGGAGAGGGCTGAATGCTGCATTACTACAACTTTTAGCAATATAATTGCCAAGCTTTACTTTCAGTAGATCCAAAAGAGAGAAGAGAAAAAGAGAGAAAGGGAAAAAAGTAGGTAAAAAAGACTAAGCCCCACAAAAAGAAAAAAACCCACAACCAACACCACCCCCATATAGAACAGTCAGGAGATTTGTTTGAAAATCTGAATTATTTCTTTGCCCATACAAGTGTGATGCATTTTAATAGGGGAGGTACAGCCGAAAAAGGGGCAGACCTGGTGTAGCTTTCTAGGAGAAGCATTATTTCAATTGGTTTTATTTTTACTGTTCATGCATTAAATTATGTAAAGATAATGTAGAGAGAACAAGTCTGATGAAGAGCAGCTGAGGGAGCTGGGTTTGTTTTGCCTGGAGAAAAGGAGGCTGAGGGGAGACCTCATCTCCCTCTAGAACTGCCTGAAAGGAGGGTGTGGCCAGGCGGGATTGATCTCCCAGGTAACAAGTGACACAAGAGGGAACAGCCTCAAATTGCACCAGGAGAGTTTTAGATCGCATATTAGGAAAAATTAATGGTCAAACACTGGAATCCCAAGGAAGTGGTTAAGTCACCATCCTTGGAGTATTTAAAAAGATGTTGATGTGGCACCTGGGGACATGGTTTAGTGCTTGGCAGAGCTGGGTTAAGGGATGGTGATGATCTAAAAAGCCTTTTTTAATATGATTCTGTGATACAATGTTTATACATTATAGTATAAGACTGAGTTGAGAGAAAGAAGGTGGAAAATATTTATTCCTTTTTAGTGCTCTTTTGACATGTTTTTTTTTAGCTAGAATTTTAAATTTAGTTATAGATTTCTACTGAACTGACTTTAAGGGTGGGATCCCCTCTACAATCATTTATTTCAATGCTGGGTTTGTTTCAGTTTTTGGGGTTTTTTTTTAGCTTCTTTTCCTATGAGCAGGGAATAAAAATGTGGTTTGTGGAGGTCCAGAAATTCTCTTGGTCTGAAGGCAGAGTCTCTGCATTCCAATTATGAATGACTGAAATTACTTTGGAAAAAACCAAATTTTTCCCTTGAACACAACATTAGGTGTGTGCATTTGCATACATGCATATGGAAAAGATTTGTAAGAGTAAGCTCTGCCACCTACACTGAAGTTTCTGCATCCACGCTGACCAGGCAGTCAGCCAGCAGTCACAAGAGATCAGTTCTTTTGACAAAACCAGAAAAGGAACAGCTGCTCAATAGTGCTGAGAATTCAGGGGAGTATATGCTTTGTTTAGAGTGCAACATATCTGTGATATTAACAGTACCAGAAGATGCTGTATTTGCAAATTCAGATGACTGTTGCAAATGCCACACTATGGAAGAACTCCAAGTACCAGCTGGTTACATGCACACGAATCCAGCAGCACAAGCAACTTAGCAAAATATAAACAGAATTAAAAAAAAAGGAAAATGTGATCACAAACCCAAGCTAAAACAGTTAATTGCTGATCAGAAGTGCATTAATTCAAATGAAAATGTATTATATTACAGGCACTAAACAATGACTATCAACGTCCTGGAGGTTTTTCTACATCAAAAAACTAAACTGCAAAAAGCATGTATGAGTAGAGAATGCATCTGGTTTGTAGCTAGCTCTTAAATTAATAAATCAACTGTCACATAATTGTGACTTCTACCTGAACGACAGCTCCAATTAATTTTGTATTGGTTCCCAGTACAGAGGTGAGGTCAAGGTATCTTTTGGCTGCATTCCTAAATTTAAACACCAGACAATCTCATCCATCTGGTTAAAAGTAATCAATACTAGCAATTTATCATAATTTGCTTTGCAGTGCACTTGTGCTGTTTAATCAAGTGTCTTGCCTGATTTGTCTGCTCACAGTTCCATGAAAAGCACTCACTGAACATGCTCAATACATTTTTATTTTCCACACAGCATCACTACAGTGCCTATTGCCCACTGATTCATGCTTCAAGTGACTTGCAAGATGACTTATGCAGATTGGCAGGGAGTAGAAATGAGACACTGCTGCTCTAAAGATCTCATGATAAATGAATCATTCTTGGCAGCAGGTTCCCTGATGAAATAAAAACCACAACACAACAAAAACAATAATAAAATCCAAGAAGAAAATAAACAGACAAACAAAACCCCAAGCCCCCCAAACCACAGGAGTTTGATTAACAACTTCCTTAAATTAAATATAAATAGATCTTCAATAAGATTTAATGATAGAGTAGCCTAGTTATCTTAAGTCAAATTTAAGACCTGTGACCTTTTACAGTCAAAGGGCAAATGCATCATTTCTTGTTAGGACATATGACATTAGTTAATTGTATATAAATTATATATAGTATATAAACTAAGCAGAGAAGCAGCTGGCTTAGCTCTTTAATGAAATGGCCAAAGGGCATGATATCCAACACAGGAATTTAACTATCTGTGTCCCAGCTCAGAGCCAGAGAAGTAGGTAAGGCACAGCACGACCTATTTCACCTCATTTCTCCTGAAGTTCCCTGAAAGTAGGTGTATATCAAGGACACCTTGGAGACAGTGGGATGCTGTTCAGTTAGAAGTCTTGCTGGAGGATGATAATTCTCTTGTAAGTCTTTTGGGTCTGGGCTTCTTTGGCATGGAAACTGAGGCATGGGGAAAAGGGGAATGGTGGATAATCTGGTATTGCCTTGATATGAGGTGTGGACATAGGCAGGATGCAGCACTAGATCTAAACATGTAAGATGAAGACTTCTGTTAAAGATATAACAAGGAAGGAAGGCTTCTTGGATGAGGCAGCTCTCTCCTGATGAACTGAACAGCTCCCAGAAGAATAGCTGCTATCCTTAAGTATGAAAGGCAAGCTTGTCTGACCTTCTGTTGTTAGTCTGTTAAATATAATTTGTTTGAAGTACTTTTTCATTCAACTATCAGTAAGCTTATGTCCTAAAGAAGTAGTCTACAATTACTCATACAAAATCTGAATAACAGAGGTTTTGTAGGGGAGCAGAAGCTATTTGTTTAGGGTGCTCATCCTTCAGGACATTGTGATGTGTCTTGGCTCGAAGTTTGCCCATGCACTGAGAGCTGTGCTACACATACAGGAATTGAAAGCAGCTGAAGTGGTGGTGGATGGGACATACAAAAACCTCTAGCAGTGTGAATCACTTTCTCCAATACAAGGGTGCCAGCACCATCAGTCATGAAACTACAAAACACCCCAAAAAATGGGATTGTACCTCCATGAGCAGGGATCTCTGCTGTAACTGTAACAGAAATTGCAGGTGCAGTCCTCAAGCACACTGTGGAAATGGGCCAAGAGAATCAAGGAGCAAAAACGTTAGCAAGACCACATCAAAATCCAGTTTTTCCAGTATTTTTATCCAAAATTTTACATTTTTCCTATTTGCCACTCCATCTTTCTCTCAGCTGTTTTTCTGGTGGGTTGATTTCTTTTAACTCTCTTGTAGATTTCAGAGGCAAAGAAAGTTTCATTTTCTTCTTAGGGGTTTCATATTTTTTGGAAAAGCAGGAGTGAAAAGAAGTAAAACTTCAATAGATACCACTCAAGTTTATGCATTCCTTCTGTGAAGGCATTTTTCCAAGTTTCCCAGTGTTCCCATACTTTATAGAAGGATGATTGTCTGTGGCAATGTGCCATCAATGTTTTCAATCTGAAAGCGATCTAAAGTCAACACAGTTCTATTCTGGAAAAAATGTATGCTATATTTTGTCCTCTAAAGCAAATTTACACAAACTACTAATGCTATAAATTAGGGCAGATAGTATGGAAAGCATTTGCGAGCATCTGAGGAGATACAACTTCATAAAATAAATGTAATACATTATATCATATATAGTACATCATCATGATGAAATTTTTCTTTCAATTAACTATGTGGTACCTGCTCTAAATGCTATGCTGAAGACAAAACAAAACATCAGCTGTACCCCTGGCTGGGAACTGGAAAATCATTGGCAGGACACCACACTAAAATTTTCTTTCCATTCCTTTCGCTTGCCACTTAGATCTGAAACTATTGTAAATCATTCAATTTCTTTTGCCTGCATCTAAGATTTATTTTAACCAAAAAATCTTCCAAAAGTATAATTTTAGATTTTCATACCTGTGGCAAGCTTTATAAAATATATTTCTAAGTCAAATATTTTGGGTAAATTCATGGTTTAAGTGCCTGAACAGGCCCTGTAGCAACCCATTGTTTTCCATCATGACTATGTGATGTCTGAAGTCCAGGAGTAATGTGAGGTATTAAGCCGTAGTGATTCCTTAGAAGCACTCTGGGACTACAGACTGGGTGAATTCCATGTAAAAATATGAAAGCTCACTACATCCAGAGGGGCTGGAGAGTTGAAAATCCCCCCAATAATGCACATATTTTACATTTGTATTAGAGCTTAAAAAATTCTGAGGTTGTGCAGTGAAAAGAAAGCTCAGAATTTCTCAGGAACAAATGAAAAAAATACGTAGGACCGAGTGATATAAAGATGATTTTACAGATTAGGCTTTTATTTCATTATTAGATTAGCTGAGGAAAACTGAGCTTTATGTAAAGGAGATAGCATCCATGAATTAGAGAAACAGACACTTGCATAGGCAATATTAGAGATTGCTTGTTGGATTGTGGTCACAGCCAAATGAAGACTTCACAACAGTAAGGAAATTAAGGCAGGGAACTTCAGGCAAGGAGTTTATTATTTTTGTCCAGATCTGTATATATTTTCTGATAGCTTTAAAGAAAAGAAGGTTTTTTTTTCAGAAAACTTCACAAAATCTTCTTGTCCTTTCCATTTCAGTAGTTCAGAGATGAAGCCTTAAAAACTCAAGCTTCCAGAGAACTGGAGATTCAATAAAACCATACGGACTCTGTGGATATTTCTGGACATGAGAAATTTTTGGACTGGGAGACAGCATCCTAGCTCATTCAGAGATAGCATCCCATGTGTCTACCCAAAACAGGCTGCAGATCAGCTAGAGATGGTTCCTGGAACCTGCTGGGATCTGGAGAATATGAAAACTACACAGTGGACTGAGGTCCAAACACAGCAGTTTGGTCAGCCTCTGTCCAGGAGGGCCTTGTCTATGGTAGACCTTCTAGGGGAAAATTCTTCAGAATTTAGTGCATTTTCTACCCTATCAACTAAAACATGCAGAGGAGTCTGACTTCTGTTGTTGTACATCATGAATGAGAGCCAACCCTCTTATTTCTGCTAGTGATGCTAACTCCCAGCAACACACTGCCAAGCAGTTTGTACCAATAAACATGCAGTGATGGGCAAAGGTACCCAGGTACCCAGGCAAAGGAGCAGTTTCTGTAAACAGCTTTTTCTTCAGTCCTTTCTATGTCTCTTAGCTTAGACCAGAAATAGCAGATAGGTTCACCATGTAAATAAAAAAGGGCAGCATATATCATTTTAGTTTGAAACTTACACCTACAGCTGAAAATGAAGATACAATCTGGAGCTGTGGACTTTTTAAATCTGCACAGAAATGAACATATAAAGCCATTTTCCTTTGTAGTTGATTTTTTTCTTTATAGATATAGGACCTCTGTGAAGCCAAGAGAGAGTTTTTCCATTTCAGTGGGCTTTAGATTGTATCCATAATACACAGAGGGAAAATATGCCCTTTATAAGAGAGGGATAAAAGCAGCATCCACAAAGCAAGATGACAGGGTATGACTGCAGGAATCTTTGTCCAAGAAAATGCATGATGCATGCATTTCACTGCTACTTCACCATTCTTATAATAAGAACTGCAGATGATATGGAAAAGATGTTTTCACTGAGGACATAACAACACTAAACATAAAATCAGAAGACAATAACTTTACAGTAAAATTTAAAAGAGCCTTTACTACACCAAAGAACATATATATGTTCCTTAATTTCTCCTTGTAGATATGCTTCTATTCTAGGTTTGAACACTGTATCAAAAGATTCAGAAACTGTGTGTGGTTACTACCAATCAGGAGAACATGAGATACAGTGGACTTCAATAAAAAAGCTCACCAAAGGTTTGTACTCATCTGTGTTTATGTCTGAGCCAATAACCAGATGAGCATTGATTGTATTATTATTTCTAGATATTTCTCTCGATATCTCTTTATGCCCTAGAAATAAATGACACCATGCAGGCTTTTGAGAGCTTTAGTGCTTTGGAAATGAAAATCATATTGAAGGAATGTATCATAGAAAATACAGGGAGATATTTGGAACCAAATGCAAAAGATTAGTAGTAACTTGGGTAGACAAAAGGAACATTACTTCAGAAGCCACGTTACCAGTAGATTGAAAAGCTCTACCTACTGCAATACAGATTCAAGCAGAGTAAAATAAATTTTCACTTTTGTTCTGATTATTCCTCAAGTTCATCAACCAAATATTTCCCCCATTCACTACAACCCTGTGACTGTGCCCTTGAGTCTGTTCATGCAGCACACAGGTGAACTCACTCATCCTGCAGCTGGACAACTTATCCAGAGGATGCTGTGAGGAACAATGTCCAAGTCTGACCAATATCCAGAAAAACTACAACCACTGTCACTTTCTGTCAGGTGGAATTCACGTTACCCTCAAGTCTGAAATAATAAACTTGATGAAAGAGAATGAATTAGCTTTTCTCTCTGTCACCAAAGCACACCTGCTTGATTTTGGGACAGCTCGAGGAAAGAAAGAAAAGGGACAGCCCATATTTGTCTAGGAAAGGCTTGCACAGCCATAACTCAATATGCCCATGACATGTGTGAAGACAGGCTGTTCTGGTGTAGGAAGAGCTGCCCTGTTGAACCATGGGGTCTGGGGATTCAGCTGCATTCCCATGTACAGTGATGTTGCTTCTGCTAAGTACTGCAGTATGACAATGAAAGATATTCCTCCTCAGAAGGGAACATGGACATGAATCCGGTCCCTCTCCTGCATAAAGGTCTCTTCCTTTTGGCACCAATGATGAAATTTCCTTAGGACATATGTGCTTGCATAAATGATCTTTGCAATAATCAAATATAATTTATAGATCATCATCTGTACCATGCCTTGAGGATATCTATTTGCAAAACAGATAAGCCTTCATATACATGAAAATTTGTGTGTTAACTTTAAATAGCTTCTGCATCTGGTACCTGCATGAGTTTTCCAACTTCCTTTTTTTTTCCCTTGAAAGTCTCTAACACTCCTTGTTAAATGTATTGAACACACTAATTGTTTCTTCAAGAAGTTTCTACACTAAGTGTTATATCCAAGTTCCATTCTTTCTTTTCCCCCTCTTTTTTAGTATTTGCATTCTAGTAATAGACCTAGTGTTGACCTCAAGTATCCTGGTTGGATTTCTCTTTGAAGTCCAAGTATTTTTCTTTGTACTCTTAGGCAAGTACATAACCTAATATGTACTTTTATCTACTCACATACATAGTTGTTTGCAGGCAATAACCTCAGATTTTCTGACTTTTTGCCATTTTTATTTTCTCTTTTAGTTACAGTCTTTCACTGCAAAATAAACACAGCCATAACAAAAATACAGCACTCGATGTCTGGCATCGACTGCTTTCCTGAATGCTCTCCATTAGATATCACCCACACTTGAAAGTAGTTCTGAGTGGCTCTTTGGCAGCAGCTAAAACCTGTCAAAAGCCAAACTGATGTAATAAGTGAGAACTTCAGGGACAAGTGGCAGGGTCTGCATTAGGAACTGGGACTTGTGGAAAGCAGTGGGTTTGAACTATTTCAGGATCAGCAGTGAGCTGTGAAATTCCCAGATATTTTCCAAAAAAAAAGAGAATGCAAAACTGAAAGAAAATAAACCCCCAAGCCATCCTAAACTAATACTAAGGTATATTCTTAAAGAGTAGAAATGGAAACAACTACACTAATTCAGATTTCTTCCTTGCCTACTAGGATATTGCCTGGAAGTTCTCTTAAAACTCAGTAAAGCAAATGTCTTGGAAATGTCTGGTGAAAAAAAAGTGCTCCTTATACAATCATGAAGTCATAGAATTGCTAAGGTTGAAAAAGACATTTAGGATCACTATTCCAATTGCCAACATATAACTACCACCATGCTCCCCATTAATCAGTGTCCCCACTTGCCATAGCCACATATTTTTTTTAACACTTCAAGAGATGGTGACTCCACCACTGCCCTGGGCACTCTGTTCTAATGCTTTATAATAAAAAGCTTTTCCTAATCAATCTAAGCCTCCCCTAGTTTGAGGCTGTTTCCTGTTGTCCTATCACTTGTCACCCGGGAGAACAGACCAGCCTCCACCTCACTGCAGCCTCCTCCCAGGCAGTTGTAGAGAGTGATAAGGGCCCACCTGAGCCTCCTTTTCTCCAGGCTAAACACCCCCAGCTCCCTCAGCCACTTCTCATCAGACTCGTGCTCCAGACCCTTCCCCAGCTCCACTGCCCTTCTCTGGACACACTCCTCAATGTCCTTTTTGGAGCAAGGGGCCCCAAACTGAACACAGAACTCAAGGTGCCAAGTACATGGAGGTGATGATTGCCCTGGTCCTACTGGCCACAGTGTTGCTGATACAGGCCAGAACGCCATTGTCCTTTTTTGGATACCTGGGCAAATGCTGCCTTAAGTTCTTCTACTGTTGGCCAGCATGCCCAGGTCCTTTTCTGCTGGACAGCTTTCCAGCCACTCTGCTCCCAGCCTTTAGCACTGCCTGGGGCTGTTTTGAACCAAAAGCAGGACCTGGCACTTCACCTTGTCGATCCTCATACAACTGGCTTTTGTCCATCAGTCCTTGTCTAACTCCTAGTGCAGTGCAGCTCACAATGATCAATTCTCTGAACTTAGAGTGAAAATAAATGATAATAGCTACAGGAGATGACAAACTAATCAAGTATTGCTACTGTGCAATGTATTTCATAAGGAAATATGACTTGTGCATTTGCACTTTCTGTTCAGTACCCGTCTCCTCTCTAGAATTACTCAATTTGCTCAGTTTGAACAACCTGGTCTAATGGGAGGTGTCCCTGGCCATGGCAGAGGTTTTGGAACTAGATGATCTTTAAGGTTCCTTCCAACCCAAACAATTCAATGAATTTCTGAAAGTGCAGAATTCATACATTTTCAGCCTGGGAGGAAAGTGTAGTTGAGAAGATACAAGATCATCTACCTCTATTTTTATTCCTCTCCAAATGCCTGCAATAATGAAAAAGTTGATAAAGGAACTCAATGCTTAGATTTTTTTTGGTCTCCTATTAAACCAGTCAATACAGCTATATAAGTTGATGGATCAACATACACATTTCTCACAGCCTTTTATAGCATTTGCTCTGCCACTACACAAGGGGCATTGCTGAGGATCAGAAGTATTCAGTGACTAGTAACATAAATCAGAAAAATGGTGCTGAGAAAGCTGGAGATATTGTAGTGATGACAGGGAAATCAACTAAACTGTGACATAATTCTACCTGAAATCATCTTTTGTTAGTTCTGCTACTTGTGTGGCTTTTGGAAATTCTCACTAGTGTTGGCATGAGATTTTCACATCCTTACATTAAAAAAAAATAGGAAAAATCCAAAGAAACAAAGAAACAAAACCCTGTAATTAAGATGAAAGAGGGGAAATCAAGGGACTCAAATTCTTATTTAGACTCTATCTCTGTTTTGGGGGAGTTATGTACCAACTTTTGAAGACACTGAATGACTTTGATAAGGAAACACCACTGTATTAGCATCCCATATCATTTTCCACTGGGGTATTTAGAAAATTGCTGGGAATACAGGCAATGCTGTAATCCATTTTTGAAGCAGTGGTTGCATGTTGTGACATTTACTGCGGGCTTTTTCAGAGCAAAGCTGCAAATTATTCACCTGTTGATATTTTTAAAGAAGTTTCGTGCTGTGGAGACTGCTCTGCAGGAAACATGATTTATCCTGTGGCTGCACAAATTCTGCTCTGCTGGATACACACTGGGATGGGAGAGGACCCACAGTGATTGCTGCAGCACAGACACATTTATGCTTCACTCTGATATTGCTGTACTCACAATTTGTATATGAAATTTAAAAACTATATGAGAGAAATTTTTAATCAATGTGAAGAAAGCTGACAGAAAATGCTAATCCTGATAGGCTTCTGAGGTTGCTCTTAGGGAATCAGAAAATATATTTGTGAGACATTGTGTCTTGAATGTTTAAGGCTATGAGCATGAATACTGTCCAAATTAACTAATTGTCCAGGGAAGTGAAACAAATTTACCATGACAGGCTAAAAGATAATAACTTGTTTACAGAAATTTGGAAGTTTACATTGAATGAATTGCTAGATGAATAAGAAATAAACCAGACAGGAATTATTGTGGTATGATGGATGCCTCCTTTAGGGCATAAGCACCATCATCTGGAAAAGTGCTGTCTTCAGGGTTTATGAGAACTTGGGCAAAAACATCTATAGATAAGTTTTATGCCACAGTCAGGAAAGCTTTATAACTGGAAGGCTTCTCAGTTTGTCCACAAACACTGACACGGTAGCAAATCCCTGGATAAATGTATTTGCGAGTGGCACCAATTTTTATTCATTTTCATAACTTTTCCTGGGGTGTTAAGTTCTTGTACCTCTTGCAGATAACTTCTGGTCTGCTTTTCTTTCAACCTGCTTGACATCACTGAAATTTTTATGCCATGTGTTATGACTCTGACTGTTAGAAAGATTAAGGTCTGATAACCGATAACTGTGCCTATTGGAAAAAAAAAAAAACAAACAAGAAAAACCCAAACAAATAAAAAAAAAACCCAAATGAAAACAAAGAAAAACACACACCCTCAAAAACAAAACAAAACAAAAAAGGTGGTCAGATAAGCCATAGTCTATAAATTCTTAAACTATCTGACCAGTAGGACTGTACCACAAAACCTGAATTTTTTGGGTGTTTACAAGATGCTGCAGGAATTTCAGATTTTTAAACAAAGTAAACAAAAAAAATACACAAAAGTTTATTTTCTGAGATCTAACTCAAGGAAAGACAAGGAAGAGGAAGTATTGTTCTTTCTGAATGTTCAGAATTATTCTCCTTATGCTACTTATTGTCAACCCTGTGAGAGTCTTATGGTGTGACAACCTTGGCACTTCTGCAGTAGATTTCTGGTTCTTATTATACATAATCATAGAATCATAGGATTGTTTAGGTTGGAAAAGGTAGGATCATCAAGTCCAGCTGCTAAACTGACACTACCAAACCCTCCTCTAAACCCTGCCCCTGAGTGCCACATCTCATGTCTTTTCAATACCTCCAGGGATGATGAGTCCATCAGTTCCCTGGGCAGCCTGTTCCTGAAAGTGTTTGATAACACTTTCCATGAAAACCTGCAACCTGGGGCGGTTTCCTCGTCCTAGGAAATAAGAGTCAAGGGATCTTGAATAATTACATAGATGGAGTTGAACAGATAGGAAATATCCACAACACTGAAGTTTCAAGGATCTAAGTTGCATATTTTGCCTGCCTAATACTCCTACAGTAGAGGATAGAGGTCAAGAGCGGATTCAGTTTTCCAGAATAGTGTCCAAAATTTAACTCAGTGAACTGCTCTGATAAATCCCACCCCTCTTCACCAGTAAGATGTAGTTCAGGGAGACAAACCAACTGAATTACCTAAGTCAGTCACATAGAGGTAGATGAATACATCTTTAACCATCAGTGGCAGACAACAGCCATTGCAGTGTTTGATAAAAACAGGCAGATGTTCAAGTCAGGTTTTGAAGCTATCCAGCAATGGTGATACCACAGCTACCCTGGACCCTGCAGAAAAGTAGGTAGGGTGATGAACAAATTGTCTATAGATTATCTAAAGAAATGTCAGTTATTGTTTTGAAACAATTGTACTATCTGCTTTGCAGTGCAGAAGCAAATTAAAGGCCAAAAACCAAAGGCAGTGACACCAGTAAAGAAACGTTTAAAGTGATTTTTGTGCAAAGATTTAAAGTAAAGATATTTTATAGAAACAATGAACAAGTGAGCATCCAAGGAAGGTGTCTGTGAAGGAGAGAAAAATCTCTGGGATTCTTTTCAGTCTGTGAACACTCATGAAGTTAAACTTCTAAAGCTAGAATATTCTAATAGCCACACAACTTAAGGTCAGAATAATCATCTGGCAGAATCACATATTCTTACAATAAATCTTGAGTCCATGATAAATTATTGCCTCCAGTCAATGTACGTACTGAAGATGAAAATAGAGCATTGAAAAACAATTTAGTATTTTGGGGCTAATACATCCATACATTTTATTGAGAACCTACTTTCTTCATCATTTTGTTTATAAGGATCCCTAAGCATGTGATGAATACCTCTAAGCAGAAGCCTTGTTTTCGGCAGGACATATGATTCATCTCTGTACTTGAACAATTTCATTTTTTAATTTGAGCTCAAATGTAATAGCTGAGAACATTCCTGTCCTTTCTGTATTTCAAATAACCTCTCACTTTCTTGTAGCTTCATTCTCAGAATGAGAGGCATTTGCTAAACTGCTTTTTCTAAAATACTTAGAGAAAGCCTGAAGAAGCCTTTCAATGTAATGTCCCTGAAATATAACCCCACTCTTTATGATGTTAAAAGTAGAGATAACAATATGGCTTGCCTTCAAAAGTGACTTTCCTTACTATTGTGAATTTGCACAAATGGTTTGGATATTTTTATATGAGCTTAGTTTTAAAATATTCAGAGTTACAGGCTGAAAAAATACATAGCTAAAACTAAAATATATACAGTATATATTGTATGAAGTGTTTTTCTGATTTACCTTGATTTATTGTGATTCTGAGGCATTCTGTATTTGGAGATTTTCAGAAAGACATTATTAGGTTTAAACCCACTGGATATTATAATTGCATTTTGGATGACTCTGACCAACGAAGCATCTACAGACACTTGCTAACAGTGGAGAACTGGAAAGGCTGTAAAGAAGAGGGTGAAGATGAGGTTAGAAAAAAAAAAAACAACCTTTCTGGATAAAGCAGACTTTATAAATGAAAGGATTAATCTAATATGCCAGTTTTGATGTCACCATAATAAAATGAAAAAAATAATCAAATTAATATTCAATTAATGCAGGTTCTTTTATGTTGTTAGAGTAAAAGCATCAATGCTCACTTCCTCTCACTGTTCACTGAGCTATAAGAAACTTGCTATGCTTTGTCATGGCTTGTTTCTGCCTTTAGCCACATCTCCATGGATATGTCTGCATTAGCTTTTGTGAGAAGGCACAGACTGGTTCAGGCTTTTGACTGAGGGAAACAAGAGGTATGAAGTCAATGCAAAACTATAAATTATGCATTCATTCTGAGTAATAGAACACTGTCTTTTATTTGTGCTTAAGGGAGTCTGCAAAGCCAAAACTAGAACCTGGTGCTCAAAATATCCAGTTCATAGATTTTACAGTACTTAATTGGATCCTGATTTCTGTGTTCCTGTGGAGGAGGGTTATAAAGGCTGTAGTTAATGCAGAGGGCCTTGATTTTTATGGTAAGATCCTTCTATATTTTTTTTTTTCAGAGTGTAAAGTTTCATGCAGTCACTAAACATGCATTAGCGCATGGTTTTCAAGCCCGTTGGCTTAGATTATGACAGTGAACAACATTCATTACAGTTCACAGAGGAGTTTCACATAAAGGCGTTCAGACAGATTTATTCTTCAGTCATTCAAACTTGAAATAAACCATATCAAGTACACAGAAAGCAATATATTGTGTCTTCACAGCTAAAGGTCACTGGTTCACCTCCGCTAAGACATCTGAAGCAATCCTAACAAAGTTGTCATATTTTCAAGCCATATTCACTGCACCTAATCTTCTTTGAACCATGGCACTGCTGCTGAAATAAACAAGGGCATGGTTGTCAAGGACCTTTAATTTTCACTGACAGCTGTCAAAGAGTCTTTCTTAGACAGCAGTCATATTTTGGATAAGAAAACAGAGTTTCAGACTTCATGCTGGCCACAGAACATGAGCAGTTGTGACTGAAGATGCTCTCATTTCCCGAGTTTAACTTGAAAACATCAATGGTAAATTGGAATTCATGGTTCAAATAACGTAGGAAAATATAACAATTATGTCCAGTTTATTTATTGCTCTTATCAACTGGTATTTATTTTATAAAGTAATTGAAACATTGTTCTAGCTCAAAGCAGTGAGACTGGAGTTTTTAATACCCTGAATCTCCTATGTAATTTAAGAAGGAACACTGAGCTACACAAAATCTGTCACAAGGCTGTCAAACATTAGTTGGGTTGGTAGGACCTCCCCATGGCAATGATTAATGGTGCATGGAAATAAAGTGACAGCTGAAAACTAACTTTGAAGGGATTTGCTTTATGGTTCTAAGAATGTTTCCATGAACCACAGAGAAGATGCATGATGCAGGATTTTGCTACAGTCTCAAAGACTGGTGCATGAAACAAAGGAAAGTATAACACTTGTAATTATGTTTCTCTTCTGCTTGTTCACCTTCTAAACTTAATAAGGGAAATTTGGAAGTGGAGACATCTGCAAATAAAAATCGAGGAAAAAAGAGAAAAAAGCAAATGGGTTAACACAAAGCAGACTTTTGAGATCTATGAAATTGAATTTTTTATACTCATCCCTCACCTTCTGCCTCTTGCAATTCATATTTCTGCCTTGCAGTCTACTGTAGCGTTCCAGGATTTGCCAAGGAATCACTACTTTCTGAAGAAGTCCACAGATGCATCATCTAGTCAAAGATTTAGGAAATGGTGAAGGAAGATAAATGGAACAGACCTGAAGGAAGATTGAACACAGTTTCTTTCTACAGTTCAGAGTTTAATTGGTCTGGGAGAAGAGAAGGCAAAGTTATCTACAGACTCAGTGTTTCTTGAAGCACATTTTGGAAAAATAATTCTACTTTCTACAGAAGATCTTCTTGGCTATGGCTTCAAAAACCTTATACTGGAGAGGGAATATCTTCACATCTACATTCATTCCACAGCTCATTTCTTCCCTTTACATTTGAAAGGAATAGTACCTCTGAGCCTAAAAGTGACCTGTGGAAACCCAGGTCCCAGAAGAATCACTCAGAAGACACAATGCCAAGACTAGAATAAAAACAGGCAGAACTCCTGACAGACATGTCTTATATAAATAACTTCTAAGTCATTCTACTAGTGGATCAAGATGAGGATTTGCAGATATGCAACACAAAAAATGCATATATTTGAAATGCAAGTCATAAATCCATCTTTAAAAGTGAAATTATTCTTAAACATGAGAAAAATAGAGTAAAATAAAAACCTCTAAGGGAAAATATAGGATATTTTAGCTGCAACAGTGACTAAAACTACAATAAGAAAATTAAATTTTAAGTAGTGTCTGTTTTTCCAGAACCTGTAAGAACATTGTTATGCTTACTGTAGAAAAGAATGAAAAAGATACTTACAAGGAGCTGTTGGGTTTTTTAAAACCAGGAATACAATTTTATATATTTAACAGAACCTGTTTTCATTCTGAAAATTCTTGTTTTGTTTTGTTTTGGTTTGGTTTTTTTCTTACAATGTAGTGCATAATCTTTGGCTACTAGACACATAAATCTTTTGGAAAGTATTTCTTGTTCATCTATGATTGGTTTATTGTTTGATTTTTCCCAAAAATTTAATTTATTAAGCCATTTTCTAGAGCAAAAGAGCAAAAAAGGTTTTGATATCATGTCACAATTCACTTTAGTAAACTCCATCCTTGCTATGCACAATGACACATATGTTTGCTTAGAGAACTGATCTGTTCCCTTTGGACAAAGCTGAACTTCTCTTTATTTTCACAGGGCTGACTGAGGTGTCTTCATTCAGTAGGTGTCACTGAAGTTTAGCTGGTAGGTGCACATATCTACTCAGACACCCAAATCCTACAGCACTGTTAGCGTTGTTAAAACTATTAATGATGGATGATGGCAAGCTCTTTGTAACCTAGATTAGGTCATGCCCAGAGGAAGGTGCTAGTAACTCAAAGTTCTTGTTTGCTTACCTTTTAGTTGCTTTGTGCTTTGTTTTGTTTACTTCCTTCGCTATAATAGCCTAATCTATATCAGGTTTTGATCCCTGATAATTCACATTCAGCCACAAGTTGGAAGAACAAAATATGACCTTTGGCTCCTAAATTGTTATATGTTTAGTAACTTTACTATCATTAGAGGGTAAGCATCATGCATGGTAAGCAGACATTTTCAGTTCTTTCTGTCATTTTAGTGAAACAATTTGGAGTAGAATTTCACAGAAGGATCAAAAAAACCCTTAAAAGATCTTTTAAGAATACTTCTTACTTTGATGAATAGACCTAAAAATTCTAAAGTATACTTCTTAATGAGTACATTAAAAGCTATAGCCAATGACAGATTGACTGGCTGTATATGATGATGACACATGATGATGAAGGTTTCTGTGTTCAAAAATATTAGGCTATTTTTCAGATTAATGAGGTCAAAGGTATATTCTGCATATAGCTCAAGTTACTTTGACATTGCTATTTTCCAGGTAGTTAGGCTGAAAATAACATAATAAGCCTCTTATTTACCTCTGTGCATATTTCAGAACATACAGCAATCGAGAACATATTTTATTATTTTGAGATAATCACACTGAATTAATATCACGCTGTGTAACACTCAATATAACACTCTGAGGCAATAAAAGGTCAGGAGTACTCTTTAAGTCTCCACAGAAGTTTAGGAGCTGGTGATGAATAAGTCAGCAAAGGAAAAGCGTATCAGTATGAGCTACCATACCCAGGATGTGTTTGGTATACATTTAGCTAAAAAGGTGCATGAATCTCAACAGATTCCCAGCAGATCTCCCTCTCTGCAACACAGGCAGCCACCTCTAACTACACTATTGGAAAGTGCAAGAGATATACTATTATACCTTTATGATAATGCCTTACAGATTCAGATTGTGAAGACAGATAAATTAGTTTGGCAAAAATGCACAGTATATTAAGGGATGGAAACTAAATCCTCCTGATTATGAGAACTACTTTTTATACAGAATCATTCTATTGTTACAATACTTCTGTGGCAACGTAACTGAAACACAGTTGTAATTCTGCTAAAAGTATATTAAAAGAATACTACTGCATCCATCAAGTCAGGTCCTCAAGTATTTGTTGCGCTGCTATAAATTTTGCCTCTTTGCATGTATGGCAATGGGATTAGTTTATGTAATCCCAGCTCCTATTCCCCAGAAATCCTGCCTTTATTCATGAATAGATTAGAGAGTTCTGAGATAATGCAAGGACTTAAGTAACAAAAAATAACTTTCAAACTGGCCTTGCTTTCAGCAGGGAATTAGACTACATGACACCACAAGATTCCTTCCAATTTATATTATTACATCATTTTTTGCAGTAGTTTTTCTCAATTCATATTGCAGATTATATAAACATAGGTTTTATTATAAAGTAAAAAAAAAAACTCCATTTAGAATAAACGAACTTTCTAGGATGACACCAGCCTTACTCCATTTTATGATATGGGAGAATAAAAATAGAAACATATCCAAGATGAAACAGGTAATGTGAAGGAGAATGAAGGAAATTGATTCAAGTCTCAGTGTAGTATCATATCTACCATTTCAACCATGCTGAGCTTCAGTATACTTTTTTAAATCACTATATAACCATCTCTGGTTTTAAAAGCCGAAACAACTGAGTAGACTTAGGATTCTCCTTTTGGAAGATAACAGCTTACCTTTAGAGATCTTAAGCAGTGGTCAGAGCTTCCAATTCAGTATGCCAAGAAGCTCCATTTTCTTCCTTTCACTTAATTTCTGGCAGCTGCAACCTTAAATCACTATACTCCCCAAGCCCAGCCAAAGCAAATTTTAAACTCTGATTTAAGATACATTTCAGCTAGATAAAAGAATCATTAGAGGGAGTCATCAGATTTATACTGATAGGAGTCAAACGGCAAACATTGAAAAGTGTTAAGTGAGAGAATGTCCCAAGAAATTCAGCTTCCAAGTCTATTTCCATCACCTTCCTGATAGAATTCTTTGCAATTTTTTTATTAGTTATTCTTATAAAAACTTGAAAAATTAGTTCAGAATTAACACCTTCATGTATTTGTATGATGGTATCATCTACATTTATATCATGGTGGGGGGGGTATTTTTATTACTGCTATTGTTATTGTTATTTTTCAGAAAAATCTTCTTTCTAGTTATTACCAGAGACCTATTGCAAAAAGTCAGCTAGCACTGGAATTTCATTTTTCAAGGCTCTGTGAAGGCACATAATGGCAGGAAGGCTCAATCTTTATTGTCTCATGGGCTCCACCGATAGGAAAACACTGTCCTGTTGAAATGGCCTCTGCTGCGTCAATGCCAAGATAAAGTTTCCATGTACTTAAACACTCGGATATGAGCTTTTGACTTCATACTAAACATTAGTAGCCTAACTGAAATTATTAATTTTTTCTTCTAACATATGATTCTGTTCTAAGTCCTCAGAGCAATGAGATGGCACTCTTGCATTGGCTTCACTGATGTTTTGTAGCATGGTGTTGAAGGTGAGGTTCATTACCTTCTCATGCTAGGAAAACATATTGAATATTTCAGTACCCATGTCCTTCTGGGATAGAGCTGGAGGACTCCTATGTGAAGGGAGCCAAACATAGTGCAGTTGTCATGCAGACTGTTTAACTGGAGAGGCTCTTGGAACAAATATCTGTCTGTCTTTGTGGAATGAAAATGCTGGCTTACTCCAGAGGTGACCCTGGCAGCCAAACAGAAGCAGGTTACTTACTATGTGGATAATCAGAGGACAAGGAATCTGCAACAAGGCTGCAAGGGAAAGCAGCAACTCATCTATTAAGATACAGCAGCTGAATAAATTTGTTCTAGAAACGTAAACAACAGCGACTGTGAGATCCTTGATCCTGAGCTTTACTAATTACAGAAGAGTTTAAAGTAACAGGAAAGTATTTTAGAGTTTTCCACTGATTTAGCAAGGTCTAACTCAGGTCTAGCTGTGCACTGAAAACGTAATTTTACCATCACACAATTTACTTAGCCAGTAAATAAGATTTGCCAGGGTATACAAGTACATGCAGAATATTATGTTTTGTAAAATAATGAATCCCAAGTAAAACATTACTTCCCCACAGAAATGTTGATAAATTTTTTATAAGAGAGACGCAGATGTTTTCCTAACTCTTTTTGCATGTGGGCAAATGAGAAATACTGATGCCATGGTAAGAAAGGCTATAGAAAAATTAGAAAGTGTAACTTGTTCCACAATATGTTGATATTTCAAATAGTTTATTGTGTGACTTTAAAGCCTGCTCTAGTTTCTCTTTCATCATGGCATCCAAATCTACTCTTTCATTTGCACTAACTTGATAGTTTGTTTATCTGGTAAGCAGATGAAATTTACTTGTTAATTTATCCTTTGAATTGTTACCTTACCCATTTAGTTACATTTTCATCAAGAATTTACCTGTATACTCACCCTGCCTTCACAAGAAAGGCATTAACTACTTTTGGCTTGGAGGGTTCCCTAACTATGGAGGATCCTCCATCAGTGCAAATATACCTTCCACTCTAAATGTTTCTCATTCCCTCAAAATGTGCCTAATGTTCTTCACCATTAAACCAAAGAACTGACAGATATTAATTCCTCACCTTGCACTATTGCCATTAAGTAATTGTACGCAAGACACTTCCGCATGTGATTACTAATATAAGAATAAGCTTGGCAGCTTGCAAACGAGCAAAGGGGTCAGTGTTCAAAAGGTTGGTAGAAAGTTAAGGGAACAGGTGATACTAGAACAGGTTAAATTCAGAAGCCTTAGAGACCTATTTACATGAAGATTGTGGACCTTAATTTTGTTCAATGATTGATATTGTTGATACTGATGATCTATGATTCTATGATATAAACTGTGCTAATGACACATCAAAGAGCTTTAAAATAATTACATAATTAGAAACAAATTGTAATTCTATCTAAATATGTACACTAATAAAATTTTGTGGAATAATCAAGGAATAATTAAGAAATACTACAAGATTTCTCTTTTAAAAGGCTCCTGACCATAAACAGGAAGAAAAAGAGGGGCGTGAGGAACATACATTTCCACTTCCAGAATTAGTTTAATTTTTGTTTTTTGAAATCAGGGGCAACTTTCAATTGAAATTGACTGATTGTGTTTGGAAAGACATCTGATATAGTCTAGGTTAGGCTAGATTAGACTAGACGAAGAAAACACTAATATATATAATCTCATATATTAAGTTATAATATATAATATATAATAATATAATATCATTATATATATATATAATGATTATATATATATATATATATATATATATATAATCTCAGAGTACTCATTAGTAGTACAGTATCTAAGGCCAGAAGGGATTTCAGAAATCACTTTCACATGCCAGCAGCAGACAATTTATACAGGCACCTCTGTAGTGAGACTAGCATCCAAACTGTCAGTAATGAAATTTTCCAGTAACAGGCATGGTTGAAAAGAGTTGAAGGGATGCAGATTTGCAAAGGAAGACAATTGCATTATGGTAGTGGCCACCATTAATTACTATTTCAATGCAACAATAAAAATCTAAACTAAATCTGATCAGTGAGATTATCAGTGATCCAAGTATAAATAGCTGATGATAACCATTCTAGTTAATATATTAAGGGGAGCTATCAGCTATGCATTATCCATGGCAAATATAAACAATTGTATGCAAGTAAATGGGTTAAATATTTAAGGATCACAGAACTAAATGAAATTTAAATTTTACAGAATGATCAACCTGTGGGTTTCAAATGGATATTCATGAGCAGTCCTATACTCCTGGCTTTTGTCCAGCTTCATGCTACTCAGATTTTTCACTCATTTCACTTTTATACCATATTTAATCTGCTGATGCAACAGCTCATCTTGACTGACACTGGTAATGAGTCAAAAGGAATTAGCCCTTCCATCCACAATTAGCAAAGCAAAATAAGCACCAAGAGTAGTAAATAGCATTTCATAAATATTTGCCATTAATTAATTTTCAAAACTCTTCCATTTTTGCTTCATTTTTTGCTGAATAAAATTCCAGTAGTCATCTGGCTCTAATTCCCCCCAGGGAATTTGGAAACAATAAAGTCCATGTCTTCTATAGGAACACAGGAAGGAAGCTACCTGTCTATAAATTCTATTGGATTCTATTGTCTTTTCATGTCTTTTCCTAATTTCTGAAAATTTCCAGGGCATTTTAAGACTGAATAATTTCATTTTTTTCATTACCTGCTTCCCATCCCTCTCCCCTCTATTTTTAACCAACCTCCAATGAGATATATATATATTTACTTTTAATTAATAGCAATAAAAGATGAAAATACTTATAGAAAAACTAAAACCAGCCTTTTCCAACTAAATCCAACCCCCCAAAAAACAAAACCAAAACAAAGCAAAGCAAAAATCAACTGCCCAAAATCTTTACTGTTTGTAGAAGAAATTTAACGTGAGTTTCAAGCACCTCTGAGAATATGTCAGGAAGAGATACATGCCAGTTTCACAAAGGTCTAAGTTGAAAGGATGATTTATTTATGCTCAACCTTCCTCCAGAAATAAAAACAGAATGAATTGTGAGGGGAAAAAAATAAAAGAAAAAGGAAAAAAAGGAAAAATGCATAATACTGAAAAAACCAAACAAACCAGCCATTGAATTCTGTGTTTCCGAGAGTCTTTAAGTGGAAAGACTGTTCTTAGACCTGTTGGCCTCGTAACAAAGTGAATTTGTTATGATTTCAGAAATGTGCTTTGTTATAAAATACACAAAGACTTTCCTCCTCTCCCACTCCCCAAAGGAAGCTGGTAACTGTAGCTCTTTGTGTGATGCTTCAGTGATTTGCACAGCAATTTGATTCCTTCCTTGGTCTAGTGAAGAAAATCCTTACATGCATTTTATTGAAGGATGGGTGGAGGAAAAGGAGACTGAGAAAAATAGAAAGAATGGCTGAAGGGAAAAGGGAACAATAATTGGATTAATATTATAGAAAAATCATATATAATTTAAAAAAACCAAAAACCACTATGCCTAGGAGTCCAGGGAGAGGAAAAATTTACTGTTCCTAGCATTTTATAAAGACCCCAGGTAGAAAGTTAATCTAGGCCTCCTAGTATTTGTGCATAAACAGTAATTACTATTCTCCCTTCCCATTAGGCAAAACCGCCCCCAGACCTGGAGGAGATCACATCCATTTGCTTTCGGCAGTGCTTCTACACAGTCCACAGCCAGCTCTTAGAACCTGTCTTGGTAGGCGATGGATAATACTGCCCAGGAGTCGGTCTCTTCCAGGTCTATGGTTCTATGCCACTTGTTAATAAATTGCCTGTTATGCACATGCAAAAATATCCTAGCTCAAATCAGCCTAAATACGTAAAACACAGCTGGAGCAAGATTAGTATTTCAAGGAAATAATAATACTGACAGGAACACAAAGTAATTTTGAGTTATGATTATGTCAATGAAAAGCGGTCAGAGTCCATTAATGTCAAAAATTTTGCAGGATCCATGAGAAGTTATTCTAAGGAAATATTCCAAGAAAGATAACACATTCATAAAGCATATTTTTATTGTGCATCTGCTTCCAGGAGAGGTCTGCCATGTTTTGGCATTTGGGGAAAACAGTGAAATATATAATTTAACCTGGTCTTTCTGTTAATGTAAACATAAAAGATTGTTATGTAAGATCTAGGAAAGTCAATTTTTGTGCAACAGAATGACATTTAATAGGTATAAAAATGACCTCTATAATCTCCTAAGCATGTCTGGTTTACTTATTAAGTTTCCAAGTCAATAAGAGAAAAAATAATGCTTATCTTATTAAAAAGGGGAATCAACTTTTTTGTGTGTGTACTCAGAGCCCGCAGAGGTTAATTAGAAAGAAGAAAGAATTAAAACTACCTCTCCCTCTCTTTTTATATTTTTTAAGAAAATCTTTTTCTTCCAGCAAGAATTTTTAGAAAATCTTCCCAGTTTCTGTAAAGTGCATCTGTGAATAACAGAACTAAAACCACCAAAAACAATCTAAGGAAAACAGAACAGCTCACAGCTTGGGAGAAATTATGAGATGTCCTTGAGTTTACTAAATGCAGTCAGATCTGAATTTACAGAAAAGTTGAAGATGGTTATGAGTTAAATGCTTTCTGATGTCAGTCTCATCCCCTACTACTTAAGAAATCATGTTTCTTTTTATTGTAACAACTCTTCTACAGCTGAAAGTTTCAGAGGAACGTTACTTTTTCTATAGCTGGTCTTTCTAAAGAACAGTTGAAATAATGTATCTTGGTAAATAAAAAGGGGTGCAACTTTAAAAAGAAAACACATTCAAGAAAAAAACAGAAAGGCAGTCAAATCCTCTGGGTGTTGATACTGATGGCCTGTGGCTGTACTACTTTGAGTTATGATCTTAGGGTCTCCTAGGAAAAGCGAGGTCAGGCTTGGTCAATGCTCAAACAGGATACCTACAAAGTAAATCCAGGTGCTGCAACTCATGGGGTCACGAATTCAGTAGCAAGATCTTTTCCTCTGTCTTGAGCATTTAATCGCTCCTGCGGGCATGGTCACAGGGGTCATTCTAGTCCTAGAAGTGCTGTTTTCTGAACAGTTATAAAATTGCAGCCTTGACCACTCGAGGACATTAGGAAAATCATGTCACTTCCAAAAGAGCAAAGGCATTAACCTTCCCAGCCCATTCAAGTTTCAATCAGATATTTAATACTTCAGTCTTTTTTATTTTACTGTATTTATATTTTTCATCAGCCCTATATTACTATTGTACTCTCATGAAATATTATCTGACTCATTTTTTGATCTTCATTTTATGGCATTTCCTATGTCTAAAGTCTTTTGGCATTCCTAAGATACTGGGAACTTCTATCATATCTGTCTTCAGATATTATTTCCTTTCTGAGAATCATCAATGACAATACTTTGACTACTGAAGTCTTTTGTGACTGGCTTCCACAAGGCCCAGAACACCTTTCTCAGATTTCCTTACACCAAGGCTCAGGTTTTCAAAAGCTAAGCAGCCTGCCTTCAGACTGTCTATTACACTAGCCAGTTTAGGCATCAGAATTGCTGGGGTTTCCAACTTCAAAGTAATAACGAGCAATTTGTCCATCTCCAGAAACAGGAAATGTGGCCTGGTCTGAGCTCAGGGGTCGTGTTCACTTCACGAATATGGTGCTAAGCGAAGTCAGGGAAACTGTCAAGTCAGAACTCACTGTTAGATGGTTATGGTTAAATAAGAAGAATCTTAGACTTACTACATGTTTCTATTATTATGAGGGACCATTATAGAAATTAGATTTCTCTTTGGCTTCCTTACACTTTGTAACCATATACTGGTTATAAAAGATGAAGAGGAAAGGACCACACTTCAGAGATGTTATGTATAAGTCCTTTCCTCTTTACAGCTGTATGTAAGTCTCTTCTGTAAAGCTGAAATTCAGTTTTTGCTGTAGAAATATAATTTTTCAGACCTGTGAGCAATTTTTTCTTTACCAAATGATTTTCACCTAATATTCCTGTAGAATCACTGGTTTATTGGTGACTTTTTCACATCGAACACCATGGGAATATGTGTCAAATGGCTCCTTATAATCAAGAAATCCATCTACTGTTCCAGTTCTATATATTAGACCTGTTGCTCTATTAAGAAAGGGATCAGAAAGTTTTTGGAGTATTTCTTCTTGACAATTCCATACTGACTCTTCTTGTTTCTTGTTGTTTCCTACTATTTTCTTTTGTTTTTATTTTCCCCCTAGATTTTTTGGTTTTTTTCCCAAAGGGACTCCGTTTCTGATCACTAATAGAAAATCCTATCATCTATTTAACAGCAGCTATGAAAAAATTGTCTTTATGGAGGAGTTTTTTGATATTGCTGAGATAGAAAAATAATAGAGAAGCTACTGTCATAGTGTGATTTCAAGTCAAACAAAATATTTTATAAATCAAGAAAATACATATAGAACAGTGAAGGAATTGTCTACAATACAGAACCTTGTTTTCAAAAAAAGTGACTTTGAGATGCATTTTGGGCCATCGTACTTTGACAGAAACACTCAAGAAATTTGACATTTGAATTTATAAAAAGCAGCAAAATATAATCCCTCTGTTATTTGCAAAAACACTAATACTAATTTACTCTCTAAATTTATCCATTTAGCCAGAATTTGGTCTATTAGATTTTTCACCTCTGCTGACTGTTCATAAGATGTTCCAGTGTTTTGGTTTTTGGTGTAATTTTTCTTTCTAAAATGACAAAATGGTTTTGAAAAAAGGGCTTCATACTAGGGAGTAGTGAGAAAAAAGTACTATGGAAGTTTATTATAGAAGTGGTTGATACACTCATCTCCCACCATATTTTAAATGAAATTACATTTAAAAAATCCTTTAACCTAGTGTCTGCTTGCATGGAGAATAACAGAACTAAACAGATGTATGTGATAATTATTTTGGCTAGGAAATTTTTTAATCTATCAATTTTCCTCTTGCTTTTTTGCTTTCCAGAAACCTTTGTGCCTTCATCACACTTATAAGTCTGCAACTAACTTTCTTTCTCTTTCCTTCTTGATAATGTTGCCAGAATAAACATCTTGGGAAGAAGCCTTCTAACCTATAGGTTAACTTATCAAAGGTGAGTTAAGAGTATTGTGCACAGCTACACAGCTTCTTTTCATCTTTTGGTTTGATAAGCAATCTGATTAAATCCATCTTTTTGTTATTGGGAAATACAGAATCATAGAATTATTGAGGCTGGAAAAGATTTCCAAGACCATTAAATCTGACTTTCAGCTGACGTTGAGCACTAAACCATAGTGCCAAGTGCCATGTCCCCTCCTTTTTTGAGTGCTTTTAGGGACAGTGATTCCATCACTTCCATGGGGAGCCTGTTACAATGCTTGAATACCCTTTCAGTGAAGATATTTTTCCTAATATCCAACCTGAACCTTCCCTGGTGCAACTTGAGGCCATTCCCCTTTCCTCTTACAAGTTTTGTGGGAGAAAAGAACATGTGTTACCTGACTAAAAATCTTTAGACAATGTGTGCAGTCCAGTCTAACTGCAAGTGGAAGAAATTTATGGACCCTTCCTTCAAGTGTTATAGTCACACCCTGAGTACATGGAATACATCACAGAAACATATTTTAACAAAAAACTCCAAGCCAAATATTAATATTCTTTATATATGAAAAACTAATATATGATAGTGTAATGAGCTTTCTAGCTTTCTTTCATAATTTGGCCAGTACTAAAAGCATCTTTCAAGTTTTTTTGTTTTGGTTTTTTTTTTAATATATAACTCATTATTAATTCTTTGGCTACTCAAAAAGAAAAAAAAATACATTTTCTATAAAAATATGTGCTCAGATTTCCAAATGCTTTTTATCAACTGAATTAAACAGAGCCATGATAATTTACACCACCCTAAGAACCTGGCTTCCCTGAAGTCAGATTGGAGAATCAGGTGTTATGGTCATCTCACTGGAGAACTGTGCATGCTGGAAAAGAGTTCTAAGGCTAAGTCCAACCATTAACTCAGTATTGCTATGTTCATCATTAAAAGACGTCCCCAAGTGTCACATCCACATGCCTTTTGAATACTTCCAGGGGTGGTGATTCCATCACTTTCCTGGGCATCTTGGGCAACATATTCCATGCCATAGAGAAGGTCTGTCAACACAGAACAAACTGTGGGAATTACAGAGAGTATGTCTCTTTGCAAAGACAGAAAACCCAAATCCTGGTGTTCTTAATCATCACAGGAAATGAGTCATTATTCCAAGAGTCAAAGAAGTCAGCAGAAACACTTATGTAGCAATTCAGAGTTAAGTGGCAGAACAGTAAATCAGAATTTATATTTTTTTATTTGAAGCAGAAACCTCAAAATGGAGAACCTGTGATGTCTGAACAATGAAAACTTCACAGCAAATCACGGAGAAGTCAGAGCCAGCACCTCCCAGTAGTAATGCTCCAGTACAAAATCAATTTGTCTTATTTGCAAAAGTTCACCCTCTCATGGTGTTTAGGGGCTTGCTATTTTTCTCATCCACCAGGAACACACAATGAGTTACAGGTAAGCTGCTTTGGGTCACCTCTTCTGCAGTGCCAAGTACCCTCTGTGCTGTTTTATAATGAGCAGAACCTGACTAGAATACAAATATGGTATTTTTCATGCTCTCCATGCAGTCTGGAAAACAACAACATGGTCCCCAAGCAGATTGGCAGACAAATGGCACCAGAGCACTCTCTTGGCAACGTGTGTCTCTGTTAGGGCCCGAAACTCTTTGAGCAATTTCAGCTGTCAGATTGCAGCAGATGAGCCAACCATTATCCTGCTCAGCCCCACAGGCCTGATTAGCACCTGCACTGTCACTCTTCTATCTGCAAGGAGGTAACAAACCTGTTCAACAGCTGCACAGGTGAAAGTAGACCTGTGGTGTATCTCAGCATCCTGCTACTTTAGAGAGCAGCACTTAGCACAGTACAAATCTAATGAACTGCTTAATGCTCTTGTCTTCAGCAGTGTCCTTATGGTGTCTACAAGAATTTCCAAGGTGCTTCTTCCCCACAGGATTCAGTGACACAGGACAGGTTCTTCACTTAGTTCTGAATGGGTTTGAAACGGAGTCGTGTGACGTGTACCTGACTTACAAACAGTACCTTAAAGCAGACAAGACTAATTAACACATGCCAGGCTATGATAGTATGGCATATATCTTCTGAAAAACAGATTAATGTCTGCTCATGGTAATACAATTAACTCTGTAATACAGGAAACAAATTTCTAACAGCGAAACATATTTGTAAGAAGTTAAGGAGTTTCACGGTTACAAGTACAGTGAAGATAAGAAACCCCACAGGAGAACTGTTATTGTGGCATCTTCTTTTGGGTAGTGTTCATATCTCTTCAACTGGCTGATGACAGAATTCAATTTATAATCCTAAATTAGCTGCTTCAGAAAAATAATGAAATCTTGGCATAGATTTTAATATAGTCCAAATAAACTATGACACTGTGCATAACCATCACAACTAACTATACTGCGGCAGTTGGGTTGTATTGATTGGTTTGACATTTTTCTTAATAAAAGAGTCCGCATATTTCTTACAAAACTCTACTCATGAAAATGATTTATTGACACATTGATAAAAGAATTTACAAAAATGTGTTAAAGGTTTTTAAACTCTACAAAATATTGGTAAAGGACCAACCAATCTGCAAAAAAAAAAGTGTGCTGGGATAATAAAGCTTTTGTTTGTTTCATGGGAAAAAAGGAAAAAAAAATGGGTTTTAGTTTCTTTGGTTGTTTTTTTTGTGGGTTTTTTGTTTGTTTGTTTGGGTTTTCTTGGTTCCAATTTCCTAACAATGACAATTTTTGATTTTTTTGGTGGTAATTTTAACATTGTTATTTTATTTATTTCTAAAATAGGTAACTCATTCCCTTACACTCAGAGAAAACTGTTCTTCACGTAACAGAAATAGTCTAGGAAAAGTATTTAGTTTGCTTATATACTGCAATCCTCTGTACTTAATATGGGATGTACCATCTTTGGGCTTACACTAAGGAACACATAAACGGCTGATCAGAAACTTTGGATTCCATAAATGTTGAATTTAGAAAGAAGTGATTGTATGACTTTCAGGTGACTAAGACTGCTTTCACAAAGAGCTAGCTTCTCACAGTGGAAATGTTTTTAAGAGAGGCAATATATTTTGCTCTCCGTAAATTTATACGCTGCTGTGACTGTTACTCTCAAAGCCTCCCTAATCTTACTCAATGGTACATCAAATCAATCCATGTTTATTTTTATAGCATATTGGAAAACTATACAAAGGTATTTGTGTTGCAATTCTGACACTCTACACAATACTTCCAGAAATAAAGTGTAAGGTTGTAGTGCACTAAGAAAATCTCGCTAATGGTCGTTCTCATAGTTGTAAACTTAAATTGGCAAAGAATCCTAATAGATGTTTGCATATAGCAAATTACATTTTTCCTATTACTTAGTAAATTGCACAGTGTCTGAAGCCAGCCATAAGCAAAACACACTTTAATTGTCAATTTAAGTGGGATCACTGTGATATGGTTTCTAAAACTCAATATAGACCCTTCTAATAGGATTCATAACTGCACAGACACACTTTCTTATTTGAGATGAAATTGCCTGTTCTATCCAAATAAAAGATTTTCATTTAAGTGACTTGGTTACTTGAACAATGGTGGAACAATTGGGAAGTCTAGAAAAGTTATCTTGTAATGTGTATTAGGATTTTCTTTACAAGCAATCTCTATAGCAGTCACACATACTGTTTCAAACTGTGATTTTGTTCTTCACCATCTCACGATGATATAGATATATGATAAAGAAACAGAAGTCTTTGCCATATCTAGCAGACTTTTTATAAAGTTTATAGCAAGTCCTACTGATATTGAAGAGATTTTTCTATGACACATTCAGGCTTTAAATCCAATCCTTTGTAATTAGAACAAAATTCAGTATACACATTTGAGTGTTGAATATAGATTTTTGAGCAGTTGTGTACATTTTGAGTATAGAATCACAGAATTATAGAATGCTTTAGTTTGGAAAAGACCTCTAAGATCATTAAATTGACCCATTAATCCAGCACTACCAAGCCCACCACTAAATCATGTCCCTAAGTGCCACACCTACATGTCTTGTAAACAGTTTTAGGTATGATTATTTAATCACTTCCCTGGGCAGCCTGTTTCAGTGCTTGACACACCTTTCCATGAAGAATTTTTTTCCCCAATATCTCATCTAAACCTCCTCTGGTTAAACTTGAGGCCATTTCCTCTTGTCCAGTTACTTGGGAAAAAAGGCCAACCCCCTCCTGGCTACACCTTCCTTTCAGGCAGTGGTAGAGTGACAAGGTCCTCCCTGAGCCTCCTTTTCTCCAGGCTAAACACCCCCAGCTCCCTCAGCTTCTCCTCACAGGAACTGTGCCCCAGAGCCTTCCCCAGCTCTGTTGCCCTTCTCTGGACACGCTCCAGCCCCTCTATGTCTTTCTTGCAGTGAGGGGCCCAGAACTGAACACAGGATTTGAGGTGAGGCCTCACCAGTGCCCAGTACAGGGGACAATCACTGCCCTGCTCCTGCTGGCCACACCATTGCTGACACAGGCCAGGGTGTCATTGGCCTCCTTGGACACCTGGGCACTCATTGGTTCAAGGTCAGATGCTATCAACCAGCACCACCAGGTCCTTTTCCCCTGGGCAGCTTTCCAGCCACTCTTTTCCAAGCCTGTAGCCCTGCACGGGGGTGTTGTGACCCAAGGGCAGGACACAGCACTTGGTGTTGCTGAAATTATGCCATTGGTCTCAGCCTATTGATCCAACTGGTCCAGATCCCTTTGCAGAGTCTTCCTGCCCTCCAGAAAATCAACACTATCACCCCAGCTGGTGTCATCTGCAAACCTACTGAGGCTGCCCTTGATCATTTCACACAAAGTATCAATCAAGATATTAAATAAGACTGACTAAGCATAGAAGAACAGCACTTGTTACCAGCCACCCACTGGATTTAACTCCATCTGCCACCACTCTCTGAGCCACCCAGCTAGATTTTTTCCCAGGAAACTGTACATCCAAGTAATCCATGAGCAGCCAGTTTCTCCAGGAGAATGCTGTGAGAAAGATTTTGAAACTGAAGGTTGATTTAATCACATTTGCATATGTTTTTAAGGTGTTTAACAGTGTAAGTAATATAATAGAGAATTCTCAAATGTCACTTCCAATTCTTTAGCTCAGTGATTCTGCTTCAGCGCAGTGTTGCAATGAGAATTTGATTACTGTTTTCCAAGTGGAATAATTCTGAAGTTCCTGAACTAGGGACCTCAAGGCAAAGCCTGTTGACACTACCTAATCTCAACAAGCTTCAACATCTGAAAGCTGATTACTGGCTAGTGACAGAAAGAACAAGAAAATAATGATGTACAAACTTTTTGAAAAGCCAAGAGAACTGATAACATGAGACTTCTCTGTAATAAAATTATTTTAATATGAACAATATTTTGAAACCCAGACAATAATAATAGCAATAATAACTGCAAGCAGTCAAAGCAATGAACTACAGTGAAACACATCATGTAGTGCTTCTAAAAAATACATCACACCTTTTTCTTCAATACACAATAGCTATACAGCACTAAATGAATGCAATCTCTTTCTCAGAAAGGCTTCTTGTGGTCTCCTCCCACCACGCAGCTTTGTACAAACTTAATAAATATTTCTCTGAATTAATTTCACATGAGAATACAGAGTTCAAACATCTTTCTAACTGCTTTTAATTAGCCCCCTTGATCTCTAGATCAAGATCTAGATTCTTCTCAAAATGTGAAACACTAAGAGAAGATCTTACTTTGAATAGACAAAAGAACAGAAACAAGGTTCTTCCAATTGGTTTTAGGGAACATTAATATAACTTGAAATCAAGTTCCTCAGAGTCAATTTATTTACAGTAACGTGGTATAAACTGATGAACAAGCACAGAGCTCTCCTAGCATGGACCGTTATACACAGTTCATGTACACTATGTGTATATGAACTGCACATAATATCATATACAGTTCATTTACAGTGTGCTGGAAGGAAAGGAACAACACATGGTTCTCCAAGGGCTTTCCAAAAACTCTAAAAATATTTTAGACTGGGTTTTTGTGGTGTTTTTTTTGTTTGTTTTGCTTTTTTTTTTTTTAATTTTGAAACAAATGGAATTATTTTATTATTTTTAAAAACCAAACATAGAGTCTGAGATCACAAAAGCCCTGAGAAAGAGGAAGAATAAAAGAGTAAGAACTCTCTTAATAACTCCAGATATTTGTTGGTCAGCCTTTAGAAATTAAGCCAGATTTTCAGTCTTGGAGAAATTGATTGTCAAAGACAACTAAGGGTCACATGCACATGGAGATTTGAATGACTCCTTGCAGCAGATTTAGTTGTCAGAGAATTCCAAAACTCTCCACCTGACCCAGGTGTAACAAACTCCACACATTTTTCTCAGGACTGTGATCTACCATAACTAGCTACCTAGTTTCAGGCAAGGTGGCAATGTAGATAGAGACCATATCACGCTCTGTCACTTCAGCCGTAATTCCTGAGCAGCTTGTTACTATACTTGGAATTGAAATTCAGAGAGATCTTTTTATGAAACAGGAAATACTGGATTTCCTACAG
This sequence comes from Pseudopodoces humilis, assembly GCF_049639895.1. NCBI lineage: Eukaryota > Metazoa > Chordata > Aves > Passeriformes > Paridae > Pseudopodoces > Pseudopodoces humilis. The sequence goes on along the minus strand of NC_142201.1, from coordinate 83,210,884 downwards.
TTACCACTATCAGTCATAATAATTTCAAGATACACAGTATCTAGTGACTGTGTCACTGACTTATTATTATTTAAAAGATTGAGTTTATAGCATCAAAAATACACAGAGCAATAAAATTGCTTTTGAAGTTGATTAAATACCTCAGCAGAATAGATGTTCATTCTCTTGAGAATTGGTACAAAGAGAGCAAGACTAGATGAAAGGAAACAAAGGATTTAATCAATGTTATTTCAGGATAGGAGCTAATTTCCTACAGGGACAAATCCCTTTCATATTATCTGTACATTCTCTTTGTGCTAAAACTTTTCATATCATTCACATAATCTTTTATTATCTATGAATAGTCACTGTCATAAAGAACCAGAGAGAAAGAAATCTCTGAGCTTTGAAAGTTTTCTTTCTTTCTTTCTTTCTTTCTTTCTTTCTTTCTTTCTTTCTTTCTTTCTTTCTTTCTTTCTTTCTTTCTTTCTTTCTTTCTTTCTTTCTTTCTTTCTTTCTTTCTTTCTTTCTTTCTTTCTTTCTTTCTTTCTTTCTTTCTTTCTTTCTTTCTTTCTTTCCTTTCTTTCTGTATTTCTGTATTTCTGTATTTCTTTCTGTATTTCTGTATTTCTGTATTTCTTTCTGTATTTCTGTATTTCTTTCTGTATTTCTGTATTTCTGTATTTCTGTCTTCCTTCCTTCCTTCCTTCCTTCCTTCCTTCCTTCCTTCCTTCCTTCCTTCCTTCCTTCCTTCCTTCCTTCCTTCCTTCCTTCCTTCCTTCCTTCCTTCCTTCCTCCCTCCCTCCCTCCCTCCCTCTCTCCCTCCCTCCCTCCCTCTCTCCCTCCCTCCCTCCCTCTCTCCCTCCCTCCCTCTCTCCCTCCCTCTCACACTTCTGCACTTCCTTCTCATGTCCATACACTTTGATTTAAGAGTTCTGAAGAAATTTATAAGGAAATTTTTAAGGATGTTTGTTCTAAGGAGATAAAAGAACCCCAAGAAAATCTTTCACAATTTCATATTTTGGGAAAACATTTACTTCTAAATTCAGAAATATCATGCCTTTTAGAATGGCTGGAATTGAGTAGGCACATTAAATGGGAAAACACTTGCGGTTTTGCCTATGCTTAATGCTGACAGATGTTTTGAACAGATGAGGGGAAAAAAAGATGCAAAATGTAATTGTTCAGCCAAAGGAACATAGAATTTAGAAACAGTGAGTGGAACTCTCAGTTTCCTTAAAATCCCTCAGCTGTTATCACTGAATGTAATCCTGCTGTAATCACAGGTGTGGAGTGATGTCATCTCTGGCTTGTGGTTCCTCAGGAAGCTGTGCCCCAAAATGGCTGAATGTACAGTTGTTCCTGCCATTTTGTAACTACATTTGTAATTACACTTGCAAAAATGAACTTTGGTACTGACTGGGTACTGACTTTGAATACAGCACACAAACTGCAGAGTGTGCAGCACATCACACAGAAGCAAAGCACAGAGTATCTCACACATGCTCCACTGGCTCTCAATTAAAAAGATTCAAACCCAATTCAGTGTGGCTGTTTTAATCTCCAAGGCTGAGGTACCAAGAATTCACTCCTTCTATTGTGAGGCATCTAGACAGATGGAAGACAGGGCACAACTCTGAATCAGAAATGGCTTGGTGGTGGAATACAGAGTGTGCAACTCCTTATCACGGGAAAACAGAGTCAGCCTCAGCCTGGCAATCTTTGGAGCAGAACACTCCTCCTCCTCCGCTTGAACAAATTATGCCACAATAATGAAGACTAGCTGCGTGACAAGGGAAGGGACATAATGGAGAGTGAGAGGAAAAGCTACTGTAAAAGAATGACTGAATTGAATAAAAGCACAATATGGATCCCTTTTGGCAGAGTCTGTGCAGTGCTTTGTTTTGTTTTGGTGGTTTAGTAATATAGTAATGAAGGACATCTTAAAGAAACTAAGGTTATCTGAACACCATAATTCATAGCCAGGGAAAAATATCTCAGATGAGCACAGATTTTTTTCTTTCTTATCCTTCATATATAAGAAATATTCAGTGCTTCACTGATTCTACCAAATTTTTTCACTGGGGATTATAAAATTTCATATTCCTATTATCTAGAGAAATTCTGCAGGATAGGTTTATGTTTGCCCAAATAAATAAATTAAATTATCTTTCCGTTAATCTTAAGAGGTTATTGAAACAAAGCAGCAAACATTGTATTGAATACAATCATGATTTTAAATTATATCTTGAATTATTGATGGACTATTGACCCACACAGAGTATCTATAATAACTCATTCCTAGGATGTCCACTTACACGTCTATACACCCTACCAATGTATTAACAGAAGGGTAGATGAAACTATAAATTCAATCTTATCAATCTATCTTTTGCAAAATCCATCAGATCATTTTACCATGTACAAGGTTAAACCCAAAAGTTATTCAACATTAGTTTTACTAAGTTACACAGAAGAGTACATAGGAGAGTTTATTAGTCCATCTTCAACTTTAGAAAAATTGATTTTTGATGATCTATCTAAATTAAGAAAAATAATTAGTTTTGGTTTTGACTACAAGAGCAATAAGATTAGTGATATGAACATAACACTAACCAACTGTGATGACTATGTTCCCTTAGTATAAAAATATTAAGGTGAATAAGAAAGGTACCTCTTTCTTTGCTGTGTTTTGTTTTGTTATGCTACCAAGGAACTAAATTTTGTTTGATATTATTGGAATATAAAAAAAACAGAATTAAAACAACTGTTTCATTAACATCTCCTGAGCAGATCCTGATCCAAGCTTGCAGAGTTGCCAATTGAGAAAAACAAAAGAAAATCAACAATTCCCTAAGAAATAAAAAACAAACCTTCTAACATTCTGGTGTTAAAACCTGCTTTTTCATTAATAAATTAACAAGATGACTCTGAAATCAGTGAAGAATAATAAATATGGTCTCACTATAAAGTACTGTGCAAATAACTTGCAGACACCAAAGCACTCTAATTATTATACAGCTCTGAAGATGTTTCTGAAGAATGTGCTTTCAAATCTCTGCAAATCCCTATACAGTTTTGCATACACATTCATAAATACATATATATGTGTATAGCTTATTTAATATGTTTACCTGTTGTTGAAAATTTTTGTTGATCTATATACCTGATGTTATGCTAATTCAATATGTTAACACACTAGGAGAATCAATATTCTGCATTCTAATTTGGATAGCATTAGTGTATCTGTGTGAGTGGCCTTTTGGCCACTCCACAAGACCCTGATCAGTTTTATTTCTCATATTCTCTGGTGGGCTTGAAGTGAAATGGGTGAGATTCAGCACAATTCAACCAGAAGTTGCTGGCCTTTTGAGGTCCACAGTAATGACACAGTGTATTACAGCAAGAGCAAAGATTATGGGGATTGTCTGCCCTTTCAGAAAAGCCACAATTACTTGTGGATAATACCAAAATAAAGTGGAACATCAAACTTGTATGATGATTTTCCACTTTTTGGTCTACTTGATGAAAAATGGACTGAAATATATTTCCAAAGACAAAATGACTTACAGAAAGAAATTAGCCTTCCTAGCCTCTATGAATTCAAGCATTTTACTGTCTGTGTCTCCAGCACTAAACTATACTCTGGTGCTCTAGTCACTGGGGGAGGCAGACAAAGTACACAGATTAAATATTCCTATACAAATAGCAAAACCCATTATCATCCCACAGCTCATCTTCTGTGTTGTTGGGCACAAGCCTAAAATCCCTGCTTCTCCTCCAGCTGTAGATTTTCCTCTTGGATCTCTTATCCATAGTGTCAGAAAAGGCATCCCTCATTTCAAAAAGCATAAGACAGAAAAGCTGACTAATGTAACATAAATCTCTGTAAAATACTTCACTCGTGTAAGTGCATACACAAACATACACAGAGGGTTTGACCAAACTGTCTGTAATACATTGCTTCAAGACCAAACAGATGTCTGCATAATATCTCTTCTTTCCTGATCCTCAGGGCTGCCTGAGCACTGCATAATTCCTTCAGAAGTTAAAGTCCCTTTCTTACACTCAGGATCTCAGTAGCTGTTCTACTTTCCAGTAAGAATCCATATAAACAGATAGAGATGGTGCTGATAGCATGGGAAAGTGCTCAGTTGAGTTCTTTTAGCAGTTTCAGGTCCTCTGCAGAATGATACAATTTAACCTGGTGTTATTATAAGAACTGATTTAACTTGGGATCAATTCTGACTTGTCCTGGTGCACAGAAATAGGAACTAATTATTCCAACATTTTTATGAGTGTTAGTACAGTAAAGCTAGCATTTACCTCAGTCTCACAGGTAACTGCAGAATGTTGTCACGTCTCATTTTGAGAGTGAAGCAAATAATTGAAACAGATAAATTACAGTTTGAAGCAGATAAATGACAATTGCACTTGGTATAAAGAAAATAAACCAGTAAACACATAATATACTGTGAGCTGTCCAAGACATTTCCAAAGAAAGGTGTCTTGAAGTTAAATTTCTTGAATGACCTTCTACAGTAATGTTCCATGCAACATAAATTAGAAGAAATCACTTGGATATAAAGAGGAATGGTGTGATATATTGCAACTGGAAAAAAATATTTATAAAGAAAGTCATTTTGAAAAATGTCTCCTGCATGTTTTCTTAAAAATAATGTAGAAAGTTTGCATCATGAAGACAAATAAAGAATTACAGTCTTAGTCAGAATTTTCAGAGCTATGACCTCTGTCAAACTCTACATTTTAAAAAAATTAATTGATTTGGAAATGAACAGTGTTCACTCACCTGCATTTAAGCAATATGACAAAATCGGAAAACTCAAAAGGTTCTCCTGGATTTTGAAGCAAATAATCTGTTTTATAGCTTTTAAGGCTATCCACAGAAACTTATTCCCATAACTGCCATAATTAAACATATATTTATATAATGTTGGAGTGGGAATGTTTTCCAAGTTATTCACTACTATACTAATGTGTTTGGCTTTCATTGCATTTTCCTGATATATTTTTGGAAGTTAAAATCTTGACAGCAGAATTAAACAAAAAGGAAGGGCTTCAGAATCCTGAGCTGCAGAAATGGAATTCAAATAACCAGACATATATTTCTGACTGCTGAAATCAAGCAAATTCGAAAGCCATATCCAAATATAGACAGGTTAGATCCTACCTAAGCTATTATACTGATAAGGAGTGTGGAGGGAAAATAATTCTTTGACAAATGCCCTTTATTTTGTTCTTGGCTTCTTTACTAGGAACAGGCTGATTTTATGTCAGGATAGTAAATATATCAGAGACCTTTAAAAGAAGGTCCATTCCTATGCATCTGCATAATTACTGCTCCAGGCATAGAAAAATGAATAATCCCAAATTCTCCATGCAATTCCAAATCAGAGACAAGAATTCAATCTTATTTATAGAATAAATGAACAGGTGTCATCGGGGTTGGAAGTTAATAAAACAGAGAAGTTCAACAAACACAGTGCAATTCTTTCTTTTTGTATCAAATTAGTTGTTACCTACCTTTATCTATCTCACCCTAAAATTTGATAAGATACAAAGACAAGGAAGTCTCTGCTTTGATGTTGCTAGTCCAGATCTGTTTTTTTTTACTTTCCACATAGATTTTATTTTAGTGAGCAAAAATTGCCACTGTCTCCAAAAACATCCTGCAGCGTGATATGTGTTTCAAGCCAAAAACAGCTTTCCCTCAAAAGACACCCATCTAGTTTGAAGATGGAGAAAGGTACAGGTTACAACACAAGAGGTTATTACTGCTGATACTATGGCTATTTCTCTGCATGGACAGATATGAACCTGTGAAAGTGGCTGCTGGATACTCTGTTCTCATGCAAATATCCCCAGCGATAACGGGTTGTGCAGCAGATCCTTGGCCAATGTACAAATCCCCCCGCTCTTCTATTTTGCTGACATCTGAAGCACCCAGCAGAGAAAAAGAGAATGTGGCTTGTAAACAAATTACTTCTTCACTTATTATTTGGAAAAAAAGGAAAGGTAATGGATATCGGGTTGTCCTTTGGGGCTGTCTGTGATTCTCATGCAAGACTTGGTGGATGCTGAGTGAGATATGGAGCAAGAGCTTGCTTCTTCCCCTTTGCCTCATGCTGGTTCTACTTTTCTATAAATACAATACTGAGGCAGGAGGGGAACTGGGTATTGAATACAGCCTGAATCCTGAGTTGTCAAGAGGGTACTGATACCTTTTCCTTGGGAATGGTCCCAATTAAGGGAATGATGAGACATAATGACTGGTGCTCAGTGCTCTGGTTGGAAGGTATTTCATGGTGCTCTCCTTGCCAGGGATAACTCAGAGGTTAGTTGGGGGCATTTAAACTTCATCAAACTGGGCACAGGTGGAGGGTTAGCACTACATCAGCCTGAACACACAAAAATACCCTTCATAAGCCTGAGCAGATTGGCTGTACAGAAACAGGCCGTGGGTAGGCAGAAGTACCTTCAATCAACCCTTTTTGTTCAAGGCCCTAATTTAGTTTCCAACATGCACATCCAAATGCTGTTCTTTCACACATCTCTGCTGTTAAATTGTTGACTTTTTCAGGCGGAGATTTATGCTCATATTTCAGATCTGTGTCAGCCTTTGTGTGCTGTCCATAAGGTGAGGTGGCTTTGAAACATGTATGTGTGCACTTAATCTTCAAAAAAGTAAAAGACTTTTTACAACGTTCCAAAACTGTCCATGAGAGCACTACAAGCATTTTAAGCACTACTAATGCTCACATGGACATGAGCCAAGCCACGTGAACAAATTCATTGCTTTGTGCATTGTGCAAAAAGAACCATTTTATATCAATAAAAGATATATCACAAAGGATAAAATCATGCAAACAGGATTCCTCCTGCTTTGGCCTTGCATGTGATGGCTCCACTTTTGTGGCAATTCAAAAACATTATGAAACAACATCCAGTATGAGATATTTGCTGGCACTTAGTCAGGAAGGACACTGTCCTTGTAGTCAAAGAATCTTACTAACTTCAAACACCCATTTATCATGCCATTAACTTCGTACCCAATTTCATAAAGAGCAAAGCAGCCTTTTGAGGGGAACTCACTGCTGAATTAAAGCTCAAATGGTTGCCCATTGTTCCTTTGCCACAGTACACAGATTCCTGGTGACATTCAGCTAATGAATTTTCTTGATGATTAACTACCTGTTCTATGATAATAGAATAGAATATAGAAACATATTAGCTCCTGTTACAAGTGAGGTGGATGTGTCATTACTACAAGTGAGCTGGGTTTGATTTTTTTCCTCTTCCTCATCCTCCTTTTCCTTTCACAAAGTCTGAGCAAAACCTGAGAAAGTATCATCAAAATTCAACACGATGAAAAGAAAATGCAGCTCTATTGAGCAATAAAATGTATTTAGGTGCAGCTTTTTCATTAACTGCTGAATTAGAAGAAAAGTAAAATGCAGACAGGGATATAAATGAGCTCCTATTTGGAATTCTTATATTTATGTTCATTATAATTGTAATTATACAGAGCATGATCCAGAAGTAAGTGGAAAAAAAAAAAGGGCATGTAGACGCTGCAGATGTATTTCTCTGAGAACAGACCTTATAATTAACCGTAGATATTCTTTTTCTTTTCTGTTACCCATTTTCATTGCACTTCACATTCTGAAAGTACTCTGCTGTTGCTTAAACTGCACTGACATCTTGTGGCATTGAAATAGAAGAATTCTAAAAATTAAATTTTAAATCTTCATAAAATATGAGTTACATTGTTTACCTTCAAGTGCCACTGTCTTTAACTCCAAAGTTGCTTAGCGTTTACTTTCTTGCGATCAGAACTGGGGTCAATCTGCCACAATCTACTTAAAATATTGAGATGTCATGACAGAATTATAGAATGGTTTGGTTTGGAAGTGGCCTTACAGATCATCTAGAATAACATTTTTTACTGTAAAACTGAATGTGTGTGAAATCTGTTGACTGAAAATCCCATGTCTGTGAGTATATGTGCTCAGACCCTCTCTCAGACACATGCACCAAGAGACAAACCATTAATCTCTGAGCTGGTGTTTTATCACCTTGGCAACAGCAAAGTGTTCAGAAAAACTTCAGATCTTTTTATCCCTGAGAATGAAGACAAGATACAGGCAATCATCAGCTGTATAAAAATCTCCTAGTGGAAGTGTATGTACACTATAGAGAATTCAGAAGTGAATTAGGATCCAGTTAATTTCAAAGGAATATTTTTTTCCTCTTATCAGAAGGTGAGGAAATAATTTGTGATGCTCCATTGGAGGCAAAGTAAAAAGCAAACTACTGCTATGTATAAAGAAGGTCTCATGGGGAAGTAGCCACAGCCCTTTTTTTGTGTGTCTTTGTACAATTTCCCCACTGAATGCTACTAAATCTTGTCAGTATTATCAGCGGTTATATGATCACATGAAAGGAAACCACATGTCTCTAGGAAAACACAAGAAAATAGGTGCACATTTAAACTGTTAGGATGAAGCAGTCTCCATCACACTACTGTTTGTATTATTTGTTGCTGCTGCAGTATCTGAAAATGCCTTGTATTATTGCATTAGGTGCATAAGACCCTGTAGAGATAGAGAAATATTATTATACTCATTTTGCAAATGGAAAATTTAATCAGAGGGAAATGAAGTTCGTTGTCCAACTGGAGAGGAAAAGCATGTGAAGTGAGGAATTTATGTGAAAGCATCAAATGGAAGTGAAGCAGCCAATCTCTGAATTAGCATTGCTTTCCAGTTCATTTTGTTTACCCCATTGTTTCTTCATGTGAAGTGTCTAATATCTGTGATCAGAGAATCACAGAACCATAGGCAGATTTGGGTTGGAAGGAATCTTAAATCTAAGCCAGTCCCAACCCTCCTGACATGGGCAGGGATTACTTCCACTAGTCCAGGTTGCCTGACGAGCTGTCCAACCTGGCCTTAAACACTTCCAGGAATGAGGAGGTGTTCAGGTACCACGTTCTGTGGTAGTTGCACAGATGCTGAAAAACAGAATCCAAAGGAATTCCTGCTGGGAGACTAAGGAGGAAAAAAAAAAAAGAAATACAGACAGATCAAAGTAAAACAAAATATCCTAATTTTTGAAAGCATTTGGCTTTGGGAAAAGATCTTTTCTTAAACACATTTTCTGATTTTTTTCCTTACAGTTCTGCTTTCATCAATTCTATTTTAACTCTTGTGCGAATTTCTATAAGTTTTTCAGAAAACCTGCTTTACTTCCATGTGCGCTTGCAGAAAGGCAATGAAAATGACTGATGGATTTTATCAAAACAGGCAATTTAAATTTTCCCAGTCACATTCATGAAGTCAAATATTGATTATTTGCGCACGGGAATCTTTTCCTACTCTTAATGTACATTATACCTATAATGCCATTGAAAGTAAGTCTAGAGTAGTCCAGTAAGTTTCTTGATTTTTTCTTATGCTAAATTTTTAGGCTTAATTGCTGTTTTGGCATCCATACTGCATGCCTGAGGGACACCTTGATGGAACCTGTGGTTCATCCACCAGGATGAGTAAAATACAGGTCACCCAAGCAGTGGATAGAATGTATCTATTATTGCATAGAATATGACAGAATTGGAATATGTCTTATAAAATAAGCCCTTGTTTTAAAGAAGAATCCTCCAGGCTACTCAGGTTTCCTTTCCCAAGAACTAAATAAGCATAATTATATAAAGATCCTGGGTAATACTGCAGTAATTAAACAAACGATGAATAATCTTCCTATATTGGTGTGTTGATTTCCAGAAATCTGACACTCCAAGAATCTTCTCAGAAGACTTTATTATATTACCTCTTTATTTCTCCACTAACATTTTTGTTCCTTTCTGCCACTAAATGTTGTTTATTTTGCTCTACATTTTCTTGCTTCCCATGTCTTCTACTTAAAAAACTAATCATTAGGAACAATGAGATACAGCTGCACTACACATTCTGCTTTTCGAATTTAAATCAATAAAGGAAAAACTTTATTACATACAGAAGAAATTTGACCAGTCCCATATGACCTTGACAAATGCAAAGTTCTGCATGTAGGAGAATTGATAACCTCTCATTCCCAAATATTAGAGTCTGAGGATTGACCATGTAACAATTCTACAGAAAAGTCTTGGGGAATGAGCCAGCAAAGAAGAGCAGCATCACCCTGGGTTTCAAGGGCAGGAGCAGATCCAGAAGATACAGGGAAAGAATTATTCCCCTATAATTTATACCTGTGGCACTGCATCCACTTTTTGGCACAGGTGACATATTTTCACATATGACATGTTCCAATATCTATCCCAAGTAATTATAAAAATCAGAGAAAAATCATTAATTTTGGACCTCACATATCACTTTTTTTTTGCAGAAATACTGATATAATCAGGCTATAAAAGTAGGGGTGGTAAACTAATTACAAAGATATTCATGCAGAAGAATTTTCAAGGGACAGTGATTTATTTAGAGATTTCTAACTGAAAAGATCCTTCTTGCAAGAAAACATGCCAAATCCCCAGGAGGAAGCTTGATTTTGCATTGCAAAGCATCTCTAACCAACCTACTTAAGTTCATATTGGGTCTTGGAAGCCTGCATTCTTCAATGTGTTTGATGTGGGTTCTTGGGAAAAATGAAAGTCTGTGTTAAGGGGAAGCCTCATCTATTTTAGACTTCTACTGGGATCTGAAATCAGTGGGATATTTTTAATCCTTCTTTTTTTCATGCTGAGTAAACTTTTAACATATTTCTGAGTTTCACTACAAATGCTTTTAGATTGTACTTATTTCCTGTCACATTGGGTAATTATTAGAGGTAACACTTCTCTGCACAGACTGACGTTGCTTTGTGCTAATTCAACATAAACCTGTATTTGCACCACTGCTGCTCACAGCAAATCAGCTCCTCAGTGTGACCTAAAGCATCTTCAGTTCAGCATGCCTGAGAATCCACCCTAATAAGACACTCCATTTCAAAGGAAGAGGTGAAATCAGGTTTTTAAATACAAAATATGATGTGATGTGATATTTGACATGCATCTTTGCTCTATTTAACAACATTAGGGGCATGAATATTTCTGTTTGCTATTACTAAAGGCCTTTAAATGCTGTTATAAGGATGTTTTTTAAAAAAATTAAATACAGTCTACATAAGGTCATGGTAAACTAAAAGGACATACATTATGCTCTAAAATTACTCCAGTTAATATAACATTTCAGACTTGCAGTTAAAATAGCAGGAGAAACGAATTTGTTTATATGAAAATTTTTTTTTGGGGGGAGTACAAATATAAGTGGTTTTTAGAGGCATAGTTTTAATATTTTTTCACACTTTTCCCCCAAACATTGATTTTTTTTTTCATTCCCCTCAGTCAAAAACTGATTTACTTCAGAATGAAGACCACAGCACTGGAATTTGTGTTTTAGTGACTGCCTGAATAAAGAAGACATTTTAAACAGTTACAACAATGTGGCCATGGAAAGACTATTTAGAAAAAAAAAACTTTCCCAGAAGTTTTCATTTTACCACTTTGCTACAATCCAGCTTGGTGCACTACTCCCAGCTGGTTCTATGCAAGTCTCCTTCAGCACATTTGAATGAAATATTCAGGGGTTTTTTGACTGAGACAATTTATTACAACAGCAAAAATAGAAGTTGAGAAGACAGTGATTCAAAAGTAAAAAGGGGTTGCAAGAAAAAAAAATATACAGAAAATATATCTGTTTAATGCAGTGATTCTCAAGATTTGTCTTATCACAATGGACACATCACATCAGATGGAAAGACAACTTCTTAGAAGTTAGATGAAATTTGGTTTAAATGGACTGGTTTTGCATGTATGCATGTTTCTTGTCTATTGTGATGTCTTAGAGACAGAAGTAATTCCATCTTCTTTGCCCATAAAATAAAATATTTTCCTTTGACAGTCATGTTTCACATTAAAGTGTTCTATATTAGAAAATGTTTTTAAGCAGCACTCCAAAAAACCAAAACTTCTACAGAGACTACATTGCATCAATTTTTTGATTATACCATCTTATATTTTGCAAATATAAACTGCAGTGGGTAGGGAGGTTGTTTTGGGACTGGCAGATACTACAGAAACTTTTGGTTTTGGAAACTCAGCTTACAGAAACTGAGGATTTTGGAGTGTTGTATGTTTTTGGTTTGTTTTGGGGGGCATTGTTTGTTTGTTTTCTGTTTGCTTTTTGTTTGGTCAAGGCTTTTTTGGTGGGTTTTGGCCATTGGTAGGGGTTTTCTTGAGATATTAGAACAGTTTCTCAAAATATTAGTCTGCAAGAGTCAGCCATGCAGGTTCCCACAGGTAATAGGAATAGGCACCAGCCAAGCAAGAATCCAATTTGTAAAAGCATTCACTTTGTCACACCATCCTAGAAAGATGCTCTATGTAGTAACTACATGTACCATTCATAATAAATGACCCCAAGGGAAAAGTGATTAATCATATTTCAGTTGTTAATTTAGCAAGGTGAAACACATGCCAGTGGAAGAAGATTGCCTTACTGATACCTATTTAGAAGCATGAATTCAGGGACCCAACAAATGGGCATAAAATCGAGAGGTATTCCATTTATTCCAAGAAACTTCTTTACTAAAGAGCAGGGAGACTTCTTTTTAAAGCACAAGCAAACATTGGAAAAGAGTGATCTCTTCTGGCACATGCATGGACTGGTCATATGGTTGGTATGTGAACAAGTGTAGGATCACTTTAAACAGATGGCAAACAAAACACTTCCCTTTTTGCTCTACTTCCCAAAGGAGAAAACAATTGACACACAAGATATGCTATGACATATTGTCACAGCCTGCTTTGCATTTAGCTGAAATATTACACAGTACTGTTTTTTTGAAGTGGGATGCTCTAACACAGTCTTGGTCTCAAAAATCTCTCCACCAAAGTTTCTTAGGCTTCTGTTTGTTTATGTCTTCTTACAGAAATGCAGTGGTCACAGTCAAATCCAATTTCAGCAGATGCTGCAAAGAGCATTAATCTTTCCCAGCAGCCTTTTGCAGTGGTTTATCTCCACTCATCTTGTGCAACGGAAACACAACATGAAACACAAATCCACTTGTGTATTTCATTTTACATAATTAGTGAGACATGTAATATCTGTCTGCAATCAGGCCCTGTATTACACGTAGCCACTGGAACTGTTCAGAATGAGGTCTGAGCACCATGACAGTCAATGTGTTCTATCAGCTTCACTAGACACTGGATTTACACCTCATATTTCTGGAAATATCATATTACTTGTTTTTTCATAGACAGGAAGTGGTAAAGAGGAAAGATTTTGTTTCTAATTTAGCATAAGCACAATGAACAATTAATACTCATAGGTACTAACACTCCATGATAATCTTTTATAGTAAATGGGTTTAATCTTCTGACATGAGTCCCTGACAAAGATTCCATTGGCTTCAAAGAGAAATCACATGCTGATTTTCTCTTGCAAGGGCTATAGAATAGCATTAAAGATGCTTGACTGAAATAGTCAAGAAATAGAATACATAGAAACATACACTCAATTATCAGAGTCAGTTATCAAAGAGATTTTTTAAATTTTCCCACTTACCTCTCTTAGCAATGAAAAATTGTTCTTCCAGTTTCTTTAAAAAATGAACAGTTTATACTGTCTTATCAGAAAGAAAGTATCATGATCCTCTTGGCCTTTGTTTCCTTACAATCAATTATTTCTGTCTGCAAGGCTCTGCCCTCAAATCCTCCATACTGAGATACAGTATTTCAATTTTGTCTACTGAACTCCTTCTACATTCCCAACTCATTGGAACGTAATATGTTTTTTATTCATAGCTTATGCTTGTCTTGTTGCATAGTAGCATTATTGTTATCATTACTCCCTTCATCATGTGGCAGTAATATGTGACAAATCAGTCCTCTGCTATCAGCCTGGAATTATTACTTGCTAAAGTGCTGCCGTTTACCTCTGATAAAAATCTTGCATTAGATTTTCTCCCACTAAGTTTCTTTAAATCATTAATTTGACTGAGGAGTGATGCAAATGACCAATAAAGAGGTTTCTCTGTTTTCATCCCAGTAATGAATCCTTTATCTGTATGTAGGCAGCTTTTCTATTTTCAATATGGATCTGTTTAAAGTGTTACAAATACACAGGATGAGAACTGACTAAGTTGGGGTTTTTTTTCAATTCTGTGTTAAAGTACATCCAAATGCACAAAGATTATTTTTCTGAATTTTTAATTTTGTGATGTCAGTGACAGGGACAGATTGGTTTTGCACAAAGACATTATCAAGGAGACTTTGAGATACTACCTCCATGATGTTAGTAAAATCAATTATTATCTCTCTAGGAAGTGGTGGGTTTTTTTGTTCCCATCTGAAAATTAAGAAAGAAATGGGCATTCCAGCCCTCCCTTCCCAAATTTTGTCTGATTTTCCTATTTAGACAAAGAGGTCTTTTTAACTAGGAGGTCGTTATTACATCTAAGTATTTTAGGCCTCTTATCTTAGTGATTGTCTAGATATAAATATATGGTATTAAGAATACAAAATCATAGAGAAAATGCTTCACCACTTAAAATGTAGCATGTGAGAGTAAAATTGATATAGTTTTATTCTTGCCTGTCTAGTGTCTGTACAAATTCTTGATTAATACCAATTAATACCAATTACAATCTTGGATGATTTTCATACCATCCTAGCAAAGTCATCATAACTAAAGAATAAATTTAAATAATTATACAAATTACACATATTGAGAGTTATTTGAAATAGGCTAAGAACATCAAAACAGCCATTTAAAAATCAAGTTCAAACTTCTTGTCTTTTCTTTCAAGCTTAGTAGCTTATTCAACTCACTGAAGAGAAGTTTGACTGGTGACCTGGTCATTGTGTTGAAGTACATTAATAATAATAACAGTACATATTTGGGGAAAATTCAGCTTGAAAAATGTGAAACAAAAACCTCCTTGGATGTGGAACTTGGAAAATTAAAATTTGAGCTATTTTACCTCAGTAAAGTAGTTTTGGGGAGAAAGAGAATTAAAATGTTATTTAACCAAGTTAACTTGAGACAGAAGCTTTGCTATCCGGTAAGAGGAGAGAAAGAGGATCTCACTCATAGAGATCAGAAAAAAAAAAAATTTAGAGATAGTATTGTAAAGCATTGGAACAGATTGCCCAGGGAAGTGGTAGCAATTCCATTCCTGGAACTGTTAAAAAAAACCTGTGGATATGGAGGATATGGTTTAATGGTGAGCTTGTTGGTGGTACTAGTTTGATGGTTGGACTTGATGATCTTAAAGATCTTTTCCAACATTATTGATTCTATGATTCTACTTTAAAAAAAAAAAAAGTCAAAGGCAAATGCTGTGCCCAGTTTCAAGAGAGGTCAAGCAAAGTCAACGGAAGGAACCACAAACTGGTCAGCCTCACCCCAGTCCCTGAAAAAGCCATGGAGGTCACATTTCAGTGTACATGAAGGAATAAGTGATTTGGAGTAGTCAGCAAGGATTTGTGAAAGATAACTCAGGAGTTGATCCAATGATTGCCTTCTATGACAAAAATGTTTGGATCTCTTACTAAGGAGAGAACACTGGCTGCCATCTACCTTGTCTTCAGTAAGGTTTTTTGATCTGTCTCCCTCCTCAGGGACTTTAAAAATTCTTTCAAAGCAACCTTATTTGAACTCAGGTTTGACCATAAAGTAGTGTGGTTACGTCTATCTGGATGAAATAATGAAATAAAAATTTGTTGGAGTATGGTATTTTTTTTCTCCAGCTACTAATAAATTTTCTATAGTTTATGAGGGATTTTATTTACAGATTTTGGGATTTCACCCTAGCCAGTGAGCAGTGATCATTTGGACTTTGTAATTATAGATCCTTTTGTGCATGGCTACCAATGGACCAGGATTTCTGAGATACTTTTATAGTATGGACACTATTCAGAGATCTGTTCTAAATCAAAAATCACAAGGTGGAGAAAGACCACAGGGGAAGACTTAAAAACAAGTCACCAGGAAAAGAACCTCTTTCCTGGATTTGTATCCATATTAGAGGTGTAACACTAGGCACCGAACATATTTAAACAGAGAAAAATATAACTACTACTGCAAATATATCCTTGTGGCTCTTTCAAATGGCCATGAAAGACATTATGGACAGAATGTTGTGAAAAAAACACACAAATCTTATAATCAAAATGGCTTGTGGATCTGTAATTTCAATGTATCTTTGTTCTTTCATAACACAGGACAATCAAAGCAGATTAGGATTTGTCGTCACAAACACTGTATGAGCTGCACCACAATTACCTTGTTACTCGAGCATCTCAAGGCTTGTTGCTGCCTTAGGCAACATCCCTCGTGCTGCGTCATTGTGCCTTATCATAAATTATACTCATTAACAGAGTACAAATAATGGTGACTTGCAGATGATTTCAAATTTTATTTAAAAGCTTATTGTGTGGAAACCTACCTCCTGCTGGATATCCAAAAGCCATCCACAATAAACTGTTTACTTTTCAGTTTGTGGTTGTTCCTAATTCCGTTGCCTGTTTTACAAATCTTTCCCCAATGTATTAGAGGCATAAGTCAAGAAGGTTCCTGGTTGTGCAACTGAAAGTGAAACAACATGAAAGGCAGCAGAAGCTGGGACTAGGACTTGGGAGTTTTGAGCATCTTCTTTTCTCTATCCTATTAATCTCAGGCAAGTAATTTTGTCTTTGAGTTCCCACTGGCTGTCTCCTCTTGAGAACTTATTACTTAATGAGATACTAAGACCCTACATTCAAATAGGATTTCTGTAATACAATATTCTCTACTCCTAATTAAGGTTTCCTAAGCAATCTGCTGAGAGGGGAAAAAAAGAAGAAAATATAAACTTCCATACAAAAACAACTCACCACAAAAAAAAACCACCACAAGGGTCAACCAGGATTTCCAACCATAAGAATATCTTTCTTGCAAAGGGTTGTCTTATCTTGGCAATTCACATATATTGATCAACTACAGAAGAGATTAGACAAATACTGTGTAGTTTTTCTGGACCTCAGTGTGTGTGTAGAATTCTGAACTGCAGTTTGAATCTTAATTTTCTCTGAATTGTCTTCTCAGCATTTTAAATTCCCATTTCAAATTAAACATATATATAGCAGAAAGGAGAGTTTACTTAACTGTTTCATAGAATGTCTCTGGACTAGATCCTAAACTCATAAGTATCATTTATATTTACATTTTAAGTTTTTTTACAGAAAAGAAAGGCATTTTTAAAACACACAGGAGACTTAACCATTTTTTTAAATGACAATGTATTCTGGACAAATATCAATCACCTGATATCCAGCCAGAGAACCTTTCTGATGTCACAATATTTAGAAGGACCAGAATTGTCTTTCAAAATCCCTGATCTTTCAAGCTAGCTGGAGAGAAGCAGAGAAATCATGATTTAGATTTGAGGAGAATTTACCTCAAATATCATATGCATCTTCTCTGCCAAAGTGCAAAGGATGTGTCTTGGGCCCTCATGATGACTTCAGCCCTAGAAAACTGGGACAGAGACACTACCTCAAAGAACGCTGCCCTAAAAATGACTGTGAAGTGGTAGACCATCATATTACCCAAATGCAATTTTCATCTGCTCATCAACTATCCTTGCTTTGAAATTAGTGCAATAAGTGTGCCAGATAAAGCTGGTATTGTCTATTTTACAAAATATATTATTCCAATTTGCACTGTAAACACTATTTCATGTATATTGATAGAGACTTGTTTGCTGCTGCTTTTCATGAGTAAGACTCAGCACTCATCAGACACACTTTTTAAGTTAGACACTCTTACCAGCTACTCTTTTTCCACTGGTGTTTGTAGATGTAACAAAGAAGCAGCAGGATATAAAATCTATTTCCACTACTAACTTAAATTTAAAAATGCACACACAACACTGAACCTGAATCTTCTGAGTTCTTACTGATTAATTATATTTTTCTTCCTGAATGCACTGTGTAGGGTTGGCAACTTTATAAAGTCATCTTGAGAATCAGGAAGTTGTATATCATAAAATTGACTTGATAATTCTTCAATGTTATTTTTTTTAGCAGGTTAAAATAGTGTATGGGTATCATCTCTCATATAGTTTCATCACCTATAACTCCTGTTCACAGGTGCTTGCAGATATATCAGAAAATCACCTCATTCCACTTATAAATAAAATCTCTGCATGTATTTCTTCATTTTAAGACATAACATCTTGAAAAAGCATTTCAAAGCTGCTTCTGAAAACTATTTTGATATCTAGGTTGTAGAGTATGGGAGTAGTATTCACTGTGTTTATAAAGAAAATGGAATCAGATTCTACCTAAAGGTGTACAGTGGAAGAGGAATAGGCAATATCAACAAGGTGAACCACAGAAATTTCAATTAACTATAAGAAAAAAAATAATCATAATTGGAGTGATGAAACACTGGAAAAGCTTGGCCAGGTTGGTCGTAGTGTCTCCATCCCTGAAGATAAGCAAAACTCACCTAAACAAAATAATGAGCAACCAAATTGTCTTTGAAGATAGTCTGAGCTAAGTATAGCTTGGGAACAGATGTTTTCCAGAAGTTTCTGCCCACCTGGTTTTTTTTAATTGGGTGTCAGAGTTCCTGTTTACTCATTTGGGAATTAGCAACACTAAAATGTTATTATTTTGAATTGTTAACAATGAAACTGCTCAAGGCTTTCACCGAAGGGACAAAAACTGAACAAAAGATTGGCAAATGTTAATGATAGATAGAGATGTAGAATATACTTTAGCAGATAAAATAATTTAAAAACAGACAGAATGTTGGACTTGGATGGTCCAGGGTTAATATAGGAAAACTAGGACTCATCATGATCACAAAAGTAGTTCCCTCTGTTACTGAAAAATATCACAAAAGACTATAAAATCCTAAGTCTCCCAGTAAAAACAGCTACAAATTTTAGTGTTTCCTTTATATGCAAATATTTTCTAATATTCTATGATGAAATTCTATCAGTTATGTTTGTAAAACTTTCATTTTTCTTTCTTCATGTTGCATATGGTCAATCAGTATAGTATGATATCAAAAAGTGCTTTTCAGTTAAGTCATCTGAAGAAAACACAGACACTGACTCTACACAAAATGAGGAAATAAATATAATTCCTGCAAGTAAATCCATTTTGAGACAATACACAAGTTTCTGTTCCAACATGAACTTAAAAATACCTAAAAAAATGTGTACAAAACGAATAATGTTCAAATAGAAACTGAGAAACAGAAAGTATTTATGAATGTACTGATGTGCTTAAAAACATCAGATCACCATATCAGGTTTGGGAGCAGTTCTAGCTGAAATATTCAGAATCATTCTATTTATCTGCATGCCAGTAAAGAGGGAGAGAACTCCACTGTCATTCATGTCAGAGGTAGAATGAATTGTCCTCTGGAGAGGTTTTTTTTACTAGGCTAACCTAAATAGCTAAAACTAGCTAAGAAAAGAGTTTACTTCTCACTTAGGATTTCCATGTTAGTAAAATGAATCCAGGCTTAACTTATCATACGGAATAGCCTTTTTTCTGCTTTAAGGACTGACATGAGCAGTAGCATATAGCAACTCTACGAAAACTAATGGGATAAAATCTGAAATGGTTACCTAGGTACACCAAAATTATTGGCAGAGCCCTACAGTATTTTTTATCAAAATTATACCATTAAAGCAATTTGAGCAGAGCTACAGCAGAAATGTCTGACACAGCTAGGGCTAGAATCAGGCTCTGACCCCTTATCTAAATCCATACCTATGGGTACCTCTCTATCAGTTACAGAATGGATCAATGGCTGGATCAATCACTCCTGAGGACAAACTGCACAGCATACTTCTCCATGCAGCTGAATTATTTTCTGTGGTAAAATAGGATCATTTCAACCATGCTTCCAGATCAGAGTAGCTTGTGGTTTATCATAATCTTCAGGCCATGGTGGATGTTTGTTGGAAGTACACAATGCGTGACACAGTATATGATGCAGTCTAGGTCCTTTCTAGTTTAATTAGACAGATGGATCATAAAAATATAGTTTGGCAAGGAGAGGTTGTAGAACTGGAATGAGACTCTGCCATAGATTTCTCTAAATTATGCTGGATGAAGACAGCGTTAGGGGAGATGATCTGTAGCATCTAGTTTTGGACACCTTCTTAATCAGATCCTAAAAGTTATTTAACATGATTAAGGTGCAATGTTCTTACATAAATTCACTTTTATCAAAGGATCTTTCTTATTCTGGAAATATTTTCTGCTCCTTCCCAAAGTCTTTTGTAAGTTGTTTTCCAGACTCCCCACATATAGGTAGCACAGCTGCACTGGGACCCAGTACCTGCCTATACAATGAAGGTAAACACAGTGTAGTCTGGAGAGGCAGAGAACAAGCCAATAACACTGTATTATTCACTGCTTGATTTGATTTCTGGTCAGTGGTGTGACTTCCCCAAAATGAACTGTGACATTTCCTACAGCTGCCTCCTCAGCATAGAAAATAGGATTCTTCTCACCTGGGACTGCCACAAGGGAAAATGCTTGCCAGCTCTAGGTCTGTACACAGCGCAAGACGAAAAAATTCTATTCAGTTCTGTGATGCAGCTCAATCATAATGATTGCTTTTAGAAAAACAGAAAGACAACACATAAAAATACCCCTTCTTGTTAACATTTAATATTTTCATATAAAAATAATCTTTTCTCAAGATGAGTTCAAGATTGCAATCTTCTTTTGAAGAGATGCTAAACTTAATGGAGAAAATTATAAAATAAGCATCTTCCTGATGGCATTTCTGTGTGCATTAGTAAAGACATCTGTGTTACTTTCCTTTTCATCTTAGTGTGTTTTTTAACATGTATATAATTTTACTCCATTGATTTGGTTGATTTGCTTCACCAATAATTTCACTACTAAAAGAGCTCTAAAATGGTCAATAAAACAATAAAAGTTTCAAATAAAAATGCTTCCAAATTTCATAGAACTAGATCCAAGTTTTTTGTAGAACATGTTGCATCTGTTTTGCTTCTATAAAATCCATTTACTAGAGAGTACATTTTTCACAGGAAAATCACATAATGCTTTTTGATGCAAATATTTTATCAAGAATTCATAGGAAAGCCGATGTGATGCATTTTCCTTAAAAAGCATGTTTATTTTTTTTAAAATTAATGCCTTGAAATGACAGATACCTCAAGTTATAGGTACAAGAGGAGCTCAAAATAACTAGTTTTGTAGCGTGGAATGGTAACATACTGTAGTTTAAATCAACCTGCAGAAATAATTGGGTTCATATATTTGTGGATTCTCATTTATTATTATATATGTTATTAGCTAAGTGTTTTAAAGGTTGCTTCTGTCAAACAATAACATATCAGATTGATTGTCTATTTTTCATTACATCAACATAAAACTTAAGAGTAAAAACAGTATGGAGATAAATGTCTGAATCCTTCAGGGCTAACTCCAGTTGAAAAATTTATACTGGAGATAATACGAATAGTTTAACAACTAACTACATTAACACTCAGGAATATTTTTTGTGTCAACTTTAAAGCAGAATGACCCAGTCACCACAGAAGCTGATAGAAGGCTTTCTTTTGACTGGTGTGGAAGAGAACCTGCTCCTGAAAAACACCCTGATACTTTGACAACTCCTTCAAAACACATCAGATTTGATATTCTGTGGATGTACCATACCACTGAAATCACATATATTTCTGCCACCACAAAGTAGGGGTTTTAGGAATGATGGATGAACTGCACCACTGAAGGAAGTTGTTGCCACATCTCCAGCATGCTCAGAGACTTGTTCAATTGACTTAAAACCAAGTTATGTTGCAAAAAAGTTAAAAGTAAAAGTTAAATCGCTTTCCCTCAATAGGAACACCCATTTTCAATGGCAAAGATTTATTTTTGAAGCCCCAATTGAAAGTTCTGCCTGTATTACAATGAATAAAATCATTGTTTGAATTAAACAGCAAGTCATGATGGTCTTAAAAGAACAATCCAAGAAAAACATTCAAACAAAACAAGTTGAAAATATTAAACTATAATAACTTAAAAGGACTTACCAATCTGTCAGTAATATTTTTCACGCCAGTCATAGCAGCAGCTGAGGCCTGGGGAAAAGAGAAAGCAAAAAGATTTGTCTCAGTTGCTTTACACAGCAAGGTAGGAGTCAGAGGAGGGTGTCAGTGAATCAGATGCCTCAGGTCATTGGAGTCACCTCCAGCACATCAGTGTGGCTTCTCAAGTTGTCTGTGATGACACAGATTCACACCAGAAGAGCATCTCAGAGCAAGTATTAGTGCAGAAATTCATGGTTTTGTAGTCTTATATTTTCTGTAGATGGCCTTATGATATATAAGCTGGAATTTGTTTAACTATTAGAAAACTGCACAAAATTAAATTTCTTATATTTCTGTGAGATATTATCATGACAATTAGCTAATTTCCCAGAATCACACAACATGTGGTGCAAGTCAGATATCTTGAAGCAATTTCTACTCTTTAGCTTTTATTTATCAGACAAATTGAACAAAAAACATATTGAACATGGTTAAAATTTTTTTGGTCTTGTTCTTGTGAAATGAAAGCCTCTGAAGTGATAAAAAAGTTTATGAAAGAGTGGCTGTAGCAGTTGAACACATGTCCTGGTTTTGAGAACAATAAACAATATCTAAACTATAGGTTCTTTAGGAAAGAAGTATTTTATTGTACATAGAATTTTGCCATAAATGAAGAGCCAAGATATACTAAAAAATATTATATTCAGTGGTAAGAAAACATGAAATCAAGATGTTTACCTCTTTTCTGAAATGTGGCATGTTTAGTTAGAATTCAATTCTGAGCAATAAAAGACAAATATTTATAGTAACTAAAACAGACATTCCTAGCCTATGGGGTATATGCAAAGATACTGTGTCTATTCCCTCTTCATGTCCCTATAGGCATCATCTGACTCTCCACAAAGCTGTGGAGAGCATGGTAATTCTCCTTATAAGAAAATTAAGGATAATAATCATTAAATATTCCATTAATTTGGTGGGTATTAGCGCATTTGTAGTGCTCAAACTGAAGATAGAATCAAGCTATTTCTCTGTTTTTTCAGATGATCTTTTCAAAAAGTGATCAGCTTCACAAAAATTGATGTCTCAGAAAAGAAATTACAGTTAAATTCAACATGGCTTTAAGCTGCACTGAAATATTTAACTGAAACAAATTTAATGAGAGCAGCGAAGACGCTAAATGTTATTGGCCTAAAATGCCAATTACTTGTAAACACAATGGACAAATAAGCTTCTTCAAACCCATTATTTCAGAGTATAAAGGCTTTTACATGTGAAGATGAAATGTTCTATATATAGGGGTTTAACAAATTGTCACTAAAGCCATTATGATACTTTTAATAGTGACAACAGTAAAAAATGGCACTCCACAGAATGTAATCTCAACTCTGTTTTTATTTAATACCACTCTCTGCATCAGACCTGTAGTCTGTGTAGAGAGGCTTAATACTTTATCTGAAGAAATCCCACTCAGTCTCCTTCACAAGCAGATAATGACAGGAAGTATTCCTAACAGCATTAGTCATTTACAAGCACTGGTAAGTATTATGGGATTTTATTCCAACATCATTTTATGCTTCTGTGGTTCAGAACTTTAATGAATTAGATTGCATTTCTAGTAGGAGGCTCTGTGGGATAAGAATGTCAAATAAATATCTACTTAAACTGTTTTCAAGCTTTTCACAGATTCTTTGCTTCAAATAAGCTGATCACATCATGAAAACAGACAGATAAACATTTAAAAATCTATGTAAATAATTTGGGGTTTTTTCCAGCTCTTTAACAACCTTAAAGATAAATTTTAATTAATTATTTGTAATGATGGCTTATTCTTATCACGATCAGAGACAACAAATTTAAGGACATCAGTCTGAGGAGTTCGATATGTTTCTGTTTGGTTTATTCCTGCTATCCATTATGTTTTGATTTTAAAACCTGTTTTGAAGATACACCTGCTCAAGTGATGGTTGTGGATGTGTGCCATTATTAGTCTTATTTTTTCTGCAACTCACACTAAGAAATTCTCTCAATATTTACCTCCACCACACAGCTATTTACAATGAAAACTGCCACTCATTTTCAGCATGGCTAACCACACACTCAAAATAATGGGGTAGGAATAGCATCAGAGGGAAGAACCATCAAATACAACAGAACAGCTGTGAATGGAGACATGAAAGGCAGAAAAGATTCAACCTATGCAAAAATTAAGAAAAATAAATGGCTTTGATGAATTTATTGCCCTCTACAACTTCCTGAAAGGTGGCTGAGTCAAGATGGGGGTTGCACTCCTCCCCCAAGCAACTAGTGATAGAACAAGGGGAAATGGCCCCAAGTTGTACCAGGGTAGGTTCAGGTTGGATATAAGGGAAAATTTCTTCACTGAAAAGAGTGGTCAAGCTTTGGAATGGGCTTCCCAAGGAAGTGGTGGAGTCTCCATCCCTGGAAGCGCTCAAAAAAGGAGTGGACGTGGTACTTCGTGATATGTTTTAGAGAACATGGTGGTATTCAGATGAACATTGGACTGAATCTTGGAGGTTGAACCCTAAGGATTCCATGCCAGCTGGTTTATGTAGTGACATATTTCCCAAAAGGCAGGGGGTATTCAAAAGTCGGGTAGGAAAAAAGCCATATAAGGTTTTACAGAACATCACCCAGGATGTGGTTAAATGTCCAAACAGTGCTTTTTCTGTCTCTGACTCTTTTGAACTATTATGAACATAGCTGAGGCCAAAAAAAAAGTAGAAATTCTTTAGAGTGGCAAATTATCTCCCATTGTCAGATTGTAAAGAATCTGTTTAGATGAATGTCCAGTAAGCCCATGGAAAGAATGGTTTCTGAAGTACCTCTTGACTGGTTTTATAGTTAAATGATACTTTAGAGAAAAGAAGAAGTGAATTCCCAGCATTTCACCTTTTCTTTCATTTCTGTATTGTATTCTTTATTCTCACATTTAGCTGATAAGTGTGATTTGTATCCTGTCTAATCATACATAAAAGCTTTACTGAGCTGTCATATCAAAAAAAAAACCACTTTGTCACCTCTTTTATGCCATTCTGCAAGAATAAATACTGATGTTTCACTAGGACTGATGGAAAACATGTTCTCTCCTTAAATTAACAATTACTGAAACAGTCTATGTTAAAGCCAAAGAAGATTTAATTTACATAATGATGACACACAAATTGCTCAGATAAAATAATAACCACATTAAAAATGTGTTATGAAGAAGGTGAATATAGAGAAAGTTGCACTTCAACCATTGCAATGATGAGGAAAAAGCCAGCTGGCAAGAGTGACCACACTTAATATAACAAATCACAAAGGATATTTTAGAGGCATCTGCCACATGCAAGGGTCTGTTTAAAAGGCAAGAATACAGCAACAACCTCAAATGATGTGTCAGTCATGCCCTAGTACTAGTTCTGCCTCAAAAAATGTATTGTAACACCAGCACCACAGCATAGGTTAATCACCCATACATAACTTAATTAACCATACATAAGAAACATTTTCATTAAGAAATCAGGGGGGTTACAGTTAGGATATACTGTATTTCATTTTGCTGATACAACCTTGGATCAGTCTCCTTGTGCATACATACCATAAAAATCCTGAATTACACTACCCGAGCCTCAGCCGCTTCACAAACAAGAAACAGTAAGGAATTGCAGTTATTTTTGCTCATGCTTTTTTTTTTCTGCATAAACCAATTATTGATGATCTCATGTCACTCCTCCAGTCTTCTATGAGGGTGTAAGAGTACCAGAAATGTTCATTTGATTATTCTGAAATTCTAAGTAATTTTGGTGATGGTGGGGAAGCTCTAATCATTCACTTTTTGAACTATTTAATCTAGAGTATCCATTTGCAATATAGGACCACAGGGACAGGATTCATTTTATCTACATTTAGTCACAGAAAACTTAGGCTCTTAGTCTAAATTAGGCTTCTAATTTCTTTCTATAAGTGATGGAGAGAGACAACCAATTCCAGATTCATTCAATCCTAAAATAGACAATTAAGATAAATGAAGGACTGTCTGAGCAATCCTGTCTCACTTAGCTGGCCTCATGACTGGCTTAGACAAGACCCCTAACATTCATATGGTTAATATGACATGATTGATTCTACCTCAAAATACACAGATCCCACTTTTCTTCCATGTTCTACCATGTGTTTGCAAGGGAGCATTAAGTGTCTAGATGAAAATAAATTGCAGGCGTTTTCATAAGGACAGTGCAATAGATATGGTCATAAAACCATGCAGGAAAATGAGGAAGTCTTGGTCCATTTGTCAGCAAAGGACATGGATATTCCACTACAATAGTTATTTGGATTAAAACTGAATAACCATCTCTGCTGAAATGAATAAGTAATTAGTACTAATCAGACAATTAATGATTCTGGTGTAAGCTTATGGTAGGCTTTCAATGCTATAGAAGCACACATATGTAAAACCAAAATGCAAATGTACCAATGCATAATGAGTAAAAAGAGAATTTCTGCATATTACTTTTAACACACATAATTTTCAGCCCATTACTAGATAATTAGGAATAATGATAAACAATTTAACAAAAACTTCAAGTTTCAGAGGTGGGGGGGAACAGTGTCTAGCCCTGAATTTTGCTAAAATTTTTAATTGCTTTCCAAAGATCCAGAACAAAAACCTGCAGACTAAATCTGCCTTCTCATGCATGACCTCAGTCCCATGACACCAAGCTGCTTCACAGGGCACTGGCATTGGCAGCCACCACACAGCAGCCCTCAGGAGAGGCCAGTATAGCCATAGGAACAGGCTTCCAGCATTCTGTCACACCCATGCAGGTAACATACACTTGCTTTGACAAAACTACACCTAAGTATCAGAAAAACTGAGTTCTTAAGTGCCTTTCATTCAGACAATCATAAAATGGTTTTGGGTTGGAAGAGACCCTAAAGGTCATCTAATTCTAATGCCCCTGCTATGGGCAGGGACACCTTGCTCAAAGACCCATCCAGCCTGGCCTTGAACACTTCCATTAAATCTCCATTCATAAGTTATGTAGTATGGGGATACATCTGACCAAATTGAGATATTCTGCTGAGTATGATAAGGCATAGACAGTGTTTTTTTCAGTCTTTTGCAGCATATTGGAACTTTTGCTGTGATTCCTTTAGTTAGCAGCAGATCTTGTTTTTCAAATCAAAACATCAGCTTAGAAACTTCCCAGACAGAAATTTTTAATAGAAAGGAATTGTATAAAATATATTCTTTATATATTATATGATACAATATATAATATATAAATAATATCTTATCAATTATATAAATTATATAATATAAATTATATAGTATATAAATTATATATAAAATATAAAATATAAAATATAAAATATATTATTTGCATTTACTAATACAAGAATAACATAAAATATTTTAAGCTTAGGATGTTTTTAGGACTACAGCAAGACCAAGGAAATACAAAATGAGAATCAGCTGTCCACAAGAGGTATGATAAAATATCTGATTTGATAAATTACTTCTGTTTAGCTCCTATGAGCTCATAAGGAATAGCTTACATAAACAACAGAGTGGAAGAAAAAAGCAAAGGAACGTGCTGAGAGCTGCTGTCAAGGAACAGCACCTTATCAAGGCACAAAACAAGTCTGAAAACACAGAAATACAGATCATCTTAAACCATCACATCAAATCGATCAAATCTCACCTAGTAGCTTTGTTTATGTATTGGCATGCAAATATTTGTAGACATGGATCTCCAAGCAGACATTCCCTTCTCCTCCCCCACTGAACTGGTAGGTGGGATAACATTGTCCCCTAAAACCAGTGCAGCTGATAAAGGGAGTGGCAGCAACTCCCAGGTGACATGGAGCGGATGTCAAAGCCACTTCTACCTTGTGCTACGATGCAGTGGGATTTATCTCACTTTGCTTTTGATGCCCTTAGAGAAGACACCTGCATTTGGGATAATCACTTGAGCTTCCATCTCTGGCACTGGCAAAGAACAGGCACTTTCAGAGCTTCAATGCAAAAAAAAAAAAAAAAAAAGAAAAAAAGTGCTGGTTTTATTTTCCTTAGAAACACTGTCAGTTATTTTGAAGCCCTTAATACAGTAACTAACTATTAATCCACATAAGACACGTTTACAGTTTTTGTGATAATCTCTTCAGCAAAAGTTACCTGTCATTATCAAAAACATTTTAAAACTCTTAAAATACAGCTTGACACTGATTTCTTATTCTCATACTGGTTGTTTCATTAGAATTTTAGTCCTTTCATGCACTAAATCTGATTTCATGCCTTGAAGCAGAGATGTTATCTTGCCAAAGGAAATGTTTTTTACACCTCTTTCCTCCCTCTTTGGCAAGTGTGCAAGTAAAAGATACAAATAGCTTAAAATGAAAATGTTTGCTTAGCAGTAAGGCCTGGTGCATGTAGTGAAGTATTTTTCTGATTAATTCTCCAACCTAGAAATTTCCAGAGTTTGCTTATTATGGATGTATAAACCCTTAAGCAGATGTATTTGCTGCTTGATCACTTTGGTGGTTTTGGTTTTTTGCTTGTGTTTTTTTTTTTGTCCTGATGCTTTGGGACACATGCCTAATTGATATTTTGTGCTCTTCACACAGGCTTGTCAGTGCTGGGTGTACAATGTCCTTGTCTCCAGGAGTGAGTAACCCACTTCAGAGCTTTGAAGATCCCAAGTTTGCATGACCTTGTAAGGCCTCATGTATCTTGGAGCCTGCTTATTTTATGTAAGGAAAAGAAAATAATGGTCCCTTTTGATATTTTCCCCTGACCATGCAATAAATATACCCATCCTTTTCTGTCTGTAAGAAGATTTTTTACTGTTGACCTAATCATTCTTCTCTTCATTCTCATTGTGGCAACTGCGGGTTTTTGCTGAAATGTCTGCGCAAAACCAGTTTAAAGACAGAAGATAAGAGAAAAAAATCTCACCCTGAATGCCTCAGACTGAGGCAGTTTCTAAGAAAGAGCAGGGGAGCAAACTGGAGACCTGAGGTGTGTTTGGACCGCAGATCCAGTGAAACATAAGAAGAAATGGGCTTGATTTTAAAGCTGTCTCAAATACCACAAGCACACAGAGAAGACCATGGGCTATTATTTCTTAAATTCTCTCTATTTCTCTCTACTTCCTTGGCTCAGCTGTTTCTGAAATGTGAGCTGCGGACAGGCATTGATGTGCAACATTGCAACACTGACCGAGTTTACTGCCAATGGAAAATCACACCTGCCCCAGCACACCCAGGAGCAAATCTTGTTCTCATCCCATTTCCTTAGTGTGGATGTTCTAAAGGAACTGCCAGGCTGCAGAGATCTAAAGTAGAAATGAAATTAATCTGTTAAAGGATTGCCTTACCCTTAAGATTCTCTAGAGCCTGACCCTGCAGTGAGGTTCTTGCTATGGTTTCCACTTTTCAAGATCCAAGAAGCCAAGACAGCAAGTGCTTTTGTCAGGAAAAACACAGGTGTATCATGAATTTATACTCCAAGTACCTATCTGCCAAACAGCTGTTCAAACTTGTAAAATCCAGGAGAAAGCCAGACAGCTTTTGTCAATCTTTAGTGCTGCATTTTGAAAAAAAAAATTAGTTAAAAGAGTCTTTTGGTAGCTCCATAACTGTACTCAACTGTTCATTTCTCTCTAGCTGCTGTAACTGAAAAACCTTCCCATTACCTCTAGATCTTTAGATATTTTTTCTTAACAAAAAAGGAGATAAAAATAAAGAAGCATTTCCTGTTTCAAGATTAAATCCAGTTTTGTGTGTTTGAAAAGCAAGCTGTGAAGTGCATTCAACATCTCTGATTAGCTGTTCTCTCCCAGAAAACAACCCCTACCGTACCAATGCACAGACATAATAATGTACCTCTTTCACATTTTGACTTCCAATATTCAAACAATAAATGTGTGTCCTAAAGGATTCATAAAAGAGATTGAAAGAGACCATTAAACCATGACATCTAAATGTCATAATTTCACCCAGTAAGCTTACAGTAGACCCATTAATTGCATTTAACTAAATCATTATACCAGGAGGGCCCCTATTTTTGCCTCAAACCCACTCAGACACAGAGAATTTAGAAATAATTTCAGTGGTATTTTTTAGAACCCTATGGCAGCCTCTTGTAAATATTTATAACTAAATTTCAGTTCTACCTGCAGCATCTTCTTCTACCTGTTGTTTCTTTTCACACCTCTTGAGTACATTGCATTACCAATCAAGCAAAACTTTAGTGTGAAGACTGTAACTCTTGGTTGCTATGGTACTATGGAAATGCTGATACTTTTCTATCTAAGACTGAAAGTTATTACTAGTTTTTGGGAATTATTTTTTACACAGGATTGTTCAAAAGTATTCCTTTATAATTCCATTCTTGGGAAAACAAAATATTAGAGGGTCCTATAGAAAAGTCACAGAGGCAAAAATTCTTGCGGGATTCCTGAAGTATTACTAACAGAAGCAGTGGAATGTCTCTTTTACCCCTCTGTGCTCTCTATCATGCCATTCAGGTTTAGGAAAAAAAAAATTACCTTTTTAAAATAAGTTAATTTACTTATGTGAAACGGGAAGCCTATATTTTACTAATTGATTGATTATTCACAGTATTCATGAATAGAGCCCAGTGGCTGCTTTTGAGAACAGCCATGCCCTGTGTTTCATTTTCTTCCACAGGTGGTACTTATTATCCAGATACGTAAGACAACACTGATTTATGGTATCTGTATTTTGGAAGGAGGGACAATGAGAGAATTAAGTAACTTGTCCACTTCCCACTGAAGCAGAGCAAATCACTTTTTGGGTTTTTTTTCTTTTTTAGTACTCTCCTGTGTCGTTGCTGCAACAGTCTGAGTACTTTGCAATTTTAGCTATGATTGTTTTTCTATCCAATTCATGTGTTTGGTGAAGATGTACAACTGCCCTCATTTTTAAGAGAAAGAAAAAGGGAGAGAGCAAAAGCAAGTGAGGGAAAGTCAGGACCAGTGGTCTGAACAAGAAGCTACTTTATGAGATGTGAATTTTTGGCATGTTTCTATAGTGACCTTAAGAAAACCATGTTGCTGAGCTGCTCCAGGGTATTAGCTATTACTGTATGCAATATCCCTCACAAGAGTGGAACAAATACAATTTTAATTTGCTTTGCATTACACCCACTGTTAAAAAATGGCACTACTATAACAAATGCTCTTTAGTTTCTTCATTTGTAGCCAAATTCATAAATCTCAGTAACTATAAATGTATCTCAAGGTCAGAGTTACTACAATAACCCATTCATTTTGTTTTCCTTTCACTAAATCCATTATCTGAACAAATTATTAGGTGACCTTTTTAGTTACAGCAATTCAATAAAACTTACATTAGATGGAGTTTCAGGAACATTAGTCTAATGTGCTTTAAAAGATCACCTTCTCTGAGCAATATAATAAGTTTGTGTGAAAAGCATAAAGCATGTAATATGTAATAAAATCCAGCCTTTAATGAACCATCTAGAAAAACTGGCTTGTGTTATAATTCGATGGAAACCATCCCTTAATTAATGGATAAGAAACCAGAAGTAACTACTGGATGTTATTTTTGATTATATTTAGCTTGTTTTTCCTTTTAAAATGTATGCTCCTGATTTATACTGTTCAAGAAATAACAGTTTAAATGACCTTGGTTACCAGATTAATATGCTATGAAAAGGCATACTTAAAGCTAATTAAAAAGGGTCTCTTATTACTAGTTAGTACCAATTTCACTAAGTAAGATATTGCTTAATTTTCCAAAGTGGTAGTCGGTCAAGACTGTAAATTTAATAAACTGTCTTAGGTGCTTGATGGATGTTGGTTTATCACCAGATATAAGAAAATACCTTGCGGCTAGCCAGATAAACAATAAATAAAACACAGCTCCAGCTATCAAGCAGGAAATTTTTACCAGGGAAGGTTTCACAGGACCACTAAAATTAATTATTTCCATTAAAAAATATAAGGCATTCATCTGATTATCTTTGCAAATAAAACAGTAGTAATCACTTTAAAAAAACAGCTGAAATTCTCTACATCTTGTGCTTCCAGATTGCTGTCAAGAAGAAAACTAGTTTAACTAATTTCTGATCAGTCTGGGGAGGTCTGCATGGAGAAAGAGAAGCAATAATAATTTTCCACCAGTTCAGCATCAGCAATCATTCATTTCTCCTGCAGATGTATGCATCACAGGAACATGAGCCAATTTGAGTAAAGGTCAGGACACATCAAAATATCAAACTAAGTAAGTTCCTCTTGCTACTAGGGTTTATTGAGCAGACTTGCATTCATTCAGTCTGTGGCCATTTCATTTAGCTCTACATTTTTCCAAGTACTTGTGTGTCTGTCTCCCAGTGAACCATCTGGACACCTATAAGCTTTTCAGGATCTTCTCCTAATTGCTTACCCCCCCAAAAAAAAATGTAGTAATTATTTCATTTTCACAATCAGTATGTCTACTACTAATTTGAGATAGAGGCACTGAAAATACCAACAAAATTATAGGATATGTCAGAGAAAGTTTTTACAATTTACAGATTGGGTATTCCATCCTTGGAAGCATTCAAAACCACGTTGGATGGGGCTTTGAGCAACCCAGAATAGTGGAAGTTGCTCCCATCCATGGTTGAGTGTCTGGAACCAAATGATCTTTAATGTTCATTCCAACCCAAACCATTCTAGTACTCAGAATAAGAGTATGAAATAATTTATGAAATAAAAACCAGTTTTAAACTGCAATATTATAGTTAATTAATAGAGAGATAAAATGTAAAGCAACAGTTCAAATATGACAATGAAATGCTTGTTTTATTTTTCAAGTTGCATTTTTAATTAGTAGGTTTATTAAATCACACAATAAATTTAGAAATACCATCAGGTCAATAAAGCTTTCAACAACAGATACAAATTTTTTTTGGTTTCTGTGATGAAGCCAATTGCATAATCTATGTGTCATCTCCCACAGGCCACCTTCATACTAGCAAACACTGCATTTAGACAGTAATCTCTTTGATTACCCTGTCAATAACTGCACAGCACTTCTCTGCTAAATTTTTGTATAATATATTTATTTGAAATCTAAAGAATGAGAAGAATGTGTGTTCTTAGGTTTGGGCTTGATAAGCAAGTTCAAAAAACCTAGCTAATTATTTTCTCTCTTACAGTAGTCAATTAATTAAAATAAATTAAAATATTTTTTGAAGAGGTATAAGGAGTACTCTGTTTTCAGTTAGAGATTTAGTTCATAATCCTTTATCACTTCAAGCACACTCTGATGTCTGACTTCCACCATGCCCTCTCATGTAATCTTTTTTCCTTATAGATATAACCTTTTTTCTTGTAGGTTTATTCATTAATGTCATGTAAATTATTGAGATATGTTAAATGGTCTCTTGGTTTTTCCTTGCTGTTCTGTGAAATTTAAGAGATTACGAAGTTGATTCCTAAAGAACTGCTATGTTGCATATCAACTCATGTTGACAGAAATCAGCCAGTGATCTATGTTTTTGTTAAGTGAAGAATCACCAATCCACAAACATAATCCAAAAACCATTCACTTTATCATATGCTTTGCATGTTTTTCCCACATCACAGAAAACCCAGCCCAAGATGAATTTGCAATGTCATGCTATCTAAGCTATAGATAGCTTTTCATTAATGTCTCAAATATTAATATCATTTCATACCTACCCTTTTAACTCATTAGAGAATTCATATGTCACACTCAAAATAATGTATTTTTTGCCTTTTCTTCTCTGTTGCTCTGTTGCTAATAATAGCCAGTTTCAATCAGAAAAATAGTGGTCTCCCTTAACTATTTTTAAGTCGACTATTGTTTCTTTGCCAGATAAATTCTTTGAGATTATTAATTTGTGCAGGAAACAGTAATGAAAAGTTTTTCTAATTATATTTATTCTCTTTTGTAATGGAGTAGATCTTAAAAATTTTGCACTGGAAAATAAAAAAAACAAAATAATCATAAACAAGGTAATAAAATCATATATCTAATTATAGTTCAATTGTAATAACACTGTAGCTTGACTGAAATAATACAGTATTAATACAGTGTGAATCATCAATAACAACTATAAATTTAGCAACTAATTTTAAAAGCTTCATCTTTTAAAAATATCCTTGAAAGAAAAATCCATATATTTTCTTTCAATTGCAATCAGACTTCCCAGAAATAACAGTGTTTGTCCAATATGAGCACAACCTACTAAAAATTTCTAAATAAATTTTCCTCAAGCCTTATTTTTCATTGGAATAAATCAGACACACAGTGATTTTTGAGAATATATTGATAATTTAATAGTTGCACATATGTAACAGAGATTCCAGAGATGCTAAGTAAAAAGCAATGCTACAATCCTGAAAGACCTTGCAGCTCTTGATCCAAAATGCAAAAGTGCTTGGCAACTTAAAGGATGAAGCTGTGTTTACTAATTTTCTATCTGGGAGGTTAAATAGGAAAGAATCAACTGCAAAACATATGTGAGCATTCTGGCTTACCCACTTCTGTAAGTCCCTAAACAGCTGGTGTGGAGAAAACCTATTGTCATGTTGCTGAGCCACTGATAGGGATGAAGAGAAACAAAGTCAGTAATAGTTTTCAAAGATCTCTCATGTGACTTAATGAAATAAAAGTCTTCAGGAAAAATCTCGGTGTGACATGGCCTGGCCTTTTACTGGAATGAGGAAAGATTAGGAGTTCAAACAGATGCTATAGTGACTAACTATCCATACAGGTTGATGTAAACAAAGTTATGAAGTCCATCATAATAGCAGAATAGGTTTTAGAGAGGCCGAGGACATCCTCTCAGAAGGACATCCAAGAAAACGGAAAGCTTGTTATAACTGGCAGAGAAAAAAAGAAGCATGAAGAGATGGTTGCGATGGATATGTAGGGAGAATACATGTAATTTGCAACTTTGAAAGCAAACAAGGGGAGCTGGGATTTTCTACATATATAAATCTTAAATTTAGGGACAAGCACATGGAAGAAACAGGAGGCACCACAGTATAGTGACAGTCATTTGACTGAGCTGGTCAGCATCAAGTCAGTGTCAAAGGACAGTACTGCTCTATCTGTCAGCATGGGGGGTTACTTTAAAATAAAAATAAAAAAAGAGATCTTAACAAATTCATGAGAAGACATCCACCAAAGACAACTGCAGGCAAGCCCAGACCCCAAATGTTTTGAGCCATCTGTGCTGCATTGCACAGTCATCATGAAAACAAATACAGACAGGTTTCATGCACTGAGACATATTGCATGTCTGAATTATTGGGGAAAAAATGGTAGTTGGGGTGCTTCTTGGGTTTGGATTTTTTGGGTGTTTTGTTGCCAGGTAGGTTGTTTCTTTTTAAAACAAACAAGCAAACTCAAAAAACAACAGCAAAGTAGCAATTTCACTTCTGTGACCTCCATTTCAGGCCCTCTGAATAAAGCTATACCACCCACATCAAAAGTGCAACTCCTGTAATTTATTTCCCAGCCAAACTCTCAATAAATGCTGTAGTATGCAGCAATGAAAATATTTTTTTATGTAACACCCCTTTAGATCAGAGTCTCCTTTTTTATCTTGCCAAATATTTTGTTCTTCCTTCTTGCTTCCCTTCTGTCTTTCTCTCTAGGTTCTGCTTTTTACCTTCCTCTCCCATAGTTTGCTGCCCATGCCTGATTTATGATAATTCCAATGATTCTGTTCATCTTTTGGACTATTTAAAAACAGTAACTATAGACAATTACTTGTTGTCCAGGGATATTGCCAACTTGTGTCTGGGCTGGATCAGACTTTGAACAACCTGGTCTAGTGGAAAGTGTCCCTGCCCACTGCAGGGAGACAGGAACTAGATGATCTTTAAGATCCTTTCCAACCCAAACCATTCTGTGATTCTATTTATTGGTCCAAGATCCCTGTCATTACATCTTAGTAATATATGTCCAGAGACTGCTGGACTGGTTTAAACCTTCCCTATCTCCTTTTGAGGTTTTCAGAAAACAGAATTATACAAGAAATAGCAGAGATAAGAAATTTAGAGAATACTTTTCCCACTCAAAACATGTTTCATAGTTTTGCTCTTCAGTTATCCCTATTAGAGGACTATCTCTTCTCATATACACTTGCCCAAATACAAATTCCAAAGTTTCTAAGATGTCAGGACAGGGCTTCTTTATTATTGATACACATAAGTGCTTATTGTTCAGCTTATAGCAGTATTTCTACACATGAGTTTAATACTGGTGGCAAAAGCAACTACAAAGCCTTTAATTTCTGACTTCTAAAAGAAGTATCTAAATTAGGTAGGATAAGAGATTCACTTAGACTCACAGGAGACTGTGATGCCAATTATTCCAACCTTGGCTCCAAGCTGAGATAATTTCAACTTTAGATGGAGTTGCTCCCAGCCTTTTCCTCCTTACTTCTGAATTATTTCATTATTTCAACAGCTGAAGATGAGCTGTAGGCAATCCTTCCTTCCTTTTCCCCTTGCTATGATTTGTGTGCATTGTTTCTTATCCTTACACTGTCTCCCTCAGCTTGTCTGTTTTGTCTCTGACCTTTCAATAGGTATTTGAAGATGGATAAAACTTTTCCTTTACTATTTGTTTTTCAGACTGAACAAACCTCGTTCCCCCAAGCACAGGACAGTTCTCCAGATGCAGCCTCACAAGTATCAAACACAGTAAAAAAAATAATTTCCTGCAACCAGAGAGCTATACCTTTGTATGGTTATCTTTCAACAGCAAGGGCCCAAAGTGACTTATATTCAATTTGCTTCTTACTGGAATTCCCAGGACATTTTAATGGACCTGCTCTTTTCCAGGTTGTTCCCCAGTCTCTACTGTTGTACTGGGTTAAATCCATCCACTTTCAGAATTTCACATCCACTTGTTGAACTTCATGAAGTTTCCGTCAGCCCATTCCTGAAACTTGCCAAGATACCTCTGAAGATTTACCCTGCACTCACATGTATTAATTATAGTCCCCAATCTTTGTTGCCTGTGAGTTCTCTGGTTCTGTCTCATGGTCTAGGTCACAAATGGTCAGTGAAAAACCTCTGAGGACTCACTTGTAATGGCCAGCAGCAAGGCTTTGAATCCCTAATGGCTACCCTCTTCCCAACCTATTCTTTATCATTTGCCTATTTGCTCATCAGGGAAAGGCTCTGGATTGCTACAATTGATTTTTTGATTGCCTCTATGTTTATCTTTCTTGCTTT
Source organism: Pseudopodoces humilis (assembly GCF_049639895.1). Taxonomy (NCBI): domain Eukaryota; kingdom Metazoa; phylum Chordata; class Aves; order Passeriformes; family Paridae; genus Pseudopodoces; species Pseudopodoces humilis. Next base: position 83,173,508 of record NC_142201.1, on the reverse strand, counting down.
ATATCTGGTTTGCTATTTACCTAGGTAAATTCCTGCCTTTAACTTGAGTTTTAAATTCCTGACAAAGATTTAAAGATTTGTGTCTGTATGAAAGGTAGAAAAAAGACAAAGTTCCTGTCCCATCCCGCTGTAGAAGGGGAGTCGGGGAGGATTCTTTTGGATAGATTTCTCAGATAAACATATAATGTAAACGCGGCAATATTGTATCTGAGAAGTGTTGATACAGAAAGGTAAGTGTGTTCCTACTCGAGGGGAATAGAGAAGGAAGCAGAGAGCAGCGAAGAGAGGCAGAGAGAGGAGCCGAGCCCCAGGACGGAGTGTTACCACCGTGCCCCGCCGGCAGCCGGAGCTGGGAGCTGCCGTACGCCTGCCTGGCTCCCCGGCCGCCACTTCCCAGGCGCAGCAGGCTGCCTGTCCCTTCCGTGGGTGCACAGAGCTGCCCTGGCTACGGGCCCGAGGAGCAGGCTGCTCCAGGGGCAGCTGTGGCCGGCAGCGCCGGGACACGGGCAGGGTAGAGGCGGCTGCCCGGCCCGGGGAGCAGCGGAGCCCGGCGGTGCCGCGGGGAAGGGGCAAAGCACAGCAGGACCGGGGCGGACGGGAAGGCAGCCAGGGGAGAAGCGGGACCGCAGGGACAAAAAGGCGAGGGGGGCAGGGGGACCAAGCTCACCCTCCCGGCGAGCCCCTCTCCCTCCAAGAAAAGCAAAGCAAAATGACACCCGTTGTGGTGCAACTCGCTGCGTTTATGTGCTAAGACTCCCCTCACTGCCCAGTTTTCCGGGCATTTTTCCCCGGGCACCCACCGGCAAGTGAGGCGAGTCGCTGGCAGCCCGATGGTGGAAGCTGTCTCTGCCCTGATCAGCTGCCAGGCGAAGCCTCCCCGGGAGCAGCCCCTAGAGTAATTTTTCAACACATCTCTAACACGTATTGAGGCATAAATAAAAATCAGATTGGTCCCTCTCAGATCCATTCAGCTAATTGGCTCCTGAAGATAAATTAGCAAAAAAATATTACTTTGTATTTTCCATTTTTCCACTTCCTAATGCCAACGTATTATCCCTAAGAATTTCTACTATTTTCTTTGCAGCTCTAGCAATGCCTTGTTTACCCGTTTCATAATGATTACCTGCTGATTTTTTTCATCAGGTTGCCTCATCTAGAATAGAGCACACACTGCTTGCCTTTAGTTAAAGATAACTGTAGTACAATACACTTTCTACTTGATCCAGTCGTGTAACACCCAGCACAGTCAACCCTTCGGCTGAGTACCTGGTGTAGCAATGCTTCATTGCAACACATCTGCCCCCAAAGGCAAGGGAAAGACAGGTCTGAGACAGAGGGAGGAGTGGTGTAAATGTGCAAACAAAAAATATGTGACTCTATAAATAAGGTCATGCTAGACCATCAAACATTTTCAGAAAGCTTTACACAAACAGGCAGACATTAAAAATTTAATTCAAAAGGTGCTGCATTACAGAAATAACTTATCCAAAAAGACAAAGGTTTCTTTTTCCATTTGTCCTTCATCCAAAGATATTCAAGGTCCATTTCTCATATTGTAGCGTGAAGGACATTAAATTATCAGTCAAATCTAACAGCCCATACACTAAAATTTCATTTTACAGGAATGGGTATTACATGAGTTACGAAATTTCTTTAAATGCTCTTATAGATACCCATGCAAAACTTCAAGGTGCACAAAGGGATTTATAAAGCTGCTGACTGAAAACAAACTACAGAAACTAAAACCTGACAAAGGCTGCTTTTTGTAGTCTGCATCTTATTTGCACTCCCCCACCTTTTCTCTGTAGATACCAGCTACAGCAACCCACCCTGTTCAGTACTCCATATATGTAAATCAGCAGATACTTGGATAGGATACCTCCTAGCAGGTAGGAAAGACTGATTTACACATTAAATCAAAAGAGAATATTTTCAACCTAAAATGGGGCTGTTGTCTGCTACCAAACCTGAGTTAAATCACGATTTTCACTGCAGTTGGTGACAAAACCCTTGTCTTCAACAACATATTTCAGAATTCAAGACAGCTCTCCCTCACACAAAGGAGGAGCCATACCACTTGTTCATAAACAATTCCTTTCCACCTTTGCATAGCATCCTAAAATAACATGACCCAAGTAAAAATGTTCATATTTTGCTCAGAGAAATCAAACCAAAACAAAACAAAATACCAAACAGAAACCTTCAGTACTTATTGATTGCCCAAGTTTCAGCTCACAAACTGTTGGCAGAACAATGAATGATGACAATGAATGACAATGCATGAATACTGCATGGAATAGAGATACCCACATGACACTAAAGGAGAACAGTGTTTTGTGAGCTGATCGTGTCCTTGACAACAAATTTCTGATCTGAGTTCTTATTTTTCAATAGACAGCAATAACTTTTCTACAAATTTCAATAAATGACCCAGCTGCAACTGTGAAGTCAGTGCTGTGGGTGCACCTGTGGCTGCCTTCTACCTGTTCCCCCCTCAATTTGATTGTTTAATATTGGACTCTTCTCTAGCTAAGTCTGCAAGGTTTACTTCTTCAAATGCCACCCCCAACAAAGCTGAGACTGAAGTTTCTTTTCAGGAGTTGTTCACTGGTATTTGTAGTACTTTTCTCTGCACTCCAGGGTTGTACAGTGAAGAAAACAAACATGGTTCTAGGGAAGTTGGAGGAGAAAGTCTCCATATATTACACTGAACAAGATGAAGAAACAGGGTACTTCAGTTTGAAAGCCTGTTATGAACTGTAGAACTCACCACTTATCAATACTTCAATACTAAATTTCAGTACAAAACAAAAGCAAAAAATGTTTGGCCCTTAAATGCATGAAAAAAAGGAACATCATAGAAATTATAGGAATTTAAATTTTGTCTCTATAAAGCAATTTTAGTACCATTAAAGAACACTGAATTGAGGACTGGCATCTTGAATACATCAGTGTTATGAAGAAGTGGAATGAGAGCCACAAAAAGTGGCTTGAGGGTTGGAAAACAGACACTTCAGAGAGTGAAATTTCAGAAGTTTGTCTTATTAAGGTAGGAAGTGAATCAGGCATTTCATAGTGTTGGTGTAAATATCTCTGAGAGTGGTGGCAAGTATTTCAGTCTTGCTGACAAAAGTCTGAAAAGTCTCAATAGCTAAAAGATGTAACTTTTCTAGCAGCAAAAATATTAGGTTATAAGGAAAAGGTTGGTCTTGTTTTTTTCCTGAAATTATTAAGTCAATTATGTTTGTAAAAAAGAACATGGAAATTGTAGAAACTGGATTAAAATAAACAGCCTGTGTAAATGAAAGCTGAATGGTATCTCGGCCAAAGATCATACCAATCTTAAAAAGATCATACAAATCTTAAGAGTTGTGCAATTGTTGCACAAACAAATTTTTTTCCAGTTTTCTACAGGATGTCAGCAAAACCTCAGCCCATGGTGGACCTATGTGGTTTTGTCTACCCATGGTTATTTCATTCCATGTGGTTAAATTAGATTAAGTTGAATGTGGATTACATCTGAACCTTAAAATTCATAAATATATGATCTATATGTAAGTATTTAAGCAAGGGACTATCTTCAAACCCGTACAAGGGTCTGGAATTAGTCTGGAGGCAATAATAGAAAATTCAGAGATAGTCAGAGACAGTCAAGCTCTTGTCTGAAAATGTGACATTGACAGTATGACATTTCAGTTTGAGCTATTAACCAGTCTTGGATGAAAGAAAATTATTAAGAGATGAAAAGCAAAAGAAATCTCCATAGGAAATACATAGAACTCTTTCATTTCCCTCAGAAATATTTTCAAATAAAGGGGAATAAAAAAAGGCCAGTCATGTATTGCTACACTGGTAAAACTTTTTTTCTCTAATCTAAGATATGAAACAAAAAAGCTTTCTGCAATCTGATATTTAATCAACAAAAAGTGGTGGTTCTATGTTGATGTTTGACTTGATGATGTTAAAGGTCTTTTCCAATGATTCCATGATTCTGTGAAATATATTAGAAGATGTTGCTGTTAGTTTTTTTTTATTTCCCCCTCCTGTGTTTCTCAGTCAATTATTATCCCTGAAGGTTCCCCTAAGGCATAATAACATAGTCATTTTGTATATCACACAAGATGTCACCAAGCCACAGTGTTCATCAGCGTCTGTCAAACATGGATTCTTACTTCTGCAGCCAGACTGCAAGCATGGGTTCATTCAGGTACTGTCCAATCTGCCCTAATCCAAATCCAGACCTTGCCAACTACCTTTGACACTGGTGGAAACTATGGAGTATTTGTGCTGTCCAGCACAGCAACTTGGCTGGGGAAACTGTAAGGTATTAAGCTCCTTCAGCCAAAGAATCATCAAACTGTCTGTTTAACTGGTTGAATGTAGAAAGAAAGCTTTGTGACTTGACAGAAAACAGCTTTCATTGATTAAAGGAGTGAAAGCTGGCAATTAACACACTACTAAATATTAGCATAGGGGTGATGAATAATCTGACTGCAGTTCTAAGGGGAATTTTTCCACTTGGAAAAAAAATATTCACACCAGAATTTGGCAGGACGTTAGAGTTAATCACCACTATTCTTCATACAATCTTTAATGATCACAAACAGTTAGGACCTCCAATTTACATCTCATTTACAAGATGGCATCTTTTAGCAGCATGAAGCCTCCCAACATGCTCTCAACTATTAAATGATTAAAGATTTATTCTTGCAGTACCTAGATTTTCTCAATCTAACCTTACTTATATCTGCTGCAACTACAACATGAAGATGCTTAGCCTGTGCTTACAGAAAAACAAGGATGTGTTTACACTTCATGAGGCTTTTTCCTTCAAGAGGCTAAAATTGATCCTTATGAGAGCAAACAGCATCCTCTCCTTTCCTTCTAGCAAAATAGGACAAAAACCACTGTGCTAGTCCCTGTCGATGAAGCAATCTCCAAAGAAGCAGATGAACAGACCAGATGTACACAGCTTGTCTGATACCTTGCTGCTCCAGTAATTTTCATTGCATTAAATGTTGCTTAATGCTGGTATAATTTGTTGCTCAAAGGAAGCAATTTTTGTTTCCTTTAATGCCGTTATGATGATGCCTACTCTTTTCCTGAAAGACTCAGGACATCTCCTACCCATGGAGCAGCTTGGAGGTGAATCTGACTTTACAACCCTGAAAGGAAGCAGGCAGCCAGGGACATCTGAGCATGGGGTCACTGTGAAAAGCCATGAAAGCCTGGATAGCTGTAAGCCAGCACAATTCGTGCTGTGCACCAGCAGACATCAGCAACCGGCGACTGCTGGGGTAGCACTCCTATATTTACTTGGCATGCGACTCTTTATATGGACAGCTCAATTTGATTAATGGCCACAAGTGGTTGAAATGCTATTTGCATAAAATACACTTTGCACTGAAAGTAATTTTATGTAGGAGACACACATAGTTTAGAAATATTGCTTGGAGGGCTATTTTTCTTGGGAAAGAATTTACAACGAAAAGTAAAAATATAAATATTAGTGGGTGTATTTATATCCTCCTTGCCCCAATTTAAGCTCTTTTCAGATGTTCAAAGACCATCTTGACACTACTGAAGTCTTACATTTCTGTTCATGGCATGAGGATTTTTGAGAAGATTCTAGTCTGAGCAGTTGATTAATTTTCTGGTTTGGACAATTCACCTGCTAGGCTCAGGACTTTGTCACTCCCTAACATCCCTTAGAGTTTGCCTGTCACTGCACAGAAACAGTGTTTGATGCAGACAAAATTAGTAAAACTTACCCCCAAAATGAATCAATCACTCAATATTCTCATGGGACATTTTTCCTAATACCTTTTGCAGACTGATGCATATCCTCTATCTGTCTTGTTGGAAGGCCCTTCTTTGAGCAAGATTATCCCATCAAAACTAAACATATACTTTAAATGCATTTACTAGATATATAAATATATTTAATACAGCTAATTATTACTCAGTACAACAATCTTTCCCTCTCTTCTGTGTTCCTGCAATGTAGCATTGTAAAAGAGGTATAGGTGAACATGAGAGAGGAAACACATATTTAAGCAAGGGCACAATTTGTTAAAGATTTCGTTGCCACACGAGTGCAACAGCTCTCTCTTGATACATTATTTGCACTAATTAGACACTCATCTGTAATGGGTTCAACCTGGCTGAATGCCAGGGACCCACCAGAGCTTCTCTGTCATCCTGCAGCTGGATAGGGGGGAGAAAAATATAGTGAAGGGTCCATGGGTTGAGATAAGGACCAGGAGAGATCATTCATAAATACCATCATGGGCAAAACAGGCTAGAATTAGAGTTATTAATTGAATTTATTACTAAAAAAATCAGACCAGGATGACAGGATGTAAAACAAATCTTAAAAACCATTTCCATCCACCCCTTCCTCCTTTCTAGCTCTACCTCCTGACCCAGCAGGTAGACAGGTAATGGGGGTTATGGTGAGTTCATCATGTTATATCTCCCTCTGCTCAGAGGAGAGAAATCCTTCCCCTGCTCTAGCATGGGATCTCTCCCATGGGAGATAGTGCACCACTGGGTATGTAGGGACTTGTGTGTTCTCATTAAGTGGGAAAATTCACCCCAAAATTGGAAGTGAGTGCATTGACACTTTCTTTTGTCTTTAGTAAAAAGTTAACCTGCAAAACACAGATTTTGCTAAGGTGCATTCAAGGAGTATTCCTGAGTGATGTAAAAGTCCCACAGCTCCATATATACATGCAGGGCCTGTATACAGTATCAGAATGCAGAACAAATTAAATCTAATAGAGTACACAATACTGAATTAAAGTATTGTTGCCACATGAATGAACCCAGTCAGACACACAAGCTCAAATAGCGCTGTTTGGGTCATTAGAGATCTCTCATATGAAATATTTTCCTTGCTGTTAACCAATATTTCCTTTAGTGCTTTTGTGTGCACCAGATTAATGACAGTAGAATGATAAATATGAATGTTATTTTAAAATATTTATCTCTTCAACATATAAGAGCCATGAACTTCAAAGTTAATACAAGCTTGTTAATCTGTCACATACAGACTTGCACTTTCCCCATTTGCAGAAGAACACTGTCTTCTATTAAGATATGGGATTTATCTGGCTTTCGTAAAGTGTTGAGAGAATATTTCTGTTATATAAATAGCATTTTCCATACAAAGAGTGATCATTCTCTGGTTCATTGCCCGAAGAAGATATCCCCTGTAGCTCCCTGATATGCTTAACAGGTGTTTCTTTAAGCACGCCTCCCCCTTTCATCATTCACTAACCTTCAATAAATCAGAATAATTTAAAATGCAAGTTCTGCTCTCAGAAATCTGCTGCTGTAACAGAAAGCTCCAATGTGATGGGACAAGATTCTGTTAACTGCAAAGCAACAATGTGAATCACCAAATTTGAAATGAATGAGCCTTGTAATGCCTCAGGCATGACATTTTAGTGGCTGAAGAATTTGACACTACATGCATTTTGAGTTCCTATAATCCTATAGTTATCCTGACAGAGGAGAATCTCTGCTCAATAACAGTAACCACGCAGAGGAAACTATTAAAATACACTGCACATACACATGAAAGAAAGCTTCACAACCAGAGCTCTGTATTACATACCTGTAACATGGAATCAGCTTTCATGTGACCCAAATATTCTACATTTTCCTATTAAGATCCTCAACAACTTTCATATTTGAATATCTCAGCCCTCTGAGAAAAGAGAAGGATTTCATAAGACTGGGTTTTCTTTCAGACACTCTAATTCCCGAGAGGAACAGATACACTGAAGACATTCCTGTTGGAGCTGGCATAAATGAAAGCCCCATAAGGCAAATAAATTCTACAAAGGACAGAAATTATTTTGTCTAAAGACCAACTGGGTTGTTTCCATCAGTTCTGAAACCTATACAAAGCTCAGCTCTTGTCTGTTCCCCCATGAAATTAATTTAGGCCACAGTCTCTCTAGACAATATCATTCCATTTAGGTCAGATTTGTTTCTAAGGACAAAACAGAATTTTACCACCTTAAAAGATGCCCAAAGCACAGTTAAAATTATTAACATTTTTGTCTTCAGAACAAGTGTGGAGTAACAGAAAAACTTTTATACCCATAGGTGGTGCTTGAATTTGGAGTGTAATACCCAAATCACAGCTAAAGTCAAGGAAGTGTCTGAAGTACCTACAGCAACCCTGTAGCTGTAGCAAGCTACAGTCACAGTAGAAGACCATCCACATTCAAAGTAAGATTCAGCCCATCTATTGTTTCTGCTGATTTCAGAGGGAATATAGAGTAACTGCATGCCAATAGGAGATATCTCAGTTTTTGCAGCTACTGGTGTTTTCATCTTCAGAAAAAGCTCTTGACTCTTAGTATTGAAGTTGTGCAGATGTGAACTTCAAAGGCCTGAAATTGAGATTATCTAACAATGGCAACATCAAGAACTGGTGAGAAGTTTCCCTTAGATTACATTTAGATGAATAGGTAAAGGGAAAGAGCAGCTCCCTTCAAGTTGCACAATCTGTCTCTTTTCCATTCTTAATAAAAACATCCTTTCTCACATGGCTTTGAAAGACCTAAAGCAAAGCATATGGCAAGCATAAGTCCATTTACATTTACTTTAGCTCTCTCCAGTATGCTAAAAAGACTCCTATTTTGTCTAACAGTATGTTAATAGGGAGACCTACATGTAAGTATTTATTTCCCCAAATAAAATTAATCTTCTATATTTTGTTTCTGTTTTTTCCTAAATGAAACTCGGCTGAGTGCAGTATACCAACACTAAAAATGAGAGCACACTATACTGTGGAGAATCCCCAATGGTTGTTATAGGGATTTACTTCCTGTTTCATTGTGCTTCATCACTCATAGTTGGAAGGCATCACCCATGTAAAAAATTGTGAAAATATCAGATACAGTGTAATTAATGCACGAAACAAGAATCCCAGCATTATTTCCACACAGAATAAAATACCAGAACTAATAAAAAAGAAAAAAATCTACCAACTCCAGTCTGCCAATCCTGGCAAAAAGGACCAGTGACATAGTAGGAATTGGAAACTTTGCATGCTGGCTGATATTGGATGGATTACATGAGGAATGAGAGGAAAAGGCTACTAAAATAACATCCAGATAAGCAAATAAATAAAGGCATACTACCAAAGACGTAGCAACAGAAACATTTATCTTGAATGCCTGTACATAGAGAATACCAGTAGAAAGTAAGAGCACTGGGCTCTGATCCAAGATTATTTTATTGTTACAGCTGAGCCTCCTGTTTTTATTCATGAAGAAAAGTGATGGCTACTCTTTCATTTATATATCCTTGATGGGTTTTTCTTGATGATTTACCTGCACAGATGGATCTCAGAAGTGTATAAACTGCTTCTGTGCTGAGCAATACACCAGGAGGTCAGCTTTGTCTAAAGTTCTCTTTCAGTACTGAAGCCTCAATTGTATCTCATCAGTAGCTGCTTTGCCCCCACATACTGCTAATAGTGTGATAAATAAGAAATGCTCATAACTGCTATTTCATAGAACCATTATGAATCAAATCAAAGGAGGTGATTCTACTCCACTCTTGTGACACCTCACCTGGAACTGCTGCATCCCATGATAGAGTCCCAAGATAAGAAGGACATGGATCAGTTGGAACAAGTGCAGAGCAGGGCATGAAGGTGCTCAGAGGGCTGGGGCACCTCTGCAAGGGCTGAGAGAGTTGGGGTTGTTTAGCCTGGAGAAGTCACCAGGGAGACCTTAAAGTACCTTCCAGTACCTAAGGGGGTTAAAATAGTGCTGGAGAGGGACTTTTTACAAGGGTGTGCAGTGCCAGGAAAAGTGAGAATAGCTGTAAACTTAGAGAGTAGGTTTAGACAAGATATAAGGAAGGAATTCTTTACTGTGAGGGTGGTGAGACACTGGCACAGGTTTCCCAGGGAAGATGTGTCTCCCCCACCCCTGGAAATGTTCAAGGCCAAGATGAATGGGGCTCTGAGCAACCTGCTCTGCTTGAAGATGTCCCTGCCTATGACAAGGGGCTCCAAATAAAACAATCTTCTAATCCAAACCATTCTATGTTTCTAGGTATAATTTGGAAAAAATACAATTCTAAAAGATATTGGATATTTAACCAGTGTTAAAAAATTTCAAAGGGCATGTGTTTGAACTGAGTCACTTACTTTTCAACTGTTCACAAAATCAATTATATTTCCAATGCTCCAAGCTACTTTGTAGCCAGGTCCCAACACTAAACATGTAATTTCAATTATTAAATAGAAATAAATGCTTAGGATACAAATGAATAAATCACAGAAAAGGACCCCAGACCATTTGAGTCTCTGGAAATTCTTGATGCACATAGCAAATATTTGATCAGGCCCCAGAACAATTAACATCACAACTCCCAAATCAACATAGAAACTTCTCAAGAGAAAATATACAGCTGGCAATATTTGTGCCAGCATCTTTTTTCACCTGCTGCCTCTTCTTAGCTTTACTATTTTTTATATATCATCTTCCTTAAGTAACATTATAGGAAACCAGTCAACTAGGTATATTTTCACCTTAAATTCCCTTTTTCTTTCAAACCCCTACACAGCACACAAAGACCATCACAAGTGACTTACTAGCCATCTCAGTGTCAGCAGTAAGGAGACCTGGGTGACTTTTATCATCCTGACCAGGGCACACCTCTTATCCAAGTGCCTATCACCACTGTTTTCAGTGCAGATGGTTGCTGTTCATCTGGTGTTTTTCCTAAGAGGACTCTTCGATCTTAACAGAGAGGCAAAGCTCACAAGCACCGATCTCAGGGGAGTTCAGAGCAAAGTCATACCAAAGTGCAGCAGTAAGAAAATTCAAAGAGCATACATTGATTTTGCTTGCTGAAACAATGTCATGATTTGAGCTGCAGCAGTGCTTTATGGCAAAAGCTATTGTATTTCACTCATATGTGCTAAATCCTTGAGGCAAGCTGTTAACTCCCCAGGATCCTTCATCTTAAGCCAAGGCAAAGACATCAATTTGAGGACTAACACAGTTTAAAACTGGTCATTTGTAAGTGTATGAATATTTACAGGTATTTCAGTATCAAGTTCTGGACTAATTTGGGAAAAAAAAAAACTACAGAATTCCATAGTAGGTTTTATTCCTAGGAAAGGATTGGATTTCACAAGTGTTTTACAGCTATGAGTTTACCAGACAAGATAGCTAGATGGTGCTAAAACATACTTGTTGCAATACAGTTTTACTGCTGGTTACATTCTGAAATACAGCATTTTATCTGTATGATTCCCTATAGCTACAATATTTATGTACACTTTCCTCCAGCAACTTCCTGAAAAAGTTCCTAGTGAGTCTGAAAATAATTTCTATTTTTACACTAAAAATGAGATATTTGAGACAGAGAAACAAAGGGACTATGATCAATCAAGAGATTTCTTGAGTCGCAGATGGGACACAGGACTCTCTGTCTTTTACAGAATTTGCCCACCACTGAAACACAGCTTCTTCTGGCACAAAATCAATCAGTTTAACCATGAACCATGTTAAACAGAATTTACATCTGAGTAAAGTGGAAATTCAGGAATTAAATGTATTGCATACTGTACCAATCTAGACATCTGAAATGGATATTAACTAATTTATGAGAATTTTGTGAATAATGCATATATATTAAAATGAAAAAAAAACCACAAATGAAAAATATAACAAAAAATTCTGACCTTTTGTAATCCTGTATTTGTTTAAGGGAGAAGTGCAGAATGAGTTTGTGAAGAAACCTAGATTAATTACAGATAACATTGTCTTTTCCTTTTTAACCTTTCCCTGTTGAAATTTTACCAAGGAAGTAAATGAGTTTAATTTTTTTCCCATTACAGGCTTTCATGGGGAAGACTGCTTACAATGCAAATTAAATAATTAACCTGAAAGTATAAATATTTGAAAAAATCAAATAAATATATTTACATACACTGCATTCAAGTCTATAAGAAAAATTCTTTCCTAAACACATAGTAATCTGCTGCTCATGGCCAGTAAATTAGGTCAGTCTCATTACTTACAACACCTTCAACTGCAAAACTCCTCTATATTAATTCATTAGGCCCATTTTCTTTCTTCAGTATTTTCAGAAGTCTCTTGTCATAAACATGAACATAAAGAAATGGTATTTAAGCAAACTTGGTTTCATTTGAGAGCATCTTGAGTAAGTGAGCAAATCTTCCAAAGCTCATCTAGAGTGTGCAGCATTGAAAAGCAGATCAAGTGACATGCTCTGTCTGAGTGGAGATCTCCATATGTGATTCCCACCTGTGACTCTCTGGATTCATGTCAAATGTCTGGAAATTCATGAATGTGCATGTTCCACACAACTGTTTTCTACAGACCTACCCATTTTAGGGAGGGGTTGGAGGTGTGAGATGGAAGAAAAGTTTGGTTTCCCAAGTAACCTACTGAGCTGGACAGCAAAGAGACCCGCACAGTGATCCCTGTTGGAAATCGTTCTCTGGAACCTGCACAGAGCTGCCATTTTGAGCAAGGACTTCTTTATCTGGTTGTACTATTTGGTTTTTTTTCAATAATAGGCAAGATTTTATTTGTCAGATGCCCCAAAGTCTGCAATACTAACTTGCCTGGCTCTCAATTCCTGAAAGAAATACCTGTTTTCAGAAAGAACATGTTTATACTGAGCTGACTTCTACATCAATCTACCAAGCTGGGGCTGGAGCAGCTGGCTTGTGGAAGACCAGCTAGGGAATTTCACTTATTGTCCTTATTCACATAGGCAGTGTGGTTGGTATATACCCAATTGTGGGGGGAAAACCCCTTCTAGACATAGTTCCTTCTCCCTGTATTTTGTATTATCAGTCTTTTACTTTCCTGAAGTGCAGAGTTTGTGCACTTTTATCACAATAACTCTCTTGAATCTGCTCTTGCTCTTCTTTGTGGTTCTGAGGGTCTGCCAGGTTTCTGGTACATCTCATTCAGGGTAAGCACTAGAGTGACCAGGGGCCTGGACCACTTCCTCAGGCCAACACAGATGCAGGAGGAGAGAAAAGCACACAGCAAACTGATGAGGGAGGACTAGCTATTGCTCTTTCCTAACAAAATGTGAATTCCCCATGCTTATTTATCTTGCTCTTCACACACACACACACCTTCACACCTGTGAAGATGAAAGAATTTAAAACCAGCAGAGAAGGGGATACAGTAATATCTACACCATCTAGTGAAGAATTTTCTCTTGGGTAGTGGATAATAACAGATTTTTTAGGGGAAGATGCCAGCGTGGAAATTATTAAAGTTTTCCCATTAGGAAGTGTCTGTGTTATGTTTCAGACATCTTTGTTTTGTTTGTTTGTTTGTGGCTTTGCTGTTGTATTTTTCCTTGTTTTAAAGTTCTTGTTTCACTTTCCAATAAAAAAATGTCCAAATCTTTAAAGTGACCTGTTAAACTCTTCAGGTCTCTGGGCATTTTCCTATAGCTAGGTACAGGCAGCTGCTTCCCAAGTCCCCCCATGCTCCTTGCCAGAGATGTATGAACCAGATCCAAGCCCAAGACCTTCCAAACACACATAATGACCTTGCTGTCTCAGCAGGGCTCATTAGCATTGGTACAGCCTGGCTGCTGGGCCAGAAGTGCCTCGTGCCTGGCCAGGCTGGATGATGGATGAGAAGAGTGCCTCAATTTGTCCAAAACGATAGGTAAAGTTTTTTATACTTCCCCCTACAGAGCAGACATTTTCTTTCATGGGTGCTGAGAAATGCCACCTTCAGGGCAGAAAGCAAGGCTAGCTAATAAAATCAAATACAGGGAATTTTTCAACTAGAGTATCCTCTTGATCATCTGAATTTTGAACTGAAGAGACTAGAAATACAGATGAGGATTTCTCCTTTCAGTGCCTGCAGAGATTTGGGCTCCAGGCTATGGATTTGAGAAGGTAATTTCCACAGGTGATGAAATGCTCTCCTTGTCAAAACAAGACTTTTTTCTTTTTTTTTTTAATCACAGGTGATTAGCTGGAAATTTGGCTAGCAGATGCTGAGTGATAGGCTCTCACAAATCAGCAGATCCTGCCTTCCTCTCAGTCCACACCTGTTTTACTATCACCACGACGAGTGCTGAACCTGAAAATGATGAAATTTAAATGCCTCCCTCAGGTGTTAAGAAAAAAATAAAAAGGGGAAAACAACACAATTTTGGAGAAGTAATACTCTAACTTAGAAAGAAGCAAATTGAGCTCTAGGAAAACAGCATCTTGGCTTTTTAAAAGTTCATTTGCTCCTGCTGTTTATACCCTACCTGAAGCCACATCACCCTGGGTTTCTGACACCTCAGCTGGTGATGTTTTAAAATATTGTGATACTGGATGGATTATAAGTTGCAAATTTTTGCTTTCATATAAGTTTGCCCCTAGCAAGAAAGGAAGGACACAAGCCCTGTTGCCCTTTAGAAAATGAGCAGCAAATAGGATCCTGTTCTCCAAACATTTACATAGCTATCAAGTTGTTTTCCTCTTAAGCGTTTATTTTGAAACGAATCAAAGTCAAATTTGGGGCTTTATTTTTTTTTTTTTTTAATGCCTGAAATAACAGGCATAACAGTAACACAAATTTTATGTCATCTGCATGGATTTTGCTACACTTGTTTCTGAAAAGCATATGGACTTGGAAGAAAACTTTGCTGCCAGGTCCTAGCAGCATACTTAACAGATCTCAGTTACTTTACCTGTTCATAACATGGTATTATTTATTACTAAAGAACCTTTAAAGCATTTTATATTTATTGTAAACAAATATGTGGTTACCATGTTTCATTATGGATATATTTTATTTACCTGGAAAGCTTGTGTCTATGAAATTTAAAGGATTGGGATATCATCAAAAGTTTGAGTGAAAGAGCTCAAAAATACAGTTTTTTCTTTCTAAGAAAATCCAGTAAGTCTGTTATCTTCTGCTCTTCTGATTTCATTTCAGAGATATCAGAGGAGCTACAGTGGTATTAGATTGGAGTAACCAAGTGGTGAATTAGGTCCTTTTTATTTCATTACAGTAGCATAAAGCAGATGCAGTGTACATATGGGTCCCTAATAACATGATCAGTGAAAGAAAGAAATTACATATTCTAGTAGTTTAAAAATACCTAACTGGAGAAAGCAGTGCCATATTTCTTTCCCATCAGTGAAACCTATAGACAATTGATATTTGAGAAACAAAAAATAAAATTAGCCATCACAGCTCACTGTGATTTATATCATATTATTTTCAGGTGACATTGTACTGCATTAGGTTAGGACACACCATGAAAACATGCTTCAATTGGAATAATTTGCTCAGCTTTCAGGTCAGCTCAGTGTTGGACTTGCTTTTATGCGCAAATTCACTTGCCCCTTCAAATTTGTCAGTATGTGCAGATGAATTCTTTTCCAGCTTTGTCAGGGAATCACAGCTAAACTTGTAGGACAGAGTCTGGTGAATTCCTGCTTGTCAAATCTCAGGCCATCTCCTCAG
The DNA here is from genome assembly GCF_049639895.1 of Pseudopodoces humilis. NCBI lineage: Eukaryota > Metazoa > Chordata > Aves > Passeriformes > Paridae > Pseudopodoces > Pseudopodoces humilis. The sequence continues at coordinate 83,157,996 of NC_142201.1, read as the reverse complement.
TGTCCCCCATCCCTCCTTTCTGCTTTTTTGTCCTGTGGATTTCAATATATCTCCTATCATTTCATCACCATGCCAGAAGCTTACAAGCTTTATCTCCGGACTTTAAAATTTTAATCACTGGCTTCTCCTTTGGAGTTCAAGGGCTTTTTCTCCTATCCTCTATTGTATTTTGCAAATTTGATCACATTTTATATTTTCACAATTCTCATTAGTATTTTTATGCCAAGGTCTTGCTAATTTGCTTTCTGAATATTCCTGTCTGGAGGAAGATGTATGAACTCCATGAGGCAAGTGGCTGCATTTTCTTCACCTGAAATTTCTTCAAACAATATGACTCCTCTGTGACTAGAAGCATAAGAAAAGGTCAAAATAAACAATGATGTCTAAGAGCAAGAGTAGAACTTTTTATGTGAGGTTGTTTGACTGGAGAGTGGCAGATAAGTAAAAGCTTCTCACTGTGAAAGCATGATTAAAATTGTTATAGTATAATTTTTATAGATGTCTATCTAAATATTTGTAAAATGCTCAGTAAAAAATTGATAGAAATGAATAAGCAAATAACTGAGTTGCTTGGAAATTTTATGTCAATGAAAAATGCAATTTCTATACACCAACAATTTTCCATTAAAAAAAAAATGCTTATGGAACTGGCATTTTCAATGAGGAAAAAATCTAAGGTTCTGTTTTTTAAGAAAACTGAAATATTTTTGAATTGGTAAATAAATGGACTAAGTAGATAGCTACCAGTAGCATGGTCTACTGATCTGACACTCAAGATGAGGTAATTAGTAAAGATAATATTTTAATATTAACATGAAGAGTGGAAAGGGAAAAGTGTCTTATATCTTTGAATGATTTGCTTGGCTAAACTGTCTGAGAAGGCATAACAAGTTCTGTACTTTCATGCTTTTTTGTCCTCTTTTACAAAACTCCAGAAATCCAGAAAAAGAATTGTAACCTGTGGAGAAGATCACACCTAAAAACTTTTATCCAGGCTTTTCTACATCTGTAACTACCATGCATTGCCCATACTTTCTTAAACTGTCACTTTGAAGCATAAGACAAAGTAGAAAATACTTTATGGGATAGTTAAGGGAGCTTTGCAGATCTATCATGGACAAACTCAGGCTCTTTCTGCTGCTGTCCCAAGTCAGCTGAGTAGCAGCCACATCTAGAAACAGTACCTACAACAGTATGATGCTCAAGATAATTAACTTTCTTTGCAAGATAAATTAGTCCAAACACAGTTTTCCACTAAGATATCTATTCCGTATTTATGTAGCTGAACTGGATTTATCTGCACGGGGAAACTGGCTATTGTGTAAGCATTGGTTAAGCTAACAATGTATTTCTCTGTCTTAAACCACTAATTCCTGATGAGAGAATCCTGAAAACAAAGGTTTTGCCATGAGGACAATGGTATCCACACCCACCAGAAATTTTATACATAGACCCCTGGGAGAACCTTTCTGACAGCTACTTCCATCCAGCACAAAACATCAACTGTGGCCTGGCTGCACAGAACACCGTAGGAGTTGAGCATATGTGCTGTGCCTGTCCTTGGGGATCCCACCAGGTACAAATTATCACAGCTGTTAAGTGCCTAGCAGATATACAAAGCCTTCTTCACCCCTGCTCTAATGTTTCCTAAAGATTCTTTATCACCTCCTGGTTCAAGGCTACTGTTAATTGCTATGCAATTAGCACAATATCTTCTGGTTAGCTTGAAATGCAGGCAGAAAAAGATCCCATCTGCCTGAAGTTGCTGTGCAGTCCTACCTTGGAGGAAAGGAGGCCGTCCTACAGTCAACACCATTCATGTTTTCTCCCATCAGCATACAACTCCAGCATGCCATGGAAGACACGTAACTGCTTTCCATAAAAGTATTGAATCCTAGAGCGCTTTGGCTTGGAAGGAGCATTGAAGATCATCTCATTCCAAACCACCTGATATGGCCAGGGATGTCATCCAGTAGACCAGCTTGCTCAAAACTCCATACAACCTGTTCTTGAACACTTCTAGGAATGGGGCATCTACAGCTTCTCTGGGCAACCTATTCCAAAGGCCCATCAAGCTTACAATGAAGAATTTCTTTCTAACATCCAATCTAAACCTACTCTCCTTCAGTTTAAAACATTCCCCTTTGCCTTCCACTATTTGCCTTTGAAAAAAAGTCACTCTCTTTTCATAAACTCCCTTTTTCTTTCTCAGACTACTCCTCATTCTGCATTCATTTACCAAACACACTTCTCCCTGCAGCAGATGATAATGAGTAGTGCCCAATGAGTTGCTTGGTAATCCTCAGGAGGGGAGGTGAGAGAGGCTTGTCATGTCCAGAGGCCACAGCTGCAAAATATTCCTCTATCAAGTGAGCACAGAGATGTGGGAGGGGAAAGCCTCTTCCTTTACCCCACATTTGGTAATCTTTGAGCAATAGAAGACTAAAGCCTTGCTGACAGCTCAGCAACCTGCTCTTGTCTTAGCATTTTGTTTCAGTAAACCAGTTATTTACCATGTTTGTACAGCCAGATTAGTTGTTTTGTTTTTTTTTCTTGATAATAAATACACAAAATAGCACTACCTCATCAATCTGGCTAAGTCTCCTCAATGTTTTCTGCTCCACAATGACCTTTTCATCCTGACTGCAAAATGTGTCCCTTACATGATTTGTAACAGATATAGATTGCTTACCTTCCCTTCCTGCTTGATGACATACTGATTAAAAGCACCATGAGAACTAGCTCCTTGTGATCAATTAATCATCTGTCATAATTGTTCAGTTGCTAAATAATTATTAATTTTGGGTGCTTGTGACAGTGAAGGTTGACAATGTTAGAAAGGAGAACATGTTCCCTTTGCTTCACTGGGGACCTGAGTCTAAAAATCTCATAGAAATAGATACGTGTCAAGGCATTTATCCTCCTGTACTTTGGATAGTAATAACTCCTTTCAGGGAATACATCAAAGTATTCACTAAATGTCAGTTGCTGAGGGAACCTGATAAAGGAAAAGCAATGCCTTTCTTGGGCATGCATTAAAGGTTTGAAGGCTGGGCCAGACAACCCCAGCTCTGTTCATGAATAGTAGGATTCATGAGTAAAACTGTTCATCTTCACTCACTATTTAATGACCTATGTGCACAGAATTAAGCAGATTTATTATCTCCTGCTAGCTATCAGTGAACACAGATAAGTATTTGAAAACCTAACTCCTCAGAGGTAACAAAGGTGAAGTAGGCCTTCACAGAGCCCCCAACTTCAATGCTAAGCTCTTGGCACACAGGGGATCTCACCTGAGAGTATGGAGCACTCAGTGACTCTCTCTTTTTCCCTTTAGATCTCTAGTTTGAGCTGTCACTGGAGAGAATGTTAGGGAGTTCATAACAAAGCAGAATTCCGGTTTGGCATCATTATAAACCTAAGTGCTCAGAAGACAATTGTGCAACACAGTATTAATTAACCAACAGGCATGACATGAGAAACTGACATTATCACATTTTGCTAAGTCTTAAAATACAGACCTATGTAGCAGTTTGTAGTACTATGTAGATATAATGATATCTGATAGAACGCTACACATGAAAGGTAACCCCCCCCCAAATTATTTTTATAGAGAGAATTTACATTCAAAGGTTTCCTTTAGAACTTGAAAAAGCCAAATCTGCTTCTCTGATCTTCTGATTAATTTTAAAAATCTCAAAGAAACTTAAACACAAAAACTAAAATTTATCTAATAGGGAAAAAAAACATTATACCATACATTCTTCCCTTCTTGTTTGAACACATATCCTAAGTACAGGGTTTGCAAGCAGACACATGTAAGGATTCCAAGTAAGAATTTTGTGTTTGTAAACTTTGTGGTCATGCGAATTCTGAAGATGGTCTTCTTAGTCCTGACTATTCCTAGTCCCAATGATATTCCAAAGGACTGACAATCACTTAAACGTTATGCATCATAGCATTCTGGAGAAAAAAAAAATAATCTGTGATAAAATATGTAATTTTGGGGTTTGGTTTGGGCATTGATATTGGACTAAAGAGCATTGAGAGTATAGGAGGTAAACAACCTTTCTTGTTCTTGTTTCTTCCCATTAAAGGAAGTGCTAAATATATCTGAAAAATACATACAAAGACATAATAGAAGAGAGATAAAAAATCTGGGTAGAAAAGAAAACATTCTTGGGCACATATAGCAACATTTCCTTGCTTTTCTAAATTCTCAAGATTAATCTTCAGTATTGAAATTTCAAGTAAGGATTTAGTTATCCTAAAGATAACAAACTGCATTTGTACAGTTTTTCATATGAAAACTCATGTCTGTGGTGGTATTTTAAATGAAATTATAACGCTACATTTTCTTGAGCAATAATACCGATAAAAAAATCAAATTATGGAGTTCTTGGAATAGGTAGTCTAGTTGTGTAGGAATCTATACAAAACAGGTGCAGTGGTTTCCATTGTCTTGAATGAGAACCTTTGGCTCTCAAGAACCTTGAAATACAGCACTAGTGAATGTTATCAGAGAAAAAATATTTTCTGTTGTGAAAACCTAATATATTTCAATAATATTTCAATACAAATATATGACTTCTATATTATTTCCATAGTAAATTATGTAAGTAGGAAAATAGCTGCTTTATGAGAAATGAGTAACACTGTTGTTAAAATATCCTCTCAAAGGATAGCAGTTAATTTTGTATTTAATAATAATATTTGAATGTAAAGGCAACATGGAAGCCAAATATTTACATTATGTTTTGTTGCATCTTGAATAAATGGCTGTTCTTAAAGACCAATTTGAGGATTACAAATATGCAGACAATAGGCTTTTCAAAAAATAATTCAGCATGATTAATACTCTTTGACCAAAGAAGTTAATGATGCTATTTCCTAAAATGTTAACTCCCACTAACTGTGGGTCTAGCTATCTGAGATTGTCTTTCCTGTATATTTTTTTTCTGATAGCTGACATTTCTCTTACCACACATTACAGAATGGGTTCCTTTGGAAAACATGAAATCAAAATAATTTCTTAAATTCTGCTTCATTTTCAGTAATCTACAAATTTGTTCATGTTTAGACCAGTCTCCAAATTTTATTACATCAACTTCTTCCTTTTTTCCTCTAATTTTTTCTTTCTTTCAGTTGTTTTCACCTATAAATTTACAGGCAGCTATTGATAGGCTAAGGTGAAAATATGCAAATGAATTAGTAAATTAGACTACATTTGCTGAGACTAGATAAGATATCAAAACAAAAGCCTCCTTGCGGTCTGCAGAATTTACAGAAAGAAGAAAAAAGAAGGAAAAGAAATTAAATCTTGTACAGAGTTTATATACAATCTTAAAATAAATGGTGGATTATATATCACGTTACCCCTCTTTATCTTCAAAATTCACTTCATCTTTATTAAAAAGTATACCAAAGCCAGCCTCAAATCCTGAGGATTTTATGGGTTTTGGACCTTGCAGACCATTGTATCTCTTGTGCTTGTTAGCAAGATTTTCCATATCTGATCTGACCTTTAAGTCAGGTAACATGGAAGAATTCATGGGTAGGGAAGGAAGATACTTAGAACTGTTGCAAGATTAATTTAACATACTCTTATAGATGCAGAGTTATCTTAAATATCACTTAATCGGATAGAGTGGAAGTTGTATTGTACCCTGAAAACACACTCTTTTGACCACTTTACTAAAACATGGCTTTTAGATGACTTGATGTCACTTCATTACCATGTCATTCTCTTCAAATAATTCTTAACTGTTCAGACGAATTCAGAAGTTCTTAATTACATAAAGAATCTGTAAATATTTCACTTAAGTGGTTTTAAGTTCATGTTCTTTTTTCTCTGCTAGATATGATTCAATGCATAAGATAATGGTGCCAGATAAATTTCACTTCTTAAACTGTTTTTCAATATATATTAATAACTGCTTATGATAATTGTTACTGACTCTAATTTATAAAGATTTTTTAACAGAGTAAATTTTCATGGGGAATATCTTCAGGTCACCTTTTCTTACCAAACTGCTCTTCAGTGACCTAGTGCTGGCAGTATTCAGGGGTGATGAAGTATGGGAATAACAAGGTTCACTTAATTTAAACCACAGCATTTTAATATGAAACCGGTTTATTGTATCTGCCATAATGGACCATCAATCACATGAACGGAATTTTAAAACTCCTACATTACTTCTGGCAGCTAATTTTTATAAGTTTGTTGGCAATTCAGGTATTTCTATAGCCTAGCCTTCTGGTAAACTGTTAGGCTTTCACTTCAAGGTAGAATTATACTATGCTGCCATAGAGATAAAATCCTTCTCAATTGTTTCAGACAGCCAATGCAGTCAATTACTTGTTTGTTTGTTAGTTAATATCTTGTCTCATGATTTTTTCAGACTTTCTTGTTTGTACAATTTACTCTTCTGTATAATACTGCTAATACTTCAACATTAGCACAGCATCTGATGGTCACCATTGTTATTTTTAATACGTGTTTTGATAGCTACTCCTGTGGCAACAGAGAAACAGCAAATCTTTCTCAAGGTCAGACTCAAACCACATTATGCCTGCAGGGTGAGGTTTACAGTGAGAGGTAATACCTTTTAGTAGGCTAATAGATGCATATGGAAGATACAAACCAGAACCTGGATACTCAAATCATTCCTCAGAGAACTGTGACTGGAACTACACCATGTTCCCTCTTGAAAAAAGAATTCACAGTTGCTCAGAGAAATGTGTTATGCAGATATGGACATTAAGTTTCCAGTACAGTCAGGGCAGAACTCACAGAGTTAATTCCCTTGGGAATACTTGTTCCCATTGTTATTTACTGAGCTTGAGTTTTCTGCAGACCTTCTTGCCAATAAAAACATTTTTGCCTGAAAGTAAGCATAATGACAGTAAACAATATTGCAAAGTACATTAAGAAAAGGGCTTAAATTTCTATTTACCCAGCATTACTAAATGCCCAGGTGTTTTGAATCCCCTCTGCATTGCTAAATCTGTGCAACAAATGACAGAGGACAAGAGGGAAAGAAAAAAGGCATTTCTACAGAGGTAAAAGAGTACACAATACCTAATTGTCTCTCAATAGGAATAAGTGAACATGACTTCATACATATATTCTGTATTGTTGCAACTTTACAACACTGTCTGGACTGATTCCACATTTTAGCCTTTCTTAAGTCATATTTTAAGCAATTTCTGGAAATGGGTTGTAGAAAGTAAGGAGTCCTACTTAAGACATTCACAGATAAAACAACTTCAGACACATAAACAGTCTTAGGCATCTGTTTGGAACTCCAGTGGGTTGTACCCACTTATTTTTAAATCTACAATCCCAAGCTTTTTGAACAGGCTTTGCCCAACCCCAGAGACCTCAATGCTTCACAGACCCATAGTCACCTGGTATTTCAATACATGCAAAACACTATTATTTTTACAGGACTGGATTTGACACTCCTTTTGCATAAGTTTGTGATTGATTATAAATAATGTGATGGATTATGTTTTTAAGAAAAAAGGATACATCGCAAAATGTTGTATTATCAGAGACAGAGGAGGCATAAAAGGGTAAAATACTGTTTCATAGCTAAAATTAACAGGTTTGTTTTCTTGAGTTTGGTTTTGATACTTGAGAGGTTTTTTTTGAGACATTATAGTTACTTCTCTTAATTAATCTAGAATACCAGTGTTTTGATTTTGTTCAACTAAAACTAAAACAGGTCTTACTGGTTGATAACATAATGACTGTGTGTTAAAACTTCCATGTAAATGGTCTCATTTGTGCTGGTATTATTGTCTAACACTAGTATTCAATATTTTGTATAATTCATGCACTGAGATACTTCTGAGAGTCTGGATTATTTTATGGGAAAACTACACAATAAAACTTTCAAACTTTGTTATATAATTTTATTTTTTATTATAATTATAATATAAAAAAGTTTATTATTATATAATAAACTTTGTTCTATAATAACAGGTGGGCTATACTATCACCCTCTGTTTGTTTAGCTTGATTATTGCCTCCTCAAATCAGTCAGCTAGAAGTCAGTGTTAACATTTCAGAAATAATAAATGAACTGGTGACAATATATGGAAGTAAAGCAGACTCCAGCAGAATTTACACAAGAGCCTGACAGGCTGTCAGAACCCGTCAGATTTGCACTTCAAATAAATAAAGAGCATTTAGAAATAGCTTTATAAGGAGTTAGTTCATCTCGAAAGGAATAGATGATATCACAAGTGCTCTGAGAATTCACCACAAATCCATGAATCAAGTATGGAGTTTCATTGTATCTGAGCCTTCTGGTGGAGTCTACTGAATAACCCAGCCCAGCTAGGCTCTGGGTTTAGATGAGGGCTAGCTGTCTGCCATCCAGTCTAGGTAAGCATAGGTTAGTATAGATATAGACATTGGATATATCCATACAGGACATATTGGTGGTCAGGGAGGAGGCATTAGGAGAGAAACTGGAGATTGCCATTCTTTCCCTTTGAACTGAAAGCCTGTGACTACCACTTAGGAAAAAAAGGCTAACCCCAAGGCCATGGACATCAATGGAAACTTGTCATTGCATTCTTTTATGGATTTAAGCAGACTCCAAACTTGCAATATGTTCTATCAGTATTTTATTTTATCCAAAAATGTGTTTCATTGGAAAGTCTAAAGACAGAGAAGTAGGATAGGTCAGGGTTGGGAAGCCTCTTGAATATTGCTAGAAGGGATTGCATTTGTTTAGCAAACAAGAGGCAAAATGGAGCTATATTTTTTCTTTCTAGTTATACCAATGGGATAAACAACAGACAGTTAGATGAGTTATGTGAGATGAAAAACGGAAAGAACAAATATAATAAATATAGGTTGAAATTCAGATAGTCTAAACATTAGAAGACTGTGATTTTGGAACAGTCTTCCAATCACAGTATTAGAAGTAAAAATAAATCTAGCAAGATTTAAAAAGGAACTCATTTAGCTTATATGAAGTATGGTCCAGACTGAAGTGCTGAGGAATAAGACCCTGACTAATTAATTTCTCATCAGACCTCTTTTTCTAAATTATAACCTCTTAAAACTAAAAGGGTAGAGAGAAGCACTCCCTCTTTGTCCATCCCATTAATAAATTGTAGATGTCTCCTACACACTGAGATGAGAGAGAAAAAGACTCCTGAGTGTCTCCTGAGAGATCCCAAAATGATGGTCCCAATAATCCCTGTGCTCTGAAGTCAGTTCTTTTCCATTTATAAGAGAACCAACAGGATTAAAGCTCCAATCCCCAAAGATATTTTAATTATCCTATTTTTTTTTTTTCAGTCCAATGTGGATATACTCTCGGGAAGGGGAGGAGTAAGAAGGAGGAAGGAGAGCATCATAAAAGGATAGACATGTTGTAACATTAGACATACTTTGTATGGCAACAGCATGAAGCCTGTAAATCTGCAGTGCTTCTCTACTAGAGGACAAAGTGTAATTTGCATATACAGGTCCTCTAAAATTGCTAAACTTTTCTACTATTAGATTGGAAACAATGCCAATAGCGTCCTTCTGCTTTCGCTGTCACTACCTCAATTCCTTTCCTAGTTATGGCTCACTGCAGCAGGGCTTGGCTGTTATTGTGCATACCCTGTTGTAAGTGAAGGTTATATGCAAATAACTAGGAAAGGCTGTTATCAGTTGCTTTGAGATAAGCTTTATTTTTGGTCATAATGATAAGATTAAAAAGATTGTGGCCACAACACTTGGCTATGAAACTTCCTGATCATTCACTGGCAGCTGCAATTCCTGCTCCTGGACAAATGAGGCATTTTACTCTCTATAAAAACAAGGAAACTAAAAGTGCCCCCAACAGCTACAACACTGAAAAAGAAGGAAATTGCAGCCAGTGGAATTTGGTTACTCTCCCAGTTTAAAGGTTCGCCTTGTCATGATCACATTGGATTCAATAAATTCATTCAATAGATCATGTGCTTTTTTGGGTTTAAAAGATGCTGATTACATCTTACATGTATATGTGTGAAATACTTTAAAACTAACAGAAAATAGAAATTGTATCTAATAATGTTTTATAGATCAGATGAATATATAATGTTACTGAAAGGCTTTAGTTGATGTTGTTTCCTAAGAATCAAAAGAGTGGAGTACTTCATTTGACCCATGGAGTGGGTAAAGAAAGAAATACCATTTTTAATTACAGCGTCAGATACTGAGCCTCCAAAGCAATTTTTTTCATTGTTGTCTAGTAATGCTCTGCAGCAAAATCTTAGTCCAAGACCTTGACATGACCCATGATGAACAATGAGGTGGGTGATTTTCTGGACTGCCTTCAGGACTGAGCTACATGATTTTTAATTGGGTCAAGGCAGACTTATAATAGACCTTAAAGTCTTTCCTATTTTGTTCTCATTGCCATAATAGTGGCTCAGTTTGATAACGCAATTTCAGAGAATTATCATGTAAGCAGCTTTCATATTGAGTTAGTGAAATATAACAGGATAAGAAAAGTAATGCATGCTAGACATCTCTTACAATAAGTTTCTGCATCTTTTCACCACAAAATGACATCTGTGACCTTTCTCTTCCCTTTTCAGTACAATCAGTTAGTACAAAAAGTTCTGCTCTATGGTTAAAAATAGATCACTCCACCTATTAAATGTTGTTCAGCAGAACATGCTTGTCTGCCTTGAAAGCCAAAGGAGGTAACAGTTTGAAATTATGTAGGAAAATTGTGTTTGTATTTTCTGTATTAGCTTGACAAAAATCCATGAAAAGGGCAGGAAAATAATTGACCATGGTACTCAGGTACCCCAAGTATCTTTCTCCTGGCCCAGAGAAAGAAAATGTACTGTGAACATGCAGGTACTGGATCCTAGAGATAAAACTGACTTGAAAATTTACTCATTTGGGGAAGAGTGAAATATCCTTCCTTTGCATGATGCACAAGTAACCTCAAAAACACATTCAGTTTTCTTATTTTTTTCTGAGTAGATACACTTTCAATTTACAGATGCTATGCTATTTTATTTATTTATTTATTATTATTTATGCACCATGAAAAAGAAGGAATCTGATACTTTTGTAAGTGGGTTTTGATTCATAGAGAACTGTATATTTTTTGTACTTTATGCAAGACCACCTGCTTTTCTGTTCCTTCAACTTTAAAGGCTTGTGACCAGTGCTGCTGTACAGCTGGGGGTGATGATGGCATAATTCCAGCACCCTGTGCTTCAGCTTCATTTTCCAAACAAATCAAGCAGGAGCAGCAACACAGAATTGGTTTGGTATGCCTGAGCATATCTAGAAAATATTAAGCTGAGAGTAGATGCTTTCTATCTTGGCAGAATCTGGCTCTATCCTGAGGACTCCATTCAAAAGGACAGTAATACTATGGTTCCCTTTTTTACAGACAGAAGAATAAACCAGGAAAAATATTTTTAAGGTTTTCTGCTGCCAGTATAGCACTGGATGGTATTTTACATAGAGGTAACCACAAAAAATGAGATAATCATCAAAGAGAATAGTACACAGCCCATGGAAACATGAGAAGTGTGTGACAAAGGCACACTAAATTTCCATCCTGAACCACTTTTCCTCTTGGAGAAGTACTGGCCTCCTTTTCAAATGATAGGCACAACCACTAAACCCCTGGCACCAATCTCTATAGTGGGAGGAGCTGCAAACCTTAACTCACGTGAATGATACTAAAAGCACATGTTTAATCCTTGGAGGGCAGGGCTTCTCTGTAACACAGGTATTATATAATAACACAGGTATTATTTAAAGTTGTCTCTCAGAGTTTGGGAATGAAGGAATTGGGGGATAATACACAAATACGTTTGATGCCTTGATCCCCAAATCTCATAATGAACTATAACAGTTTGCTCGTGATGCTGCTGAGAGAGCCTGAATTTTTGAAGACATAACCTGTCTGTTATGAATTTGTCTTGCTCTGTTTACACTGAACTAAAAGTAGGAAAAATACAGATCACGAATAACAACAGAGATACTTCTTTGACTTTTGTCCTTGGAGGACCTGGGAAATAAAGAAAAGTATTAGGATATAGTACACTGATTTAGGTAGCTTCTGAAGCTAAGCAGTAGTTTTGCTTTGTGAATCTGATGTACAGGGAGAGCAGCCATAATTTAATGGATTAAATTTGAGTTTAAGAGATTGCAAGCTTCAGTCTGTTGAGTGAACCAGCCCCTTGACAATAATGTGAGTTTTTGGCAGAGGCTAAAACTCTGAACCTCAGTGACCTGGGTTATCTGTGCAACAAGGAAAGCAAAGCTGTTATCTAAAACCACAACAGGTGTATGAGGCAATAGGAAATCTAAATTATTAATAAAGAGTTTTTACATATCATATCTTTCTTTCCCTTCCTGTATTTGAATATATGATAATTGAATTTAATGAGGGGGGAAAAAAAACAAAACCAAACCCACCAGATTTCTTGTAGTAAAGATTCCTGGGAGTTTTAAATTTCTTTATTTTTTAAAAAACAGATAGATAACAGATAGATAATTCAGGACTTCCATGGGTAGCTGCTACCCAAGTACCTTTCTCTCTGGTTTATTTCATATGATTTTGTTTTTTCACAAAAGTATCTTTCAATTAGCATCCCTGTTTTTCCACTCCATTTTTATGAAGTTTTTATGAACCTTCCATTCCCCAAATTTCTCTCTTGCTTTTTGTATTCACAGTTAAGTTTGCTAACAGACATTGCTTGTAGATGACTTTACCAGTCATAATTAAGAGTAATTCCACAATGTCAACAACATGGAGGATTCTCATTTACCTGACAGTAATAAGCCTCATCAGATTTTATGTATCCCCAGTACAGTGCTTTTCTTCTGAGCTCTGCTAAACACCAACATTTTTTGCAGGCTCATGGAAAATTTTATACTCTATTTGCTGACAAAAAGTCTATATCTTGATTAAAGTCTCAACTTCTCTTTCAGGAATAATAATTTTTGAGGAGTAACTAGTTTAATTCTGCTGGATTTTTTTCCAGAATTACTAGAGAGATTGGACCCTAAAAAGTAAAAAAGGAATTCAGCTGGAAAGATTGTTGTGTAGTTTAATCTCCACAAATCTATTGACATCACAGTCATTTTCTTACCCTATGTAACCATATTAAAAACTTCCCATATCTCCACTGACTGAAAAACAATAAAAAAGGCTACACCAGATTATAAAAGGAACAGATGTTTTTCACCAGGAAAGAAATTTTCTGTGCATTACTAATTAATCTTGTGACTCTGTCAGATCTACCATTCATGTTGACTTCCACTCTGGAGAGCAAGAACTTGTTTCTCAGACTAGGAGCTAGAAAGGTGAGTGGAGTTTCCATCAGTGTATGAGGCCATAAAGACAAATTACTCTGTTCCTCTGCATATCACTTGGAGCAAAATTTCACTAAAGAACACCTTTATCAAAAGTAAAACCTCATGTTGAGTTATACCTTAGCTTGAAAGAGCTCAGATAGCAGTTAATCTATCACAACTTAATGCACTTCGGTCCAGGGGGTAAGTTACATTTCCAGATAAAATGAGGACCTTGTTCCTAGTCTAATTTTGTTTTTCTTCACCTTCCAGGCACTGCATCTTATTGAACTTCCCTCTACCAGTTTAAAGAGTCTTTTCATACCAGACAACTTTTCCCTATGCAGGACATACTGACTTTCTTTTTGATAACATTCTTAGCCTGAGTTACTGAGTCTCCTACAGAAATATTCTAGTGAAATTTTCCTGAAGTTTAGTTAGTCAACTGCATTTTTGAACCTTTCTTCTCCCTGGTGCTTCCACCCCAAAATAATTCCACAAAAAGTTAGACATCTTCAAACCACTTCAGACTTCTTCAGAAGTCATCAGAGAACCATGGGGTACAGGAAAGTACCACTACCAGTCATAGATACCATTATTCAGTTACTGCTTTCTTATCTCAGTTGTCCTGTCTTTGGACATCCAGTATTTCTCATATGGAAAAGAGATGACAGAAGAGAAACATCACAGGCTTTTCACATTTACATTTTAAAATTTCAATTTTCTTGTGCGAGCTTGTAACAAAAATTTGACAAATGAAAATATAAAGCACATTCAGCCTGAGATATATAGCTTCTATGCAGCATAGGGTTAATACAGATAATATAAGGTTTATTCAGGCTTTTTTTTTTTTTTTAAGCTGTCTGATGTACGTAGAAAATACTCAAAATAAGATTCTCATTCAAGGCTCTTTGGGGACTCTGTTGAAAGGCAAGAAAATCAATTGTTTATATAGCAACATCACTTCAGGCATGGGCTGAAGCACGCACTTATTTGTCAATAAATCAGGCTGTATGAAATGTAGGCAAACAAAATAAAAATAGGAAATAAAATATTCTGCATTTATAAAGCAAATCCTATGTATTATTTTAAACAAATTTAGAATGGCAAATAAAAACCTTTTTATTCCTGTAGGGAAATGAGGCATAGAGATGATTGATGTATCATTGGATACAGCCCTGTAAATAAAAGAACTAAACTGAGATGCACCTAAGGTATGAGTCTCTCTTGCCCTATTTACAGTGCTTTTTCACAGAACCTACTAAACTTTGTAAGGATAAGAGCCAGCTTAATTTCTTTTAAATTCAGTCTGGAAAGAAGTTATTCCATAGAAATGTTTGTTGAATAATGTATTTGGGTGAAGATTGTTCAATCAGCACTATGAAAGTACAGTGCTTGCAACTGCATGTGCATATACATTGTAAGAAGCTCAAGTACTAGAAGTAGTTCATGGGCTCTTCACAGCAAGCAATCACTTATCAAGCCACATGACAGCAAGGTATATGATCACAACATCAGTTCAATGCAAAAAGTGATTTTCTGAAGAAATCGTGACAGCTGGCTTATAGATAACTGTACTGCTTTTGCTGTCAACTTTTAAATAATATGCTATAATACAAAAAAAGCCTACCCAAAACTCTTGTAGGAAAAAGTGTCTTGAGTGAACTGTTCGATTCTTAGTATTTCAATATGAGATTTAACAATTTAGCTCTTGAAAACTCAAGAGCCTGCTTAGCTGAAAGATGAAAGGATACAAGGACTTCACCATGAAACTAAAATATAGAACCATATTTAGCTATGCCTCAGAAATAAGTGAGGAAAATATGCTGCATATTCACAAATTTAAAATGTTTTATATTTTGTGTCACTGACCTTCTCCTCAAAGTAAGGATATATAAGAACATGGTCAGTTCCAGAGACTTTCCTACTTTTGTGTTTGCACTATTTTGTGTCAAGTTTTTCTTGGAATTTAGCCCACAAAATAAGGAAGGAATTTTCAGTGTTATAATGACTTAGAGGAAGATATGCAACATAGAATCAATGTTTTGTTTTAAATTTGTTATAAATTGAGTATAATGTATTCAAACAAGAAGCAGTTATCCCCAAAGACAATTCAGGCAATCTTGGCGATTTAACTGCACCGGTTGAGTAACAGCAGTCAAATGAAAGAACTAGAAACATAGAAGGAAAGGGAAAGGCAGAAACTGGATGATATTTATATGCATATATGTTCTGTAGCTGCCAGAGTTGCCAGATTTCTATCTCCTCCTTCTGATAAGTTTGAGGATAGAGATAATTAACTGATTACATTAAAATGGAATAATGACAGGGAAGCACATCCCAATGGTGCCCAGCAGAATGGTATGGAGAGCTGAAAAACCTCAACATCTATCACCCTGATGTCTTTAAGAGGATTCATTACTGAAGTACAAAATGAAAAGCTAAAGTAAGCCAAAGTATAGTGAGAATAAATAACAGAAGAGACCAACAGTACTTCAAGGGTGGTCTGAGAATAACCCAAAAGTTCCCAGCTTTGGTCAGAACAGCAGTTTGGAGCTAGAGATGTTCATGTAGGTGAAGAGGTTCAAAGAGAAGGTTAACCAAAGACTCTTAAGCCTCTCATCCCTTAACTTTGTAATGTATGTGGGTTTTTTTCCTACAGTCAGCAAGAAATGCAAGGCATTTCTGGAAGCTTCCAGAGGGCCAGCCTGAGATTTTAACCTTTCCCACTGACTTTGTAAAGCTAATCAAGTCATCTCCATGCTGATGAGATAAAGCAGGCCAAGGGACTGGGAAGGAGAAGTTTGGGTCGATTCACCAGAGATAACTAATGAACCTTCTGCTTCTTCCCAGCCCCTTGGACCATTGCCTACATATATAATGAGCTTTTATATAGATGCTCACCCAATTTCAAGCCCAATAAAAAGTCTGAGTTGTCATTCACTTTTCAAAAAGCTGAACTTTCTTTTGACAGAACCTGCTTTGGAGCTGGCTTTTGAAATAATCACAACTATCTTTGTAAGAGCCACAAGACAGGGAACCTAAGACTTTAGCTCTTCACAGAATCATGGGATTGTAGCCAAGAGATATTATATCTCAGAACAACCTTTTGCAGGGGATATTTGTGAGAAATTTTCTTTTTCTGCCTGAATAGAGCCATGGTATGAGAAAAATGCACAAACTCACCCAGTTGAAAAAAACAATGAAAAAGGAGACTGGCTGCAGCTGTAGTCCAAACAGGACTTAAGAATGATGCAGTTTCTATATTATGTCTTTTCTCCTTTTGTACTGAATTTAGCTGAGAGATAGGTACTTATTTATTCAACAGGGGCAGATATATTTCTCTACACGTGCAATAACACTGCTTCAGATTCCTAAAGAAACTATGGGTACCCCAAGCAAAAGAAACATTATTTCTGTGACCATTTAAACTCAAGTTATATCCACACGCTATGTTAGGGGTCTGAACCTCTGTTGGTTGAACATCTGTATAAAGCTCAACAAATACCTATTCATAGTTCCTATTATACATCTTTCTTGGAAGAGATTGAGAAGTCCCTCAGGAAAAAAAAAAAAAGAAAGCTGATTTCCTTCTGTTCTGTTGGTGAGAATTAATTGCAATAGAGAGATTTCTCTTGCCATCTTTAAGAGAGTGAACAAGTCTATAAATATGCACTTTCCTTCTGATGCTTCTCAAGATGCAAGTATTTTAAATAATTTTAGTCCTGAACGTGCAATTTATACATGCAGTATTTGAACTCAGTGTTTTCCATTTTGCTGTTTGCATACGTGCAGCTACATTCTATTTCCTTTTTTTCCTTTTTTTCCTTCTTATCTCAATCCTAAGCAATGAAAATATTTGGATGGTCGCCTCCATTCTGGAAGGGAAACAAGCAGTGTAAATACGGAAACGAACAAGTGTGTTTGAAGGGTTGAAGGATGATGATTAAAACTAAACAGAGGAAGGAAAAAGTAAAGACTTTAATAACAACCTTAAAGGAGACAGGGAAAATGAGAAAGAAAATAACAGTCTGTAAAAGAAAAAAGGATCCACACTGAGTGAGATAAAGCAAGTGGCAGGGAAAGGACAACAAAGTAGAACTGACTAAAGTGGTATTTGAAAGGGAAACTTCACATATCTCAGGGTCTCAGCAATGTGGGATTTTGTTTGTTGGGGTTTTTCTGGTTTTTAAATGCCTTCACAAGGAAAGGGAGAAATTTTATTTGCAATGTTATAACAAAAGAAAAAGTATGAGTCTGCCAAAACCACTAAGATGCCTTGTACTATGTTTATTATAATAAAGTAAATATGTGAATTAACCCATCATGATTTCATTAGTATATATTTCCAATTATAGCAGCAATAGCAGCAAAACAGTGGAGATTTTTAGAGGAAGTGGCAAGAAATATAAGTGATAAATGTAGATTTTTTTTTCTAAAAAGGAAAAGAAATACTCAAAGGAGAGGGAAAAAAAATACATAAAACTAGAAATATGAAATTCAAATATGACACTGAGGGAGGGGGTGGAAGAAGATAAAAAATAGAATATAATTACCTACCAATAATTTTTAAAATTTGTGAATTATATCATCCATCTTAATCTCATCACAATATCACATCCGAGTGACTAAAGGCCAGAAAGGGTTTAATTTCACCCCTTCCCCACAAAAGGCAATTAAGAGATAATGACATCAAGTCATTATTCCTGTTTAGCCCTTAGCCTCTGCTTTTTCTGTGGCAGCAAATAAACTGTTTTGCAGTGGAGCATTCAGCGCATGGATCCCAGCTCATCAATGGCAGCTTTGGAAGGCTGCATTGCTGCCCCAGTTTGTTTACCAGTTTGTTTACCTGGACTGGGAAAAGAGACCAGCCAAAATAAATCTCATGGATCTGTAAGACTTCCCCTCACTTTCCTCTCCTCTCAAAAGCCAAATTAAGTCCCACTGTAGCCACCACCCATACTACTACTCTGATTTCTGAGGATAAAATATCCCTGTCCTTTCACACACCTGAGTACTCAAAAAGGGATATGGTCTTTCAACTTTCAATGTAGAGACATGAAAAGTTTTAGGGATGAAAAACTCTCTGGCCATTGAAAAGCTTACGAGCATCAGGAGCTCTGGTTTCAAGAGCGCTTATGCTCTTCTCTGATGTAATTGATATTCATTATGATTACTTTGGCCAATGTATAGTTTGAGTCACTGCAAAAACATAAGTACTGGGAAGGATAAATGGCACTTTGAAAATAAGACATCTTAAAAGCGATATTAATATGAGCTTAATTCATATTTTCAATATTTACACATTATTACATTTTCAAATTAATTTAGAAAGAAAATTATTTTATTTTATTTTATTTTTTTAATAAACCTTAAAGCCTTAAATCTTCTCTATGAAGATTTATATAGAACATTATTTATACACCTAACTAAACTCCAATGACCTCCCACACAGATGTCCTCAAATGAGGAACAAACAGGATAAGAAATATTGAGGGGAAGGGGGATTAGCCTTCAGAAGTATTTTGTAACATAGGAGAAAATGTCCTTGTGATATTAATGAAATGAAGGCTGAGTATTATGATAAGGAAGACAATAAATAAATAGAGATAAAAGTAATCCCAGGTTATAATCCTATTACAAACTCTTCCAGGACGAAAACCTTTTCTCCAGACCTTGCAGAAAGGTGGGAAGTCATATTTCAAGAAAATATAGGTACAGTGTGGTATTTCCATTGACACTTATTTTACTTTTCAAATTACCCAAAATTATTCAGAATAAATTAGAACCATTGTGCTGTCAGACGCAAAGAAGGTGAAAAGCTTCCTGATTACCACTAGAAAACCAGCAAAAGTGAAGATTGGAGGTTTAGTGGCATTTATAAAATATCTGTTCTGGGATTCATGGAGCTGGCAGTGCTGACTTGTATACCTTGCAGAGAGGTAATTGCATCATGGAGAACAGAAAACTGCCAGAAAGGGCAAGGATGACTGCATGGCTAGCAGAGGAGAGATATTATATTAGAGATAGAAGAGTTCATATCCACCACCCTGCTACTGATTTTGCCGGGTAAAGCCTCTGATTATTGCAGGCAAAAGGAATGACATGACAAAGCAGGCCAGCAGCTGAAACTCAGAATACCTGTGGTAGTTCTTCCTGATTCACATGGTGAAAGATTGAGAAACTTGCCAGCTTCATGAACATGCTACTGAGATTGCAATCAGAAGTCCCTTAATTTCTGCAAAGCAAAATACTGGTTTTGCTGGACACAGAATTGTGATGAATTCTGACCCAGAAAAAGCTAGCACAATGGCCAAAAAAAAGTGAAGAAGACAAGGTTTGATTTTTCATCTAGTTGGTATGAACAACTGCACTAATCACTATTTTTCATCATACAATGATTTTGCTGCTGCCACAATTTCTGGCCTTATACAAACTGCAAACAGTATTCTCCCATTCATGTTTCCATGTAACTTGAAAAGTTCCAGGGGAAATGTACTGGTGACCTCCATCTTATTTTCAATCAACATATAAGCACTTCTTAGACAATGGAATCTCAATGAAGTTATTTTCACTATTTTTTGGGGCACAAATAATAATTGCCAAAACATTCATCGGGTTTATTGATCTGCTTTCTGGAATAAGCCAGATATAGAAACAAGTCTACTGTAATTTGGTGAGTGATGATTTTTTTGTAAAAGAATGATGAGAAATCTTTTTTAAACTGTGCCTGAAAGAGAAGGCTAGATCTGAAGACAATACAGAAGATTATTTTAGGGTGGGATAGAATGAAATCCAAAGAGCAGGGTAAGATCGAAAAACAAATAGAAATCCATATATACTGTGGAAGAAGTCATGAAAATAAATTGAAGCTTGAGGGAAGGATGGAATGGAAAAGGACAAAACTAATAATTTATTTACCAATCCAGTCATTTAAAATTCTAATTTATGTACCCATCTATCTCATTCTATGCTGTGTGTAACAAAACTTTCATCAATACAACATAAAGATGTCAAGTCCTTGAGCTTTGTCCTTCTCTTCCCCTGGAAGCACTGGAGGATATTTTATTAATGATTGCTCCTGCCTCAGATCTCCCTCTCTTGAAGGTGAAGAAGCTGAGCAAGGGCCGTTATTATCATCCTTGGCTCTGATCCCTTTACTTCAGACTCTCTTTAGAAACGAGTTTGGAAATACCTGAAGAGAAATTAGCTCACTGGGGAAATTATCAGCTTCAAAAAACCAAATACCACTACCAATCACCACAATAAAACAGTCTCAAACAATCTCATTTCTTACAGGACACTTCCTTTTCATGATGCTGCCAGCTGGAAGAGCTATCCCTGTGTAAGTGCTGTAACCTTGCTCCATGTGGGCAGGGCATGCAGCTGTAGAGCAGAGCAGAGTGCTGCTGTGACAGCAGCATTACTGTTCCCACCTGCATCCCTCCAGGGACTTCTGTGTCTCTTGATTCAGCACCACAGCAGTGGACATTATAGAAGCTTTAGTGTTACAGTACAATGTACTCTGCCTCCAAATGCTGTGTTTGTGAGATTAGTGACTCTCCCTTCTGCTCTGCAGTCTGAACCCATGGTTTACACGTGCAAATAATCATATAATTTCATATCACACAGACATCCTCTTATGTCTACAGACATCCTCTTATATCTCCCATTAACACATAGTTCATTCTCAAAAATATTTTAAGATACCCATAAAAACCACTATATTCACTTTTTATTTGATATTGTTAAACAGTGATTTTTCTTTTTCAAAGCATTTTATATAAACTTATCACTCTGATGTTTCAGAAACTGAGGCCACTACATTCCAAGAATAAGTGAATCACTCTTCTCATTAATTTTATAGGTGGGACTGAAACTTTCACCACACTAATTTATAATCTGGCATTATCTAAACTCCTGCAGAGAAATATGCAGCATAAAAATACTTGAGATGAGCTGAGAACTTTAGAACAGATTTATCAAACACATTATTTGATAAAACACAACAGTATTTGTTGAACATATTTCATCAGCCTCATGTGAAACTTCATAGTAGCATAAAATTTTAAAAGAAAACAGCCTTAGAAACAGCTCCCAACTGCTCAAAGCAATAGCAAATCACGACAATAAAGGCATGGTCAGAATGGTCAACTCAACAAAAGTTTTTCTACAGGTAGTTCTATGTACCTACATCACTTTACATTGTAATCACCGTCTTGGTAATCCACTTTGAAGAAAACCAAACAAATAATCATAACATATATTTCAAACAAAAGTATCCATTTTTAAGTAGGTATTTAATCACTAAATTGTTACAGACATACCAGAATCCTAGCACAAATAAACCTTATTCAGAATGCAATTTGATTGTATTAATTGGATGTATGCTTCCAAATCGTAATTTTCCCTCAGGTTATAATCAAGCTGGTTTTTACAATTTAAAAGCACAGTCTTTTTTCCATGTAAGACCAGCTATGACTCGCACAACATGTTTTTAGTCAAATTTTAAGCTTCTCAGGTGAAAAATCCTTTATCTGAGAGCTGGTATTTGTGAGCTCTGTACTTCTTGTCTATTTTGGCCCCCATTTTCTTCACTTCAAACTGGTCATATAACTTTCAGTCTTAAACTGAAAATCTGAAATCACAAGGCAACCTGAAATTGATTTCTTTAAGTACATTGCTTTCATTCAGTACATTTTTATTCTCACTCTGTATTAAGCAGGATGGAAGGAGCTGGAGTAGTGCATAAGTAAGGCAAAATGCACATTATTTCAGATACTCTGAAATGTTAAGGAAGACTAGTTGCAGAAATCTCTGGAAAATTAAAGCTTTCATTTAAGAAAAAAGACAATGAAACAATACATGTGAATCTTGATTTCAGATCTCACTATAGAGTGTTTCTCTCAAGCCTGAGGCTTGGAGGCTTATCTTCCAAATGGCGCTTAAAACATAGGCAAAGGTTCCTAAATGCCAATTTCAGTTTTGAATTGACAGTGATCAGGATAATTGAGTGCACGGAAGGATATGCCCCAACTACAACTAAGGATACTGAAACTTTCACAACATCTTTACTTTGAGGTGTCGACAGTATCAACAGAATTTGAGCTACAAAACTGGAAAGATACAGGATTAAGAAAGAAATAATGGATTTAATAGCAGTTAGGTGAACATCTATCATAGCACCCCTGAAAGTATCTGTGTAACATTGCATTGTCTTTCTGTGTTTCCACAGAGAAGTAATTAACAGAGCTGAGGTCACCACAGAGAGTACTAGAGGGAAAAAGCAGCCTACAATGTAAAGCAGCAAGTAGAGATATGAACTATCCCAGATGGTGATATGAGCCGTGCTATTTTCTCTGCAGCTCCCCATTGAGCTGCACAGGTAAGTGCTGGGTGTAATCCATAGTAAAGGAAGAGAAGTCATAGAAGAGATCACCAGCGATCCAAGAAGAAGCCATGGGACCATCCCAGGTATTCTGAGCTTGATTTTTAGCAGCAGCCAGTGGGTGATATTGATTATTTTCACACAGTACAGTACGTAGAGCCAGGTACTGAACCACAAGCTGCTTTGGTTTACTAACATCCACACAGCACCGAAGTCCTTGTACACTGAAGCCAGCTTAAACAAATCTGCAAAGTAGAGACTGTAGATGTGTATCGTGACTGTCACCTGCAAGATAAATCTCGATGTGCTCAGAAAGATCAAGATCATATCAGCAGAAGATATTTTTCTGCTTTTGATCCAATTAATGCTATTAACAGCTGCAATAAATCCATTTCCAATAAATCCTACAACAACTTCAATAGCTACAATGCTTATTGAAACGATAAGAAGTGGTGGCAACATCTTGCTGCTTTGGCCACTGCTGCCTGATTAGCCTGTGTAGCTGTGCAGGAAGTTGAGCAGTTCTGATGGTATCTGACTAGTCCCAGCTCCTGCCTGCTCACCTTTTATCTAGGAACAAAAAGACATCTGGAAATGATAGCAGATCTGGAAATGATAATGAGAAATTATTGATGATCTTCCTGAATGTGCAAATCAGAGATTTAATAATTAACCTTTTACATGCATAAGATTTGCCTATGCTTTTCCTTAGGTATGAGATAGCCAGCCAGAAGGGTAGATTAACCTACCCATCTTCTGTCCAATTTTTTATAGTCCTGTCTAGAGTGACAGAAAGCTCTGTGGCTCTGTTACAGCAGTACTGGACAGTGTGGAGGGGAATGCAATGTGAAACCCAACAGAGGCACCAGTATATCTCAGCAAAGACACATTATATTGTAACTAGTATCTTTCAAGCAGCATTGAAGGTTTATAAATTATAACTAGACCAATTAGTTGCAACCACTTTAACAATGAGAAAATTATAGAGCCTCCAGCCCTATTCTAGAGGAGCACTCCAGACAACAAGGCTGCCTATATCCAAGGATTATCGCTACATTTAGCCCACTTCTTATATGTGGTCACATATATGGGATCAAAAGATGACAGTAGCCAAAGTGCAGAGGACAAAGGCTAGTCAAGTAGGTCAGTCCACCTAGCAGAACCCTGTTAAAAACCCCACCCTCTGCAGCTGTTTCACTGTCTCAGCTTCTATCTCACCCCCATGCCACACAGTTTGATAGTGAATTTAGACCTGTTCTGCTTTATGGACTGATAATGGGCCATCCGCTTTGTCCATTCCTTTGTCTGATGCTGTAATGAGCACAGTCCAGAGCAGTGGTGGGCCTCACCGATCTGCATCTTGCATTAGTCCTTCTTTATAAATAAATATGTCTGGTTGAGAGGACAATGTGTCCTCATCTTCTCAATCCTGGACCCATTAACTCAAGCTATGAATAAAGAATTGGAAAACTTGTATTGTCAATATATTATTTCTTGAAATAGAGGAATATGAAATACAATGAGAACTGTGACAACAGGATGAGAAGCAGCTGGCATCATTAGACCACTGGAAAACAAATTTTTTTTTGGAAAGTTTTTTTGTCAGTAAAATATTTACTAATTTTCTGGGAAAGTTGATATATACTTCCGGAGTCCATTTCTTAACAGAGTAAAATCTTTCAAAGTAAAAGATAGACTGAACTTCTAATCTGGACATGGTAAGAATTATCAATTGGATTTACTCCTTATCATTACTTTCATGCTTAAAGTTTTTGTTGAATTTCTAAGAAGACAATAAGTTAATAGTTATTTATTAACCTATTGAAATTAAAAACTAGACTTAAAATCTTCATAGTTTTTGTCTCTGTCATTAGTTAATTAATATTAAACTAAGATTTTATTTTAGGTCATTGTAATCTCAAGAAGTAGGAGCTTTTTTCTCAAAAAAATGAACATACTTTTGTCATCACAACAATGCAAATTGTAAAAAAATAAGTGAGACATATTTACAGAACATTGTATGTAAGTTTCAGGTTTAAGAAGTCCAAAAAAATAAAACAAACAAGCAAATAAATTTAAAGTAAGTATACATTGGTATGTTTGCTTTTTCTAACATTCTTTACCAGAAGTAGTCAAGTGTGGAAAAAGCACATCTTACTAAGGAAAAAAAATCACAAAGTTTAACTCAATGACTACTGTGTATTTTTAAGCTATATGCCTAGAGCTTCCTGTACAGAGAATCTGCATTACAGAACTATAGTAGTCAGTTACTTCAAAAATGTACTTCTTAAGTTACTCAAGGGAACATGAAAGTAACACTTTATTTTAATGTACTTATGAAAAAACAGCACTGCAAATATGAAGTGTGAGAATTTAAACCAGAAAATACATTCTAGAAAAGTGCATGACTGAACCAAATTCTCAGATGTTCCAACAGTTACAAAATTCTGTTCTATCTTCGTATCAAAAACTAGAATTTGAAAGAAAACTGTATCTGAGATTTTCCTGCTTATTTAGTTTTCCTGTATGTGAGGCCCAAAATGGGAACAATTTACTGAGAACAAAGGAACATTCCTACAAAAGACCGTTCCACCCTTGTGAACTCCAAGAGCTCCTTCAGAAAGTAGCTGCCATTCAACATATGCACCCTGGTAGTATTTAATCCTCGACTCAGGTAAAGGAAAGAGCCTGTTCCTCAGTGCTCTGTCAGTGAGCTCTGTCTAATGTGCTCTGCTCTCAGGAATGGCTTCTAAATTTTGTCTGCTTTGTGCCCCAGTAGCTCAGGAGCTCCACAATAAGCTGCTATGATCTCCAAGGGTTCTCCAGAGGATGAGTTCACTCATGGATTCTGGTGACACGCACCGGCAGGCACCAAGATACAAAAGGCTGGTTTATGTGTCACAGCAATTTGACCACACCCAGAGCTGGCTCTAGACTGGAAATGATCATCAACTCATCCCCTGGTATGTGCTCATTCCTCTTCTTGCTCTTTCTTCACCTCACAGATAGGGTTGCCACACTTATGCTCACTAGCAGACCTCTTCTTGAGCTACAGTTAATCATCATGGTCAGGCCAGATTTAACTGGCAGAGGAGACACCAGAGATCCTAAAATATATCAGACTTCCTTGAACTTATCCTCTGAGAGAGCACTTGAGTGAATTAATGAAAGCAATTGAGTCACAAAGTAAAGCAGACAAAATAATCACAGTACAATGTTAGCATGACACAAATTATAAATACTAGAGAAAAGAGTCTGAATTTATACAACAGTTTCCCTTGGAACACAAAACTCACTGTACCCAGTGAAGTCAGGTTCAGCTCACAGATAGCACCTTTTCTCCTTGACTCACACATTCTACAACATTCTATAACAAATTCTATAACAACAGTAATAAATATGCTTCAGACAATCCATATAAGGGTTTTAATTGTTGAACTAGTAGAGAACTTTTTGCAGCAGAACAAGCAGTTTTCAAATCTTGTGAAGCACAGCCTGCTCAGCTCATGAGAGATCCACAATGCACCAATTTGTGGTATCTGGCTAATCTTTTGGCATTTTACTGTGAGAAAAAATGTGCAAATACAATACTGAAAGATTTATTTCTGATACTGTTCAGAAAAATGCATGCCTTGGAAATGTTGCTGATGAATCATTCAACTGTGGTAACTTCACAATTTTTAGTGACAAGTAATTGTCTATGGCTTCATTGAGGGCAGAAGAAATTACATGTCCAATACCACTGCTTTTTTCTTCTCTTAAATTTGTTGCTACTATTGTTAGAAGAGCTTTAGTTTTGGTGTGATGGGAAGGTACCAGACTGCTACCACCCTCCATTATCCTCATTCAGCTGTCATGTTGCAGTCTATCATTTGGGGCCATCACCAACACCAATCAAAACTCAGATAAAAATTAAAACTTTAAGGCTTTATAATGTGATAGCTTCAGCACATTCAGAAAACAAAGAACCAAACCTCTACATGTTAGAGATGCACAGGTTTCAGGGAGATCATAAAGCGCCTTTCAGTGTCTAAGGTCACTAAAGAGACCTGGACAGAGACTTTTGACAAGGGTGTGGAGAGATAGGACAAGGGGTAATTGCTTTTAACAGAAATAGGGTAGATATAGTTTAGATATTAAGAAGAAATTCTTTCCTGTGATGGTGGTGAGGCACTGGGACAGGTTGTCCAGAGAGGCTGGAGTCTCCCCATCCCTGGGTGTGCTCAGGATCAGGCTGGAAAGAACTTTGAGCAACCTGACCTACTGGAAGGTGTCCCTGCCCATGGAAGTGGGGGTTGGAACCAGGTGATCTTTTAAGTCTCTCTCAACTCTAATAATTCTATGATCCCATGATAACTCAGTGATGGCATTCTGTAGTCTTCCTCCTGTCTCTTATCTAAAGGAAAAATAATACCCAGATGTAATCCTGGAATTTAATTTTGAGATTATATCCAGAGAGAAAAATCATAGGAGAATTTTCAGCTTTTTACTTATATCCCAATGATACTATGACTTTGTTCAGCAAGTGTTGACCATTTGCTGATGACTAGTGTGCAATTCTACCAAAACTTAATTACAGGATTCACAAAACAATTTAAGAAACTAAGAATGAATATTACCTTGACCAAAAAGATTCCCTTTCCTGATGAAAAGAGACAAGGACATGAGAATAATTTATTATTGTTTTCTCATCCCATGTGAAATATTTTATTTTCTGTTGGAGTGCTTTCCAGACAATCATAGTTAGTTAAATTCTGGTGGTGTAAGAGGCTGCAAGAGCCTCATGACATTTGTTCACCTCTACATCATGAGCTCCTTAGCAAATAAGCTTTTTACAACCTGTAGTAAATTGCACACAGCATTTATTGTATCGTAAAGTCCATCTGAAAACCTCTGAGCACCAGCATAAGACAGAGAAGTACAACTAGTATTAATATCTTTATACTAAAATAACAGTAAAACAAATCATGGAAGAATACATCTTGTAAAAGATGCATAAACTAGCCTACAAAAGAAAACTTGCAAAGATTGTACAGAAGAGCCATCAACATCTGTGTTTAACAAACATGGCCAGAATCAGCATTTTTAGTTCTACTAATGGCTGATTGCATCTGTAACACTTTTTAAAGTGGTTTGTCAAGTGTTCTTCACATGTTTGACAAGGTATAGAAGGCTTGTGAACCTCAATAAAATATCCTGTCTGTGGAAAACAGCAATAAATTATGCTGCTGTTTAACACATTCCAGACTTCATAATGTACAAAGAAGTAATGTTGCAAAATATCTCAAAAATTAGTGTGAAAGGGTGATAATCTATTTTACCATTAATTTGCAAGTTGTCATGCTGCTGTCATTATTGTACTGGAGATAATGTACTGTTAATTTCAGTACTACAAAATTATTTAATTTTTTTTTTTTTTTTAGGAATGACTGTCAAAGTGGAAACCCCAGTAGACACAACTAATGAAAAGAGTGCTCTGAAATTCATGCAAGGGGTCAGGAAGATCAAACCATGCAAAACACATGAAAAGGAAGACACAACTTTAATTTTAAAGAGGTAAGAATACACACACACCCCAAAAGCAAGGAGCAACAAGCTAGTGAAGTTTATTAGTTTCTCCTTGCCATGGTCAAAAGGAGATTAGTTAATATAAATGTTTATTAATTCAAGACAGTATTTGTTAAGATGAGTTTATGGTTTATACCATACAAAGGTTTGTAGATTTCTGATCATGTTGTTTCCTGCTATTAAGAGAGTCAATATGTCCAAAGGAATGGAGGGCTTTACTGAGCCAGATTTCTCTACAAATCAAACAAAATTAAAGAAAGACTGTGAATTTGGTTTACTCTATTAAGAAAATTGTTAAAATAGCACACTAAAAGTTGAAAAATTATAGAGCAATCAGCAAGTTTCTGTTTGACAGTATTCTCAACTGGTCCAGCTCCTCTATGGATTCAGGAAATTTTCTTTTCTTCTTTCCCATCCTCGAGGGATGTTTTATATCTCTGGCTTAAGCTCTTGTTGAAATAGGAATTGTTTTTCATATGTCCTTAACGAGATCAAAAGGTTAGACAGCTGCTTCTGGTATCTCTTTCCTCAAACCATAGCTGCAAGTAAAGTCTTATTTTCCATACCCATTACATTTTATGGTTAGTGCATGACTTTCCACATGACTGGATTTTCCTGTTCACAAAGGTGTCAGGGACAACAGTGAAACTTCATCCAGTGATCCTTGCACTAGACTCAGCACTTACAATTTGTGCTTAGCTTCACCCAAAGAATAAATACACATTTCTTACACAGGTGACAGACTTGTACATTGGAGAATATTTTTTGAGTCAAATTCCTTTATATTGTGTTATGTTTCAGATACCCTGCCATCACCAGCAGTTATCCATTTCATGCCCCCAGTTTGGAAATAATGTTCTTAAAAGCTATCTCTACTCATGACAGTCTTTTTAGCATACACCTGATCTTAAAATTGCTTATTGGCAGCCAGCATCTAAAGATAAGCACAATCTTCATAATGGATTTTTGTTACAAGTCAGGTTACTTTCCTTAATCAGTTTGTGTAGATAAAGTGCATGAAACAGAACCAATCTTTTCATTTCCACTACCACTCCAGCTGCCTTCCTTCATTATATATTTATTCTTGAATAATGAAAAAAGCACAAGAAAGTGATAAAAATAACATAATTTAAAGGAAGTTACATACAGAGTACTAAAAATTACTTTCAGCTTCTTACAGTGTGGGGGTGGACTGAAGAAAGGAGACATATTGAAGAATTAAGTCACTTTCTAAAATGTAAAACAAAATAAATTACCTCATGACAAAAATTTTTGATGTTCAGGTAAACTAGTTTCATGTAAACTGCTTCATATATCATTTTATACTTAAAAGAAATGGTCTTTCACATTCTTTTAGGAATGTTGTTGTAGTCTTTGTAAATGCTAATTGAAACTGAGAAAATATAAATCTCTGCTTCCTGTTGCATCGAATCTATCAAATAGAACCACTCAGTGAAAAATGTTATGTGAAGATATCATTAAAGAATTTAACATCAGAATGCTGCATAGACAACCCCAAATAAATCATTTTTTCATTAAAAAAATTTAAGTGTTTACATTTGCCAGATCTGTAACTTTAATGTAAATGTGCATTTTAGTACATATAAGCATTAAGACCATAAGACTTTTTGCAGGCCATCACCACTTTAGTACCATTGGCAATCAGCCCCACGCTGACTGATACTGGGTTCACTTGTGTTTGTTTAACCATTGTGCCATTTTGACAGCCAACAGCAATTTAAAATCCCTCTGTCAATATTCTGCACCACCTGTGATGCAAATGTAAATTAATTCTGATTTTCGTGGCTTACTAACACTGACTCCAGCAGAGAGAGAATGTTATCTGTTCAGAAAAAATCACACCAGAGTTCCTCTTCATAAGCAGTATAAAGAAAGCAAAAGTGTGAATCCTGATAATACTTTTTTTTATGCACACCATCTCAGTTACAGTCTTTGTACAATGCTGGGGTTGGGTTCACTCAGGTTTTTAGTCTGGATTCCCAAACATAATAAAATTATAAAATAAACTCCATTTCAGTCCTACTCCATTTTGCAGTAGGCAGATACCACATTACTGAGAGCATTTGCTTGGGGTAGCACAGTACAAGGAAACCTAACACAACTGTGTCCAGATATTATTTCTTAGTGTCCTATCTGCTTTTTAACATCACGTTAATGAAATGTTACTTTCTGTGATTACTAAAACTAGAAGTGAATGATGCATGAATTAGAAAGCTGACAGACCCTTGAGAAAGTGCTCAGCACAATGACACATCTGCTTACTCTATTCGAAGAGGCAAAATTGCATTCTTCCCAGGTGAGAAGGACAGACACAAATTATTATCTCTTCCTAGGACTGACTTGAAATATATTGAAAATCACAAAAATCTTGTGCATTTTTTCCCTATATTTTAGGTAAAAATGCAAAAAACACAAGATTAATTTATCTAGTCAAAAATTAATTTCTGCATATGGATTTCCCTAGGACAGTTTTAGTCATTGTTTCTTAAAGTGAAGTACTAACTAAACTCTTCAGCAAAGGAGAACAGACAAATGTGGAGGTTATAATTTGTGGGTGCATATGAAGAAGATCGATAGGATTGATGATTTATTGTCTATTCTGTATATTGTCAGTACATGAAATAGGTGACATCAGATGAAAGAGAAGTAAAAAGTAAGCAAAATGGGATGATTTTCCACATAACAGAGGGAAGATGTGGAACTTGTCATAAGATATATCTGCAAGAAAAGTCTGCATGGATTCAAAGGATGAACAGACAAGCACATAGCAATAAAATCAATTGGGTGTTACTTAAATACATAAAAACCATTTCTGGTTCACATAATTCCTGTAAAAGTTTAATGTCTGGGAGAGTAACAGGAGCAAGTAGAATTTATATTTGCCCAGTATGTGCAACCTTCCCTCAGCTCTCTGCTGCTGTCAAGGAGAGGTAATTGCACAAGCACAACTTTTGTGACTGAAATAACACTAGTGACTTATCCTGACTCATGAAATCTTTTAACAGTTTATAAATTATCATAAATCTTCATGGTTTCAGTTATGTCCAGCTAAAAATATAGCCCCAGTGCCACACCTATAATTACAGATATAATTGTATCTGTGAAGCAGGAAGGACTTCAGAAGGGACAGTTACCCTGCAAGGAAATCTGGACAGGCTTGAAGAGTGGACTAATGAGAAAACTTACGAAGTTCAACAAGTATAAAGTCTTGCACCTGGAAAAACATAACCCAGGAAAGCAGCAAGGCTGGGATATATACCTGGCTGGGGAGAAGCTCTGTGGAAAGGCACAAGGAGCTTCTGGTGAACATGAGGTCCATATGAGTGAACAGGGTGATGCTGCATCAAAGAAAGCCAACAGGATCCTGAGTTGCATCAAGGAATGCTTCAGCAGCAGAGATACAGAAATCATCACACCACCTTGCTCAGTGCTTTCCAGACCACATCTGGAAACTTAATTTTTGTCCCTGCCATACAAAAAAAAACAAAAAGCAAAAAATGTGAACAGGCTGGAGAGGGTTCAGAGAAGAGACAAAATGATTACCCAAGGACTGAAAAGTCTGGCATGTGAGGAAAGGCTGAGAGAACTGCTTTGTTCAGCCTTAAGGAAACAAGACTTAGTGGAGACCTTGTCACCATGATCCATTATTTAAAGGCTGGCTACAAAGAAGATTACTCCTTTTACAAGGAGTGCCATGGAAAGGTGGTTGGTACAAGTTACTCCTGGGGAGATTTTGGTTTACACTAGAGGAATATTTTTCACAATGAGAAAAATCAGCTATTGGAATAATCTGCCCAGGTAAGAGGTGTATTCCCGAACGTTGGACATTTTGAAGGTTTAGCTGGACAGAGTGCTGAGCCATCTTGTCTAGACTTGTGGTTTTGCTTTTGCCAAGGAAGGATGGACCAGATAATCCTTCATGTGCCCTTCCAACCTGGCATTCTATGATTCTATGATGGATTCTATTTAGATTAGGATATGAACGTGACCTGGATCCCAGAAAACAGCTTAATCCCATTGTGCCAAAGACTGTAAATACACGCACACCAGTAAGAGCCATTTTGTCCCATGTAGCATACGGGCAGAATTAGTTCCAACCACAATTTTATTGGCTTCAGAATGGCCTCCCAAATGAAACAATTCTGCTCATTCAGAAAGATTCACACTGCTGTTTCAACTCATTGCTCTTCATATCCAGCAATAAAGCAGAAGCTCAAATTCTGATTCAGTTGTATGACTAGCACAGTAAAATACAGTGGAATTATTCCTGGTTTACAGTGTACTAAACAAGAGAATAAAGCTCATTTCAGAAATGGCAATTAGTTATTCACTTCAGTTCCAATTATTGTTTTCATTACAGAACACCTCATTCTTGTTTTAGATCCTCTTTCCAACAGTGTTCAACTATTTTGCATTTAGCTTTACTGTGCACATCTGTCTAAATCTATAACTTTCACTGGGAAAGAAGGAGCTTAAAAAGCTCTCCAGGATCTTTGCTACAGATTTTCTTTTTCCAGACTTCAACTTTTAAAGATTTTTATTATTTGGGATGAGGAGAAAGTAGGAATACCCCAAAAATATTGACAGTTTTTTTCAAATTCAAAATATCAAAACCTTTAATTAGCTTTCATGGCTGGACAGGTCTGATTGTTGAGATTTTATCACTGCACATCGATTACATATCAATGTTTTCTTAATAAAAAAGTGGAGTAAGAGCACAATTCAGTGATCCATCTGAGATGGAACAATGTCTCCCCACGACAGAAAATGGTTTATCCTGCCATCTATCAGATGCTGCTGGCTTGCTTATGCCAGAACTAGTGCCCAACTAGTCCCCTATCATGGGGGTTTTTCCACTAAACTGACAGAAAATTTACACTCCAAAAACAAGGATGTGTATTCTGCAAACCTAGCAAATTAAAATCAGCTCAGTGAAAGAACAAAGATGAGCACCAGAGGCAGCTCCTTTGTGGTGCGGCTGAGAGCAGGGCTGGGGAGGGTCTGGGAGAAGAGAGGGCAAAATGGAGCTGCTCTTTATATCCGCAGCACATGGACACACAGATGGACACAACTCTGCCATTCAAATATGCAACAGCACTCTTCTGGCAGGCTGCAACATAATCCTCATAGTGTTTCATAAACAACTTCAGGCACCAATTAACTATTTTGTCTTAAGGCCCCCTGGGCCTCAGACAAGAAAGATGCTCTGTGCTGTAGATCCAGCCAGTCTGCTCTGTGCGGAAACACCAGGTCATTTTGGTTATTTTGCTGTAGGGCCAAGGATCCATCTGTGTGTGCTAAGCGGCTTAGGCCAATGTGTTCACATTCTGGATGGATTAAAAATAACAGTCCCTGTATGGAAGCTTTTAAATGCTGTTTAAAACCTAACCTTCAGCAGTTTGTTATCCCAGATTCATCTTTCATCTCTTCTGCTTACCTTTATTCTCTAATCAAAGTTGGTCAAATATGTGGTTCAAATTTAAAAGCTTGTTTGTAGATGCTTTAAAATAGTGTTATTTCACCAATTCAGGAGCATAATATTGGTTTCAATTAACCAAATTTATATTAGAAGTTACAGAAATGCAGTTTCTCGCGATTTTCTGTCACTCTTTGACACAGAGTGATTTTAGGGGTAACATTTCAGTTTGTATTTGACAGACAGAGATTTGAATCAAGTAAAAATTTATGGACTGGGAGCTTCTAGAGTTGTTTTGTGAAGCACTGAAAGTGTTCCTGGTTTAAACTATAGACAATGTAGATAGTATAGACAAAACAATTCCAGAGGTTTGTTTGAAACCCATCCAGTATATTTATTTCCCTCCCATCCCCCGCTCCCCCTTATGCACATTTATTATGGATATGGTTCCATCACATCTCCTTTGTTCAGGAAATGCTTGGGTCTGACTTTTATAGTTGGCATTGCTTATCAAGTCATAGCAGCTACATGCTCCTCTAACTCCTCTCCCTATTCTGGCTGAGCCAGAAGGTCAGTTAGATGACTAAGGACAGTAAAACCCAATTTGTCATTCTGCTGTGCTTCACCAGGCTGCCTTGTTATTTTTAAGTCTCTCTTCCTATGGTGGCATCTTCATGTCCCCGTATTTCTGTCTCTCAGGTGAGCATCCATCCTCTTATCTGATACCACGTTGGCCCTAGTGACAAGTGCTCATTCTTCTCTCCATCCAGGCCCTGCAGGCCTGACTTCATTTTCTGCAGCATTTCCAGTTATATGTTTTGCTTTGTTTTGGTTTGTTTTGGGTTTAGAACACTGCTTTTTTTTTTTTTTTTTTTTTTTTTTTTGAAATAAAAGATTATTTATACTGTCTCTTTGTGATATTTGGGTGAGTCAGGTTCATTTTGGAGCCAGCCTGCAAGAGGAGCCCAAGTTTCTGTGCTGCTCTCAACCACACTTTATGTATTAATTCATCCAGGCAAGAGTTCTGCCACAGGGTTTAGTTATTACAGAAATCAGCAGTGGCTTTGCCTCTATCAGCATGGAGGCAGACAGGCAATGACTCTTGCCAAGTAGGAAATTCATTGGGAAATTGGAGGCATAACAAGGGTTGTGAAGTGCTAATGTAAGTCACTGATAACCTAGAGGCACAAAGGGGAGTGTCACATCCTGACAAACTTAGTGTGATGGGCTAGGCTCTGACTCTGGTTTTGACTGAGTTAATCCAGGTCCTTTCCTTTTAACTTCCATTTAACAGATGTTTATAAAACCAGCAGAGAGATCTCCTGTGTTTGTGGGAAATGCTGTGTCAGGAGCTGGTCACCATTCCTCCCACATAAAAAATTCTGATTTTACATTAAGGTGGTCATTTGAAGTGCTTCCTTCACTCAGGGCCCAGAGTCACCATAATCCTGAACGTTAAGGAGGTGGCTTTGTTTTGCATCTGCTAAATATAATTTCTGAAGGCTTCTAGTGAGACCTCCAGAATCCTTTTCACTAGTGCATGCAATCTGTCTTTACTACACAATCTCAAAAAAAAAGAAAAAAAAAAGTTCTATGGGCTCTGAGCAATCCTTATCTGCCAAAGTTGATGGGAAAACCCAAATGATAGAGAAGCTCATTGCCTAAAAACATTTTATCATGGTAAGCGGTTACCAAGCACCCTCAAATCAGAGGCAATACTATGAAAAACATTTTACTGTCCTTGTTTAATATCAACACTACAAATATAGCAATGTGAGATATTTCTTCCAAACTGTTCCATTCAGGTAATGAAATAGTATTTTGTCTTGCTTGACTTGGACTCATTCTTTCAATTCCATTCTGTAATCACCTTTTAGATCTGCTGTGATACAAAAGTGCTTCATAAGTTGTGAGGCTAGTCAGGAGTATTACCAGAAATCAATATATGCATTAGCATATCTGTCCCACACTAGTGGGGATTCTGCACGATGGATGGCACATCAGTTTCTAAATATTGAACATGACACTGAGCAAGGTATCACCGGATTTTCAGGAATTGTCACTGGACCTTTTTGTG
This sequence comes from Pseudopodoces humilis, assembly GCF_049639895.1. Classification (NCBI taxonomy): domain Eukaryota; kingdom Metazoa; phylum Chordata; class Aves; order Passeriformes; family Paridae; genus Pseudopodoces; species Pseudopodoces humilis. The sequence continues at coordinate 83,122,199 of NC_142201.1, read as the reverse complement.
TGATCCAAGAAGCAATTACCTCTATGAGCTGTACCAAGATAGTTTTTCACTAACACCTACTGCATCTGGGGGACTGGTTAGTTGTGTTTTGGTTTTTTTTTCCCCCTCACAGTCATCTTGGCAGCCTCCTGTTTTCAGAATCCCAACATACAACTGTATTTTTTCTAAGATAAAAGACATTAATAGGACCCTTGATAAAGATATGCAACAAACAATGTACTCTGTTGGCAGTTTCTAAATCTCCCTGCTGGTTCGCTGCATACCATTATTCTCTGTGCCATGACATTTACTGCTGCTCATGAGAGATGCTGTATGGGGTTGCCAAAGATGCTATCAGAGAACAGCACTATTACGGAATCTGCATGAATGTGACCAGACAAATAATTTAACATTTTTCAGTCACCAGACTATAGTTCTTGGAAAAAAACTGCATGTGGCAACAGCAAAGGAACAATACAAAACAAACAAGCAAAAAAAAAAAAAAATCCCAGGCCTCTGCCTGGAAGGGGGACAAACATTTTGACAAACACAGGAATTAATATAGAAGTTTTGCAGAATTGTGGCTTAGGCAGATTTGTTTTCCCAAACAGATTCATCCATCTTTAATCAGCAGCCCCAGCTGTCCCTGCTGGGAAAGTCTGCATCTCTTTTTCTGCTTGTTGCTGGCTGTGCTGAACTGGCATTTCTAAAAGTAATTACCCCACAAAGTGTAGTTGAATACTCAGAAATACTAAGAATTGCTAATTCCATGCCAGCTATGCTGGTTCACCTAGCTGAAAATGCCAGTTCATCTCAGCAAGAGAAGCAAGAGTCATGGGGTGACAAGGGAAGCATGACTTCTAAAAGGGACAGGTTATTCAGCAGCTGACTGGGGAAGGGGTGCCTAGCAGCTCATGAAATGCACATCCAAGACATTCTCTCAGTCTACATTTTAGAGAACTGCTACACAAAAGAAAGCAAACTTTGTATGTATCTGTGTGTCTGAGCATGGACACACCTGGTCAAACAGGAAGGGCCTGGAGCATGAGTAACATGAGGAGCAGCTGAGGGAGCTGGGGGTGTTTAGCCTGGAAAAAACAGGCTCAAGCAGGTTCTTATCACTCTCTAAGCTACGTGAAAGGAGGCTATAGCCAGAAAGTGAGAGGTCAGCCTCTTCTTTCAGATAACAAGCAAGAGAATGAGAAGAAATGGCCTGAAGTTGTATCAGGGGAGGCTTAGATTGGACATTAGGGTTTTCAATTATTGAAACAGGGTGATTCTATGGAGCACAGAACTAAGCTGTTGAAAAATTAATGATCTTATTTACTGCAAATCATTTCTAGTAGTAATATTCTATTATCTCTTGAAATAAGTTGATTTGCAAATAAGCGACCTTAATCGTGTTCTACCTATAGTTTAGAGGCAGTGATATACTGTAGTAAGAAAGTTGTTTATGATGCTGAAATCAAATTTCAGTAGGCAAATACTTCAAATCACATTGCAGCTCAGAAATATGATGGTATCATCTGCTCTTACTTGTATTGTTTAAGCGTGATCTGCACAGATATTATCACCTCACAGACACTTATGCACCACATTGTCAAATTTGCATGAGAACAACAGCTGTCAAACAACAGTAATTGCAAGAAAGTACCAGGGTGAAAAGATACAGCTACGAATTCTCTTTGGCAAAATCACTGAATTCATCAGAATTAGCTTCTGCATGACCAAATGGGATAGAATCACATCTACAGCATGAGGATCTTCCAAGTACACAAAAGTTAGCATTAATTAAAATGCTTATTTTCCATCTGTACTTTGCAAACCATTTCTACACAGACTGCTCTGTGTGTGCACTCCAGCAGAAAGATTGCAATCCAGACATTTCCATTTAGACCCGCTTTTTCAGTAACAAGATGTGGCACACAAAGAACAGTCACAGCTGGGAGCAGGGGAGATCTTCACTCTGGGTGCAAGGAGCCATTTGTGTGCCTCCAGGCCAGTTATGTGAAGAATCAGGTAAAATACCTCAAGTGCCACTGAACTCTTGCCCATGACCATGGGGATGCCCTGCACATATGATTGGTAACAGATTACATCCTTGGGAGACACCACAAAAGCAGAGATTGTGACAAAGCAAACAAAGTATTTACAATTAGGTCCTCACAGCCATTCCCTGACATTCTGCACCTCTGCTGGTGACTTCAGTGAAACAACCAATGTGGCCAGATGGGCACAGGCTTCCTTTATCACATCTTTAGCCCATAACCATTTATTTACTTATTTATTCACTCACAGTTTATGTACCTTTGTTTCAATTCATCAGTGAAATCAAGACACAGTGGGAGTATTGGTTTTGGTTGTGGAGTGGTTTTTTTTTTTCAGTTGGGTTTTTTTGGGGGTGCGGGGGGAGGTTTATTGTTTTGGTTTGTTTTTTCAATTTTCATTGCTTATGACATTTACGTGCTTATAATACCTATATTTTAGAGTGTTTTGTGATTTTAACACAGCATTTAAACAAAGCAGCCTAGAATGATGAGGTAAAAGGCAACAACTTAAAACATATCTAAAATTTTGAAGTATCTCTGGTACTACTTTTACAAGAAATACTATATCTGTTATTGTTTCATTATGCTCATTGAATACCTTTAATTCCTCTTTATTTTCTCATTATAATTCCATACCATTCTTCCTTATAATTTTACTCTAATATATTTTTTTTTTTTATCTTCTAGTAATTTAGAACTATAACAATTTTTTTTAAATAGTTAATAGTCCATACTACCCTGGGGACCAGCACCTGAAATGTCTACTTAAGCCTGAATCCAGGCTTAACTGTGAGGAAAAACCATGATCTTTATGCTCAGGCTGAGCTGTCACACTAAGTCCCAAGCAAACTTGTTTGTCCTTATTATTATTTTCTTCAGACAGCAAACTATGTTCCTTGATGCCAAAGGCTGCATCACAGCTCTAGGAAGCACTGGGATGCTGAGTATCTGTGCCAGCTATGAATGATACATGTGAGAGGAGTGAGGTTGTTCTGTGAGCAGTGTTAAAGTGGGTTTTGATCATCTGATCAAAGAGGGCTGTAAATCAAAATAGGCTTTAATGTAGCGAATATAAAGTTTTGTTCCTTCCCAAACAGAAGTGAGTTGCTGTATGTAGGGCAGGGCTGTTTATAACATAGAGCACTGCTTGAGTTGTCATTTTGTACTATGTGCAGAGGAGCTTCAGAAGAGTGAAAAATAAATGCTTGCAAATATGGTTTAGATTTTTTTGGTTTTTTTTAAATTGAGGGATTTGTCTGGCTTAGATACTTTGGTGGAAATCAGAATTCTGTGTTTCTATGATGTAAATATTAATCTTTAATTTTGATTGATTATAGTTTTACATTGATTTTAGCCACTGCAAGTAAGAGACTTTCATGACATGTGAGGTCCATTTAAGCACCTAAAGGCTTCTAAGATGAAGATACCTCATCTCTGCTGGTCATCTGGGTCAAGAGCTCTGGCTGTTTTCTGCGCTAAGCCTCCAAGATATGTTGAACAATTGGACACTATAAATGCCAGCCTCTCCCTGCCAAAGGAGAAGTTTATACCTACCACTGTAGAAAGAATAGATAGAGCTGCCACATTCAGTCGCCTTTGATCTCCTCAGAGTGCCTGAACCTGTCTGTGAATGTAACCAGGAGAGATGGATGTCAGAGCGAGTGGTGTGATCTCCAGGGACGACTACTGTACCTTGTTCCAGTGTCCCCAAGATGGCTGATAGAGCCTCGCTTGGATTCAGAGAAGGGACATGCATGGGATAACCTGTCCATGCACACACAGAGAGCCTTAATGTTCCAGAGGAGCCACACGTCCAAGCACCTCATGTCAATTGCATTGACTAACAGGTTATGTAAACCCTGCCTTTCTCATTCAACTTGATTCCTGAGACAAAGAATCATGCAATCAGGCTCCATGAAAGAAACCCATGTTTAGTAGCCTCACACAGGCCTTCATTTTGCTCAATAACATGAAGATTGTGCATGCAGCATGATGTGCTAGGCATGTCTAAGTCCATGCATGAATTATCCAGAGTATTTTGTCTGCCTTAGTACAGTTCTACCAGAGTTAATGCCTGTAGGAGCAATTGTTTGGAAAAACGAAGCGTGAAAACCAGGTTTGCTTTTACTGTAGCAGAAAATAATTCTAAAAGGTGAATGACACAAACTCCATATTCAAAATAGAGACCTAGGGTATCAAGAAAAAGAATAGAAAAATGATTTGGACACCAAGATTCAAACAAATTCAGTGAATCCCCATACTGAACATAAGCTCCTTTATTGTAGCAGAGTTTACTTTGATACTAAAGTGTCTTTGTTTAATATAATTAAACAAAAAATCTACCCAAACACAAAAGATTAATATCCACTTTTTGGAATGACCTTTTCAAATCTTCATGTGTTATTTCTACTTCTAGAGAGCTGAAGAACACAGACTATTTTAGAAATCTCAGTGGGTAACCCAATGAAAAAAAAAAAAAAAGGTGAAGTCGCCAAAATAATTAAAGGCTCTACTCTGCAGTTTGTGTCATAACCTAATTCTGCAACTCTAATTTTTATGGTGTCACTAAAATTTCTAATTTATATAGAAAACCATGGACATGGCTTTTACCAAGTGCCTAGTAATTTCAGGTGTTCAGAAAGGTCTAGCAGCAAAATGCCCCTTTACTGAGAGGCAGTCCCAAATTAGAGAAAAGTCTGCTGAAGTTCTGTGCAATGTTTATCATGTCCATTTGCACCTACAGACTTTAAGCCCTGCCAGCTTACAAGTGCATTTACCTCTGGCATACAAGACAGCAAGGAAATGGAACCAGCTTCACTTTAAAGGTGCAAAAGTGAGTTGTGGATAATATCCCTGTCAGTGGAACAACAAATGTGTGCTGAGCTAAAAAAAGATGCCAGATCCTTAAATATTGACTCTAGACTTAAACATCTGCTTATGTGCACATAACTGGAGTTTCTCTGAAGATAAAGGCTTCTGATTTAGTTTGAAGGTCCAGTCCATTTATCTAAAGCACAAATAAACCAAATCTTAATGGTCAATTACTGACTGTGTACTTAGCCTGGATCAGTTCCAGAATTTGCTTATCTCGTTATTGTGGCCAAAATAAAGTGTGAATATAAGCCTTACAATAATTCATTATGGATCCATTCCAGGTTCTCCTGAAGCCACTGTCTCTCCTTCTGACAGAATTTCACTAGTCCTAGACCAGCATTTAAGACAAATACAATAAGAACAAAGCAGAAGGAAGCATAAATTTCTTACATTTCTAGGGTTTGAAAACACTTTGGGAAAGTTGTCATTTTTCAGTAAAACTTTTTTATTTAAAGTACTCCTGGCCATCTGCCTTGGTGAGAAAAGAGATGTAGAATGTAAGTTATAAATGGGATGCAAGAATGAGATGCAAATTTGTCCTATAGTTACAATTGTTAAGTAGTTGTCTTTGCGGGCTGTGCCTGTGCATGAAAACAGTTAATTATCTCACCGATGTCCCAACAAATAATTTAAACACTGGAACAAGTTGAGACAGGGTGGTGGACTGAACCTTTAGCCACAGTCTTCACTATGGAAGTGAGTAACTGTTGTGGGAGTCCTCAGTTATTACAGGCGGTAATAACAAATCCCCTTGGTAGCTCATGTCTGTGTCAACCAGTTTCTCTCCATTGCATTGACTCACATACCAGGTGAAGAAACTTCCATCCCAGAGGGTGCTCCTACTCCAGGCTCACCAACCTGTACATTGGCAGGATTCTTGTGAATATTCAATAGGAACTTTTAACATGTGGAAATCATCACACAGGATAGGCTTTTGGGCATAGTTAAGATCATTAGGAGCTGGTGGCAGATAATTTAAAATAATTAACAGCAATGAAAGCAGTTTGTGATGAAATGAACACCCAGGACTTTGGGCCAATTGGATGTAGGAATTCAGCAGAAGAATATTTTGAGGAGTCCTCTCCAATGCTTCTAGAGCAATCATTGAAAGAAATACTCTCATCACCACCCAGATAGAGGTTGGCCATCCTAACCAAGAGATTTCGTTCCTCATAGAGGTATTATCTTTGCAAAGATCCAAATACATTAGGGATTTTACATTAGAGCAACTTTCTCTCCTTGAGCATCTGTACACCACCTAAAGAAAGTCATATTTGTCTTAATGTGCATGTCTTCAATACGTTTCATGTACAGATGCATCAATCTGTGTTCAGTCATGTAGGCATTTATATTTTACTTGCTTGATTGTGTTTCTTTTACAGAAATCCATACAAAAGCTGAGGTGAAGTGCAACAATCTCTCTCAGCCAGCCTTGCTGTGAAAACAAAAGCAGAGGCACAGAAGAGCTTGTGACTGACTTTCATTCTATTTTCAAATACACGGGGTACCTTCTCATTCTTTCCTCACTGATGACTTTTTCAGATTTCATCTTTTCAGGTGACATTAACAAGCCTCCAGACTTGGAAAAGAAAGATTAGAATAGGGGGTTAATACTATTACTACTGTAACCCAGGACTAAAGTGTTTAAATGGACAGTTCATAGATGGTTAAAACTGAATGAGAAGATGGCCTTTTTGAAATACCAGAAATAAAACTGGAGCGTTATTTTTATCAATTTGTTTTGGTTAATGTTGAATGAATTACCTAATTAAATATGAATGTCGTATTCTGCATTAACTGATTTTCTTAGTAATTTGGTTTATGAGCAACATTTTAATGAATTTTAACAGAAGTTTTATTACATCCATAATTACTCCAAAGTGCAGACTTCATGAAAATATTGCAAAGCATAAATGACCGTCTGCAAGATCAACAGTGAATAAGAACCTCTAATCCATGCAAGATTGATCCAAATAATTTCTCCATGTTTTATATTATTTGGGTTTTTTTCTAATTTTTAGCTAATTGGAACCATTAAAAAAACCTTTGCCTGGGGAGTCTATTTACTTGTCAGCATTGTGTGTTTTATAGAATCAGATGAAACACATCAAAGTATTCCTATAAGGGAAATACACATCATTAATACAACAGGCATCCACAGGATATTATTCACATAAGATGTACCAATAAAATGCCATAAATGTTAAATAATTAACAAAGGAAAACAATAGGCTTGTTTAATTTATTTTTTTTTCTCAGCCTTCTATCAGATGCTGATAAGAAGCAGGCAATGAATTCAATGAATAAAAGACCCATTTAGAAAATGTCTTGGCACCCATCCTCCTGTGATTATGACTGGGAGAAATCAATGCAGAGGTATACAAAAGGACAATTAGATAAGGGACAAGCAACCATTTTTTTCTTTAACTACAGAAAATGAGGTTATATTGGAACTAATTAGAACTTCTGAAAACAGTTACAGCCTTGCTGCTTTCCGATACACAGAACGCCAGCTCCCTGAAAAATAATACTGCTTTCCCAATCTCTTGGAAGAAAATCACACAAAATAACTTTCATTTCATGCATGTCAGAAATAAAAAATGTGTCAGTCTTGCTGGCTAAATCACCATTTCCTCAACCCTTTTGCATGGTAGTGCATCTTTGATTATGGCTCTAAGTGCAGAAAAAGGCAAACCCTTGAACCCTCATTTTTTCATGGAAATGGGCAAGCAGGCTGGCCAGTATGGATGGCTGTACAGAAGGGAGGGTTGCAGTTCCATACAATAATTCTTCTCCAGTTTCTGACTACTAGAATGCTGATGGTCAAAATGATCTGTACCTTTAAGTTTCAGTATCATTTGATGTTACCCCTGGGATAAAACCACATGACCTCACTCCCTTCTCTAGACAGTAACTCAAGGCATAAGGTAGTCCTCCCTATAGAGTTGTGATTTAGGAGTTTTAAAATACACATTGTGAAGTGTAGCCCAGCTTCAGAACCAGTTTCAGCGCATCTACACCAGTGTGACGCTAAGCCTGGGGTATTAAACATGATGCAAAGGCCAGAGTCTATTGGCACATACACACCACGCTGGGGTGGCTGCTCCTTATCTGCTCCTTAGGGCTACCTCTTGATATTTGTATGGCTTTGGGCTGCTCCCTGCTCCCTGCTAAAGCAATCCATTCAGAGTTGAGCTGTGGGCTGCAATCTGATGTCTAGATAGATGCTTAACCTACACTATATAAAAATTTAATATAAAATACCTCTAGGGAAATAGGCATTAGTATTATGCTACCAATGCTATATTTCCTTTGAATTACCACTACCCGAAAAAAACACTTCAAAACAAAACAATTACTATGTGCATTCACTAATACATTCAGAAACACAATGTTATGTATAAATATAATATGATAGAGTATATATAGGCACTATGTAGACATATATTCTTTTTTTAGAATGTTATTGCATTTATATGATGCACTTAGGGAGGTTTTGCTACAGAAAGTCCCAAAGAGTAGTCAGTCTATCTAGAAATTTACTGGTTTTAAATCTATGATACTCTATATCATTTTAGGTGGGACTGCCAAGTATCCCATTCATATACATTTACTGACTTATTTACTTAAAGTAGAAAAAGAAGCTTACTGACAACATGCAGATAATAAATAGTGATTTGCATTACAGCCTGCACATGGAAGTTGGTGCAGGGAATTTACTACAGATTAAACCATTGAAGGTGATGAGAAGTGTCAGCTGTGCATGTGGAGATTTTCTGCATCCACATCTGTTTGATCCATTCTCTTTTCCCTCATGACACTGGAGTTATGGACACAGCCATATCTGATTTCCATCTACAGCCCCTGGGTATGATTTCATGAAGTACTCTCCATCTCACAGGTTGGCTGCTTGGATTCTCTGAGTACAGGATTAAGACCCAGAATTTTTTAGCCAGTGAGCAATTTCTATAAAAGAATTTGCTTTCAAAATAAATTATGATTGTATGTTAGAAAAATAGAAATATAGTTAGCTCCTATCTGGCCTGCCTATATATTGACATGGTATCTCTGGGTATTTCTCCTGGAATAATCTGCACTGTATGTGGAAAATGCCAAGATAGATATTGCAAGTGAGAGGTACATTATGTCTAGAAAGAGACAGGAAATCTGATCATGATGGAGAAGGAAACACTAATAAGGGTGAAAAGTAAAGCTGCATCTAAAAGTTTTAAAAAGCTAATGTGCAAGTTTGACCTTCCAACTTAGAAACCTAATATTTTTTCTCAAAATCAATGGTGGAAAAAATCCTGAGAGCTACCTTATCCTATCAATTCATATGTATAAAAGTACAGGGTATTTTATGTTGTTAAACTATTTAGGGCAGGGATCCTTTCAGCCATAAGACCTGCTTCATAGACTAGCCTCATCCACAGCACATGACATTTGGCCTGGATCTCCTCTGAGATGATTTTATAGGATTGTAAAAAGTGTTTGAAATAATCTGAGAGTTGCTCCATAGCCCACATGGCTGAGATTTCTGTAATATGGATCTGTGGCCCTGCATTGTGTGTTCTGAAAACACTGAATTAGATGACCCAAAGATAATTCCAATCTGAATTGTCATAGGATCTCACAATGCTATGAGGTATGTCAGAATGACCTTGGGATGTTTGAAAGCACAAAGAAGGACCTTGGTGAATGAATGAAAACAAATTTAGAGAAGCTGGGGTTTTTTGTGGGGTTTGGTTCTTTCTTTTCCAGCGTAATTTTTTGGATATGGTTGCTGGTGCATCCATGAATAATGTAATGGACTGACTGGTAGGCATTCCTGTGACAGAGAGCACTAATAATGTGAACTAGGGCTAATTAGTCTAAACTACCATTTTTACTCTTTACTCAACACAGTACATTCATGCATGGGAACTACCTTCTTATTTAGATTAAAGGAAAAAAAAAGGACCATCAGTATAAATAATACTCTTCTTGGTGAAATATATACTTTACAACATCAAAAGAGGCAAGATAATCTAATGGCTCTTTCTGGATTGTAATACTATGAAAATATTAATGAAAAATTTGATACACAGAATGTGCAAAGTTACTGAAGTCATTTTAATGTATTACTTTGTTCTCATGACACTGAATGCACATCCAGGTCTTTGATGACCACAGATTTTAGATACTTCAAAGAAAAACAGCTTATTATCATCTTTTTCATCCTATCTTATTTTCATTTATTCTTTCTTAAGGTTTTTTTTTTAAAAAAAAAAAATGTTTGTTTTTATTTTTATGGGGTGTTTTTGTTGTTTTTTGTTTTATTGGATTTTTTTTAATTAATGTATTCTTCCTTCTACCGGTGTGTGTCAAAAGAAGACACCTTTCTCTAAAAGGAAGATGACACACAAGAGAAGATGCTGTTGAAAAATCTGCCACGAGCAATACAGAAGACAGATATGTTCTGCAGATATTTTTGCTTATTATCTGTACCAAAATAGGAAAGAAGAGTTATCTGTTTAAAGGATAATATGGAAAGTTTCTCAATTCTGAGAAAAGAGCATGAAGTCTTTAAACACAGTCAACTGACTTACAAGCAAGAGTCTCAAGAGAACTAGTTAAAGGAGATTTCTGAAACTAAGCCCTTATTTTGTAATGGTATATTGGCAACAGTGAATTGGCAAACCAGAAAACTGAAAGTACCTCTAGGGATTGATATAATCAATATAATTACTTTGTCTGAAGAGGCATAAATCACGGAAATACAAATTTACTTAACTTGTATAAATACAGTGAATAAAGTCATCCTTAATTCATGATTTTTACCAATAAACAGCTAAAAATTTAAAGGTATGTTAATTTTTGTGATCATTATGAAAAGCATCTTTCATGGAAAAGAGATTTTGTTGCAACAATCTATTAGATAACTGGAAGTTATTTTTATATTCTTTACTTCAGTGCCTCTACGACTTTCAATTAATATCATATGACATCTATATTTAAAAATTTTAAAAGAGCCCAAACTCTAGTATGATTTAGGAAATTAGCACAAAATAGATCACAATGTGTATTCAAACTTTGTAATAATTCTCACTTCCACTTTTCAAGTACAACTTTGATAGAATGGATTTTATTAAAGGTATACCAAGACAATTTTAGAAGACCTTCTAAATAGCTGGGATTTAATCCAACCCTGTGGAACATTTTGTGTCAACAATCCATCAACAGAAAATCTTTACTGATGACATATGCAGGGTTTTTAAATCTCTGTAAAACAATTGAAAGAAGTGCAGATGACTGTTCCAGAGTTAACTAATATACTTCAGGATCAGGAAAATTAGCTTAACTTACATAAAGGAATAGGAACATGGCAAAAGTAAAAAAAAAAAAGCCAGAAACAAACCAACTGTGGAGTTGGACAATAAAGGTAATCATAGAGCTTCTATCTAAAACATGCAGTGCACAACGGTAGGATGCTAAAATACTTAACTTTTGCAATTTAGCAAAATTTTTTATCAACGTGGGAAAATATTAACTATAGGTAGATACTGATCTTAGTTTCAATGAGCAACCTTATTGAAAGAATCTATCCTTGGCAACACATGCTGTAACTTGGCTTCTTGGAAGTTCTTCCAAAAATCTGTATTTTGAAATACTATATGGCTTTGTACAGACTGCAACTACCCATTCTCACCTCTTACTTCTCATGAAAATGTATGCCTGTATGAAAATACAGATTATCTTTATAGTGCCAGCTTCCCGCGATGCACACGAAGTTCAGACTCTACCAGATCACACTGCAGTTAGTTAGATTCCTTAGAACCACTTTCTTATAATGGTTGAAAGGGACCTAAAAAATCATCTAGTTCCAGCCCCCAAAATATTTATTATACACTTTTAAGACTCTATGTTAAACAGAGGTTGACAGGAATAGAAGCATCCAGAATTGGTTGTTAAGGATAGAATGGACTTGGGTTTGCTTATGTCTATTTTAACAAAAAAAAACGAACAAACAAACAAAAAAAAAACCAAACAAAAAACAAACAAAAAAAAAACAAAAACCAAAACAAAAACCAAAAACCCCAAAACACTGACTTCTTTCACTGATGAGTACATCTTGTGTAAATGCTTTTGGTCAGAATAACAGCCTCATCTGGGATCAGAAAGGATCTTCATCCTGATCAAAACCTCTAAAAATCCTAAAAACTTTTGTTACAGGAAACTTTTCTTGCTAGGAGCTGTTTATATCTTTGACATTATGAATTCCTCAAACATCAGGGAAATTTCAGAACAGGAACTGATGGAAATCTGCCCAAGCAAGTGCCCTGCTTCTACAGCCAGAAATCATACAATACCTTTCATAAACTCATCAGGCTTTATCTGCAAGGGTGTTGTGTCTCGTAATACTTTTAGTGCCACTAGGTTATAAAAATGTTTTTTCTGATAAAACCATAGTTAGAATCAAAGAATAACAGAAAATTCAGAGGTCATTTAACCCAAATCCTGGTCAAGGCCAATGAGATCAGGTTTCTTAGATCTATGTCTAGTCAGGCTTTGAATATCTCAAGGATTAAGATTCCACTGCTTTCACAACCACTGTTCAAATATTCGAACATTGTAATAATGAAAAAAAAAATATTTATATAGTTTGATACATCTTTCTTGAATACATATCATCAGAACTGTACTCTCTTCTTAAGATGAAAATTCCTTGGATTCATGCACAATGATTCTTGTGAAATCTGTGTTAAAAATTACTTGTACATCTTAAGAAGATGTTTGATTTTTCACAGTTAGATCATGTTGAAAATTAATAGCCTTTCGTTGATGAACTTGTGTGACCAAGGCCTTTCTCTTCCAGCTTTTTGTAACTAATGTATTCCAAGATTATAGTGGACAGATTTGAAACTAGGCTTCCAAGTTTATTTTATACTATCCCTTTGTACTTTACGAATTTCATCCTGTTCCTATTATCTCTGATCTCAAGGTCATTTGGTTCCCTCACCATGATGAGGCAATACTCTCCTGTCCTCAAATGATGCTTCCCAATTTAGTTTCTATGCCAAGATCATAAATAAAACTATTAAACATGACTGTTCCCAAAATTGATTTTTGAGAAATTTCAGTAGTATCCTCCTTATCCTCCTTCTAGGCTAATGTTTCCCTTTCAGTTGAACTTGCTATCAACCCCCCACTTTTACAGTTTCTCTACTGAGCAATATTGCCTTGATCTTAAGTAAGTGTTAAATGTATTTCCAAGCCAAATTATTTTCTGTATTTAGCAGTACACTTCTTCTGCTTATTAATTAATTTTTGGTAAAAGCCATCTAGTGTGATATCTCGCCTGATATAATCTACCTCTTCAAATTGCTCAAATTGCATCACCTCTTCTTTTTCTATGCAATGTCAGTCACTTCTCCTTCAAAATGATTAAATTGGTGGCTCACAGGCTTTGTATTATCTTAGCTCATTATATTATGGAAAATCTGCAATTAAAGGAAAAACTCAATACTTTGAGACCTTCATGGTAAAAAGTCCTTGAATGGAATAGAAGCATCAAGTATCAGGACTCAATATGTAGACCTTCAATGAATCAGAAGCAGAAACTACTGGTTTAGGCTTCCAGTCCAAACCTTTTGGAAAGTTCCAAAGATATAGTTAAGGCCTCTTATGCAAAATCATATAGAAGAAGGATCTGTGTGACTTCTGTAAACTTCATCTGCAAATTAGCAGGAATTGGTATTTGAGTGCATTTTAACAAAAAACAAACAAAAAAAACACACCAAAAAAAAAAAATGCAAACTGAAAGAAAACTTCAAGGGAAGACTCGGTTTCTTTCTCAAATATTCTGTTTGGTCTTAGCATTAACTGCTTCCTATTCATTCTATATTCCAGATTCAGAGCATATCCACACTTCTTCCACAGCTCAGCAAAATAAACCTGCCAAAGTACAGTCACAAAATATTTGAACAAAGACAAAATACCTTCCTTTGGCACTTTCTCTGTTTCAGAAAATAGATTAATGTCAGTTGAACAGAATCACTGTTAGATGAGTGAGCAAAGGGACTGTATTTGTCTTTCACTTTCCCTACCATTCCTTTGTAGGCTTGACATGTTAACATTTTGTCCCAGTTTATTGTACATACTGTTATCATTCCCTGTTGGATTTTTAAGATCAAGTGGTTCAAATGTAAAAGGAAAGGAAGCACTTTATGTTGCAACATCTATGCCTTTGTTTCTTATGTTCAAGTACAGCAAAGTGAGTAAGAAACAGAAAACAAACCTTCTAATTATTTTTCCTTTTATTCTGATTGTGAAATTTCTGTGATCAGATTGTAATTCTGTTTTAAAAAAAAAAAAAATCTTTGAGCTTGGAATTATGTATGCTTGACTCTAAACTGATTCCCTGTGAAGCCAGCAGAGTTATTTAGAATACTTTGGACTGAGTGTATGTTTCTCTGTGAGATCTGTACAGAAAGGAGTTAAAATATCTTTGGTGTAGGATTCCTGTTCACTAAATTGCCTGTTAAATCAACAACACTGCTCATCCTGGTTTTACACCAAATCACCTACATGCATAGTCAGTGTAAATTTAGTTATAAATCACGTTTTCTTCCAAAATACTCCAAGTTGTGATTAAGATTGCTCTTTTGCTATGTCAGTAATCACAGTCTTAGTCTATTTCTGGTTAGTTAACTCATACGAATAATTAAACTACATAAACTCCACAGTAGGCAGAAGCTGCCATGCATACATATACAGCCTGGCCTTCAGCACTATGAAAGTACAAATGTAAATCCCACTAAATTACCAGTAAGTACAAGTGTAAATCTGATCTACATCCCAAGAACAACTAAATATTGACCTACCCACACACTGAAGTAGATATGGTGCAGATTTCTCCTGAGAGGCCGTGAATACAAGAATTGGAATTTGCTGTGTGAACATTTAAACATAATACTCACTTTCTCATGTATTCTGCTATTAAATTCTCACTCCCAGAACAGTCCTGAAAAGGAACTGAGACTGCCTTTGAATTTGAAGAACATTCTCTCCCCATATGATCTTAAAACACACCCTCATCTCCATCACCTATTTTCTGTTCAGTCTTATTTTTTTTTTTTTCCTTTGACCAAAGCGAGGGCAGGAGCTGCTTCCCACACCCCCTTCTTCTAAGCAGTATGTTTTGCTTCACTTCTCACCAAAGGAGAACAAGAGAGAGAGAGAGAGACACAATTTCAAGGAGATAATGCATTTGACCTCTCTGTTAATATTCAAAATGCTGGCCAGGAAGGTTAGGAGCAAACACCAGCTTTCTTTCACACCTCTTAGCTCACTCCACAAATTAATAACATCGCACTGGGAGCAGCCCAGACGCTGCGTAATGAATGTTAGCCGTAGCTACTGTTGGCTGCTTCTGAGGATGCATTTATTTTTCTCATTATCTTACACACAATCTTCCAGCTATTGTCTGCTACCCCTGCTCACTCTGGAAACCTCAGAAAGTGCTAAAGATGTCAAGAAGCAATAAGCCTCATTTATTTTTATGGCCTTCATCAGCACTTTCTTTTTTTGCTTAAAGGCCTATAATAGAATCCACTGATTAGAATCAGCACCATATCAGAATATAGATATGATAGTGCTTTACTGAAGGTGAATGGCCTATTGAAGGACACTTTCTCCATTTGATACTTTTAGAGGATACTGAAGCTAAACAAAATTAATTGTGTTGGTATATTTCTTCTTTTCCTTCTCCTTCTTGCTACTTTCCCAGGCATTTGGAAACTGATTAACTAAAATGTTAAGGAAAATGATCATAAAAAGTCCTACTAATTAAAAGGGAATTAGTCAACTGAAACAATACCAGAAGGTAAGCAGTTGGATTTGATAGCTGCTAATAAAATGGTACAAGTGAACAGAGAAACTTCCATGTTAAACACCATATTTATGACAGAACTAAACCAAGAAGAAAATAATTTTCTTCTGTTGGATTTTTTTTCACTTTAACTGCATCCACATAACAGTTACAGGCCAATATACAATTAATAGCCCTTCTGTTCTCTCCCCACAAATCTGATCTGAAAAAATGTTCTGTTTTCAAACCCTAGGTAAATAAAGCCCATATAAAAATTTAAAAAATAATTAGTTTCTTTTGTGCTCATCTATTTCCCATAGACAACCACTGCAAGCAGTGGTTTTGCACGACTTCTAGACCAGTTCTAGTCAACAATTTCAGTTTACTGCAAACTTAACAGTAACTTTTCCACTAGAATAATTACCACAAGAAAAGGACAGAAGTAAAGCTGCATAAAAAAAGGATGTGGGGGATGCTTACAGTGTAACCACTAAATCATTGCATTATTACATCCATATGCAATTTGAAATAGTTTATCTATACAGAATATTCACCCAAAGCCTTCCTCAATGTCAGGTGGCAATTGCCACACAAGCTGCATGGAACAGAGAGTGTACTTTTTATATATTCTTCTTATTCTGCTTTAACTTTCTTTTGACCTCCAAGTCACGTTGTATCCAAGCTATTCTGAGTGTTTGGAAATCTGGTCCTGACAGATTTACTGGTGGCATGGGAAAGTTACTTCTTTTGACTATCATCTTATTTTTTAATAAGTAAGGCTCAGGCTAGTACAGGGACTAACATTTTAAGAATAAGGATTTTCCTTTTCAAAGAAAAAAGGCACTCTGGATATGAAAAATTTAAATATCTTCCGTGCTATGACTTTCCATGTAGGAGTGCAGAAAAACTACTCTTGGTTACTGAAACTAAAAATTCAGTGGGCTATTTAAGTATGCCAATTGCCTCTCATATATATAACCCTGTATAGTGCATTTTCAGAGTCATGAAGGGTTGTATTGTTTGGGTGATCAGGGTAAGGGGAAAAGTTGCTGCAGAAGAATAATGGAACAGCAATCTTATGTGACATGGACAGATTTACTATACTTTCACAGAGATTGTTTCCCATTAAGACCAAGATGCAGAAATTAATCAGAGATCACATTCACAAAAGAGAAAACTCACACACATCCTAAATCCATCATGCTCTGAAAGATGAAAGAAAAATGTAGTACTGTGCTTAGATCATCTAATGTAAGTTTTCATTCAAACAGAACTAATCACCTATGAAAAGAGAGAAAAAAGCTGATTCTTGATGCCTAGGACTCTTTTTAAAATACAGAGGGTTATAACCAGGATTCAGCTCTAAACTGGAACAAGCTTTCATAATTTGCCTGTATTATGGATAACCAGCACAAGGGAACCATTTCTCCCAAGACCTTGTTTATTTTCCGTGACAGCTTTCACAAAAGGATATGGAATATTTATAGCCTGCTAATGGAAGTGGTAAAGCATTAAAAATTTCTTGGCTCCAAGGTAGTGGCCTGTAAAGAGGTCTGCCCATATCCTTGGTAGACCAGAAAAAAAGACTCTAAACATCACATTTCAACAACTCAGTCCTCAGATGCACATGTAAAAATGCAAACCTTCATGCACACACACTCACACAGATAACAGTACAGATAATTATGAAGAAATAGAGTCCATTACTATAGTAGGTTGCATTTTCAGAGATTATTATCTATGATGAAATGGAGTTCTTTAGTATGTCCTAAAATCTCCTACCTTGGTACTTACCAAGTCTTGCTTCTAGAAATCAAACCTATTTCCTTCCTACAGAGAGAGGTGTCACTCAGGCCTTGAGTCTACTGAACTCTTGCCTTCACCTGACTGTTTCTTTTGGCCTTTGATTCTAATTTTTGGTATGGTTTATACTTCAATTGGTGCTCTCAAGCTTGAGATTTGTGAAGATCATTGATTCATAGAATCGTAGAATGATTTAGATTGGAAAAGACTTTAAAGACCACCCAGTTCCAATCCCCCTGCCATAAGCAGGGACACCTTCCACTAGACGAGGTTGCTCAATGCCCCATCCAGCCTGGCCTTAAACACTTCCAGGGATGCAGCAGCGACAGCTTCTCTGAGCAGCCTCTGCCAGTGCCTCACCATCCTCAGTGTCAAGAATTTCATTCTAATATGCAATCTAAACCTACCCTCTTTCAGTTTAAAGCCATAACCACTTGTCTTATATATACATGCCCTTCATGAAAGTCTCTCTCCAGCTCTTTTGTAGCCCCTTTAGGTGCTGGAAGGTGCTCTAAGGTCTCCCTGGGGCCTTCTTTTGTTCTTGCCAAGCAACCTCAGTTCTCTCAGTCTTTCCTGATAGGAAGAGTTGTTCCAGGCCTCTGAACATCTTTGTTGTGTCCCCACTCCATCAGGTCTATGTCCTTCCTGTGATGACACAGCTGATGTTTTTATCTAAAGAGCAGTGGTTCTCTCTTCTCTTCCCAACCTCATGGCAGTTTGGAAATTGCAGATCGTGTTCTTTCAGATATAATTGCACAATTGTTACAGCAAAGCAGTTCTTGAGCTGAACCCCAAAGCACTCCTCAGAGACTGACACCATGCAGTGCTGCGGGGAACTCAACCTCATCATGCACACAAAGTGTATTTGGGGGAATTTTAAAGGGAAGAAACTTTTCTTTTAATCCCTCTACTCTATTACATTCACAGTTTTACTAGAAGTGTGTTGCCATTGTGATCCATCTGTTTGAGTTCACAGCAGAAATTAAATGCAAACTGTGAGTGCTAAAGCCACTCACCTTCTCTGAACAAGCTACAGTTCATTAGCTAGGAGTATTAAGACGCTGTAAACATCCTATATGGGTGAATCACATACTAAAAATGAGATGCCAAAATTCCAGTATGAAATAATATTTCTGTAGGAAAAATCACACATTGCAGCATTATGCAATGCAATAGTGCTAAACAGGAAATTCTCTGAGCACTTCTGACCAGTAATTTTCTAATTCTTGGCAAGTATGTTATCCATATTTTTCACAAAGTTTACAGTATTTTGGCTAATTTTTGCTTAAATGGGACTTTAGGTTTCAGTTTATTAAAAGTTTTATTCTAGACAGATGATTAGAGAGGAATAATAAACACACACCCGGCAGACTTTAAACTTTTACAATTCAGGGATAAAAAGATCACTAAAATCTTACTACTCTTATCTAGTGAACTCCTAGGCAGACATAGACAGACAGATAAAAGCAGAGTTTTCCTGATAAATTTAAGTTGATAATAAATTAAACAAATTGGATATTTTAAAATATAAATGCATGTGAAATAAAACTGATTGAAATACAGTACATTCCAAGTTCCTTATTAAATGTAAGCAGGAGATTTTCAGGCCCTGTGGTGCCACATTCTTGAAGGGAAATTAATAAATAAAGGTGTGAGATTTGAGAGCACTAATTTTTAAAAACTGTACAAAGGACCCAGATTGCATGTAAATCACTTGAAAACACAGAGAACTACAACTTATGTCAGCCTTCTCTTTCATATTCAGAGTCATTAATCTCTTGGACATGACAAATCTTTTTAGCAGAAAGGAATAAATTCAAGATAATAAGTTCTAAAGTAATGAATAACTCCTGTCTATGAAGTGCTTTAATGACTCTCCTTGTCAGAATTCAGACTTTATTATTAACTCTACAGAATGGCACCAGCCTGAAGAGATACAGTTACAAATCAATTTCACTACTTTTTCATAACGAGTCACTAATTGACCTCAATTTCTGATGGAGGCACACATATCCTCCCATACTTTATTTTAATGGTGTGTGTATATCAAGGATTTAGCGACTGGTCATAAAAGAATTTATTTTAACT
This sequence comes from Pseudopodoces humilis, assembly GCF_049639895.1. NCBI lineage: Eukaryota > Metazoa > Chordata > Aves > Passeriformes > Paridae > Pseudopodoces > Pseudopodoces humilis. Next base: position 83,102,558 of record NC_142201.1, on the reverse strand, counting down.
CTGTGTTGCCTTGCACAGCCTTTTAATGGCAGAAATATAAATCATTCTGAAAGTATTAATTTTAATGGTTGGGATGTATTTTTTAAACTTTTATAGTTAAGATGATCATCATTTTGTTAAAATATGCTCTTGATTTATCTACTTTAAAATAAGAAGAAAGAATGATAGTGAAAAAAGACAATTCAGATTCTCCACATAACATTAATGACTGCAGATTATAAAATACTTTGCTTTGTTACTATGTGGTCTTAAAAAGAAATTACATTAAAATTAACAAATGGTGTTGGTAAAACCATGCTTACTATACTCTATGTAATTATTGACAACATCCTTACAAAGGTATGTGGAAAATTAACAGCCAAAATATATTTTTAAATTCCACTGTATCAGATTTTTTCCTATTTCTGTCTACATGAAGCTCAAACTATTTTTCACATCTCCTTGGGTGTTTGAACTGCTATAAAATGGAAATATTTGCCTTGTTCTAAACCAGAGAAAATCTAATGCAAATCCAGTTATTTTTAAATAGGATTATTGTACCAGTCACACTTGAGTTTGTAAGGTAAAAGACCCAATATTTGAAAGACACATGCCTTCAGAAGTCCTTTGGGAATGTGTATTAACTTAAGATCTCATTCAGGGCATGGTTTAAAACAGAGAAGGAGAGAATGAAGGAGGCAGAGATGAGTAAGATGGCTGCAGGTTCACTTGCTTATCTGGCCAAGCCTTGCAACGGGTGGCCACATAGTTGGTTCTGTGGGCCATGGGGTTCTGCATTGGAGCTCTCCAGTGAGCTACCCATTAGTGTATGTCCTCTAGTGAATATATTGCTCTGCCGGACCAGATGGTGCCAGTGCAGTGCTGATCTTGGCTTGTGCAGATCTCGTGGGCTGTTGTGGCTGTACCAGGCAGGAGCTCGTGTCCGTGTGTCTGTGTGTGCGCACGGGGACATCCCCCAGCATGCTGGCTGCACCTGTACAGTACAGGTGGGCTTAGGGGGCTGCTGCACAAGGAACAACCAAGGCTTGTAGAGAACCAGGAGGAGGGACTGCCTGGGTGTGGACATGCGTCAGTGTGTCATGAGCCCAGAGGGAAAGCGTCACCGAAAAAAAGTTGTTTGGCTTCACTTGCTATACTTTGTGTCACGTAAAGACAGGAGGAAAAGTGCACTAATTGCACTAAATGCTCACATTTAATCCTAACTTTTGTACACAAATAAAATACAGTAATTCAGCCATGAACTTTTAGTGGTTATCATTTTTCACTTCTATTGTTATGAAAAAACAATTCTATGGATCATAAAAATTTCAGTCACAGAATCACCGAGTCATGGAATACTTGGTTGGAAAGGACCCTAAAGATCATCCAGCCATAGTTCCCCCAGCCGTGGGACACCTTCTGCCAGCCCAGGCTGCTCAAAACCGAACCTGACCTCGAACACTTCCAGGGATTGGGCTGCTCCAACTTCTCTGGGCACCATATGGCTTGTTACACAAAGTCAGACATATAATGATATATTCTAAACATAAAATCTATGAAATTACTGCAGCAAGTTGATTGATTTGATTATTTAAGTACTAAAAAGATAGGGCAAGAAGGAGCATAACACACAAGCAAATACCTCCAAAGCCAAATGCAAATGTAGTAGCCATACAGACATCTTTAGAAAAAAAAAAAATGCAAAGTCCTTTAACATCTTGTCATCTCATAGTGGCACCAGCACATATCTTGGTATTATCCAGACAAATGAATTTTTCCCGTTTTGTTATTTTTCCCATACAATTTCAATGATGGCAATAAACCATGGGGAAAGAAGTAAGACATTCCTTACGTCACATATAAAGTGCACAACAGTGTTGTGTTTTTTGGTACTAAACTGTCTGCTCTTTTCTAAGAATTAAAACAAATATATATTAAAAAAACAGCAGTACATCATAGATTGGGAGACAACTCAGGCTTGGCTGTCATATGTCCAGATTTAATGTGCAGAACTTTAGTGAAAAATAGGAAAATTTAATATTAAAAAAAAAAAATAAATAAGAAAGACATATGAAGAACTCATTACATGTGCCAGAACTTCTAGTCCTAAATTAATATGAGTCAGTGTGAAATAGTGCAGCAGTTGCAGCAGAGGAACACGGGGAAAAGCTAAGAATTGCCACAAGAGAAAAGAAAGAAATATGAAAGCTCTTTGACTTTAAAGAATCCTGTGAGAGCAAAAACTCTACTCACTAAAAATTATTGGGCCATTTTCACATAAATGCTTCTATTTCTTGAAGGACAAAGAATGGAAAGAGAAGGGGTTTTTTTTCAAGTGTTGTAAACCTCAATTTTTCTTATAATACTGTGTCAAAGGGTACCCCACTTCACACACTGATGGAAAAGCTGGAAAAAATAAAATAATAATGCCTGTTTCCTTACACTTATGTGAAGGAACACTCATGATTTAAGCCAATACAAGCATGCAAAGGTCGAGAGATGACTTCTACTTAATCCTGTAATTAAAGATCCATAGAATTGTTAAGGTTGGAAAAGACATCTTAGATCATCAAGCCAAACCAGCTATGTTTTGGCTAAGCAATTTAAATTCTTAAATGGAACAGGTGTTTGCCCCTAGCTATATTGAACTATGGCTTAGATTGCTTGCTGTACAATATGCAGCACTAAAACACATAAAGATGTGCCATGCTTCTCCCAGGTTGCAGCCAGCCTGGAGCAACAGCTTATGCTCTGTCATCACTGGAATTTAGAATGCTTTTGATGTGTCACATCTCTGATGAAAGCTGTAGTGCAATCAGCCCCTAACTGTGAAGGAAAGCACGGTCAAAGTGTACTCTTTCACTGCTTTAATTGTCTTCTAAAGAGGCTTCAAGGGCCTACAATTAGCCTGACATGAAACTGGTATTTTGGTAAGTATTATGTTAATTATATATTCTTATACATACACCTATTTATCTGCAGCATTAAATGTTCTTCATTTGCTTTTGTAGAGGTCTTTTTTCTTTTCCTTTCCTTTTCTGTACCACTTTGCCATATAAAGAAATAAAATAGCATCTGAAAAAAAGTATTTCATACATATATCACTTAAATAATTGCATTTCGGTGTGCATGTGTTCAAAAAAATCAATGGAGCACACTTTGTTTGAAGTGTCCTTTGGTATTTCATCTTTATCAAAATAAAAATCTGTACTATGCAAAAAACATTTGTCTGCTTTGTCCACACTCCATTTTTCCTCCTTGTATATTAAAAATGTATTAAGATACAAAACTTCTATTAAGATATTAAACTCGTGTCACAGAAAATACATATAACACAAGCTTTTACTCATCTTTCAAAATGTTTGAATGATCTCAAGTTACATTCAGAGATTTATCCCCATATGACTTTGCCTCATTTAAATTACAACTTATTCCCAGTTTCTGTTTATCTCATTTCATGTATGTGCCAGATATTATTTAACACAAACAATTTAAATCTTGCAACAGTTGAACCTCATTAGTTTCTTAACGGACACAGAGATGGGTGACAGACTGCAGGAGAAAGGAATTCTATAGGCAAGGGTGATGTTAGCAGTGCCAAAGCCATGGAGCAAAGAGCACTGATGGACGTATGAGGGGCTTTGTGTAAATTAAATGGAATGGAACGGGATGGAACAGAACAAAACAGAATAGGAATAGGAATAGGAATAGGAATAGGAATAGGAATAGGAATAGGAATAGGAATAGGAATAGGAATAGGAATAGGAAGAGTAGAATAGAATAGAATAGAATAGAATAGAATAGAATAGAATAGAATAGAATAGAATAGAATAGAATAGAATAGAATAGAATAGAATAGAATAGAATAGAATATTTCAGTTTTTAGGGACCTACAAGGATCATCAAGTCCAGCTGCCTGACCAGTTCAGGGCTGGACAAGTAGAAGTATGTTATTAAGGGCATTGTGTCAACGCCTCTTAAACACTGACAGGCCTGGAGCATTGAACACCTTTCTAAGAAAACCTATTCCAGTGTTTGGCCACCTTCTCAGTAAAGAAATGCTTCCTCATTTCCAGTCAGAACCTCCTGTGGTGCAGCTCTGAAACATTCCTCCACATCCTATCACTGGATACCAAGGAGAAGAGCTCAGCACCTCCCACTTCATTTCCACTCCTCAGTAGCTGTAGGAATCAATGAGTTCAGCCCTCAGCAGATCCTGACTGAAGTAGGAAAAACAGCTCTTAAAAAGAGCCAGAGGAGTGATGTATTATTTCCTTTGTGTTCGAAGATAGCCTTGGGTTGTGGTAAGTTCATACTGACTTTAGTGAAGATAATTCTCTTTTAAGTATTAGTCACACATACGGATCCTCAGGCAAAGTTGCAAAAGACATCCTAACTCTTTATTTTAGGTTGTAATTTCAGAATTTATGGCTTTTTCATATCTGACTCATGATTTTTAAACACACAAAGGTTCTCAGCTCAGATGACAAATTGACACCAACAATTTGTGTAGCACTGGAACAGGAGTCAGATACTCACTTAAACAGCACTATTGGCAAATAAATACCAAACAAAATGGTTGTATTAAGCAAAGGTGAGCATATTTAAATCAAATAAAATGTAACATTATGCCTATAAATTATCATCTCAAGTAAAATACTTTCTAGAGAACTTTTAATATTTTATTACTTAATTACATGAGGAGCTATATAATCTCTTTTTTATCTTTTTTTTTTAAATTCTTTACTCCAGAAAAAGGGTAGTACAATTTTAATACTTTTTTCTTGCTGTCCCTTTCCTAATGGTTTATAAATACTTAGGGATCTTAATTAACACATTTTGGATTTTGATAGGTATTTGTTTGCTTGCTTTTTTAATTTGGCTAATCCTTAGGCATAACATTTCTGTGGATTTTTTTCCAGTATCTTTCTAGAGTGCACTCACTGATGTACATCATTGTAATGTCATTTGTATTAAAAGAGAGATTTTTTTAAAATTTTTTATATATTTGCTTAAGAGAATATAATTTAAAAGGGGAATAAGATATGGGATACACTGCCCTCTAACCAAATCTCTGCATATCTGAGCTGGTGTTTAATCTAGCCAAACAATCTATAAACACTGCAAGTGGGGTCCATCTCAGCTTTAGACATGCTTGACATAGATCTTGAAACCTTCCTTCACCACCAGGTCAGTGATACAGGCACTTTCAGAGTTGATGTTTCACTCATCTTCTGAAAACAGACACATTATGATGAGCTGAAGCATGTCTTAAAAAGTCTATTTCTCTCCACAAAATAAGAGATACCTGGGATTCTACCTGATATGTAGACATCTGCACTATAGTTAGGTAAGATGAATTACATCCAGCACCCCTACAGAGCTTTGCAATTGTTAAAATTTCTTGTCTCTAAATGAAACAAAACAAAACAAAATAAACCCCAAAAAAACTAATTAAAGAGCAACCAAAAAAAAAACACAAGCAAACTTGAGTTTCCCAACTAATGGCATTTGGGATTTTTTTCTGTTTCACTTTCCACAGCACGGCTTACAAACAAATCATCTACTAGAGTGCACAGAAGAATTTTGGAAGAATTGATGGAACAACCCATATTTAAAAGTGGTGTTTGGATCCAGAGAAAGCTGCATTAACCTTTAGACCTTCCCTTAATGGCTCTGGCTCTAGTGCTGATAACGGGTGTGAACCTTGTGCTCATAAACGATTGTGTTTGGCAATTCAGTAACATCATACAAATTTAGAGACAGCTGGACTTCCTTTCCAGCTGGTTTCTGGAGCTACTGATTTGTCTTAGTTCTGAGGGAAGCCACCCAGTGTCCTGGTTCTCTGGAAAAAGCACTGCTTGATTGCCAGAAAGGTGAGAGTGTCCTCTGGGGTAGGAACAACCCCATGAGGTTACACCTCTAGAGCGTTTCCTGATTTTTTTTTTAAGCCACGTGACAAAAGAACAGCCCCAGGATATTTGCTGAAGACATTATTCATTCCAAAACATTGCAATTATCTCCAGCTCCTTCATTTGTTTCATCTGACAATTGAGATGTTCTAGAAAGACTAATAAAAGGGTAGGGAAGAGAGAGAAGGTGTGTCTTCTCTTTCATAGTTCCTGGTCATGATGCCTTGGTTGTACACATTGGCCATCTTAAAACGCCCCCTGAACAAAAAAGCAAGAAGGCAATATCTGCTCCCACATATACTGTTTCAGGAACACGCCTTGTGGAAGAAGACTTCACACATGGGTAAGCAATCCAACCATGATATTAAATGAAGAAACTAAAATTTTCACACAAAAAGAACTATAATCACATTAACAAGGTGAAAAACAAATCCAGTTAATCTTTAAACATATTATTTAGCTGCGCATCACTGATAAATCTAGCTGCAATATATATGTTTAGGTTTCTGCTAAATATTGGCCACAGGTGTTTCCTATTTTAGCTGACCAGATCACAAGAACAGGATGATCTGGCTTGTCAAAGATACTGAAGACTATTTGATTCTACCTACAAAGAGACTCACAGGCATTTTTTATGTCTGATTCTTCAGGTATGCACACATGCCTGGGAACATGCCTGTCTGTCACTCAGGCCAGCTGACATAGAAGAGCCCAGGTTTTACAGCACTGGTAAATTCTCAGCCTGCAGACATAGTCTGATTGGAGAGGGCTTCCTGGCAGAAGTCACTGGAAGAATCCCACTTCCAAACTGAACTCAGGAGCTGTTTAAAGTAGAGCTGACAAAAGCAAAAAGCCTGCAAGGAGCTGCCTGAGAAATTCTGCAGTCTGTGCAGTCACATTCCCATTCCAGGCACTGTTCTCAGCTCTGTTTGATATACTGATGTGGGTAGAACCAGACCATATTTCATCTTAAAAGGTGAATAAATCTTTCATCATTGGGATGTAGATACCTCTGTAGCTGGAAATGCAGCCCAGACTGCACTACATCTTCATAAAAATGTATCAAGCTGAACACAGAGCTCAGCCCTCTGGCACTAGAAGAGGACAGGTTTTAATAGCATCTCCAAAAAACCATATTCTGTAAGTGACTTACACAAAAAGTCTAAAAGGTCACATCAATATAACAAACCCTATCTTATACTCACCCATCACACTTATGCTCATGACAGAGAAGAAGGAAAAGAAAATTACTTTTTTAACACTTGCTAGGGGTTAAAATATTAGTGAATTTTCCCACTGAAGTGGGAAAAAATGGCATTTCAAATTTGCAGGACAAGAGAGGAAAAACATTGACATGCACTAACATGTTTATACAAAAGCAATTCAATACATACTTAGCTGGCCATATCTCCAGCAACAGAACCAGAAAGGGATATATATTTTTTACTTAGCTTATTTAACAAAAAAACACTGCAGATTTGTTTGGTCTGGAAAAAATAGATTCTTAAAGTTATTTAATGCAATAATTTCTGAAGAAATTTAATGTTCTACATCCATCCCTCCTTTCATCCATCATATCTTAGTTTAGGTTTACTTTGGAAATGTTTTCGTGTAAATGGGAAAAAATGGATATAGGTGATTCCCATTAACTTCTTGCTATTAGCGTGAATCAGACTGTTGATTTCTATCTAATAAAATCCAGCAAGTGCGACATTGTCTATGCAAGAAACTGAATGTAAAAAAAAGAAAAAAGATAATGAACGATAGAAATAAAATGAAAACAAAATGTAGATTTGGTATACCACATCATCTATTCCATTTCCATATCTGAAAATAATGGTAGTAGAAATGTTGCACACATTAATTTAGATTTAGGGAATATCCAGCTTTTCCCCTTCCTTTCCTTCATTTTGAAATGTAGTTATGGAAATAAATGCTGAAATTACAGCATGAAATATACCAAGTGACCAAAAGCAGTTGTTTGGGGGATGTTTGAAGATCTCAACAAATTTAGTGTTAGTAGGATATCTCAGTATATCCAGCTGCATTATATCCATTATTCATGTGCAAAAGGTCTTGGAGTGGTCTGCAAAGTCCAGAAGTGATCCACACCTCCCAGGCCTGAACCTGTATTTGGTGAACTCCAGCTGGTATGATAGGTCCAGCAGGATACAGGTCCTGAGCTGAGCAGCTGAGGCCAGCACCAAGCACACCACAAAGCACATCTCCCCCATGCTGCCCTCTGTTTTTGAAAGTCTTCCTGAACACCAAATAACCATTGTATTCACTTCATTCTGGATTTCTCACTCTCTGTGATGTTCTTACTTCACAAACACTGCACTGAGAGACCAATAACAAGATTTAGACTGTCATATATATCTTGTCTTCTCCATTGTAGGACATGACCTTGTACTCTCTCATGTAAATATTTGAAGGTTTTTTGGACACAAAAACTATAAATGCGTGGGTTTGGGCTATCAAAAAATCATAGTGATTTCATTCATTTCTGGAACAGGATCACCTATCAACACAAAAGAAAAGAGTTTGCACCCAAACTGAGCTCCTTCTAGAAAGGAAACAAGCCTGTGACAGTGACGTAAACCACATTTCAGATGACGACATGCATAGAGGATGCTTAACAAGAGTGACAACCTGTGGGTTTATAAGTCATGATTCCAAAAGACCTTGCCATTGAACTTCTAAGTTTTTTGCCTGCTGCTTCAAATGTGTGACACGGAACAAGCACAAAGTTCTGATATATAACAATGTACAATAGGATAAATTATTAGAGAATATTGAAACATGCTTATTGTTTTTTTCTTTTAATAGTTGAGAATAACTGTTAAGAATAACTGCATTTTTAAAAAATTCTGAATTAAGGTTTTGTAGTAATTTAAAAAAAAATCTTTATAGTTTTGACTTTTTGAGTACAAAGGACGCAATCCTCAAACTAAATTTTCTAATAAGTGTATTTGGCAGGCGTCTCTTCAAGCTGTATTACTAGAGCATGTCAACTATAGGCAGGTCTTATCACCCAGAAATACAAGAGATTATCTGAATAGGAGGCTTGGTCTGAAATGTCTCCCCATTTGAACTGCAGGCAAGCAGGAATGTATAAAGTTTTGTGGTCTCCTGATAACTGGTCAGGGTGCCCGGAGTCAAGATTTCATCCAGATTTTCATCCCATTTGTAAAAAAAAAGAGAGCAGTGGCCAGGGTTGGAGGTAGACGTTCAACAGAGCTGTGCAGCAGACTTGCTGCAAGCATCTTTGCAGAAACTCCTGCTACCACCCTGCTGCTCTGTGAATAAATTTCAGGGCTGTCAGTCGGCATCCTCATTTGCATTACCCACAGATGTCCCTGAAAAGCCATGTATCCTGGGACCATTTTTATAACACAGTCTGTGAAATGAATGTTCTGTAATTTTAAATTAAACATCTGCAGGTTTTTCAGTTATCTAGATTTCAAGAAATTCTGCTTCCATTTACAAGTTAATTCAGTTTAGTTCATTCAAATTCTACAACACTGAAGATCTTTACATCTTGCAAGAACATAAAATATCATAAATCAAGTAGAACATATAACTCATCACTTGCCATTTTTAAAGAAGATCAAGAATAGCAGGAGAGAAATTAAAGGAATTATTTCAACATATATTCTGGTAAAAGTACAAATAGAATAGCTCTATAGTATCCAAACTGATATCTAGATTTATTATGTCGTAATCCTCTACTAGACTTAATTTTTTTGTTGCCTTTGTAGGAAATTCTAATGGGTAAATTTCCTAGTCTTTCTTTTAATTTGCAAAAGTACATTTTCCACATCTTAGTTTTTAATCTTAAGGCAGCAAACAGGCCTAACGTAATCCTCATTATATGGATTAAAGTAGTTAGTGTTGGTACACTAAAGTTAGTATCTCTGGAGTAGGAAAAAACACCAATGTCCACATATTTTGTCTTAAACTATATATTTGAAAGGCAAGATCTCAAAAATTTCCCCATTTTCCTTCCAGATTCGCTGCTCAAGTGTCTGTATTGAGATTATGCCAATTTATATATATATATTTCAATAAACTTTCAATATTCAGTGATATTTTGCAATGAGGGTTACAGATTGTACAATTTATATTATTTGTAGTATTACACAACACTTAGCAAACTAAAAACTCGAGGCACATTAGTGCTGCTTTGTTAAGCTCTGATGACTGCCCTAATTTTACTATAGGTGTAAGAGCCACTCATTAAAAACTAATGTCGGAACCAAAGCTAGCACACTCTCTAATTATGCAAACATGAAATTGACTGGGAGGGCTAATGAGGGTAGAAAGATACCCCACGTGTCAGTAGAAAACCATCTGCAACTAACAGAACCCTTCTTCTGGGAATTTCCCTCATCTACGGCAAAGATTTTGTTTACTGACATTTGAGTACTTGTTAGGCAGACAAATCATGAAAGCAGAGCAAAAGAACATTGTGAATCTCAGACACAACCTATGACTTAATTTAATGGTATACTTAACACTCTTGCTCTTGTTCTTCTCAAATTGGTCTGGTTTTGGCAAGATTTCATAGCCATTGTGTCCTAAAGACTAAGTAAAGAAAACTGATAGGTGGACTTCAAGTTCATTTCATATAATTGATTTACGTTCCACAGAATTAATTCTTCTGTTGTCTTTAAATCTATATTTATAATCAGTCAGTTTAAATAGTCATCCATGAAAAAAAAAAGACAGAATAGCGTAGATTTATGTTACCAGCTCTGCTCTTTGCATGCTGATGACCTTAAACCAACAATTCTACCTCCAAACAACTGTTATCAATAGAATGAGAATACAGCCAAGTATGTACAAAAATTATGTACTTTCCATTTTGAGAAAACTTTAATAATTTTTAGAAATTTTCCAAGATATGTTTACCTAAACTGGATTTTTTTATCCTACAGGACTAAGGGGTTCCAAAACTTACTTTGCTAATCTGATGATGATGGGGCTTGTTGTCGCCTGGTAAATGTGCCGTGAAAGTTGTTAAAAAACCTCTGTAATCTTGGGTGTCATTATAAACTTTATATTATATAGTTTTATATTAAGAAGTTTGCTGACCCAAGTCACAATTGTTGGATGTTAGGAAGTTTAAAGACTTTGGAACATCATCCCAAGGTATTCACTATCAGTTACAGACTTTGGTATCTTGCTTTTTTCTTCCCCAGTTTCTGGAAAAACTGAGGAAAATAACAAATTAAAAGACATGATGAGTTTCAGAGCAACATCAATTTATTCTACTACAGATTGTGATCTTGGCAATAAGGCGTCACTAATCCACATCTGTTCGGGATAGGAACATAATGATGATGGAAATGCTCTGCTTGTGTCTCTGTTTGATATTTGCCTTGGGAATGTGAGAATACATTTGCATATTCTAGGAGGACCATAATGTGAATAACGAATAGTTTTTCACTAAGCACAGTCGTAGTATAAAGTTTAATAAGGGGAAGACATTTCCTAGCCATGGTACCTATCAGCATGCAAGTGAGCTAGTCTGCTAAGGAAAGGTGTAAAACTCATGCTCAAGATATCAAGCTACCACAGGTTTAATCTGAAACTTTATTACAAATGTGGCATAAAGTGCCTTTCTGATGAGATATGGCATTACCTCCATCTCTTGAGAGCCCAAAATTAATTCATGGAAAGCTACATACCTTCTAATTATTGCTGTAAGAGGCTGTAATTTTGGGAGCATTACACTTTATGACAGGCAGCATGAAAAAATAATCTGAGCTTTTAAACAATAATTAAGATAAATCAGTGTAAAACCAAAATATTAAAATATGATATTACTGCTTTCTTAAGGATACCTCCCAATTATTATGAAGTTTTCACAAAAAAGTGATGTTTTTAATGGTTTTTGCAATGAAAATACGCAAAATAATTTAATACAGTGAAAAAGATTCAACATTAGACACAAAAATGAAAACCAAGAACGACTGATCTAATACTGAATTTCTCTGTGGCCTTTATATAAGTCACAGTTTGATAGATACTTAGATACTATCTGATGGCCTGCAAGAATTAAATTGAAATAATTTACTAAAGCACAGGAGTATACATCCTTCATTCTAATTACAGCAGCTTTATTATTAATATCTGCAGAATCAATATGAAAGTACACCCCTATGTGTTATTAAATGTCAGCTTTTCCCATTAAGTAGAATTTAAGTCTCAGTTTAGTAAAATACTTAGGCAGAAATGTAACCTTAAAGAAGAATAGTTCTAGAGACTATATAGCAAGAGGGAAGATAATCAAATTTAAATATTAAGTAAAGCCTGTCCTGAAATGGGTAATAATAGATTGCATATCTTGGACAGTAGATTTTTAATTGGCAATCTCTAGTCACCTTGCAAAAGAGCAAAGTAGTTATGACTGCTGAAGATGCGAGAAGTCACACAAAAAAGGCAAAGTGACCTGGCCAAGGTTATTTCTAGTTCACTAAGCAGAACTATGGAAGCATCTCAGCTCAGTGTGTAAGGCCCAGGTCAGATGTCCATGATGCTTGACAAAATTCTAACAAAAGCAACCCTACATATCTTTTGTTTTATTCTAAAATTACTTTTTTTTCTGGTAGATTACTACATTGACAGAAGAATATTTTACTTAAGGGCAAGAATATATATCTGATGTAACCCTACTCTACTATATAGAAATGCAACTTTTGATTAGTAACTGTGTATATTGCATATAACCCCAAAAATATGAAGTATTTTATTAGCATTTCTTTAAAGATACCAAATGGACTGAAGATGCAGTTAAAATAGATTTCCTGCACCTATTATCCTACCCTCTGTAACTGTCCAGATTCTCAAAATCCTAGGGAGACAAAAAACTAGTGTTATTGGTTTTGAAATGCAGTTGTTTAATTTTCACTGAAGACAACTAAGTTGCTTAGGAAGAAATAACCAAAAAATCCTGGGTCCTAGAAATTTAGCAGAAAATGTATATCTCTGTAACTACTCTGCACAAGCTAGACTTACGGATTTTATAGAGGAAGAATATGTGACATTCTAAAATTGTTCAGAAGGACTGACCTATAAAAGGACTTATTTGTCCCAACTGAGTACAAAACAAATTTAAAGGGAAAATATAGGAATCTCTGATATATACATGCATATATATATATATATATATATATATGTATATACACATACACAGAGAGGAAGAGAGAGAAAGAGAGGAGTAATAACACATCTGAATTTCATAGATAGGCAAAGATGTGACTTCAAAAGATTTGAACATGTATTCAGAGGTTTCTGAAGAACATCCCAGTCTTTAATTTGCATTAGAAATAGATTTACAGATTAATTTATAGAAATATGTAAGGCCACACAGCAATTTTGAGACAGAGCACAAAACTGAGTCCTAAATCCCAATTAAACATTTGGATTTAGGTATTTTTCCAGTCTTTTTCACAAGATGAACCAAAGACTTGACTTCTCTCACTGAAAAGTCCGACTTTAAAAATAAAACATTGACTCTATGGGTATGTGTGTAGATTAGAGATTAAAGACTTTGCTTTAAGTGACAACAGATTAAAATCTCTTGCTGCAATTGTGTTGCAAAGTTTCTTTCTCTTTACAGGACATGATACAACACTTTATCTCAAATACTGAAGCTGATTTTATTGGTGAAAAGCCTGTGTTTTCTTCTTTAAATATTTCTAAATCAAGGGGAAAAAAACAAAAGCAGCAAAACCAAAATTTCTCTATTGAAATCTGCTTTGTTTTTATAATGTGACTGGATGAACTATGGCACAGTTCCCATGGAGGTTATGGAAGCTACATCATTGGTTGTTTTCAGTATTTGATTTAGAGATTAGAGAAACATGATTTGACTCTGAAAGCATCACTGCTTCTTAAAGAAGTTTTAACACAGTGTTTTTCAGAGGTTCCTTACATCCTAAATTACTCTGTGGTTATTCTTATTCTGTAATTATCCCTCTGGTGGTCAGGTTCAATACCTCTTAACATTTTGCAAGCAAGCCAGTTCAATTTAAAATAACTGTAATTGAGAATTATTCTTTTAATATTCTTTAAAGGAAGAAGAGATACATGAAGAATTCTTTCTAAAAATAAACAAGACCCACACACACACATTTAAAGATGGAAAATAAAGGAAAGGAACACATAGAACAAGAGTGAAGATTGTAGACAGTCTTGAGATGTAAGGGTGTGTGGAATGGAAGGTACATGAATATACTGAATGCAGGAACATCCAGTCAATGAAGCTGACAGCAGTAATACTTAAAACCAAAATCAAGAGACAAGAAGAAAAAAAAAATTAAACACTGAAATATATTAACTATAATGATATTGAGGCATCAGAGATGGTATGAAGGCAAAGAGCTCACAGCTCCCAGATGGATGGGCCAGTGGAAGAGCCAGTTAAGTGTATCTTGACTACCTTGGGTCTCCTAAGGAGAAAAGTAAGCTTTCTTGGGATATAAACCCAAACTATTACTGAATGTTTGAGAAGGTTGGTAGCATAGTGTAAAATTTGTCATAGGGTATCTTTGGACTGAGAGAATGTGCAAAACTTCTGAAAGGTTCAGGGGAAGGGCCAAATGCAGGTAAATGATTGGCTCAAATAGACTTGGAAAGGAATAGGCCAGTGAAAATGAAGGAAAAGGGGATTAAAAGGCGTAAACTCTATGTACATAAACAAGTTGCGGATCAGGCCAAGCTCCACCCCTGATTACCAACTTAATTGTCATATTTTCCAGGTGACTTTTCTCTTTGCTACATGTGTGGGTATGTGAGATGACTTGCCAGTGCAGTCAAGTGGGAGAAGTGAAGAGCAGTCAGGAAACTCACAATACCAGAGATGAGGGCTAGAAAAAGTACTGAAAATTTGGGCATGGGTTCAGAAAGGACTTATGGTATGGTCAACTTTGAATGAACTTGCAGATGCTTGTGTCTATGGATCAGGAGACTGAGGATGTGACGATATCAGAAATCCTGGTCAGCCAGAGAGGAGAAAAAAGGTTAGCTGTTTTGTCCATGTCTGTGCAGGTGTCATATGTGTTAATCTAGGGGACAATAAAGGCACTACTCTCAGTCTGTGTTAGTCTGTGAGGCTGGGCAAGGGTGTATGGCATATCTTGGCATCTCTAAGGTATAGTCTCAGCTTTGTTGTGTCCAAACTTGCAAACAGATGCATCAGCACAGTGGCACAAAGACTGAAGAGGAGAAAACTCCTCAGGTCTCAGATGTGCATTTCCCTACCAACAGTACTGTGAAATAGGAAGAAGATTTTTTTTTCTTCCCAATAACATGGACTTCTGAGAGAAAGCTTAGCAGCCTTTTAAAAGAAGCAGTATACATGTTGGGAATATTCTGGTAGTCTTGCCTACATCTCTAATGAGACCTGATGTCTTCATGTTGTGGTCTAGTGTGGCAACAGGAATTTGCCTTTGTCCTGTTGACAAGACACCTAAATGACACCACTTGCAAGCAAAATCAATATTCAAGTTGCTTCTGTTAACAAGGAGATGCTCCAATGACTGCTAAAACTAATGATAAGCTTGTCTTTCTCGTGAATTGTCTCCTGTATTCCTATACTTCTTCTAAGATATTTCAAACTTCCTAAATTTTCTCAAGAACTTATGATGTCCATGTTTATCCTGGAGTCCAGCACATATTTTGGTTTCTGCTCTCATGTGGGTCCCACTTCAATACGTAAGTGCATTAATTTTGATTTCCTGTCTGGACATTGCCAAATATGTATATAAGTGTATATTGTTGATTTCGCACTACATTTTACTCAATGGGACCATGAGACAACCTCCTATTTCATTGATGGCTTTCTTGAATCTGGTGAAAATAAATATCCTAATGAACACTAACTTTCTATGAAGTTTATTTGAAAATTATCAAAGAGCTCAGAAATTGCTGGGGAAAGAAGGAAAGGCAGATAAAAAGGCAGACATGGATTAAAAATTGCATGGGATTTTTCTTTGCTTATTTGTGGATTTTGTTTTTTGTTTTTTTTTTTTAAACAGGCAGAGAATTTCACAGTGCTAATACAGTCAGGTTCTTCAATGCAACTTTATTTACAGGTGTAAACCTGTAAACACAAAATTTAGTTATTCATACTCCTATTTATACATTTATATATTATATATTTATATATTTATATATTCGTATATTTATATATTTATATATTCATATATTTATATATTTATCTATTTCCATGGAATTATTAACGTGGAATTAAATGAGATATTCTTTTGACTTCAATTATGTTTTCAGGCCTCTTCTCCCACAGAGTCTTCTATTCAGATCTGTCTTAGCAAGTTTTTTACATGTGTGCAATTTCATAAACAAGTATTTTCACCTAGGTGAAAATTCACCAGGTGTGAATTCACCTAGACTTGCCTTAGCTGTAGGATGACATTATGGAACTTTTAATCACCAATGTGTCAAATACTCCATTTTTGGCAGTACATCTGCTATCAGAAGTACATGTGTTTGAAACTGCTTACTGAAACATATTGGTGCATGCACAAGAGATAAGATTTTACTACTTATTTTGTAATTTGCACTTTCAGTAGGTGGGGAAATGTTTGTTTTCTTCGTATGTGAAAGAAGTGCCTTTTACTTTTTTAATACATACACTGAGTATGTGTTAAAAACAAACAAAAAAAACCACAATCTTGAAGGTTTCTGGCATACATTGATGGAAAGTTCCTTACACTGATGATCAAAGAGTTGATGAGGTGTTCTACAGGATCATGCCTTCTTTGCCCTTGACTGTTGTGGTAAAACCAGTCTTCTGGAGGGAAAGTTTGGAATAAGGAAGGCTTAGTTTTTTTGAAGAAGGGTCAGGCTAGGGAAGATTTAGATCAGTAGGACTAGCATAAGCCTGTGGAACCGGGTAGGATGCATACACAGGTGCTGAGGGAGTTGGCCAGTGCCATTGCATATCTACTTTTGACTATCTCTGAAAGGTCATGACAAATGGATATGGTTCCTGAAGACTGGGAGGAAGCAAACACCACCGTCTCTTACCTCTGAGACTTTGCATGAATCCAGTTCCATGGAAGTCACTCACTCATTCCTTTCTGATCTACACACTAAACACAGCCCAGCATGAAAGGGGAGAGTCCAGAAAAAGATCCCTCTGGTGATCTGGAACCCGCTTTTCAATTTGAAATACATTTTGATGCACACAGATGCAATAGAAAAATTATATCCATTCTACATTTTCCTCATTGCAGTTACTCAGTACACAAAAAAACTTGCCAAGAGGTAAGGAAGATTGTTGCATCTAGCAACAATGTGGCCAGCACTTCTTCAGCCCTGAGTGCACAACAAAATCCTTGTCCGATGACAGAGGTGAGGGACAGGTCTTAGTACAGTGGTCCAAGAAGGGTTTAGTGGCTGAAGAGGGCCCAGAGACAAAACTGGCTGGAGGGTCCAGGGTTAAGAGGGGGTGGGTCAAAGGCTCAGGGTCCAATGGGAGCAGGGAACTGTGGTGCAAAGGCGGGGTTAGGGACAGGAACAATCAATAGGAAAACAGAGTCAGAGGATTGCACCACGCTGGGGCCAGTGGGGAATGAGGGAAGAGAGAACATTCTAGGAGGTTTACAAATATGGTGAATGGGGGCTGACCGTGGTGACGTTAACTTGGCCAACCTAAGGTGGAACAAACTTAACAATGCAATAACATACAACTGTGAAGATCTGTGGGGGAGAGAGGCCTTCTTTCACCCCAATGTCGAGAGGTGTTACTTGTTGCCTCCTTTCCAAGACTGGGGTATGGGGATTTAAGTCATGGGCCTTTGGGTATCCACAGAGGATGACTTTCAAGGTCTTCATTACAACAGAACAGTCAAGTTTTCACCCACACATTAAAACACACATTGCTTTTGCATGGAGGTATTTTCTCTAAAAAAATCCCACCACAGCAGAGAGAGGTGGGGGCCTGTGTTTTTTTGTTTGTTTTTTTTTCTTTTGTTTTGTTTTCTCAGAGAGATTCCCTACCATCACAATTTATTTTACAGAGGAACTCTAGTGTGACTAAATGTACAGTGAAGGTAGCAGGTGGTGTAATACAACATACACACAAAAGCATTTTGTCAGGAAATCGGTTTGTTCCTCAGCTACTCAAAGGAGCAGAGTGATGGTCTCTGTATGGCTGGACAATTCTTCATTGCAGTCATCAGAGCTACTTGGCACAGAGCAGGGATGCCCCAGTCAAAAAGTTAGTGAATATATGTCCATTGAAAGTGCCTAATGACTCTCCTTCTCCCTCATACACACTACAGCAAAGACATCAAAAAATCACCAGAACATCAAAACCCCCCCAAAAAACACCCACCAGAAACAAGCAAACCAAAAGCCATACAGTTTAGTCCTTTGATGGAGAAATTTTATTAGCACTGTATTGCTATGCCATTGCATACATAATTCAAGTGTGAAATGCCTTTAAATGTAATGATACTGCTTAAGGTTGCTTGGTTCATAACATAGTCAGGCAGCCTCAGAATTTCCAAGTCCCTAGGTATTGTCTTCCCCAAGACTGAAACAATTTACTTGTCAGAGCAAATCACATACCATAGAAGATGTTAAATAGGTATTCATAGGGATTATTACACCAGATAGCATAAAGGAAAAAAACAAAAACAAATTGAAGCAAAGGGGGAATGTCACTCTATTAGGAATGGCGAGAAGAGCGACATAGACTCTCTAGGAGTTGATTAGGAGAATTTTTCTAGTTTATTACTTCAGGTTTCTTTTATAGACTGATACGTGGAAAGTATAAAAAAGAAACTCTTATTAGTTAGCAAACTACTACATTACTATTATTGGTCAGTGTGGTTCACCACCCCTTGACTTTCTCCTGCAAAGAAAAGAAGGGACAAACAGCACCTGCAAGGCTGTTTTCTGTCTTTGAGGATTGTTTTAAATCCTCCTTATGAATTCCCAGGCTACTTTCTCAGGCTGGACTGAGAAAGCTATGTGGCCTGTAATTTCTACAGGCTCTCTGTTTCAGAATTAACATCTACAGGGGAATTTGCACCAGGGAATGAAATTTGTCTTTTTTTTGCAGAATGCCTGTTACTGTTCAGAGAGTTTAGCATTTTGCCTGATGCTTCTTTTTTTTTTTCATCTTATGTAGTGTAAATCTTTCTTAATGGACTTTATTAAACAGCCTTTTATTCTGTCTCAGTAATCTCCTAAACAAAATGAAGATAAACATCTGCTTTGGGAAACAAATAAGCTGCCAAAAAACTTTCCAAAAGCTGACGTTTTGTCCTCATTAGTGAGAATATTTGAAGTTATGTCCTAACACATTAAGCAAGAATTTTATACAGTCTAGGATCCTTTGTAGTAGATATTACACATTTTTTGATATATATTCCAGAGTAATATGGTTTCTCTTTATGGAAAAATACCATCAGCTCTTTCTTTCTTTCTTGGCAGGAAAATACTGCTTGAGACATTTTACCAACAAAAGCCCATGGGTTAACTATTCTTAAGAATTAAAAAATAAGTAAGTTAAATTATTCATAAATGAAATAAAAATAATTGCTTAACAAAGAGAAAAACCATGACAAAGCAATGATAGTGGGGTCTGACTACATAATTAAACTTCAAACCAAACCAAACCAAACCATAACAAAAAAAAAAAGACATACCAAAAAAAAGAAAAAAAAACCCAAAAAGAAACAACAAACTTCAAAACAGTATCTAAATAGCTGCTGTGTTTTCAGCTTGTTACTTTTAAAAATTTCCATTTTTCTGGTGACACTATGCTGTCACCTACTGGCTACAGAGACACTCTATAGCATTTGAAGAAAAAGAAGAAGCAGGGGTTGCTTTGTAATGTCTGGAACAACTATTTAGTTTGTGCAAATTAATGCAATTTTCTTTAAAGTTAGTGGAATTTGGCTGCAAAAGAGAAGCTTTGATGTTCTGTACAACTATAGCCCTTGCAGAGTCCCTTGTTAAAATATGATGTGAGTTTTGGCAGGAAAGGGTTGAGAGCAGAAAAGGGCAAGGAGGATGATAGATTTGCTCAAGTGCCCTTGCAGATGGATATCTGGAAAATAACAATATGGGAAATCCCATGTATTATGCCTATTGCTGTCTATCCTCTGTCTGATTTGAGAAGTAGGATTTCTGTTTAGAGATAAGGTAGGTGTTTTGAGGGACTTGGAGGCACTCTCAGGGACATGCTTGAGCTCCCTGTTTTGGGAGAGAGAAGATCAGAGCTCAGAGATCATACAAAGCACAGAGATCACAACATGGTGGTAACCTACACAAGTGTGAGCCCTCAATAAGTGGGTGCAGAGAACAGCCCTGCCAATCCTCAGGATGGGCTGAGCCTGACAACTCCTGTGTTCCCACTGCTGTGTCCCTGCCCAGGTGTTGCTTTGGGATCCTCTGGTTAGCAAGGTAATGGAATAAATTTACTCTTTGCATTTCAGCCATGGTTTTGTCATTATTCCCTCTGCCTGACAGAGTTGCATAATGGGGTACAAGCTTTCACATTCAGATGGGTCACATTCACAGATTTTTCCTGCTGTCAATCACTATCATGTTAAAGTATGGAATAAAGTCCACCTGTTACTGGGCTCCTGGTTCTAATCACCACCAGCAGCATTATGGACAAAAATCACAAAAATCACTGCATACACTTTTCACAGTTACTCCACTCTTTTGCTTCTTTCTTTTTATTGATCTCTACTACATGGGATCATCCTGGCTGACTCTCACTCACCTATTTCAGCCCTGGAATATAGCCAGAAGCTCTCAATCCTAATTCAACTCTGAGAGTGACCACATAGTGTTCCATATACTTCTGATTACCAAGCAGTTGTGCCTTGTATTCAACACTGTTTTGTGCCAATGGTCTGGACTTGCTCCCTCTCTGGGAAGAGGAATGTGAATCAGTCCATATAAACTCCTGTCACTCCAGTTTGATCATATTGAGGATTTCCTGAGCAAGGCAAGGGGAAAGGGTTCAGCCCAAACTCCAGACTGTGACTCCAGGGAGCAAAAATATGTTGGCCAGCCAATAATAAGTGAACATGTGAGGAGTTAGTAGCTGCTCTGAGAAGCCTACTTGTATTTTTGCTGTACAAATTGCATGCTCAGCTCAGGAACAGCTCATTTCCTGCTCAGCTGCTGTATTTTGTGATCCACATCTCTGATAAATTGCAACTACCAGAAAAAAACCCAGATGGGATGGATCCCAAAGTCATCTTGTGGAATTACGTGTTTCTCCTCCTACCTTCACATAACCAAAGAATGGTTTGGGTTGGAAAATATCTTAATGGTTATTTAGTTACAATGCTTAAAGGTTATTCAGTTTCAAGGTTATTTAGTTCCATGCACTCTGCTAAGGGTGGGGACAGCTTCCACTGGACAGGTTGTTCAAAGCCCCATCCAGACCAGCCTTGAGAAAGTCCAGGGATGGAGCAACCATGATTTCTCTGGACAGCAAGTTTTAGTGCCCCACCACCCTCACAGTAAAGAATTTCTCCCCCATATTATATCTAATCCTACTCTCAGTTTAAAGCCATCTCCTGGGCTTTTGTCTCATCCATTTTTACTCCAGCCACTAACTCCTTCCATTACTTGTTTCTCAAAACCACATCTATAATGGGATGCAGGAAAGGGAAGTTCTTGTTACTGTTATATTACAAATATACAGATATTAATAGAGATTTTTTTAGTCTAATTATATGCTTCCTTACTACAGTCTTCATCGTCTTCTTTGCTTCCTGGGAATTTCTCCAGCCAGATGCTTCCCAATTACCCCATATTGATGGCAATACCATACACAGAGATTAGCTGAAGAAACAGCATTTTAATCCTAGCAGAAGGATAAAAGAGGCAGTATTAGAACAGTTTATCCAGGTCTTAGCTTCATTAACATGATGAGCTTTGAGCCAAGAGAAGTTACACCTGCCAAATCACACTAATTTTCAGAAGGAAAATATGTAAGGCATTAAAATAATTCATCTCTCTTTGTGTTACTAAAAATTTTGCTTACTTTTCAATACATTTTATGTTACTTCTGAGGTGTGATAAAAGAAAACTTAAGCCCAAAACAGAGCTATACTCACACAGAAAGTGTGTGGAAATGTCTGGCATTCATCAGCCACTACCTGTTGTTCACTACCTTTTTTTGACCATCTGCTATATGATTTCCTGATTTACACATTCAAATAGAATTTAACTCTGTTTTTTGGAGACACGCCTTTGGGTGCAACTTCTTTAAACAGTGACAGAAATGTACATACAATTGTAACTAATTTTAGTCAGAACATCTGGTCTTAAATAAAGGCTGTGTATCCAATACATGAGAGTAGAAAAGGAGCACAGCTTATCCCACCTTTCAAGTGTGTAAAATGGGTGGACATTTGGAAAAGAAGGAGAATATGAAAGGGTCAGTTTTTGGTATGCTTAAATATGTTGGGTGGTTTCAGAATTACTCCTGCTATATTTAACAATCTTAGCTGATAAAATCTCAGCACTTCTGAGAATTTAGAAAATATGGGATAACTGCTGGAAAACTGGAAAAGGTATGATCCCTAGCTTCAAAAAGAGAAGAAAACAGAAAAAGCAAAATGTAAAACGCTTCAAAAACTTTCAGTTAACGTGAAATATTTACATAAAGAGAATTTCCATGTTGTTTTGATGGTGTCTGGAATGGAAGCCAAGGATCAGATCCATTCGTGACTTCAAGACAAATCAACAAGCCCAGCTATGAAAAAGCATTTCAATTACATTACCAGACTTATGTCCTAAGGGAAGCATATCTGGCTATACATACCTCTATGAAATAGCTAAACTTCTGGTGAATAAAATCTGTATGCTGGTTGAATTCTACTCATGACTTTCGGAATGTAACACCTTCCTTTTTCTCTGTGCTCTCTGCTTGGAGCTTTGTTAGAGAAGGTTCTAGCAGCTTATCCAATAGTTCTCTACATCTGTTTATCAGAAAGAAAGACCTCTATGAATCAGCATCTTACACATGTCATAAAATCTCAGAATGCCTTAAGAGACTCTTGTCTTTAGTAGAGCAATATTTGTACCAGAAATAAACATCCTACCGAAGGAATAATAATAACATTATTTTCATCTTTGTTTCATCTCATATGTATACAAAATAAAATTACAAGAATCAATCAATGGAGTGTAACAGAAAAGGTACAGAGATTTAATTTTATTAAAAATACAATACATGTATCAATTACATTTAGAGCAGAGTAAAAATAGTCAAAGGGCAATATGTGGTAAATTCACTTCTATTCTCCTAACCAAGTCAGAGCTATAAATAACAGTATATATGACAGAGAGACTCTGTCTTCCCCTGTCAAATGACAACATTTAGAGTAAAAACCACCACAACTCACAGAGTTGGGATGGTTCTAAATAAAAATCAGAAAACTCACTTCAAATTATATTTTGTGGAAATGTTTAATAGGGATGAAGATGGACTTCAAATTTCAAAACAAGTCCTGCTTCTTGGAAGTACATAGACCCATTTGTTTATAAATGTTGCCAACATTTCTTTAAACAGAATATGAATTTTCTGCACAAGGTACCAGGTTGCAAGGATGGATGGTTTTAGGGCATCTCTTTCCCTGCTGCATAACTTCTAATGGGGTTACATCATATTCCTCTAATAAAAGGAAAAAAATAGTTACTGCTGATTTTCAAACATCAGTTTGAAGTTCCAGAAGGCAAAATGCTAAATCTAGCAAAACAGTCAGTAAATGAAAATTTTTTATTCAAGTGCCCTGTTCCTGCAACAAATACTCTCTGTTCCAGAGTCATTCAAACTCCCTAAACTAGGGATGTGAAATTCCTCATAAAAGAGCTGAAAGGCCCCAGAATATTCAAGGTACTCTAAATAATATCCTAAAACCAACTTACTCATGAGACAGCTAAAATCTACAGCTGTTCAATAGAACATGTCCTAAATATAGTTCTTTGGAGCTATAATCTGATCAAGTTGTTAAACTTCATGAAAAGAGTACTGGATGAAGTACTACATTCTCTTTCACTGAGGAATTTAAAACTAGATCATCTTAATGGGTACTTCTGGCTTTTATAGTCCATAAATCTGTTATATGAGGAAAAAGTGTTTTAGCTCAAATCACCTGGTAAAATACTGAAGTCTTTTCTATGTGCTCAGAGACTTTGGAACAGGAGTTTTTGTGAGAGAAATGAAATTTTGTGAGAGAAATGAAATATGAATGGATTTTTACTGAGGTGATGACCAGGTAGAAAACTAAAAGAAAATGTTTATGTTTGAGACAGGTAATATGAAACAGGGTTTAGCCTTTAAAGTTTAAAGCTCAACTTTCTGAGTATCCAGAATAGAGAACAGATGTACTTTCATTTTGAAGTTATGGCATGCTGGGACAAAAAAAAGCAGAAACAAAACAGAGAGGAGAAAAAGACAGCATTTAATAATTTATAAATTATTTTAAAAGAAACTGATACGAAGACATGAAATATTAAGAAAGAAATTGAAGACATTTGCTACTGAAGAGCTGTAAAACTGTTGTAATAATTAGCCTGAAAAGCTTTAGTCTAAAAAATAATATGTCTGGAAGAGGATGCTATTTCATGACTGTCAAATGGGGCTGAAAAATCAAAAGTTGTTCCACACTGTACTGTCAGAGGTAGCCATAAAGCTCTGAAATGCTGATTTACTGAGAGCAGATCACTGAGAGCAATGGTGTCCACTTCCTTGGACCCACCCAAAACCAAGACTTCTGACTCTAAATACATGCAGGTTTGAAATTCAAAAAGGCTTTATTTGCATTTGCAAGGAAAAAAATCTTTTGTACAAGAAGAAAGTGGAAGACAGGGAAGGCCCAGAATGGATGATGCTGAGAATCAGAGCCCAAAGATATAGTTTCTACACTGTCTGATCTTGCAGGACTTGATTGTGGAATCACTCAAAATCCCATTTGGACCCTATAATCTGGGATACATTTTGGTGGGGGATCACTTCTTCCACACAACAAATAATCTGCCCTTGATTTCAGGTTGGGAAAATAATCCAAGCACACTCAAAAAGTGTCCAGTTCAAAAATGTCTTCTTCTCCTGTCTGTAGAGTAGGCTGAAAAGTCTTCTCTTGACAAAATCCTTGGATAACAGCAGATGATAGGTTAACACTGAGCGTACACAGCATATATGAATGTAATATCTGAAAGCGCCAGACAAGGTCTTTTCTCCAGAACTGATAACACTGAGAGGAAATTAAAATGAAAGAAGTTTTCATAAATCAACCACTAATCATATTAAACTGGATTACCAAAAGTCTTTCCAAGCAAGAAATGAGTCTACTTGACATCTAAAAGGAGTCTGAAAATGAGTGACTGTGGAAAGTTACACTGGAGTATGAACAGAGTAGCAATCAAGACTGACACTTCCAGAAGTTTAATTGGTATTTCAACCTCCACACAAGGACTGTTGGAATATCTCCCTACCAGATGCCATGAAGAACCTGTGTCCTTGCTGATGGGTTGATAAAGTGTGGGCAGTAAGTGGGACCTGAGGGGACTTATTAGCAGGTATCTCAGCAGATTGCTGGAGCAGCACAGGTGCATGTGGAGATGGAGAGCCCATAGCACCTATAGAAAGGGTGAGAAAGTAGGAGTAGGTGAGCTGTAGGTCCAACATGTGCTTGCAACCTGAGTATTTGTTGGGGTAGTTTGCTGTGACTGTGTGGTTTAAAATTATGGGGTTTAGTTACAGAATGATGTTTTGGAATTTGTACATGCTTATTAACACTTTTTAAGTGTCTGGTAAAATGATTAATCTATTGCTGATATTGTTATTGAATGTATAGTCCACTGATTGTCAGTTAACTATATGTTGCTAATATACCAATACAGCACTTTGATCTTGATTTAATAAAACCACAGAGGCTGTGCACTTTTGACTCTATCACCAATATTTGGTGTGCACAGAGTAGTCAGTGCTGACTAAAGATTAAAAAATCTTTAAAGATTAAAAAATCTTTCCCAGAGCTGCAGTTTTGATATTTTCCACAATGCTAAATATATTTTATTTATCTTTGGTATATATATATATAAAAAAGGCTGTTGATTTACTTGTCTGTCTTGAACCCTTTGGCAAACACTTTCGGCTCAGACACAGAAATTTCAGAAATTTCCCTTTTTGAAGTAATAAAGTCATAACATGCTAAACCAGATTTTGGTTGGTCTTTTTGTTCTCTTCCAATGATGCAACACCGAATACGGCATGTTGGGAAATTCTGACTCCTGAATATGCAGTGTCAGTTTACACTAACCTTAAAAGAAGAATTAAGCCACTCCAGCAGATGATTTAATATGTTTCTCTTCTGGAAATTACTCTTCACAGAGTTACCACCATCTTCTCTTTCAGAGCCTGAATGAGGTTCTAGCTATGTAGCACTAGACAAGAATAAACACACTTAACTGGACACCTGCTGAGCACCTGCATTTCTTTCAAAAAATCTGTCGGAGCTCAGTGTTACAGGAGGACTCTGTTTTAGGATATTTACTTAAGCTAATCAAGTTCATTAAAAGTATTGGCTATAATTTTCTATCTGCTGCAGATCAAAGGGCAGTGTTTGTAAAAAATATTGCTACCAGAATCCATGTCTTTATTTAATTCTGTTGGCTTGGGCCCAATTGATAGTCTGTTATTCTGACATCACACTATTTTTCTGTAAGCAGAATTGAAAGACGTAAATATGTGCACAAAGAGATAGCAACTTATTGATAACGGCTTTCATTCTCTGTACCAGACTTACTGTACTCTGTACTTCTCATGGAAAAGAGCAGATGGTCTAAGGGTTGATGCTCAGAGAACTGACATTACTTTGTAAAAGCTCTGAATTAATAAAAACTTAATATTCTTCAATTAATCTAATGCTCTGATTGCAATATTGGTTCTAAAAGTGCTCTTTTTAGTTCAGTTGCACACCATCATTGCACTAACATCAAATCTCTAAGAATAATTTAGCTCGGCTGCTAGGCTGAACTAAAATATGAAGTATACACCTTGCATTTATGAATCCCTGAGATTGGAGCTTGCCCTTGCATTCTGTGTTTTCCTTCCTGACTTAATAACTTGGACCATTAAAGCAGCAAAAACTTTGTGACCTCAACTGAACTATCTGTGAATTAGCCTTGTGTCAGGAAATGTGAAGACAGCAGTTGTATGTCACTCTCATCATTGTTTTGTTTGCTTTATACTCGATCTGATAGTAGTTAACGTATCATATATCCAGGCAGGCTACATTAAAGGATACACTTAAGTGCTTTCCACTCTACTTTGTAAAACTGAAACATATGGCACTACAGAAAGAAGACTGAAAGATTTTTGTTGCCCAAAATTTCAAAATATTTTATATTTATAATATAAATACTGTATGTGTTCATGTTCCTTTTTTATTTTTTCTTTTTTTATTGTTGCCTCATTACTGTAATTATCCAAGAAACTTTAAAAAAGAAAAAAGGTAATTCCATGCGTGTTCAAATTTATCTGTGACCTGCCTAAGGAAAATATTAATTTCAGGAAAAAGATTAATGGATACTCTAGAAGCATGAGCTGTTTACGTATTTAACATTAATTCTTGACACATTATAGAAATGTTAAACTCATACCATACTCTTTGGACCAGCTTCAGCTACAAGTAATTAAAAATAAATACATTATACATTGCAGGTCATGAAGCTGATGCCACTGTGGAGTCATAGTCCCAGAAGACGCATCCATTCTCTCCCTTTCATGGCTGCTGGGGTTTTTTTCATCCCAGATCTTGAGTTGCTCTGTAGTGAGGCATAGTTGGACTTGGTTGAGGTTCTCCTGTAGTCACACAACCTGCTGTTCCTTGGCACTCAGTATTTCTTCCAATGGAATGTTTGATGAAAGACTAAATTGGTTGTCACAGCCATGTCCGTGAAGGAAAGAGCTATGGGTGCCTGGTTCACCCTCCCACCAGATTATTTTGCAGTTTAATCTGGTGGAGTCATATGCTGTGTAGCCTAGTAAGTAGCCTGGGGCTTTTATTTACTGGCAAAAGGCCACACAATTTGTCTTGACCTTGCAGTGCAGGGTATGATGCATACCATTTTCCCACATGAAAATTTTTGAATTTAGCAACTTATGGGAGAGTGGAGGCAAAAGTGATAAAATCTAGTGCATAGTGAATACTCTTTCTGTCACAGATCTGGGAACTGCTAATTCTGGACAGACCCCTCTCCTGCTTTGTCTGTGTGTGCTCCAAATGCATAGAACAATGTCATCCTTACTTGAGCAGGAGGAACCCCTTCTCCTTGGAAGAGACTCCCTACCCCATGAGAGGTGGTGTAGAACAAC
Organism: Pseudopodoces humilis; assembly: GCF_049639895.1. Taxonomy (NCBI): domain Eukaryota; kingdom Metazoa; phylum Chordata; class Aves; order Passeriformes; family Paridae; genus Pseudopodoces; species Pseudopodoces humilis. Next base: position 83,074,274 of record NC_142201.1, on the reverse strand, counting down.
CACCATGTCCTAGCCTTGCCTCCTCCTGGCTACTGCAAAAATTAACCCTGTCCTGGACAGAACCAGGGCACTAGTTCCCAGTTTCACTTCACAACTCTTCTTATCCTCTTCCCTTTAATTTTTAATTTCTCTTCAAATATCTAATAGAATATATTCCTAACTCTGAGATTTTCTGGGGCTTGTTGTGGAGCTAGACACAGTCAGATGGGACAACACCTCCACTCAGGCCTTATCCCTTCTTCATTCAAATAAGACTCCAGACAGTTTATGATATATTGCATTCTATACTTTCCCTGTTCAATCCACTGCTATATTAGTCCAGATTAGCCAGTTCCCCAAGTGTTTAAACATGACATTCGAGTGAATTTCCAGGGAATTAGCCATAACCATTTACAAGGTATCTTGGAAAATGGTTTTAATTTGGTTTTCCATTTAGAAATTTTTTTGAAAATTTTCCTGGATGCAACCAGTTTCCTTTATACTGCCATAATGAAAATATTCACACTAAAAGTACCTAATAGAAAAAGCAGTGAGAAATTGAACAAGAGAAAATTTGTGATTCATTCTCCTCTGCTTATATTCCTGTAAAAGTCAGATTAATTTTTTTCTAATAATATTAAATAACTAATGATCATTAATAGTGAAGAGAATCATGTCAGGCAACCTAAAGATCTGCCATGCTACTAAACACGTTTACTAACCAGTGTTGAAACAATGAAGTAGAGAATGTGTCATAGTGAGATTAAACAAACAAACAAACAAAACCAGTTTATTTCCAGGTTTAGGTAATTTACAGGGTGGGGGGAAGAGAATTAAAATCCATATATTCAGCATTCTATATATTGTTCTAGCAACTTCTGGTCCTTGGAAAAGAGTTAATATTTATCAGCTCTTCAGTTACTGCATTGCACTGAGCTCTGACTTTATATTTCTTGTGCTGCTCCTCTCATTTTTCTCCTTATCGGTCTCAATGAAGTAACATAAAAAGTAAATGGGTAATGACCCTTCACAGCCATTTCCTCTCTTTTTTATCTTAGAATACCTGGTTTCTCATGATCCTTATACCCCTTTTGTTGCTCAGCTGTGTAAAGGATACATAAAAATACCAAGCACTTGAATATAACTTCTACCAGATAAAGGAGTAAACAAACACATCTCCTCACATCCCAGTAGTAGGTGATTCCACACCACTGTAGGTAACAGCAAGACTTACATCTCAGCTTCAGATTTTGAATTAACAGTTAAAATATGTTTGTACAAATTCTCATCTTTGAAATCTGCCATCCTCAGGCTGGCAATATTGTAAGATCTTAATCACCGATAAAACTTCTTGCATTTTTCCTTAGTCACTGCTGGAAGCTTCACAAGAGCGGCATCTTCTACCAAGTTATTTTCAGGTATTGTTCTGCCCTGACACTGAATAAAAAGATCCTAAGTTTCAGTATGATCTTTAAACTTTTATTTTAAAGACTATTCTAAACCTGTACAATTTATTTTATTTAATTTTAATTTCCCTTGCATTTAAGTTTTATTTATTTAAACAAGCCAAGGGAAGCAAACTCTTAACACCATAAGGGTAGAGATATAGCAGTGATAGAAAATCCAGAGAAATCTTACACAAGAGTCTGGGTTCATATTTCTCCAATCCAGTGCAGATGGCACGTGGCAACTCAGGTGAGGAGGCACTGGGGCATACAGCTCTGTCCTCATGGGAAGGTGCCTGGATTAGGCACTCAGGAGAAAGTGCTTTCCTCTTTGATGTGTGGAAGTCAGTGCAGGACTTGAATCAGCTTCAATCCAGAGCTCTGTTGTTACGACCAATGGACTCGTGCATGTAATGCCTACTGCAACACGCAGCAGCACAGACACTGACATGCGTGTAACAAGAAAAAACACTGTATTTTTGGATCTCTAGAGCTCACAGTACCCTCAAAAAAAATTCAGGTACATCACCTCACTCCCATTTTTGCATTCAAAGTATGAAAATTAGGAAATTAACTGCCAATGTAAAACCTGAACTCTGATTCTGGTGTCTATGAGGATCTCACAGCTTTGTGAAAGAGAAGGGGTGAGGATGGGAAAATAAGTAATTTTTTATTTAATTTAACTACAATTGTAATGTAGTAAAAATCTGGAAAAAAAAATGTTTCTTTCAATCACAGACCAATATTTTCAAACAGTGTAATACTTCTGTCTATTGAGCTCACTTTATTTCAGTCAAGATTTTGTCTATTGGGTTACCTAAAATTAATTCTAGGTTTAAAAGAATATAACCCACTAATCTATTTGCAATTCAAATGTGAATCTTCCAACAAAACTGCAGTGCATCAACCCAGAACAAACAACTCATCAAACCCCATAAATATGGCATGATCCCAGTAATGAAAAATGAGTTTTGCAAAGGCCTGTAATTATCATGGGAATGACAGGCACATTCTAAACCTTTCCCAACATATGGGTAATTATTGAAGAGCTGTGACAGCATTGCATCAACAAGCCTATCCATCTTACTGCCATTCTGCATCCTGGCTGCCTCTCAGTGGCTCTTAACAGGACATTCAGTAATTTGGTTGAAACCTCAGCACACAAGAGCAATGACAGGGTTCCACCCTTAATGAGAAGAAAAAGCTAAAAATATTATCACTTAGAAGTAGTGTTGACTCCAGGTAAGCACCTGAAATATCTTATATTTACATCTGCAACCTTTCAACATTATAATTGACTGGTGGGAATTTTCTAATTTCTGCAATACTTGGTTAAAAACATGGCCTGTAATTCAATAATAAAGAAGTGAAGGAAAAGAAAGAGGGAAGACTTGTAAAAAATGGGTCAAGGGAAGATGACCGTGGTCTTCAACAAGTTCCATACTATTGTAAACTTATTGCCCCACCCCAGAAGCATTCAAATTCCGGAAAGATAAACAATATTAATAATATACTGCATTATGATAGTAACTTAAAGCTTTCCCACAAGGAAAGAAAAGCACTCAGTGATGAGCATTGCCCAGAAAGACAGATAATAGTCAGAGAAAATTTGGAAACTGATGAACCAAACACACAACAGCTAATAAAAAAGCACAGCCACTATCACCACCTATTTTAAAAAGAAAAACTGGGGTACAGGAGTAGAAATGGTCATTGATCTTTGTATTAATGGTTACAGGAATAACCGTATCCTGACATCAGAATTCAATTTTTTATTTATATGTAATAACTAAATAGGGTTCTTTTTGCAATAGTCTTGCAAGATGGAGATAAAACAGGATACTCGAATAAGACTCCCTATGTCTAATTAGTCACCCTAAAAATCTCCTTTCTACAATCAGTAAAGCTTGAAAATGGTTTTTAGTTTGACTTTAATTTTAGATCTATAAAAAATTGAGTGGGGACAGGAGAGTGAAAAAAGTAGAAAGGCTGGGTATAATATTCACCTTCACACTTAACCACTTCTCCTTGCCTAAGTTATATAGCAGAAGAAAATACAGGAGTGAGCTGACATCAATCATCCTTATGGATCTTTACTTTTTATTCATTGTTCTATTGATCTCTTTCCGCATTATTTCATAGGTAGATTGCAATAAAGTGAATTCTTATTATGTCTCCATTTTAACTCATAAAGCACATGACACAACTGTTTTTGAATGAAGGACAGGTACCCTAAGGAAAGAACAAAATCCTGGGTAAAAGCACAGATTTATTGATCTCCTCTTCAATAATAATGATTAAAATCTAATGAAGCATGATTGCCTTAATAAATTATTCAGCTCTTTTTCTGTTTTCCAGATTCCAACTCAATCCACTCCCCAAAAAAAATTTAAAAAAGGAGTTTAAGCACAAAATGTCAAAAGTACTAAATTCTTCAATCAGTGAGCCATGATAATGTTAAAAACATAGTAAATAACAGCATTTTACAGACAAGAAATACTTTGAGCCATGGCCTAGTGTGGACAGGATTTCTGACCCTGAGAGAATTTTGATCTGTCAGGGGCTCATCTGTTCCCAGGGGAAATGTTCCTGGGAACAGTTTTCTCTCCAAAATTGTGTTATTGTAAATAGATACTATTTCTCAAAACAATACTGAACAGATGTTTTTGGTGTGCTTTCTCTGGTGCCACCAATGGGACCAAAGGGGGTGTTGTACCTTCTACCAATCAGGGTTACCTGGTTGGAAAAACTATAAAATGTTTTAGAAAACCTCACAATAAAGGCTTTTTAGCCACATAGAAAACTAGTTGCCGTGGTGTTCTGACTTGGGCTCTCGCCCAAAACCTCATGTCCTCTAGCGACAGCCCAGCTGATCAGCAAATGGGGAAAGAAAACAACATATCTTATGAAAAGAATGGGAAGAGATTTTTTCAGCTATTCTACTTTCTAGGCAAATTTAAGGGCACTGTTTTCCCTACTCACATTTTCTCTTGCAATGGAATAACAATTGTCCCAATAACCATATTTGTCTCTTTTGTATGAGAATAGATCCCCCATGGGTTAAGCTGGAGATTTACACTCATCCATTGAATGCCTTCACCTCAAATCACAGGAATATTTAATTGTCAAGGCCTTTGATAACTAGGACTTCTGGGATATCCAGTCCTGAAGCTAAGATTTACAGAACAGGATGTGATATTCACAGAAATAAAGCTGGCAAAGGATGCCATTTGTTGGTCGGCTTAAAATCTTTTGCCTTCATTTTAATTTGTTAAAAATTTCAGACTAATGTTTCCTTCAAAGTTCTTGAAAAGATTAGTATATACAGTATATATACTGGATGTCCACAAAGAATGAAATATATGACACAGAAACTACTCCTTAGTCAGTATGCCTATACATACTGTACACCTGAACATTTCCTCTTTTTGAATAAAAGCATGATAAAATAGTAGAAATACCAGCACAAGATAGATAATATTTCTAGATTATGATGATGCATTAAAAATGAATGTGTGATATAAGCACCCTCCAATTAACCTCTATGCCACAGCAATAGTACACAGTTATCTATTTGAATTGCTAGGAAAACACTTGTCTATCAGAATGACTCTGAATATGCACAGGAGTGCATAGAGGTGTCAGTCATTGAAAATAAGATTAATGATTTAAGCTGAAAAGATCTCGTATTAACTTTCCACGAAAGGTCAGAAGAATCATATAAGCACCCATTTTCTCTTGTGAATGTAATTCATGTAGTTTTCAGTCAAGGACAATGTTTAATAGTGTGCATGCCTAGCTTGATATAACCTGATAATGAGTTTTTTTAATAAGAGCAGTTATCTTTAAAAAATGTTACCTAGCTTTATGGAAAGAATTAGCTGGGAGGCTTGACAGATGAAGCAGATGAGATTATATTTATGCAAACTCATAAAAGTGGAGAGGTTCATTGAGGACTGTTTGCCCTGGGACAGACCCCATGCTGGAGGGGAAGATTGTGAAGAGTCCTCCCCCTGATGAAGAAGGACCATGAGAGACATCATGTGTTGTACTGACCACAGCCCCATTCCCAGCCCCTGTACCACTTGAGGGAAGGAGGTAGAAAAACCAGGAGTGAGTGAAGTTGCACCTGGGAAGAAGGGAGGGTTGGAGGGAAATTACAGAATCATTAAGGTTGTGAAAGAAGTCTAAATTTATCGAGTCAAGCCTTTAACCCAGCACTGACAACAAAATACACCATGAGGAGGTACTGGCTGGGGAGATTCCTCAGGAAGAATGTGCATTTATCCAGTGTGAAAAGCAGCATAGGAAGACACTGACAGACATAGACTATTGAATTTATGAGCAACTGGACTGGCAGTGATATTGGTGCTCAATAAATTTTCACTCAGGACAAGACTTACCCTGTGAGAAAACCAATCTAAATGTAAAGGCATATGATTTAATTGTTTGCCCAAGAGAAAGCTTTGAGGAAGAAGAAATAAAGTGAACATCCTAAGCTTTATTGAAGGAGTACAGATTCAAGGTTTTAGTCATCATATTTTTCTCTCTTTTTCAAGTACACACTTCAGTATGCGTGTCTTTCTGTCCAGCAGTTAGGCCACAGAATTGCAATCGGAACTATGAATTCTGCGTACAATCTGGCACTTCACAATATATATATGTCCATATTTATTTCTAAGATAAAGGATTAAATAAACCAATATTTTGGAACTAAAGTATGTATCATATTTAGGCACATCTTACCACTAAAATTCCAATGCATTCTCACAATGGAAAAGAGAGAAAATCAAAGCAAACTCTTTGTCCAGGATAATCCTCCTGGTTTGCAATGGTGCTAGGATTGGACATTCCAACCCCATTCAACCATACAGTATTTCTGCCTCCCGGAATGAAAGGATCAAGCTTCAGAAGAGAGCTTCCTCTAAAGCTGCATAAAATTTTGCACCAAAAGAAATCCCATTTGACAATAATAGTATTACAGATTTATGCATAGCATATGGTACTATATTTTTAAAAATTAGTGATCAATATAGCCAATATTTGGGCAACACCTTCCGTCATTGGTGTACATTATCTAAGAGTAAAGGGACAAGAAGCAGTTATTATCAGAGCTCATTGTTCTTCTAGATTTTGGAAGGAGGGAGACGCTGAGGGGAGGCACACCTAGTTGAAAGAATAATGTCAAAGGGAGAGAGTCAAAAATTCCCTATTTGTGGTATGTATTTGCTATGAGACAAAAAGTAGACAACCCCAAAGCAGCAAGCTAGCATCTATGGATCCTGTCCTTAGGCACCTCATTTCCTTCATTAACAGCAAAGAGAATTTAGGCAGCCAGGGAGACAAGTGTTTTTTTAGAATACAGCAACACTTCAGTGCATAGGTTACTTATAAATCTCAGGTAAAATGTTTGGCTCAGTTACACAAGAAAGTTGAGGAAAGGAAATTCTAGAAACAAATGATGGATCATTTGAATGGGTAGCTATGTAACTCCAGGTTGCTGGACCAGGTTTTATTATTACACAATCTATTTAGAAAGATCGACAATAGTCAATACAGTTCCTTAGCCAGGTGTTTCAGAATAAATAATCTATTTTTTTTCTTTAGTATAATTTGGAAAGGACATTTGAAAGGTTATTGGGAAATATTTTTGAAACTTGAGCAATTCTTAAACTACCAATGTTAGAAATCTGGATTTACTATGGAGGTTTAGGCTACTTCCTGCTCAGAACAAATCCCTATTTTAAGTCTCAAAAAATTCACTTTGAGTTTTGGAAACCTTGGAAACTGTTTACTCAAAAATTGTTTATTTACAGAGACACGCTGTATATCCATCAATGCCTACCAGAACAAAAGCCTAATTCAAAACAGGAAAAGACAATTTATGGTAAAAAAAATATGCTTATGCTTCAAAAGTGTGATAGAAAAAATATCTTATGATGACTAAATATTGCAGGTTTCCAAGACCATGCCTTATGTTTTCTATGCATTCATTTTGCTTTGTATAACTGAACTAGAACTTATGGAATTAAATTAGATGGATGCAGGAGAATAATAATGGTATATGCACAGCCTCATTATCCAAAGACTTGTTTTCTCCTGGCTGTCTCTTTATAGGAAATAGCTCTCTTTGCTTGCAAGGAACAAAAGCACTTCAGTGAAGAAATTTAAACTTTATTCAGTTGACTAAATTTGAAAAGAAGACCTAGAAGACCCAACTGAAATGTTGAAAATGACATAGAGAACAATTAAAAGGGATCCTTTTTTTTACTTGTCCCCCTTTTACAGTCTAGTATATAAGAAAATTTGGTATGACTATTCATGGTAATGTTAAATTTACAGTAAAGATAAAATACTTATTGATATATTGAGAATTTCATCACCTTGGGGACTTTTTAGACTGGTCAGAAAAAAATCTGCACATGGATTGAAGATGTAGTTAAGTGTAGAGGTATGAACAAGGTCTGAATGGATTCAGGAAGAGTGCCTTCTTTCAGGAATACTCTTTGATGAATATTCCTTTCTTCAGCCTCATGTTCCTCAATGAGTTTTCACAGATAAATAAGAGCCAACTGCCACCTCCAAAAGCTGATATCCCAGTTGCAGTAGTTTATAATGGTATGATTCAGGTCTGCCTAGATGCAGTTCTGAATGACCAAACAACGTGCAGTTGATTTGGATATTTTATAAACATGTGCACCTTGTCTTTGTTTGCACATTAGAGAGTAGACAAGCCTCTGAAAAGCTGTTAAAGGTGTGCCTCATATCCCTTTCCACACCAGTTTCTGCTAAAAAGATGGTTTTAGAATATACTTGTAGCTCTTATCATCAGTTGGGCAATACAGACTCTACGTTTCCTGCTTAAGAAAACATTAATATTTAAGCACATTTGGAGTTCTTGAACATGTAGAGGAGTGGTGAATGCAGATCTGTTCAGGTATAACAAAGAATGACTTCAAGAAATAAGCAACTTTTAAAAGAAGATATAATAAGACTTCACTGGAAAATGGGGTGATCGCTTAAAGTCTTCTTCAGTTCCTTTTCATTCCCTTACCCATTAAAGAGACCACCATTTTGTTTAAAGTCTCACCTTTCAAGCTTGTTCCAACTGCTATTTTTGAATTCAAGGTTTTCAGAATCTAAAAAAGTTGCTTCAATTATCTTTACCTGAAATATGTGCAGTTCTATTTTATGCAGTTGTTGAAAATATATTAAAGAACCAATTTTTGAGATGAATTCTTTTTAATTTATTATTTTATCTCTTCATTATTTAGATTTGTGGTGATTTTAAAGATGGAAACCATGATCATTCTTAAAGCATAAGACTTTATCCTAACGTATTAGGAACAGCTGAGATGGAGATAATTTTCCCCATAGCAGCCCTCCCAGTGCTGTGCTCTTCGTTGGTAGCTGGAAAGGTGTTGATAACATATCAGGGTTTTGGCTACTGCTGAGCAAAGCTGGAACAGCATCAGCACTGTCTCTCAACATTCCCCTCCAACATCAGTAGGCTGGAGTTGGGCAAGATCCTGGGAGGGGACGCAACCAGGCCAGCTGACCAAGACTGACCCAAGGGATATTACATACCATAAGGCATTAGCACAGATAGAAAAGCTAAGAAAAAGAGGAGGAAGGAGAGGCATTCTTTATTTACAATATTTGCCTTCTGGACCAGCCACTAGACATGCTAAAGCTCTGCTTCCCAGAAAGTAGCCAGACATCACTTGCTAAAGGGAAGTAGGGAATATGTTTTTTTCTTCTCTTTGCTTGTGTGTGTATATGTGTGTGTGTTTAACCTTTCACCTTTGCATTAGTAAACTAGCTCAACCTACAAGGTTTTTTCCATCTAATTTCCATCTAATGTCTTGTTCTATCTGGGGTGATAGAGTGGCTTGGTGGGCACCTGCTGTCCCGCTAGGGTCAACCACGTGTAAAAATAGGTTGGGAGAGTTTAGAAAAAGAGTGACTCTCTTAAACAGTGAAGTTTTCCCCAGAACTGTTTTATTAAGTACTAACACACCAATTTCACTCTTGATGCAATCCTAATTTCTTAAAAAATACATAAAGCTCCATGTTGACACTGTGTATTGATCTGGAGAAATGACCAATTATATGTATTGCTTTCCATTTATGCACAAAAATAACCTCTTTTTATATAGACGCAAATTATATGTTTTCAGCACTTCTTTTACCCTAGGGAGTCAACAGTATCATGTAAAAAGAATTCAGTCTTAGAAACTAATAGTGTATTTTATAGAAATAATCAGTCTGTTCTTATACTAGTGTGCCCTGCAATTTGGGTTTCAGAACAATAATCTGTTCTTATTTCCTTATTGTTTGGAAACATTTCCTGGGATTATTTCCATTTTTTCATGGAAAAAATTCATACTGAAAAAATAAATAAAATGGAACTGTACAGGTACAAATGATGACACAACAGCTAAACTCACAAACCATAAAGTCTGTAGCAACTTGTAAAGGTTAATTTAACTTGCCCATCCAAATAGAACTTTCAAAAGATATTCTGTTCATGCTTCTTTGCAAAGTTCACTTGAATGATAATTTAATCATTGGCAAACCCTGTTCATTTGCAATTCAGTATCTTAGGTTCATGCCATTTTAGATGGTATCTCTGTGATTTGTGTATTGCAAGTCAAATCAGGGCTTTTCCAGCTGAGTAGAGGTAGGAAGATTTGAGGATGTTTGTTTTCACACTGGAGACACAGGATGTTGGTTTATTCGCTTCTCACATGTGTATACGATTCATTATTGGAGCTGTGGTTATCCAAACAGAACTGCAGCATTCATGTTTGGCTATGCCCAACACTCCAGAGCAAAGAGTGCTGAGAGTACTCAGCAGTGAGGCATCCTTGCATGGCAAGCCTGGAAATCTTTTGCCTGAGTGCGTAACGCCAATCATTTATTTTTGCTTTCTTCTAGCTGAGATCAGGACAGTTAGCACAGAATGATATCGGAAACTCAACTTCTTCTACTCATAATCCTGAAAGCAGGTCTCCCACCACAAACACTGCAGAATATGATCTTAATCTTTAGCAATTAGTCATCAGATTATACACAGATAACTCTTATAGTGTCTGTCACAGTGTCACCTTCTTCTGAAAGAATAAAAGCTTACACTGTCTCAGCTCTGGCTTCCTTAGCCCTTAAGAATTTGGCTAGTTTCCATGTGGAACACATAAGGACAAAGGGCCTATGCAAGACTTCATTTTTTATCAACATGAGAGAAAATTTGCTTCGCACTTCCTTTGCTATGCTCCACTCAGGAATGTGTTTTGTTTGGATAATGTTGGCTGCTTCTGTTTTCTCTTTTCAAGTCCCTAAAAATTTTTTTGGTACTGCAGACTAACTACTTTTGCTGCATGGTCAGTGAAGTGCTTTTTACAGATGAAGATTAGAGTGTGGAGAATTTAATAAAAAATGACCAAACATATCAACCTTCTTGGGTTTCCAAATTGGGAAACCCTTCTTGGGTTTCTTTTTTTTCATCAAGTCTAGCATTTTTGCAGTATGACTTTTGTTCAGAGAACTATTTCAAGCACAAAAGGATGCTGTTGGTGGGTTTACCACCAACACAGACACAGAATATTAGAATGGCTGACTGGAATAGTAAAGCTCTCCTTGAAATAATAAACTTTGCTTGATTTTAAAATTTTATCAGTAATCCGTGGAAAATCTGCTTCATGTAGGAACAGAAATGGCTCTTTAGATGGCAATGTCGCCTTCTACTGTTCTTTCCTTCATTCACTATATGTCTTTTAACCTCTGACTGAATGAAGCAGGGATTTTGCAAACAGGTTTGTCTGGTCACCCCAAACCATCTGCAGAGCAGACATACCTATAAACCAAGCCATACTAGGATGGGGCAAAAGACAGAGAAGAAATTATGATCTCATAATGCAAACACACATAATACAATGAGAAGAGCACTCAGATATCCAAGTTAAAAAGTTATCAAATCCTCATATATCTTTCACTGTGCCTATGAAATCTTTCCAGAGGAGATGCACCATGACTGTACATAAACTTTTTCCACCACAGACTGGACCAAACTTTACACTTAGACAGTGACTAATGTGGTATGATTAGATTTAGTAATAGATAAACAGATATTTAGTGACTAACTAAGGTGATTGGACACACTTACTCGAGTATAAGTTGGTTGCACAAGAAATATTAAGAGTTGTGCAGCTTTACTTTGGGGAAACTGTTGTTTTTCTGAATTGATAAAAGCATATATTTTACATATACACACTTACTAATTTCATTACTGATGATCAAATGGCAACACTTATGAGCAGCGAAGCAAATCAAATGCAATTTGAGAATTCATCTATTTCTACTTTACTCAAACCAAATCAGCCTGTTGAGAATTGCAGTGATCTTATGGATATTTAGCATTGTGATTGTTATATTTGTTTCTTTAAGAGACTTTAATGTTTTGTTTGTTTCTCCCCCACTTCTTCTTTCCCTCTTGATATTTTAATATGAATTGTTTAATCAAAAGACTTTAGCAAATCTGTGAAAGTAAATGAATTGGAAACTATCCACCCACTATGTCCCTTTGTCTGCAGTATTAACTATAATTGTAGTCATTAATACAGATTTTTTATCTGTTAAGTAGAATTACTGATGCTCAATAGCAACAGTAGACACTGAAAAGCTTTTAGTGAAGTGTAAGAAGTGGATCCAACCCCAGAGGAGGTTCTAGTGAAAAGTATAAAGACAAGGAATATCAATTAACTGTGTATGTCACAAACTACTCTGACCAACATTTTTTATTTTTCTTTTAAAGCTTGTGGTGTTACCATCATTTCCATCAGGAAGAGGTTGGATAGCTTATCCTCTTGACTCACTGCAGAACCAGTTCATCTTGTAAAAAGTCTTCATATTTCTCAAACATCATTTCATAGTTGAAAGTTTGTTAAATGTTTTTTCTTAATATAACAACGTTTAATTGTAGGATTATATTGTGCAAGTGTAAAACTTTCAAGACAGTGTAAGAATGTGAAAACAGATACTTCAAAAGGAATGTTTCCAAGAGAGGCATAGGACTCTGATCTCAAACTATGAAGCCTATACGGTCTTCACTGCTTCTGCTCTTGAATGTGGTTGAAGCAAAGGAATTTGCAGAGACTTAATAACACAAAATTTTACTTTTTCATGATGAATTAGCATAATAGTCTGACTACTATTATTTCAATTTAGAATAGATTTTATGGTTGAGCTTAATTAAAAGACTGAATTCAAGTTCCATTTCACTGGTCTCCAGCATACTGGGTATTGAAAAATATTTGTATAAAGACAGGACAAATGACCACCCATGACTTTAGGCATATTATATTTCACCAGATACAATGAGATTTGGGAGCGAATTCATAGTGATGTTAGGGTCAGTGATACTTATTTTCTGACAACAACCTACTGAGAAGGAATAGATTGCAGAGACTTCCAATGCACAGACATTTAAAATGTAACTACTGAAACACTTGTTTTGTTGAAAATTTGACACAACTCTTTTCAAATGTGTGAAAGTACCTGAAAAGCTTACGTCTACTCCAGAAAACGTAAGTAGAATATATGGTCCCCGATGGATTTCAGCTATTTTTTCGTATGGAAAGGATTGGGGCTGACAGAAAAATTTAAAAGCCTAAAATAAATCTTTTTATTCCCACCTCTTCAGTATTTTCATGAGGTTCATGGAATTACATTTCATTATGACTCTTGCAGTACTGAAAATAGTCTGGAAGAAACAAGCATCTTATAGGATATTTTTATCTCTTAAATATGCACACTTATTAAATGACTTTTGATGGATACGATAAAACTATTAAAATTAAGGATTTCTATTACATGCTTAAAAATAAAAGTTTTAAATTATTTCAGCAATGAAAACATTGCAAAAGTAACAATATTTTTCACATTTTCCCACTGTATTTTAATCTTACCATTCTCTTGCACAAATAACTTCTGACTGTACAAAGACTACCAATAGTTTTACACTGCAGCAGCAGTTTTAAAACTACATGTTTTTGTTCAGAAGATGTTCAGTCATGTTTCTTTCCAGGATCATAGCGAAGAAAACAGAACTGACTAAATTCATAAATAATAAATTCCCTTGAAAAAAAAATAAAATAAAAAAGCAGCAAACCCCCAACAACCAACAGTACCAACAATCAAAGAAATGGTTCTTTGTCAAAGGCAAAACAAGGTATGGATTTTGATTGAAGAATTAATTAATAAAAGTCTAAAAATTAAAAAATATAAATATAAATATAAATATAAATATAAATATAAATATAAATATAAATATAAATATAAATATAAATATAAATATAAATAGTATAAATCAAGACTCTTAACTCAGAGAGAAGGTCATTTAGGAATCTGACAGTTTATCTCCATAGGTGCTGGTAATTTCTTAGAGTGAAAGCAAGCAATGTAAAAACCTGAGAGTAACTCAGCAGGGAAGATCTGTGCTACTGTCAGCCCTGCCAAGCCCCAAGTGGCCCACTCAGCTCATTTCACTTCCATAGATAAGCCCTGATGCTACCAATCACTCCTTTTTTTTTCCTTATGATCATATAAATAGTTCTATCCATAGGAGTTCACTTAAATAATCAAAACACAGCACTGAAGGCTAAACCTTCATTTCATCCTTATCCTTTTATTGAGGATGCTTTCAAAGGGCCTCAAAATATGCCAAGTACATTAACATTTTTTGTAGTGGTTTGAGAGCTGCTCTCAGTTTTGCTATTGAAACTAAATTATTCTAAAATTATTATTAAACTAAATTATTCTAAAACCTCCAGCAGGTCCCTTCCATGTGTAGACTTTATGGTGGTTTATTATGGCCAAAAATGTAAATGTGCTCCTCATTAGAAGTCTTTCTCCTCTGTGCTTCTTTCCTGTTTGCACTACTGCTTTTTTTGTTATTTTGTTTTGGTTTTGGTGGGGTTTTTTGGTGTTTGGGTTTTTTTTTAATTTTATTTTTATTTTATTTTGTCACACCTCGTGGCAAATTTAAGGGGTCTGGCTACAATAAGAAAAGCCAATGCGTAAGTATATGAGAAGAGTTAATTGCAGTCTTGGCAGAGAAGTCTGTTGACCAGTCTGGGATGACAGGAGTGCATTTTCTGTAGACATGCAATTTCATTGCATGTTTCTTAACAGCCAGCTGTACAGCATCATAAAAATTCAGTGCAATGAATTTCAGTGAAACGCACTATAAGGGAGTCAATAATCATACTAACTCTAAGCACTAGGTAGTATTTTTTTTTATTTTTATGAGAAGGAAACAGGAAAATACTTATAAAGAAGCCAGAGCATAAAGAAGATTTTCTGTCTCATCAATTATGTACAGATAGCATGTAGATTACTCTTCATGCAGAAAAAATCTGAACATAACAGACATTTGTCTTTCATTCAATCCTATCTGCAGTAATAATTCTTAGAATGATTTTTGATCATATCTTAGTTTATGCCAATTTTTTAGGATACAGATAGAATTACTAATTTATGTTACATTCAAAATATTGCATGTCCTCTTGTAGTTCTCATTCCCAAAACTACAGAAAGCTTTCATTCTACAAATGTTTGCTCCTAGAAGTGCACAGAGCACCTTTATCATGATTATGTATTGGACTAAGGTCTCCTAGGCAGAATGCAGGAGTGTCTGCATGTCTTCAATTTGGCTGATGTAATGAATGTCCAAAATCTGCAAAGAACCAAACTAATGCCAAGCCTCCAGAAATTAATGTCTTCTGCCTTCTGGAGGCCACTGGCAAGCTGAATAAGTATGAATCAATTTGAGTGAGGATGAGCCAATTGAAAATCATTTCAAAATGGGGGACAACAATGATTCCTATGCATTCTGTCATCTCTGGATTCACAAGAATCAGGTTTCCCTTTGAGATAAGAACATAAACCAGTCCTTTCTTATGGATCATACCTGGAAGATGGGAAGGTAGCCATTTCTCCTAAACTGGTAGTCACCAGGTCACCTACGTTGTATGTCTAATACATGTCAGCTGTATTATTTTAAAATACTTCCTGGCCCAGCCACCGTCTAACTATTCTTTTGTTTTGTTTTGGAAGAAGTAAATATTCCATGAAAGACTGAATAAACAGAGCAATCAAGGAAATAACTGGATATTTTTAGTGTTATATTAAGTATTTGCTGAACCTGAGCTGACCTCTAGCTCTCCTTTCCTATATGCTCTAATTAAAAGGATATAGAATTAGGTACACTGCCACATTTTCTCTCCTTATGGATGTAAATATTTATTGCTTATCTCAGGCAATTTGGGAGGAATGAGCCGTTCAAATATCAGGATATTGATTAAAGCATTACCTGTCTGATAGCAGATTCAAGCACAAACACCTCAGGTAGAGCTGAGAGCTGTTTCTACAGCGTGTCAGGTGAATTACCAGTCTCCAGGTCACTGGATGGTGAACATGAGAAAGCCTCTCCTTGTGGTTTACCAGGGTTAAATCTGGAAGTTGCAATATGATGCCAAGTGGTTTGCAGCCTCCAAGTACAAAAGCTGAATAAACAGCTGCTGTGTGAATGCCCAGAGAACACAAACCAAACATCTCTGTTGTGAACATTAGACAGGACATGCCCAAAGCAGATTTTTAAATGGCCAAGGAGACAGTGGTAAATATATATCTCCCTGGAGACACTACCTTCTTCCAGTTTTAGGGTATGGGAGAAGACCAGAATTTTGGCTTTGTTATCTGTGGGTACAAGTAAACAGCTGTTCACCTTGAAATGTAAATCACCACTATCCAATTTCATGGGAAGATTCCTATTGATTTCATCAATTCACTTGTGACTTCAAGGTCCTTTGAGCAGTTCTGTCTCTGATATATTCAAAAGAGTGACTTTAAAAGATTCTTAATAATGACCATATTTTTTTTCTCAAGCAAAAACCAAAAGCCCCCATGAGCTACAAGATAAACATTCTTGGAGCTGTATTATCCCTTGGGTATTATCATTGATTTGAAACACACTTCAAGACACATTTACATTTCCTTATGACTGATATATTCCATTCAGCTGAAAAGAAAAAAGGTTTGGTTTACTTTAAAAAAATACTAGCATTCATCATCACAACTTTGATGTTGAGCTTATTATATCACAGATTTCTTAATAATTTGAATTAGAGGAGGGACTGTAGTAAGTATGCCTTCTGAGTCTAATGATAAATAATAATGTGCTTCCTCTTAATTAATATGTGCTTTTTTTTTAATTAAAAGGATTACTAAATTGTCTTTTTGAAATCATTACCTTGATTAGCATACCATTAGCTTACACATGTCTTGAAAAATAAAATAAGCATATGTGCTTAGCCAAAAACAAGGCCTACTTTTCTCCATAATAATGAAAGTAATAATCAACAGGCACAGATGTGAGGTTTATTTGCTCAATGCATAGGTTATAAAACTCACAAGGTAGCTACTTTTGTCTGCAATAATCTTGTAGTCCTTTGTCATGCAAAAACATTCACTCAGAAAATCCTTATGGATATCAAAAAGGAAATTTTCTAGCTTTTAATCATGGAGATTATGATGGTCACTTCGTTGTGGACAATACCTAGTGTAATGGGCACTGATCTCTATCTGAAAGCTGTATGTACTGCTTCAATAGAGGCTGAAGACAGTTTCTGTTGTGTAATACCAAATTTAAGTTGTAAAATATGTGACAGAAGGTAGGTGAAATAGGTAATTGTGAATATAAAATTAATAACATCAAAATGTTGTCCAGGTGATTTCCCTTCTTTATAAAACAGAGAAACACTCATTTAATTTGTTTACTTTAATTCCCAGAACTAAATGCCTGTTTTTCATTAAAGTATGATTTATTGTGCATTTAAATCGACGAAGTCTGAGAACCACTAGAGACAGTTCAGGGTCTTTTATGGTACAGCTGTTAAACAATGTTTCAAATAGGAACTTGGATTTATTTCTTTGAAATGCACCTTTTGCTCTTGGTGAAATTTGAAGCCTATTATTTTTCTTGTCCTGACTAATTATCCTTTTCTAATTTTGTCAACAAATCAACTTAATAGGCTTAGCTGTTTACCAACCCAGGGACGTGGTTTTAAAATGTCTCCTTAATGGTTCTCAGCTTGGAACATGTGAAGAATAAGAATCTAAAGCACTTTTTTATGAGAAAATAAATTTAATGGCTAATAAAGAGAGCATGAAATTTTGCATGAAAACAAAGAAGGCTGAACTTTATCTCTCAGAGGAAGTAGACAATATGTGCTTAAAACAGGTGAACAGTGTCCCTTTCATGTTCTATTTTGATGAAATTAGAGGAAGCAAAGCCAAAACAAACATTCAAATATATCCTTTGCATTTTTTGTTGATGAATTATGAAAATACTGATGTATCACCATGCTTAGCCTGTTCTCAGGACTTTCACTTACAGTTAATGTGATTTTTTTCACAGAACCATGTGGAGTGGCCTAATTCCTAGTGGTCATCTACTTCAAATTCATGCCCAAATCAAGTCCATTTAGGTTTTCTCAGGAGCTTCTCCAGTCTAATTCCTTTAGAGTCTTCTCTCTTTTCTTCAAGGAAGAAAAAGCCATGGCTTTAGTTTTATCAGCTAATATTTTGGTGTTTGAATAAGGGTGGGATTCACTTAATCTCATATATATGTGATATGGTTATTGGGAATCAATAATCAGTATTGAAGTCTAAAAATCTCCAGCATTTTATTTTTCTCATTTTAGGAAAAAATCACATTGCAGCTCATCATATGAATCATATTCTGTATTTTTCTACTCTTCACTGATCATAAAGACACCCAAGGTTACTGAAGTGGCTGTATCATAAAAATCTCATCAGGCAGGATGTGCCTTATGCTAGAAGTAAGCAAAAACAATTTTTTTTTTTTATAAGAATACAAAAGTATTGTTTTAAGAAAAATCACGTGGCTGAAATTACCATCAATTATGAAATCTGAAAGCCATTTTCACACTAATAAAAGAGAGTCATGGTTATTCTCAAATTACTCAACTGCCTGAAAGAACATAGAGCTGACAATAATGCTGTGTTTTCTTCATTGAACAACCCACTTTGATACTGATCACATAAAGTCATATAAAATAATCATGGAGGAATTTCAATCCTGTCTGATCGTCTACTCACTGGAGATTTCACTTTAGTTACTTCTTTCTACAATCCCTGACTGCTACGGTTTACCCACATGTTAACCAGCTGTATTTGCATCACTTTTTTTATGGAAATACCATTGGGAAGATTTGCTTTTGAACAAAGTTCTTTCCTCTTTTCTTCTATCTACAACCCTCAAATGAAAGGGTTGGGTTTTTTTTGTGTATAATTCATAAATGTCAAAATAATTTCTGGTAAGATGATGGCAAAAATAATGGTAAATAACTTTCTACTGAGTACTGATAAATCTTCCTTCACAGTTAATGATTAAACTCCCATTGACCTCCGTCATCAAAATTAAATGTTTAGTCATAAATTAGCCTTCTAATTACTCCTCATTATTCAGTCATTTCAGCCGCTAAATCATGCATCCTTTCCAGCGCCTTCCATGTACAGCTGCCAGCTTGACTGAGGTTTTTTAGTTGCTGTTTGATTCCCTCACTGGTTATTGACAGGAACAGTCTATACACAGTATTTCAAATGCAAAGTACTAGCCAGAGAAACCTGATCAAGGACATGACACTTCTGTGTACACAGCTTTCAATCATGTTTTCTGAACTGTCACATTACAAACTATTGTTCAGTCTAATTTACTGCTGGTGTCTTTTGGTCTCCCTTGGCAGTACTTTGGCATCTAGATTTCTTTGTGTTTCTCACGTAGTTTACAGGTTTTGGAAGGGGGAAGAGGGTTTGGAAGACTTGTTACTATCAGTTTTTCCAAACTAAAAACACCAATATAACAGACAGTAAAGGAGCTGCACACATGAACACAGGTCATAGAATCAAACCACAGAATGCTTTGGGTTGGAAGGGACTTTAAGGATCATTTAGTTCTAGCCCCCACACCAATGGGCTGGGACATCTTCCACTTGACCAAGTCACATCCAACCTAGCCTGGAAAGAGGGAAAACTTGTCTCTCAGCATGAATTAAAACCAAATGCCACTTTACTGATCCGACATCCTTATGAAAGTTTTGAAAAGTTTTCATGATTCAGCCCTTTTTGTCATTTTTAGGGCTGGACCAAGAAGAATTTAGGATTCTTTCATGTGATTGCAACCTAGGCAAATATCTGATATATTATTTTTTTACTTTTTTTCCCCATGGTGTTACAACATTTTTTGCCCAGGGTTCACAGGACTTAAATTAGAATTATAAATTAGAATAAAATCTGGAGGCTTAGGAGCATGGTTAAGCTGTTTTCTCCTCACTGCAACACATCCTCTTTTCAAGTGGTTTTAATTCATGATATATTTATTTTAATAGCTTGTTGGAAAATAAGTAAATCATAATTTACTGGAATTTTCCCCTCTTCATTGTGTGCTGGTAGCACACTTTCCCATGCTGTTCTTCAAAGTGTCAATGAATGTGTCCTTACAGCAATAACAATGGGACAGTTCTCCTGTTAAGAATTTTTATCCCAAACATAAAGACTCATGTCTCCCTGAAATAGCAGTACCTTACCCATAAACAGTGAACCTACATAACAGGTTAGAGCAGCAAGTTAAGAATATCATATCTGATTAAAGCCACAGGGGAAATTTAGATCAGCAAAATGCAATTATCTGAACCAAAGGACACCTGGGTTATCTCCTGCTCTTACAGAGGCTGGCATGGGATCATTAGTGACCACATGTAGTCAGAAGCTAATTTTCCATCTCATCTGAAAGACATCATCTCCAGCAGCACAATAGCCAACACACATGCTGGGACAAAAATTGAGAGTCAGTCTATTAACAGAAATGTTGACAGCACCTCTCATTGCACCTTGCTGTTTGTTGGGTGCCTCTTCCAGCATGACCCTGATTATGCAGTTGTAGGTAAATAATTTATGTTCTGTATTGGATTTCTGGGCCTGTGCCTGCAGCAGCTTCTGACTGTTCTGTTAAAATAGCACCTTTAAATTAAACTCTGTATTCTGTGAGTTCTCTGTACTGCACTGAAAGAAAATAAGGATCTGATAATTACAAAAAACATTAAATGAACTCTTGATGTGTAAAAACACTTTATAAACTATTGTGTAGTCATAAAAATATGGCCAGAATTGAATGGTCTTGCTAGGACATAATCACTTGATTCTAAACTGGCTTTAATCAATATACAATCCATATTCCCACTCTTCTGGTAGATTCCAATTCATTGGCAATCAAGCTGTTAAACATAGAAATTAAGGCTAGATGTTTTTCGGTCATCATAGCTCCTTGTATTCCTGATTCCAGGTCATGGCTGTACCAGTCACCCTGTTACTTGACAAGTCATACCTTCCACAGTGTGATGTTTAATTAGAGTTATTCAAGATGTTAGCTATTTGTACTGAAAGGGAAAATGATTACAAACCAAAAAAGTGTATGCAGTCCCCAAGGCAGGTTGAAAAGAATGAATGAAGCACATATTTTTCGTAACACTCTCCTGTGCTTCTGTGAATTTGATGAAGTTGTCGAACAATGTCACTTTGACACATGGTAGAACCACATAATCAGATTACAATGAAAAACAATAAAATGGGAATTGAGCTGGGTCATTCTTGACCCACTCTGTCATTCACACTGGGGATCTTTCAAAGGTGTCTGATGACAGGGCAGCCAGAGGGCCATGTCCTTGAATAACTCAGCAGCCGCATCAAATAAAAGTCAGCTCTGCTTTCCTTCCATTGCAGTATTTTCTTTTCAAATCTCATGTCTCCTGTATATTTATCTTCCTCTCCTATTGTTAGCCTTATAGAGGAGCAAAACTAGAGATGTGAAAGTGAAACCAACATGGAATCAAAGAATAACAGAATATCCTGAGTTGGAAGAGATGCATGAGTTTCATTGAGTTGAACTCCTGGCCTGCAAAGGACACCCCAAGAGTCCCACCACATGGCCCACTGCATTGTCCAAATGCTTCTTGAACTCTGTCAGGCCTGATGCTGTGACCATTTCCCTGGGGAACCTCTTCCAGAACCCCACCATCCTCTGAGTGAAGAACCTTTTCCCGATATCCATCCTAAACCTCCCCTAATGCAACATCAGGCCATTCCCTCAGGTCCTGTCACCGGTCACCACAGAGAGGAGAGCAGTGCCTCCCCACTGCCTGCCCTTGTGAGGAAGCTGTTCACAACAACGAGGTTTCCCCTCAATCTCCTCCAGGCCAAACAAATCAAGTGACTTGAGCCACTCCTCATAAGGCTTCCCCTCTAGACCCTTCACCATCAGTGTGGGTCTCCTCCTTCATAACCTCTCTTCTTTGTCTCATTCTCCTAACTGGAAAAATACAAGACGGTTTCACTTTCCTTAATCAGTCTTTAGGTGATTTGATAAAATTCAAGATAACTTTGCTACCTCTGGACTTGATCAGGGCTGTGTTTTTCTCTCAGCAATACAAAAATCTGCTGCCTCATTCATTTTTCAACCCACATGGGGTATTTCGCATAATTTTCTTAAGAAGAGAATTTGGGGTCATTTTAGCACACAAATATAATACTCATTCCCAAGCCTAGTGCACACATTCAGAAAGGCAGAAGTCCAAGCAGCACTGAGTCTGGGTCTCTGGGGTAATGCCCTTACTGAACAGAGGCTTTATTTGTTCTGCACCTGACTGTCTCAGAACTGGCTGTTTTAACCTCAGGTTGAAATTGCCTAAAGCAATTTGGGATCATCCTTGGATTCCAGTAGAGTCAACAGTTTGTAAAAAAGGCTTAAGTCACAGAGCTCTGTATGATCTAGGATCACAGGGATAAAAGATTAAAAAAAAGATGTACTGTAGTCCCCAGACAACACTGAATTTTTTTCTTTAGTCTGTGATCTCAAGATTTTCTTTTTTTTAGTGTGAACTAGTTAACTCAACAGTGTTGTCCTGTACACTATGACATATCATTAATGAAAAAAGTGATTTTTTTTTTTCCATTCCACCTAGCACCAGTGTTTCCTCTTTTACCCATCACTTAACCTTTTTTGCAACTCTTTCTCACTTTAACATCCTTGACTCCTAGAGGTCTTGTAAGATGTGCCAGGTATCCCACCATCTCATTTCTTGATATTAAATACCTTTTATTAACTTCTATGGATGATTTATTAATTTATATCTATGAGATTATATTAATTTATATAGATGATTCCATAATCACTGCCTCTGTTTTTAGTGACTCCATTAACAACATAATATATGCCCGAATAGACACCCACCACTGGATATGTCACCAGAAAACATATAAAGCATACATCTAGACATATTTTTCTTGTTAACCATGTGGCCAAATAAAGAGAAACTGAGTGACTGTCACAACAAAGTCTTGCTTCCTAGATTTACGAATAAGCTTGTCCAAATTTTGAAGATGCTACAGCTGACTGATAATCTTCAAAGGACAATATTGTTTGGAAACTGGTCTAATTTCTCACTTTGCTACTTTGGTAAGACTTTTGCATTTACAAGTTACATTGCAAGAAACATTTGCATGTTTCTTAATGATTTCAGCTAGATCCTTCTGGCATGTTCAGAATTTAGGTTTTGCTGGCAAGGAGCACTTCCAGGCCCCAGTTGTTTCCAATTTTCCCTTGCACTTCAGAAATGCAGCTCTGGCATAGCTTATGTGGGAGATGCTTCAGGTGAGTCTTCTCTATTTAAGATTTTCAGAGGAAAAAATAATGTTGAATACACTAGGAGAGATTTAGTAGCCTCTGGAGAGCCTGAATAGCATTTTAATTCTTGCTCAAATTGGAATCCAATATTTTTTTTCAGGACTTAGGTATTTGGTCAAGCCTCACAAATTTCTAATTTTCCCTTTCTCAGTTTATTTCATGAGAATATCTTTATACATAACTAATGACTAACTTTCATCTGGATTATTTTAACAATAGATTGTGAACTCAAGACCACTAGAGACCAAGTCTTCTTCATGGAGAGATGTCAGTGGTATCGCGATGCAACCAGGGCTTGTGTATGAAGTTGTGTCCTCAGCCCAGCACATATCCTGACAAAGGTATAGTTTCAGTTGTAATGGAAAAAGGCAGGAACTTAATGTTTTGTGCCGCTTTAACATCTTACTGCCTTTCTTTCATAAACTGATTTATGAAAAATCAGAATAAATTACTGAATAAACCCATTCACACTCTTTCAGAAAGGAATTCAGGAAAGATTAAGGTGAAATAAATCCCTTGTGGCATAATATAATGGTGGTTGGCCTAAGAGATTCTAGTGTTTCCTGGGAAGCTTTTCTCTCTTATTATGCAAATCTACAGGAACACGAATTGTTAACCAAATAGACTCTTCTGAAGCAGATATCAAGTCAAGGAGTACTTTGGAACACTTCAACATGCACATGAGTGTCAAGGCAGACAGTAAGAGCTTCTTTGGACCACAATAGTGCTCCCTTGTGCCAAGTGACCTTGGTGCTCATACTTGTTTAGGATATCTATTTCATTTGCTCATTAATTCATATGCTATCTTTTTTTAGAATTTTTTTTCTTTTTTTCCATAGCTTTATAACTTAATCCACTGTCATCTGTTTTTTTGTAAAACATCAGTAGAAGAATGGTTTGATATAACTTCATTTAAACAAAAACACTCTTAGAAATACTGAAAACTCTCTTTTTTGAAGCCAAAATCAAGCAGAACTATTAAAGTATGTACTCCAAGAGGCGCAAAGATGATATGATGTATAAAACTTTAACATCACAAATTATTAAGTATGCAGTCAAAGTATTCAGAATGCTAAGTCAGAAGTGTCAATGGAATTACTGCTTTTTCTTTCATATGGCATCTTAAAATGTTTATGTTCTTTTGTTCCTTGCCTCAAACTGTGTAAAAAGCAGGGCTAAGAATAGGATTTTGCCATCAGAGTGTGACTGCACAGGAAAGAGTTGTCTGGTCTGGTCTTTGGACAGATGGAAAGATG
Organism: Pseudopodoces humilis; assembly: GCF_049639895.1. NCBI lineage: Eukaryota > Metazoa > Chordata > Aves > Passeriformes > Paridae > Pseudopodoces > Pseudopodoces humilis. The sequence goes on along the minus strand of NC_142201.1, from coordinate 83,049,774 downwards.
AAAGATGAAAGAGAAGAACCTTTCTCCTCACAAAGGTTGAAGAAGATGCCCAGATAGGGGAGGCTCTCTGGGAGGTAAAGCTTTGGTAAATATGGTAGAGCAAAAGCTGATAATATGAAGGGACATGGGGAGTTCCTGACAGGACTGAGCTTCAGATGGACGCAAAAGTAAAATCTTCTACTTCAGGTTGCAGAGGGAATTATTAGCACGTCATTGAACAGGTCACCCAGAGAAGTTGTGGAGTCTCCTTCTCTGGAGATACTCAAAGATAATCTGTACACAATCCTGAGGAAGTTGTTCTTGGGACCCCTGCTTGAGCTAGACAAGATGGCCTCCAGTAGTCCCTTCCAAAAGTATCCATTCTGTCATTCTATGACTCGAGTTTGAGCCACTTAAAACAATTATTTTTAGACCAAGCCTAAAGGGAAGAGCCCACTTGTCATCATTTGTGCATGGGCCTATTTTTCCTATGTCAAGGATTTGCAGCTAGTTTTTGTTCCAGTTAGTGTGAGTTTTAGAGATTCACAACTCTCTTGGGAACACTTATGTTAATTTATATTACTATTACTGTTGTTTAAACTATTTTTGTTAAAGTCTGCTTTGGAGTTATACAGATTTATTTTTAAAGACCTGTTTCTTCATTTAATCATTTTTGTACAGTGCAGCTGTATATTCTAGAACTGTAATAGAAAAGAATGACAGATTCTTAAATGAATCAACATTATCTGGCACCTCTAATTAGCTACCATGGGGAGCTAACAGCATTATCATTACTCTAACTAATAAATTATGTTTTCTCACCTGAGTTCACAATGTCCATTTGCTAATGCCAGTACCACTAATCTGTGATGACCACCCTGGTGTTCTTTCAATATCTGTTCCAATAAGGCTCTTCATTGAAGCCTGCTGTGATTGTTGACATGCATTATGATGCCAGCTTAATTACTAAACTACTAAAATGTACACACTCATATGCGCTTACAGCTCTGAAGTGCTTCCTTTAAGTAACAGATAGCGATATAAACCAAATGCTTAACATGTACTACCAGGAGAAAAGGAGGAGGAAACTTGAAGCTTTCCTTTCAGTCACTTACTAGCATTTGGATGGGGTAATATTTTACACTGCGAACTCCAGTTATGGAGCAGATAGGACATTTTTTTCAGGATAAATCGGTGTTTCACTTTGGAAATTCTTTAACAAGTCCCCTTCCTTCTCCTACATTTTCACATTTCCACATTTTAGTGCTAGATATGGCAACTCACAGATGCAGCTAGCAGAGCCAGATGTTACCTGTTGCTCGTAATATTTTGACTGCTAATTTAAAAACAAAGAAAAGAGCCCTTTACAGGTAATGACAGGGTTTTCACACATGCCAAAGAGTTCAACTTTAATCAACCTAAGACATGAAAAATGCTTACCATTCTATGCAACTCACTTTTTTCTAGCAGCATCATGCAATTATTGTACTATTGGGAGGTTCAGTGATTGATTTTTTAAAAGACAGTGGGTACTCTGGTCTGTACCTTGACCCTGATGCTTTTCTAATACCTTTAATAGATCTCATAAATATACTCCAAGTAAGTAGATTTATAAGTTTCAGGTTGAAAATACAAAGACAGCTATACGTAAATAGATGGAAAAACATGAACTTAGGAAGGGGGGAAAAAAGTGTAGAACTTAATCATATGATGAAAAGGAAGACCTTGAGTGAAGGGGTATTAAATGAGAAAACTCCTCAATGGATGAACTACAACTGTCAGCATCAAAGCTGACAAATGCTGACAAATGCTGCTCTTCAGCTCAGAGTATGAAACAAAACATTAAAGACTTGGGAAAGAGTTTAGTGGAATTCCTGATGCTGTGGATTTGGGATAATGATTTTTTTCCCTACACTTTGGCTTCAAAGGCAAACTGTTCCATTCCAATCTCTATTTTACACAGCCAGCAAATTAGTAGGATAGAAGAAAAAAGTCCATAAAGTACTTTGAAGTGAATTTTTTTAATTCCTATTCCACTTTTTGTTTGTTGTTTTATTTTGTCATGATTGTCATATTTTCTTTTCAATTCAGAAAATACAAACTATATGTACAATTCATCAACGTTTCCGTGGGTACTTAATATTCTGTCAGTGATCTCCTTGTTAAATAAATTCTGTCAGATGCTTTCAACTTTGCCTACTTTAACTTTCACCCACTTTCCTTTCCTAACACAACACAAAAAGTAATTTATCTTGTTCCATCTAATAATTTTCAGTAATTTACTCATAAGCAGTCCTTAATTTCAATTGAAGTAGCAATCCCACAGAACCGTGAATGTTACTACTCGTAAACATTTTTTTTTTTGTAATTATGCTATCACTATTGGGAAACTCAAGCTCTCCTTTTTGTGTTTGAAGAATTTCAAAATTTAAGCACAGTGTTTAGTGCTGAATCTCAAATTATATAAACTCAGGAAAGCCATGCTTTAAAGTAACTACAAGAGAAATATCATGAAAGTCTGAGCATAATTTTGATCTTACACATCCAGAATTAAATTCCCATTTGCTTCACTGGAAATTCTGATGAAGCACACTGATGCTGAAGACTAAGCAGCATCTAACATCCAACAGTTCACAGTCAAGCACAGGTGACTAAACACAGAGGTTAAAACACATACACAGCAAGTTGCCATTATGACTTCTGACCGCTCAAAAGCTGAAAACTATTAGTCAAGTATGCTTCATAATTTGACATTAATAAGTCTTAAACTGTCAAAACATTAAAAAATGAGCTCTGCCTTCTTTCTTCCAAATGCTCTCTTATTCTAAGAAAATAAACTGAGCCTTAGATAGTCATTTCATTATGGATTTTATAAAACATAAATACATCCTTCTTGATTACTTTGAAACAACCACCCGAGTCATGTGGTAATGCAATTTATACCTTCAGAGAGTAACATCTAGTGTTAAAAATCCAATACTGGAAAGACTGCACTTTTACAAGCAATTTTGGCTTTTTTGAGATTTGTGATTTCTGATTAAAGTGCTTTGTTGATTGGTTTTAGGGTTTTTTTTTTCCTGGGCTACTGATAATGAAAACCTCCTTCTGTATGTTGCAAGGAAAGTGATTCCATGGAGAAAGTAATACATATATGTAGTGTTGATATAAGAACCTGTAGGAGTCTGATTAAAACCAGCAAGAGATATATCAATATAAATCTATTTCTGCAATACTCAAGAGTACTTGGGGAGGGAGGTGCTATTTCAAAGCTTTCAGGTGCTTTGTTGTTTTTGTTGTTGCTGTTTGGGGTTTTTTTATGATGCAACAGAAAAAATTGTTATTTCAAATGTTTCAAATTATACTTGTTACTACAGTTGCTACATTGTTGAACTTACTGTGTTTGGTTTCATTTGGTTTCATTTGAGAACTCTAACTGAACCCATGTATTCAAAAAACATACTGAATTGCAAGGGTTTTCTTTATTTTCTCTGTCTCTTGCCATTTTCCCTCAAATCACGATAGCACAACATTCAGCGTGTTGCTGCACTGCTGACTCCATCGATTAGGAGCATACCAGGCTGCTTTGACAGGTGCAGTGGTTAACATAATTTGGCTGTTCAGATCATGAACCCACAACTCCACAGACCTAACCTCATGGCTGCTCTTCACTCTCAAAAATGGCAATCATACTGAGAAAAATAATTACTGAATGTTGTGCACTGAACAGTCAGTTCAGGGTTGTGCTGACACACTCCTGAGATGATATTTTTTGTTTCTAAAATGGGCCCATATTTCCAAACTTGCTAAGTCTGACAGTTTGCTGCATGTTGTGTTCTGTATCAGTAGTGTTGCTGTAAGCTGTGTATCTGCACTCTTCATTTAGTTGTGCTAAAGGAAATGGAGCAGCATCGGTGCAAGTCTGTGAAACTGGAATAATTAGGCTTACAGTCACAGTTTGGCAGTCTAGGACAAGCTTCTTCTTAAGAGGAAGGGTATTTTTGTTCTTTGAAAATAACATTAGCAACCACTAAAATTGGTTGGCTGCTCTGCTCTTGTCCACTTAGGAGTCATGAAAGCAGCCTTGTTCTTGCTCCTAACAGAATATGAATACAGGGATGACACCCATCTCATTAACTATGAGTACTTGCCTGCTATTTTTCTTCAGTTAGCTAGTGAGGATATGTAAGGCACAGTGAATGCAAGTAAATTATATTTTTCCACTGAGAAAGAAAGGTACTTAGGTCTCTAGCTCAAGAGGAGATGTCTGCAACCATAGTCTTTATATTTATTACCTGTGTTGTCACTGAATCATCAGGCACCCAGCTTTTCTCCAGTTTGTTACCTCCCAAGATGGATATAACAGATGGTATTATTTCTTGTCTGTTATATGTTCCTATTCTATGCCTGTCAATATACACACTTATGAATGAATTTCAGCCTGTCAGCCTTACAGAATGCTCTGCAAAGGATTGTAAGTATTGCAAATAGGTACTGATACACATTGGCAAGATTTGTTCATTTATCTCAAAGCAATCATAGCAAGTTTGGCCAACAAATGCACACATAGCAAATTAATAGGCATCCTGCCAGACATCAATCAAAAGTTTAAGTTATTGTTCCTTCTCAGCTATTCCACCCTTCTACAAATCTGTTCCCTCACTTAAATCAACTCTAGAAACAGACTCTAAAACACACTTCCAGAAAAACACTTCTAAAAGTAAACTTAAGGTTTTGAAGATCTGTGTTGTGCTAAGGTCATCTTACAGTGGGCTAAGATTAGTCTTTTCCTAATACTTAGGACCTGCTGAGAAATAAATACTTCTGCTGTGCAGGAAGAACCAACGGTGGTCAGAAGGGCAGCTGTCCATTCAACAGTATACCTATGTTCTGATTATGAGCATAGTTCTGAATATTTTATGGCTTTTGCATTTAGCTGAGAAAACAGATACAGGTAAACAGAATATGTCTTCCCTAGAAGCATGTATAACCAAAGCTCTTGATGTTGCTGAAGCAACACAGGTAACTTCTGCAGCTCTAAGAGCAGTAGTGTGATCTGTCCCCTACTTGCCCGTAATATTTCTTAGTAGCTTTCACCAGAGGAAACTGTTTATAGCTTAAAGAATTTTGGATAATTTCTTTTTTCTCTCTATTTGTTTCACACATCCCTGCTGAGTGGTTTGGGGGTTTTTTTCTGGATAAATGAGTCAATTTACTGGTCCTACATCTAGAAGTCAAGGATCCCCTTATCCAACATCCCCCACGTTTACCTCACCAAAAGAAAAGTACATAGACATGCATCAAGCTGGCTGCATAGGATTTCAGTTCAAGACTCTCCCTCGTGGGCTTGCAGAAAAATTCTGTCGTGAGAATGGTTTTGATTCGGTTCCAGACACTTTTAAAAGTTGGGGTTTTTTTTTCCCATCTGGCATGATGTCAACACAAGATTCAAAAGTTATCTTATAGGATTTAGCTAATCAGGTACAGTTTTATACATCTGACTTATCTCCTCTGTATGGTCCCCAAAGAAAAAAATTGGCTATTCCATAACAAAATTAACCTTATCTTGCTAGAACAGATATTTAAAAATATCTTCACTGATTGTGGAGATCTACAAGGGCAGCAGAGACTAACTCAGACACAGCCACAGCTTTGTAAATATAAACCCCAAACCTATTATAATTTCTAATTTTGACCTTAACAAGTTTCTTTACCCCTCTATTTCTCCTGTAATTTTTAGCACCATTTTTGTTCAACGTATGGTCCCTGTTGCTCTGAATTTTCAACAAATAGCACTTCCATAAATAGCTTCAGTATCTTTAATCTGTCCATGCCTTGTGGAATAATATATATTTTGGTGTTTAATTACTATGTATTTAATTTTCTCCAGCAAGGGTCCTATATTTATTTACTCTGTTTCGCTCTTACAGGAAAATATGTTCTGGTGGTAAGTAAGTTTTGTGAATCTTCCCAGATCAAAGCTCTCTTCTGTAGTCAGATTCCTTTTCAAGGAGTTGAATATCTTGGGATATCTCCTTTGTACATTTTTCTTCCTGTAGCAGTAACAGGGTTCAGCTTCAGGCATATTTAGGTCCCTAGGCCTTATTCTAAGACAAATGCCAGAATAAGAATAGACCAGTTTGTTATGTCACTTTTTCTCATGCCTGTTAAAATGTCGTCCAGAACCCATATGCTTTGCCTATCCTGCTTAGTTTTTCTCTATTATTTACCTTGTGACTAAAGATCTCATTAATTCTGGGTACATTGTGTTTACACATTGTTTTGTTTCATTATGCAGTCTGTCTGTTCTGCTGGGGAAAGCACTTGGGGACAAGAGTTTCTATCAGAATCCACTGATCAGAAAAAGGCTGTGTTGTGCTGGTGCAATATAGAGATTGCAGAATATAGCATTCTACACAAGATATACATTTACCAGAAAAAAACCAGAGGTTTAAACACTAATTAGGAAAAAAAATACCCAAAAATTTGTATCAGATCTTCTGTTGCAGGGAAGAGAAGGAAGCTGAAAAAGATGTAGCTCTCTTGCCTATTTTCCAGGCCATTAAATAAAACAAATATTTTTAAGAGCGTTGTAAGTATGATTTAACAGGTTCAAGGTTCTAAATAATTCTATTTTTACTGACTTTTAACCTTTGATAATTTTTTCAGGTTTTTCCATGACGTGACAACTGTTTCCCACATTTTTCAAATACTTTTCCATTTCTACATTTGCTCATGGTTGCACTGATGACCTTTCAAAAGAGCTAGGTTACAGGAGTACATTAAAAACTTACATAAATATCTCTGATCATTCAGCTGTGTGCACTTCTAGTTCTTTAGGAAACCATGTGTAATGAAATACACATTTCATTACACATTCATGATGGATGAATATTGCTGATGATACAGTATAAAGAATTCTCTCCTTCTCTTTCATGCTCTCTTTTCCCTTATAAAAACTCAAAGAAGGAAAAGTTTTAGTCAGATGTTATTCTGTCACCACTGAGAGAAGTATGACCCAAGGAAGTTTATTTTATGGCCAGAAGTCCAACTGCTTGGTCTGACCTTCCGAGCTACATATGAGTAATGACCCGTGTGAAGGAAGACATTCCCGTTCTCAGATCTCAAAAATGAAGCCTTTTTTTTTGTTTCTTTTTTTTTTTTTTTGAGAAACAAATCATAGAATAATAGAGTGTTCTGGGTTGAAAGGGATCTTAAAAATCACATAGTTTCAACCCCTCTGCCATGGACAGGAACTTTTCACTAGATCGTGTTGCACAGAGCACCATCCAGCACCGCAATTCTCAGAATTTTTGCTTGCACCTCATTTACACTAGAACTTCCTTTAGGCAAAAGGAAGTCATAGAATCACAGAATGTTTAAGGTGGGAAGGGACCCTAAAGACCTTCTAGTCTTTAATAGTTTTTGCACTGTGCATATTTGAGTTATACTTCTGTGAGACTGCAGGTAGTATGGTATTTCAAGTGACAGCCAAAAGGAGCACATCTATTTAAATTGTATTTTCTCTTTAAAATCTCAAAAACCTCAAGGAACAGCTAACTATTGTTTCTATTTGTTCTTTAGAGAGTTTTCAGATTGATAACTGTCATACTTGCACAAATCGTTATGAAAAACTAGCATAAGAGTTAATTATCTTTGTGAACCTCTCCCGAGTTTTTCATCAAAGATGCTTGTGTTCTGCACTTGAAGCCTGGAGATATTATAATTTGGGGATTTAGAAGCTGAAGGAAAAAAAATACTTTTTTACCAAATGTCATCAGGTTTAGTCTTTTTCACAGTTGCTGTTTGACTATAGCAGTAGGTAGGAGGAAAAAAATCAAAGGTTTGGTGCAGATGGGGTGGTGCAATGGCAGCCTGGAACTACTCACAGCCTTCTTGCAGTCATTAGAATGGGGCTGAAGAAAATGTTTTGAGGAAATTGAGCAGAATCAGAACAAAACCTCCAAGGCAGAGAACTGAAAACTGCCTCTCCAAAATAGCTTGATTTTTAATTTAAGCAATGCAGGAGTGTAGCTGGAAACAAATACACTGGGCCAGAAAATTGGAGAATTCAAGGATCAAGAGAAGTTTTCTAAAGCAGAAGGCAATCTTTCAGACTCTAGCAGACAGTAATTGTGACTGAGATACTACAGCAGAGAATAAAGTGCTGCCATGGTTTAGGAAGTGTATAAACCAGAATGGGAACAGGCAGCTCAAGGAACCAGAGACAACCACAGCTTAAAACATGAATAGCTAAAGAGAAATCTTTTGGGTAGGGCACTCACAGGCTACCTGTACTGGTATATTAAACAAGATAGGGCAGATCTAAGCACTGATTATTGCATGTACACAGGTCTACTTTTATTTAAGGACAGAGAGGACAGACAGCAATTCGGAGTAATAATTAATAATTTTAGCAGTGATCTCCAAAATAATTAGAAGCATCATTTCAATTAGAATTTTCAAATATTAAACGAAGAAAGAAACAACCACTTATGTGGATGAATTGGGATGATTTGATAAATCATATATCCCTATTTTAATCCATCTATCTGTATGGAGGAAAGTCCCAACGTTAAGAAGACCATACAAAAATTATCTTTACCAAAAAATGTAGTTGTGCTGTCAAAGCCAATGACTGGATTTAGTTTGCTGGTATCCAAGAAACTAATATTATTTCCTTCTGTATTGCCATAACAATTGGGATATTCCTTGGAAATATGAACAGGATTTGATACAAAAATATTTTATTGTAGAAATCAGTAATTCCAAGGGAAACTTTGCTGACCAAGCTTGGTCAAGAAATATTCTAATTTGATACAATAATTCCTTTTATTTTTCCTTGCATACTGGATTCAAAATATGCTTTTGCACATCAACCCAGTGAGTAATCAAAGTCAGAGTTATTCCATACATTGGTTTTTATGTGAAACATTCCTCAGCAAAATATCAAGGGATTTTTCACTAAAACATGCAACATTTAGTGCTTCACTGATATCAGGGAGAGAAGAGCTTAATCCTGGAGAATTCTGTTGAAATGGTAGTAATTGGAAAAAGGAGATGAGAAAATTTGAAAATACAATATGTATGATGTGCGGTAATAAATATAAGTTGCTATTGCATTGAAAAACCATGTGTTTATGGATAGTAAGGGACTCACGGCACAGAAAGATGTGTACTTTTTTTTTTACAAGGGGAGGATGCAGAACACCAGAATAACTATACCTTAGCTAATTAAAAAGCAAAACAAAGGAAAGGCCAGCAAAGAGTTAAATCATGTCTCAGTTATCAGGAAGCAAAACATGGCAAATTGTGGCTTGGATTTTATGCTCGTTGTTGGGAGTTAATTATTTTCTGATGAGCAGCAGTCTAAGTTAGAAAAGTGATTTACAAGACACTGAGCTTAGGAAAACTCAGGCATCAAAGTTTGGTGAATACCATTGAAATCCTTGGCTTTAACTTCCTCATGTCCTGTTCATTCCCACCAGAGGTTTATAGCCTTCAGCAAAATCCTTAGGAATCTTATTTCCCTCCTACCCTTAAGCAGAAGCAGCCCAACTACTACTACTGATACGAGTGCCACAACATACCAGTGCAGGAAGAAGACACTAGAGCAGAACTTATGGTTCATTTGCAGACTACTCCTCAGTGGGGATCTCCCTGGTTATCCCCAAGGCAGCAGAAAGTCATGGAGCAATTCAAGCTGAACGCAAAAAGCAGTACACAGAAGTCCTGACACTGAGCTCCTCTGGGATTTCATTAATGAGACAGCTTGGCTGAACATTAAAAATTGATGTTGCAAATCCTTTTATAAGGTTATGATTTTTTTAATATGTCTGTATACTGTCTGTCTAACTTACTAATAAGATGAGAACAACTATATCTTAGAATATTTGCAATGGATAACCTTTACTGCTCTGTTTGACACTACCCCACTAGCTGAAGAGCATCTGTACTGAAGTGGCACTGTCCAAACACCATTTTAGTGTTAAGTATTAATGATGTGTGTAATCCTTCTAACTAATCAAAGGAATCTGTAGCTGTAAATAGCATCAGTCTTTTTTCTGCTAGAATTTCATTTATAAAACACACTTGAAATTCCTTTCCTTAAAAACTTTGCTGGTTTGTGTCAGGTAGCCTTCTCCTACATGAGTTTAAATGAGTTTATTGGAGTTTCATCAAATCCTGTCATCAGAGAATGTGTTTGGCTTTCATTCATCTGTCTGCTCAGTCTGGCTTCCACTGACTTCAGTCCATTTTACATAGGGCTTTGGCATTGCCACAGTTAAGCATTTACCCCTTGCCTTCTTGAAACTTCTGATTTCTCAAAGCTTTAATTATCTGACTTGTGGACTGTGATAAGTACGCTATTTTATGCTTAGCATCTCTACTAATGTTATGAACTCAATTGTGTGAGATCAGATAATTCAGTGTTTAAACTGATTCTGCTAGTCAATTGCCCAAAAAAGGTGTGGATTTACATTCATGCTGGAAGGTGGTCTATAAATGCAGGATCATATCTAATGCATTATAGATAATTGAAAACATTACAAAGATGTAAAATTCTTTATCAAAAGTTTAAAAATAGAGACTTTTGTGATAAAAAAGAGAAAGAAAAACTATGAGATTATGCATTTCAGAAAGCTCTAAAATAACCTAGAATATGTCAGTAATATCACCTGATTAAGATTTCTTCCATGTGGTAAACAAACCTCTAAGGGAGTTTTTGCACCAATTCCGCCAGATAATATAACAGTTTTCCATACAAAGTGAAAACTCAGGAGAAGATGAAACCAAATTGCTCTCTATTTATCAGAACATCTCTTTGGAATCACATCAAAGCAAACATTTCTTTTGCCACCCTTTGGATCTGAACACCAAAGTATTTTTTTTTTTATTATTAATTGGTTTTTTATTTGTTTGTTTAACTGCATGCAATCTGTTCCTTTTATATGACCTTTCTTTGGAAACATCCATTATATTAAATAAATTGGGAGCTAATTGCAGTCATTATAATCTCCTTAGATTCTTAATAGTTTAATTTATGTTTGTTCATGGAGCTGCTGGGATTGACTGAAAAAGTACAAACCCACATGGCCGTGCACAGCATTCTCTTGATTAAGAACCGATGTCTCCTAAAGTAACAATAATGGATGAAGCTGGGGGCATTTACAGAGAAAAGGCCATATGCCTGAGATGCAGGCAATGCTCAGAAGACACCAGAAAGGTTTCTAAAGTAATGAAGGAAGAGCTTTACTGTCAAGTAATTACTTAAGAGAGATGAAAACAAATTAATGTTACTGAAACAAGTCAGTCACTCGTGAGACTAAGTAGGTGTAGCAGACGTGCCCTTTTTGCTTCTGTTGTTTAACAGACAGGGGGGAAAACCATCCTTTAAACAGTGACAAATTAACTATGAAGCACAGAAAAGATAAAAGAAAAAGCAGCAAACAGCATATGTAGTGTAATTAGGAAAAGTTCACATTGTGCAGACAGTAAGCCAATTCTACCCTTAGTGACAGTCGTGAAGCTCCTCTGGAGGGTAGCCAGCAGTAAATTTTTAGTGTCTCCAACCTGTACCTCCTGTCTTAGACTGAAGTACTGCTTAGTCATGGTAACTTTTCCCAAATGAAAGTGGACCCTTTTTTCTGGCATCTGCTTTCTACTGTGTCCTTGTTATCTAACGTCCTGCCTTCTGTCAGCAATCTCACCAAATTTCTATGCTTTTTCACCCCCTTGAGATACCCAAGCAATAAATTCACATTCATTATAAAGGACTTAATAGTTTTTTCTTCAATAGTTCAAAGCCTAATGACTACTGAAATAAAAATGTGTCAAGAAATTGATGTCCTTTAACACTTGTGATTCTCTTACACTGCAAACATCAGGATCAAAACACATATTTAACTTTTTCTGTCTTCTCACAGTTGTTTTAAAGCCCTTAATCTTCTGGATCATATTTTCTTCTAATTTAAACTGGTGGTATCTACTATGGTTTCTTTAGTGACTTCCTTGCAGAACACACTTCTTTGTGACTCTACTATCACTTTTATATTATTTATGATTGTGACAATTAGATGGTCAAAAAAATTATAGTCTAAAACTTTTTGTGTCTTGGTTTAAATCCCAGCTGGCAACTCCTCCTCACATAGCTCCTTGCCCCACCCCCCACCCCAATGGGATAGAAGAGAGCATCAAAATAGTAAAAGTGAGAAAATTCATGAGTTGAGGCAAAGACAGTTTAACAAGGAAAGCAAAAGCTGTGCATGCAAGCAGAGGTAAAGAATTAATTCACCATTTCCCATGGGCAAGCAGACGTTCAGCCATCCCCAGGGAAGTGGGACTGCATCACATGTAAAGGTGACGTGAAAAGACAAATACATCACTAAAAATCTCCCCCATTTCCTTTTTCTTCCCCCAGTTCTATATGCTGAGCATGACACCATATGTTCTGATGAGGTCCCTGTGGTCATTTGGGGTCAGCTGTCCAGCTGTGTCCCCTCCCAGCTCCCTGTGCACACCCAGCCCCCTCGCTGGTGCAGTCAGTGAGGAGCAGCAAAGGCCTTGGCTCTGGGTGAGCACTGCTCAGCAGCAGTGAAACCACCCCTGTGTTATCAACACTGTTTCCAGCACAAATTCAAAACACAGCCCTACACCAGCTACTGTAAAGTAAATTAACCCTACCCCAGAAAAACCCAGCAAACTCTGAAAATAACTTTACATATTTATGTACTTTCTTAGGAGCATAAATAATCCTAGTTGAGGGAAAGCAATTCAGTTAATTTAGATATTTCTCATCCACAGGCCAGATTAACTCAAAACTGTTTCTTCACTTGTATGCCAGGCTCATTAGCTCTTCCTTCTGCCTCTATCACCTTTATTTTTGTCATTCATTCTCAGGACTCATCCTTTGTTCAAAGACCTTGATTTCTGAAATACACTCTACCAGTGCACTATCACTCTCTTCTGGTAACACAGTTTTAAGTAGTATTTTGGCTAAACCTATTTCACTTCTCTTTGTTCTGTTCATTACAGTCTTTCAAAATTAGTTCCTTGAGTTCCATTTTTTCCCCCCCCATTTCAAATTATTTTATAACTTCACCAACATTTCAACAGGCATACAGTTCTGGTGTCATTTGAAATACACCTCTGTCCTCCCTATTGATCCTGTCATTACCTTATTTTTTTCTCTCCCCCTCCTTCACTTTTATATCTCCTCCAAAATACATATAGTCCAGATGTAAATTCTTGAGCATTTTCAGCCATGAAATCTTTGATAGAAGTGTGAGATTTGACAATACCATGTTCCTATATATTTGTGACAAAAACTTGATCTGGTTCAGTATGTCTTTCTTTCAGCCTGAAATTCCTCTATCATTAGCCACGACTTTTTCAATGTTTACTACTAAAAATATTCTGGCTTGTAATCTTATGTCAAGTGCACTGTAAATGTGTAACAACCCTCTACCTATAGGTGTGGAGTCAGTAGGAAGGACCAAACAATGGGAAGGAAAAGGAGTCCCATACACCATGAGTATTGATAATTAGCCATCAAATCATTTCTTCTTAGCACGCGATACTTGACGTGCTCCATTAATTGATTAAATATTATTCCACTTCTTTCTACATTCTTCAGTCTCCTCACATCCTTATATCATGGTACTAATTGTGGGATCAGATGCTGATGGTGATATTTAACTTCCATTGAAATCTGGATCTCCGTGAAGAATTTCTAACTTTCTGTTCACTGTTAAACTTCGCCCAATCCCATATACAGGAGAGCTTTGTAGGTTGCCCAGACAGCAGATGGATTTCCCAGGGCAACCACTCCAAGTGTGGGTTGTTATTTTGTTGGTTTGAATTGTTATATTCTCTTAAGGTTCTGTAGGACTCCACAGAACCATAACAATGTATGTACTTATTATGATTCATGTCTTAATTAAACATTTCCACCTCAATGAATGAATTCTGTATAATCTCTCTAGGCAATTGAGTTCTGCAGCCTTAATTGCTGTGCCATAGGTCAAGCATATGATAACGTATTTGCTCTAGTGGAAATAAAAGAATTTACTCCTTATTTGCAGCATTCAGCTTCTCTTCATATATAAGTAAAAATCTCAACAGCATTAAAACAGTAAAATTAGATAATTGTTACATTTAAAGCTATTTGCCTCAGATTAAATAAAATCCTACATTTCAGTTTCTGTCCCTGCTAATTAGCAAGTTTTTTGTGTGTTTCATTTAAACATAATACTAGGACCAATTCAGTACTTTCACCTCTGGGACTCCATTTGTTATGGACTGGTTCCTTAGAGACCTAAAGCAATTAAAATTAAATTGAATTTATTGCTTAATCCATCCCAGAGAACTACAGGACAAAAATTATTAGAGCTTTCTAGAGGTTTTCTTTTTCAGAACAATCCTGTTCACTGATTCAAATAAAGCTCTGCCTACTTGCACCAGCAGTAAATTCGCTCCTCTCAGCATAAATAAGTAATTATTTTTCTTTCTTATCATCAACTTTGCACGATCAGCCTACTAATACTTTTTTTAAAATAAGGACTTTGAAGAGTACTATGAAAGTAATTATGTATATGCATGCTCATTCTGTTTATGTTTAAAGTGGACCTTTCCATGATCCGTCAAAGCATCCTAAAGATTATAGTATCTACACTAAATATTTAGATTTTAAAATGGGCTATTTTTCTTTCTATTTTCTTGCACTAGATGTAAACACAAAAAGAACAAGGTTCACATGAAATACTATTACTTCAGTCACTTTGGTCTTCCTTAACAGTAAATACAGAATAAATTAAACAAATCAAGACTGGCCTAATTTAGGTGCAAACACCAGGATGAGATCAGCATTGGAGCAGGCTGCCTGGGGAAGTGGTTGTGTCACCATTCCTGGAGGTATTTAAAAGACATGCAGATGTGGCATTTAGGGACATGGTTTAATGGTGAACTTGCCAGGGCTGGGTTAATGGTTGGACTTCATGATCTCAAACGTGTTTTCCAACTTAAACAATTCTGATTTTATTCTATGAATCATGACCTAGTGGAAACAGCTGCCTGGAATGTAAATCTGCTGCTTATGTCTGTGTTTAGCAAAATGAGTGCCATTCATAAACCTTCAAACTTAAGTAAACAGAAGTGGAAATGTTATTTTACTTCTTGATCTAAATGTAAATGCTACCTAAGAAGCATATTAAAACAAACATAATATGACCTTGTTACACAATCTCTTGGTTAGAAGTAAAGACATATTTTTGTGGGGCTGTCCCAATCTAAGAGGACCCTACTCTCTTTTAATAGACTGATTTATATCAATGTAGGTACTAAAAATTCTTTAATAAATGCTTTAATGAAACAGATGCAGAAAACCTTATGCTGTTTGAAGTATTACCTACACTTCAGAGGGAATTACTGAAATCACATTGAATCAGGGGTAAAAGGTAGAAGTAGATCAAAACTACTGTACAGGAAAAAATCAAGCAATGCTGAAGAGTTATGCAGAATATGAATCATACCTCTGAAAAAGATCTTGATGAATCCTGTGATTAAGAATACAATGTTTATCTTCTAACCATAACAGGAGCAAAATGTTTTCTAGCAATGGACTAAATTCATTGCTAGCTGAGAAGGATAAGACACATTCTTCTCATTGTGTGATTGACACAATGTATTGTGCAGGAGGGTGGATAAGGATTTCATGCAAGTTAAATAATTTTAACTTTAACTTCAGTGTTAGCTAAAGAAAATGCTAAATGATAAAGACTCATGTTATACACTTAAACTGGCTTTACAGATAACTAAAACATGATAATTTTTAAAAACAATTTGGAACTGTAATGCTAATTTATTGAGGTGAATTGAAAGAAAAATAACTATCTAATTTTAAAAGATCAGGTGGGATGATAAGAGCAATTAGAGGCTGACTAACTCAAAACGTTTTCTAAAAAAGTCATTGGAACAGAAATCTTGTCTAGGAAATGTCAGTCTGCACAATATGCTAGAAGTAAGTCATCAAGCAAACCTCACAGGGCTTTTCAAAATCGACAGATAAAGGAAGATTCAATAATATAATATATTTAGATTTGTCTTATGGATTTAAATAACATATCTTTTTTGTATGATCACAATTATCACAACGACATTAAACAGATAGAAAGAGATAAAAGTCTACTGAAAAGGCCATTAGTGGTTAACAAGAAGGACAATAGATTATGTGTTCCTGTAGATGATCTGGCAGAACATAGTCTAGCTGTGATCATGGTAACGTACATGAATTTGCTTCTTCACAGCTTCACTGCTTCACTATGTGCAAATATAAAGACTAAAATCACAATACATGTTCTTTGAACACTGGATGGATTTCTGAGATGGATTGATGGACTTCTGAGAATTTAAACCTACAAGTCTTAATTAGCTTGAAAAATGAAATTAACTTAAACAGGTAGCCATGTCTTTAAGGAGAGATTTCCCTGTGTCACACAATTTTGTCCTTGAATGTCTTAGACTAGCTTGGTGTACCAGAATCATAAACAAGATTCCTGAGGATTATATATTTTAAAAATAAATTAGTTAAATCAAGTTGGGTTTTTTTTTCCACTTTCATTCTTTGCTACTGGATTTCTCTTTTAATGGAGGTTAACATTCTGTCCTTATCAACAAAACTAAAAGAGGTGGCTTTCTCTCGAAATGTCTGTCCTCCCCCATCATTCTCGGTGTACTGAAACCATTGGCAATAAAGAAGGCCTCTCTCTTGATTTAGTCTGCTTTGACATTTTCCTCTGCTGCTTAAAATCAGCAGTCTCCATGTTCTTTAAAGCAAGTTGATTTTATTCCTGCTGGTTGCATTTGAAAGTAAAAGGTAGCTCTTTCTAGAAACTACTTCTGTTCCTGTTTCCAGTGAGAATAATGGATAATAGCTGCTGTTTCTACCAGACCAAAACCTCAAAAGCCACTTATGCTTGCTTGCTGTATGTATAAATAATAGCACCCAATTTGAAGAAAGTCTTGTGTGAGCTTTTTACTAGTATCCAAATATATTGTTAATGCTCCTGAAGTAATAGAAAGTATAACTCCTTGAGAAAATATAACTAATACATTCCTTTCCCACAAAATAGCCACAAGAGTTTACAACAAAACGGCACATAATTTAAGTCCTGGAGTACCCATATTTTTTCCACTCAGGTGTCTCCCTCAGGTCTCTTGCTTGTGGCTGTCTCAATTTAGTTCTATTTCCTAATCTTTATAAGAGTTGTAGCATAATTAATGTGGTGTCTCATTAATGCCAGGAAAATGGGAAATCTGTTTTTGGTCAGTGTCCCTGAAATACAAAATTTCCTCATGCTTTGTGCTGTTGAGATAGTCCCCCCAAACAGCTTTGATTAATTTTGTTAAAGCTTCATGGTTAAAATCAAGAGTCTGCACAAATTTCACTGGCCATAAATCTCACATTGTTAGTCCAGGCCAGTTTCTGTAGGCAATCTCCTGCCAAGTGTCACATGTCTAACATCTCATTATTGCAGCTTTTAACTGTTACACAGAAGACCAATTATGAATTTGGTGCTGCCACCTGTTTGACTGCCACACATGCTGAGTCACTGTAAGACATGTCCCATGGGACACCTTAAAGCTGGGATGTGTCCTGACTCCTCTACCAGAAATTCTTTGATTGTATAAAACCCATAGATTTCTGCTGACCTCCAAGAAAAGGGAAAAGTATTTTTACTAATGGATCAAACAAGATATTCAGCTTTTCTGAATTGTAATTATTTCTCCAATTCTGCTTTCATTTGTTCTTCCTTTTGCACTAAGATCTTTCTTCCATCTAGATGAAAGATGTCACGTGAGATAAGATCATTTGTCCATGTCAAGGTGCACCAAGGGCTAACAGGGCACGGATCTCACCAGCCAGGGTTCATCCCATCCCCTAGCAAGTGACCAGGGTAGATGAGGTACTCCCAGGTCTAAACAAATACCCAGGCAGGTTCATGCTAAAGAGGCAAATCCAAAGTCAGGCCATGATGTTGATCAATAAATTGGAGTCCAGATCAACTGAGTCTATTGGCAGGCATGGGCATGGTTGTGAGGATCTGGACATGGGCATACCTACAACACACTTCTGGCAGGTGCTGGCAGAGGTTATATGGGGCTTATGGGGGCATTTGGCAATGGGCCTGTTTAGGGCCAGCCAGGGGTATTAGTAGCTACCCATTGGTACATACAGACTGGGTGCTGAATTATTTACCTCTATATTCATCATGTCTACTTCCTTATGCTTCTTCTGACTAATGGAAAGCCTCAAATTATCCAAAACTATCCAGAATTCATAGTGAGAAGGAAAACCTTTACCAGAATCATCAGGAGAAGACAGGGTTAAAGTGAACCTAACAGCAATCCTCCAGAACCAAAGAGAAGGTTACTGAAAGTCAAGGTCAGCCTTTGCACTAAGTTCCAAGAGAAGAGAAAAAATAGTCCTAAATTAAAACAGGGATGTTCTAGTGTGATATAAAGAAAAGAATTTTTGCTATTAGGATAGTTAATCACTGGAACAGTTGTCTGGAACACTTGTATGATCTCTACCCTTGGATAATTTCAAGTCCCAATCAGAAAAATCTTTGACTATCTTAGTCTAGATGAACCTTTTTTGGGCAGTGGGCTTTACTAAGGACTTCCCAAGATTCCTTCAGTATCAGAGTGATACTATGATCCTACACCATTCACGTGGAAAAAGGCTAAAGTTTCTCTTCAGTAACTGCATAACAATCATCACTCAAACAGTGTTAACTTCACATTTCTTGGCACCCATGGCCTTACTCATAATCTCATCTTTAAACACCACATCTATTCCATACTAAATACAGGATAACTAAGGGGAAAAAAAACATATGTACCTATGTACACTCCTATGTACCAGGAATTCAAGAGAAATTAGGGGGGTTGAGGACACCAACACCTAAACAGCAAATTCCTTTAGAATCAGATCTTACTCCATAGTGAGTTTTGTTTTAGAAGAGCTTAATGAGAACTTGTGCTTTAGGAATGGTATTCCCTAATTTAGTATTCCCACTAAAATAAAAACCACTAAATAAAATAAACTAAAATAAAAGCCACTCTCCTTCACCACCTTTACCTTCCTGACCATAATCCATGCATTCACTCCTTCGAAGAGGTGAGACTCCCTTAATTCCACCCCTAGCTGTGGGGTAAGGTGATATAAAATAACAATTTAGACACACCCACATGGCCCAAGGCTCCCCTCCCTGCTGGTTGAGGCAAGACTCTGTCCTAGCCAAAGAAAAGCTAGAACTGAACACCCAAACTGTCATTTCTATAACATTTTTGCGTGTTTCCCTTTCATTTTATATGAAGTACCACTGTTTGTGATGTCATGAACGTGAAATGTTCATAATATTTTCTCAAAAATTTGACAATTGCTCATTTTGGTGCTATATATAGAGCAGAAGAGTGCCCAGAAGAAAAAAACAGCTCCTTCTAATATACACTCTCCTGGCCATTACACACCTCTTTATTAAATATTATGCATTTAAACAATGACTAAAAGGAGTAACCAATGCAAATCATCATATGCTGCACAATTCTGATTTGTGAAGGAAGTGCTTCACAAATCTGTAAATACAGGTAGGTAGCCCTGTCTTTGTTTTTCAGATTTCTTTCCAGTTATTATTCTGTAATCTAGACAATAAAATCTTTGCTGCAAAGGCAAAATCTCATACTAAGTCCAGATATCTCTCTTTCTTCCTCTTACTTTTCTCTGTCCCTCACAATCTATTAATCTGTTCTGGCTTATTTACATTGCAAATAATTTAGAGAGTGAAAACAGCAAGGGGAATGAGCAATCCTGCCTGGAGGGCTTGATAGTGTTTCTAGGAGTGATGTATTAACAGGCAGCAGGTTTCTGAAGTGTGGATGGCATATCAAAGACTTCTTTTGTCAGCAATAAGACCAGCACTCTGTATCAAAAGAGACATGAAGTGAGGACCACTTTCCATTTGTTCTGTTAGGCAGATGAACCCAACCACTGACTCCATTCATTCTTCAAGATTAAAGGAAAATACAGTAATATAAAAAGACGATACCATGTATTATTTCACAGAGATCCATTCATGGATGAATAGCTTATTTTACAGGGTCTTTTTATACGTGGCTGTTTGTTTAGATCACTGTACAAATTTCCAAGGTTAAGAGGTTGTAAAGTAGCATATGCAAGAACTCAGCAATAATTTTGTGTTAGAGCTATGTTTTGGTACCTTCAAACTCTACATTTGATGTTTTAAACCAATGTTTTAAGACACAAGTCATTATTGTTTTTATTGCTTTGTGATTCACAAAAAGTAATAGGACCTTGTATTTTGAAAAGCACTTGCAACAAGCAGATGAAAGTTTGAAAGGTTATAGCCCACAAGTCCACAACTTTCCATGGAAATATCATAAGGGATTTTGTGCCATATTTTTCCATGTGCTTTAGAAAAAGGTACAGATTTTTCTAACTCCTGGTATCCTTGATACCATGATTTCTGAACGATGTATTATCACTATTAAATTATCCAAAGTCCAGCAGACACCTTTCCCTTCTCCTGATAGAATTCACTTCCTTGACTGTTTACAGATTAACATACTGTTCTTATTACATATTTAGCTGATTTTAAGGTAAAAATTCATGTTCTTTATATATTTAAGCATAAAGCCTTGCCCTTTTTTTTCTAACCAATCAGTTTAGCATTCAAGCCAGGAATTAATGAAGTTTTTTTTAGTTTACCTACTAAGCTCACCAAGAGTTTTGACATATACTATGATTGCTGTTTGGGCTATGCTTATTAAATCTGAATTTCAGGAAGTCCCACAGAATTAAGGAATAGAATTGGATTGCACTTAGCTTTGCACATAAGTCAACACAATTTTGGCTATAGAAATGCAACTGCATATGAACCTCTATAAAAAATTATGAAATCATTGAATTATAAAGGTTAGAAAGGACCTCAAGGACCATCAAACCCAACCATTAACCAAGCACTGCCAGGTCCACCATTAAACTATATCCCTAAGCACCATATCTGTATGTTTTTTGAACATTTCCAGGGATGGTGATTCCACCTCTTCCTTGGACAACCTGTTAAAGCTACCGTTTAGAGTTGCCATCCTAAAGATAATACATTTTACGTAGGTGGCAATACAATGGAGCAGGCTTGTCGTAAAGGAACTTTGTCTGAGAAGTAGGAGGTAGAAGCTCTATCTAATTCATTGAACAAAAGACATTTAAGACATTTTTCCAAACCAGGTAGCTAGACTCTGATATGACAGGTAACATTCTCTTGCAGCTATTTTAAAAATAACACCCATTTTCTTTGTCTGACAGAAAAAAACCCCTACTGATTTATCAATCAGTTGTGTTATTAAAACAGTGATGTTATTTTTTATTATTATTTTGACTTAATGATCTCCCATATTAATGAGCTTTTGAAGGTTTCATGAAACACAAGAGATTTTTAAGTCAAATGAGTTAAGGTCTGCTGCATAAAATTTCTTTAGCAGCTCTAAGAAGCGTATCACAAGTTTTGGTTAGTTGGTTAGCTTTTACCACATAGTGGGTTTTTTTGCATATAGAATTCAGAGGATGACAGTGCTATTTCCCAGTTATGAGGTAGCTTCTTATCTACCACATCTCTTTTCTGCAGTTTTATATTTATTATAATAATATTTGCCTTTCTTTTCAGCTATTTTGATATCTAAGAATGCTGATAAATGGTAGTCTATAGGAAGGGAAAATTATTTAATATTAAACTGTTTTGGTTTAATATTGCTGGGTTTTCTGGTTTTATTTGCCAGACAGGGTGCTGATTTTTTTGCAAATTCTATGCATCTGGTTGTCCTCTGTCAAGAAGAATTAATTGTAATTAATTTATTATTAATTAGCTATGAATTAGCTAAGACATCCACAGAGAGATGAAGTTTGAGAACAGTTATTGTTTGTCAGCTTTCAAAGACAACAGGTGTTGCTGCTTTGTGGGTAGATATGATTTTATTGCCCTACAAGTCTGGATGTTCTTGATCCATGCCAGTGTATTATATCTTTGCTGCTTTTTAACATTCAATTCTACTTTGCTTTGCAAATTAAAGTTCTTGCATATAGGACCCATCACAAACACACACTCTCCAAATCATAGAATCATAGAATCACTAAGCTCACTGAGTCCAGCAATTAACCCAGCATTGCACTTTTCATAGGTAAACCATGTCTGCATGCTCCATATCCACACTTCTTTTGAATATTCCTAGGGATGATGACCCAGACATTTTCCTGGCCACCCTGTGTCAGTGCTTGACAATCCTTTTAGTGATGAAAGTTTTCCTAACAGGCAACTTAAACCCTACTTGGTGTAACCTGAGGTTATTTCCTGTTGTCCTGTCACTTGCTGCTTGGGATGAGACCAGATCCATCTCTCTGTATAGACAGGTGTCTGATAGGTCACAAATATTCTTCGTTTTTTCAAAAAACAATTGTCTCTCTATAGCTCTGTCTAATTATGTTGTAAGGTCACATAACCTTCCTTGTCTATGTCCTTGATAATTTAATGAGCTCTGTTTTAAATTAAAACCTCAGGAGGTCTGAGCAGATATAAGTCAGTTGTAATTTAAGAATTTATAACACTTTTCAACATCAAAATATCAGTCTTTTTTTTCATTACCCATGATCCATAGAGCACTGAAACTTACTGAGAAAGCATCTTCAAGTGTGATATACAACTCTCACATTAATTAGAAACTGAGCTTCAAAATAGATCTTGCTGAACCCTAACAAGTCTAAACAGATCTTTTGGCTCTGTCTTCCCTAAGTGTGTAAGGATGCTTCTGGTTTCATTCAAAAGAGAAAGGACAGTTGTTAATTAAATGTCCTTTTTTATCTGTTGATATGTGAAGCAATTCTGGGAATATCATTAGACCTGTGGCAGACATCATTATTCATTTTTATCTTTCAGAAGAGTGTAATTTGGGATAAAAAGGAGTTTCTTCTAATTTTTTTTTTCTCTTAATTTGGTCTATCTGAAATATTTTGTGATCAATATCAATTTTCCATGGTTCAAGACTCACCACACTCATACAGTTGTTATGCTGACAACATTTAAGGTCTATAAAACAGAGGAAAATTGAAAGAAGCTTTTTTTTTCTCCTGGAAACATCATAGACTCAGACAATGGTTTGGGTTTAAATGACCTTAAAAATCATCTACTTCCAGCCCCCCTTGCCATGTGTAGGGGTGCCACCCACTAGGTCTAGTGGCTCAAAGCCCTGCCCAGGGACATTGCCAAATGTTTTGCACAGGTCTGAGTAGATGCCCTTCTCTCAAAGCTATACCCCATCACAGAAGGCCACCAAATTTGTGAGGCATACTTGGCCTTTAGTGGTGCTATGCTGACCATCACCAATCACCTTTAGCAGAGTTTCCAGAAGAACCTGCTCCATGATCTTGCCAGAAAAACTGATATTGATAACAAAATATTTCAGATAGACCAAATTAATTGATATTATGCATGTCTTTTTAATTCTTTTTGGGGAAAATTATAAGTGTGAAAAATTTTGTTCTGAACTATTGCCCCACAATAGTGTAGATTAGATTTTCTGAGCATGTTATATAATTTCATATTTTATTGCATCAAAAGCTATACTACAGTTACTGGCTAGGACTCATGTTTTCTGCCTCTACCTTAGAAATTCTACATTAAAAGAATCTAATTCTTGAATACTTTCATAGTCCAATATGAAAGATGAAAATCTTACAGTGCATTCTGCATGCTGCCACTATGTTCCCTCATATTTCTTTGCTTTTTTATGTTTAGGCCCCTAATAAAGGAAGACCTTGAGATTTGAGCTCCTTTAGTTTAGCTCCGTGAATGTGCTATGATCATGTCTACTGAAGGCAGTCCCTACTTGTCCCAGTCCCTGTCAGCTCCTTCTCTTCCATGTGCTGCTTTCTTCTCTGTGCTGAAAAGCTGATGCTTGCCTCAGGAAACAACAGAGGAACTGATTCTGGTAAAAAGTAACCCAAAAGGAAAAAAAAATCATAAAAAAAAAAAAAAAGAAATGTTGGTTTTGTTTGGTTTGGGGTTGTTTTTAAGTAGTTTAAGTGGTTTTAGAGGCTTAGTTTGGTCCACAGTGGATTTTGACCATTGAATTATATCTGTAGAATACCCATTACAAAAGAATATATCATCTTGTATTATAGGAACTTGGACTGTGAAGAAAGTTAAAGAGATCTTGATTCTGGGGTAATATTACTCAGTCAAAAATTTTGAAGTAATTGTCGGATGTAGTCCCTATTTTTTAGATATTTATTTTTGTTCTTTTTCATTAGAAAGGTCTCCACTGAAGGAAGAAAAACCTTCCACAAGCTATATTTCAAGATTCATTTTACTTTCAGACACACTGGTGTGATTCACATGCATACTGATGAAAACAAAGTCAGATTCAAGTTCTAAATCAATAGTGTTTCCCATTAAATGCATTCTTCCTGTCCTCTTGTTCTGCTTTGTGTATAGAAAACACTTTAAAATATGAACTAAAGAGTTTTTGCTTCCCAGATAGAGTGTTTTATAATCTGCTATTGCTACTCTTGTGGAAAGTGCAATGCATCATGACATACATATTTATATACAAATATATATACGTATGCATGTGCACGTGCTAACTTATATACTTTCTTCTCTCTGTTCTTCAAATTTCTCTGCAAAATACTGCTTGTTGTGAAACATCTGTGTACAAAATTTAAATTCATATGATGTGTTTCAAACACATCTAATATGATTTCTTCTGTGGTTGCCATCTGTCATGCAACAACAAAAGTGATTTTTGCCCCCAACAGAATGAAAAAGACATGCATAATACCAACAAGTATCTTTTAAAAAATGTTAAAAGGTCCACAGTGAACACATTCAACATAAATCTCAAAGGAGGTATGATTCTTTCTGAATCTCCATATAAAAAGACTTTCATCATTTACCAACATTTGATTTGAATTATTCAGTTTAAGATAAACTGATGCATTATTTATCTTAAGTGAAGCACATAAACAATGCCAATTTTATGCCCCCAAAAATATTTTAAAAGCTAACTTGAATGCAGCTTGTAATTTATAGCTGAGCTTTGTCAACTCATTAGAAGCAAAACTGAGCACGAAAGTTCTGACTCAGTTCCACAGAAAGTGTGTTGACAAGTGAAGGTGACTCTGAAATATGTCCCTGAACATTAAATAAAATTATCTCAAAAATTCACTCTTGAACACACATATCCAGAAATACACACTCTTCCATCAACAAGTTCTGTAGCCTGAAATCATAGATGTATTACATGCAAGGATTTCAATGTCATTGAACAATTTTCAACAGAATTCATAAGTTTGAATTTCTGTCACCACCTTTTAGACTATTTAGAAATATACCTATTATTCATGAAAGAACTTAAGATATACTCTTGTCATTGAAGTACTAAATACAAAAAGGATTGGACAGCTCATTAATGATTAAATCATTCTAAAGGAGGAAAATTACAGTTCTGCTCATTAGCATGCAGTGTGAATGAAGACATTAATTGCTACTTTAAGCCATCAGGCCAAATTTTGAGAACTGGACACTTCTGACATTTAGGACTAATCCAGCTGTTGGGGAGGGCAGAAGGAAGTGAGAGGGCAGTGGTTGAATCAGTAGGTATCATAAACCTCAATGTCTTTGTATGCAAAATTAGGGAATATTACGTTTTCAGTGCTACTGAGAAGCAATAACGTTCCAACTGACTGATTCTGTTGCTACTTCTATTTTAGTTAGTTTCCTATTGGAAAAATCAATCGATTTCATCCCTTTGGATAATTTCCTTTGAATTATCTAGACAAAAGTCACAGTTTTTTCCTTAATTTACAGCCCCCAAAGACTCAGCAATTGCCCTTGTAGCATCTTCTTTCCTTTTGTCCCTATCTGATTATTAGTGCTTACAGAGAAGAGAAGGAACTACCTAACTCGTCTCTGAATTGCATGGAACATAGTATTTTTACCCCTTTTCTTTGCTCTGGCAGAACACACAGACACATCTGTTGTTTCCAACTTTTCTTTCCTCTTCCCTCAGGTTTCTGTGATGGTTTGTGTGAAACAGATTTATCAGCATCTTTTTCCCCTTATCACCTATGCTAAACCAAACTTTTCCTCTACAAAACTTTAAAGTCCTTCATCGATGCACTGCAGGGTAAAGTTGAGCATGTGTTTAATTACCTACAGATGTGAAGTATATTTGCCATTTCTCTGCTGTACTTCTCTAAATGATTATTCATTCCAATGCATTGATGTAATGAAAATTGGCATGATGGTAACTTTATTGCAAATTATTCTCACGTATTTAGTAATTTTATTTATTTCATTAAGTGACCTAATCCATAAAACCCCAAGATTAATTCCAAACATTTATAAGAATTAGAAAATAGTACAAACCTTTTCCATATTTTATACAAGACACACTGCAAAATCCAATATAAACATGAACATTTCAGTGTGTTATACATTTGCTTATCTGAATTCTTTCAAGTACTGGATAAGCAATTCAGTGTCTTAAAAGGAAGGCTGTTATCATACTATTGCCCATCTGTAAAGATGAACCAGTAGAACTCTAGTATGAAACCTGTGCTTTCATAATATTCAGTATAATTTTATATTTTCAAAAGCTTGAGTAATTCTTACCCACATAATTCAATAGTCAATATAATTCTGCAATTCTAGGAATATTTTCTGGGCTGAAATGTTGAGTCTAGACATATTGCTGCTTAGATAAGTATTTATCTTTGCTATGTAAAACTGGCTTATAAATTGCAGAATTTGCTCCCTAGGAAGCATATTGGCCATTCTGACTAGAGACAGATACATTTATTTCTGCCAGCAGTGTCACATGTGGACAGGATCCAGTAGAATGCAGCTGAGATAAACAAAGCTTGTTGGCAGATTATTAACAATGGACTGATCCTGTTTAGAGCATGGGAATGATCTGGGGTTTTTCTACTACAAAAGGTGCCTTGGAGGCTAAATTTAGGTTGTATGAGCAAAGGCATAAGAGCCATCTTTCTCTTTTTCTCTTATTTCTGCTTTATCTTCTTTCTCTTTTATTTTCTTCTTATTTTGCCTTCCTCCCTCCCTCCCTCCCTCCCTCCCTCTGGTTGCAATGCAAGATGTAACCAAAAGTATGTATTCTATTACCAGCTGTTAAAACCAGGTGGGGCAGTGTTCTTTATCTCTTCCATGACCCATCCCTCACAACTCCAGGGGGAGATCTTCTGTTAATGGGCCATTGAGTCTCACTGCGCGACTGATGAAATTACATCACCCCATCGTGAGATGCTCCACCCAGGGGGAGGAGCCAAACATTCCTACCTGGATATAATCTGAGACTTGGAACTCTGTTGTCAGCCTTTCTCCCCTGGGTCCCAAAGGAGAGACTGGACCCAGCTACACCACTGGACCTTCAGAAGAAAACTACACCCTTCTACAGGATCACTGCTTCAACAGAACCACATCTGTCACTCCAGGAGGGCTGCAATCACCATCTAATCAAATTGCTACCAACACCCAACCTACCACCCTGACCAACAGGGTGTCGGGTTGTATTCTGACTCTGTCAGTGGTTTTCTTTGTTTTACTGCATTTTTATTTTAATTTTCCTAGTAAAGAACTGTTATTCCTATTCCTATATCTTTGCCTGAGAGCCCCTTGATTTCAAAATTGTAAAAATTCGGGTGGGGAGGGGGGTTTACATTTTTCCATTTCAAGAAAAGTTTCTGTCTTTCTTAACAGACACCTGTCGTTTCAAACCAAGACACTGTTTCTTCCTTTTTTCTCAAAACATTTCAAATTCTTCTTGGCAAGAAGGGGTTAGATGAGTTCTGAATATTATGCAAGTTTAAAGACAGAATAAGTAAAAGTTTTAACATTTTTAGGCAACTCATGAACCTTTCAGCATGCACAGAAATGATAGAAGTTTCAAGCTAGAAGTATATTGAAATCATACAGTCTGAAGGATGATTTAGCTTGAAAGGAGGGGAAGAAAAAGAATGCAGGGATTTCCATATTTGACACCAGCAGTCTCTGGAGATGTCTCCACAGTACATTAAGTTACTTCATGGGCCTTTCAAGCTACGATCTGCTTTCATATCACTTTCCTAACTGTTTCAGCTGCAGCGCTGCACAGACACAATATGCAGTTTGTGGTTATCTGCTCTGTCCTGGGCAGTGCCCACAATCCCCCAAAGTAACAAGCAAAGCATGCACCAGAAATTAAAGCTGAACTAAAGCAGGAAGAAGCAGTAATTGGCATTTTTAGAGTTAAATAGCAGGGCATAAATAATCACAGGATAAACCCCTCCATATTTAGCCAAAAACATATGGCAGTAATGATGCCATGGCACCGAATTAATGGCACAGGTGAAGATACAGCCATCCAGGAGGATCCAGATGTGCTGTGATGTTCTGTGACATTTTTAAACAAGATCTAGGGTGAGGATATTTAAACATCAGGTTCCAGAAATTTTGTTCTAATAGTAACTCATTCAGTACTTATGGGTTTCACTATTCTTTCATATACAATTCTTTGTATCAAGTGAGATGTTATTCCTCAATAAACAGCAGATTCAGAGGATTACCAGACTGTCTATAAGAAATTATTAAAGTAGAAGAAAGCATAGACTTCCTCATTTCTTTCCATTGAAGTCCCTCTTTCCACCTGTGATGACTTTTTCAACTCAGTGCATCATTAATGGACGTCTTTGATAACCCTTGTAAAAAGGCAGAGAGGTTTCTTATTAATTAGATTAGTATTAGTATACTAGTATAGATTTAGTATATAACATACTAATATTAGTATAGATTTAGTATTTAGAAATATCTTGGGACTGTTAAGCATTTAGAATCCCTCAAGGAGAAAACATTTATTTGAAGAAGTTCTCAGTTTAAAAAAAATAAAAAAGGCACATTATTCTCAAAGTATCTGAAAGTTGATGTGTGTGAGGGAGTGACTCATTTTTTCCAAGAGACTCTAGGAAAGCTTTCAGGAAGAGAGAGAGATAAACTATATGATACTAAAAATGTTGAGAGAGAATAATGTTTCTGTTTCCCTTTTATAAAAATTGAGTAGTTCTGTGGGGTTTCTTCTAGCACTGGTAGATTTTTTATGGCTTTTTTTTTTGTACTTTTGAACAGCACAAAGAAAATTCTTCAGCACATAGGAGGCTATCCTCTGCATGAACGAAGATGTACCACAATATTTCATTCTCTGCTCCTTTCAGAGTTAGCTCCAAGAGCTTCACAAAGTCTTTATAGAGACAAGGTCATGAATAAAGGGGAGAAACAGGTGAAATGGAGAGAAAAGAAATTTTGAAAGGTCTGTTGAAGCATACTAAATATGCATTTGTGTCTAGGACCAACATGGCCAAACTGCCCTTAGAGTCAGTCATATGCACTTTAAAAAGGAAGAAATACAAATTTCAATGTTTCATAGAATCATAGAGTAGTTTGGGCTAGAAGGGACCTTAAAGATCATTACTCCCCTGTCATGGGCAGGAATGACAGGCCCCTGTCATCTTCTGTTAGAGCAGGTTGCTAAGAGCCCCATCATGCCTGGCCTGGAACAGTTCTAGGGATGAGGTATCATCATTTCAGATGAGGTATAAAAAATGGAAGTCAGATTTCCCTTGGGAACCACATATACAGGACTGCCTGTATGCCCTTAGTTGGCACGCTCTCAGCAAGTGCATATGGAAAAAAAACCAGCTAGCCATTATGTCCTTAACAGTGGTGTGAAACATTTGAGTTGGGAGAAGGATTAGAGTGATCTATATGATCTGATACCACCTGCATATCTTCTGCATTCCTCTAAGTTTGGAGGAAATATCAGCTGAGCTAAAGCTCATCCAGTGTGCTCATGGCCAGTTTCCAGGAAAAAGTTCCTCTTGGAGGGAACAGCCATGGTATTTAATCCTCTCACTCAAACAGAAGGACCGCAGAAAAAAAATGCCTATTTGGAAAGTTTTCCTGGCCCTTGCTAAATCCCATCTCCTTGTCCTGACGATTTTATAGCAAAAGGCTATTTGGCATAGGGCACTACCATCCAAGGGAGCATTGGAATAACTGAATAGATTTAATACTGGGACTCCAGAGCCAGGAGCAGACTGGTTTAGTTTATTTGTCCACAAAAATAATAGCCATCTCCTCATTCCTTCTGCCTTCTTTAGCAGAAGTCTCTGTTTCCTAGAGCTAACTTCACTCTCACCTTAGTACAATTTGCAAAACCCTCACCTTGAATTCACTGGTATGAAGTCATTGAGACTCAATTCCATGCACTCTACAGCACATCATCAATCAGGAGTTCCTTTTTAGTTAAACTGCTGCCTGTTTTTGGCTTTCTCATCTGTTCAGCTAACTATAATTCTCTGAGCCTGCA
Organism: Pseudopodoces humilis; assembly: GCF_049639895.1. Lineage (NCBI taxonomy): Eukaryota > Metazoa > Chordata > Aves > Passeriformes > Paridae > Pseudopodoces > Pseudopodoces humilis. Next base: position 83,019,309 of record NC_142201.1, on the reverse strand, counting down.
TTTACTTGTATCTCTTTGCTATCTCCTGTAGAGACACTGCTCAGCCCAGGCAATGGCTGATATTCTCAAGTAACCAGACAGAAACCATCAATACAAATTTCTGAGTGGAGTTTTTTCAATACTTAGATTTTAGTTTGATCTCTTTCACAGACTGTACTTCAAAGGTAATTTTCCAAGGCTTTCTTTGGATATACAATTCCTTTCCAGCCACCAAGGCAATTCCTCACTTACATTGTTCTCTCTTAATTTCAGACTTCAAAGTAACTATTGTAAGGACTTGAAGGCTCAGATCTTTGACATCTGTACGTGCCTATAGCATTACTATTCCCACAGGTATTTGTGAAAGCAAATCTTTGTGATGAACATAATATGGCAGCCTAAATAAATCCAGCTTTAAGAGCCAAAACTCTGCCCAAGTCATGGTGAGTACTGATCCCACTTTGTGTTTATAGAATTAGATGGCTTATATAGTGCATGCCTGTAGATAGAATGTGGTAAAGATAGGGAATACCTATTCTAATTTTCTATTTAGCCTTGCTTTATGCCTTGCTGAAGCATAAGGAATTTTTCAGTGTTATAAAGGGGTTGGGCATCCATCCCATCTCCAAGAATAGGTTGGGCATCTCTTCATTCCCCAAAGTTCATTGTTGGAGAAATCAGCCAAGAAGGCAGCAAATATAATTGCAAAGAATGGACATAATTCCTTCTTCTGGGGTTGTAAAGGAATAGGTATGACTTCTCCCATTAAATACTTAAGACTTACTATTTTTCTCTTTTTTTTGGCAGGGGGTAGGGGGAACCATATTAGTAATTAGAGCAGAGAGATAGGGCCAAACTGATTCAACATTCTGGCAGTGCCAGAGGGAAAGACACAGTTCTGTAAAGACCAATTTCCAGTCTAAAGCCATTCATTTAAGAGAGTGATAAAAATTTTCTGTGATTTTCAACTGCCTTTAGTGCTGAGAGAGAATTTGACAAGGTTGCAAGTGAAGCAGGCAGGGAAATATACTGTTTATTTTTGTGCTGATTTGATTTTTTACTTTGTGTTGATGTGCAAGATACGCTGACAATGTGATCTTTCCTCATCTATGAAAGGAGAAATGCAGCTTTTATCACACACCTCAGAAAGAAACACTGTGTTTGAGTAAGCTAAACCTATTGCTCTGGGCTGTCCTGTGTCACAGCTCCTTTCATTATCCATTAACTTAGATAATGCTAGAGATCAAGTCTTCCATAGAACTCTTTATCTTTAAGTCTTCAGAAGCCTAGGAGTAAATACAATTCTTTCATTTTATAGATTGTCAGCAACGGAAGAGAGGCAGATGTGAAGCACTGTGTGCAGTAAAAAGGAGCCATAAGACAAAATTTTTAGAAATTACTCTTACAGATTACTATCTACTATTCCTGTCTCATCATTTATCTTACAACTACTGGTATTTCCTCATAATGTTATTTAGAGAAATGGTTCTGCAATTTTTTGAGAAGACACTAAAAGTAATCTGAACCAATTTCTCAATTACAATTTCAGCTGCAACTAAAAGCCTGCATATAAACAATAAAAGCATGCATGTAAATTGTGATGTGATAGATAAAATTAACTATAAGCAATTCAGTCAAGATTTCCTCCAACAGCAATTAATCTTGTCCTTGAGAAACCAAGCATGTGAGGGTTATGCTAGAATTACTAGAATGATTATGTTTCACAGGAGAGATGCTACTTTAGCATTCTATTTGGCTGATAGCATTGTCCGATAATTCAGCATCATTTGTTACCAATTTCTTGTGCAAACACTACCATCATAATAAGGTAATGATGCCATCAATAGAAGAAGCATTGCCATATAACCTCATCATTGCTCTTTGGGGGAACATCAGCTCATGTTCTGCCTTTCACTAAAATCTCTGCCCTTCTGCCTGCTGACAAAAGCTGTTTCTGAGATAAGAGGCAGAACTCCTATTTGTCAAAAGCCATTAGTAACAGGAAAACATGCCTATGTATAAATAAATTAATACAAAATTACATGAGGACAATCCAACATTCCTAAAATGATAGTTTGCTATGCTTTATGTCCCAGCTTATGTATATTTTTTCTGCATAAGTGTGTATTCCCTTATAATGTTAAGGTATGAATATTGCAAGACAAAATTTGGGATGTCTACAAATGATAGCTTCAATTTCTATTTTGTCCCTAAAGCTTCTCTAAACTTTCATGGAGTTAAACTCAACCTGGAATAAAGCAGATATTTTTCAGAATGGCCACACGTAATTCAAGATACTAACCCAGATGAATTATTGTCTAAGAGTACTCATGGATTACATTAATTCAATAGGATTGAAGAACAAGTTGCATCTCATTAAGGTTCACCTTGTGGAAACCATCAGGAGTATAATAAGCTAACAGGCTGAGAACATTGTAGTTATTTAGCCTGGAGGAAGAAGACTTTGGGGAGACCTTAGAGCACCTTCCAGTACTTAAAAGGGCTGCAAGAAAGTGGGAAAGGTACATTCTATAAAAGCATGTCATTATGGGACAAGAGGGAATGACTTTAGACTGAAAGAGGAAGGTTTAATTTAGGTATTAGGAAGAAATTATTTACTGTGAGGGTGGTGAGGCAGTGACATGGGTTACCCAGAGAAGCTGTGGATGTCCCACTCCTGGAAGTGTTCAAGACCAGGCTGGATGTGGCTTTGAGCAGTCTGGTTGACCTCAGTGTAAGGACTTGAATATTTTTCAAGTCCTTGTCTTGAAATTGCTTGTCTCAAATGCAGAAGGCCAGAAGGAACTTGCTATAAGAAAGCCACCACAGCAGGAACTTGAGATAAGCACAGGGAGGAATTTATAGCAGGAAGGGACTCACCTCCCAGTTCCAGGTGAGGTCTGGTTAGCATAGCACATCTGGATAAAAAATCTGGAAAACTGTAGCAAACTAAGCAACTGCTCATACTAATATCACCCCAAGTTTTGGGACAGAGAGGATTTGCAACCACCAACACCCACCAAAGCTCCCTCAGATTAATTTCTGGGGTCTTCCACCAGACAACTCTTTATGATCCACAGTGTTAAAACTGCCTCCTCCAGAGGTACCTGAGCATCCCCCCTTGAACCTGACTGCATATTAACCCACTGAACTCTTTGTTTCCTGAGCTTCCTCTTTCCTTGATGGATCAAGACTGCAACCACCAACAATCAAGTCTTGTTGCTGTCTGTGGGTGGTTTCCTCTCTGCTATCTACTCTTATCCTTTCTCTTTCTTTCTTTTCCATATATATTTTCCTCAGACTTTTATATTGTTATATTACTAGTGATAATAACTAAAGTTGCTACATACTCCTTTTCATTACAATATTTTTTTTCTAAAATATACCTCTATATATACACAACATTGTGTCATTTTACTCTTATCCACCACAAGGGATGTATTTGCAAGAGCCTCATCTACCCTCACCTTCTGGGGTGAGTCAAGACAGGAGGATTGGAAATAGGTGACCTTTAAGGTCCCTTCCAACCCAAACCATTCTATGAGATATGAGACTGCTGAAAATTAGGAATGTTTGATCTTGTAACATGCATTCATGTCAAGCTGCACTTATTTTCTCTGAGCAAAGAGCAGCAGCTTCCAAAGGAAATTATTAAACAGTCATCTTTTCTGCTGTACTAACTCTTACATTATTCCTAGACTATGTGGCATTATTTTTGAGGGGATAGCAATTGGTTTTGCTCATGGGTGATACTTAGCAGTGATGGTCTACAGCTAATTTATATAGTAGGAGAGAGTTTGTCATCCCACCTGGAAATATTCTCTTGTAACTTCCTCCCGCTGTGCTTGCTTAAGCCTTGTGACTAATCCTTCTTTTATGAATGGATCTTACAGCTGACAGTGTTGTTTCAATTTCCTCCTGAATAAGAAGCTGCCTTAAAATCTTCACAAGCATTACCACAAATTTAAGAAAAAGGGAGAGCTATGAATAAATGCATTGTCTTTGGTGACCAGGCTCTTAAATTAAGACCTTTAGATGCCTAAGTAGGTGAGGTGAATCTGAGTCCACTTAAGTACTACTACAAAAGAATTAAAAATTAATATTGTCTAATGTGGGTGCAAACTGTTGGGAATTTTCATAAAATTACATACATAAAAGAATTGTTATTACAAGTGCCATGTGGAAGAGCAGTCTGTATGTACTAAGTAGCATTTCATTTTCTTAAAACTGTGTTTAGTCCTGCTTTCTCAAGGTAAATATTGCTCCAAATTCTTCATTGGACATAATATTTACTATACCTGTTAAATTTAGCCACAGGTACTATGGCTTTAGTGGGATATTATTAAGTTTACAACATATGCACCAAGACTATTTAAATGAGTTGTTAATTAGTCAGTGCTTAAACAACAACACATTTTCTCTAGTGTACTATTCCAATACTAATAACTCGTGCTCTTCCCATCTGTTTGAATCCACCTGTTACCATTATTTTAAACCTACATTGAAAAGTCTATGGTGAAGTAACTAATCTCCTAGTGTATGAGAAACATGAAACAATGATAATGGTTTTTGTTCTTATCACAAGGCACATATTAAACATTTTCCTTCAGTGTTAATATTGTAAACTGAGTTTCATAACAGAAGTGAGACAAGGATGCTTTGAGGCAAATTGGATTTTACATTTTTTGAGGGGGAGGAGGTACTGGTAAGAAAAAATATTATTTTCCCATGGCCACATTTTTATGAAGTTAAAGCTTTTCATGTATATTCCACTAAATAAGACCCAGCCTAACAATGGCAGCATAAGATTAATCTTCCTGTTATCTGAGCATCTTCCATATTATATTCTTAAAAGTCCTAGCTGCAGAAATCTGCAAATATTTTCAATCTCAGTAAGCATTTTTCCTTAAAAAAAGAGATTTAAAACAGGGAAAACCAGGGAACAAAGAGAACCTCTGTTCTGAGCCAGTATTATTGATCTAAAGTTAGTTAATATGTCTTATCAATCCCTGTTATATTTCTTGTTCCATGTCGCAAAATAATTGTAAACATTTTTGTTTCAAAATTTCCAGTTGAACAGAGTTTTTCATTTGGAATTTCTGACATTTATGGATTTTTTTTGTTTGCTTTTTATGCAAAGCATAAAAAATCCTGGTGGAAACACACTAGAATAAAAGAATCAGGAATTTACATCCACACACTTGTGTAATCGAAAAATAAAGGAAAAACACACCTGACAATAAATCACACCTTGTAGTACTTTTTTCCTCATGAATCCCAGAAAGCATACAGAGCTGTATAATCAACAAAAATAAATTTTATTTCTCTGTTGTAACTCTGATTGGGAGCTTGTGCATTTTCTTAAAATTTTCACTGTTATTGACATTCCTGCACAAAATTCTATTTTGCAGGAGATGAACACAATGCAGTCACAGAAGAAACTATATTTTCTTTCACATTTCAAGGAGGAACCCCCTCAATTTCATGGCCTACAAATAGGTTAGGTGCTAACTCAGCCGGCATTTCTGCGTGGCATTACCCATCAAATTATTATCAAATCACTATGGAAGATTTACGCAAGATTTTTGTCTAAGAGAAAATTAATACTCTATTCCTTTATGGCAGCTGGTGTGTTCTGGAAAATACACATTTCTGAAGTGAAAAATTTAATAATTTCATATGTTTGCAACTCTTTAATATCACTTGTAACTGATGCCACTATTACAGACCTTACATTTGACAAAGCTTGATCAATGCGTACTGAGCAGTACCAAAAATGTCTCTACCATTTGGCAGTAAGGGTAAAAAGTGAGGTGTCATTCAGTGTCACTAGAGACCTGTCATGTGCTGCTGCTTCTGTTTCATGATCACTCTGGACCCATCACTGTGGTTTACTTCTCACTTGGAACAGACAGCTTTTTCATTTCCCTGGGAAGCCACATGGGATACAGGTGCTGTTATATCCAGGCAAATTTTTATAAGCAATTTCCAGTTATTTTTTTCACTTTCCTCCAGAGATTTCAAACACAGCTAATCAGAATGAAAAACATCTCCTGCCTCTGCCAGTAACTTTCATTCAATTCTACAGAATTTTCATAATTAACCAAAGAACACAGATTCTGCTATTCCTGTATAGCTTGAAATAAGACTGATGATCCAAGAAATATCATATGCAGAATATGTCCTGCCCTAAGGACTTTGCAGCTGAGATTGAGGCAGTGTGCAGGCAGGAACATATAGCAGGGAGAAGTAAAATGCAGGTTACAGAAGTAAGATTGAAAAGATAGTGCATATTTTGACAAGTTAAACTACTAAACGCACTACTCAGAGAATAGACAGGTTGCATTAATAGCTGGAGTATTTGTTGTGTTTGCTGTGTCTACTATATTTACAGGAGGATCTGGCATTTAAGAATAGGTTAAGTGGAACTGAAGGTGTTGTAGATGTATATGTCACAGTGTGTTATTGTTTGACTGAAAGCTAGTCTGGGTGTAAGAATACAAGCTGTAGAAGTTACTCTGACCTGACAATGCTTCTGAAAGGCATTGTACCTTCAAGAAATACCTTCTGAAGTTAAAATCTCTGCCTGATCTTCCTGTCACTGGGGAGTAACTACTTTCCTTGATGGGCATGTAGTATCATCCTGAGTATTTGGGAAGGATCTATACTACAAGCTTCCTTCCACCCTCACTATTGTTTGGATTATCACTTTCTAGTCGTAGGAGTAAATCAAAGACAGGTTCTGCTCTCCCAACTGTTCTTGAATACAAAACAGAAATTAAATGTGTCCTACTAGTGAGACAAATACACTACTGATTTTCTCCTCTGAATCCACTTTCAATTGCACCAGGAGGTGAAATCCAGTGGTACCATAATTACAGTGGTACCAAGGAATGAGTCCTAAGAGTGCCTTCTACTGCACTGAGTTTGGCTAAATTTTATCCTGTCTAGTCCAGACTCATAAAAATATGCCTGGGATTGAGTCAAAAGCAGAACAACTTCACATAAATATTTCTGATTTAGTACCACCAAGGATTACATTAACTCTTCTGCAGAAAAAGTGTAAGCTTAAATTTAATTTTAAAATAGGCTCTTTTACAGTGCAGTAGTTGTACAAAGTATTCTCTAGGTGACTACAAAATTTTTAGGGCATCATGTTGCAGTTTCTATAAATCACGATACATTCCTATGGGCCATGTTTCCATTTGGCAAGTACTCATCATTTGCTGTAATGCACTTTAAATATGAATTTAGCTTTGTTCTTGGGACAAGTCCTGAGGAGTGCCAATGGCCCACAACTTGCAGAGTTCTGAGCACTGACTGGCGTTTGGATGCATGCTAATTGTGTTTTTAAAAAAATATGAGAGACACACTTCATTAGTTACAGAGAGAGAAACGCCATTTGCTTTGCTTTGCTTTGTGCATTGTGGTTTCATGAAGTAGATTGGTTTATATATATGGTATGCATTCATGTATTTTTTTGTATATATTTATATTTATTAAATAAAAACGATGTATTTTTATTTAAGTTATATATAAATATATATATATATATAGTTATTTTTAAGTTAAGTATATACTTGGCATGTAACATAAAGTTTCCTAATTAATTCTCACAGGTTTTGCAGGCTCTCAAAACTCACATCTGTGCAGCACATAACTTAATCTAGGGAAGTGATTGTCCCCTCAACTCTATAATCATGAGACCCCACCTGGAGTACTGCAATCAGCCCTGCAATCCCAACACAAGGAGGATATGGACATGTTGGAACACATATAGATGAGGCCACAAGGAAGGTCAGAGGGCTGGAGCACCTCTGCTATGAAGACAGGCTGAGAGAGTTGAGGTTGTCCAGCCTGGAGGAGAGAAATTTCCAGAGTGACCTTCTGGCACAATGAGGTACCTAAAAGGGCCACAAGAAAGCTGGAGAGGAATTTCTGAGCAGGACATGAAGCAATAGGACAAAGGGTAATGACTTCAAACTGAAGGAGAACAGGATAAGATTAAATATAAGGAAGAAATTCCTTACAGTGAGCATGGTGAGGCACTTGCACAGATTGCCCAGAGAAGTTGTCCTGTGGCTGCCCCATCACCACAAGTGTTCAAGGCCTATTATTACTGATAATCACAGTGATCTCCCTGAAAAATTTGATGTCCATCTTAATGAGATTTTTGTTCTTAATGAGCAAAAAAATTGTGATATTCCCATTAAAAATAGTGTGTATTTAGTGTGGGTTTTGTTCTTAATGAACAAAAAATTTGTGATAATCCCATTTTAAAATAGTGTGTATATAGACTGTACCAGATAATCCTGCTCCCCATGAAATCAATGTTGAAACTCTGACCAGAGAGCTAATACCACTGCCACAACTTTTTTTCACTCATGTGGGCTCTAGAGTGTCCTCTAAGCTCAAAAAATGTTGCTCAAACTCACACTCTGGACAGACTTTTTGAGAGCTTGAAAGTCTTTTTGACCCAGCTCAGTTTTGGGTACAGGTCAAATTTAAAAAACTATTGCATACCTTGGAGAGAGCTATATCTCCTAGCAATCACCAAGCTATAGTCTGGGATTTTCAAGTCCCACATTTCAGTTTAGCATGTCCTTTGCTTAAAACAGCATCTAATGAAAAATATTGCATATAAAAACACATTTCATTTCAAGCAACTCTTGAAATGAAATTTCTTCTCTTTACCTACTGAAGGATGCCAACTCATAACTGAAATCCTCTCCTAAGTTTGTTTGAGATTCCTTATACAAAGGATTGCTTTAACTTTTCTTGATGAAAGTAATGAGATTTTAATGATATCTTTTCCAAACAGAAATGCTCAACACCATGTTTGAATAACAACACAAGAGAAGCTTCCAAACATGGCAGTAGATATTTGTAAAGTTTTTAAAAAATCAATATGTATTTGATTTAGAGGTTTTTGGTTTCTTTTTCTCTCTAAGGAAATAGATTTTTAGCTGGAAATCATATGGGAATTTAATTCATTGAAATCTTATTAAACACCTTTTAAACCCGGTCGCATTAATAAATACTAATTACAAGACAGAAAAAGACATATAGAAAATATTTTACAAAGAACTTTAAGGAAAAAAACTGTAACTATTTGTGAGTTTGAAGGGGAGTTTATATTTTTTTAATACATGTGTGTTTGTGTGTGTGTGTATGAAAAAGTAGAGAACACAATGAAGCTGTTCTAGATGCTTCTTTGAGATTGTAATGCCGCATTTTGAAAGAGAATGTGTCATGGACTAGGCTCCAAGAAATTCTGGGTAAACAAAATGCTTGATGACTCTGACAGAGTACTGTAAGGAAAAGTCCATTCTATGTTTGAAATATTAATCATAAACAGGTTGCTGGAAAACATGCAAGTTGAAGAAAAGTTTGACAAAATTCTATTTACACAGCTTCTAGGACAGCTAAAACCCGTTTTCTGTCCAGCCCAAACTTTTCTATATTCTCCTTATTGAAAGTATTTTACTCCCTTCACCCCAACATTTATACTAACTCCATAGAGAAGGGGCAAGCAGTCATGTCTATTTTACACATAGAAGATGCAAATCCAAGTAGATCAGTGAAGTGAAGGTCACGTGGCATGTCTCTCACCAATAAAGTATTTAATCCAAGGCCTTAAAATTTGAAAGCAATACCATCAGTTTCTCAATCTGTCACTTTTCTTCATTTCAGGAGAGCAATGGCTAGAAATTATTTATGAAGCAAATAAATTAAAAATAATATTTTTTTAAAAAAATTGGAGTATAACAACATAAGCACAATAATAGTCATGTCCTACTCTTTATGAAGAACTTAATATTACCCAACACTAATTACCATATCATGTTGTTCAGCCTGGCATTAGCTGGATGTCCAATCAGTTAAAGAGTTTTAGGTGCTAAAATTTCAGAATCTGACTGTGAATGCACATATTTTCACGTATGACTTAATCCCTAAGGAAGCCTAAAATTGATCAATTGCCTTAATTTCAGACTACAGTGTTCCATAGCTGCCTATGCATACCTAAGTTCCTTGGTATGAGGCGCCCAAGGCCTCATGAAGTGGTCAGAATTTAGGCACCTGAGCACCAATGCAATTTTGAAATGAGCAAGTAGACATCTTTGATGAGCCTTTGATGAGTCTTTGATGATGTCTGAGTAAACATGACTAACTTGATCAGCTTTAGGTTTTCTCCAGACCTAGTTGCAATATAGATGGTGCCATATAATTTTGAAAACTAAGCAAAAAGTTTCTTGACATTATGAGCTGATTATCAGCCACAAGACACACACCATGAACATGCAAAGCTGGAGGCAGCCTTATAAGGCACTCAGGGTAGTAAACAGAGCATCTCCCCAAGGGTCCTAGTTCTCCATTGCTGGATAATGCTGCATATGCAGAACAGTCTCAAGATGTGCTGCATGCTCCAGCCTCCACATGCCTTGCTATCCTGTTTCATTTTTGACAGAAGTTTTGGACTAACCAGCACCTTCACCCCAGCACAGTTCCTCTACCTGTACAGATACACAATGACTTCTTACAAACCCCTTGTGATTCGGGAGCCACGGTAATGCTTGAGAAGGACACAGGAAGCCTGGCTGTCTGCACACTGCTCAGCCCAAGAGAAAGAATCCCTGACTTTTCAAGAGTATACTCTGATTGCCACTCAGTGGTCACATTTGGAACTTTCAGAATGTCCGTGGACTGTTAGTTTTTTAATTCAGTAATCATTCTCAGCAAAATGACAGCCCCAAACATTCTTCCCCCAGGAATAATTACAGCAGGAATTCTTAGTGCAGAACCTTAATGAGATAGCAGGGTGAGGGGAACAAGAATACCCAGCAGTAAGCACACTTTCTCTTCCACTTTCAAGTATCCTCATTATTTCCAATTAAAGTCAAGATCCAGCTTGGATCCAGATGCTTCTATCATAATAGCTTTTTTCTTATGTCTATTGCTAGGCACCTGCCCACAAAGAACTATCAATATACTTTTTCTCATAACTGACATCCACAGAGCCCTTTCTTATTTTAGATTGCAAAACTGAACCGAAATCCAGGCTGTAGCTAAGAGAAACACTTGTTTCAGAGGTCTAGAAATGTTTTTAAAGATCATTAAACCATTTAGCTATATGAAAACAAATTCCAGTTTGTATGAGGCAAATAGGAGTAATATATCCTGTAAATTTCTTTTGCAGTCAGTTTTATGTCTGCATGACTCAACAGCCATTTTTCTTGTGTCCTGATTGATATTCAGACAGCAGATAGCTTTGCTAGAGATATCAAAGCATAGAATCCAGACTTCTACTGATTACTACAGGACTTTGTTCAATCTGCTTCAAAACAAAGCCCCTTCTCCAATGCTGTAGGTGCAATTTTTCAAGTATTATGTATGCTGTGAGTGACATTGAAGTTAATAAATATTATTGTGTCAAATAAAATAAAATAAAGCCTTCTCAGTGCCACAAAGATCAACTTCAGTACTATATAATATATGGCTTTAGCCCCTGGCAGTGAGTTCTGGAAGCCACAGTAGTTGAAAGAAATTTTAGAGTACAGCAGTGGGTTTGGGTTACAGAGTGTCTAAGTTACAAGAGAAAATTATCTCCAAAAAAAAAAAAAAAAATAAAAAAAATAAAAGGAAAAAAAAAAGTTTATTAAGTGTAAGGGGGTTGTAAATGACCTTTTAGAACTTGAAAGAAAAAAAATTTGGAATTAATCAAAATTCTTGGAAAAACAGAGGCAAAATAATTTTGTATGCTTCATATTTACAAGTTGTTGTTTTTTTTTTCCTTTTGTGTCCAGTAAAGTATATGAAACATGCAAGAGTTTTACTTCTTCATTATAGAGCCATAGAATAGCAGAATGATTTGGGTTGAAAGGGACCTTAGAGACCATCTAGTTTAAACTCTGTTGCCATGGGTAGGAATACCTTCAACTAGACCAGGTTGCTCAAAACCCATCCAACCTCACACTGAACACTTCCAGTGCTGGAATAGTCACAGCTTCTCTGGCAACCTATGCTGGTATCTCACCCCCCTCAAAGAAAAGCATTTCTTCCTAGTATCTAATCTAATTCTACCCTTCTTTAGATTAAAGCTATTCCCTCTTATCCCATCACTGCATGCCCTTGTAAAAAGTCCTCCTCCAGCCTTTTTGTTGGCCACCTTTAGGTACTAAACTAGTGACTTTTCATCAAGTTCAGAAGTCTTCTTTTCACTGCCTGTTGCTATAAGAGTGAAAGCTGGCAGCTTCTGCTTTCATACCATAACCTTCCTCAAGGTGTGAAAGTATTGTTCCTAAGGAAAATACAGCTGCTTTCAAAGTATCATGGCTCCCTGTGAAGTACCAGCTAAAAAAAGCAACTCATTTGAAGGGCACTGAAAACAGAAAGGAAGGTACTAACAGCATAAGACCTTGGTTACCATGTGTACTTCATCTCTGCAGAGAAGGAGTGACATATTGAAGAAGGTACAGAGTAGAGCTACTAAAATGACAAAGAGGAAACAAACATGGCTCTGTGAGAGGGGACTAAAGAGTTTTGTTATCAGTCTTCATCTTTCTTCTTTTTTCTTCTTCAGTTTAAGAAGAAGAAAGCTGAGGGAAATGTGTTCAAGCTTTATATTGTGAAGGTGTTGTACAAAATGAATGCAGAACCATGAATCCTCACCCACACATTACTGCAAACACTCAGGGCTCTTTGGGAAACTGGCTTAAAATAGATAAAAGGAGCCCTTTTTTTCACGGGACTTAGTGAACTTCTGGAATGTTTCCACAGAAGACTGTGAGCTAGGCACTATCAGCAGTTTCAAAAATAGAGACATTAAAGAACAATGTGTCTATGGAAAGTCAAGGCAGTTGTTGAATTGTTTGAGTAATTTGGTAAAACCAGAAAACCTTATAATAAGAGAAGAAGGACTTACACTCAAAAGCTGATGCCAAGCCTTAAAAGAAATTTTATCTTATTTGGCTACTTGTAGATCTTTGTGGAGGAGACATGACTGGAGGAAAGAAAAGGAGTGATATCCTGGAATAATCCTATGTCTTAATCTAAAGTGTTTTAGCTTGCCCCCCAACCAGTGTGCCTATGGGAGTTTCTGAGTGCCATCCTCCAAGGAATTTCCCATCCCAAGGTGACCTGCATTCATACACCAGGGTGGCTTCTCTTCAGTCCTGGCTGACTGAATTTCTCTTGAAAAGTTGGTGGGGAACTTCTCATCCAGATAAAAACAAGACACACCTATCTAATCCAGAGGCAGATGTCACTGAAATTTTTCAAATACCAGATTAAACAGGAAAAGCATGAAAAAGTTTTAGTCTCTTTACATTTGACCCAGGATCTGCTTGATTTTGGCATGTGATGGCACAGTATAGCCATTCTTTACAAAATCACCCCCCTTGGACAAGGTATAAAGTACAAATAAGAAATTCTTTAACAGTTTATTTAAATTTAACAGTTTTTATTGATAAATTTTCTTTTTCCACTGGTCTGAGGCATGGTATACCATTTCTTAGGAAGAAAAAAATACCAGCAAAGAATCCAAGATTATGCATAAGGTATGTATGTATAAAGGAGGGAAAGATGAAGGCCCTATATGCTTTCAGATACATTGTTAAGCCTCTCTATATATCACATTTCTCTATTACTTATTTTTTTGCCACAAAAACTTATTTTGATCCATGTTTAAGTGTTTAAGCATTTAATGTTCAGGTTTTAAGATATTTTCTTGAGTTTATACAAAGTTTAATATTAAAACCAGTGAATCTTTATTGTCCAGACCCAAAGTGGACTTTTAAAGATCCAGAGTGGGTTTAAAGATTCAGTTTGACTCTTTAATTGTTTAATGAGCTATACTGCACCTTAAATTACTAAATTTCCTTCCTTCCCACCCCATGAAAAATGGAGCAGGATGTTAAAGATGACTCCAAGCAAATGTTTTGAAGACGAGAGAAAGAGATTTCAGGAGGTTTCAGGAATAAAAGTATTTAGTCTGAAAAAATATCTTTGTTTTGCATTCAAAAAAAAAAATGGAAAGTTATCAGTCTTATGATGCTATAAAATGTTACTAAAAGAGAAAAAAGATAGAAAACCACCAACAGTTCACCGCCATTCTAAACTGTTCCTGTGATGGCAATAATTTCTACAAGTTCAAACAAAGGACAAAGCAAGGAAAAATAAAAAGGCAAGCAAAGTTTTATAAACATCATGCATCGAGATGGAATTCTTCCTGAAATTCATTCAAATTTAATCCAAGCATGAGAAGAATAACATAAATAGCTCTAGAGTCTACAGCAGTCTAGCAGTCTAGTCTATACTCTGAGATTCAGCTGATTTACAAGAGGTCTCATGTATTCCTGCTTCTTATTTTCTATTTTCTGCTTTATTATGCACATTAAAATGTGAGCAAGCATTGTTTTATTTAATAATTCCTTACCTTCAAATATTCATGCTGAATTTTAAAGAGCTTTTTCTGACAATTAAACATTATAAGAATTCAGTTTGATCCTGCATAAAAAAGGGTTTGACATCAACATCAAATAACTGGCAGAATAAATAAGAAAATGTAGCATTTCAGTTCTTCCTCTAGTCAGAAAACACTTCCCCATTTTTAAACAATAATATTAATAGTAATTTAATAACTAGAAACATTTGCTTATTTAAAAAGAATCCTTACTGTTTTTCCAATCCAGTTATTGGCAGACTAGTGTCAGTTCACCGTTTCACTGCAATTTCTGGGTAGACTACAGGAGGATCAGACAATATTTTACTACTTAAAAAAAAAAATCATCTTCCTTAGAAGTTATAAGTGATACTATCAGAGGGAAAATCTTTGTTTCTGTTGTAGTGTTACCACAAAAGGTACAGTGTTGGTTGTCAAGAAACAGACATACTTCATTCAAAGTCTGAAACACAAGTTCCTTCCAGATCATTCATATAACAAACCACATTGATAAATTTCTAGGAGGATGAAATAGAATAATTACTAACAATAAAGGAGGACAGATTTTTTTTTCAGTAAATATTTATATATTGGCAAGGAGAGTTAATAATGCAGTTATAAAATGTAAAGTGAGAGAAACACTACTGACTACAACCATAACTAATACCAATGTTTAGCAACAGTTACTTATAATGAGAATCCTACAATAAGCAGATCCAGGTAATACTCAGAACCTAAATCATATGGCAAAACATTCTGTGGATCACAAATGCAAACTTCCTGAAATATCCTGGGGATCTGGAGATGTTACAGAGTATAACCATGCTTTAAAAAATATGTAAGAAACTGAGTTGTTGTTTTTATTTTACATGGAAAACCATAGATCTGTAGATACAACAGCATCCCAGACCAAATCATAGAATGGCTAATTAAAAATTTAACTAATAAGAAATACAAGAAAGAAGCAATGTTTATGTTATTCTACATTTGTAGGAAATTTAAGTATATTGGCAACATTTTGCTGTTTACAACTTTGTGTGATGAAGAAAATGATGTTGCTGCATAAGATTTCTGTAATGCACTTGAACTGAGACTACATGACATCTTGGTGATAAAGCTTGAACACTAACATTCACATAATTAATTAAGAAGTAGTTAAATAATAGGATTCAGAACACAATGCTACATCTGAATCAGTGCCAACCAGCTACATTTCAAGTAGAAACTTACTGATGTTTTTTAGTTCTTTTTGGTTCTGTATGTCTTAATCTTTTTATCAATGGCTTAGGAATAGATAAATACTAAACAAAAACAAATGTAAGAAAGAAGTAGATTTTGGTGATGACCAAATGCATATGGAGCAGTAAATAAAGGAGGAGGAAAGGTCATCCCTATAGGCTTTAAACAAGCCATAGGTGTTTCAAATCTTAAACCACAAATCAGTGGCAATGATACAAGCCATGGTCAGTGTCAGACTCTCTTCAAAGCTGTAGTTCTGAAATGGTCTTCAGATGACAAAGTGTGATAAACTGGGAGCAGTTTCTCAGTATAACTTTGCAATCAGAAGGGTTAATATACTAGGATTATAAACATGGAAATATTCTTCATGATAAAAAAACCCAACAGAACATATGTTTGTCAAAATTATAATTCCTACTGTAAATCTGGCCACAGTTCTGCTCTCCATATGTTATGAATACTACTACAGAATGACAGAATTATCATAGAATCACAGGATTTTTAGAATTGGAAGGGACCGCTGGAAATCATCCAGTCCAATTTCACTGCCAAGGCAGGGTCACCGTGAGCAGGTTAAACAGGAACCTGTCCAGGTGAGTTTTGACTGTCTCCAGAGAGGGAGAATCCATGATCTTCCTGGGCAACCTTTCTCAGTGCTCTGCTCCCCTTAATGTAATGAAGTTCCTCCTCATGTTATGGTGGAAATTATTGTGTTTTAATTTTTGACCATTGATCTTGATCTGTTGCTGGGCACCAATGAAATAGTTTAGTAATAATGGACCTACTATTAATCCCTGGGGAACACCACTGACTACAGGCCTCTAGATGGAAGGAAAAGGAAGGCCTCTACCCTTGGAAAAGATTCAGAAAAGAACCACTTAATCACTGATAAACTGGAAAATATGCAAAACTGTGTAAAAATTGATGAGATCAATCCAGTTAACTTATCATATGGACCACAAGGGAGAAAGTCGATCATGTGTCATATGCACCTATTAGAGAAACAAAACTCAGACAATAGAAAAATCTTCACTCTAGAAGGTAAACAAATTTAAAACGTCACTTGTAAAAGAGATGCAATCAGAATAGAAAAAAAGATAAAAAAACTAGCAAGACCAAAATTGCTGTAGACTATGTATGGTTGCATTGAAACCAATTACAATTGCTTATTCAGTTCTAATTTAACACAAATCATTGCTGACATTGCATCTAGAAATATGGAGCCTGTTGCTATTAACAGCACCCTGTACCTGGAAAATCAATGTCTCCATCAGGGGTATGAATTTCTACACTGAATGGAAGAAATTTGCAGACTTTTGGTTCCACAGAACCTCTTGGAACCATCCTTTCCATTATTTACCAGAGAAATTTTTGAACACAGATCCCTATTTTGTCCTTTTTATTCTCTTCAGTGTGCACACCATCTGTCTTGTCATGAGTGCACAAAGTTATCCAGCTAGTTTTGCCTGTCCTGAACAAGGATATCTTTTACTGTCTGTTCCTGTTATGATGGTTGCAGAACTTATGGGTATGATCAAAGTAAAGTAATTCTGAGGATTAATGTAGCATTCACATATCACTGACTGAGAATTTTATAAGATCCAATGACAGTCCTAGTGAGATTGTTTGGCATACCCAGCCACACAATAAATAATGTATATAAAAAAAAGAAATGTTCTATTAGAATTCATGCTTTATCTAATTTACCTGAGTATTCAACACTCTCACGTTGACCAGACAAGGTCAGAAAGATTGTATTGGACATTTCTACTTGGATAATAAGACCTGTTTTCTAGTGCTTATTCAAAATAAACTAAATTTTCCTGTCAGTTAAAAGTATATTCTAGACATATTTTGCTTTTAGTCTTCTGTCAAATGGATACAGTAGTGCAGAACTACAGATTAGGAAGCCATTTTCAGTAAATTCCTGTTTCCTGATCCACAAAAGAAGGAAGATGAGCATAGCACCTGTCAGAAGACTTTGATGGGCAAGGTCAAATCAAATCCTTTTGAGCACTGAATATAGTAAATTGTCTTGAGACAAAATACTACCAAGACAAAGTGTGAGAACATATACAGGCCAAAACATCTTATATGTTATCCTACCAGTCAGATCTATCCACTTGAACCGCTTCCTGTAATCATGTGCATGTGAATGTGAAGCTACACATACCATCAGCCCACACAAAATACCAGCTGACTGCGAAGATATCAGGTAAAAAGATGGTCTTCCACATAATTATATACAACAAGCATAGCATATGATAGGAAACAAAACCATTGTGAGAATCATCTGCATCAGGGTTTGAAAACTGAGACAGAGATTGCCTCTGCTCCATCTTTTTATACCTGCTAGTGGAGCTTCTCCCTTTCAGTCCTCTCCAGGCTGTAACACAATAATGGTATATTTCATTTCATAGAGTAATCCAAAGCCCTGATGGATAAAATCTGTGTCCCACCTCTTGACTAAATTTGACTACCATGAAAGTACAGTCTGATCTTCTCTATAGAAAATGGTTTTCAAACTCAACAGCTTTCCTGATACCCTCTAGAATAAGAATTTTCACCTGTCCAACATTTCTGCATTAATTATGGTGAGGTTAAACCTGAACATTAAAAAGTGTTTACAATATTTTGCCTGATAATTGCAAGACCAATTCTGAATGAAAATATTCTGGTTTTTGATTGGCTGTCACTTCTGAAGAAGATTTTAAAACGAATATTTTTTTTTTTTTTGAGTTTTCATAATAAAAAGGATCATATTTAAAAGCTTGTCCTCAATGCTCTGAATGTTGCAAGTATTTTTCCCTATTGAAGCTTGGGATTTGTACATAATGACCTGCCTCCAGGAGTGAATGCTTTAAAAACATGCTCATGTATCATGAAACACTGAGTATCAGCTCAGTTAACCCCTGGGAGAAGGAATGTTGACTGTTCTTATGTCTAGAAAAGAGCTTAATGGCCTCCCCACTTGGTTTCAAGTAGATTCAAGAATTCTCATCCACCACCAGCTTACCACCTACACTTTTTAGTTATTTCTGAGCACCATTGTTATTTTTTGGCACCCTGGATCAGTCCTTTAAGATTTTATTTTCGCCAAATGTTCACTGCCTTCCACTCACGAAAAGTCATTTATAGGTCAAATCATGGAATTATGGAATCACAGAATCATAGAACAGTTTGGATTGAAAGGGACCTTTAAAGGTCTAACACCCCTGCAATGAGCAGGGACATCTTCAGCCAAGTCAGGTTGCTCAGCACTCTGTTCACTCTGGCCTTCCTCTTTTGTGCCACCCCCAGATACAGTAAAGCAGTGCAGTGTCATTTCTTGCAATATCACACAAGAAAGGAATCAGCATCCTGTCTCAGAAATATTGCTCTCACTGAATCCTGATCAAAATTACTAAATCTCTGCATCTACATACAGCTTTCTTTGCAGTGACTGAATAGGTGCAGTTGTAACTGTAGTTGCTCGAATATATGAAGGTTTAGGTAATTATGGATTAATCTTTTAATTAATTATTTTTTAGTTAATTTTATTTTAATTCAATTAATTTAATTTCATTTTAATTTAATTAATTAATCTTTTAATTTTTAATTTTAAAATTTAAATTTTAAAAGTTCAAGATGCTTGAGTAGATATAGCAGCAAATTAACACCCAGGACTTGTGGACCTTACTCCTACTCATGCCACCATCAGACAGAGCTTCTTTGTGAAATCTCCTACCACACCATTAATTTTGCTCTCATGTAAAGTAGATCTGTTAAGAGTGGCATCTCCTGAAAAGTTCCTAAGGCCTCTCAGTAAATTTCAAATTGCAAGTTAAATGTAATTATTAATTATTTGAGATACTCAAATTAAGCATATCAGTATGAATTAACAAGCGTATAAAGGGCAATGAAAAGGATGGAGTGAAATCTGTATCTTCAGAAATCATCCAGTTTATATCTTGGCTAAGATCCAAGTTCACTGAAATGAACCCAGTGCCTCCCTCAGATTACTGTACAGTATTTGTACAACAATACTGCACAGGCAAATGCAGCAGCCGTTGTCTCCTCAGCAACAGTGCAAATGCAGTCCCAGCTTCATCCAATACTAGAGTTGCCTGATTTTCTCTCACTTTGGGATGTCATCATGGAAACAGTCTTGATTACTTAATGTTCCTTAAAATGGTAGTAGCTTAGTTAATCAATGTTATTCTGTTGTTAAGCAGGATATTTTTCCATTCTGAAACAATATTGATTACCTAATTATTGCCATTAAAAGCACCCAAAACCAAAACACATTTAAGCCAGTGATTATGTGGCTGCTATTAAAGCTCTCACAAGTAATACTACTTTGTTTCTACTCAGCTTGCAAAGAGTAATACAACCCTATTTCTACTCAGTTTGCAAAGCTTCCCTGTTTTTGAACATCTTCAACTCTCTCACTGTTCTAATATTCACCGACTTTGTCCCCTCCCCCAGCTTCCACCAGCAGACAGTGCAAAATTAGCAGCAAGAGACAGGATCAAACAGCTTGCTCCAGAAAGCAGCGATACAAGGCACAAAGAAAGGGATATGGCAGCAGGTATAGGCTCAGCACCTGTTTTTAATTTTTTAAACTTTAAACTTAATTCCACCTCATTCAAACTTATTTTAGAAAGCAATTGACAACAGGAAAAATTATAAAATTGGCAGGAAACTAAGACTCGTGTGTTGAGCATTAAGAATTTCAAACTGTGAAATAGAATATATATGTGTATCTATATATATGGCTATTACATCATTATGAGAATTTGGCTCTACAGCTGCATTTATGATTATTGAAGCATTCTTCTGTTTATATTTAGCCATAAAATTGCACATACTTATAAGCTCTTTTACCTCTTTAAAAAGGCAGCAGCCAACCTGTATGTCTTTGCAGCTATGGGATGCTTAACCTGATACTCCAAACTCTGCTGGATTTGCCCTAGATGAAAAATCCCCGACCTTTCTCTGTGGGTAGTGTGTGTTTTGTGAAACATGAATCGTATATATGATAACAAATATGTTTGATTTTGTGTTTTACCTCACACACAGCCTAAGTATTAGACATACGTTGTTTTGTGGTATCTATATATAGAAACTAGAGCATCTTGCTCTCAGGAACATGGTGTGACTCTTGGGGATGTCCTGCGCAGGGCTAAGAGTTGGACTCAACTTGGATTGGATCCTTGTGGGTCCCCTCCATCTCAGCATATTCTGTGACTCTTCTACTTGGTGCATGATATGTATTATAAACAGTGCATTGCCGTTGCAGATACAGGATGAATAAACGTACAGTGCATTATAACAGAGGAGTTTTTTAAGCCCCAACTAAAAAAAGAAAAGTTGCCAAAGAGATAGCCCATATAAGCCTCATGAAAGCACACTTTTAGAAAAGGGAAAGCTCTGTGAAGAAACTAGAGCAACAGGGTTATTAGACTGCAACATCAAACAAAGATAAGTAGACATGATCCCATATTTTCTTGGTGAAGTCTGGCAGTTTTTCAGGTGTATGCCACTTCATGGTGGGATACACACCCCATCCCTGGAAAAGTTCAAGGCCAGGCTGGATGGGGCCCTGAGCAACTTGACCTAAAGAGTGTCAACCCTGCCTATAGGCAGGTAATTTTTCTGGTCCTTTCCACCACACACCATTCTATGATTCTATATTCTGTGTCAAAAAGTACTCTAAGTATGCAAAAATAGAGTCACAGAAATAGTTTTGCCTCCCATTTGGACTAAAATGTAGAAGGTGGAGTGGATTCATGGGTGCAGCTCAGAACATGTCCATCAGGGCCCCAGCTGTACAAATGAATGGCAGCTGAAGGTCCTTGCCTGTACAGCTACAGACTGAGGGCTGCCCAAAGGAGACGGAGAGCGCTGCCTGCATCGTTCTTCTTTTGCTCACTCAGCCTCAACACTTCAGCAAGAGGGACAGATGAGACAGGCGTATTCAGACTTGCAAGCAGTCTGAGTACAGGCCTGAAGGACAGGGTGGAACATAAAACTACAGCAAAGGAGGTCAGAAGAGAATAAAAATTGAGATGTTTGCAGCCAGGCAGTGCTAATACTTTCAAGACTCATCTGAACAAGTCTCAGTATGGCTTTCTGTATATTCAGTGGACCTAGTAATTTATAACCAATATGAAAGTCAGCAAATTTAATTAAATTTTATTTAAATTTATCTAAATTCAAATAAATTATTTTGATTTTTTATTTCTTATTCTGGAAGAACAGATTAAGTTAAAACATTAATCTACCACACCAGGACAATGTTCTCTTATGATAACACCAAAAATGCTGATATTACCACTGACAACAAATAACCCAGAAAAAAAAAAACAAAGTGCCAAAAAGGGAGTGGGGGAAAAGGAGGACAAAGGAAGAGGAAACTGTTCTGTTTCTTTCTCCTTGATACATTTTTTCTTGCCAAGAGTGGACTTAAACTTGATTTGCTTCTTTCTATGGGACCTGGCATACTGCCACATACGTGTTCCCGCTCACAAGCAGCACCAGCATGCTGGTCACAATGTACTCCAGAAAAAAAATGAGGTCCAAAATTGTCCTCATCTCTTGAAAGGTTCGGTGTGTGATTTATGCAAAAATCCTGTCAAAATATTCTGCTTCATCAAAAGTCTAATTTACATACATTTTTGGGACACTGTAGGGGCTGATTAACATGACGTATCACAATTCAGAAGGAATGTTGACTGAAGCATTTTAGGAGCCTGGGATGCAGAAACACGAGGTAGATAAGCATATGGAGCTCAATGAATGAAGCAGGAGGCTGCCTATTCTGCTGTGATTTATGTTCCTTGTGAGAACTTGATGGCTTTCTGAGATAAGAGATTTTGTTTAGAAAAAAAAATCTAGTGCAATGAAAAAAAACATTATAGAGCTTTATTCATCTTTAATAAGCCCAGCTACATCTTCCATCGCCTTTTAGAGTTATCAGAATTTGGGTTTTATTAAAGAGAAAACTAGTAAGCACTATAGCTTTATTTATAAATAGTAAGTTAAAATATTTAATCAAGAGCATTTATAAATTATTTTTTATCCCCTGGATTTACAGAAACCACAGCAGAATTTCACTTGCAAAATAAAACTTACTATCATTTTATAGCAGATCTTTTAAATTTATATGTTAACTTACCCATGCATCTGCAACTGGATAAGTTTTACATTTTCTCATTATTTATTAAATTCTTTTTTTTTCTTAAATTGGATAATGACATCTTTCCAGAGTCCTAGAATATGAGAGAATCTCATAATTGTTCCCTAACTGCTTTCTATATCACCAAAATAATGTAAACACCACTCTGGCCAAGTCCAAACATCCAGCTAGTGGAAATGTTTGTTAGTAACCTTCCTGAAAGCAAATCACCTCCTGCATTATTCACTCTGCCATAGCTCTGTTTAATAACTTTATGGCAAAAAAAGTCACTATTTCATTGTAGTTAGTGAATTGTTCATCCTCACCCCCAGGAAGATCCACAACACTTAATTATTGGTTTACAAGGGTTGATAGTCCAGAGCACAGGAGACAAAAAAGAAAGTACTCACTAGACCAGTGACAAATTATCAGGTGATAGAAGACTAAGTTCCCATTTTAGTTCACAGTCAGATAATCAATACAATCTGTAGAGCCTAAAAAAAAAATTTTACTTACTAGAAAGAGGTTTCTTTCTGGGATTAATCTGGAATTTAATCTAATTTTCAGCTTCTGGTTATAAGTTTTGCTCTCATAAAGGTAGCTCAAAGGAATTTTCAGGCTAAGTAGGGAGACACATAATGAATTTAGTCATCAGTTGAGGCAGGGATGGCAGTGATTGCAGGTGAGCTGTGTCACAGTGTGGGAGCTGGATGTGGATTTTTAATTCCCATTTAATCAGGTTTTGAATATAACTATCATGTGAGAAACAGAATTGGAGTAGAACTTACTGTTCATTCCCATATGTGCACATATGGGAATGTGTTATAAACCCACTTCCATAGTGGCATAATCTAGACCAAAATTATCAAGAGGTGTTCTGGAGACAATTTATTTAAATAATATTTCTTTTTAATAATTTACGTTCAATCTCCATCAGGTAGTGACAGAATTGGAAAGTGAAGGGAAGGAATCTTAAGCATCATCTTGTCTGAGCGTGACTTTCCGCCAAGATTTCTGCTAAAGGATAACTTGCAGGAAGGCACCCAGGAGGTCCCACTGTCCAGCTCACGGGTGCTCACTGTCACCACTGGGTGTCTCACCAACCAGCTTTTTGAAGAAGTTGTGGGCAGTGAGGATCCCTGCTGTGACTGCACGAAGAAGGAAGAACATATTCAAACACCAGTAACAGCTTACAAGAAGACAGGGCTGGTTCTGTAAGTTACAGGGAGAAACAGAAGTACCTGACATCTAGCCTCAAAACTCTTGGCATATGTACAACACCAACCTGAGGACTGCATCTCCCCGTGAACAAATTCAGCCATTATTTCAGCTGCAGTACCAAAAATTATTTCTGAATAGATATAAATCCCAGAAGAGTGAAAACCTGTTCTCCCTCCAACAGGTTATTTCTCTTCCTTTATGTAAAAATCATCTGGTTTCATACTTTGCCTGTACTATGAATGCATTTTTTCCATGTAGAGTTCAAATTACTGCTACTGACCATGCAATCAGTTAATTAGCTCTGAAGGGGTTAATAGAGATGAAAGGAAGTTCTGACAGAAGACTGTGCCTGAAACCTCGCACTTTGTGGCATTAACCTGCAAAAAACTTCACACCAAAACAGCATTAAGGGAAGACAAATTAAACAGGAGAGTAGTAGCCATGGGAGTTTTAAAGTTAATCCACCATATTGCTGTAAAAAGGTTTGACATCTGGATTCCAGTTTGATACAATATTGAGGCTTCATGGCATTTCCTCCCCTTCATCTTCACTTTCAGCTCTCATCCATGGGAGAGCTGAGGAACCTGTGCAGTACTCCAGTGCAGCAGCATGTGTGTGTGTGATACAGGATGCTCTCAGAAATCCCAGTTACAGTGTCTAAACAAGTAACTGTCTTCTGTAACAACTCTGCAGCAGTTTGTACATCAGCAGCCTCTGATAGACTCACAGCCACGCAGCAGTGGCAATCATAGAGGGTTTGGCTCTCTAAAAGTACACAAAACCCAGCTCCTGTTTTTTTCCAGACAGAAGGATTGAATGCTCTATGGCTTTACCAATCACTCTAGATTCCAATAAATCCATTAAGCTTTTGTGAGCTTTTTCAAATTTACCCCCTCTTTACCTCTGCTAAAGGCAAGCAACAGCTAAAGAGATCTCTGCATCAAATACCTCAAAACACTAGAGGGCTGGTCAGCTTGGGAATCGCAGTGCTGGGGCTGAGACTGTAACTTAACAAAACGCATCCGAGGCTCCGGATGCCGGCTCTGACTCGCGAGGCAGAAGAGAAACGCATCAGCAGCTGCATTTGATATGATCAACAGATCTGCTTTGAAGAAGAGCACGGGTGAGGCAGCCAAGGGGTCGAAGTGAATTAGCTCTCGCATCCTCCAACGCTGTGGTGGAGGTCAGGAAGGAGCCTGACACACATTAAAGCAGAACAGACCTTATACATCTTAAAGGGAATTAAACAGAGATGTTTGGGAGGATGTTTTTCATTGGTTATTTTGGGATGGGCTAGGTTTTTTTCTTCTAGGTTTTGGTGAGGGGAAAGGGAAAAGGTGTTTATTCTCAGATATCTGTTGTTGTCACTGTATACAGACAGTTTTTTTTTCCTAGTGAGTGAAAAGACAAATTTCCCACTTTGGCTACTTTTCCTGGAATAAAGCCAAGCTGTAAAGGAACAGAGCCAGGTCCTCAGGTCACAGAAATTCAAACAGCACCAAGGGAAAGTGAGATTTTGCACCAGTTTGCACCTCTGTAAACAACTTCTATTAATGTAAACAACTTCCTATTGATTTCAAGAGAACAGTCTGATTTCCTCTCCCTGGAAACAGGATCTGACCCATTAAATTGTTCTTTTTCTTGTATGTATTTAAATGGTTTTCGTGTCTGCAGTCCCTGCATATCTCCATTGTGGAGGTGGGTGGATAGGAGGGGCTGAACAGAAACTTTCCACCTAAGCCCCAGACTGATTCCACTGTCATTAAAAATGATAGATGAAAGGGACAAATAGCTTTCCTCGTCCCCTGAGGAGGAGACACTAAGTGACAGCCTAGCTCGGGCTGAGGACTGGAGCAGCTGAGAGTCACAGCTCTCCAGCCAGGCTGACCTTGCCAGTGGTGAGCAGCACAGTCCAGCCCGAGTGAGGACAGTCTGCCAAAGAGGTGCCCCTGGACATTAGGAGCGTTAAATTCACTTTGAGCATGCATGGATAGCTCCACTTGTCACACTTTTGAGAGGCAGGTACTCCACAGCTCCCGGCACTCCCCAAGTACTGGGAGGATTTTTAAAGAAACAATTACAACAAGCCTTAAGAGGATTTCTGAGATGGTTTTATATAACACAATTCCTGTCTAGTTGTTTTCTTCACTGTGAAGTTACAGAAATCTGCAGTATCACCCATTAATAGAATATTTTTAGTAATAGAAAAGTCACTGAGATCTAGAGGCTGCTAGGATTATTTAAGTTTTTTAGATGAATTATCTGTAGACACACATAAACATATGCTGCCTATGTATTTTCAAGACCATTCTACTTCTACCTGCAGGGGAGGACCATCTCTGCTGCTCATACAATTTTGATAAACTACTGACAGGAGAATTTTCCTAAGGAAAGATTACTCAAATCACTTTACATATTTAAAATACACTGAGATAGTAGTAGTGGGCCGCTCTGACCTTAGAAACATCCCAAAATAAGTTTTCAGTAAGTGAAAATGCAGGATGTACCAAGTTAAAATTTAATCATCATAATATTAATGATGCCTTAGATATGCTTTAAGCTGTATAGCATTAGGGAAATAACATCCCATTAGAGACCAGCGTCTGAACTGTACTTCATTTTCATTGCAGATGACCTGTTAGCAAAAGAATCCACAAGTAAAAGCAACAGATCAAGTTGGCTGCAAGTAAATAACAGGTACAGTCATCTATGTACTGCAGTGTATGCTTATATATAATGGGGTTTTTTGAGGAAACACTTATATATGGTTTATCACAATATCTCAACCTGCATAATTCTTTGATCTAAGATCTCATCCCCTTTGAAAAGTCAGAATTATCATAAAAATTTTTGGAGCAAAAATCTAAACACTATGAATATTCATGTTCTTCACAGCTGTTACATTTATGGAAATGCAATAACAGAAAACTTCTTGTATTTGGCAAAGACTTTTTACCAGATGAATATATGCCAGTAAAAGAATTTAAGTGAAATGAAAAGCCTGGCTCACTCCTGTCTTCTAAAGAAGTATGCTGCAGTCCAGAGCATTTTGAAAGTTAAAGAAAGAGTCTTTTTTTCAAATCTCAAAACATGTATGCAAATTTCAATTGGCAGTGCACACACAGCCCATATTTAATAAACACATCCTTCTGAAAGCAATGTTCCGTGTTCTCAGTTAAACAATCAATGAATGGATATTTTTCCCTGATAGAAATAACAGCAGTCTATTTGCTTGTGATGCTACATGCTGTCAGAGTTGTCATCTTTCCAGAAAGTTTAATCCAGACATTTAAATTTACCCTTTAACAAACAATCAGCATGGCTAATTGAAAGGAAAAAAAACAAAAAAGAAAACCAAAACAAAACTACCTGTCTATTTGTTCCTAATGCTATGATTTGTTAAAGCCCTTCTCCATCAGGTCTCAGTGCAAAACTGCATATAACCAGGAATGTCTGCAAGTGAGATGCACAGATAAAAACATTCAGCACAAGACATAAGGTAAAGAGGATTGCAACATACCTTCAGCAGTGTGCTCCTTCCTTCCCAGCCAGACACTTCTCAAGAATGTGCACTACAGATGGGACTAAGAAAGTAATTTTAAATGGACTACTAATAAGTAGGTCCATGAAACCAGATGTGACAGCAGGGTGTCACTAGGTCCTTTTTAAACTTGCCTCCAGTGCTGTCTCCTAGTTCCTCCAGACAGAATCAGACAGTTGCTGCTCGGATCAGAGCTGAAGAAGCAACGGTGCGTTTTGACTGCAGTTGCTAATGCTCCACTTTCAGGGAAAGCGCAGAAGTATGTGTGTGCCTGCACTAACTGCACACACTCATCAGCCTGCTACAAGCAGGGAGATGTGATATGCATACTGAAAGAGCTGTGCAGGGAGGAGTAGTTCAGAAGCACACCCAAGCCTGTTCTGTTGGTAATTGCACCCTGCTGACCTCCCTGGGCTGGATCACTGCTGTAGAATTCACCAATAAGTCTATCAGTCAATAGGCAATGGATCTGAAACAGTGCATACGGGGAGGGGAGAGGAGAGGGCAAATGCATCTTCAAGCCTTCAAACATAAAACTTTCAAGATAGCTCGTTTAAATTTCTCTGCCCTTAACATTCCCACTGTAAATGTCATGGTCCATAGTTGAAAGGAATTGGATTTCATTTTAATTAATAATCTGAAAGAGGATTTTTCTAACCATGATAAAGCACATTTTTAAGAGGAGTCCCTAATGAGAACTATTATTATTAAAGCGGTTATAGGAGTACAGCAGCCAGCTGTGAAGATGGCCCCACAGAACAAGGTCGTGTACTGGCTCACTCTAAAATCTAGAGCTCACAGTCAGGTAGGAGAGGACAAATGAAAGAAGTATCAATATCTTTACTTTCCATGGGAGAAAATAGGGAAAGGGGGAAGAGGTATGTCCACAGTAATACAT
The DNA here is from genome assembly GCF_049639895.1 of Pseudopodoces humilis. Lineage (NCBI taxonomy): Eukaryota > Metazoa > Chordata > Aves > Passeriformes > Paridae > Pseudopodoces > Pseudopodoces humilis. The sequence goes on along the minus strand of NC_142201.1, from coordinate 82,990,832 downwards.
GAAATTTGAACCCAAATCTCATGCATCCAGTTCCAGTTTCTTGCAAATAAAACCAAACTGCTTCTGTAGCCACAAATTATCAAAATAGGATATTTTGATATCCTGCTGCTAAACAAAAAATTCAGTATGAGTGGCATCTTCATGTATTTTTTTTAAGTGCAATGTTTTCATAAGAATTTGATCATGCAAACTTGACAGCTAACTCTTCTGAAATGTTCTCCAGCCTTCTGCTGGGAAACTGAGCTGCCACATCACCTTTTCCACAAAGCTGTAGGATTACAGTTCCTTTGACTGGCCAAGCTCTACTCTCTCAATATTGAAAGATCCACTTCTTGGTCCCACAGTGGTACTTGGCTTCATGGATTATTGGGGGGAAAAACCTCAAAACGTATAATGAAAAATCAGCACAAGGGTCTGGTAGCCCTGATACGGCTCTGGAGATTATTCTTCCCGGCACTGACTGCATACTGCTTTATTTGGGAGGTGTGATAAGATCACAGTTCAAGGGGATGTGGCTGCAGGCCATAAGGAGTAGGACATGAAAAATCTTCATGGAGGCATGTTGCTTCCAGAGTAGAAGAACATCTACAGGGAATATTTTTCTGAGTTAGAAGAAACATTTCTTTTTTAGTTATTGTTATTTGCAGACCAGTGGGGACAACAAACAGCGTTGTACAGCAACCTTAATGAACAAACAATACAAGACAGACACACTGTAGCAAAATAGTGGAGAAAAAACCAAACACTTAAAATATAATAAAAATCCTACATCTCTTTTTCTAAATGTACTTAGAAAAATACATAGCCTTATTATCTCAATAAAATCACTCAGTATTAGCTCAGTTCAGGTTTACAGTAGCAATGGAAATTTTTGCTTTGTGCTGAAAAACTTTGGAAATGTCAGGCTTTGGGCATCTACAACCTTCCTGGGGAACCTGTTCCAGTATCTCACCACCCTCACAGAAGTTTCTTCTGTATGTCTAATCAAAATCTCCATCTCTTCAATTTATACATGTCACTCTTGGTCCCACCCCTGCAGTTCCTGGTGAAGAATCCCTCTCTGGCTCCCCTGGCTGCTGCCTTCAGATACTGGAAGGTTGCTATGATCTCTCCACAAAACCTGCTGTTGGATGTCTCTGTCCTCCAAACTGCCCATATTTCACATGAAGAGTGAGAGTCCTGCTCTTCCTCTGAGCTGACATCTCCAGGAAAATCCATTCCTAATTAGTGCTGCCAGTCCTGTCTGAGCAGGACTTAAATTGGTGGGGTTACTGTCAGCATGGCACCATACTCAGGGCAGACAATGCTTCCTCAGTGGTGTAGAGTCACCCAGGCTCAGTGCCAGACTTGTCCCATCACAGATCTTTGTTCTGCTTATTGTTATACCTTTATTGTTACAACTTAAAAAAACCCTAAAAATAAAAAATAAAAAATCAGAGAATGGGTTTTATTGCTTGGGTTCAGAAAGGATTCTAGGTGTTCTGGGATTGTTGCCAAATCTCTAAGAATTGGACAGTACTTAAAAGTCATATTAAAAGTCATAGTAAATAAAGTACTAGTGATGTGGGGGGAAAAGCTCAAGAAATATACCAACATGCATTGAATCAAAATCTCTATAGAATGAGCAAACCTATAAAAAATGGTTTTGTTTGGGTTTTTTTTCTGCCAGATAGCCACTTTTTATGAAAATATAGCCTCCTAGTCTAGAACAAAGCCAAGATGCATATTGAGCTGTGTAAAGGAATGCTCAAACCAGTGACATGTTATCTTCCTAGTCTTTCTTGACAGGATACTGCATTTTTCATTCAAATACATTATTATCTGAGTGAGTTGAGTAAAATAAACAACTTTTTTTCCTCATAATTTTTACATGGAAAAAAGGTTAAGCACATCAAAAGGTCAAATAATTTGGTCTGGGTTTCCTTTTCAACACTTATTTCTTTTAGGTACTTGGTTTTAGGCAACTTTTAAAACATGATTTTACATAATCAGCAACTGCTCTTTTCAGACTCTTTCAAAATGGTGCAAACAAGACCACCAGTGTTGAAAATCTTAATTTTATGAATATTTAAGAAAAAAAACAGCTTTCTATCCTATTTCTGTCCCATTGATTTATAATAGAATGGTATTTTTCTTCTTAAATATTTTACCAGACTTCCTTAATAAATGGGGTCTGGAATTTACACAGGACACGATATAATAAGGTATATCCACTCCTGATTTTTCTCTAACTTCAGGCTAAACCAATCCTTAAATGAAAGTTAGGAAATATACTTGTGCCTAAATAATTATTGACTCTAAAAAGAATGGATTAAAGGTGGCAAGTACTCTTGAATATCAACCTACATATAGGCTGGTCTACAGTGGCAACCCAAGAAAAGACAAGAAATGGTTGTTTAACAATCATTTGGGGCTTATTTTGGAAGATTGGAGGCTGAGATAAAATTGGAACATTGCATATCAAAAAAACATTTCCTAAAGGCTGAAGAAGGAATAAGACAACACTTTGAAACAGTAGATAAGAGGAAGAAGGGCTCATCTAAAAGTGTTGTAAGATTCCTAAATCCACAACCTAAAATCCACAATCTATTATTTCCCAAAATTGAGAAACTAATATAAAAGTTGTGTATGAAAGGTAGCAGTGACCATTTCTGTTCCAAAGGATTTCATTATGTCTGCACATGGCTTTCATGCCTGTCATGTGCCCAGAGCCCTGAAGCCACATACGGACAGACAGAAGTCACCAGAACACTGCCCATATCGATAGCCCAGCAGCTACCAAGGTGCCAGCGTATTTCCAGGAAACACTCTCTAGAAAATAACATTCAGGGAAGAAATTAAAAAAAGTAAATAAAAATTTCAAGAGATTAAAAACTGTCTTTCAACTCCGTTGAAAATGACAGTCATAATGCTTAGCTTGTACCTATCAGTGAAACAATACATACTCAACCAAAAATACCCCAAAAAAGATTGAATCCCCCAAGCCAGGAATTTCTCCCCTTCCTTCAACAATAAATTAACAAATGTCTACACAGACAAATTTTCCAATATTTATCAAATATAAACATATAAAGAACTCTGACTCCTTCCCTAGGTCATAGATGGTTGTTCTGCAAAGATGCAATGATTTCCAAAAATTGCATTACAGAGACCAGAGCCCAGTCACTTTAGGTGGGAAAACACCTGGAAATCACATTTCCCTTAATAGCAAGAGAAAAATTGCTCTATATAGTACATCCATTTCATGTATCTTTTTGTGTAGATGCATATATGCATGTATTATTAATTAATTAATACATGTATTAATTATCTATTACAAATGGTCTGGAAGATCAGAATGATTATATATAAATGTATGTACATCTATTTGTGTGTATATATATTACATTAATTTAATCTATATATAAATAATTCACATAGGTGTGTGTGCTTATGTATGTATTGCATGTAAATAAACTATGAGTGTACATATTCAAATTAAATACTATACTGACTTTTTTGATATCTGTTAACTTGTCTGAAAGCAATATGGAAAATTCTTGCATGACAATAGATAGTATAGATAGTATAGTATAGATAATATAGATATATAGATGATAGTATAGTATAGTATAGCATAGCATAGCATAGTATAGTATAGATAGAATAGATAGTATTTAGAAACTTAAAGCTCATATCTTGGTACTATATTTCTTTTAGCATTCCACATTTCACATTCTAAAGATATTGACTTTTTCTTACTCATAATTTCAGAGCGAGGGTATATGAATGTCATTTGAGCAAGGCTGTGTATTTACCCAGAAGACACATTTTTTTCTTTAACACTGAACATTAATAATTTACCCTCTAAGATTTTAGAATAGCATCAAATTCCACTTACATTTTTACAAGATTTGTATGTGACAGCTAGTCTTCCAGGTTCTTTTTATGAGCAAAGTTCTTTGAAAGTGGTCTATACATAGAAAGCTGTGCTTTCTTATGTTATTATTAATAAGTGATTTTAATACTATATTTGAATTTTCAGTAACATTTGTATTTATGAAAATTAGTGCCTGACAAAGACTTGAATGGGAATTCACACCAAAAGTCAAACACTAAAAAAAAAGAGATGTTGAGAGAATGTGATGTGACTGCTTGATTACCTTTAACTTTTTTCTCTACACTTATGGTCTATTCTGCAGTCTCCATTTTAAAGTCAAGATGAAAGTCAATTCAGACTGAAGTCACAAAGATAAAAAGGCAGAAATTCAGAGGACTGATTCTGACCCTGTGCATGACCATTATACCTTTACAGATGTATAATTCTCCAGCTTTCCCATAAGACACTGTGTTTTCTCCAAGAAGAACTGGCAAAAGGTCACATTGATCACTAATGAAGGTCAGTCATAGTCTTAAGGTAGTTGTCCACGTACAAATTTCTTCTCTTTCTAATTTCAGGTCATGTTTCTGTAGTAGCAGGTGCAAGAGATCTAGTTTTTCCCATTTGCCCTAGATAAAATGTGCATCAGCATATGTTTTCCTTAGTAAGGCAGCCATTGGAGGCATAAATGTCAGACATGAAGAAGGTGCTAGTTCGTACATTCTCTTTAACAGCGATGTGCGCACTCATCTTTCCCTTAAATCTCTCTGTGAATCTGCTACTGTACTTTTGAGAAGGAAACTGGGATGCTTTGCTATTGAAGAACTACTGTACTGGGCTGTGAAGTTCCATTTGTCTATATGTTTAATGAAAAAAGTATAGGTAGGAAGGATATGAAGACTTTTGGTGCATGTGCAAACTTTCAGAAAAACCTTTCAAGAAATACCATTGGCTTGGGAGCAGAGATCCCAATGAAGTGTAAGGTGTGCTTCTAAGTCGGGTGTGCTTTGTAATATGGACATCTTAATTACCTGTGTTTCAACTAATTACTAAATGAAGATTAAATCTGAATGCTGGCCAAAGTACTTGATCTTTCAAAAAAATTTTCTTCTATGTGAATCATTCAAATAACAAATTTTAAAGTCTTTCTCTCAAATACCTGTGGGAGTAAGAAAACATAAGTAAACAGTTACCTCCTTATCCATAAATCAGAAAGCACAAGCTGTCTCCAGCCACACTAATTCAGAAAAAAAGCAAGCAGATTTTAGTGAACAATGGCCTTTACTGACAATTCCAACTTTTCACTGGAGGTGTATGTATGTGCTTAGATGGGGTAGATTCTCCTGACCCAACATAATTTCTAAAAGTTGGATGAGATCACAGCCCCAGGCTTTAAGTAATTCAATATGCTACAGAGCTAAATTCACTTGATCTGTGTCTGCCATGAACTATAAATAAAAGGTTGACCATACTTATTCTCTTTGTTTCTCAGTTTTGTTCCATACTCCTTAATCTAATAGGTATTTTCATCTCAAAAAAAAAGCCAAAAAATATTTAACAAGAGACTCCTCTTAAAAAAGCGGTAACCACAGTCATGAAATCTTGTTCTTGGAACAAAAATATGGAAGTCCTGGCTTTGAAACTCATGATATGAAGCCCACCAAACCTGTTACCACAATCCAAAAACCAGAAGTAGAATATTTAATATATTGAGAATTTCATATATTAGGAAGGCTCAGCATGCAGTAAACTGTGCTGCATCACTGCAGTGCAAACAAAAGGTCATTTCATATTCAACATCATTTATACACTCAAACATCACCAAATATGCCCAGCACCAAAGGATACCCATAGTGTGCTATTTTATTGCTGGGTATTTTAGATCTTCATACAGCAAAATATTTTTATGGACTTTATCTTGTTTAAAGAAGACAGAATTGCCATGGTCTTCAATGGATGAGAGGAGTATCAATAGGAAGCATAACTGAGCTGGTGTAAATAGTGCTGGGTCAGAGGAAAGAGGCAGCCAAAGGATAGTTAGTGAGGTGCTAATTGGATAATGTGGTGAGAAACAGAGCTAAGTACAGAGGAAGGGCAGGAGGCTTAGATAACTAGAACAAGTGTGAGTGCTGAGCTCTAGGAACAGATATAAGAGGAAAAAAAATGGACTCAAACTTTGTTTGATGTAGTAAATCATTACACTGGGAGAATCAAAGGAAACAGAAAAGACTGAGTGCTGCAGACTAGTACAGAAACTCACAGGCTGGACCTGGCTGATGACTCCTTTGCTAAAACACAGAGAAAAACAACTATATGGTTCTTTCAGAAAACAAGCTAAGAAAGCCAATGATAAGTTTTTTGTTGCCTAAATGACTTGTACATGAATTGTACACTTCTTGCTAACTAACGCCCTTTTGTGGGATCACTGATACCGATAATTGCTACTATAAAGATGGTAGAGCTATTCCAGTCCCTGCTGTTTAACAAGATGCTTAGCTGGCCTGTCTGAGCTTCAGGTTCCCCTTGATCAGATAACTGGGCAGTCAGAGTGCTACCACACAGAGCATAAAGCCATTGCTTGTGAGCCTGTGGCACACAGCACAGCAATGGTTCATGGTGTGGCTCAAGCTCCCTAACATGCAGACATTTCTCTCTGTCTTTTAACCTTGAAATAGAAATCCAAATCACAGTCAAAAGGCTTAAAAAAAAAAAAAATGTAAATGCTTGCTTTCTTTTACTTACTGAGAGCTGAGTAGGAACTTTGGGACACAATGATCTTAGTGATCTTTTCCAATCTTTATGATTCTGTGACTTTAAAACTGTAGATTGTGTCAAGAGAGCAAACATGGAGACTTCACCGGTCTGAGACACTTCAAACAGAGCTGGTAAGGCATCACCACGAGTGTTCCCTTAGCCCCAGGACAAGGACTGGATGAATAATAGGTATTGCTAATCTCTAGTTCCTGTAATTTTATTAGAAAATATCTCTGTTCACAGAGATTTATGTCCTGTTGCTAAGCAGCAAATCTGTGCATTCCTGATTCACTCCGGCCTTAGAAAGGTCTTGTTTGCCATCCAGGAACTCCAGAGATCAATTTGGGCTGCCCTAGGTATAACTTTACAATACTCAACATTACAAACACATTCATGAAATCAGACACTTGTGCCTATTTGTTTCTACTTGGCAAACAGAGATCAGGAGAAAGGAAGGAAAAGCAAATATGTTGACAGAAGAGGGTTCTTATTCTTAAGAATGCCAGTGTCAGTCCCTCAGACTATTTTTTCCCCTGTAAGAGCATGTTAAAAGCTGTCTGCTGTCGGATACACTATGTAGTAGGAGCATAGGCAGTGTAATGTCAAAAAATTTCTTTCTGGCAAGGAGGTAGAAGGAGCAGCCAGGATCCTATCCCATTTCCACTGCAAGCAGAAAATAAATGCCAGCTCTGCCCAAGAGAATCCATCACCAGGCTCTCATGTTTCAGGTCCTTAACATTCCATCTCAGATCAAAGCTGCTTCTCCAAAGTAAAAGTTTTAAGACTTTTACTCAAAAACTACATGGAAAATGTACAGTACTTTGTCATATTTTCCAGAGGCATGGCCAAAAGATGCATCCTTCTGCTTTCTATTTTATACTTGTCTTTTCCTGAGAAATATTGTAAGGAAACCCAAGCATGCCCCAACAAGTATCTGTGACTCACTTCAAATTCACCTCCATGTCATCAGGATTCATTCCCTGTGTGGCATTTCCTAAAACTGCCCTCAGAAACGTTTTTAAATGTCTTCTGCTAGCAATAAAAAGTACCAAGACAACTCACTTTATTTGTCCAGGAGAAGAAAAAGACACAGAAGTATGAAAACAGGAAAAGTTTCAGAAGAAAATAACCCCATACATTTCCTAACATTCTTAGCATGGCCTGAAGATCCCAGAAAAGCTTTTAGGTCAGTGATCACAAATAGCAGCATTTGCATCCTTAAAAACTGGCATCAAAAAAGAGAAATAGTTTTGGTTTGGTTAGTTTTTTTCTGTAAGAACGGGAACTAATTAATTCTGATTTTCCACAACTTGTAGATACACATGATCAATTTCTAGACCTGATTTGATGGTATTTTCCAGAGCTGGTCATTTACAGACTTGCTCATTTTGATATCTGCTGTTTGATAATGTATGATCTGATGCTGAAGTCTTTCCCCTCATATAGGTGTGTATTGGGAGCATTTGTAAAATTTCTGTTCCCTATTCATATACCCATCTTTACAAAACTTGTAATGTCTTCATTATCTTTGAATCTTTGACCTCTTCTAAACTAATATCAAATCTGGCAAAAAATTAGTCAAAGAATTTACCAATTATAAGAAACATAGATATCTGTACATATGCCCAAATACAGTAGGTACAGAATAACTAAATCTTTAGGGAGCATTAGAGAAGGAGGAGGAAGTAACAAAGACTGCCTGTCCCCATTTACCCATGAAATTGAAGATCTGGTCTGAGACTGATCACAGGAGGGAATGAAGGTTCATCAGCCTGTGCACAACAGAAGATACTAATTTCAGAAATAGTGGTGGAAATTGTTATGTGATCCTATGCTTCTACGATTTTGTGTTTATATGATTCCATGGTTCTGTGTTTATATGATTCTCTGCTTCTTTGTTTCCATATTTCTATCATTCATATTCTATGATGTTATGTTACAAAGCACAGCAGTTTCCATCAAACAAGACAACATGACCCTGACTCAGATATGAGGTGTAGGAGTCCATAATTTTGGGTAAAAAAAAAAAAAATTAAAAAAAAAAATTAAAAAAAAAAATAATTAAAAAAAAGGTAAATATTTCAAACAGACACAGAAATTTCCTAATATCTGCCTTCAGGAGATGCAGACACAGCTCATATTTGTCTTATAACAAAGTATGTGTGTGATAATTTCAAAGTTTATTTTCATTTTTCTCCTAGAAAACAGCCTCTAAATAGTAAAAATCCCACTTTATACTCGAGACAGTAGAAACTTACCACCCAGGATACCAGTCAGGTCTGAGAAAATGATACAGCCACACACTGCAAGGACTGGATTCTGGGTCACTGCTAATTGTTGTTTCTCTCTGAGCCAAAAACATTGGAGAGAAGGGGGAAACAGGCAATTTCCCAGACAGAGGTATAAATCCAAAAAGTAGTGTTTGCCTTGGTGGACTACAAGTGTGGGAGGGAACGTGTAGTAATGTGTTTCCACATTGGGGAAGGCAGAAACCCTCCTTGGGCCTGGAAGTGAAGTAATAAAAACAACACTGGACAAGAAGGAGATATGTTACGTTCAGATTACTAGAAATTACATTTTTGACTGCTTTACTCTCAGAAGAATGCACAGTAAATGCTGTATACCACAGTGTCCTGCCTGTCTGCAGTAATGTACAGGGCTGAGGGTTCTGATTAATCATTGGGACAGGCTGCCCAGGGAAGCAGTGAAGTCACCATCCATGTAAATGTTCAAAAAAGGAGCTGATATTGCACTTCATGATATGGTTTAGTGGGATTGGTAGTATTCACCTGAAGGTTAAACTTGAATCTTTATGATTCTGACTCTGAGTTCCAGCCCAGGTTTGCCTGCCTATGCAGGTAGACTATTTACTATAGAAGACTTTGAAAATATGGTTTATTAAAAACATCTTAGGAGGCATGAGAATAGTTCATATATAGCATGCATTGTAGCACCCTTTCCTTCTTTCACAGGATTTGTGATCCTGATGCCAGTGCCAGGATCTGGAGCTCCCTACATCCTGTTACCTGGAGCCCTGTATGTTTCCATGGCAGCTCTGTGTTGCCACATCCTTTCTGACACACAGGGGACTTGGCGCCCTGCTGAGTGGAAACCATTCCTGCACTCTCCTCTTCAGCTGATGGGAGGGAGACTGCACCTTCCTGTCCATCCTGCCTGTGCCAACTGCCAAGCACACCTGCATGCTCACACCACCCTGACTGACTCTCCTGAGTATGGGAACCCCTGTACAGCCTGACCTAAAACTCACTCTCTACTTCTGTCAAATGGAGATGCTGCTATCTCACTGGCTGACCAACCATTCAGAGTGAATAACCCACACATTCATCAGGACCTTAGTTGGAGTGCTCTGAATTCTTCCCTGAGACAAATGGAGTTTCTGGAAGATTTGGAGTCCTGTCAGAAGATGTGGGGAAGGACTCAGAATGCCACTGTCTGGCTGAGATGGATGGATGAAAAAAAACTCCCAAAATATATAAAAGAAAAGAACAAAAAACTAAAAAAACCTTCCAAAATACTTAAAAGAACAAAGAGCTAACAAACACCTGCCCCCAAAAAACACTTTCCACAAGCGTGGAATTTCAGTGGTAAATCATACCATTTCTTCTCAACCCCCTAAATGTTTTCACTCCTAACAGACCTATTTAGTTCCAAAATATATATTTGAAGGGTCTTCAGGAGCCACAGTTCAGGTACTTCACATCCCTAATTTCATTTTTGGGATTAATTCCCTGACATAATGCATCATAGTACTGAGTCTTGATAGGAGGAGGTAATGCATCAAATATGAGCTGAACATCTGTCATACATTAGGGGAGATGAAGTCCCGGTGATCTTCCTCGCTGTTTGTCATGGTTTCACTGCAGCCAGCAACCAAGCACCAGACCACTCACTCAGTCTCCTGCCAGAAGGATCAGGGAGAGAATTGGAAGCGTAAAAGCTAGAGAACATGTGGGTTGAAATAAAGCTGAACACAAAAGAAAAACAAAGACTGAATTCACAGCTTCTCATGACCAGGCGGGTGTTCAGCCATGTCCAGGAGAGCAGGGCCCCATCACTCGTAGCAGTTGTTTGGGAAGACATACACCATCACTCCAAATATGCTTCCTCTTCCTCCTTCTTTCCCCTGCTTTATGTCACATGGTTTGGAATATCCCTTTGGTCAGTTTGGGTCACTTGCCCTATCTGTGTTGCCTGCCAGCCTCCCATGCATCCCAAACTTCCTCACTAGTGTGGCAGTATGAAAAAGAGAAAAGGTCTTGGCTCTGTGTAAGCCCCACTCAGCAATAACAAAAACATCTACCCTGTTTTCAGCACAAATCCAAAACAGCCCCATAAGAGCCACTGTGAAGAAAATCAACTCTACCCCAGCCAAAACCAGTTCACTGTTTAATAGAAAGAGAGCAAAAGTCACAGGAACGAATGCTCCTATGACAGCCAGGGCTGGATTCATTTAACCTGATTTGAGAGATCTGCTGTGCAGATGGCCACATTTGAATTAGGCATCTAGGCTTTATTTGTAATCAAAGACAGAAACAAGCGCTTCTGGAGTGAGATCCATTTCATTGTAGACATACATCTATAACTGGTCAGGTGTTTCCTCTGATTTTTATTGATTCTAGGGAAAAGCAAGGGTGGACTAAATTCCTGCATTAAATGGCTGTAAAGACAGGGATATAATTAGGTGAAGAGATTCTCATTCATTGGGACAACATTCACAGGGAAATACTTTTGTTTCATTTTCAGAATTTTTTGTAATTTTGAGTAATTGTGTAAAAAACCTCAAAAACTTTCTCTGAAAATAACATTATTATCATTAAGAAGATATCTCATTAATGATCAATGAGAAAGAATTTAAACAAAATTTACAGCAAGCCTTATTCTTTAGTTCTAGACAACTACAAGTAAAAACATGAGGTGTTTTTCTCCTCCTCTCTAACTACCAAGCATACAAACATATTCTGAGACATGAGAGTCATGCTGTTTTCTTTCCAGACTGTACATTACGATGAAGAGATAAATGGGAGTCTATTTATTTTGTAATTTTACAGATAACCTTTAATAAAATTGCATTATATGTCAAATATTCTTACAGTAGGACTGAACTATCTGATCTGATCCACAGTGGTTTGGCAGTTCACTTTATGCCTGTTTATCCCTAAATCATGGAAAAGACAATTGGAAAGATTTTTTTCCATCATATAAGTAACCACCTCCACATGGTTATTCTCAATATTTCCATTATTTCTGGGACAGTAGGTACTTGACAAGTCATGAAGAGATTCTCTGAACTTAAATACGCTGTTCATTTTCATTTTGGTGTGTCTGAAGAGAAGAGAACTAGCTCTTTGAAGGCAAATTTGAAGATAAATCTAGCAATATTTACTCTATAGCTTTTTAGATTTATTCTATATTTCAAGGAAGACACTGGTTTTTATAAGAAAATTTTTCCTACATCATAATACTGATCCAAAACAAAATTTCCTCAGATTTTGTGCCCTTTTTTCTCAGAAATAATAGATTTCTAAATTCTCCATATTAAACCTTCTCTTGAACCTTCTGGTTATTAGAATTCAAATGAAACAAGTTCCACAGACATGTTCATTGTAATTTAAAAGAGGCCTCTATCCTACACACTTTTGTTATTTCTTACATCTATATATATCTAATTTCAGAACCCCAGGCCCTTTTCAGGGAAAGTTAATCTCTTCTATATTGGGGCAAACACACTCCATTTATTCTGCCTTTCTCTAAGACTTTTGGAATTCCCTAAAGAATGTTAGAGTTCCAGCATGTGATGAAAAGCAGTAGAATGCAAAATGATCTTGGGAACTGGAGTGACAAGCTGTGAGTCCCCTCAACTTTTGGTATCAGATGTAGTTCCCTTTTTAAAATAATTACAAACTCATATAGTCACATTTATACTGATCTGATTTGCAGTCCCTCAGGCCAAACATCTGATGACATCCAACCTCTCTGCTTCTGCAGTGTTTTTCTCCAAACATTGATTTTGCTTTGAAGCACTAAACAAGTCCTGAAAGAATCAGTAAACAAACCTGACGCTAGACTTTTCTTTATTAATATATAAATCAATAAACACAGAGGAACACATTCATTAAGAAGAGGAAAAGCTGTTATAAAGAAGATATTTTAATTACAGCTTCAATTAAAATTATCCTTCAGCTCTGGATGACCTCTTCCATGTAAATCACTAGATAAACTCTATCCTTCTATAACTCAGAAAGAGCATAAGTTCCTATAATTACCTGTAATGAGACTGGTATTGCCCATAATCTCTCTGACATACTATCTAGAAGGGAAGGGCACAGAACAGGAAGGAACATCCCAGCCATTAAATTCAGCATCCTGATACTGCAGTAAAGAGTCTGTACACACCTTTCAGTAAGCTGTTAAGATGATCCATAAAACTAGCTAGGTTTTGCCCACATTAGAAAGCTTTTCAGGCTCCAACTGCTCTGTTTCATGTCAGGTTATGTCTATCCATTTACAGATCAATATTAGGACCTTGGTTTAAATCATTTTGCTTTCCTTTATTCTTATTCTTCTGATATATTAAAATTATTTTCCCAACCTGAAATCAGTTGATACAGATGTTATCAAATATCTATATCTTCCTTCTGCGCTATTATTTTTATCACCACAGGGAATTGTAAGAACTTCTCCATAGAGTTTGCTTTCTTTCTATGAGGTTTGTTATTACCCTTCCATCATTTGTTCACAATCACATGTAGAGCAAGTCTAGTCAAGTCTGGGACTCTTTTATATGCTTTCTTTCATTAATCTTTACTAGGAGATTTCTTTGGACATGTTGATCTAGTTGCTGCAAGAAACACTTTGTAGAATACTTGCAGTGAATAATTGAAAAGGCTGTGGTGGCTACAGCTATCTTAGCACAGTGCTAATCCTGCAGGCTTAGAATACCACACAACCAGCTGTGAAGGCATCTTCCTCTTTCCAGAACTCAAAAATATTCAGTGCACCTGCAGAGTGTCAGGTTAAAGGTAGTATGCTGCAGATTCATGCCCTTAAACTTTATTTCAGCTTTGGTAATGAACCGTATGTATGTGTGTAGGAGATAAGCTGAGCTTCAGAACAAAAATTTATATTATTTATGCATTTATATGCAGGAGTAACTCAGAACTCCAGTGTTTTAAAAACTATATGAACTATGAAAAATAGAAAAACAAAATAATAAGAAGCTCAGATAGAAATATTTTTATAGATCTAGGCATGGCAATCACAAGGAAATGGTCAAACAAATTTAAGCAACACATCAGTCTGTGGGGCCTCTTCATTTTTTCTTTAAAAGATCTTACATTATGGATGTAGACATCAGTCTAAAAATAAATATTGAAGGACCATAATAAAATTGGTTTCATGAGTATAATAAGACATACTCCCCAGGGACGTGGTCACAGCCCCAGGTCTGACAGAGTTCAAGAAACATTTGGCCAATTCTTTCAGGCACATGATGACTCTTGGTGCTGTGCTGTACAAGGATAAGAGTTGGGTTTGATGATCAGTGTGGGTCCCTTCCAGCTCAAGATGTTCTATGATTTTGTGATTCTACAACACAGAAGGAAGCACATGAGCATGTTTGAGGAACTAGAGTCACTTTTTTCTTCTTCAGATTTGCAGTCCAGTGACTGGAACTTTGATTCAATTACATCTCTGCACAGTGCTTGCTGCTACATGAAAATCAACCACAGGCTTATGTAGTACATGCAGTTATTTAATTCTTTGAACTGAAAATGTAACTGTACACATTGTTCACCCATAATCATTTATAATGATTATGTCTAATTCTCTGGGTGCCCTTAGCAAGCAGTGTTGCCTGTATTTTTATGTAGTTTTCTTTACAGAAGTACTTCTTACCTTGATGCTTGACTTTTCTCATCATTCTTCTAATTCTTAAAATCTCTTTTGATCCCATTTGACATTTCACTGTCTGCATACAAGGAGGTACCTTGGAACTGGCCTGCCTATGACTTCACACAGTCCACTAACTAAACTGGGTTTTAATCGGAAACTCTTAATTTTCTGACTAGAAGGTGGTTGTGTCTGCTCTCATTTCCCCAGTGACTTCTTGAAGGATGGGTATATAAATGAAAACTGACTGTAAAAATGAGATTGCATGGTTTCATATTTATTCCTCCACAACTATTCCTGGTCAGATTTATGTCATTTACAAGAACAGTCATTATTTTTCTGTTTTATTTGGGCAGATTTTTATCTGGAATCTAGAATTCAAGCTGTATCTTTCACAGGTGCATCTTCAGCACAGAAATGCAGGAAGAAAAGAATAGCAAAACAAACCACAAAGCAGTCTTCAAGAGAGACTGTGGTGAAAAAAAACTCACTTTGTTCCAGTTTTTGTGTCAACATGGAATTTTTTAACAAAAATATTCTGGATTTGAGTAGAAACAATCTGAAAACTTATCTTGGTCTATATTAAAACAATAAGTTGGAAAGTGGCACTGGAAAATGCCATAAAAGCTTTTTTTATCACATTGTCACCTGAAAAGATATTTCTCACAAGTACCTCCATTTATTTACAAGATTTAGAGTTTAATCCACTGAAGTGAGGGCAACTTTATATTGTATTAAGAAGGCTCCTTGACAGATGATTTGATCAGAGTGGAATATTACAGAAGCACTTGTAATGTTACAGACAAATGAATATTGTAAATGGAATAGTAAAGGTTGAGAGGAAACTGCCAACTTGGGCTGTCTTCTCAATTTTGTGATGTTGCATAAATAATTTCCATTCTTCTCCCAACCTTTTTCCTTCTTTCTGCTCTGCATTCATCTTGTATTTTGGACTGTGAGCTCCTCCACATAGCCAGTTTCATAGAATCATCATAGAACAATGGAATGGTTTGGGTTGGAAATGATCTTAAAGGTCATCCAGTTCCAACCTCCTGCCATGGGCAGGGACACCTTCCACTAGACCAGGTTGCTCCAAGCCCCATCCAACCCAGCCTTGAACACTGCCAGGGATGGGACATCCACAGCTTCTCTGGGCAGCCTGTGCCAGTGCCTCAGCAACCTCACAGTAAAGAATTTCTTCCTTAGATCTGATTCAAATCTAACCTTTTTGAGTTTAACTTCTTTGTCCTTTGAGTTTTTCATAATGAGGCACGATTCTTTATTCAAGTTTTAAATAACTGCTGTATGGTAAATCTTTATTATTTTCTGTTTGCCTTTCTTTCTAGAACTGTATTTTAAAAGTCTGTAAAGAACAAAAAGTGCTAAGAATATCTAAACTGCTCTGTAGTTGATTACATTGTCCATCTATACTCTTGTGGCTTGTTTGTCCACATAAGAACTCTTGATATATGTAAAACTTACTTGACTTCTCCTTCCAGCTGTGATGGGTTGACCCTGGCAGGATGCCAGGTGCCCATGAAGCCACTCTATTGCTCCCTTTCCAGCTGGACAGTGGATAGGAAATAAGATGGAAAACAACTTATTGGTTGAGACAATGCAGTTTATTAAAAAAAAAAACAACAAAAGTTTGCACGTGCACAAGCAAAGAGGAAAAAAAAAACCAGTTTCTTTTCTATTTCTAATCAGCAAACAAAGTCCAGATACTTCCCTGGAAGAAGGATTCAGGACACATAGTGGTTACTCTGGAAGGCAGAAATTGTAAATAATGAATATCCCACTTCCTCCTCCTTCCTTTAGCATTTGTATCTGAGCTGACATCACAAGGTATGGAATATCCCTTGGGTCAGTTTGGGTCAGCTGGCCTGGTTGTGTGCTCTCCCAGGATTCTGCCCAGCCCCTTGATGGTGGGGGGAATGTTGAGAGACAGCAGTGATGCTGTGCCAGTGCTGCTCAGCAGTAGCCAAAGCACTGGTGTGTTATCAGCACATTTCTAGGTATCAGTGCAAAGCAAGGACCTGTGGGGGCTGCCAAGGGGAAATGAACTCTGTCTCAGCCAGACCACAACCAGCATATTGCATGACCAGTGAACACACAAATCATGTCCCATTTTTTTCAGTAGTCACTGTTTCCTTGAATGGTGTGTTACTCTTGAGAGTTTTAGAGATTCTGTGCTGGAAAGGCATTATTTAACCTCCCCGCCTCTTCTTTGTAGCTGAACCTTGTCTGATGTCAGTGGATGAGAGAAGTGCATTCCCCTTTCCTGAACTTTACTTCATGAGTATACTGACTATTATATTCCAGTTAATTCTTGTTTTCATTCCAGTTACCAGAGGGAAAAATCCTGAAATTCACCCCTTCTACATTATATATAACGTAATATAAAAGACACAGTAAATGTCAGTAATCTGATTACTGTGGTTCAGCTTCCCTCTTTCAGCTCCAAAGGTCCTGCACTTGAAACACTGGTAGTGATAATATAAATTCTTCAAGTAATAAATTTGATCAAGTCAGACCCAAGAATAGAGAAGAGATAATGTTCTTAGGATTTCTAACTTGAATTCAGTCACTTACTCTGACAAGAACTTCATTTGTGAGACTGTGAGACTCAGAGAAGAAGCCAGGGCAGACTGTTTGCTGGTTAAGCAAATAATCATTGATCATAAAATCATAAAATAGCCCAGAATGTAAGAGACCTTGAAAGCTCATTTGGTCCAAACTTTCATGGTAAAGGGTGCAAAGATGAGATTTCATATGAGATTACTACCCTTTCCTACCACATCTTGAAACCCTTCAACCATGTCTTGAAACCCTTCAGTCATGGGAACCTCATCACATGTCTGTGGAGGTTATTCCAGTGTATGATTGTTTTTACTGTATAAAATATTTTTCTTATGTTAAGGTGAAACTTTCCCTGGTGCAACTTGTACTCTGCCTCTCATCTTCTCTGTGTGGTGCCTTGCAGAGTGATTCCATCCTCTCTGTAGCTGCACTTTTAACACTGGAATGTTATCATGAAGTCTCCCTGAGCCCTCTCTTCTCCAGAGAAAAAGGACCTATCTCCTTCAGTTTTTCCTCATAGTCTGGGACTGAATGCATTCCTAATTACAAAGTGCTTGAAAACTACTCTAGAAAGTATGAGATGAAAGAGTTCATTTGACCTCTGGTCCTAGCTGCTGTGTCTGGCAAGACACTTGTTTCATGCAGCAGCCTTGTCCTCCAATTGTATCAGAGATACCTCCACTTTAATCTCCTTCTATTCTGGTGTGCCCCTCAGGGTTATCAGTTATTGACTATGGATTAGCAGCTGGAGGTCAGAATTCTCATTATGTGGGGCATGAGCTTGAAGAGCTGCATTGTGTGGTGCTCTGAAAAATCAGGGGAGAGGAAGGTGTTTAAGGGTTACTCATTCCATTATCACACTGCTGTAGGTGGTGGGGTAAAATACGTGCCTTGATACAGCCTAGTATCAGTACATTGAATGGGGCTCAGCCGGGAAAATAAAAGAAACCAAGTTCAAAAACAGCGGGTATTATACAGATGTCAGAAAAATTCTGCCCTCACACTGTTCTTAGAGAGGAGGGCATGGGAAATGTGTGTAACACAACTTATAGCATATGTCAGTGGCTGAATTAACACTGAACTGCACATCTTAAAGGTATGGATCATTGGCAGGATACTCAAAGAATACGAGAGGCTTTATTGATGTCATTGTTCTCCTCCTCCTATTTCCCCAATGTCTAAGCCCAGGAATATCTCATTAAAACAGGTCTTTTCAGGGAACACTGAGCAGTATGGGACTACAAAAAAATTGGCAGCAAAACAAGAACTGCGAACTGAAACCATCAAGATCATTATCAGGAAAAGGCTTCAAACACTGCATGTATAACAGGGATGGTTTTGAGTGCTAATGAGCATCCAGATAGGACAGGCATTTTCTCACCCCCTGAGGAAGGGTCAAAACTAATCTGACAAATTCACTGTGCCTGAGCACTGTAGGAAGAATAGTCATGAAAAGGTCCACAGGTGTCAGAGAAAGAAAATCTTTTAAAGAATGTTTAGAATGGAGAACTCAGATACAGACAGGTTTGGGGCAAGAAGACATATACACACAGGCACATAGATTTGTATGTATGTATATATATATATATAAAATGGACTATAAATTTTTGCAAACTGTTTTGTGTAACACACATGAAAAAAGGACCAAACTCAATAACCAAATATTTCAAGGGGAGTATATGAAAATAAAATTTAAAAAAAAAATTTAAATACCTTCCACTGCGACAACCTACTCCTACTAACTTCTACTTCCATATTTTCACCACTTGACAATTGAATTATAGCATGGGAATCATCTGCCTAAATGTGGCTGTTCACTGTATTCTTGCCACTTTATCAATCCCAGCCATTAGACTTCAATTTCTTTTTCGAGATCTTCCAGCTCTCTTACTGCAGTGATTTTACCATGTCAGGACTTGACAAACCATTGACCTGCAACTTCTGCCAGAAGCATGAACCATTACCCAAATGTACCAGCAGTGACTCACAGATTTCTAGGGACTGAATAGGCCTGCTCAAATCAAAAATTTATTACACACACATTGGACTTCCGACTTTTATTATATATTTTAACAGATTAGAATAATGTTTCCGACTCTTGTGATTTAAAATAGAGTTTATGCCCAAAATTATGGCATAAGCTATGCCATAATATGGCTAAAATGATTTTCTAAGGCAGAGGAGGCAGATAAAATAAAAGGAAAAAAAAAAAGAAAAAAATATTCAAATAAAACTTGGGAACCAAATACAGTGAATATATTCTTGAATACATTTATTGATTATTCATCCAGTTCTCATACTGACAGGCAAAAATCATTTTTTCCACTAAAAAATTTAGTATATAAACACCAGCTCTCCTTGTACTTGAAGAACAGATTTTATTTGAGGATAAAGAAGCTAGGTTAGAACTACTAGGTACAGCTGAGACTACTTTTCTCAAACACTCCTATAGATCCTACAATCACAGTAGTGATTAGAAAGGATCTTAAGGATCACCCAGTTCCAAGCCCCTGCCATGGGCAGGGGCACCTTCCACTAAACCAGGCTGCTCAAAACTCCATCCAATCTGGCCTTGAAATTTCCAGGGATGGGCCATCTGCAGCTTCTCTGGGCAACCTGTGCCAGAGCCTCACCACCTCACAGGAAGGAATTTTTTAATATATAATCTAAAACTGCCCTCTGACAGTTAAATATGTTTAAATAAAACATTAGCTCCTAAATAGTATATTCTTCTAGCCAGTATCTTCTCAGCTGACATTACACACAAATTTGCTTGTCAAAACTACCTTAACTTTGCTTTGTCTAAAGAGTACTGGTGTAAACCCCAGAAGCTTACCACTAAAAACCTTTGCTTTTACCTTCCCTTCTATAAGCTTTCATCATTGACATCTGTAATTAATAAGTGCTTTTCATGTAGTTCCTTGTAAATAGTCATCCCATTTGCAGGAGAATGTATGGTGTCACTGAACAATTTCTACTTTATACTCTTGTCTGAATATTAAATTAGTTTGGAAACTAGGTTTTTTTGTACTGGTCCAATGTGTTTGGCAATTATAACACAGACGCTTTTTAAATTTTCCTCATTAAGATGTAGGATATGGTTGAAATGGGTGTAATTGTCAGTATTTCCTTGCTCTTTTGTTAAGACCAAATTATTCTTATTGTAAAATAGAAGTTGATTCACGTTTTTATAGCAACAAATTTTGAGCTGAAATCAGAGAATATTTTCCCAAAGAGTGAATTTTCTCAGAAGGGTCACTTTAATCTTATATCTGATAAATTTGTGTCTCAAAGAAGCCAGAAAAATGCATTTTCTTCCAATTTTATGATGAAATCACAGACTGAAAGGAGTTACTCAGGTGCTTTTGACAGACAACATTTAGGTACCCTGGATAATGATGGGTCTGGCAGATTAGCACAACATGGGTATGGAAAACATGTTGACATTGCAATGCTTTTCATTTTTTGACTTGAACACTGCACCTCAACAGCTGCAGCTGCCAGCCAGGGAACTTGTGCAACCCGCTCTAAGTGTTCATGTATTATTTGTGCCTGTCATGTTCCATCAGACATTTTATCTGATGTTGTTGATACACCAAATGCTGTGTACCAAAGATGGGGTTTGTGCCTTCAAGTGTCTACTGCTCTTTTTCTTAGTACATCTTAACACACACAGATCTCCACGAGTCTTTGTTTTATCATGCAACTGCTTGATTTTTTACTAAACTTGTCGTCCCATGCACAAAATTTTAAATATGTCTCTTTCCCATCATTAAGGTTCATTGTTCATTGTTTTTTCTGACTTAGGATATTGTTGATAACACTTTTTTCCAGCATGTGCTTTGTTTCAGGCAAAAAATTTTGACCTCTCTATTTTGACAACCCATCTAAGAACAAGAAAATACTGAAAGGATATTCCTACCAGTGAAAGAAAATCAGAACATAATCTTCGAAATGTTATAAAGGACTGAAGGTACCTAAAAAGGAAGAAGCACCCCTCCATGTCATCTCCAAGAGTGCACTTCACTGATATCAGTCAGAATTCCTTCAACTTACAGAGCTAACAGTGTTCAACAAATATTGGCCATTGTGCCTTGAGATCCAAAAGTAACTGCACAGAACCTCTGTTTTGGTGCTAAAAATTGAAGTTATACTTTCCACAGGATCATCAGAGACTTCAGACAACCAGGACTGTTCTCTCCTTTACATTAGGGTAAAGTGTTTTGACTGACACTGGTCTGCATGGTGGATGCCATGTTGAACTAAAAATACTGTTAAAGAGGTTAAAAAAATCCTATACCAGAAATCCAGAGCACTTCCACACAGTTTTTAGGAGCAGAGGAAATAAGAAATAATTGGGAGTTTTAATAGATGATATTGGGAACACCTACCAAATGGGGAAAAGGTGCTCTGAATTCACTAGAGAGTGAAGCAGAGTCAGTATCAAGTGGCAGATAAGTTGGAGTGGTGTAAATGTGCCATACTAAGGCAAAGCTGCTTACTGGTGAGTATCTTACCAGGAGACATGGTTATTTATGTGACAAAAAAAAAAAAAGCTGGGATGTCTTGTTTCTTTCCTCCTTATCCCTCATCTTCTTTCACCTCAAAGGCCTTCTGGTTTTCCTTTTCTTCCTCCCCCAAGGAAAAACACATAGAAATACCAAGGGTGTAATAGAGAAAAATTCTGAATCTTGACAATTGTTCTAAACTGAATTGTTCTGAATAGCCTTCCAATCAGATCTTCAAATAAAAAAAAAAATAATAAAAAAAGTTAGAAGCAACGCTATTCACCCATAAAGAGTGGTGAGAAGTATGAAATAAAAACAAAAAACCAGCTTGAGCTGAATTTTGCTGTGGGAAAAATTGCAGATAATCCAGTCCACTGGATAACAAGTGGCATACAGGAAAACAGACCCCTCATAGATTTATTCCTCACAATGCGCTGTTATGATATCAAAGCAGATGCCCAACTCACAGAAGACAGCAAATCTTCTGCAGCTCCTTTGTAAAGAGAGGAGAAACACCAGGGGCAATAAAGCAACATTTAGCAAGGACTGCACAAACACAGCATAGTGTAAAATGTATTCAAAGAACACAGCAGCCCAAACAAATTTCACAAAATTAAGAAACTATCTGCCTGATCCAAACTGGTTTGAAGTTAATACAAATGTCTGTAGTGACTTGAAAGCTCTGAGGGCAAAGTCCTCAAGTATAGTTTCTTCTGGACATATTTGAAGATTTATGACCTCTGTAATGAAGACAAGGCTGAAAAGGAACTCTTAGGTCATCAAGTTCAGTCATACGTTATTTCTGATATCTCATCCCATGCTGTCTTCCTTCCTGTATCAATCTCTACCTGTGAATGTAACAACTAAGATGCAACAGCCCAGTATCTCTTTGATGAAGAGAAAAAGGCACTACAGTTAGTAGAATTTGTTTCTTTAAAACCTGAAATTAAATATTTAACCTACGTGAAACTGAAAAGAAGATGCTTATGATCACTGCTATGAGTCTAATTTTTTATTATGTCCCTAGTGACAGGTGAGAAACCTGGAAAAAGAAGACATTTTCACTGCATTTATTGTTTGAAATTTAGTAAAGAATTGCAAAGCTCAGGACATAAAAGACAGGAGAGAGAAAAAATTAATCTCTCTTAGGTATATCAATGTTTCAGATTTAAAATACATGGAAAGTAAGGGAAAATGTTTCCAAAGTCAGCTAATTTGATTCTGAACCCAGAAAAGGGATGGTTGAATAAAAAGGAACTATTTTTACTGGTCTTTTTTTTTTTCACTCTAGAACCATAAGTTAAAGCTCTTGAGCAAATGTTAGAAGTACATAAGTAATATTTACTGCTTGGTGTCTTCCCATAAAAAAATCAAAACAATAGTTAACTGGTGTTATTTGATGTATTTATTACTGGAGAAATTTAATCCCCATTCTAAGAGCTAATGCATAATTCAACAAATCTTACTTCAAAAAGAATATATTCTGTATGGAGTTGTTTTTTGGGGTTTTTAACCCCTCTTTTTTCCCAGTAGGTTTCCTTTTTCTGTAAGTCTCATCTATTGTTTGGGTAGATGTTACTGTCCTGAAAGGCGGTAAATAAAAGATTCATAATGGGTCATTTATAGAAACACAGTTACTTCTTGTCTTTGCAGTTATACTTGAAACTTTATTTTCTCAGTTTTCATGGAAAGTTCTTGGGAAGATATTTTGTTTATTTGTCAGCTTTATCATGCAGAATGTGCTAAAAATTCATATGCCAATGGTGAGGTACAAGACTGTGTCCTGTCAATGAAGCAATGAATTTCTGATAGTTAAGTTTGCAGTGCATAACTATTAATGCAAAACTTTGTTATTGCCAATATATTTATTTTACCCTAGCATTTTGGTAAATGTTCTTATAACATTTTGTGGGCAGTCACCAGATGGCACTAAAACATTGCAAGGTGCCAAAAATCTTTGCATTTCTTGCCAAGAAATGCATTACTTTGCAATAGTTTTATTTTTTCTCTATTTCTCCTACAGCCTAGATAATATGTCTTTAAATTCCATTGAGCAAGAGGCACTGGCATATGTTCATTGGATCAGAGAGGGCCAGGATGAACTTAAGGATGTAGGTACATCATCCATTGCCATTATACCACCAAGAATAATATTATCATAATTTCAACTTTCGATTACATTTCTTTTCTGAAAATCTGAGTCTGTCAAAGAAATTTTTATGGGTCCTGCTTATTACAAGAGTCAGATTAAACCTGTCACTAAGGCTCTAGTTCTTTCCTTGTGTAACACCAGATTCAAATCTGTATTTCTTTCTCATCTCCACTGTGCAAGGGAAATATTGAGTGGCTATATAGTGTGATCATGTTTAATTTAATGTAAATCTGTATCTTGCTTTAGATACATAGTTCTCAATAACCAACCAAACATTTTTACTTTCCATTTCCTGTATTCAACGGTGACAAAAATCTCGTACTTAAAGATGAATAGAACAAAAACTGAAACGTTTTAAGTTCTATTTTGATATCTTAGAATATTCATAAATCTTAAAAAAAAATTACATTTTAAATTTAACTTATGTAACTTGGTATATATATCCAACGCTGTAATTTTTTTACTGTTTTGCAAACCCTTTCCGTGGCATATGATTTTAAGTTTTTCCTATCTGAATTCATGTTCTAGCCTCCTTATGTTAAGAAAACTGAATATTTATATCATTTTCTTATTCTCTTAATTGTTGTAAGTTGTCATTTTCTTTTTATAACCAATGACTGCAATCTTTATAAATGCATTTTACAAATATTGAAAGAATCTGTTGATTTTTCAGATGAAAATGCTCAGGTTGAGGAACTATATTGTGTATATAATCTGTTAAGGTCAGTTGGAGAACAAATAAAAGAACCACAGAATGGTTTGAGCTGAAAGGGACTTGAAAGATCCTCTAGTTCCAAACCCCTGCCATGGGCAGGGACACCTTCCACTAGATCAGGCTGCTCAGAGCTCCTTCCAACCTGGTCTTGAACACTTCCAGGGATGGGACATCCACAGCTTCTCTGGGCAGCCTCTGCCAGTGCTTCACCACCCTCACAGGGAAGAATTTCTTCCTAAAACCCAAGGTAAACCTGCCTTCTTTCAGTTTAAATACCTTTCATCCTTGTCCTATCACTACACACTGTTATGAAAAGTACCTCTCCAGCTCTCTTGTCTTATGATAAATACAGTAAAATAAGTCCTATTAAAATTTAGGAAAAAATTGAAAAGTCTAAAAATCTTTACTAAATTACAGACCCAACCAAATTATCCTGATGTTTGGAAGGAGGACTGTTCTATTCATCTATTCACTTTTTAAAAATACTGACAATTAAAAATGTGTAGTGCTTTCATGGAAATTTTGAAAAAATAAAAGCTGAATTTCTTCATAAGCTACAGGCAGACTGGATCAGCTTCACTTGGCCTGCTGAAGTCTCCCAGAAAAGTAACATTCATTTTGATAAAATATTTGTTTTGCCTTCTCCCCTTCTGAGCATGGGAAAGAGAGAAGGGAATGGAACACATGCAGCAGTTGTTGCCGAGTCCCCTGTTTTGAGAGCCTAAAGTAGGGAGAAACAGTTTTTCTACTTTAATAATATTTTTTCACTGAAACCTGCCTAAACCCAGTTTTAGCATGGCAAAAGGTTTGCAAAAACCAAATCAAAAGAGATTTGTCCAAAAGGCAAAAACAGTAGTCAGAATAGTACTGCTGCAATCACTGTTCTTTGACTGTGCGTAAGTCAAAGCACTCAAAAGATTCAAGGGACACACTTGAAATAATGGCTATGGGATAGTTACAGTGCTCCTGAAACAAGTGACCATATCAGTTAATGCATGGCTACCCATAGGGAAATTTAATCTCATGATTCATGTCAGGATGGATCCTGCCCTGGAGCTCACAGCTGCACTTCCTCAGAAATTATCACATAAAGCCAAAGTGTCTCAGAGCCGTTCCCTGCTCCCCATTCTCATCTCAGGGTAAATGCAAGGCCATGCTTTCATATCCATCCATCAAGTGCTGAGTTTCTGCATTACCTTATGAGCAAAGTAAGGAGGCAAGGTATTTTTCTCTGAAGAAAATCCACTGAGTGATAGATGGAACTTCACAAATGCATGCTCCAGAAAGCATCCAATCATTTAAAGAACTCCCACGACCAACCAGAGTAACCTTGAAATATTTTGGAATATTTGATAAATCTCTCTCCCATCTTAAGCTCATTTCCTTTCACATGAAAAATCATGACTAAAAACTTTGGTTAAAGTTGGCTAAATTATTTGCAGACCTTCCATCATGTACTTCAGAATTTCATTAGCCTGGATTCCTCTGGAGCTGAGATTGCCTTTGAAAGGCTATCAGCTCCAGAGAGTTTTTTATAGAGTGGAAAAGCATCCCCCCCTTTCCTAGGGGGAAACCACTCTAGGGTCCCCTGTTTCATCTTCCCATTTCTGCATTCTGTTTCAGGTGGAATTCCTGATTGCTGTTTTCTTCCTACAGATGCATCTCTAACAGTCTAAATATGGCAGCAGTGAAGCAGTTCATAAACATTAATTAATGTATCCTCATTACATCCCTCAGAGGAGAGTGATGATAGAGTGGTGAAGGTGTCTTGGTATGGATCCAGAGGTGTGAGTTCATACCTCTCCCTGGACTCGCTCCAAATATCACTCCCAGTCAGCTCGGCTATAAATGAGTACTACAACACTGGGGCTGAGGAAATCAAAGGCATCTGGATGGATATTAGCCACATCACTCCCCTGTGGGAGGTTAGCAACAGAAGCTGTTGTCCTTGCCCAGGCGTGCACGATTAGCCCTTGTGGCGGTTTGTTTCCAGTACGTCCAGAGGTGCTGCTATCCCCCCTCAGATGGAAACAGCTGGGGTGGAGAGGGATGAAGACACATATTTTCAAAGATTTTTGAAGCTCTAAATCTCTGTGAACTTGGAGGGCATTAGTCACGTGAACATTTTGACTATTTCAGTCTAAGGGACTTGTCTCAGTTTTGCAGCAGAACAGAAAGTTGACCCTGATTCATAAGTCCAGTCAGTTGGGATATTTGTTTTCCGTTCTACAAGTCTTTGATGGTAAAAATAATAATTACTCAAGAGATTCACCCCACTGTGTCAAAGAATGTCTTGCAAATGCGTATGCATGGTCACAAAACCAGGAATAAAGTTTGTTTAGTCATATGAGATGAAAGCTGATAAATACTACTTTGCATTCACTGCTTGTCATATTCATTATTCCTATTAAAAGATCCAAAATTGTTTTCAGCATGGAAGACAATCGCTGCCTTGCAGGGCTTTTACAAAACTATTCATTCAAAATCTTACAAGGTGTTTATAAATAGCAATTAATTAAATCACTGGAATATGTCTTTATAAATGAGAAACTGAGGTGCAGAACTCACTGTACCACACAGAGCATCATTTAACTGATGAAAAAATAGAAATAAAAAGCAGTATTATTGATTTATTGTCCTGTACCCTAATCACCAAATCCATTCCCTCCTAAGAAATAATTTGAATTGTTTTCATTTTCATGAACTTTAAAGAAATAAAAACTTGTTTAAATTGCCCCAAGGTGAATGAAGATCCAAAGGCAAAGCAGGTACATGGCCTCATTTCTTCTAAGCACTTCATTGCATTGTACAAACAAACCAATGAAAATGTTAAAAATTAAATGCTCCATCATTAGCTAAATAGGCAGAAGTGATAAATAACAGGCTCTTGCAGCACCATTTAAAGACCACACTACACTGTAAAGTATCCTCTTTTATGAGATATTTTTTTGGACTCTGCTAGAGTCACTGGAACCAGTGAAGCGATAAATACATCAAAATATGGAGGTAAACAAAACCATAAAAAACACCCAATGTAACAACTAAAACACCCACAAATACATAAATATTTATGAAGCAAGGGGTACTTCTGAAACACCCAGCAGGTCTGATTGGGTTGAACAGTCCAATCAAATCATTGTACACTCACAGGATTGAGGAAACAGGAATTACATGACAGGGAAAAGAAACAGTGGATATGTAATGGATTTTAACACACTGTACTATTCTTAAATTTCCCAAAGCATAAAAAAGATGACCTTCAATGAGACTTGCATGTGGCACTTTCAGTTCCTGATACAGAGTATTCCAAAAGTAATCATCTCATTTTAGTTTTGGTTCAAAGAAAGAGGGCCATTAACAGCAATTATTTGACACTTATAGATTTGTCCATCTGTCCATCTGGCTGGAGGTCCTCAGTCCTTTCTCTCTACTAGATCCAAATATATGGAGTTGGGAACTCTTGTCCTTTTTTGCGTATAAATGCAACAGTCAAAGTTATATAATCAAATTCCTATGGTATTAACATGAAAGCTGAAAATAATACAATAGATGTTTTCAGCAGTTCTGAACATTTGCAATTTTTCCCAATTTAAAGACCACAAGGGTCATTAAATCAGACTATTTATTAGGATCTTGTATTCTTTGCACACAGAAGATATACATCTTCTCTCTGGTGGGAAGCAATAGGACACAAAGAAAAGGCATGAATCTGCATCAGGGGAGATTTGGATTGAATGTCAGAATAAGCCTCTTCACTGAGAGGCTGGTCCCTCACTGGACCAGGCTGCCCAGGGACATGGTCACAGCACCAAGCCTGGCAGTGTTCAAGGAGAACTTGAACAACATTTTATAATTCAGTCCTAGGTAAATCTAGGTCAAACATTCCTGAGAGGATCAAGGATTTAGGCTCAATGGTCCTAATGGGCCTCATTCAGCTGGAGATACTCCATGACACCATTTCCTGGAAAGACCCAACAACCTGTGTTGTTTAAAGCACATTCTCAGAAGGTTATGTAGACTTATTCAAAGATACTAAAGGCTGAAGAATTCAGTAATTTCCCTTTTAGTTTGCTGTCATGAAACTAAATTAGTCATTTCTTTAAGAGACCCTTCAGAAGAAGGAAAATAAGCTGCTGAAAGCTGATTAAGGAACTTGACAAAGTAGAATAAAACAGTGAAAAAAGATATGATTCTTTTATTTCTGCACTTTTGACTTAGAATTCCTAAAAATCTACTGCTTAGTGATATGAATTATGTTCTTTCTTCAGAACTAAATTCTTTTTACTAAGAATATGAACCCAGATATTTTGGTGTGGATCTGTAACTTCAGGGCTGAAGCAGAGTTTACATGCAATAGGTATTACAATAAAACCATGAAAAGTTATTTGGACTACACAGGTTGAGATTTACTGATCTTTCCCTCTCCTCAAAATCACTGTGTCCTGGTATTTTGATTGAAGATTTCTAAATCCTCTATCTATGTATATAGGACATATAGTGCAACAGAGCTACTTGATAGATATCTTGTTCCAGCCAAGAACCTCCAAGAAAGACTAATTCTTAAAATCAACTACAACCAATACACACCAGGACATTGTGCAAATACCTAATGCTTTCCTACCAATGGGGAATATATTTACACATGGAATTTTGTTTCAGATTTGTTTCCCTTGTAAGAATTTGAAATACATTAGGAAGTTTTCTTGTGTAAGGTGACAACTTCATTGTTATAAATGTTAATTCTATTCCTAGATAAAGCACACAACAGATAACTAGTATTCCTATTTTTTGTTTGAATGGACATATTATTTGAGATATTTATAAAAGTAAAATTTTTGGATTAATTTTCTCTGGTATTCAACCACCTCTTTTGTATGATAGCTAAATATAAATATAGGGGGAGGTTCTGCAACCCTTATTTGTGCCATGTAGCCTTTGTGGAATTAATATTGGCATTGTGTCTTTTGATGGTGTCCCAGTGACCTTGTCTGAACACTAATTACAGTGCAATTTGGGCGTAATTTCAATTGCATCAAGGGAAGGAACCTATTGTTGTTATAGCTCTCCAGTATGCAAATAATGAATGAAAGTTTTCAGATTTTTGTGCTTTTAATGGATTTTAGAATTTGAATGAAAATTATGAATCAAACTGAGCTATCACATTACATAAACCATTCTACAGGCCTTATTGTCTCAGCAGGTTGGTTCTCAGCCTTTATTCTCTCCACACACTCTGCAAGATGTCTCACCTTGGGTTATTTTGCTTTGAAGGGTTCTAGTTACTGTATCACCATGGGTTTAGTTAAACATTATCTTTAGTCCTATAGATCACTCCAGGCAGCAGGAGGCCTTTCCACTCCCCAGCCTGCCTAAACACAGTATTTTTAACATTTCAGGGAACACTTCAAGGAGACTTTCAAAGGAGAACACACTGATGTGAAGTACATGACGACACTAACTGCATATCTATTTTAAAAAAACATACTTCCATGGAACTGATCCTGTCTGGCACTGCATGACTGAAAATGAATTTTAGGATCTTCAAGCAAGTCATAGCATGTTTCTGTACAGAAGTGAAGAAGCAAACTATTGTTTCCCATGATAATTATCCCTGTAAGTATTGTCCAAGAGACCCACCATGTGTGTCAGCTTCTGTGTCCTTCTCTAAACAAAGGACTGCAGAAGAGGGCAGGATTCCAGACCTCCA
Source organism: Pseudopodoces humilis (assembly GCF_049639895.1). Taxonomy (NCBI): domain Eukaryota; kingdom Metazoa; phylum Chordata; class Aves; order Passeriformes; family Paridae; genus Pseudopodoces; species Pseudopodoces humilis. The sequence goes on along the minus strand of NC_142201.1, from coordinate 82,960,649 downwards.
CATGTAAATTTAGTGTTGGATAAATTATATGGCCAAATGTTGCCGATCTCTTTCTAGACTGTAATTATCAAGGAAAAAAAACTTGTCTCTGTAGCCTCTAGAGTGTAGATCAGCAGATCTGCAGGTTTCATTGACCTTGGCCGGCATGTTGGCAGCTACTAAATTCCATGACTAGGCCTGTGAACAGAGCACACAGGGAGCAGCCACAATCCCACACTTCTGCATTGCACAGCACCTTGGCCAGGGCCTGCGGGGATCTGCACATGGCCTGTACTTCTCAAAAAGAGAAGTACAAAGACAAAGGGGAGACAAATCACAGTGGATAGGATAGGATGGGTTAGGATAGGATAGGACAGGACAGGACAGGATAGAAATTAGAATAGAATAGAATAGAATAGAATAGAATAGAATAGAATAGAATAGAATAGAATAGAATAGAATAGAATAGAATAGAATAGAATAGAATAGAATAGAATAGAATAGAATAGAATAGAATAGAATAGAATATCAAGATCCTTCACTAGCCTATGAATATCTTCACTAAAAAACTTACCCACATCTTTCTGGAAGAGTATATATTTCATAAACTTTTTCTTTTTTTTCCTGCAGAAAACCACCAGAAAGTCTTCATTCTTTTCAGATACAAAAATCAAATCTGTAAGTCCACTCAATCTGTCAGTCCTATCACAGCTCCTTTCTTATACATACACAGCTCTGATCAGCTCCTCTGAACAGTAACCCTTCTGTGTGAAGCTTGGGATGCTTGGTTTGGGAGAGAGAGGCAATAAAAAAATAAGTCCTTTGTTACTACTGCCTTTCTGTTTTTCAGTTGTGCAGTGACAGGAATGACTTTTAGCCAAATACTAAATGAAACATCCAGGAATACAAATTGCTTGCAAGTGAAATTTTTGAAGGAAGTCTCCGCAGAGACTTGCCTATTCTTATAAGCAATGACTCCTCTAAGTCATTGCCATCTCAACCATGGAATTTAAAATGAAAGTGAATCTTCATGGCTGTATATATTGTTTAAATGTCACCTTTTATTCACCATGCTTATTTTACATCTAAACTAGTACTAGGTCATCTATAAAAAAGGGAAGAAAAAATCATCTATAAAAGGAATATTTGGGACTACATGTTGACATTACATGGAGAATGAGTAAATATTTTTTGCCAGAACATGCACTTGATCTTACTAGAATCTTATAGTAACAAATAATTTCTATTCTGGGAACCCCTTAAATATCCTTTATCCAGAAAAAAAGGTTAAATTATAGTGCACTGAAGCTGCCTCTGAGGAGGTAAGATGAATGTACTGTTGCTTCAGGATTAATGTGGCTTTTAAAACAAACTACAGTCCAAGAAATTATTAGCACACACTGAAGATTATATTAATAACTAAACAAAAGAGTAATAACATACAGAGTACAAAAGAAAACAAAATCTTTGAAGAAAAAAACAAAAGCTTTGTATTTTAAGAAAAATGTCTTTGATGTTTTGAAGCAGTGATTTCCAGATTGTTGAAATTTTTCAAGATTTCAGTAGTTTATAGAGTCATGTTTAGGACCATCTTGGTTACCTAGGTCATCCATATGCTGACAATGTTGTAATGCAGTGACCCTCTTCATACCAGCTGGGTTCTCTGCTGGACTGTAGAAGACCTCAAAGACCTGTATGCTTTGGTCCAGGTTAAACTTAGGAGTAGTTGTCTACTGACCTCCAAAAACAATCCTTGCCCTAAACAGCATAAAAAAAAGTAGCTTGATTTATTGTTTCTTAATGATTTTTTTTTTTTTTTGTTAATAGGTAATTTGATTATTTTTTTTCTTGATAGGTATATTGAGCATTTGAGTAGGAGAGAACTTACAGGGGGGTCCATAACACCTATATATGAGATTTGTGCTGTGTCAACAACCAGATGTGAGTGAGCCCTTTGCATTCAGAGAAACAAAACATACAAAATGAAATGTCACTGGCAGTTTTAAGACAGACAAAAAACAGTTTAGAGGTCCTTCATAAACTGTATTTGGAATCTACAACAGCTTATGCAGTTGTATGGATATGGCTTCCAGCCCAAGTGTATCTACAATGAATCTAAAGAAACTTTTTCTAGACCCTCTCCAGTCAATCTAGAAAACATGACTGCTGTCCTGTTATTTATATCTGATTTTGACACATAATGGTCTTTTACAGTGTAGGAAGGAAGACAGCTCAACCAATATCCACTTCTATTGCCTATGATGTTATAATTTCTTCAAACATCTTATTCACAGTGTTCGAATTAGTCATTTCAGATGAAACTAAATACAGGGAGAAATTCTATGGAACTGCTAGGGTTCTACTGAAATATTGCTTAATAGGAAATATTTTCTGTTCTAATAGATAAGAATTTTATCTGTACTCACACAAAAATAAGTAATTTTCTCATTTTTAATTAAATAATTCACTGATCACTTTTTCGTACAAGCTGGAATTCACTGGTCATATTTTTCAGTATAAACTGGTTTATACTAGTCAATCTGTAATAGTCAGCTCTCCAAAGTCAAGAAAAATCAAACCTAGGGCTAAACAGGTAAAACATGCAATGATTCCACTGCTGCTGTAGATTTAGGTCCTATTACAAAGGTGATTAATTGTCGAAGGAGCAGGGAACAGAATGGGAGTGAGCAAATGCTTTCCTCCGTGGTTCACAGCCCCATCTGAGCAAGGCTGTTGTGGATGTGCTGATTGATCTAGGACATCTCACTGTAAGACTCCTCAAAACTGAAGGGCTTTCCTTCCACCCACTGATTTCATTTCCCCCTGCAGGAAGTTGGGTCAAGGCCAGCAGAACTCAGAAATGCTCCTCAGCTGCTATCTCTGCCTGGTACTGGTGACATGATGGGATAGTACAGGGACAGGTGGATTATAGCAGCACTGCAGGGTTGGTCATGCCATGCCTGACCTGTCCTTGTTGCTGTGATGAATCCTCACTCTGCTCTTATACAGATCCAGACACTTTCTGCTGGAGTACTACCAAGCTGGTCTCAAGGTTGCACCTCAACCTGACCTTGTGTCCACAGTATGCACTCATGAAAGAAGTGTTTGGGGTGCAGCAAAGGCCCAACAAACATTTTCAGAATGCATTCATATCTATTGAAAATGTCAACCAAATTCAGTAGCATTATCTAGGGTGAAAAATTAAGATTAATAATCATCTTGTGATTTTGGTGATGGAGATTGAAAGAGATTTCACTTGTAGGACAGTAAATCCATGAGGAAATAGTTTCCAATTTCCTCAAAACCATATGACAGTTGTGTGAGAGGATGTACTGAGGCAGACTGTCTAATATAACACCTCCAATGGACTTGGTGTGCAGAATATGACTGTACTATTTCTCACACCCTCTGATAAGGCTGATCTACATTGTTAACAATTTTTACATGGCACATCAGAATTCCCCAACTACAATTTCATTGCTGGGCCTTCAGCCATTTGTCTGTACCTAATTTTACTCAGGTAAATTTAGTACCTGTTTCACATTCCTTCTGCTGTCTTTGTTAAACATACAAAACATTGTGCTCAGTGCTGTGTACATCTCCTCCCTTAAGCATGGGCTTCTGCCAGTTTCCTCGTAACCATTGCCCAGTAGATGAGAATTGGGTCAGATGTTTATTAGATAACGTCTTTTCTTTCCAAGGTACTTAATTCAATAATTTTATTGTCCCCTTCATGCTACACATTTATTAGGATTTTATTCCTCCCAAGAACGCTGTCTGTTTGCTAAGCAGTAATTTGTTGCTGTAGTAATTTATCAGACAGGTAGGCCTAAAGGTTTCTGTTAAGAGTGCATATTTTGTATGGCAGGTCCATGCAGAGCCTCACTAACAAGAATTGAGGAGAAAGCAAGGAGATTTTACTAGGCTATGCATGAGCAAAGTAAGTGGATTAATAGAAAATAATTTCAGCTGCTGGATTTCAACCCATCCTTTGTAGCTCAATAGGAAGGTTTAGTGAAGAACCAAAGAACTTGGGGAACCTGCACCCAATCTAATATTTCATTCTCATGACTCCAAGTGGAGCTTGGAGTTAATGGTTTATAGTTAATGGTTGTAAGAATGTGCCAATTAACAGCTTATGTGGCTTACAGATACTCTACAACAACAAAGCTGTCCAAAATCTGAGGGCAATCACAGACCCTAGTTACTTCTCAGAGTCCTTACCATAGGTGTTTTCTCTATATGTTTCCCTCTCTTTGTCTGTACCTCGGCGGATTTTTGTTTCAAAATTTTATGTGTTAGTTTTACAACGTTGCAAGCTTAACCAACATGCTGTAACAAGGATTTCCATAGCTTGATTCCAAACTGTATGAAGAGCTGCTTTTATTAATTGTAAACCTGCCACTTGCTACCTTATTTGATGATTCAAGTTCTTAAAGTGTAACAGACAATGAACAGTCATTTTCCTGACAGCTCATCTTGATTTTATAGGTCTCTGTCCTACCCTCTTCTCAACAATCCCTTTCCCAGGCTGAAGAGACCAAGCGTATTTGAACCATCCCTCACATAGAATTTGCTTCACTTTGGTAATCTAAGAAAGAAACCCTTTCTTAAAATCTTTTTCAGATTTATCAAATCATTGGGAGAAAAAAAAAAACACTTTTTTGAAAATGAGGTGGAGGAAAGCGAGAATAACCTTGTGGTGCTAAAACACACAAATGCATTGCGGATTTCCATCCCTGCCTGTCTTTATCTTTACCCATAGGACTTACATCACATTTTCTCTTCCCTGTCCAGTTGAGAAGAGGAGGAACAGACTGGCCTTGGTGGGCACATGAGTTCCAGCCAGGGTCAACACACCACACTACAACTCCACTACTTTTGCAACACTCAGCACTTGGCCCTGAATAATTTAGGGCTGTTAGCAACCTTTGCCTCTGCATTCTTTACATTTTCCCAGATCCCTCACTAATTTGTTGAACAATGCAGTCCCTGCACAGCTTCTTTTGGTCATGCAAACACTCAATCTATCTTTTTTGTCCTTTTGAAACTTTACCAATTTAAAAGCCTTCTCTCTCTGCTTAGTGTCTCTGAATACCTTTGGTAAGGGATGCTGTTGACAAGACTTCTGGAAATCCAAGCATAAGAAAATTACCACTGCATATGAAGCCTATTAGCAGGATTTAATAGATGTGTAGGACTACAAAAAATTCCTGTTCCAGAGGATGCTGAGCTCACTGCTACTTCACACAAGGCTTAAGCAATCATAGCACACTGTGCCGCAAGAACACTTACTGTTTATTAGTGCCTTGCAATTTTGTTTATGTTCAGGAAGACACTACAGCTATTTCAATGAAATAATTGCTAACACAGGTCCTGATCCAGAACAGACACTCACAAGAAATTCTTTCTTTATTTTCTAGAGCATTCATAAATTACAGCAATTATATAAAATTCATGTGCATAAGAGTTTGACTGAAGCTTACCTTAAGTAAAATCAGCTCCTGCTCTGATTTTGCCCAGTAGGACTGACAGAGCATTGTGCTTCCAAGGGTAAAAGTTGAGGTTCCTGGTCCCAGGAACTGAAAGCAGGACTAGAAAGGGGAAAATCCAAGATTTTCAACATAGTGCTTCTGAGATCTTCATGTCTTCATGTACCACAGTAATGACTTGAGTAAGGGGCAGACACATCTTCTGGGATAGGTCCTCATATGCCACCCTGGTCTGTCCATAAGATCTTTGGGTTATCTGGGTACTTATCACTGCCAGCTGGGAAAGAGGAAGGCACTGGCCTCAGCCTTATGGCACCCACCAGAACATCTACCTGACTGAAGTTCCTTCATCTTCTCACAAGACAGAGATTACATTAAAAAGGCAAGATAGAACATAGTGTAATTCTGAGCATCTAACCCACTCCCCTCTGGACTGCTAAAAAAATTGAATAAATATGTTTCAGTAATATGGAAAATTAGGGTTTTGCAATTTGTACTCTTGTGACAGAGAATGATTGTTTTGATCAACAAATTTTCTTTCAGATCTCATACTTACAAATTTCATTGGCTTCACAAATGCAGAATGTACACGACAGCAATCAGTAAACTTAACTGCAATAAACAAAATAAATACAACATCAGCACCCCTGCAAGTGCAATGGTTTTAGAGTAACAAAAAAAAAGTGCAGCAGTTTCTGGAGCTAGATTCAGAATACTAGAGACAGAAAATCTTCATCTCTCTCCTTTTCCAATTTTATCTAATTCTGCATCAACCACCACTGTGAAATTTTAACTATAGTCACTCTATCATATCCAGATGATCCACGCATATTCTGTTCTTCCACAGAAGAAAGATCTTCACAAGAAAAGAGAACACTTGCTGTTGTGATGAGAATAAGAACAACCCATCTATTTCAACATTCTCTCAGAATTCAAAGAAACACTTTGGGTAACTAATATATATGTATCCTTTTAGGTTTTGAGTGTTTTATGTTACTGTCCATCCATAATACAGGAGTGAAATATATTCTTTGGGTTCCTTTTTCTGTTTCATTGTAAAAAGAAATTGCTCATGGTTCAAACTGGGGTGCAGATAAGTTTAGATAAGGATTCCAACCTCAGAGAAGTGAATTAAAAATTAAAATGACTTAGAGGTAAAATAGCATATGTTATTCTCATGCTTTGATTAAAAATGGTGAAAAAATCTCTTCTGATCTCTTTAGAGGTGTAACTTTGTCATTCACGTCTGGTTTCAGTGCACTGTAACTGGATTATGAAACCACTCCTGACTGATACAGATTTATAAAGAGTATCTGTTGCAGTTTGGTGGGGCTCGATTGACTTTTTGACAGCTCATGAATATGGATTAGCCCTAAACTCTCTAGAATCTTTGGAGTTAGGTGGATTTTTGTCCACCATGTAAACGATAAATGAAGAGCTTTCATATGAGAAGATAGGTATTAAAAAGGGATTTGATGGCAACCTCACAAGAAAAGGATAGAATCTTAAAAGGAAGGAAGAGAGTAAAAGAACATTTAGAGGGTAAATGCTAACTGGGTGGATTTATAGAAGACATTATGAAATGAACAGAAGGTCTACAATTCTCTTGGTGCATGTTACCCAAAAAACTTGGAGTTACGCCCAGGAATCCTGAATCTTTCCTGCTTTTTCATGAAAAAAAGGACCTGTTGAAGACAATATATGATCAGGAAATTAAAACTGAATCAGATCATATATGTATAAAAAAAAAATTTACAAAACATATTTATGGATTTTGCTTATATTTCAGCTTTCTTGAGATAAAATAAGGAAAGAAAAGAAAAATATAAAAATTAATTACCTAAAGAAGGTTCTGTTCTCTGAGATCAATACAAGAATAAGAGGATATCTGATTACAATATCTTAAAGAAGTTCAACAACTATTCAACATGGTCTTAAACTTCAGAAATTGTTTCTGGATGACATTGCTGAGACCAAAGCCTTAGCACATCCCAAAAGGGACTGTATTTTTCAATAGATTTTGGAAGTATACTCAAGCACTACAAGCATACACAACAGATAAGTGAGTATTCCTCAAGAATACATCTTTTGAGTGAAAAAAAATTAAGAAAATCTTAAAGGGAAAATATCAAGAAACAAAATAAGTTGATTCTTACTGGAAATTTTACCTTAATCTATGAAAGACATAAAAACTTAAATTATTTACTACTATGTAATTGCATGTTTCTCATAATTGGATATGATAAATCATATCTACTTTGCCAGTCCAATTGGTAATTAATTTTGAAGTTCCTATTCTAGTGTATGAATTGGTGATCTGGCTATTGTTCACTGGTTTCATTTAGTATCAAATGGTTCCTTATGCTGAGCATAATTAAACACGTACCACAAGAAAATAACATTTTTAAATAATCAGAATGAAACCTTTTTACTTAACTGTCACAAGTAATCTATTCAAAATAAAATTTTAGAAAAATTGATCTGTTAGTGTTAATGAACCAATGATTTCTATTTAGGGTATTTATAGTCTAGTTCAGCTTCATTTGACAAATTACAAGTATAATATACTTAAATATTTTCTGCTATTGACAAAACAGCATTGAAGATAAGTTTTGATTGAAAGCTGTCAATGAATGATAGGATTACTAAAAATCCACATTCTCAATAAAATCATATAACATATACATGTAAATCCAGGATAATTTTGCTGATTTTCTCCTAACACTTTTTGTTCTCTAAGCAGTTTATTTGCTTTATATGAACTGATAGCTACCAGAATACAAATTCCAGTATCTCAATTAAAAAAACTAGTGTGACTGTATGCATTTATTAGTGAAGACTTTCTTGTAACTATCATTGCAATCTTCACCTCAGAAAATTTTTGTACAAAGAACACCCAGCACATTAAAGGACAGATAACCAAATAAACCTTTTCAATAAATCTTCCAAATGTAACTTTGAATAATGATTATTTATTGAGAAACTGAAGGAGAAAAAATGAAACCTGAAAAACATTAGAGATACAGAATTATCACAGCAAAAGGGATAACTGTGGTTGCAACAGTGCTCTCTAATTAAAATTATCTCATTAAAGTAGCAAAGTGCTTAATATAAGAATAGATATATGATAAAGTATAATAAGGAAATGTGTCTGTATTGTTTTGCACAGTGTATCACAGACATATTTCATCAGAACAAATGGGGATTTGTAGCCATATGGTAATTGGGGAAACAAAATTTCCAAAATTACTACCGATTCATGCTGTCTAAACTACTCTTGTCTTTGCAAGGAGTAAGAAGTTCAGGCTTTCTTTAGTTTCCCTGCCTTCTGTCAGATAAAGATTTTTGTTGTTTCTCATTACTTTGAAGTTGAAATAAAAATTACATATTATAAAGGTTTTTATTGATGTAATAACATCTATTACAAACTATAAGAAAGCAGCACTTAAGAGACCACAATTTATTAATTCTAACATGTTGCCTGATTAATCTGTCAGATTAGACTGAGAAAGCACTTTTTTTTTTTCTTACTCCAATGGCATCATTATGGCTTATAAAAAACAATAATATTATTCCCAGTTCAGCAAGGTACAAAACGCTTATAAGGATATTGAAAAGATATATATATAATATACTAGCAATTAATTCTCCATCCTCCACCACCCAAAATAAATAGAACAGAAATTCTCTCACACTAGAATTCGGTAATACAAATCCTCAGATGTGTATATCACCTCATCAGACATTCATCCAGTTATTACCTGCCAGGAATACATTCATTCTGTATTATCTGCTAGCATTAACATAGGTAGAGTTTCTTCTGATACATATCAAAGCCAGACTATTCACCTCTCCATTCCCTTCTTTTTCCCCAGCCCTTTAATTCTTGTTAACCCACTTTTTGTACAAAAGTCTTACTGGAGGTTCAAGGTCATATCTCAAAGTTGCCAATGATCTGCATTGACTGGAGGACCCATACAACTATCCAAAATATCCCAATCTTGTCCAGCAAATGCTACCTTCCATTTCCCATTGTAGTGTTTGAATAACCATTCTTTTTCTTCACCATAGAGCTGTAGACTTGGGTGGCAGCAATGTCCTCCCTCTCCCTCCCGCTTTTCTATAATTACCAAATATTTCCATTCAAGATAAACCATTACCATTTTATAACCCACAAGCACAATGGTCAGGGTTATGTCTAAAAGGAACAACAACCAAATTACAGGTATGATCCTAGGCATCTTATTTACATAACTGAGTTCTGCATTTATGTTTAGAATTATTATTTACAGAACTATATTCAGGTTTTTTTCTAATTAATAAAAAATACGGAGTCCACTTTTGTAGCTGATCATTAGGGATGTACATACAACAATTATGAGGTCTAATGTTATGTAATACCTTGTGAAAACTTGGGACACAAAACCACACTTGCACAAAAAAGTTAAATAGGGCCTTTTAGCTGGCACGTTTGGCAGATACAGCTAACATTGCCTATGTGTGTCCTCAGAGCCAAACAGTGAGAGCTCACAGCCCAAACAAGAGCAAAATGAAACCTAGTAATGCTATTTATGTCTCACGTAATTCAGCGCAACTTTCAGCTTTATCACAGAGGACAGCCTCGCTCTGTTCTGTCCCCAGTTTCAGGTGTTTGGGATTTAATAGCTCTGCAGCTGCCAGGTGAGTCAGTTGAGCTTGATGCTCAAACACAAAATCTATTTTTGGTCAGGGCTTTGTCATCACATCAGTGAGTTAAAGAAATTCATTTGCATGACTGGCCTTTCAAAACATAAAGAGGGCTTATAAGAAAGATGGGAACAAACTTAGCAGGGCCTGTTATAGGACAAAGGACAATGGTTTTAAACCAAAAGAGGGAAGATTTAGACTAGATATAAGAAAATTTTTTGCAATGAGAGTGGTGAAACACTGGCACAGGCTGCCCAAGGAATTAGTGGATGTCCTATCTTTGGAAGCATTCAAGGTCAGGTTGGATGAGGCTCTGAACAATCTGATCTATAACAATCCCTATTCTAATTAGGAATAGGAATAATAAGGAATCTAATAAGATCCCTATTCACTGAAGGGGAGTAGGACTAGATGAGGACTAGATGACCTTCCAACCCAATCCATTCCATGATTGCTAAAGACTGTGCCAGAAAAGGGGCTAATACATGTACATAGGAGTGAGGCACTGGAAGGGCCTGACTTTGGCACTGGAAAGGTTAGAAGAAGCCTGACTTTGAACTGCAGCAGATTTAGTGTAACACAAACCTACTGACTGAGTGGTGTTCATCAGTTCCTAATTGTGCAGTGCAGAGCCAAAGCCCTGCAGCACTTTCTGACTACTTGCCCTCCTAGTTCCTATATTTCCCATGATTTCTCCAGGCAGCCATCTTTTCTTTCCATTTTAGTTATTCCCAGTTTCTCAAGAAGGATTCAGCCACCAGCTCAGATCGTCCACTGGCACTCAAAATCTGCATTCATAGGCAGCTTATGGTACGTCATGTTATATTAGTTGCCTGTAAACTCAATCTCAAGTCACTGTGGTAGAGAATGACATCTTGGCTGTTAAGCAATTTCCCTTTTGTGTAATCATAGTTGTCAATGACCTGAAAAAAAGTTTGCCCTTTTTTTTTACATTGCTAAAACTTGAACTTGAGGAATCATGAACAGCTAAGACAGAAAGAGATTTCTTATATCAGGCTTTATAAACTACTTTCCATTTTTTATTTTATGTGTTTGCTATTTAATTTATCAATTAATTAACCTTAATGAAAAGGGGATAATTTGCTAAAGATGCACATGCCTTACTATTGCAAATAATTTGAGCAATTAGCTACAGTTCTTTGATATCTATGAAATATATTGCACAAGCAAAAAGGTCCAATTTTTAGAGGCATTTAGGCAAATAGGCATGCAAAATTGTCACTCAGGATAGTTTGTAGGTGCTGAGGCAGTTAAATTTCTTTGTATTTAAGTGACAGTTAAGCAGTGGGATGACTGAATCATTTGTTTCCAGTTTATCAGTCAAATGGAATTTTTAACAAGAGAACAGGATCAAATAAAACTGAATTTTAGGAAATAAAGAAATTCAATATATATTTTTAAAGCACCTTTGTATTTTAGTACTTGGATGTAAGGGAGTAAGAGGGAACTGGAGACATCTCTATCTACATAAAAACCCAATGCTTAACATTATTCAGAGTGTGAAAGGCTGAACCACTGTTACCACATCTGTGTTTTTTCACACACCTCCCCAGCTGCCCGCAATTCTCTTCACTCTAAATCTTTCCTTAATGGTTTCCCTCAATCTCTTCTTTTGCAACATTCATGGTTTATGTGGAAGATGTTAAATTACCAGAGACAACAATTAAGATAATTCGCAAGCTCAGACATCAAGTCTCTCAGCTAGTGAGAGAAATGCCTCTATTCTCACGCCTCCTTGATCATAATTTGTGCAAAGAACTGCATTAACCAAAGGCTAAAATCTTTCACATTCCTCTTTATTCAAATTGTTCCCCTAGACCCACCTTCTGGGATGATGGAGATATAGATTTCTGCATACAAAAGTGGAATTTGAGGTTTTAAACAGCCCAAGCCATTACTTTAATCATGAAATGTCTGTCAGACTGGAGTGCTAGTACCTCAACTACTGCATTTTTTTAAAAATTCATCTCTCCATTAAAAAACTAAACTAAACTAAACTAAACTAAACTAAACTAAACTAAACTAAACTAAACTAAAATAAAATAAAATAAAATATAAAATCAATCTAATTAAGAAGAGTGCCAAAGCAGCCCCAAGCAGACGTCCAATTTAACTCTGGAGGTAATGCAGAGGTCTTATTTCTCTGTCTCTCAACACAGAAGAATCACAATGCTGGCACATCTTAAATGTCACTGCAAAGCAAAAATCAAGTTGGTACAAAATTTGAAAGCACTGCATTTCATTTCGGCTATTTTGCCTGAAGCTCAGGACATCTTCTACTGCAGGACTGAGGAGCAAAACAAGCCCAGAGGAAACCTGCCACCTTGCAAAATCTGTCCTTTGACTATTTGGTCTCAAAGTCTAGTTTTCGGTTTCAAAAATCATTGGAAAAAATTACTTCTGAACTAATTGTTACTACCTAACCATGGATTTTTCCCCAAACTCCACAAAAATCAAAGATGGGAAAGACTGTTTTCACATGGGAATCACTTTTGAAAATTCACTTTCTTGTATTTTGTGAATTGTGTAAATAACCTGTATTTCACTGGATTCTCATGGGTCCTAGTGATTGTGCAGGAAGACAGAGGAAAGACATGATCCTAGCACGTGATTTCTGTGCTATTCATGACACTGTAAACTTAGTGGAGCTCCCTGAATCATGTCCATTTCATGATAAATCATGTCAGATAGCTCAGACACTTATTGAAAGACCACAGACCACTTGATCATCCTTTCTTACCTTCTCTGAACCCTTTTTAGTTCTTCTGAAAACTGCTTCTTCAGTTTTGATGTGAAGCAACCATAACAGCTAGACCATGTTCAGTGTGGGGCAAATCACGGGTTTATGTAAATAGCTTCCATTTTGTTCTCTATTACTTTCTCTCTAAGTCTTTATTTTTTATTTTTTTTTTTTTGGTTTATTTTTACAGAAGTTGAATGGATGTATTCAAGGAAATATTCATCCCAGCCCCAAGGTTTCATTCTCCAGTGGCTGGAGTGAGTGTGTATGGAGCTCCACATACATAATTTTGTACGTGAAGCTACAACTGTTTTACACATACGTCGTTTTAGGTGTATCTATGTCCATCTGCCATTTTTTTACCCAGCCAGTTGTAAGGACTTTCTGCAATTTGCTGCAATGGACTTCATCCTTTCCACCTTGAAGAACTCTGTATCATCAGCAAACTGTCACAACACATCCACTTTTCCTGCTCATTTATGTTTCTGTTAAACAGCAAATCTGTGAGAACAGCACCCTGTGTGACTTGACTGCTGCCCTTCCTCCATGGAAAAGTTTGATCTCTCACTTACCCTTATTCAGTCCTCCAGAGCTTAGGATGTTTTCTAAATTCTTCATTGGGATGCAATTTTCAGGGGTTTTTATTAATACCTGATGAATTCTAAAAATATTTCCTTTGACTTTGATGCTGTCATTCCTATTTTTTCTCAAGTTCATCACAATTGGTTATGTGCTTGGGCACTGCACATTCCCATGCAGTGTCTCTCAAAAGTCTCTGTGTTACCTGATAAGTTTAAATTATCTTATCTTTTTTAGCTTATTTTCTTAAAAAAACCCCTCATTTTTATATAGAACCTTTCATTTAAATTTAGCACAACTGTAGTGACTTTTCTTGTTTGTTTTGTTTTGACCTGTGTTTTTTATTTGGGGAGTTCTAACTGCTGTAACATATATTTTCAGCATTTGTTTCAAAAATATTTGCATTTTTATGGAATATTATATAACAAAATAACAAAATGAGAGTAACAAAAGATGAGTTTTAATGACTTGCCTGAAAGGTCTCAGATCACAGAACAGAATATTCTGAGCTGGAAAGGACCCATAAGGATCATCAAGTCCAGGTCCTGGCCCTGCACAGGGCATACCCAAGGAGTCCCACCATGTGCCTGAGAGCATTGTCTGAACCCTTCTAGAACTGTGTCAGGTGCTGTGACCATTTCCCTGGAATTTCTAGTGCCCAGTCACCCTCTGGAAAAACCCTTTTCCAATATCCAGCATCAACCTGCCCTGACACAGCTCCAGACTATTCCTTGGCTTCTGTCACTGGTCACCAGAGAGAAGAGATCAGTGTCTGTCGCTCCTCTTCCCCTCATGAGGAAGTTGCAGACTGCCATGAGGTCTTCCCTCAGTCTCATCCAGGGTGAACAGACACAGTGCCCCCAGCCACTCCTCATACAGCTTCCCCTCAAGGCCCTTCACCATCTTTGTGGCCCTCCTTTGGACACTCTCTGATAACTGGATAGCAGTGGTGAGGATAGACCCCAGCAATCTAACTAGAGAAGGGGAGAAATGAAGGAGAGGTAAAAAATAACAAAATACACACAACAGACAAAGGCAAGAGCATATGGATTTGTGCAAAACTCTGTGGACCAGAGGATGACTGAAACAGGACTTCTAACCCCTCAAATATCAAGCCTGGAAGCAAAACTATTATATGATTATTGTTTTTAAAAATGAGGCAGAAGAGTCCTGCTGACCCCCCCAAGACTGCCTCACAGAAACCACCCTTTCTTCACTCAATCTTATCTTCACCACAGAGAAACAACCCATTTCTCTCCATGCCAAGTCCTCCCTTTTGATCAATACACATCTATTTTCTGTCTTCTCCATGGGTTATCAACCCTTTAAACAGGGATTGGTATTTTAAATTTTTAAAAGATATTTTAAAATGTGTATTTCTATTGTGAGGATCCAGTTAATGACTGATATCAGCAGGCACTATAGTAATAGAAAAAATGCACCATAGAGATGTGGGTCTCCTAAGGTGTGGGCCCCAAATGTTCTTTGGGAGAGCTACCTTCCTTGGAATATACATACTTACACTAATTCTTTAAAAAAAATAAAATCCATACATAACATAAGTCAACTTTTACTGTAGGAAAATCTTGACTCCATAAAATCTGTATCATAAAAAATTCTGGGTAATAGATTTCACTTGAACAAAAGGAGAAAAAAAAGTTTATTAAACAAGTCATTAAATATTATTGCTTCAACTTGTAGTATGCCAAAATATAACAGGCACCAATTCCATCTCTTCCTGATACTCTGGATGCTAAACCCCATTTTAGTGGTGAAAATATAGCCAAAAAATAAAAAGCAAAATACAGAATAAAAAGCAAAAAAATTTGGTCTTAAAGGAAATGTGTCCTCTTTGAAAACCTCATACTGAGCAAACAAAAGCAAAAGTATCTGTTGATGTAATATTTATCACCCAAATCAGTAATGTTGCAATGATCAAAGAAAATATATTTACCAGTAGAGTGCTGGATATAGATGTTGTTAGAGTTTGAAAACAGGAACCGTAAAAATTGAATCCTGAATACAATTTGAATACATTAGACTCCTGACAACAGCTCTGTCCTGTTACAGTGCTAGTAAAAAAGAAAATACTATTGTAAAGACCAAAAGAATCACTTCTGAAAAAATATTCTTTTCTTAAAATAAAAAAAGGGGGTGATAAAGCTTTGCAATTCTGTGTTTTCATGAAAATTCAGCAACGTGCTATGACAAAACAACTAAAAAGAAAATCTTTTCTTTGAACTTTTGCTTTCTTTTTATGCAATCAAAGTATAGTAAAGAACAGGGAACTCTTTCTGAAGGCCACATTCAGTTTCTGCCTCACCATGGCACATAATTCTCAACCAGTGCTTGATATAGTTTTTTCTCTCCTTCAAACACCTTTTCCAGACAGCATAAGTGAACACTTATTTAAAGCAGCTTTTACATTGTTGGATATGAAGCCTTGATTGTAAACAAAACTTGACGAGTCAAGGAGAAATAGCAGGTTTGTCCCTTTATCTTCATGTTTATATGGTAGATGTTTTTATTTTTTTTTTAAAGATGGTCTTAAACTGAAAGAGAGCAGGTGTAGACTGGATATGAGGAAGAACTTCTTTACTGTGAGAGTATTTATCCACTGGCACAGGTTGCCCAGAAAAGCCATTGATGTCCCATCCCTGGAAGTGTTCATGGTCTGGTTGGATCAGGCTCTGAACACTCAGTTCCAGTGGAAGGTGTCCCTGCCCATGGCAAGAGTGTTGGAGCTAGATGATCTTTAAGGCCCCTTTCAACTCAAACCATTCCATAATAACGAATCCATGATGATTTTTTCAAGCTTTCCAAACTATAGTTCTTATTTTTTGCTAAATCTTTTATAACCTTAAAGTTGTTACTCAGTGAGAGGCAGAAACTGTGGGTGAGAATGTGAACTTGCACTGAATAACATCTATTGGGTTTTTTTTTTCCTCACTAATAAGCAGATTTTGTAGGGAATTCTACTATTCTGACTACCTTCACCTCTGCTTAAATAATAAACTGAGAATGTCTTCTGTGCATCACTATTGCCCAGCTGACACTGCCCATCTTTCCAGCTTCAAGTCATGCACTTTTTAACCATTTATCTTGTCAGAAGTTCTGACATCCTGAACATAGTGGGAGTTTCTTGTTTCAGCCCTAAATTTTGTATTGTCCTGTTTCTCTGGGTTTGATCACTGAATGGAATGAGTATGAATATTATGTTACAGAGATTAGTTAATTTTTTTTCACAGCATATTGATGTACTAAAACAATAACCTTACAGAGAAAATTTGAAGGAAGGTTTACCTACAGAATCTAGGCGAAAAACTGAAAATATTAGGTGACAATAAGTGCCAACTTATTGTGAACAGATTGTACTTTCTGCAGTTCCAGCAGGAATTACAAGTACTTACCCCTTTCAAGACTGAATCTCAGCATCTCCTCTTCACCCTTCCATTTACACAGGTTTTAATGAGATTAGGTGCTGGTTTAGTGCTGCAAAGACCTCAGCCTAGATCTTCAGAATCAGAGAATAACCTATTATCATTACACATGTCACATTTTTATTTCCTAGTTCCACTAGGGCAATAATAATATATTCTTGAATTTCCTCAACAAATGATGGTCTGGTTTTATACTAGTTTTCTACTGTCTTTGGACGAATCAGAGCCTTGTTTTCAAGTTTTTGAAAACACTACTGTAATTGTCCCTAACTCTCAATCCTACTACTCTTCTTCTGTCTTCTAGAAAAATTCAGAAATTAATGTTTGTTTGTACAAAGAAGACTCATTTCTTTACAGAGGAAGAGTAAAATATTCTGATTTCACTTGATTTCACACCCATTGTTCTTTGTGCAGAAAATTGTCATCAACATCATTCATTGTAATTACAGGAAAATAACACTAAGAGCCACAGTACCATACACAATTTATCTTCTAATTATTCTTTACAATGCCCCTGAAGAGCAGAATTTTCTTTAGCTTTTTGAAGACCCCACTCCTGAAAAGCAAACCGCTACCCCAACGTTACACGGGAAGCTTGTAGTACAGCACATATTTTATCCCTTATCTCAGTCTCACACTGTCTACTCATCACAGCAAACATGGCATTTTTTCCACAATGCACAGTAGATGCTGCCTTGCCCAGCACCTAGATTCAGTGATTGCTGTTTCATGTGGCAGCCTACTGTGGACCACTCCCACAGCTGCCCTGACTAAAGTCTGTGAAGGATGCATTTTGCCAAAGCTGAAGAAAGTGGCAATCTCAGCCTCACAGGCAGGGCTCTGTTATCATCAATCTCTATCACAGCAGTTAACCTAACCATCATATTTCTATTTTTTCCTAAGGAAAAGAATAAATATTCAGAGTATCATGCTGTTACACTAAAGTTCAATGAATTGTTCAAAGGCAGAGCACAAAATTTGCTCTTCCAGCTCTTGCTGTTTTGAAAATAAAATCTGTTTTCAGGTTTAACTTATATTTAATGTCATGTTAGACCTGACACTGCTTCTAGGTGTTGGCTTTGTAAAACCATAAAACTTAAACTAAAGGTGTAACTGAGAGGGATTATAGTGAAAAAACTTAATACATTTAATTGTAAATATACCTTTTTTTATGATTTTCCTTGTCTAGACAATAGCAATTTCAGTCATCAAGATGGAACAGTATTTGTTATTCTGTTATTCTCTCATCTCCTGTTATTCTTCAATGCTGCAAGTCTACTAAAGGGTCATGATCATCCTTGAGCCTTTTGGTTTCCATGTTCCCACATGGTATCTCCCAGAAGGTCTTCAAAAGCTCGTGGTTTTTCTGCAGCTCCTGCTGTTATTGCTCACATAACTGGTACCACAGTACTGGGGAGAAGCTACAGCAAAACAAACCCAGTACAGACTTTGGATGGAGAAACCCTGAAGTGCCTGATGTATTGCTGTTTCACATTGTCAGCTGTGGCACCAGAGAAGAGCTCTCTGTATTTATCCAGGATGCAGGAACACAGTAATGGGTGTAATCATACTGAAGTGCACATATACTGTTATGCAGCTGGCTGTTTCGAAAACACAGCCACAGTCATGGAGTTTGCTTTCTAAGTACTTGTTTTTTATTAATCATTATTTCTTCTTTCTGTTACAATGACTTTTTTAAAAGTTGGTTACTTGTCCGTAAAATTCATTTTTATTTGTTATATGAATTTTCAGTCCTTTGAGATAACTGCCACAAGAGCATTCAGGCAAGTTCTCAAGCAAAACCTACTTAAAGAGTTTCTTGCTTATTCATGTGGTTATTGCTGGTTTAAATTTATTCATTTCTTCTCCAACACCATGTAGAACAAGTAAAATCCCATTTTTAAAATGTTGTTAAATGAAAGAATTGGCAGTCTAAGAAGTCTGAGAATCTGAAAAATGCAAGCACAGCCAGTAGCATTGAGCTAATGTCTTCAAAAGGGAAGCACAAGGCAATAAGGAAAGAAGCTACTTACTGGTCTGTTCTTTGAAAGGGACCTCAGTAACCTCTTTCACATCCAGAAAACTCTGTCAATGCATGGAAAAGAGGTTTAAGGATATATCATAATGCATATATACAAAGGGATGAGGGTACTGTTAATGACCTATGGTAGTGACAAATTATTTCATCCGCCTGCCTAAGCTCCGACTCAGCTTTGGCAGTCACTGCTTTGGAGAATATCATCAAAGCTTCAGGCATCTCCTGATGCACACTTCACTGCTGAGGAAATAGCGGTCTTTTGAAAACCATATTTCCCTTGATCTCTGATTTCCAATAGGGAACATTTTATAAATCCCTGAACAGGGACTAGAATAAGTCATGCTGTAAAAGCAGAAAAGTATCTTCTGTATTTTCATCCTCCAAAAATATAGTTTAAGATTGAATAGGACTTGTCACAAATCACAAATTTTAATGATGCAATGTGAAATATTTCAAATTAGACACTTTAATTTCTTCATTTTTTGTAAGGAGAAATTTTATTTTTAAGCTGGATATATTTGCTCTAAATGATGCAAAAAGCATAATAAAATAACATGAATTCTTTGTGTTTTGATGAGTCAAACTGAAAACAAAATCATTTGGGATCAACTAAAAATAAGTTTGAGTATTTTGATGTGCCATCTGTGTCTCTAATAAACACAAAAGGCAGTGTTTAATAAATTTTATTTTGTATAGGTATAAGTATACCCCCAAGTTCTCTCCCCCTTGTTAATTTTCCTTGTTTTCCTACGTGTCTAGATTTATGGCCTTCCCTACTTTTTCTGTCTCCTCACTCACACACTCTTTCTGGGGTTTTTCATGTGCAAACAGAAATTAAGCAATGCCACAGCCCAATTTTTTTAAACTCTCAGTTCAAACCAGACTAGATAGCAGGAAAAATAAGTCATCCACACCATCCCTCTTCAAGCAGTGCATCACTGCTACAATACAATTACATTATGTAACTGAGGTTGGTAAAAAGCAGTTCACACTGTAAAAGTTTCTGAATAATAACAGACATAATAACATAGTGCTGACAGATCCTGACTGACAGAAAGAAATAGGCCTTCCCATTAAAAGAAAACATGGAAGTTAGTGAAGATGACAGTGGTAATAATACTGTAAAGCTCAGCTTCTGGCCCTTTGCATTTTAGAGATGATAAAATTCTGTGATATTTTATATATGAGTATATACTCTCATATAAATTTCAGAATTGAAACACTTAATCTAATTAACTTCTTACCCTCAAAGGAACTCACTTTGCCTTTGTGTTAAGGCTTTTTCACTCTATTTTCACCTGCTTTTCTGGAGTATCAGAAGCTTATGGGAAGAGGCAAGGGACAAGAAAGCCAGTTAATCCCTTCATGGTCTTTCAGCATCAAAGCAAAAGAAACCTAACAGGACAAATACCAGCAGACTCAAACCCAGTGCAAAACACTTTAAGTAGACCCATATACTTGTATATATACATATAGATAAATGAGCATTATGGCTCTGATCTGCTGCATGCTGACATTTCCTTGTCAGTTGTCTGCTTGTACTATCTACTGACAATTGGTGGAAATGGGTAGCTGCTGGGAAAGAAGCCATTTTCCCACCTTCTAAATTAAACATTTTGCTTTAGAATTTTTCCTGTGTGTGCTGAAGTGACAATTCAAACTAATTTAGGCAACCAATTGAGAAATTGGATGCCCTTTGCACTCTGTTGACATACTGCAATCACATCTGCCCACATTTTCTACTAGAATTATTTTTATCAAGGCATGGAGGCATAGTTTTCTATTAAACAATGTCTTTAGGCTAGTTTTAGGTGCACTGAAATCCACTCCTGGCTCTATCTAAAGCAGAAAAAAACCCCATTATTCATTCCTGCCTCAGTTTCCCTGTTTTCAATAGAGTATGCTCCTGCAAGAACAAGTTAACTCTCACTGTGCATTTGAATATGACCTGTCATCCATATTTTAACTCACCTTAGATTTCCTGCTATCCTCAGAATATTCTAAATATTCTGGAATGTTCTGAATATCCTTGAATATTTTGAATCTCCAAAATAGAGCTATTGATGACTGGGGTCCAAATATTTATCCCATAAATCACAACATAAGCAAAGAGCTTGTTCTAAGTTCACTCGTCTCTGCTTCCCTGCTTCCTCAAGAGAAGATGCAGGCAGAAAAGATTGTTTTTACAATATGCTCTGAGTTCCAATAAATTTGGGTTATGAAGTTCCAGCTGGGGTCTGAATTACAAACCTAAACATTGCCTTCCAACCACTGCAGTGTGTTAGTCTTGATAGAGCAACAGCACTTCCTGGACCTTTGCTGACCCCTCATGCAACAGCAGCAGAACATATTTCCTGCTGTGATATTGAACTGCACTTGCAGAACTGACTTAAACAAGGTACAGTCCTCCATTTTCCCTGCAGAGGATCTAAAGAATTAGAAGGATTAATTTGAAACCTCGGTTGCAGAGTGGGATCTGGCAGTCTGTCTTAGTCCTTGATAATTTTCACCACCCTAGTTTTGCCTTCAGATTGTTTCTGAACCATATTTTAAGCTTAGTCCCTCAGCTGGCAGATTTCACAGCACCTCTAAAGGCTGAACTCAGGAACTCCTCTCTCCAGTGGTACAGTAGGTCACCTAAGTGCATCAATTTGAAGTTTTTGTGGCTGCCTAGCCATTCCACCCCTGGAAGGAGGAGGGTCTAGCTCTGAACCATCCAACATCCCATAGAAAGACCTAAGGAGGGAACACATGGGGTAATACAGACTTTCAAAGCACTTTGCACAGTTTTCATTAGCAAATCTCTATGCATTTTTATTATTCATAAGATTGAATCTGAAGAAAACTAAGCCAGAAGCAGAACAGTTTGGTTTCTGCTGCAGTTTTGGTTTTCACCCAGACTCCAAGACTGGAGTTATCTCCTGTCTTTCTGCATCCCAGTGTATCTCACTCCTAGCTGTAATTCTGCAATGCAGAATGTTATAAAAGGTCTCTAAAATAAAACCTCATGATTAGGAAACTCTCTTGGAATACGCAGCTCTGCATCCAAATACTCCTCACTGTGAAGGGCCTACACCTTCTTCCTAGAAAAAAAGTCTAGAAGCACTGGCACAATGTGAGAGGCAAATGGCCCACTAGGTATTTGGATAACTTCAGCATAGCCTGGCAAGAAATAAGCAGAGAGACCACAGAACACTTTAAAAGTGTTTTTCAAGTGCTGAGTGAAGTTCAAGTGCACTTCAAGCTGGAGGAGTTCTGACACTGTTTAAAGCTTACTCCACGAAGATAATTTATTTGTCACTAAAGAACTTATTTAAAGTGTTTTCTGATACATAAATATGTCACAGGCTTTTCTCTGAAAGCAAAAAGAGCTCACATTTGCTTTAAAAGTATGTTCAGAATCCTCAGAGCTGTAAGACCTCCATAGCTGCTACTGACCTGGAGATAAAATGTGGTTCTCCAGACCTGTCATTGCACGACTGAATGAAGAGCAAATAAAGGTAGAGGCAAAGCAAGAGCAGAGAACTACGCATGGCACAGCCATATATGTCTGCAGTGAGATAACTGAGGTACTGCCCTGTGAGACAATGCAGCAGTGCTTTTAAATAATTCATTTATTTTCCCTAATTATTATCAAAGCTTATGTCTCAGATCTCCACTTCAGAGTAGAAAGAAGTACTTTCCACCCACAAGGACCTTTCAAGTGTGACCTGCTAGGTGATTTTCCCTACCTTTTTTGATTTGGCCAATATCAAATAAGAAAAAAATGAAAGGAAAAACCCACAGCACCTTAATTATAACCTCTTCCTTGTAACAGAAGCCACAAAACCTAAAGAACACATTTTGGCTACCTCCCTTATGGATATTTCAAGGTTGAATTGTAGCAAATAATTAATAGCTACTGGCATGGGTAGAGCTGCTGCTTCTAATCAAGAACTTGAAGTTTCTCCAGAAACTTGTACTGCATCCCTGGCAAAGAGTTTGTTACTGAGTGACAAATTTGGGATAAAGGAAAAATAAGCATGCAAAATGTTTTTGGAATTTACCTCATTCTGCTCTCCATTGTCACTAAACTATTACTTCATCTGTTCTGGATCATACACTTTTTATTTTGGGGAGTTGTAGGACTGCAGTGCTAGGTACCAGATCTAAAGGATTAAATGTAACAGAATCTTTCAGGGAGGTTGCACATCTTGACTATAGTTGAAACATAGTCCATCATATTTCACAAGATTAATAGGAGTTTAATTGAACCACCAGAAGATATATCAGACGAATAACGCACATAATGGCACAGCTGTTAATTCTTCCTCTTCTATGTCTGATCCAATTCTCACTCAAAAGGATTCATTCCAATTAGTTTAACAGAAGATGGATTGGACCCACAGAGTGGATCCAAATTACAATGAAGGGCCCAGAAAACCTTTTCTAATTTCTGTAAGCAGTAAATAGGGTCCTTATTAGTATAAATTAAATTGGTACTGAAATGTATTGCAGTAGCAGAAAAGATTTTTCTTTGTCTTTGCAGAAAAACGAATTTTATTCTAGATTATTTTTTCCAGATTGATCAGAGTTACAAAAATACAAAGAGTGCTATTCAGAGGTCAATGCATTTTGTACCAAAGCCTAGAAAATATTACATCTTTGTCAGAAAGAAAACCCATTTTCCAAGTCTGATAGAGCAAAATGTTCCAGTAATAACATAGATTGGTAGAAATAGAAATGAAAAAAATCTCAATTAAATTTCCTTTACATATCCATTAGTCTAAAATCATTATTTAAACTTTTTTTGCCGCTCTACTTTCTACTTTGAATAGCCTAGAATAATAATCCTTAACAGAAGCATAAAAGAGAATGATGCCAACTGAAAGGATCAGTGGATGGAAAGTTGGACTCTGATCTTATCTGTGACTTTGATTCATAAAGGCTTGAGCAAGAATCAGTGTGTTACAGACTTAGATGTTTACAGATGTCTGTGTTTGTCTTCATAAATTTATTTCCCTAGATTCTTTTTATTGGCAGAGGAAAGACAGAAGATTTTGTGGAGCATTGTTCATTCCAGCTATTTTTTACATTTACCTCAGAAAGAGCTGAGTCATATCTCCAAGGTGCCTAATTCTCTCTAATGACTATAAAGACTTTCTAGACAAGCAGCTTAAGTTTAGACATCCATATCTGCATGTATAAATCCTACTTAGGGTAGTCCTCCACCTTTTTTTTTTTTTGTTCTTTTGATTCTTCCCTGTGCTCAGATGTTCAGCTGTTCCAGACAAGTATATATTTAGCTGCAGAGAAACTATCTCATTGAATATTAGAGAGACAGTACTCATATACTCCATGCTTTGAAATGGCAGCAGAGAGATGTAGTGGAAGTGTTATTTCTTTATGCAAAGGACATTCCACATTTTTTCAAGTAGTGTCACATGGATACTGCTATGGGTAGATTTTAGGCTTTTCTCTAACGCTACTATTATCCGAAAATTATGTTGCTTTTCCTCAGGATTTAGTTACATTGGGCTGTTCCTCTTTGCTTTAGTGCCCTCCTGGAACTCTACAGCTGAGCTGCGCCCCAAATTCTCTACCAGCTGTGAAGAAGTGAATGCATTTTCCTCCTGCTCCCCTTTCCAGAGTACTCACATCAGCTCCCATTTTCTTCTGGAGGAAAGATACTCTGCTATTCAACTTCTCAGCTACCTCTGCCTCCCTTTATTGCACTTGCTTTTGCTTTCCCAAGCCTTTATTAAAGTAGTTCCAGCATTATTCCTTAAGGAAAAAATTATTAATACTTATGAAGGATACCTTATTAAAGTTTACTTGTGTACTGTGCCACTAAAGGGGAGCACATAGCTTCTTCCTAACTCTGGATGGCTGCAGCATGCTAACTATGCTATACTGTGGCATAAAATGTTATAGATCACCTGTCCAGCTTTAAGGTTTACTAGTTTTCTTTCAGCAAAAGCACTCTGCATCCCCAATCCCTCTGGGTTTTTACCCATATTTGTATTAACTTTTACAGAAGTCTTCTTCATTGATCATTAAGGCTGAACCAGGGATATTGCCTACAAGTTCAGAGGCAACAAAAATATGCAAGTGTCTGCTTGTGTTGTATATGTGATTAACTTTTATGGTGAGGAGGGAGTTGATCTTATATCTTCTTCCCTATCAAACCATTTTTTAAGAACAGATTCTATTTCTTCACCCTCTTTCACACCACATCAACTTAAGCTATCTTTGAACACGCATTAGATCTTTTCCACCTCTAATTTCTGAGATTTATTTACTGATGCCTATGGCAAGGGAAGAACAAAGCAGTAAGTACAATATATGACTGTTAATAGCTGCATTTCAATGCTGGTCATGTTTGAGCCTTTTACTGCTGGGTAATAATAACTTCTTTATGAATGTTTGGAGATAACATACGTCTCATCACCTTGCTCCTTATGGGGTGGAACTGTAAACAAAATATTTTATATGAGTACTTGCTATAAAATTTAAAATAAATCAAGTTACTCTCTTAGCCTGGTTAAAAATACTCTTTCCACACGTTGGTTTCACCCTCTTTCTCCAGGAAAAAGGTCAGTTGCATAGATATCACACCCAGTATTACCTCTTGTATTTTAAAAATTATTTGGATTTCAAGCTGCTTAGAGTCCTCTGGGGAAGTAGGGCTTATTAATGCAGACCAGAAATATACTAACATATAGCTCTTGCACTGTAGATGCTTTACAGCATGGGCAAAGGAGCTCTTATCTGTTTGCACTGTCCTGAGGAGCCATCTTGATTGTCTGGCTATCAGGTGGTGAGACAAAGCAGATTCCATCTCAAGACAATTACAAGATGCCGCTGTAGCCAAACAATCTTGATTCAAAGCTCTCTGAAGCTCCAATTCAGCCTCCCTTGGCTTTGATGGCATCTTACTCAAAGATGTTTCATTGCTTCTTCATATTCCAAGTTCCTTTGAATTCAGAATTTAACTCTGTGAAAATGCAGATACAGAAAAAAATATGGCTCACCTGTATCAATGTAAACTGTTTTCTTTCTCTTTAGAAACACATCAAAATTATTTTGGCTGAACTCATTCAGCTGGAAAAGTAGGAGCTGACTTTGAGGGCTGTCACATTGGTCCCAAGTCCAAGACAGATGTGTATCTTGGTCTAATTTATGCAAAGTCAGTACCTAAAAGTTCCAAAAGTTTTTCTTGCACAGATTCAAACTATTTAGCTTTAAGTCACATATCTAAGGAGTTTAATTACTATAGGTTCCGTTCATAAGCAATTGATAAGTTTCTCTGGAGGGCGATGAAATCTGTTAAGATTATAATTGCCTGCTGAAGGTACCTACCCATACACATTAACTATATAAAATTATAAGAGTGGTGACTCTTTCGTCATGTAAGCAACTCAAGCTGACACCCAACTTTTTGTGGAACAATCCTGGATGTATTTTTAGACTTTCCATCAATGGGCATTAGAATCATAGAACAGAATCGTAAAGGTTGGAAGAGGTCTTTAAGATCATTTTTGCCTGACATCCTCTTTGTTGGTAGGCATTGCTCCTGAGCTAGGAGGAGGCTATCCTTGAACATCAACCAGATCTCTCCAGCACTTTCCACCTAGGGCTTTATCCCATGTACTCTACCGAGAAAATCCCTTAAGAGGTCAAATACTGCTCTTCTGAAGTTCATTCTGAGCACCCTCCCCACTGCCATAAGGGTTTTAAACTCCACTAGAGATCCCACACAGAATCCTCAGCTGTCAATAGTGGAAGAGAAAGCAGAGTGTCATTACCTACATACCATCTGAGAATAAGGCCTGCAGAGAGTAGAGTGAGACAGCCTGGCTGCAACTCACAGGTAGCTCAGTAGGACAATTTAATTTTTTTTTTATTTTTTTTTTCATATCTTATATTTCTTTGTTTCTCTAACCTATGAAATATTCTGCCACTTTTTCACTTTGTTTTCATTCTTGTTGGGAGTTGTATGTCTTTACTGAGAGAATCCTTGCTATAGATTTTGTCAAAAGGATTTCTGTAGCAAAAGAAACATTTCTGTTGCTCCTTACTCCCACTCAGAACATTAACAAGAGCAGGATAATGGATTCCTATCTATGTGCCGTGACATTCTCCCTATAAAAACTTATATACAGTACAGTGCTTCTAGCTTGCTAACAGCTACAAACTGTTTTGTTATTGATAATATGATATCAATATATTATGATATATCCTCAGCATTTGTTCTCAACAACAAACCATGCCCTACACTGAGGGTGTTACATTTTAATCTCCACTGGGAGCAATGTTTAAAGGAGATGTAAGGCCTCTTCTATGTCCATTTTTTACATTAAAATTCCATTGAAATGCTGCTAAAATCTAAGAAGGTACATATTACAAGACTGAACATTTGAGGACAATGAAGATGGAAGGACACAGACTATGTGTTTTCTGAATTTTATGCAAAGCTTTTTTTCCTTCATCATACCACATTTCATGTATTTGTGATGTTTTGATGTTGCATATAGATAAACTGTAGGAAATTCAAGATCAAACATAACAGGGTAAGAACATGTTTGATGCTAGTTTTTAAACCTCAGCTGTGAAATTTGATATCAGTAAAATATTCAAGAATAACTATCAAAATTAACATCAGTGAGTGCTCACTAATGGGAAGTAAAGATGGCAAAATCTGCATCTCTTTTTCTCTGCTCAATACATGCAGAATTACAAAATCAAGGAACCTAGAGTGAGGAAACACCAGTCTGGTTTTCCTAGTCATTTCGTTTGATATCCCACACTCAGTTTCCTAAAGTTTTCTATAGCTAATATGTTCTATACATCTACAAAAATAAATTTTAGCCCTTCAGATACACTGATATGATGGAAAACAAAACCTCTCTCTGTGGCTTGTAACACCGTCCTGTGTAACATCTGAGTTATTAGGAGAAGCTTTCTATTTTTATCACTGAATTCTTCCCCAAAGCTTCCCTGGTTCTAGCCCCATCTGAATATTTTAATAAGACTACTTGAAGGGGAAAGAAAAACAACACTGTAATTGTAATATGTTTATCCAAGATATTTGCCCAATGTTTCTTCCAAAGTTGAAAGACAGTGAACCTCAGCATCTTTTCATTGTAAGAGTATACATTAAAATATATTAAAGGCATAAAAACACATTAAAACACACTCAATTAGGAAAGTTAGTGCGATGACAGAAAATATTTACAAGAAAGCTAAGTCAGTCTAGCTTCACTGACATGAGTGCAACTGCACTGATTTATACCAGCTGAGGGACTAAACCAACATGGTAAGTCCAAAAAACGGCACTAAGCATATATGAGGCCAAAACATTACCCCATACCACAACAGTGCTTGTACTTTAGTGTATAAATATGTAGCTCTTATTTGATTTCATAGTTATACAAGCTCAGAATATTTCAGCAGGCTTTATTTGTTGACTAGCATAATTTTGAAACTATGTGCAGTATGTTTGAATTACAAGTTGCTGAGTTGCTCAGGTTTTCTACTCCTATTGCCATTGCAAGAGCAGTGAGAGAAAAATCAAGAGAACTCATTTTCAAAGGAAACAAATATCTTTAGTGCTCATATAAACTGTGTTCTTATGAACTGTCTGATAGGGCTGGGAAGATTTTAACCAAAAGAAAGCCACCTTTGTTCCTAGAATTTCACATTAAAAGTCAAAGCATAGGATTCATGAAGCTAACAATTTCCAGATCACTCCATCCCCGCTTGGATAAATGTTATAAATGACCTTACAGGGAGACTCCTGTGACAGTCACACCAGCCAGAGAACTTTTCTCCTGTATTTGAGCTGAGTAATATCAGGTTACTGCCTAATCCTGACCTATCATTAATCACTACAGAGCCAGACACACACAAAAATATATTAGCAATCAGATAGAAAAGACTGGAAGGAAAGAGACTCCCTTGCCTGACAGATGCAGAAGTGCTCTGGCAGGCTGTTCAGATTTGGAAGGCCCTCTTTGGAAGGCTGCTCTCACAGCAAAGAGGATCAATAGAAAAAAATCAAATGCATTATCTTTGTTTACATCCTAGGCACAACAGTGTAAAAATCCTCACCAGGCTAAGGAGCCTGACGGGGTGTGATGGATGCCCTGTTTAAATGATGCCTTTGAAAGCTTTCACAATGCTCTGACAGAAGACTCACTGGAGAATAATGACTTGCCCTTAAATTACAAGAGCCAGGGATGAGAAGGCAGACAGTGTGAATGTTGCACTATAAATTCAATATATTCAACTGCTTCTGGTGCTAAAGAGCAATTGTTAGTGGTGAAAACACATCCAAGATTCCTCTTTGACCCAAAGATATTTTGGTTATCAGTAATGAGAAATCTACGACATTTTATTTTGAGTTTTTTTTTTTTTTCTACTTACAGAATATGCTTGCAATCAACAATAGAAATGTGCTTCAGGCTTGAATTTGCTACACTGGCAATCCATATAAAAAAAAATAAAACATAAAAGTTCAATGGAGGCACTCGAGTGTGCATTGTGTATTATTCTTAAGTGCATACTGAGAGTGTACCAGTATAGTTATTTGGTATATTAAGTGTGTTACAAAGCTTTGGAATAATAGATGAAATATCTGGAGATGGAAATATTACCAAAAAATAGACTTTCCTTAGATAAAGGAAATATTTCATGCAAGGTTAAAGTTCATGCAAAGTGGGGTTATTGGTAAGGGAAAGTTTGATCTTTCTGTAAAATGTGCACACTCATGCTCTTCCCCTGTATTACCAAGCTAAAAGTGAAGGAAACCTCTTTGGAATAAAATTGATGGGCTGGCAGAAACATTTACTTTTGTTGGTTTCTGGTCAATAAGTAAACCTATGCCAAGTAAGCAAAGCTCTTTCACCTCCAGACTGCATCTAGATACAGCTGCATTCAGATTAACAGATACCACACCTGGAAAGCAAACTTCAAGTCATTTCAGCCACCACTTGCACACCAAAATAAAAATCCTATTTAGGAGCTGAGCCCTAAATGTAAAACTTTTGACAACATATTTCTCTTCCCTGCTAAGGTGGCTACATATTTCTCGAGGACACTGTCCTGAACAATCACAGTGGAAAAATGCCCCGTGTTATAGGCCTTCCAAAGACCAGACTCAGTAAAGGACTGTGAAGGAGCTTAATCGGAGAAGACAGCAAGTCAAGAGGAAATTACTTAATTCCAAGATACACCGAACTCTCTAGGAGGTCTACTTTTTTTTTTTTTTTTTTTGCTATTAAAATATTTTAATTTTCAAATTATTATCGTATTTTCAAATTCCTGATACTTGCTAAAGGTAACTACTGGTAGCTTGCCTAACTGAAAAATTTACAAGTTCCTCCAGAACAGCATAATATGTTAATATGTGCAGCAAATACCCATATGCTATATCTGTCATGCATCACTCTGCCATTTTGAATAACAGAACTGGAGATAAAAAGAGACTGAAAATTTGTGGGTGTTAGACAAAATCAGAAAATACTAGTTCAAACCATAAAATAAAAATTAATTACGCCCAAGGTTATACCAGCCATCACTAATGTGTATAGCCTTTGTAATCTGATGGGAAAAGGAACAAAAAATAACATGAGGTTTCTTTAGTCCAAATGACGATATGCAAAACCAGGTTTCAGTGTTCGTTTCTTGCTGGATTTTCATTGATTGGCCAAATGGCTATCTCATGGTCACCACAGGAAGACACAAAAAAGGAACCCCAAAAGATGGGTGAATGCCTTTTGTTCTTTTTTCTTCTTTTCCAACCCCCACCCGCACTAACTGTCATGGACTTTGATAGAAATATATTTTCTTCAAAATTTGGCTAAAGAACGCAAATGAAATACTGGGTACCTAAGAAAGATGGAGATTTGGCCTTTAGTCTGATCTGTTCTTTACTACTTTTCTTCTCTTACTCTTTGTCAGACTTTCAGGTGTCTAATCTCTGTGCAATATCATTTTCCGTATAGAGAAGAGATGCTCTAAATAGACTAGTGAGATTCAAGAAATCCTACTGCTGTATTGCCTTTCATAATCTGTAACTTTTAAATAATGACTATATAAACAAACTGACTTTAATTCAGTTTGAATATTCTTTGGCTAGTAATCAATTTTGTCCTGAGAAAAAGTCAGTAAATAACCTTTTTTTTTTTTTTCAATCTAATCGCTTTGCACAGTTCCTGAAACTACCTAATGATGAATAAAAATATTTAGTGGATTTTGGAAATACCATGCGTAATCTCTGACTATTTATGAAAGTATCAATCCTACGTGGGTAAACCTCAGTTAATCATGAAGTTGACAAGCAAAGGTCAGTCATCAAATTTTAATAGCAGTTAAAATAATAGTAAAAATAGTAATAATATTAATAATATTCA
Source organism: Pseudopodoces humilis (assembly GCF_049639895.1). Lineage (NCBI taxonomy): Eukaryota > Metazoa > Chordata > Aves > Passeriformes > Paridae > Pseudopodoces > Pseudopodoces humilis. Next base: position 82,929,279 of record NC_142201.1, on the reverse strand, counting down.
TCATCATAATCTTAATTTTTTTTCTATTTTGCAAGTCAGCATGCAATTTAATTAACTTCAGATATCCACTTGAGTAAAACATATGACCCAAAAGCCAGAAATGTTTTCCTGGAATTTGATTTTCAGTAAGGTCACAGGATGGACCTGAACCCCAATCCCAAATTTTGAATTTGGTATTTGACCTCACAGCTCACTTTAGAGTTGACATCAGCATCCTCTGCCTACATATGAGTAAGCCTAGCTACATGATGTGCTGACTCTGAACTTTCTGTTCCTATAGAGTTATTGAAAATGGAATAGGGTTGTCTCCACTTTAATCAAGGGTAAAAGCAAGACAGGTTGCAAAGAAGAGGGAATGAGCAGTGCAATTTGTTGACTACTGCAAATCCCGTTCCATAATTACATTTTGTTCTATAGTAGTTATTTGAATTCACTTATTACTCAGAGCACATAATTTCTAAAAAAAAAAAAAAGAAAATAATTTACAATTGAAGCTAATGGGATGTTAACACAATATAAATCTGGTGGCTGTTGAGGCTCATGGAGAATGAAACAGACAATTACTGCTCCGAATGTTCCACTAAAAAATAAAAAGTTGTTTTTTTTGGAAGTATTTGCTTAAACCATATTATTTGGTATGCTAAAATGTGGCAGACGTGTTGTTGGAAAAGTTTTTTTTAGGGGAGGACTGGGAAGATATAAATCCTGAATTATGGGAGTGGGACAAAAAGATCCCCATCAAGCAAAGCAGTTTAATGATTTCAGATGATGATCTGCCTAGAGAATATATCTTTTCTAGCTCTCTGTGTTGTGTTTGCAGGTAGGTGCCTTTGAAAATTGGTTTGTAAAAGTTAAGAGTAGGATTAAAGTGAAAGAGAGGAGATAAGGGTTACAGAGAAAGTGTTTGGTCTCAACATGCTTTTTTCATCAAATGGCCAGAACAATGTCAGCAAGGTGTGAGGTGCTTAGGGGAGAGCAAGCGAATAATGCTGGGACCTGAGAATGATTTTTCTCTCCCAGTCATCAAGGATCTCTTTTATGATTTTAAGTAATTTTTCAGTTACTCACCCTATTTGTTCCACATTGGTAACTTGAATTTTCAGAGTGTTAAAGCCACCACAAACAAAAAATCTGATGCATCTTTTCATACATAATTTGTTGTTCTAGTTTGCTTAAAATAATCTCTAAAAATAAATTTTTGAACTTGGTATTTGGGAAGGGAAAGGTATTTCCACCCTGTGCACTGATGTTTCTGTGTATATTAATAGCAGGAAGGATGTATCATAAGAGTGTGTAAAAATGTTACACTGTCAAATGTTTTATGGAGTATGAAATTGTAAGTGTCAACACAATAATAGTAAAATGGGGGTTGTAGTACAGTTAAGAGTGATCAAAATCAATAAATTCAGAAAACTGTCTTGATGCATCATAAAACCAGAGCGTTCATAATGGTTGCCTCTCTGTGACAAAATGAAGATAAATCAGAGAAGAGAAAATGAACAATTATGATATTTTAGGGTCTAGCATCAAGCTCCAAGTGATGTGCTTTGTTATTGGGCAGATGTCTATATCAAAGTGAAGACTGAGAGCACGTTCAAGGAAATGGGATTCCTTCTTTTGGCCTAGATTGAAAAGATAAATGAAATGTGAGACAGCCTATTCATCCACCAATTTCACTCTCAAGTCAGCCATAAAATTCAGTCTCACTGTAATGATGAATTTTTCAGTCTACAGAAACAGTGGAGCCAAAACAAGTCCTCCTAATTAAACACTGGTTATGTCTGTAGCACCCAGTTCATTGTCATGGCACAGAGCATTAATATTGCACAGTGCTGAGGAACTATTCAGACCATTTTCTGATTAGACATTAATAATTGCATGATGAGGGTCTTTAAGAAAAGTGATTTAGAATCTCATAAAGGTAAATTTGCAGAATTTTGGGTCTAGCCTTCTACAATTGGGAGGTAACTGTTAAAGGGTGCCCACAAGCATATGACAGTATATCTAAAATTTTTAAAATATAGATTATTTCTGCCTATGTAATATATGTTATATATATATATACATATATATTCATAATATATGTAATACATAATATTTTGAGGAGAAAAAACTGATATCCTAAGCTTCTGTTTTTATTGCCAAATTTCAGATTCTGAAAATAAAGGCCTTGATGTGCAATGACTTCTTCGGAAATGCTGCTTGTTAGGACTCCTACTAACAACACTTTTTAGCACAAATTTAATTCAAATGTGAGAGCAATACAAATATTTGCTGACTCGAAGTTGGACATAAGCACAAATATTTTGTTGAATGTGTGCCACAATTCTGAGTTCTCCACCAGGGAAATACTTGGTGCATATAATTTAAACATATCTTGCCCCACAAGTGAGGTATTGTAGAAAAATTACTTCATTGGGTTAATTTTGGAATAAGAAGAGCTAAAGATATCCTTAGTGTGCGGGGGTTCATTTGTTAATATGGGATATTTCTTAATATGCAATTGGACTTCCATAGGCAATTGTTTCATTCTATTTACTCCATGTCATTACTGCCCTTAGATAAATTGAAGGTCTCTTTGTGCATGAGTTTAGAATTCAAACATGGTATAAAATGAGAAATATTCTTTCCTCTCTGCTGAAAAAAAAATATAGAATTATATTGTCCATTGCCTTTAACAGAATTAATTTTTGGATGAATTTAAAACACAGAAGCCAAAAACTGTTTTTCCATATATGCTGCATACCTGCTGTTGGATTCCTAAGACCTGTGCTGAAAAAATCTTATACACAACTCCTGAAATGAAATCACATTCATAGTTGTTCCACTTATAGGGCCAAAATACATAGGAAATGTTTTTGTTCACTGAAGAACTCACAGCAGAAATGAAATTAATCTGTACAGAATGATACAAATGAAACTGCTCAGTTCAGAATCTACCACTGGTGATTTTTGCCTTTGCATATGGGAAGGAGCTATTAAGGTTTGTTTAATTATTACTTACCCCATAATATATTCCGCAGAGAAAAATTAATTGCAAAACGTATCCATCTTCGAGGGAAAATAATATCAGCTAGGATAAAAGCTGAAGCTTTTCCAATTAAAGCTGCTGTCAGTAAAATGCAGAATGTGATTTTAAATGCAAAAAAGCAGTTTAACTTAAGGTCTCCTGCAAATACACCATGGACTAAGGATGTGAACACCATCTGTCCAAGTACTGGCCAAACTGATCTTTTTAATAATTATATAGATTCAGACACAATCACCATGACATTCAGTGTAATCTTGCTCCAAGGTTATTTAAGACAAGCAAAATCTGTGTTTATCCATGAACGACTAAGTGATGAGTCACTTTCTGAGTATTTATTTAACCCACTTCCATTACATTTATTTGTTGCATCTCTGAATATGGGTTCAAAACAGCTTGAGATCAGAAGATGAGCAGAGTTATATCTGCAATTCTGTTAAATGGTAATCCCATTTTAGGCCGAAGAGGGAACAACTTAATCTTCCACTGGTATTGATTGTCCTAGCTACCATATTTCCACTTTGAAATTATAAATACGGCATGATTAATGAATTAGAAGTTTTATTACTTTTTAATCTATTGTAGCCTTAAGAAAGCAGTTTACTAGACCAAATGAAATTTGTTGGCTATTTTAATTCAAAAATTATTCAAAACAATGATGCAGAGCAGCACTTTGATTTTCTGAAGAGTAACAAGCTGATCGCTCCTATTACTTTATAAATCATCGGAAGTTGACAAAGAGTTTCAAAGATCTTCTGGGGAAAACAGAAAAACATGTTGGCTTGCTTTTCTAAATACACTCTTCCTAAATATGGATGCTAGATGATGCTAAGTATGCTTAACACACCTGAAGGATGGGATGCCATTCAGACGGACTTGGACAAGCTCAAGAAGTGAGAGCCTCATGCAGTTCAACAAGGCCAATTGGAAGGGCCTGCACATGGGTCAGGGTAATCTTCAGTATCAATACTGGCTGGGGAAAAAAAACATTGCAAGTAGCCCTGAGGAGAAAGACTTGAGGGTGCTGGTGGATGAAAAGACATCAGCCAGTAACATGTACTCACAGCCCAGAAAGACAACTATGTCCTTGACTGCATCACAAGAAACACAACCAGCAGGTCGAGGGAAGCAATTCTTTCCTTTGCACTGGTTAAACCCTATCTGGAGTATTGTGTCCGTCTCTGGGGCCCCCAACATCCGGCAGACATGGACCTGTTGGAGACGGTGCAGAGAAGGCCACTAAAATGCTCAGAGGGCTGTTTCCCCTGCTATAAAGGCAGGCTGAAAGAGTTGGGGTTGTTCACCCTGGAGAAGAGAAGGCTCTGGCAAGACCTTATGGGTTGTTCCAGGATATAATGGTGGCCTCTAAGAAAACCCTTTTAGCAGGATATAACACGGGGTAATGGTTTTAAACTAAGAGAATGTAGATTTAGACTAGATACAGGAGAGTTTTTACAATAATGGTGGTGAAACACTGGAAATAATAGGCTATCCAGAGAGAAGCCACATCCCTGGAAACATTCAAGATCAGGTTGGACAGAACCCTGAGCAACCTGGTCTAATTGAATGTTTCTCTGCTCATTGCAGGGGGGTTGGACTGGATGACTTCCTTTCCAACACAAACAATTCAATAATTCTCTGATTCCACTGTCATGACTTTTGGCCATGTAGGAGTCTGCTGTAATTAGTGGATGGTATTAGTTATGAGAATTTATAGAAGGGAAGTCTTGAAGTCTTGATCCTATGTAAGCTTTACTGACCAAGAATTTCATCCAATATTTTGAAGTGCAGAGCTGGAAATATTACAACATGCTACACAATACTTCAAGTTATAGTTGGAAGTTTAATAGAAAAGATGGAACACTCCTGGCTTGAATATAATTTTCCAAATTGCGAGCAAATGTTTTCAAGGACAGATCAGGAAGAGCAGATACTAAGGTATTAGCAGAGTTAATGTGTCAAATCATCTGTTAAGCAGAGTTCTAACTTTTGAAAAATATATGAGTTTGAGTTTAGTTCTATTGCATTTAAACCATAGCAGTATCTATATAGTCAAAAGTTCCTCTGTGCCAGCTGAGAATCTAGACCACCAGGTTGTTAATAATTCTAGTTTGGGGAAACAAAGCATAGTTTGCAAAAAGACATCCTTCCAACAATAGCCAAAACAAGGAAATATTCTTATAGAAAGGGTGCAACAAAAAAGGAAAATCCTTCCTTAAAACAGTCTTCCAACTCCAACAAACTGTTTCTCAGTGAAGTCCTGAGATGGGATGTATCTCTCCACTCAATAACTTGTGACAGATTTTCTTCTTAACTTTTTCAATTCATGTAAGCTTGATATTCATAGATGTGAATTGCACAGCCTATTTACATGTTGTATAAATATTATTTTATGAGCTTGCCAGCTACTCCTCATAACAGATGCTGAAAGCTCAGTATGGTAACCTCGTCTATAAAGGAAACCTATAGGTTTTTTTCAGAAGTCTGTACTTAAGAGAAGTAGAAGGAGCTGAGACCTCTTCTTGAAGCTACTTTAGTATGCAACAGCTGTATTCAGGTTCCACATTCCACTTAAAAGACACATGCACAATACTTCAATCTTCTTTATAAACTCAAACCAAATTCCTTTTAATGAAAGGAAAGCATTTCATTACTTTGGATTTATGTACAATTTGTAAATGGTCAACAAGGAGAAAAATTATTGTTATAACTCTCTGAGGGGGGAACAGCAATTTTGTATTAAGAAAGTCCTTATTCAAAAGCTTATTCTTAAATAGAAAACCAAGGGAAAAAAGAGAGTGAAAATGTGAAGTTGTTACTAACCTGCCTTCTGACTTCATATATCCATTAATGAGAAAACTATAAAGCTGCTGCTGCAAGAAACTTTCTTTTGCTTGTGTTGTAAATCCAGGAAATTTACCTGTCAAAAAATTTATTCCTTTATATAAAATCAAGGAAATGTAAATCATTAGGCCATTATCCAGCTGCAGAAAGCAGCTCTGTTATCCCTTGGTCATACAGTAGCATAAAAAAATGAGCAGAAAAGTTTTGTGAACGACACCATTTAGTACTTGGTGAGCACCTGCTCTCTTGATTATATTATTAAATGATCATGATATAATGGCTATTTTTTGTTCACCAGCAGTGTAAGGCACAAAATGTATACCTTGCTTTTTTTATTGCCTTGACATTTAGTTTGTATTGCACATTTTCTGTCCCAATACCACTATCACAAATAAATATATATTTTTATTTTTTTTTTACTTTGAAAATAAATTAACAAAAGTGTCCAGGGCATAACCTCCCTTCTTATGCATAATTTATACAGCTTCATAATTAATAGATGTGTCTGAGGCACAAATTAGGCATTATAACTAGTAAGACTTTTCCTAAGAAAAATGTCTTTCCTCTCACACCAATGTATGAGGTACTTGGAGGTATTTATTCATTTTAAAAAAACAGTCTGTAAAAATATTTCATAAGTATCATCATTTTTTATCCTTTAGAGATTATTTTTATATACTTGTTTTCATGTGTAATGGTTCCATTTTTCTTTTGTTGGTTATTCTCTCTTTTATTGCAAATAAAAATATGTTTGGATAAATTGCACATAAAGTTGTTTATTGCTGCTTAAATCTACTGCAGGTTTAAAAAAAAACATACCATGCAGCAAGTCATTCAAATTGGGTAAAGATTCCACCTCCTGTTAAATTTTACACCTTATTTCTTCCTCACCAGAATCCTGCAAGAAGATAATTAACAAAAGGAGCTGGAGAGGTTTGGTTATTTTTTAGCTGGTGTTCATTGACATACGTCCAACAAGCATGAAGCTAACTGTGTTTACAGGTTGTAAAGGTTGAAAGCACTACTGAATTCTTTATTTTCAGCTCCTTCTTTCATTTATAGTCCTTAATATGAAGATGCCCTGTTGAATGGCATATGCCTGCACAGTCAACACATAGAATAGTAAATAAAGCAAGCTCCAGACAGTCCTTCGACCTGAGCCACTTGGTGTGGTATTACTTATGTATATTTTTCTAAAAACAGGAAGGCCTCTTTCCTCTCTTGTAGGAAAAGTTATTGCATCTGCATTGTGCTTGAAAGTAGTGAAATACCATTAGAAACCATCACCTAAAACCGTGCCAGGCAGCACAGGAAAATGTAGGGTATTATGGGACAATCACAGACCAGAGCTCACACCCAACCATTGTTTTCTTAATTAGTATAGAAATTAACCAAAGGTTTTGGGACAGGAACCTGACTTACTAGCTCAGGTGGCAAGAACAAGCAAACCTGACCCAAAGAGATCACAAAGCTGAATGTGAATGCAGTTGGCCCCCCAGTGCAAGAGATGCAGATTTTAATTGGTTAGCAGAAGTGAGAAAAGGCAGGAGTGCATAAGCTCTCAGAGGAAACTGAGGAAGTTTCAACCCTATGTCTTCAGGTGACCACAATTACATATCGTCTTGAACAGATCTGTTAATTAGCACAAATTTAGTTTTTTGAGGGGTGAAATATACACGTGGTCTATATTTTCAAAGGCACATCTGAGGAAATTGTCATACTTGAAATCACACATAGCTACAGTTAGGAGGAATGAATCTACGGTCTCTGTAATGGCCTACAAAATACTGTTTCAGGTTATATGTAATGGCAGAATTTTATGATGAGTGACTGGGGTTGGTTTCTGAGTGTGTACCACAACTACAGAAACATTAAAGCACATTTCTGAAAAGTATCTCATGCCCATGGCATGTGACTGAGTTGGGTCACTAAAATCACCAATTGCTTTCAAAAATGTCAGACAATAAGTAGAGTTTACTAACATTAAATATTGGCACATAACCATTTGATGACTCATCACCTTATGAAGTCTGCAACTGCTGACTAGTAAAACATCAACAATGTCAAACAAAGAAAATAATTTCCTTCAAGATGTTTTCCTGTTTTGCCTGATTTTTTTCCCACTGAAGTCAACGACAAAATTATCTAGGATTTGAAGGGCACAGAATTAGGTCATTAGTGTTTCCTAATCCATTTGCCCTAAATCTCCTGAAGAGAGACAAGTGCTGTAAGTGTAGAAGAGAAGGTATTTGTTTTAATTTTGCTTATTTGAGGTAACAAAATCTGGCACCAAATGCATTTGTGTGTCTGGCTGTAATTATTCTCCTTTCAAAGAACTGCTATTTCTCTCTCGCTTCAGGACCATTAAGGTGTTAAGTACAAAGACACTGCTTGATGGAAGTAGGCTCCAGACAGTCTGAGATGTGAAGAATCAGCCTGGTGAGAGTTCCCACATCAGACTGTTGATTAAACAAAGGTAACTCAGTACCATATCACCAACAGGGAGTGCAAGGAGGAGGGGGGGAAGAGGAAAAACCATTGCAAGAATAAAAAGAGACAGAAAATCCTAACCCTCATAACCTTCATAAAATTATTTCCTAGGATTTTTCCCTTAATTTCTCTCAAGTTTTAAGTTTAATATTTCTGTTGAGTATAATCACAGCTTTGTTGGCTGCAACAATTTTTAAGGTAAAGGTACACAAAACCAGAAGCTGGCAGCAAAGGTTTCCTTATCAATAGCTACTGTGTAAGTGTGATCATGGATTTCCAGAGCTGCCTCCCACTCCCGCCACCTACTATCCCATTAGTCAACAAGGACAATCATCACAGAAACAGGCTCAAGAAAGATGCCTCATTCTTACAATAAATTGACCTGGATATTAAAAAGCAAATCTGTCACCATAAACTACTGCAAATTCATGTGGATAATGACAACAAATGTGAAGTTAGCTTACGGTTTTGAATAATGACTTTGAAAATAATAATTTAAAAGAAAAACAAAGGTTTGTCCCCACGTTTATCTGACTGATTTCATGAACCCAAATTTTTTCTGTATTCTGCCAACAATATCTGCAGACTAACCTGTGACAGGTAGGAGGAAAGGAAAAAAAAATGTCATGTTCTGGAGCTGCATTTCACCAGATGGTTGCAATTGGAGCAGTATTGTCTGGTCATACAGGACATTTGCACTGTCACCTCCAGTGGTATCTTACACTGGATATATTTCTGGCTTGAACATGGAAGTTTTCACACCTGCAGATGTATTATGCATAGTGCAGACCAGCTATTGGCTCTGGAAGGTCTCACTCAGTCTGTGCAGAAGGTCTAAAAAGTAATGTTTGAGATGTATTGAACTGAATGGAAAATTTAAAATTTCCCCATGGACTTTAGAAAGAAAATCAATTTTTTTCAGGATTTGAAAAGACAGGTTCTTTACTTCTGTGTATCAGGGATGATACTGGGTTTGAATATTATGTTAAGACTAATAAACCTTTGTCTCAAAAAAACATTGGGAGGGGATTGAATCATCTTCTGTTCTGTAGTTTGTTTGCTATTTTTTGTGTGTATGGTCACAAAAGCTGAGTTTAAGCTTAAATATTTGGCTGTGTTTGTAAGACCTTGGTGGTACACAGCTGTATCTCTTATTTTGCAGGAAAGAATCAATGGAGGTTATAAGGCTGTTGCCAAGATCATGTTAGAGCTTCTGTTGAAGAGGTTATAACCCAGATAAAATATTTTTATCATGATAGAACCCAGCTAGACAAACCTGCTACCCATAGCTCCTTTCTGATAAGTGTTGGAAATAGATGTCAGTCTGGAATAATTCTAGCGAGAATGGAATACTGCAAAAATCTGTATGCGTAGAGTGGATTTCAGGATCTATCTCTAAATAAATCAAGATTTTTTGATTCTTTCTTTCTGTTGCTGGAGAATGTATTACAGGAAACAATGCAATAAATTCTGAAGTAGCAGAGAGAACTGCTTTCTGGGTTTTTTTCACATTGACATAACATATCTGCAATTTCTCATTAATCATGGAACCGGGGAGACCCATCAGTAACAGTTAAAGGCATGATGCAAACAAAAATTCTGCATTCTCACAATAAAAGAAAGTATATAATGTTAGAGTGGTTTGGGCTGTAAGGGACTTTAAAGATCATCTAGTTCTCATGCCCTCCTGCCATGGGAAAGGACATCTTCCACTAGACCAGTTTGTTCAGAGCCCCATCCAAACTGGCCTTGAACACTGACAGGGATGGGGCATCCACAACTTCTTTGGATAACCTGTGCCAGTGCCTCACCACCTTCACACTGAAGGACTTCCTCCTAACAACTAATCTAATATCATTCACTCTAGCAACTCCTACCTTTACTTATTTTCTCTTAATTCAAGGACACTCTTAGAAGTAAGCAAATAGGAGAGTAGCACAGACATAAGAAAGAATATGTATGAAACAACTGAAGTTATAATGGAACCAAGAAGCAACCTACAGTGTCACCACCTTTACAACTGACACCACCTAGCTTCCAAAAAATATAATGGTCTTCCTTGAAGCTGTAAAGTCTGTATGCCAAATGAAGGGAAATAGGGATTTATGGAAAAAAATATGCACCCAAAAAAAACATGAGATGGCAGGGAGAGAGGAAGTGAAGGATAAGTCAGGGAGCAAGCGCCAGCAGGCAAATATTGCTTCAGAAATTTGGGCTTTAACTGTGATTGACAGCATTGAATATTATTATTCGCAAACAGCATCTTCCAGTCCTTTTTAACAGCAAGTTTTGAATAAGAAAAACAATAAATACTTTACTTAAAAAGTAGGAAAGCAAATTTGCAAATAATTTCCTATTTCCTGGGAATAGAAATAGGTCTCTGTAGTTTTTTATCAACTAAAAGTCATCTTTTCCCCTTAGACCACTACATCATTAAATCATCAGACTATCATAACAAGGACAACATGAACTGCTGAAATGATGGAATGCAGGCTTGGATGCCACAAACAAGAAGTGTATTCTCAATGTGCCATTGATTGAGCCAGTGAAGCAGACTGGCAGCATACTTGTCATGCTGAAAGCTGACTGATAACAGGGGTAGATTATTTATAGCAAGTTTCACAATATGACGTTTTATAGAACTTGCAGAAGAGTAAAAACCCAGCTTGTAATTTTTGCTCATCCTGAACCAAGGCTCCATATCTGAAAAGCTATTGTTACTATGGATAAACACCTATTCTGAAGTAACATCCTCTAGCAAACCTGTTTCTCCCTCTGCTGCTGAGGCCTTATTTTGTTTGTGTGAAGAGTCATTTGTGCCCAATTTTGAAGGAAGAATGGCCAGGCAACTCCAGAAGACTACAAGGATGTTTGTTGTGTGGTCATGCAAGGAAAAAATCAGAAGGGCCAAAACCTAACTAGAATTTTATCTGTCTACTGTCATAAAAGACTATAAAAAACATTTCTAAAAATAGGTTAGCAACAAAAGGAGAGCAAAGGAGAATCTCCATCCTTCTTTGCATGCAGATGGAAACATAATGACAAAGGATGAGGCTGAGAAGAAGAAGGCTGAGATACTAAATGCCTTATTTGCTTTAGTCTTTAATGTTTGGTCTCTAGGTACCCAGCCCCTTAAACTGAAAGACAGGAACAGGGAAAAGCTCACATAATCCAAGGGCAAATGGCCAGTGATCTGCTATGCCACTTAAACCTGCACAAGTCTCTGGGACAGGATGGGATCCACTCAGTGGGTGAGGGTGAGGATTGAGGAAGCCAACAGAAGCCCTCACTGAGGCACTTTCCATCATTTTCCAGCAGCCTTGGTAACCTTGGAGGTCCAGGTGACTGCAAGTTGGCAAGTCTGTCTACAGGAATTGGAAGGGGGATGTGGAGAGCTGTAGCCCTGTCAGTCTGACCTCAATACTAGAGAAGGTCATGGAGCAGATTATCTTGACTGCCACCATACAAAATGTGCAGAACAATCAGGGGATCAGACACAGCCATCAGGAGTCAATGGAAGGCAGGTCCTGCTATGTGTAATTATGCATTAATTACAGTGTGATCGTTCTCCTCCCAAAAAGTGATTATTCCAGACAGTGTGATAGATTCACCTGAAGATACATAGATAATAGAACTTTGGAGATATAAATGTTTCTTAGAAGTAATATTTTTAGAAGTCAGAGATAAAATTATGAGGAGGGTAAGTGATTGGGCCAAGTTTATCCAGGGAGTGAAGGGTAGAACTGGGAGCTGAATCCCAGACCTTAGACCTATATCTAGATCCTCAGCCTGAGAAATGCATCCATCCTAATAATCTTGGAGATCCTTTCCAACCTAAATGATTATGTCCATCTCTGTTTCTTCTGTCTCTGCTTAACTTTTTATAATATTGGTTAGTATATGTGAAAACACCTAGTTAAGTTTTGAAAGGCATCATGGCTGACTTATCTGGCAGCACACCAATAAGTAAGATTGTTGTGCTGCCTAAAGTTTGACTTCCAGAATATTATCATTTTAGGGGTGTAAATATTGTTAAATAAAGCACAGGTTAATTAAAAACTAATAAACAAACAAAACCCCAAACAAACAAAAAGACAAGAAAACCAAAACCCCATTGAACCTAAAACAAACAAAAAAAACCCAAACAAACAAACTAAATCTAAAAATACCCCAAACCCAAGCATGTAAATGGCAGGGGTATGAGAACTAAAATGATACAGGAATATCTGTCAATTGACACATTACAATAATCAATGGACAGCTCTTCAGGGTCATTTGCCAAGTAGTAAAAATCAAATTGAGTGGAAGATACTTTCAATTCATATACCCTATCCACCATGTCCCCTACTGGGGACATCTGACCACAGAGAGCCTTCAAGAACACCTGGAACCTCACATGGCCAGAGGTAACAAATTTAGCATCCTGCTTCTCCTGAACATCAACAACCACCTCTCCAGCAAAGCAGGAAGGGGGAATTAAAAGTAACCAGTTTCTGCAGCTGTGCACTGTTCTACATATTAATAACTACTCTGTCACAGATACAACATATACTCAAAAAATCCTTCACATGGACCTTGCTACTGCACGGTAATTAATGCATGTGCTTAAGTCTGTCCTGACCTAACCCACTGCAAACAGATGCATTTGACTTGCTTACACAGCATTTCTCACCAAAGACATGCACATGCATTTAATTAAATATTGAAATTAAATTAATGAATTAAAAAATATCACCTGAGGAACACTGCATCAGTCATAAATGGAGAATTCATTCTGAAATAGAGAATTTCTGATTATTAAAATAGGAAAGAGAGGAAAAAATATCAGTTTGGGAAAAAAGGCAACTATTGTCCCATAAAATCTGTGAGGCATAAATACGGCCTTTGGACAAACAAAATTAGTTGGTTGGCTTTGTCAGATATTTTTGATTACGTTCATTTTTCATGAACTGATATAATTACACTTAGCCAGTTATCCACACACAGCAATTAAATCAATAATGGCTCTGTGTTTTACAGATCTTCCTCTTTAGCACTCACAAATTTAAAGTATTTTTACCAGTGTTTTGTCCAATATGGTAGAATATTTTAAATAACATTTGGAAATCTAGAGAAAGCTTGGGTGGCTTTTTTAGTAAATTTAGATTTACTCTCATGGATGAAACCTTGCCTAAGAGAGAACAGCAAGAAGCTATCTGTGCAGTGAGGCCACAGTTTGAATAAGCCTGGATAATGATTAACCTTTTTTCCCTTTAGGGAATTCTTCTCTGTAGCTTCCTGTTCAAAACTGTTACCTTGTGATTCATCAAGAATATGTTCTTTATATTCACATGAAGGGCTCATAGCACATCAATTATCCAAGACTGAAATTTCACTTTATTTCAACTACTTAATGTTCAGCATTGAGATTATGACAGTGATCTCAGGGCTTCCAAAAGTCAGTAGTAAGGCTGAGGCACTTCTGAAGGATTCTTCACCCCTTGCTGAAATAGATATTCAGATGTGCAAGTACTTCCCTTGGCTAAAGACTAGTCTGTGGACATATATAGGCAGGAAACATAAAGCTGGAGTCAGGTATAGCATTTCTAACCTTAAAACTAACTAAAAATCCTATGGGAATGATTAGTGGTATAAAACCATATTTTTTAGGATTTCTGACAATGTCTGCATACAGAAATCTAACAAGCCTCTGTTTACTTGGGAACAGAATGTGTTTGGTATGTAAATTTTTGACAGTGGACTTTCTCATTGCTGTTTTCACAGTGGAATATTTTCAAAACAGACTGTGTTTTTCCAGTATTTTTTCACAGTCAATAGATTACAGGCTGAAATTAAAGAAGTTACAGGTATATTTGTGCATAAAAAAGCCTGATAAGCCCAAAGACACAGGGATTGGGTCCTGCAGGTACTTTGATCAGCACATCTTTGCCTTCACAAAACAGTAAAAACTTGCTTTTCTAGTTAATTCCTTCAAATATTGTCTCTCTGATTTAGAAATAATATTTTGTCAGTATCACTGTAGCCTTATTAAAAAAAACTTGAAAATAAAAAAATTGTTGTTATGAGGAAATTGCCTCAAATGATGCTGAGCTCTGAATCATAAGTTGAGTGTTTCAGCATTCTGCACAAATTGAGGTACTTCCTCATGGTTAAATTCATTTTACAAGCAAAAATTAACCACTGCCATGCATACAAGTGCTTCAATGTGAACATCTTCCATTTATACAAATGTTTCTGAAGACCATCACTAGCTCAAATTTTCTCAGAGGCATGTACAGGCACTTTTTCTGCCCTAAGAATGAGGTACAGCTGACTTTGTTCATAGAAGTGGGTAAAAAAAGGGCAAAGTTTGGTTAGAAAGATGGAAAAAACAGGAAAATCTTGGTAGAATGCCTCTTCACTGCCAGAGTGATCAAGAAGATAGAGAATAGAAAGGTAAAGAACATAATAGCTTTGAGCAGATTGAGTCAGATTTCCTTATTTATAGGGTTAGGACATTAACTTCTAACATCTGATAACAAGTCTTCTCAAAAGTAAGATAAAATGGATACCTTCTGGAAGTGTTCTATTTGGGCATGGAGAATGTGCTCTGAGACTGAAATTGTCTCTCTCCTGGTTCATTCCAATTCTTAATTCTAAATTAGCATGGATTGAGACCACATTAAAATCATGTATATAGTAGAAATAATACTGTTTAAAAGCTACATCCATGAAAATACTTATATTTGAGTGAATCAGTGAATGTATCAGTCTGCTGGTATTTACTGATAAGTAAATTAAGATCCCTTTTAAATATATGGCCTTTTAAATACACAGTGATAAGATATGGCTAATGTTCAGTAGTCTTTTTATAAAACTGATCTTTTGGATTTTATTAAAAAAAAAAGTGCTGTTGCTATTTTTAGCTATGATTAAATCTATAAGATTATAAACATTTTTATAAATTTAATGGAATTCTCTCCCAGCCTTAAAACTTAACCCCAAATCACCTACTGAAATCCCTGCCACAGGTTAGTAAAAAATCATCATAATTGCAAGTAACTAAGTAGAATTTTAGCATAAAGTCTGCATAAGAACTAAAACTTATGCTAGAAATTCAATATTGATTGTGTTGGTAAGGTTAAAAATCTATAGGTCATGAATGATGAAAATAACTGAAGGAGTTCATATCATTTTGCTCACTGCATACATATTTTAAAACTTCTCTGTATATAAAGCTGAATGGTACATGACACGATATATATAAGACCACCATTTTCTTTTTCATAACCAGTTTGGAGTTAATGTGCTAATTAATATGTACACACGCAAATCAGAGCTCTCATAAAAGGAAAAATACGCAATAATGTTTGCTTAACTAAGATTAAATAACCCCACCTCATGCTGTTTTCCTACACACAGCATTTTGCTGCAAGTGTAATTAGACAAATAAGATGTTTCCACTAGCACTGCATTTTACAGATAATTCATTTTTTGAGTATTAGTGCCAAACCTCAGCAAGATCTCTTACCCGATATGTTTTTTACAGTATCATTTCTATCCAGGTTTTTTTCCTGTAGCTGGAAGTATTTTAATCATGAAGAATGTTGTTGTGAGGTTTGTTTTTTTCCCCTAAATTATCAATGAATTTTTAGATTAATGTTTTAAAGTATTTAGCTAATCATGTATGAGTTGCCATTTTAATAAGTTTGCATCGGCTACATATTTTTATTGAAATCTCATAATACTAACAGTGAATTTTAATCCTTTATTTCTCCAGTATTCACAATAATTACTTATTATCAAATTTGTCATTCTGGAATACCACAATATCATATGATATCTGAATGTCAAATGATGACCAAAAATACAAAAAATAAAAATACTAATAAATGCCATTTTGATAAAGGAGTACAACTTCCTGACTTTTTCAATTTTGCAGCCTAAAAAAAGAAAATGGCTATTTGCAAAACCCGGAGCATTTAATTTCATTTGACATGTCTAGGTTTAGACAGTCTTCCCCTGAACTCAAAGCAGGGATGGACGGAGTACTTTCTGCCTTCCTGGTATCTCTGTTTCAGCATTTTCAGACCTTGAAGTTCTTACATGTTGATATTCTTGTCAGTTGCTCAAGCTGTGCAATTTGTGATGAAAAATCAGTTTTTCTGAAGAGCTGCAGGATACAGGAAATTTTTAATTCATCATAAATTTGAAATATATTCTAATTCAGATTGACACTGAACCAAAACCAAGTATATATAATCTTTTGGCAAACTGTAAGAAAGAAAAAAGAGAAGAAAAGAACTGTAGAATAATGTTCAGCTGATGATAAAGACTGAGGGGAGTGGCTGATACACCTGAAGGATGTGCTGCCATTCAACAGGTTGAAAGTTGGGTGGAGAGAAACCTTATAATGTAGAACATAGCAGGTGTTGTGTACTGCACCCAGGAAGAAATAACCCTGATATCAGTACAGGTCAGGGCCTGACCTAGAAAAAAAAGCAGCTCTGCCAAGAAGGAACTGGGAGTTTTTGTGGATGACAAGTTGACTATGAGCCAGGCATTGTCAAATGTGCCCTTGCTTCCAGGAGGGCCAGTTATATCTTGGGGTCAGGAAGACTGTGACCAGCAGGTCAAGGGCAGTGATCCTGTCCCTCTACTTCACCCTAGGAGGCCACATCTGGAGTATTGTGTTCAATTCCGGTCGCCACAGCTGGAGAAAGTTAAGGAGCTGCTGGAGCAGGTCAGTGAGGGGCCTGCAGCACCTCTCCAATGAGGAGAGATGTTTAGTCTAGAGAAGAGAAATGAGAGGTAATCTCATCAGCACATACAAATATCTCTAAGGTGGGTGTCAGAAAGATGTTTTTTAATAATGCCCAGCAACAGGACAAGGAGCAATGGCCACAAACTAAAATACAAGGTCCATACCAACATGCAGAAGAACTTCTTTATACTGAGGGTGGCAGAGCACCAGAGCAGGCTGCCCTGGGGGGTCGTGGGGTCTTCTTCTCTGGAAACATTACAACCCTGTCTGGATGTGTTCCTTCCTGTGTCACCTGCTCTCCCAGCAGGGGAGTTGGACTTGATGATCTGCAGAGGTCAGTTCCAACCTTAATAATGCTGTGATTCTGTGAAGAAACTTTGGAAATCTTACCATAGCTTTTGGAGTCATAGTATTTGGCAGAGGCTGCAGAGAGTTAAATAGGAAGAAAGGCTTAGCTGAAAGACAAAGAGATGTTTTCAGTGATTTTTAGTAGAAATTCTTCCTACGGATCTACAAATAGCAGGAAAACAGGTGTGAGGACAAAAAGTCTACTAGATTATAGAAGAAAGATAAAAAATTTGAGTCTAATATTAAAAAAAGTAGAAGGTAGGGATGATGTAGACGATTACAGTCTTTAAAGCCAAAGAGCAAAGATGCCGTAGAATATGGTGATGATGACAAAAACATACACTGCAATGACAAAATATGGGAACAAACATTGAAGGGGACAAATTGAGGGAGAACATTCATGCAAAAGTAGATCACTCTGCAATTGCAATCAGACAAGAAAGGTTTATATGAAAAAGGTGGAAGGCAGATATAGAGACTTCTTTCCATTACCAAAACCCGGTGACTCTAAGAAGAATGCTGACAACATTTCAGAGATATGTCTCTGAAATACATTTTAAGGTGTGAAAGTACAGTCTCAAAACAAGAATGCTTTTACACATGATCAAAGCAAAGCTGTGAGCAAGCTAATAGCATCTTCAGAGCTATGAGCTAGATTATCAGAGTTCAGTCATTCAAGATACTGGCCCAAAAATATGCATTACATAGACTGGTCTAGGCAAGAAGAATGCAAATTGCTCACACTCTCTAGATCCATTATCCATTCTCATAAACTTTATAGAAGTGAATATATGGGAAATGCCCTAAAATATTCAAGGTACTCCTTCACATCTATCATACATGTTCCAGTTACATTATCTGCTTTAAATATTAATATTGGCTGTAACTATGACATATAAAATCCAAGAAAGTCATCTTAATTATAAGGCTTTGGAAATATTTTATGAAATAGCCCCATGAACCAAAATTCAAACACTGGCCTCTTTGTACTTAATGAGGTTAGGTGGTTTTTCAGGTGTGAGATAAGAAGTGTTGTCTAAGGAAAGAAGGAAAAATCTCTTGCATATTTTAAAAACATAAAATTATGGAGAAAATAATTGAGAAATGGTCATTTATTAACTTTAGTCTTGACATATGAACTTCTGTTACTGCCCATGTTCCCATGGACTATGCTGCTGAGGTAAAGAAGTTTAATATATTTTACCTTGCAACTGAGTTTCATTATGTATAACGATAATTGCAATAACCCATCTGAAGGGGAAGAGTCTCACACACCGCCACGACAATATTCATTTACACTTCTGTATTACTTAATGATCACTGTTGCAATAAAGGCAAAAATAAATAGGTGAAAGACCTACTCCATTTGTCATAGGTCCATTTTAGTCAAGTTCTAGGAAAGAAATTACAATTTGATGCCTTGTATAATAACCCCTAGCATCTCAACTAATAAGCTTCTGAAGTGGCAGAATCATTTACTTTTATGTGCAGTTGACCATTCTTGAACTTTCCTTGGCTCTATATATAATTTATGAGTATCTTTTATAAAGTCAGTTTCTTTAATTTCAAATTTTACTAGTTAATTCCTCCTTTCCTCTTCAAGCTTCCTGCATGTGTTGATGTGTGTAAAGAAATACGAACACAAAATTGGGGTAGCATAATAGAGAATTAGAAACTGAAGATCAGACAACAGCCAATAATGCATGTTTTGCTAGACTGAAGCTTGTGTGAGCCAAATATGCAAAATCAGTCCATTTCCATGGAAGATCCTTTATTATACATAGTAGATAAGCGGGTTCTGATTATTGTGCTTAGATAGGATTTTCACTAACATTTTCTATATGTTACTACTCAAAGCTTCATCCAAGGTAAATAATTTTTTCAACAGGCATCTGGAAAATGTATATAGGAATTATACACTTTGTCTTAGTAAAAAAGTGATTAATCATCCAGAAAAAGGTGTCAGGGTTTTGGGGTTTTTTTTAAACTCTGAATATTCATAGTAAAATCTCAGACAGCTGATGAAAAGAACTTGAAGTCTAATCTATAGATTAGAACTTGAAGTCTAATCTATAGATTTATAAAGAGTTGCAAATAACCTGCACAAGTAGAAATTCACAGAGGACAAAGAATATGGCCTACATTTTAAGTAAAGAATCAAGCTCTTCTCTTCTTTTTCCTTTACTTTTATTTAAGTTTGGCTAGTACACAGAGTTATGAAATATTGTACAAATTGTTGGACCTTTTTATTTAATTTTCTTCATTTTTATGGAAACTGTTTTTTAGGCTAATATATGGTCATCATCCCCTGGAGAACTATATGTGTCCATTACTGCTTCTCTGTAATGTTCAATAATGAGTCATTTATTTTCAACAGATGACAAGATACATTGCAGAAAGGAATAGAGTCTTCTCCATGTCAAGCTGATTTCATTCAACATTTCTTTAGGTCTGTCCTCTTCTATCCAAGGCTATTGATGTAGACGTTGTGCTTTCAGTCATCAGCAACATTTATTTTCATGAATCTGTAAGATTAATGTTCATAACTCACAGTGCCATAGTTTAGATCCAGATTTGCCAAAAGTCTCACTCAAGAACCATGACACTTAACATTGCCACACTTAGCACTGGAAATGGAATTCATATCTCGAGTGGGGACCTTGAGAAGTTCCTTTTATACAGGAGTCGTATAGGGTTCAGTGCTTTGTTTCACAGCCCCCTACACACTGAACTGACAAAGGCCAACAGGAAGCACTGAAAGGATAGTTTTTCACAGCATTCAACAACACTCCCAGATTGGTGGCTCAGACAAAGACCCACATTGTTCAATTGCCCCACATAAACCCACGGCATTTCTTCTTGCACAGATGAATGACCCAGGTTTTCCTCATCAGCTCAGCCCACCCTGGAGATCACAACATAAATTCAGTTCCCTCTGCAGCCAGAGATGGATTGAAACGTACACCCTCTCTTGATACAAGTTCTTTATTCACACTCAGTTAGACCTTACTGGGATAGTGAAATCTCTTGACTTTCTAAACCTATAGTAAACACCTGGAGCAAAATTTGAAAAGACTGACTGAAATTAGAAATATCTTACAAAAGGCAGATCATCCTGACTTCCAGTAAAACATCAAGTACTGAAATGTAGTTCCAACATTCCTTACTTTCTTTTGACTTACACTAATAATATTCTCTATATTCATATATCTTTTATAAAAATATTTATGAGTTTGAATATATATTCTGCTGATTAGAATTCCTTTTAGCTTTTTTTTTTTTTAATGTTTGCAGTATGACTCTGCTGGCATCCTGCAAGCTTATCTGAAATAGCTAACTCTTAGTCAAATAATATTCTGGTCTGAAAGACTTTGATATGCTAATAGAGCAATATAATTTTAGACTTGACTTCAGATTAATATACAGTAATTACTCACAAACAGGTGAAGCTCTTTCAGTTTTAGTGCCCCTCTTTACAGATCAAAGACCTGGCTTAACCCTCACATTAAAGATATAATTTAACCTTTTGAGTTTCATCACAGGGAAAAAAACTGGGTTGCAATTACAATAATTTTTAATTGTCAATGAATAAAAACATGATCGACTAGTCAAAGACAGCAACTCTGTCAATTAGAAGGAGCAGTAGGCATAAAACCTGACCTACAAGTATGAAGATTCAGGCTTAGTAGACCTACCCAGATGCTCCACCATGGGTGGTAGATAAATTCTCTAATATCATAGAGTGCTCCAGTAAATAAATCTGATATAAAGAATACCAACTTCAGAGGAAAAACTTTCTATTACAATGCCGCCAGAGCCCCATCTAGCATGTATTTAGTGTGTCCTTCAACCATTTTATGGATCCACATTACTATGCTAAAGAGCATTTTCATAGGAATAAATGGGTATTAGTCTTGTAATACTGCACAATTTATAAATGCAAGATCAGAGATTAATTCCTCTTTAATAAGAGGAATTAAGTTAATAAAAAAAATTGAGAACATTTATTATGCTCTGTATATATATTCATCTGTCTTCAAGAAGGAGCAAATTGTGTTGAAAAATAATTCTCATTGTTTCTCCATCAATGTTTCACTTAAAGTTTGCAGCACCTATATTCATATATTCATATTGCACATAGTTTTGCAGGAAAACCATATAATTTCTATTGTTCAGTCAGGTCTCAGAGGCTTTAAAGAAGAAAACCCAATAAATTATCAGTAAAATTATTAGTTTGAAGCAGTCTTTAAATACATTTGAATAAAAATTATTCCAGATAAAAAACTATTACTGCAATCATGAAGAACAAATATTGTTACAATGAATTTACTCCTCTTTCATAAGTCTCTAGCTTACAAACTGAGGCATTTTATTCTACTTTTTATGCCCCGTTCTTTATGTCCATGTGTGTGGTGGATATATGGCAGAGCTATGTGAGTTTTGCAGATTACTTCTGCACAGCATAAGTGCAAAAGAGTACACAGAGCATCTTTTGCTTCCACCCCCATCCGTCAGCAGTATCAGCAATATCAGTCAACAAAACTGTAAGAGTATAGTTGCCCAGGGATTTCTTTGTGATTCCCATTTTGATGCACTTCGTGCAAGCAACCACAACTGATCTATGCCAATAAACCTGTTAACGGAGATGAGAGCCTAGTGGCAAAATTTCTTTAACAGTAGTGTTACCTCTCATTACATACTGGCTGCTGATGCCAGCCTCTTCCATTTGCTTTTCATGTCTTTACCTTTTTCCTCTCTTATTTTCATCCATATCTTTCCAACAATTTAATCCTGATGACTACAGACTTCTTCCAGATGATGATTTTTAACTCTGTTAAGAATTCAAGGCCAGGTTGGGTGTGGCCATGATCCACCAGTTTAGTGGAAGGTGTCTGAGTCCATGGAATGGAGATGGAACTGGGTGATTTTTAGGGTCCCTTCCAACCAAACCATTCTGTGATTCTGTGATAATGTGTTGTAGTTTAGGGCATAGTGGAGCGGAAGACACGGGGATGTAACAGCAAGCTACTAGACCCCCCCTCTGTTAGGATAGCTAGGCCTTTTGTAATTAGCCAATAGCACCCAGGTGTGACGTATGTAGATGGGAGTAACACAGTGAACCCAAGCTATAAAATGTTAAGTTTCCCTGCATTAAATCGCCATTTTTGCCATCCATCACATTGATGCAGTGGGATATGGACCGGGCAGCTGGGAATAGCTGCCATGCTGGCTCCAGCCAGGGTACCAGCCTTGCTTGAACCCCAACAATAATGAACAGTAGTGCTTCTTTACATATTCTCACCCATCTCTGATTCATTCATCTGTTTTCTCCTGCCTGACAGTCTGAGCTAGTTGCAGTGAAGTTGTTTGATCTTTTTTTTTTAATCAACTTAACCTACTGAGGTCCTGATCAATGACTAAGGCCCTGATATTCTAACAAATTAATGCAATGCCTTTTAGTAACAGCTGTAACATTTGAAGCAATTAGAGAGCTCTGCTTTATTTTCAAAGTTAAGGACAAAATTTTACTTCCACCACAGTTAGTACCTCTGGATATCATATGAAAGAGCTGTTTGTTCTATAAGAGTCGGCCTCTTTTCTTGCTTTGGGAATATTTTACAAATAATATGTGCATTTTTTCAGAGTCACATTGCTTTGCAAAAGATATCATTTGTTGGCAAGGAAACAGCCTGCAAATCTTTCTTTTCCAGGACAAATATTTCTTATTTATTACTGCTTTGCCCTAGAAATATATAGTAAATAACATGTCCAAGTCATCTTGGCAAGGCATAATTTTTGCCTTTGTCATTCATCAAGGAACTAGAAAACCAGTACATCTCTCCATTCAACTTGTGTCAAAGATATTGGCATTGCTATAGAAGATACCAGCCACTATTTTTTGCTTTGACAGCCAGTGTAATAACATTGGTGGCAATGAACCCAGTTTGTATGGCCATATTATCCTCTGTATGCACTCTACTTGGAAGCTTTGTGCAATAATATTTGTCATATTCCCCATTTCTGGCTGCAGTTAATATCCATGAACAAGAAAAACACTGCAATTTAAACTCAGCAAGACAGAAAAGACACCAGCATTACTTAGGTTTATATTTCTAGGTAGAAGAATACCTCTTACTCCTTTAAAACCTGCTAGATAAAATTCCAGCTGCTATTTTAAAAAAAAATCTCTCAGTCTCTCAATGGGATTTTCAGGCCTTAAGGCACAGATCTGGTATCCATAACCTCAAGGTTCAAAATGGCACTTTTGGGTAACCTATGGGATTTTTTGTGCATAATCTGCAAAAAATTATTTATGAAGTCCAGATGGAAGTTTATCTGTGCATTCTAGGACAAGCTTTCAAATATCAATCTGAAGTTTAACATCAGGGTGTCTACCCTGCATTGCCAAAGCATGTACCAAATCACTGAAGACTGATGTAGAACTGAAAACACAATGATAAATTTAGAGAGCACAATGAAGAAAATTTTATTAGGTCAAGATTATTTACCAAAATGTCAATAGGAACTCACCACTGACAAAATCAGGAGCTGGAGCAGGGAGGACCAACTGAATTCCTGGTTACACATGTCTGGACTATAACAAGCCCTCTGAGTAGCTCTGTATTGTTTCTCATACTTTCCAGGAGAGGACAATGATTAATCCCTTATGTAATTTTTAATTCTCAGATCAGATCAGCAATTTTCTATGGGCTGAGCTGAAACCCTGAGACAGTCATACTACCTCTATGTGTTGTAAGGCTCCCATGCAAGCCCTGGCAAATTCAAAATTTAAAAAACAAAAAGTAAACTTAGGAATAGTTGGATTTAATTCTCATCTATTTTAGTGCTCCTTCTTCCAGGGACAAACACAGCCACATAGACTGGAAATAACTCCTCAGTTGTACTGACTTTGTAGGCAAGAAAAAAGATTACGTGTCAATAGGCATAAAATACAGGCAAAACTTCTTTCCCTAAAGTTGAGAACTTCACAAAAGAAATACCAAATGCTCCTCGAGGACCAGCTGTAGGATGATTTCTTGGCAGTAAGGGGATTAGAGACATGACACATAGATTAGTTGGAATAAGAAATTATCCACTGTGCTAGAAGAAACAATGAAATTAAATAGGAGTTTTACTCATTTTGCCATATTCCCCTGGTCCAGTTTTGTTTAATGTAAAGCATTTATGCTTGTAGTGCTTATTTTCATGTCCAGTTTTAATAAAGCTGTCTTTTAATTAAAGCACACTTATAAGAGGTAATCAAATTTGACAGATTTAGCAGACAATCAAAAAAAACCCAGATTTTCTTCATAAGCTTCTTAAGCTACTAACCACCAAACTTTTATACCCTAATGAGACCTCAGAAGAATATTTATGGTCATTTGAGAACACATATAATAAAATTTACTTCCAAAACTTTTACAGTTTATTTATTTGCTTACTTATTTAACTATTTATTCTACAAGACATGATAATATCCAAAAAAAATATATATTTCAAGTCCCTACTTCACTGGCAAGAAAAAGCTCATCAGAGACACAGCAATATAGGGCATGTGTGAAGTCTAGTTTATAGTTTTAGGTTACAGTGTCTGTCATTTTTGTTTGTCACATTGAGTTTGCATAAAAAGCAAAACCCATCAATGTAAAGAGCCTTTCACAGTGCGAAAAGGTATTATTATCCCATGAAGTGTGAAAACTGTCCCCATCATAACACATGATAGCCCCAATGAGCCACTAAGGAGACTGCAATTTTTGGAAGGATCCAAACCTAAATCAATTGCTCAGTGATTAATACCACTTAACCTATATACTTCTCTCCCAGCTGAATGTGAACCAGCTTATCCTCCTATGCCTGTTTTTAGGCCAACTCTACCCAGAATTTTACTGCATAGGGCAGAAACAACTCTGTTCACTCCTAATCTACCTCCATCTATTTTTGTGCAGGCTTGCAGTCCTGAGAAAAATAGATGAAACTTTCCTGTGAGATACACAGTGCTATATATGTGCTATATAAACACTTTGACCACAGCAAATGCAAGGTCATTTGGCTTAACACAAGAGGCTTAATTGAAGCTTAAATTGGTATGATACAAGATACATGCAGATATCTATATTGCTGTCACACACGGAATTCCATGAGACTTTCCACTTATTCCATGAAATGCGAAAGACTGGATTATATCCTAAATCTTGTGTGAGGGCAGTGAAAAGAGAGATGAAAAAGACTGTTCTGCTTCTTTCCACATATGAGTCCAACATACAATAAAATTTAAAAAAAAAAAATTTAAAAAAAATAAAAACACAGCAATAGAAAGAACCAGAAGATTTCCTTCTGTGCTTCCAGTTTCTTGTGTGACCTTCAGTAATTTCAATTTCACCTCTGTTTTTGTCTGTAAAGATAGCATTAAATTATTTTCTTCACAGAAGACTTTATAGCAGATAGTGACAATTATATAAAAAGTGGTAGAAACATGCCAACTACTGTTAGCAGAGCCATTGTCACTTTTGGATCCCTTTCCCTTCACTGCTTCTGCACTGTTTTCTGTTTTCCTCATCAGAATGAATCTATGCAGCACAGGGAGAAATCTTCCTCCAGCAATGCATCTCATAATTTTGCTGTGTTTCATTTCTTTGTTCAATTGCACAGTCTTTCTGATGGAAATCAAGTCCAGGCTTTTCCTCCTAGATAACTCCATAGTGAATTTTTGTAGTGTCTTTGTATGATGTTTTTGCCTGGGAGAGAGTTAATTTTCTCCACAATAGCTGGTATGCAATTTGGTTTTCTGCTGGAAACAGTGTTGATACACACAGGGATGGGTTTGTTATTGCTGAGCAGTGCTCACACAGAGCCAAGGCCTTTGCTCCTCCTCACCCCACCCAATCAGTGAAGGCACCGGGGGTGCACAAGGGGAGGGGGACACAGCCAGGACATCTGACCCCAACTGATCCAAGAGATATTCCAGACCATACAGCATCATGTTCAGCATACAAAGCTGGAGAGAGAAGAAAGAGGGAGAGGGAAGACATTCAGAGCAATGGTGTTTGTCCTCCCAAGTCACCATTATATGTGACGGAGCCAACTTCCTGGGGACAGCTGAAGAGTTTTCTGCTGTGGGAAGTGGTGAATGATTCCTTGTTTTGCTCTGTTTGCATACATAGCTTTTCTTTCTCTATTAAACTGTCTTCATCTCAATCCACAAGTTTTCTTATTTTTACTCTTCCAGTTCTCTCCCCTGTCCCACCAGGGGGAAGTGAGGGAGCAGCTGGATGGGGATTACTTGCCAACTGCAGTTAAACAAAGATACTTGGTTATGCAAGAAATGTAGACTTGAAAAGACCTGCCATTGGGTGGATTGAGTTGTCTGGAAATAGTCAAAATGTGTCATGAGCAGATGTTACACCAAGAAGTGTCAATGACAGAAGAAGAACAAAAGATTTAGCATGAGAGAAATTGCAAGCTTTACCTGGAAGGAGAAATGGAACACTCAGTATTATTTGCATTTTAGGCAACAAACATTTTTCAACACAGCTGAGCAGTGCTCATCATACATTTATGGGTATACCATGCTGAGTCATATACGTATATTTTTCATGCTGCATGCTCTAACTGACTTGCAATACCTTGAAGTATTGGTGTATAACCATGTTTGTAATATTCTAGATTGAAACTGACCACAAGATGGAAAACTAGACAGCCCAGCAAAAGGAAAACTTGTGGATCAGTTCTAGAATAGGTTCTGTCCTCACAAAGGTTATCAGTTTCAGAGGACACGGCCTCAGAGCATCCCTTGGTGTTATGGCAGTAAGGAAAGCCATATTTATGCCATAATGCACTAATAGCTCTGACAATGCCATTGAGCCTGCAGAGTTCACTCAAAACCTTAATGCTAAGCAGAAAGCAGACACAACAGGGAGTATTCTTACTGTGTCATGTCAGGTTCCTAGAGTTGTCAGGGAAGATTCCACTCCCTATAAAATGCTCTGAATCATGCTATGAAGGACAGTATTGCTGGCTTAAGGATCATGGAGTAACTTCTCGGGCATTTTGCTAGAATGACAGTATGTATTGGAATCAGTATGCATGAAATGCATGCCTAGACAGCTGCAGGCATTTCACTTTTATTCACATTGCAGAGGTACTGAAGCAAAGTGTCTGTGGAGATCCACCACCCAGCAACAGAAACCAAGACAACTGTGTGAAATATACTCAATCACAGAACAGGGGGACAACGACACAACCATCTGTAGAACTGAGGGATTGCTGGTATCTTCTCCCAGTCCCTTTGTTTCCCAAAGCCAGCTCTAATGCAAGGAGGAAAAAGTAAGTTTTGAGTCCTCCGGTTTGCTCCAGAAGGAGGGAGGTCTGCTGAGACACCTAGTTGTGCAGTCCACTACCATAGTCTGATGCCAAAAAAGAGTAAACAACAGAGGAAAGATTACTTACTGTCACTACGAACACTCACTAGAAGTCTGTGTGTGAATCACTTACAAAAATGTGGGAAATGAAGGGGACAGAGTCATAATGACAAGGTGGCTCTAATATGGAAAGTAACATTTCCAGCTGAAGAAGCGCTGTTAATTCAGATGCTCATCTCCTCTTTTAGTTTTACTGTAACACATGTGGTGTTATTATGAAATTGGCATCAAAGCTGGAAGATGCTTTGGTCAATAATCATGTGTTTCATTTCATTATATAGTGATCTTCCCTGTGATGAATTTTATTCTTTGTTGTAATTATAAAAATAATTTGAAAGGTAACACTCTTGTCTTCCTT
Source organism: Pseudopodoces humilis (assembly GCF_049639895.1). NCBI lineage: Eukaryota > Metazoa > Chordata > Aves > Passeriformes > Paridae > Pseudopodoces > Pseudopodoces humilis. The sequence goes on along the minus strand of NC_142201.1, from coordinate 82,901,050 downwards.
TAATCACACATCATTTTTGTTTCTTTGTTTTTCTCAAGACATAAATTTCATAGTGGCAAAAGCAGAAAAGTTATACTATCAGGTCAAAGTGGATAGACACTTGAGTCCTTTCTTAGCAAAATTTTCTTTTACAAGGATTAAAAACAGTGAAGTTGTTTTCACTTCCTGCTCTTATCTTGTAATAAAATGCAAGGCTAGTTTTTTTGATGGCTTTTTGGTTTTGTATGGGTTTTTTGTTTGTTTGGGGTATTGGAGTCAGATGCACCGAGTGCATGCCCTTATCTCTGATACCTGGCTCTGACATCCAATAAAGCACTGAATTTCATATAACACCATGGAGACAACTGTTAAAGTTAAATAGAAAAACTCAGAGTGTGGATGTGTAAATTAAAAAGTTTTCTTAAGTCACTGGGTGAAAAAGTTAGAGTTTGAACTAGTTTAGAAAACAAAAGACAAGATGGAAGAATTAGGGCATTGTCTCTTTTCCTTCTTCTTTCTTCATCTTCTAGGGATTTTTGGGTAATAATAAGTGATTGGATAGAAGATGCCACAGTGCAGTACACAGGTGTTGGGTCATTGGGTCACTAAGAAAAATAACTTACTTGGCATTTGTTAGTTGGGTAAATGGACATATAAAAGAACTTGAAGAAGTTCTTTGTTAGCCATTTTTCACCTTTCTATCTTAGTGTATATAGCTCCTTGTACCCTGTATATCTGTAATATAGGTAAGAGAAGAATAAACAACCAAGTCCGAAAAAGAGAAAACTGCGTCTCTCTAGTCAATCTCAGTCCAAGAGGGAAAAAGAACCCAACCACAAGTGTCCCATCAGGACAAATGTCTTGACAGACAGATTCAAGAAACTCCTTGAAGCACAAGATGAGAGATTCACGAAAATTCTTGCAGAGCTCAATGTAATTCATCAACAAGGCAATCCTTCTGAAGTCATGGCAACAAAATTATACAACAAGCCATGTTAAAAACTGCAGTTATTTTCACTTCCTGCTCTTATCTTGTAATAAAATTCAAGACTAGGCATTTTGATGGATTTTTGGTTTTGTACAGGTTTTTTGTTTGTTTTTTTTTTTGGGGGGGGGGGTTGGTGGGTTTTGTTTTGGTTGGTTGGTTGGTTGGATTTGATGCTGTACTATCAGCTTAAAGAATTTCATTGGTTATGGTACAAATTCACCATTATCTGGATAGTTAACATTTTAAATGGATATGGCAGACCAAGGATATGAGAACAGCTATCCCAGAGGTGAAATGTGTTGTTCAAAGTGATGTATAAGGTTAGTGTTTGAGCTAGAAATAGAACTCAGATTCACACGTCCTTGGAGAAGACCATGGGATGACAGAGACTATAACCTCTTCTTCTCACCTTTAGAATTGTTGGACTTAACATACCACATCAGCCTTACAGCTTCCCCTCATTCCAAATTCAAATTGAAACTAAGGTCTCAAGCCCTTCAAATCAGTCTCTCACTACTCATTACTCCTAATGTCTCAGCCCACACTGGTATCAGCATGTGATAAAATTACGTAGAAATAAGATAAACCACAGAATTTCAAGTCTGTAAAACCAGCTAGATTTACAGTCTAAATATTGATTGTTCCATTTCTGTAATGCTTTGCTTGCATGGGAGGGTCTCAAATATATTAAGGATGATATTTGGGTCAGAGTGTTGTATTAAGGCATTTGGACTGCGTCTTGGTCCAAGCTTGAGAAAACTCCACAGCCGTGACACTGCTGCACACATATCCTAAATAACAGCGGTGAGATGTGCTTGAAATTAAGAGTGACAGAATAATTTACTAGCACTTTGGGATGCGATTAACTGTAATGAGATGACACTGACCAAAATGAAATTCTAAATTGAATGATTTCCTAGTAACAACAAGACTATTGGGATGCAGGACTAACCCTCTATGTGAAATGGCTTATTTTTTCAATCATTTATCTCAATGCAATCATCTGAATGAAAGCTGGGGCTGGACCAGAGATCCAAAAGGAGAGTTTGCTGGTATGCACAGGAGAGACACCAAATGCCTTAATACATTGTTTAATAAATAACCAGCATGTGTTTAGAAATATGGTACTTTCTTATTACTTAGCCATAGAATTCACAAAACGCAGTGGCACCAGCCAGTATAAAGAGATTAATAGGATGTAAATGAGAAAAATGAACAAATGCAAAACCAGCTCCCCTAGAGAGAACCCAAGAATTGCTACCAAATCTTATTTTAAAAAAGTGGACCTTCAATAGCAATGAATGTGAGGTAAATGGAGTGAATGGGTTAGTACCATCTGCAAAAATGGTAAAATTCCTAGAAGAGTGATGAGGGGGTGTCCAGTAGCCCATATGAATAGCAGTATGAGACTTATTGTGGGTCTTTTCTGATCCAGAACTCTGCAAATGAAGGAAATTCAAACTCCAGCATCTACATGCAAATTTGGAAACATTAGAGATTCCTTATTAATTGACAGGATGGGCTGTGGGATGTCTGACCCTACATGACTGGAGAGACTGCTGAGAGGAAGATTTCACCCTGCAGAAATGCATCTTAATAGTAAGGACAGCAAATCTGTCTGGGAAAAAGCTCCCAGCAATGACAATCATTGCGTCAGAACAAATACGGTCAAACAAAGGGTCAAAGACAAAGTAATAAGTAAAAGCAGACTGACCAAGAGAACCAATGCCCAGTTCAGGCATAGAGGGAAGAAACACAAAGGCAGAAAGAAAGTATCCACAAAAGGGCAGTCATGGAAGGGAATGGACAAAACAAGCAGAATATGTTGCAGTTTAAAATGAAAAGCTTCCAGGGAAAGAGAAGGAAGGTCAGTGGATGATGTAGAACTTGCTACTGTGGGGTGAGATGGATGATGAGACTGACTCACAGAAGATATTAGAACTGAGAGCAGCATCACAGATTGACATGCAGAAATATTTGTTAAGAGAAATCTGACTCAATGTTAATAAGCTGCTGAAAATATTTCCAAGAAAACAGAAAAAGCCTTTTTCCTCCCCTTTTTTATTTTAAAGGATGATGGAGAAATGAAACCTTATTCACAGTATCTGAAGGACAGCAATTGAAGTATTCCTATTCATCTTCTTTTCACCCAAAGCTGATCTTCCTACTTCATAATCTTAATGATCATTAAGAGTTGTAGTATCTGGATTAAAGATGCTAGACCAAAAGCATTTTTTCTGGAAAACTAGAGAATAAATGGAAGAGCAAGTTTGAAAAAGCAGGATAATCTATGAAGAGGTACCTCTGTTTTGCAAAAATGCTTAAAACAATAGTTAAAAGTAAATAAAATATCTGATCCCAGAACGTGATGTGTTTTCCTTAAATAGAAAAATATTTAGAGGGACATCCAAAGCATCACTTGCTACATTTCCTATTTGTTAAATTGGAAAAGAAAACCATTTTACTGTCAAGGAGTAAGTGCAAAAAGGGAGAAAGAATAAAAATGATGAAAGCATTTAAACTGGTTCAGCTTAAAATAAAAATGTCAGTACTCTGTGTTAATTAAATCCTTAAAAGTGATTTGTTTTTAAAGACAATATTAATTAGAGAACCCTCATGAGAGAAGACAATTGTATGTTGTATGTCAAGAGACAGAGTTTTTTACTGTACAGTTGATTCTCAGATCTCACTGACACAAGGAACCCCAGACAAAACCTTCTATAAAGAAAATTGGTAAATTTTCTGAGTCTTGTTAAAATAAGGAAGGCAATTTCTCAAATTACATAAACAGTATTGGAGGAGTGGGAAGACAAGAAAAGTAGAGAAAGCAAATGCCACATAATTTTACCAAGCCCTTCAGCCTGGCTTTCCAGCTGCTGCAAGCAACCTGTTTCTGTAGGCTCCTGATCTCTATGTGACCTCTAGTTACAGCTCCTTCTATTTTCTTTTTTGCCTTTTCCTATATTACATAATCTTATGCGAACTGTAATCAGTCATACTCTGCAGCTTTTGTGAATGCAAGATCATTTCCACAAAAGGACAATGGTATCTGCTTCTTCATAGTTTTTCCCAAATGGACATTTTTGGCTCCCAGTGATGGTAGCTTTGATTTCTTATACAAGTAGACAAAATCTTACAAGTGTGAGCTTTATGCATTTGTTTATATATGATCATGGAATCATGGAAAAGTTTTGGTTAGAACAGACCCTAAAAATCATCAAGTTCTGCTCTCCATGCAATGGGCAGGGATACCTTCCCTTAGATCAAGCTTCTCAGACCCCTATCCAACCTGGCCTTGAACACTTCCAGGGATATAGACATATATCTGACAGCTTGAGCTGGGTAGGTGGGGAAGGTGAGATTTTGTGCTGTGTCTCTCCTTCACAAGCAGTTTGCAAACCGCTTTGGTATTTTGGTTTGTCTATTACTGGGAGCATGCCATTTCTACAAAACATTTTGGAAATTGCTTTTGGATCATGAAATCATACTTGTCTTGAAAATTCCACATGCACATAACACAAAAATTCATATTCACCTATTCTTTTTTCTTTCATAGTGTTTTTTTCTAACTTATTTTAATATTCTTTCTCCTTAGGGTTTTTTTTTTATTTCAGGGCAGAGGAAAGAGTGTCCTATGGTACTACTGATACTTGCCATCAGCAGTCTTTCTTGTCTTCCTTGTCATTCTCAAGAATGTCCTTTTGGTGATAAATTGTGTATTTCTTGTCCTTGTGGTGATAAATTTACTTTTATCCACTGAAACTCCTGTACAAATGAATTTTAGTCCATAGGAGAAAACACCATCCACCCTTAGTTTGGTGCCTCCAACAGAAATTTATGAAAATGAGATCACCCAGATTCAATTCAGACACAGTCTTCTGGTGGCTAGGCATGCTTCAATTTATTTATATTTAGAAGGTCATTCATTCCACATCAATGATTCAACACATGTTAACAATTCAATCACTCTTCATCCTCCTTTCTATCTCTGGAAAGGCATTAATTTAAATAATTTTTGAATTAGCATGGGAAGGCAGCTTAATGTGATGAAAATTTTATATTCCCACTCCTGAAAACACATAGCTAGATCTTTAGATCTAGATTTTCCAAGATATTTATTCCTACTTATTCCTACTGAGGATCATTTGAAGTTTTAGCTTAAACAACTCTCAAAACCTTCAGTGTTTCTTTCAGAGGAATGGAGATGCCTAAATGGGATACAAGTACTTAAGAGTCCTCTGAGAACTTGGAGGTTAAACTCTTTTTCTAACTTACCCATCTATAAAACAAGCATAGTACTGCAGCATTATAACATTAACATATAACATAACATTATAACATTAAGCTACAAAATATTTTTTACATGCCCAGATATAGCATTTCAATAAATAAATAGCAGTGAAACTCACACAGAGTATTTAAATAGGTTTCAGCTATCTTAAGTGAACCTGGGAAGAGCTTTCATCTCCTATGAATGGACTTTGAGTTTGTACCCCTACAAAAGCCCTAAATTTGTTTATTGCCACTAACCTACAATTTGCTGATCAAGGTGATATATGTTATCTACCACCTCATATTTACTTTTTTGGCTACATTTTTTATATGAAAAAAAGGGCCCTTCCCTGGAACCAAAACAGGTACTATAAATTTTCAAAAGATATTTTTTACTCTGAGATTTTATGAGAATTTTCTGTAACAGAAAGATAAACAATGAAATCTAACTGGTGAGAGAAGGAAAAAAAAAAAAAAAAAGATAAAAAGACAAGAAAGACAAGACCTGAGCTGGAGATGGATAAGATCTGAAGCATCTTTTTCTGAGATTTTATGTTTCAATATTTTTCCCACAAATCTCAGAAATTATGCACTGTTTATTTTGAGATCAGATTTAATCAAGACATGATTAAACCTTCAAATAGAGGTTATAATGATTTGACTGGCAGACTTTAAACATGATGAAGAAGATGGGTGTCACTGAAATACATTTTCTATAGAAGGAATTGGTCACATTTGTTTTCCATCATCCCCTTTTATCTGCATATGTATTTACTGCATTCTATTTTTCATAATGTTTCATAGGTATAATTTCACACTTGTTTCCATCAGCTTTGTGCCCTGCTTGTAATTTGAAGTTCCAGTAAACTGCTTTTTCTACTTCCTTCCTTGGGTACCAATAAAACCTCCATCTGTGTTGAAAAATTAATATTGATGTGGAGATCAAGTACAAAAATATACCTAGACCAGCTTCAAACAACTCCTGATGATTTCATTAAATCTTTTTAATAGCCACTGTCAGTGGGAACTCTTATGTTCTCAGAGAAAATTACTTGCTCTGTTTCTTCAGAATCAGTATTTGATTTTTAAAGCAGATCAGCCCCAAGCTAGAATAATAGACAATTATTTTGCCCCCAGTCAAACTGAGATTTGTCAACTAAAATCCTTTATGAGACATGCAGTGGATGTAGCGTGTTTTACTTGGAAACAAGAAATTACACTCGTAGTTTAGTTTTACTGATTGCCCTGCTACAAAATGCTGGTATATTAACTGGTTTAGCTATTGCTTTAACAGTTTTATTTCAGAGTAGGAAAAGGATTATACTGGTCCAAGGACTTTTATGGCTCTTCTTTCTTTAGCTTTTTAGGTATACTAACTGAAATGTGATTACAACAATCACATATTACAGTAGTTGGGCCAGCATGAAATGTAATATGGAAAACTTGCATGATTTATTCAGGGTACTTCCCACAATCTGTGAATTTGATCAGGACATAAATTCAGATTGCTTCCTCTCCATTTCAAATTTATACATGTATAAAAATATATGTAATAGATTCCAGTAGAGAACGTAGAACAGGTAGCAAATTCATAAAACTCCCTCAAAAGGTTTCCCTCAAAAGGTTTGTTTTCCTCACTAGTTCTGGAGAAAATCTCTCTCAGCTAGGACTGTATACATATGTAACCAGGAGATGAAGTAGGGTGTGGATTTATTTTGTGCACCAGTTGCTCTGTGAGTAGCAGTTTCCTGCAAGCACAATTTTATCCAGCAATAAGCTGTCATCGCTCACCCTGCAGAGAAAGCGAGAGCCTGTTCAGAATCACTGTCCTGGAGTAAATCCCCTGGCTTTCTCCATGGAATCTTGTTTGCATCACCATATAATTGGAATCCAGAAACAATTTTTAAATATTTTTTACTTCCTTCTACTGATTTTATTTCAGACAACCTCTTTCACTGCAATAAAGCTAGCTTGCTGAACATCTCTCTGCCTCTTTTAACTGACTGATCACAGGCTTAACACTAAGCAGGTGTTTAAGGTCCTGCTGAGTGCTGGAATGCTAAAAGTAAGGTTCATTACAAAAAAATTTATTTATTTAAGTTAGGTATTCTGTTTAAAGAAGCCAAGAAGTATGTTTGTACTATCAGTAGACACACAAGATCCCATAACAGGTTATACCAAAAATCTGTCTATCTTAGCATCTTAGCTTTACAAGTGCTTACTGCAGAGCAACATGAATAGAAAAGACTTGGAGAAACATTTCCCAAAAATATTCTCACCCCTTCCAAACCATTCTAGTTCAGTGGCTTTTATCTTTGTTTTTATACTTTGCACAGGGTTTTCTTTCAGGAATCTGTCCAGTAAGTCCTTGATCTCATGTCAACTTTTAGCATCCAAAATATAACTTGGGGTAGAGCTCCTTTGCACAACCACCTCTTGTGAAGAATCAAAATTTCAATATCACAGAGGCCAAAGATTCAATAAGGCATCTCTTTTCCACCTATCTTTTTCTGATATTTTTAGCTTTTCTAAAAGCTAATTTTTTTCTATCCAGTGAAAGACACTCTGTGTCCATCCAACATGTTTTGCTCTTCTACCTGTGGAAGACACTACTTTCAACATCTGCTTTGTCCTTTTCTGAACTTTTCCCAGTTTTTTCATACATATTTTGAAATGGAAGCAAAACTATGAAGAAGACAGAGATGAACAGTGGATTCAGTAAATAACCAACTCATCTGTCTGGCAAGACGTTATCTCAGTAACTGTGTTTCCAAAGCACATGATACAATCAGGCTCTGATCTGTGTTTTGACAACACTCTACCATAATACAAGTAAGAATAATAATATGTAACAGGGTTCTGATATAACACACCTCAAAAAGGGATCTCAGAAACTGAAACTGAAATTAGATTTTTATGCATGTATGAAAATATTAGCTATATTTTGAAAGGAACCTGCATTTAATTAACATATGTTACAAATGGTTGGGCCATGTTTATGAACACAACTTTTATCAATTTCAAAGGATTATTTTAAAGGCTTTCTACTAGTGAAAGGATTATCTTTGTTTCCTATTCCCAAGTGTGCAAGTGGCTGATGACTCTCTGTCAGGATTGCAAAGGAGCTTTTCAGTCACCTGTCCGGTACAGGACCTGGCTATCCCCTAGGGCTCTCTATGGAAGTATAACACAAAACACAACTACCAACATATTATTGATAATTTATAGATTCCAAGGGAAAGACTGAAGAGTTTTTAGATTAAACACAATAAACTGGCATTGTGTATGTGCATGAGTGCTTCTGGTTTCTCTTAGACATGTATCTGTAAGGTTTGCCCACGAACTGAGGTGGTAATAAGAAGCAGAGAGCTGACACAAAACCATCCAGTTCATTCATGAATGTTCAACAGTCCTCTCTAATGAAAGCAAAATGCTTAATCTGATCAGAAATGTTTGCATTATTAAGGGATGACAATCTGAAACATGCATATACCAAGAAATATGGCAGCTATAATAAAATCTAAATGACATATCAGAATGGAGAAAAAATTGCACTGAAATCCTTATAGATTATGGCCAAGAATGTCTGCATCATTTATGAGGGCTGGTCAAGAGAAGTTTTAACTGTATTTTCTGCATTTTACTGAGAAAAAACACATGGCTTTTGAAACATTGAAGAGTAAATTATTAAAACATAAAAACCAAAATCTGTGGCATTAAACCATAGCATACAATCATAGAAAATTTGAAAAGCATCCCTCTTTCAGTTCTGACAGACAGTCACAACTACAGATACTCTACAAGAATATGGTTCAGAGACACAAATTGTACACATATATCCCTCCATAGCAGACTGCTTTTCTTTAACTTTGATTGACTGCTGAAGGAACCTATGTTGTATTCAATTTGTGCATCATTCTTCAGCAGCAGTAGGGTTGTTGAAAAGCTGCAAGGGTTAATTTCAGTAGAACTAATACCTGGAGAGGATATTTATTGTGCAGTTGCCAGTGTTTTATTGTCTAGTGATATTGAAAAAACTTATCACTTAGGCAGCCAAGAGAGCTCCTTCATTGCCTTAGGGGAAAAAAAAATCTCATATTTCTTAACAAATATCGTAAGTGTTCCACATTTTATCACCGCATTATACACCAGGGAACATTCTGCTCTAAGCTATCACATCTGTCTCCCATGTTGGCTGTCCGTAATCAGCAGGATGAATTCATCTGTAGGAGCATGTTATTTCCAGACTGAGATTTTTCAAGTCTTCAGGAAACTAATGCAACCCTGTGTTATGGTTTTCTACAAGATCATGTGACATGTCTGAGAAAGGAGGGAGAGCTAAAATATTCCTCTGGATGCGAGTAAACACTGAAGGGTTCATGTGCAAACAATAACATCAATTCACAATAAAATATTTTCCTGGATTTCAAAGATCTAATGTGAAAGGCCAATTTATGGTCTTTTGGAAATGCTTTTGGTCAACTAAATTCTACAGTTACAGACCAACATGCATCTTATGAGGTTCATGAATTCTTGGGAAGTTATGTATTTATTAGCAATCCAAAGAGAACGTCATGTATGTTCCAAACATGGCCATGCTCTCTTTCCAACAGAATATAATGTTTTCTAAGATTTCTCTCAGAATCAGAATCCAAGTATGAAAACTTATTTAATTTATTTAATGAATTTAAGTTAATTTCAAAAATTGGTAAAAATTATGTTCTATATAAAGTGAAAAGATGATGTAATACTTCAGTGTTAATAATGGATGACTGAAAAAATATCTCAAAAATTAAGGAGAACAAGAACAAAAATTAAGGATTTACAAGAAAGTGTTGAACCACTAACTAGAACTGTCTTTTTTAAAACTCATCTGAATAAAGAGGAAACTGAATGAAGGCTCCTTAGACAATATACATAATTTGTGAACTTTTAGAACTCATTAAACAATATGCTTTCATTAGCTTCTTGCTAATCCAAAGTGTTATTTTAATTAAGACAACTATAAATTTGGGGAAAAAAAAACAACAATTCTTTCTGGGAGCACTCAAAGGTGTGTTTAAAATGAAACAAAATAAATTGGCAAAAAAATTGGTTTAGGAATGTAACATAAGTAAACTTAATGAACACAAAGACAAAAATTTTTATTCTTTCACACATTACTCATACAGTTTACAATCCATCAGAAAAAATAGTTTATAGTCCAGTTCCAGTCACTGGAGACTCCTACCCAGACAGGTACTATACAAGGCACTTAATTTAACATACAATGAATCTCAGTAATTCACAGATTTCAGGTAGGGCCTAAGTGTTGAACTGGAATCTGGACAATTCACTGCAATACTGAACATAATACTGAATTAAGCATGCCCATGAATTCATGATTTGGTAGGTCATAATTAGGATTAATTTATGACATTATAACCTCATTCCATCATTAGCACCAGGAAAGCAATAAATTCAAAACTTTATTGACAAGTGCTTAATTCTGGCTCCATAGAGAAAGGCCATGGTTAGTTGTCTTACATGAATTTGCTCTACTAGAAGCAAATTGAAATTAAGAGCAAATGTTATTCCTTTGTTAGAAGCAATTATCTTCTCACAATAGCTTCATATCATCTACAAATTCAGGGCTGCACCCTCTTTCAGGTATGTGACTCAGCACTGTTTAGTGAACTCAGTCAATCAGGAAATAAACACTTTTTCATAGGAAAAGAAAATCAGGAAATTTGTTACAGCTTTTTACTTCACAGATTTTTAAATTTACTTGTCACAGTCAGAATGTAAATCACATGCTGCAAGTCCAAGTAGACATCTGGTAGATAAGTTCTTTCTTAGAATATATACATTTCCCTTTTTATTTAATCCATCCCCCACCATCACCACTTCTCTTCTTCAAACATACTTATGTTTGAGGAAAAAGAATTGCACTCCATGGTGGTTTGACCTTGGCTGGAAATCAGGTGCCTACAAAAGGCATTTTATTTTTCCCCTCCTCAGCTGGACAGGGAACAAAGCATATAACAAAAGAGTCATGGGTTGGGATAAGAACAGGAAGGGATCACTCACCAATTACCATACTGGGTAAAACAGACTCAACTTGGGGAAGTTAATGGAGTTTTTTACCAGTCAAAATCAGAGAAGGATAATGAGAAGAAAACAAAATCTTTAAAATGCCTTCCCTTCACTCCTCCCTCCTTCTCTTTATTCCTTATTCTATACCTTCTCTCTCCCAGCAGTGGAGGAAGAGAGGGGAAGAGGATTACAGTAAGTTCATGTTGTTTCTGCCACTGCTTCCTCCTCAGGGAGAGGAGTGTTATTTTAGGATATGTGTCTATAGATAAATGTAAAGGTTCAAATGCCAGGTAATTTTCTGAGAAAAATCCCACTCCATAAGACACTGCATAATTTTCATCAAGACACTGACCATGGCACAGGGAACTTAGATTTTAAATGTACAATACAGCATTACAGACAGTGATTTCCCTTTTAACTTTCAATATAGCAGGAGTGGGTCTAAGAATAACATCCAGGCTATCTGGAAGGACATATTTCAATTGCTCCTATTTAATGGTTCTAAATACCTCTACCCCAGTACTAAAGATCATCCTTTACCCATTTTACTTCTTTGGCATTCATCGTTTAATACAGCAGAGAAGATTAAGAGCTTTCCTAGTGTTACCAGGGTGGCTTTTTGTCTGGATTGATTTAGTTTGTTTAAATGATGCTTACAGTACAAGAAAGAAATTATTTAGCCTGAAAACAAGAATCTTAGACAATATTTGCACAGGAGATTCAAAGTGACAGACTTAAATAACAAGTATGTTATCTAATATCCTTCTATTTATTTCACAGAATATACAAGGCATTATTGCAACCCAGATGAAAACTCTTGGAGTCACCATGAGCTTTCAGTAATGGATAAGCATTATTGCTTTGTTGAAGCCTTCAGGCAGGGTCAAAATTTAACATGAAAAGTAGAACTGAAAACTAGACTTTTTCTCCTCTCTCTCTAAGCTACAGACAAGAGGAAAACCATGCTAGCTAGGCCTCTCAGCACTTTTTGCTCCCCATTCAGCCAAGTGTTTGGTGACTTTACGACCTATGACTGAACTTGAAATCAAAAACAACACTAAAGCAAGAACTTTCCCTTTCTAAAGACGGGAATATGTAAGTTTGTCAGCAGGCAGTAGTGAAGTACTAAAATACAAAATTACCTACCTGGCATTAGGATGTAATTTATTTTTTTGCTTAACTTCTTCTGTAGACCTTTGCTTTTACTAGAAAACTCCAAAAATATGACAGCCAAACTACAGCTAAACACCAAGATGCCTTCAATTTCTTATTTTGATATTTTTCTTTCATGAAACTTTTTTTTATAATTTGAAAAAGCAACTAATTCTTCCTGCCTTTCATAGTTGGATTATTTTAGCTATGCCATCTGGGAACTTTTTCTACACAATTCAAATTTTATAAATCCCTAAAGATCTACTGCATTTTATAAAGCTTATCTAAATAAGATACATCAATTGGTACGACATCACTAACTAGATTATGATATTTTCAAAAAAAAATTATTAGTGGTCAGGGAAATCAAATGCTCTCTATCCCTTTGAGGGCATCCTCTCTTCTATTAGGAGTATCATTAGGTTTATTAAATGACTTCTCCAAACTTTTGACATGAAGAATATCCTCCATCAAGAAAGTGTTAGACTGTCCTTTATCAGAGGAGGCATAGTCTTGCAAATTATATGATAAAAATTACATGTGATCTGACTGTGTTGAATGTCCAAAGCTTTCCTTGAATAAAGACATGATTTTTTTATAACTGACATATTCCGTTAATAGGTAAATATTAGGGTTTTTTTTTAAAGTTTTGTCTCAATGGAGATATGTTAACTTAAAACCCACAGACATAAAAAGTGTCTCTGCTCCCAGAGAGTTTAGCGATGGTAGAGTTCCCTTTAGGAAAATGTCCATGAAATTTCAGTAGATCTGATATTTGAACATCAAAGTTTCATACTGACAAAACAACTTAGCTTCTAATTGGGTTTATACAAAAGTCCCCTTTCAAACTCTGGAAGAAAATCTGTTTCTGAATTATAACCTAGGAATTTCCAAGTTTATCCTACTTAACATAAAATGTATGATCATTTTGGAGAGCTCCTGGTCAACAAGTGAAAATACTTTGTACTCCTCCACTCAAACTTATTTGCTCTGCTTCATAAGGGGAGGTCCCACTCAGGCAGCAGGGAGTTAACCATGTTTCCAAACTCAAGGTGAACACTTGTGTGTTATCAAACTAGCAACCTGACCCTCAAAACCAAGTTCCTCCAGGGACATTTATCTCAGTAACTTTTGAGATAGTCACTCTGGGCTCCTTCAGCAAAGGAGGAAAATCAAAACGTTTTAAAAATGTGATTCATGTAAACCATCTTGCACATTTCTGTTTGGGTAAGTGAAAACATATCCTGCAAGTGCTCCTGCTTTTCTGCAGTGACTGTAAAATAGTTCTACTGACTCCGGTTCTTGCAGGCTGAATAAACTTCTAACAACAGATGCCTGTATTTCCCCAAAGGATTTACAAGAGGAGCATAAACCTTTTTGCTTTATTATACAGTGTTTGTTTGGTAGCAGGGCAGGTTTTGCAATATCATTTGCATAAATTCATATCTCACATTCTCACTTGCAGACTTGTAATTTGCAGAAAAGTGTTAGGAAATTCTCAACAGACAAATCCAGGCAAAGGCTTGATGGACATCACTGTTCAAATTTTAAAAACTGTTGTTACAATTGCTACATGTATTGCAGCTACATGCAATGCATTGTGTGCATATATTGTTCCTACACGCTACAATACTGCTAATATTGCTAAGTCAGACACATATACATTTCAAGTAATGTCACAGGAAAGAGGAAAGGAAAAGCTGGAAGCCAAATTAAAATTCCCTGCATATCTTAATGTAGTTAACTAATTAACATGGATATTTAAGTCATTTTCTATGTAAATAGGGATATTACCTAAGTAGATACAACAGAAGAAAATCAAGAAGCATGTATAGATCTAAGCCTTAATTGTTGTCTGCCAAAAATATAGAAAATTTTTCATGATGACATGGAATTAGGTGGTTAATATTAGGTGGGGTCTGGGATTTCTCACAGAGACCAGTTGGTCATAAATAAAGATGCATTTTCCATAAATTAAGCAGTCTTTTTTTATTTAACCCTGAATATTCCCCATCAAAGCATACTATTTAATTGTTGCTGACATTGCTTTCTGAATGCTGAAACTTTTTGTTTGCTTCTCTCTGGATCACCAAATTCCTTATTCTTCCACAAGTTAACAAGAATTGGACTTGAAACAATTGTAAAAATAAACACAGGCTATTGAAAAGAAGCATCTTAAATGCAGAAGTTCTGCAAAAAAGGATCTCTGATAATGGAAACAAGCACGACAAGGGGTTAAAAGCTGAAAGCACCTGGGAAAAATCAAATTAGCTGAGTTTCTGGGGTGAACAGATCTATTTAGAGCTTAGAAATATGACTTCCCCCTGTGTTATTCCCTAAAGAAACGTAGAGGCAGGACAGTGTAACTTACTATATTTTCCATGCATTTTGCCTGAGGCTCACTTGCTTCTTTGTAGGATTTATACTGAAGATATCCAAAGTCATATACAGGAAAAAAAAAGCTATTCTGAATATCCTTGACATGGTTAGGAGTAAAGCTCAAGACAAAATAATTCTTTTTGTTCAATCATTGTGATTGATTAAAAATAAAATCTAATGTTTAGAGAGAGAGAGCATACAAAACTGGACAATGACATTAACTCAGCAAAAATATTTTCACTGGCTTTTCAGCTGTAATACTCTCATCAAATTATTTCATCAACAGTAGCAAGCTCATCTTCTCTAATACCCTAATGCAAATGTTGATCTGAAACCAAGGAGAAAAAGGTATGGAACATCTTAGCCTGGAGGCAGAGATTCTTTATGTTACTGCCTTTATTATGGCTTTCAGATAAGCTTGCACAATTCAGTATGTAGTACAAGTTCAGTCCTTAAAATCATGTTAACCCCCAGATCTTACTAACCTTCAAGATGCTGAAGAGTAGCTGGGCACCAATACCAAGAATAAGAATGAAAATATTTAAATGTTAAGTTTTAAAATAATTTTTCTAACTGGCATAATCAGTGCTTTATGCTAAAAATCTTTGCTAAAGTGAGTGCTTTAGAACTTGCTTGTAAGCAGGGTAAATTATGATCTGTGATTTTCTCTGTCATCTGTCCTTAATAAAAGATACAATATTTGTCTTCTAGGGAAGGATCAGATTATCAACTGTAAACGCCTATCAGTGAGAAAATCATCTTGGGCTCCTTTGGCAGTCATTGAAGAGAAATTGGCACATTTACTTAAAAGTCTTTACATTTCATGTCTGAAATAAATCATCACTTTCACATTCTAAAGGCAAATATTTTATCTATATTGACTACAAAACAAATTGATCTGAACTTAGCTGAGAGAAGTCACCTTTGTGGTTATCTTTCCAAGTGCTGGCACTTGGACCTCCATCTACTCATGTGGCCATGACATAGGCAATTTGTTACACAGAAAAGGAGTTAGAAAGGGATTTTTAAAAGAATAAAACACAGACTGTGCTCACAGGCACAAGACATAGCCACATGCACAAAATGACCAGGCCTGTTTTCCACACAACACTCAACCTTTATCCCCTTATCTGTTTTCCCATGCTTGCTCCTCTCACAACACCTTGATCCCTCCTTTTCCACCTCTGGGTCAGTGCACAAGCATTCCCTGGTAACCAATCCCAAAATGTTCTTCCCACCACCACACAATGTGTCTCACTCCCCTAAACAGTGACACCTCCCCTCCAGTCGTTTATCTTGTAATATAACAAAACATATTTGCAAGAATGAGACCTAGAAGCACAAGATTTATCATCAAAATTTTGCAGATTTTACAAAAAGAACACTGAAATGTAAGGACTGAATCACAAGCTAATACAAACTAGAACAGCTCTCATCTGGCCTTTAATGATTTCAGTGAATCATCCCCTTAAAGTGTCTTTTCATCAGCTTTGCCATGCTGGAATTTCATATTCCATTTTTCAGGCATTGGACACGGCTACATGGCAATATTGTCAATATATGTAACTGCATGAAAGTTGTTTCTCTTCAACTCACTTGTTAAAAACTTTCTTTATGGCAGAACAATTACATGAATATAGGTATGTTATGTTGTTGTGTGACCTCCATCAAATTCTCACAAGCTTTTAACAATTTTCTCCCAATATATCACAATGAAGAATACTCTTTTGGTTTAGATTCCTATGAGGTCACAAGGGAAAAAAGAGAAATTTAAAAAGGGAAAAAGACATGCTCATTATGAAAAGACAATAAAATATGTCTGGAAAGCTTTAAACTTTACTATTTTTTGGCAGCTTTTCTTTTCTTTTTTCCTTTCCACTTAAAACCACTTCAGTCCTTCAGTTCTGAAGATGACATTTCTTTTTTTCCTAACCAAACAAAACCAGAAAACTCCAAGCACCCAGTCCATAAATTTCTTTCTCTCTTTATCTTGAACTCCACTTGAAACTTTGTTGTCTGACACTTGCATCTCATTCATTAGCAGTGATTTTGTGGTATCGCTTTACAGCTGACTTTGTTCTGACACATAAGATCAGAAAAGCCTGAGCCTAAATGCCTCAGTCATAAATTTTAACTGTCCTTCAATTTAAATGCTTCCTGAAGACTGTTCTCCATTCGGTGATTTGTAGATGCTGGGTTTTTTTCCCCTCTGTTATTACATTGCCCTCTAGAAATGCTGACAAAGATTGGCTGCCCGAGTTCACCCTGTGTCAGCCTTTCATACTCTTCCAAGTTGAAATGTTTCTGTTGTCATTACCAAGAAAGATTCAACATATGCAGATGCATATTCTGCACACTATTATGCTTCCAGCAGCCAGATCATTTCTTTTATCATGCTGTCAGCTTTTTTCAGCCACTAGAAAGTGCCAGTCTTTGCACGTAAGATCCAACCCACCCTGTGTGACACAGAGGCTTCAGGAAATGCAGTTACTGGGGTGTTTGTAGGCACACATTGACCTGTAGAGTCTGCACAGGGCAAGGAGAAGGGATCCCCAAACCCCAGTGTTCATGGCCTCTGAGGATCAGTCACAGTTGATAAAATGTGAGTGGTGATGTGCATGTGTGTCAATGGCCCATTTTCCCAGTTGTTAAGATGCTTACATGCTACATGCAAGAAATAACTGAAAAAACCAAATATCCCAAAGAAACAAGTTTCCAAAGTTTATAATAACATCTTTTTCTTACATTTGTCTAGGATCATGCTATAAAACACATGCTAATAAATATATTAGCATGAGAGCAAGAAGATAGAAAAAAAGTCAGTCTGATCCTTCTCTGCCCAAACCAAGCACACTGTATGAGCAAGGAGTAGAGTTGCTATAGTGGACCTATGCAGAAGGTGGATTTGGGGCAAAAAACCAACTGCTTCTGACTGAGTAGTTTCATGGCAGAAATCTGATGTGCTATGAATCATTGCTTGTTATCATTGTTATCCCTAAAGGAAACCAGGACCCCGGGTTAGAACTCTGTAGACCTGAACTCACTGATATATAACACTTGGGTGGAAAGTGTAGTCCACAGTCTTCTTTATTCTGATGTGCGATTAACTTAGATCAAGATAATAGCAATATAAACACAGGGTAAAATAAAGGAATCTAAGATGATGAGATAGAGACAGGAAGTCAGAAAGAGACACATATCAAATCCTGCATTTAGTTTTGTGCCCTTCACTACAAGAAAGACACTGAGGTGGTGGAGCACACCCAGAAAAGGGAATGGAGAAACGGAGGGGTCCCAAGCACAGATCTGATGAGGAGTGGCTGAGGGAACTGGGATTGTTTAGCCTGGAGAAAGGGAGGCTCAGGGGGGACCATATTGCTCTACAGAATTATCTGAAAGGAGACTGTAGCCAGGTGGATGTTGTTTCTTCTCCCAGGTAATAGGTGATGAGATGACACTAAAAGATCTCATGTTGCACCAGGGAAGGCTAATATTGGATATGAGGATAAAATTTTTTGACTGGAAGAATTTTCAAGTATGAAGGGCATGCTCAGGGAAGTATGCAGACATGGCACTTGGGACATGGTTTAGGGATGGACTTAATGATCCTAAAGGTCTTTTCCAACCTAAATGATTCTATGTACAGGAATTATGGGGGTCATGGGGATATTTGAGACACAGCTGTTTAGGCAAAGAAAAGATTCAGATAGGAACAAGAATAAAAAACATTATGGAGAGGAAGGGTTAAAGGAACTGTGAGAAAATCAGAAATGGGGCACAAGGAGATCAACAAGAGTCTTTAACTTGGTAGAAAGAAATAATAGAAAACAGGACAAAGAGGAGAAAGTGAAGAGAAATGATGACTGAAGCCTGAGCTCCTATATAGTTACACTTTTCCCTATGTGGAATATTTTTTCAGGCTACGGAAGGCTGTAGAATGCAGAAATGGCCTTCCATCTGACTTGTAGGAGTAGTGTTGATAAAAATTTTATAATTATTTGTCATGTGGTAGCAGGCAAGAGCATCACTTATATTCAGTGACTATCTGACACTATGAATAATGCAGATAAAGTAACAAAACAGGCACTAGTGCCATAGATAGCTCCTGCTGGCCCAGATACAGCAGAAACTCAGACAACATAACAAATAGAACTAGGAGGATTGATCAGGAAAGCAGCAGTCACAGCTACTTTTGGCCCGGTGACTCAAAAGCAAGCTCTGCTCACTTTACAATACTTTCAGAAGAAGGTTTAATGGACCTTTCTTTTCCTTATCCCTATTACTTCACAAAGAGTATCATCCCACCAGGTTAGCTCAGTATTTCCTACTTACTCTTCTCAGACCTACTGACCATCTTCAAATTATTTGCAATGATTTTATTTATCTTATTTTTCCTAGTAAATAGATAATTTCTGACCCAGAAATGAAAATAGCTGTAATTTTTGACAACTCTGTAACAAAACATCTGGCTTCCCAAGCAGGTTCTGCCCTGCCATCTCTGACAAAGAATTCTCTAATCATCAAGTTTCTACAGTGCTACAAGCTATGTGAAATTAATTTCCTACAATGGGAAATGTGGGGCAAAAATGTTCCTTTAATTTATGCAGGAATAGAAGTGAATGACTTGCTAGGTCATTCAGCCTCATACAAAAGCTTCTAGGCTTCCATGTATGTGAGGTTTGAAAGTACATATTTTCATAAAACAAGTTAATGTCAAAATGGTATAGAATATTGACAAGTCTTATGTCATTCTACTTTTAATTTAAGAGCTTTTCTTTTTAAAGAATATTTTCTTTATTTTTTTTCCTATTTTCTTCCCCCCCACAAATGCAATAACTCAAATCATAATAAATAAATAAAGAAAATAAATTATCTCCTTTGGAAACCACAAACAAAATTTCTCTTCCCATGTTATTATCCATTAAAAACAATAAACTAAAATCAGAGCAGTACTTTACAAGATGGAGATACTACTTCTGTTGTCACCTAATGTACTGTTTAAACCAACTAATTCTTACCACAACTTATCATATTCCTTCTGAACAAATGATCCATATGCCTGAACTTACAACCAAGCTCATTAACCTTAGACCTCATCTTACCTCAGAAAACCTCATTCATTTCCTCTAGGAAGAAATTAAACCTATCAAGGACAGTTTGGCTTATAATGCCACTTTCCATTTTAAAGTTAGCTGCATGAAAACTGTTTTTGCTAGGGAAAATTAAGCACCTTTTTGGCTTTTTGCAGTGATCTGGTCTCATGCAAAGCTCATGGAGAGCAATGGCTTTTCTTTAGGGAAGCAAATTAAATCAGATTCTCAACTGATGCAAAGTGAAAGTTTGAATGTCAAGGTTTACCACTTGTGGAGCTGGTCAAGCAGCCTTAATTTCCATATAATATACTGTTTCATGAAAAAAGCCTGTAGATCGTAACTAACTAAATTTTTACAGGGTTTTTAGCACCAGAAATCCGAAGCAATTAACTGCCTGATTTGCAAATTCAGAAACACAGGTATGCAATTTCCTGAGACCAGAAGCACTGCTGCCAAGAAAGCTTCTTCAGTATGATACAGTGTGCTGGCTTTATACAATATTTACACCAGCCGAGTTTCCTTCTTTGTGAATTAAAGCAACCTGGTAAATTTGCAGGATATGTTGTGATATAAATGGACACCCCAGCTAGGGATGATGCCCTGTGACACAAAGAGCTCTGGAATGAATAAAGAGGCATATGTTTCATATGGAATGATGTGACACACTTGCAAAGTGTCAGTTTAGGAACTTTTCCAGAGACTGATGCAAAAAAATCATCCATCCCCTAATACTCTGACCAGAGATTAGGTGCCTAAATCAGTATCATGCATGTCCCAAGCTCCTTCTAGAGACAAGGGGAAGAAAGAAGCATCTCCAGAAGGATTCAATCTACTTCTCTTCACAAATCTACTTCTCTTCACAGCTTTTTATCAGTGAGGATTCAGGACTCAGCGGAGACACCAGCAGCAAAGTTTTTATGGTTGAAGAGCATTCCAGGGATGTTACTGAGGGATGAGGAAAGCTGGTTGGTGCTAAAGGAACACATACCCTCACCTGAGTAGAGACCATAGAGGGTACTGCTCTGGAGTACACTATAATAATCTTTGATTATTAGTCCAGAAATTTGCCATTTCATCCCCCCATTTGATACTTCTTTTAAATAGGAGTCTAGAACTGGAAAAATCCTCTATTTCCTTATTCCTGTATCACCTTATTCTGCCTTAGGTGGCTCAATTATATGTCTATTACAGTTAGTGTTATCCAAAAGGCATGAGATGCGTTCTTCATTAAACCAAACACAGACCTAGGTTTTCCCAAAGGCAAAAATTTAGCCCTATCTAAAAACATTGTGGTTAGCTTTCCAAGCACAGGGATACTTCATACTCAGCTTTGTGAAGTTAAATATACTTAATATAGGGTTTCCTAATTGCCTCCCTAAGCTCAAGAGGTAGATGAGGATATAACCTGAGGCACACTGCCAACACCACAGGGGACAAGCAATGCATCGCAGTAAAGTGTAGGCAGTAATATTTTTTCCTATACTTTCACTCCTCCTAATTTAACCTCAGCTGTAGGGTATGTTGTTGCCTTCCAAAAATTCAGGTAACCAGGGCTTAACCTACATTTCTGCTCATGCTTTGTTAATATGCACTGAAATACTAAGATGCCATCCCCCATGTAAAAGAAATAATTGTTTGATTCATCCAGTGAAACAGTTCCCTATTTAGTATCTCCATCAAAGCAAATTCCCATGGAAGTCAAGTGAAATTCTGCTAGATGAAGGACTTAATAAAAACTTATGTCCCCAACTGTTCACAACTTGTGATTTATGCACTGTTTTTACCAAACAATATACTTCATGAGTTCTTTGATTCAATACTGCACACAATCTTATTCCAGTTAGTTTAAGAACAGATATGAGCAATTTTTTTGCAAAAAAACCCTGACTGTCTGCCAAGAATTTGAAGAGGAAGGCACTCATTTTCTGAACTGTTTGACAGCAACTACATTTTATTTTAAGCATCCCTGAAAGGCCATGTGCACTCTGGTTTAAAGACTTGGAAAGGGTGAAGTAGGGCTAAAAGGCAAAAGGCTGACTCCCATCAGACTGGGGTCTACATGAAAAAAATGTCCAGTGGACTCAGGGTGACTCAGGACATATCTGAGAATGGTCTTCTTGCACATTAGACACCTGCTGTTTTAAACAAACCTTCCAGCTTCACAGAAGGGTTCAGCTCGGCACAAAGAAAATTAATGCACCAATAAATTTATCCAGTTTGTATTTCTCAGTTTCTATCAGCCCACATTTATAGTCATCAAAAGTCACTTGTTGTACATATTCATTTTTGTACAGCTTGCATGGGTTGACAGGGACCTCATTATCAAAGGGTCACCTGGAAATCCTAAGACTTGTTGGAAAGCAGAGTATCTCACTATTTTTCATCACTTCGGAAGAATTTTGCTCACTAGGAACACCACTGTATATCTTCCTACCTTTAAGTATTTCCTTCATTCCTCTCAAGGATCTAACTCTGTATGTAGTTTTGGCTAGTGCTGTAGAAAGGTTGCTGGAGTTGGGCATGAGTACAATCAGTCTCACAGTTTCAGTGATCCTACTAAAGAGATAAGGATATATTTGAAAATCTGGGTTCATCTAATATCAGACTGTGCCCTTTTGAGCTGAAGATGGATACTGCAAAAGCACTTCTCTCAACAGAGGCCATCAAAGAGATTTCAGACTGTGACATGCAGCTTTACTTTTCTGTTGGTCTGCTGGTTTTGGGGTATTGGTTATTTAATGGTTAGGGGTTTGGGGATGATTGATTTAGGCTTTTTCTAAGTTAAAGTTTAGGAAAATTAACATTTGTAGGATCTGATTTTTACAAAATAGAGAAAAACCCCAAAATGTATTAGAGCCTCATGATCTTCTTTTGAAAAGTTAAGATGCTGGGAAAATTTGCTCTTTTGAATATCTTGCAATGTACTGTCTGTATAAAAAAAAATATTATGTAACACATGCAAGCATATATTTCCTTTGATTCTTTTTAGACCTAAAAAGGGAAAATCTTATATAACATATATATATCTGCAGAAGTAGATTATCCCTTTTTTTTTTTTCCATAGGCTGGAGGAGAGCTCCCTTTTCATCATAATTAACTACTGAAAAGTGGAACACTGGATGATTAAAGCATTTCTTTTTTCTTTTTTTTTTTATGAAATTATTTCTCCCTAGAGGCTAAACAGAATATGCTTTACATAGACACATTTTTCTGTGGGTGGTGTTTAGCTACATATGTATAGATTCCATATGATTGATCTAGCCAGGAAGAACATTCAGATCAGTGGCACCTGGTAAAGGACAACCTCTGAATTAAATGTGTGTCAAACCTCAATCTACTTATTATTTTTCTAAATTATTTTGGTGAAGAATGTCCCCCTACTCCATAGTTTAGAATATTTTAAAATTTAAATCTCCTCACTACTTCCACTGGATTATTAAAAGTTGATGACAATCGAGACAGGGGTCTTTCTTAATAAAAATTCAAGTGCATGTAGTAATAGCTTGTCTTCCCTTTTAAAAAAGGGCAAAAACAGCTGATGGAAACTATATAAACGATTTAACTCTTCAAAATAAGACATTCTTGTAAGGATTTGTAGACAAATAATAACACTGATCTTTAGTCTTATTTTGATAAAGCAAATCTCTTGTCTCATAGCAAATTAAATAATTTAGCAGGGTTTTATTATTTTCTGCTGCATTATTAAAGGTTTGTTCTGAGTAGAAGACTCAGTCACTTAGATTTTTTTCTTAGATATGTACCAAAGGGAGAATGAAAGATAGACTCTATCCATAGCAGCTGGTTGTATAAAAACAATATTTTTGTGACACATTTTCATGTTTTCACTATTTCATGTGCAAATTGTTTCTGATACAAGTGAGTCTTTTTGTTCATCAATTTATTGAAGGGAAATTGATTATAAATTGGAAGAACTGGGAAAATAAATATGTTAAATTAGTTCCCAAGGAAAGTAATTTTAAGACAGACATAAAGTTCATATTTTGTTTAACTTAAAGTACAGATAAATGTTATGTTACCAAAAGGTAATAAATGCAACAAACAATATACTTTTAATATTTACCATTTTCAAAATCTAAAATAAACTACATCAATTAACAAAATGTTAACAGTTACTGAGGCAATATTTTGATAGTATTTTTGTTTCTTTCAAAATAACATTAAATTCTAGCACCCCAAAAAAAATTTAAAGAAAAAACTCTACATGAAATCTATCTAGATTATAATAAGATTTTTATCTAATCAAAAATCTTATAATAAGATTTTTGTCATCCACAGTATGAAAAGGTACCATCCAGTTCAAATACACATTATTATGAGTTAATGAATTGGAAGAGACAGTGACATGAAATATAAGACAGGGTTTGCACTTATATCTGACTTTTTTACTAGGACTGTTCTCCCACCTTTCTCCATCTGCAGAGAAGGGATAGAGATAACTGATCGACATTTTAAAGTGCCTTTCAATGTGCAGATCAAACACACCGTACTAAGTTTGGGGGCATCCCTTCTGGGTCAAATACCAATGACACTGGAAACATGGGACCCCAATGATGTCATTAATGTTAATTTCTAGAGTTATTTGTAGAATAAGTATGAGAATCTGACTCATTGTAACACAAAGCAATAGTTTCCATAAACATACAGCTTTCCTGTGATTGGTGTAAAAGTTATTTTAGCAGGAATATATAAAATGCTCTTTAAAGATTTGAAAGAAGAACCCATTGAAATTCCTCACAAGACACCAATGAGAGTTTTATCCAGTCTTATCTGTTACATCTTCATGAGAACATTTAAATAAAATGGCTAACTAGAATAACAAATTTATCTGAATACATTGACATTTTATAAATGTGACCTATGCTAAAATCAAGACAGTGGTCGGAGAATGGAGATGACATTAGAAATTATCTAATTGCCTTTCTTCTATAAGTAAAGAGACAGAAGATGTGTTTAAAAACTATTCCTAATTAACACAAGTTAAATATCAACTCCTTTAAAGCTTGCTGACATTAAACAAAAATTATGTTTGCTCTTCTTCTGCAGCGAATGAAAAATAAAATCATTTGCTGTGATCCAGTAAAGGAAACGAAGAGTAGGAAAAACCTAACAGATCTGTAGAAGCAGCAATTACAAAAATGTACTAAACTCCTGGTAGTTCTGGAAAGGAAGCATATATTTAGAGTAGCAGATGACAAGCCAGCTACACTTCTTTTGGAAAATGGCATTCCAATGGCTTTCCAGACCACAGCCAATAAACCAGAAAACAGAAGGATGGTACTGAACTGGGAAACCCTGGGAGCTTAATTAAAATCATGAAGAATGGGGAAAAGCTGCTCTTTTCACACACACACAAAAAAAAACCAAAAACAACAAACTGCCAGGTTTTGAGAGTGGATGATTTGAGAGTCTGAGATGCTGATACTACGATTACAAATAGCTAATCAGTTACTGCCATCTACAGAGCTGATCTCACAGCTCCACATTGATGAGGAAGTTTTGTGTATTTAGTGTCACAGGAGTTCTCTGCAAGTCAGATCTTTTTCTGTCTAATAACGGAGAGACTCTTACCACTGACTTTAACAAATGCAGAAACGTGCCAAATTTATGACCCATTAGTTTGGCCCTGCACCAGAGAGTTAACCTGCCATATTATTATTATTTCTGTGCCAGAGACCATTGAAAAAAGCTAAAAAGTAGTTTTCACATTCATATACTATATATTTTTAATTTGATACAGGACTAGCTGAAGATTAAAGACCTTTTTCCTTTCTTCCCAGCAGTTTTTCTCCAGTCTTAACTACCTTTTTAAAAGACTCTACACATCATGTTTACAAACGTGTTCTAAAAATATCCATAAATGCAAAGTGAATTTTGCTTGAAATTTTCAGAGAGCCTGAAACAACCCTTCTTCTGATCAGGTGTTTGTGTCAGTAGTAGTGACAATAACCTCAGCATCATTATTACAGCTCACTATGGCACACAAGAATGCACTAAGAAGGTCTAAATTTACATTTTTAGTGTTTTAAGCAAAATTGTTTGGGGAGGGAAAAATAAGAGTACCTTTCTTACAGATAATGTAAAAAAAAAACTGGATAATAAAACTGAAGGATCAAAGATAGAGACAGAGTAATCATTTTCATCTTCTCAAAGAGGTATATTCCAGTTTTAGTTAATGTGATTTCAAAATATATTAAATGCCTGCAACATATTTCCCAAGATGCCTGTAGTATATTGAAATACATGGCACAGAAATGTAATGATATTTGGAGAGGATCTGTTGGGTTACAGCTATACCTGACAATGGATTTTTCTTCTCAGAAATGGATGTGCAGAATTATTTTTCTGTCAGCTATGATCTCTGACCACAGAACGGCTGAGAAATATACCATGAAACAAAGATGTTTGGTTAGAATGGACCAGATGTTGTTGGAAGGTAGTATGTGAATTTAAGTAGCTGTGCACAAGGAAATGCACTTCAGACCAGCAGAGGGACAGAAGAAATTGGCAGTATTTCCAAGGGCTACTGGACTACACAGAGGCACCTGACAGCAGAGCAGAGCCCCTCACACCACTGAAGTGAGCAGTGGAAAAGGCAGGGGATGGAGTGCTTCATTTCCCTTCATATCCAATTGTAACTGTGTTTTACAGAATACCTTGTGATGGGAGTGACTTCAAAGATAACCTTGTTCCTGTTCCCACTGCCCCAGACAAGGACACTTTCCACTTTACTAGGCTGCTCAGAGCCCCATCCAGCCTGGCCTTGAACACTTCCAAGGGTAGCCTCTTCTAAGGATGTTTGCATAACCAAACCAAACAGCAATATAATTTCTTACCAAGATTGGGCGATATTTGCACACTAAAGAAAAATAGCATGAAAGATATGTGTGCCAGCACCACCTAGTGATGTCTGCCAAATCATTGATTCCTTGATATTCAGAACTCAGGAGAAAACTCCCCAGCTGTATGCACACCTGTACCAGCATGCCCATGAACACCACTCAGTGGTCTTTGAATTTTGTTTCTTAATCTAATTTTTATACACTACAGGCTTATTGCATGTTTGCAATTAAGACCTTTCTTCAGAATACAGGCAAAAGTACCTGAACTTACTGAAAGATATGTGATTGATCAGCACAACTTGAAGTGGTGTAGCATTGTACTATGTCAACACTTTAAAGGTGTTAGCTGTGAACCTCAGAGGATTTTGCCTAGAAGCCAGCTGTTGAAACATTTATTCACAAGTAATTAATTAGTAAAAGCCTGATGATGACATTGAAAGATGCCTCAAGTTTATGAAAACCTTGAACATTTGCACTTCCCAACAATAAACTTTTGGACTTTGATTCACCTGATTTTTTGTTACAAGGACAGTTATTATCTGGAGCTACCTTAATTTATTTTTATCCAACAGTGATATTATATAAAAAGAATCCATGGTACAATAAAAATATATGAAATATTTTAAAACATTTTCTCATTAAAAAAAGGCACTGTATTCCACATTTCAGAAGGTCCAACAGGCACGATGCCAACAGAAGTAACTTGTGTACGTCAGAGCTGTTACAGCAAAGTAAATATTGCAAGCAAAATTCTTCTGAGTACTTAGTGTTACATATTCATTATTTCCTCAGCTAGCCTGAGGAGTCCTGAAGAGTAAGGATGTATCCCACTGTTCACCCCACCTAGGTTCGTTTTGCTGTGGAACACACGTTCTCTTTATTCAAAGAAATGGGTAGGAAAGGAAGGCAAATATTGGCCTTTTTGTCTCCTATGTAGTGTGCACTATTATTACTACTGATTATGATGGTTGTTACCATCATCACTGCTGTTATTTGGATGGGATGAAGTGAATTTCAGTTTTGTACCTTTATCAATGTGGCACTTCTTCCCAGATAGCTGCAAAACTGGGGAGGCAAAGTATCACTACATGCCTAATTATTTGCTGTGCTTCTAGACTCTTTTGAAGACATTAGAGTGGGATAAGATGGACAAGGCCAGGCTGGATGAGGCTCTGACCAGTTTTGGTCCAGTGGAAGGTGTCTCTGCCCATGGCATGAAGGGACAGGAGCTGGATAGTCTTTAAAGTCCCTTCCAACCCTGCCCATGCAGGTTGTATCTCTGCACCAGGGAGAAGAGACTTAGCAAAGTATGGCACTAAATACCTACATACAGACTTTTTCAACAACAAAGAGGACAGCCTTTGGGATGTTTAACTTTTTTACCCATTTTTCTTTAAAAGTAACTTGAAACCAGATGGTATCATAAAGATAAAAGAACCTCCATTAAGAACCAGCAGAGATGCTATTAGTATGCTAATGGCCAGATGTTTTCTTAAAGAAGAGATAAAAGATATAAAAGGTGTCAGGAGAATAAATAGACCCTTTATTTTTTAATGTAGAATCCAACATAGAAATGACCAATAGGATAAAGCAATTCAGCAAAGGAAGAAGTTTAAAAAGTCATTTTAGAAGTCTTGGTTATATTGACTGGGGAGTTTTAAAAAGTTCCTGTTAAAAGTTTCTTTAATAGCCTTATATAAACCAGTGTCCCCGAGTGAAGAAGAGATGTTAGCTAGATAATGACTTTTCACTATATAGCTATGATCAAAATTACACCCAATAAAACTTTTTCAAGAAAGATAAAATGCCACAATATTTCACATATGTTCAATCAGTAGAAAACAAATCTGGTCACAAATATCTTAAACCAGCTACTTAATTTATGAATAATGTTACATATAAGCCTTTTTAAAAATAAGTTCTTTAAGACACATATGCATTTATTTTGGTTTAGATACATCAGAAAGCCCCAACTGCATCCATATCTCAAGTCCTGAAATACTGCCTGGTCCTTTTCTTTGTTTGTTTTTAATTATTTTCATTCAGTTCTAAACTTGAGAAAAATCTTTCTACTATAGAAAAGAGCCTCCTATCTGTGAGGTGGTAACTGTATCAAGCTGAAAATAATCAGAGGATGTATAGGTTAAAGCCCATAGCATTATTACATTGTATGAAATGTAATAATGTAGGAAAAGTGTGGGTTTTTTATTTCTTTAGTAAGATAGTCCCTGTTACCAAGTGTGTTTTACCATGTAGCTGCCTGGCTTTGATTCTTTGATATAGAGGGACAGAAGTCCATGTGTTTTATGCTGTCCAGGTTGAAAATTCCTAAAATATTTGATGTGCTTTGGAGAGCCTTAAGGAAGGTTTCTTTAAGACAGTCAAGGGAAATAACATCGGTTGAGTACACAGTCAAACTGTGCTGCCATCCTTACTCTGTTCCTGTAAGCATCTTCAGTAAGCATCTGAGCTTTCTGAGCTTTCTGAGCTTTCTGGAAGCTGAAGATAATGATACCAATTTCTTCAAGGAGTAATCTGAGATTCGCATGCGGAAAGCCCTGTATGAATAGTGGTCTTACTAGATATATGCAATTGCTCAAATTAAGCTTGTCAATTAGATGAGAACACATCGATTTTTCAGTTCAGCAAATAAACAGCTCTAATGCGAGTGTACTTGTGGTGTGGCATTAATAGTAGGAAAAAAAAAAAAAAGAAAGGAAGAAAAGGATCGGAACCCCACTAATTGTGGATTTTAATGACTTTGTGTACTTTAGATAAGATGATGTTTGTGGGCCTCAGAGGACAAGAAAGGACATAGCCATATGGCTTGGGAAAAGAAAGTTTAGCTGTGGGTTACCTGATTTGTAGTGTGCAGTTCCTCTTTGAAGCATGAGATGGAATACTGAGTTTTCCAGTCAAAGTTTCATTTGCGTTGCACATACCTGAAGCCTGGAAATTAATCTTACCTCTTCAAAAGAGGTCAGGTAACAGAAGTTTTGTAGAAATGCAGACAGCTAGAAGAAAAGGAATTCAAACTTTTTAACAGGATGAAAGAGATACAGTTGAGAAAGGACCATGTGGTGAATGTTGAGGTCATATGATAAATTTATAAATGTGGGTCTATTAGGAAAATGTCAATCTGATATTAGTTTCTGCATGCCAGTCAAAGACTTCCAATTAACCAAATAATTGGACCAAAGGAGAGTGTTGATGGAGCTGACCAATATAATCTCAAGAAGGACAAAAAGGAGGATCTTGGAAACTCTAAGTCTCACTTTAGTCTCTGGGAAGGTTGTGGAGTAAAACCTCTTGAAATCTTCAACCAGGCCTTTGAAGAACAGTAAAATGACCACAGTCACAATGGGCTGACCAAAGGCAAGTGGCATCTTCTGCAGTGAGACAAGGTTTTGCAGGTGATGTGAGACCAATGGACATCATTTACCTTGAAGTAAATTATTCTATTTTTTTCATTCAGAAGTCTAAATCCAGTCACTATACTAAATGTGTTGAATACAAAGAGTGTAGCTAAATGGCTGGACTGGAAGGTTCCGTGAAATCCCACTGGTAGCCAGTTATGAATGATATTTCCCTGTGATCAAGGAAATCTGCTTGGATGTATTTTCCTGTAAGTGATGACTTGGAGTTTGACATCAGTGAGCCAAAACCAAATTCAAACCAAGGATGAATGAACAACTTACTGGGTAGAGAGCAGGGTTGTTTTTTAGAGGGATCTCAACATGCTGGAGAAATAGACTGCCACAAAGTTCACTAATTTTAGGCAAATATTCACTATGTGATGCAGAATAAACCCATGTAAAACAAAGTCTGTGGGCTGGCTTACTGGAAAGCATCTTTGCAGACCGTGAGATGGAGGTCCTCATGCTGAACAAGTTGAACGCAAGCTGGCAGAACGTCTCTGCAGCCAGGAGGGCTTACCCTCATACTGTTTTAGTACCATAACTAGTACATTGAGAGAAATGGCTATTTCCTCTCTTTGGCCCTTGTATGGACACATGGGAAGTGTTATGTCTGGATTTGGACTCAGCAATGTGAGAAAGTCACATGACATGCTGGAGGGAATCCAGAGAAGCATCAGCAAAGGTGGCTGAGCACAAGAACACGTGATGTGTGAGGGGAGACTAAGGGAACTGGATTTGTTATGACCAGAGAGACTGAAGGGGTTTTCTAGCCTGAGCATTCCTCCTCAGCTGGATGCAAGTGTTTAGCTCCTGTGTTTTATTGATCCAGTCATCCAGAACCATCTGGACACAATCCCGTGCAATGTGTTCCAGGAAAACTCTGCTGGATCAGGGAGGTTTGGCCAGATGACCCTACAGTGGTCCTTTCCAACCTTAACCATTCTGTGATTCTATGGTTTGTAGACAGGCCCAGACATATTCTTGGGTTTCTCTTTGAACTGAACTCAAGCTCCAAGCATTTTGCTCTCTGCAAAAACTGAGTAAAAGTTTCCTTAGATCCTATCTGAATAGACCCTTAACTCCACTGATTCTTTAACACATACAAGTGTTTAACTCCAACTTCTATTTTCTTTTCCACTTGCAGCTACATAAAATCTGTCACTTGCACCATATTCTTGACTTTGTTTGCCTGTGAGCATCATGATCCACTTAGTACATTATTTTTCAAAAAATGTGTTCTGCTTTTCCGCTGCCCTGAAGACTCCAAACACAACAAAAACTCTGATTCCACCACTGTGGGAATTATGAGTATGCAAGTATTTACCCAAAGTTTGGACTTTTGATTTTTTTAAAAAATTTTTACAGAAAGAAGATTAGGATAGAAAAGTTTCTCCAAAACAAGCATAAAAACAAACTAGTGGTAATTGGAACTGCACTTATACAGTTGCACTTGCCACTTTTCCCATTCCTGGGAGTCATAAGTCTGCAAGCCTAAAATGAAAATCGTTCTTAAATCATGCTGCAAGGTTCAGTGTTGCAGAGATCTAGTGGAAGTCTGCCATATTTTCTGAGCCCCAAGAAGATTTTAAGAGCTGCAAGGCTAAAGTGAAAATATATTCTCAGTTCATCCTGAAAACTCAGTGTCATAGGGGACCAGCTAAAAAGTGTTTCAGTGTAGATTTCCTTCCCTCCTAGAAATTGAGATTGATAAATTTATGCTGAAAGGAATTAAATCTATTCCTCAAAAAAAGCTACTAGTAAAATTCAAGAAATCAGATGCAGGGGAAGCTCAATAACATCTAGATTGTTGTAGGTTATTTGTCAATAAAGTATGAAAATGAGGACAAATTTAAGAAAACAGATTTACTCTTTCACTTTCCTCAGTATAAATTGCAAATGGCAAAATTGATGACTAGTGCAAGTGAGAACATTTTTGGCCCAAGGAGGACTAATTAGAAACTCACGCCAAGACACTCTTTCAATTTGCCTGCAAATGCAAATCTCTCCTCTACAATGCAGAATTTGACTGCACATTCGACGCTGAGAACATCACCCAAAACCCATTCTGCAGGGAAAGTGGTCAGCAAAAATACCTTTTAATTCAGACCTTTTCTTGATCTGTGGGACTACTGCTGACTTCAATTTCTTATGTGGAAATGAGGAGTAAAATATTACTTAATGGAAATACAGTGTAATCTGTAAATAGTTTTTCTTCATCTTATTTTATTATTAAAATATAAACTGCTTTTTAAGGTTTATTGCCTTTATATAAACACCTCTTACCACCACAAAGACACATTATAAGTTAGCACAGAGATAAATATGTAGATAAGTGTTCAGTAAGTGCCTTTCTTATTAAGATTTACTTCTATACCTTTTTAATAATGTTAGTCAGATTGGTTTAAATAGATAGAAGGAATAAAATATTCAGGTTGAAAACACATCTGTCAGTACCTGAAGCAATAATTTCTGGACACTGCTAGAAAGGAACTTCAGGCCAAACTGCTATTTTTTTACTGATTATTTTTTATGAGAATTCAGCATTTTCAATCCTGTGCTATGGCACTTGGAGACTAGTGGTACTTGCGTGGAGAAAAGAGTACTCAGCTAGTTACTGTGAATTAAAACACACATTCAACAAGGAAGCAAGTAAAAGCATTTGGCTAAATTAACAATTACTGCAGCATCTTTACACAGTGAGGGAAGGTAGATCCTGACCTACAAAGCAGTTCAATCAACAGAGGTCTTTCCATCAATCCACTTTAGATATGTCTAGTGGTCCATTAAGTCTCTTTCAGTGCAACAATGAGTTATTCTCATATCTAAATCTTCCTTAGTTTTAACAGGACTTAGGCATATGTTTAAACTTAGGCAAAACCTTTAGTGGTTTCAGTATAGGGGAGTTGAATTGTGGACCTTTAATGAAGGGAGAAGCTTACAGATTAGTATGAACATAACCTCTCCATGAAGAATTAATTCTCTGATGATATGGATAGCTAAAATACTGACAGAAAATTATATAAAACAAATCCCAGTTTGGAAGGAACTCTTATTGTGTTCTGTCTTCCTGTGTTTATTTTTTATAGATTAGAAGTTCTCTTGGGAAGAAGGTTTTTCTGATTCACACCGATTCTCAGACTCTTGTCTAGTCCAGGTGCATCATGATGCCCTACTGCTTTCTGTTCACTATAACTGTAATTTTTATTTTTACATACCAACTACCCTGTACTTATTGGCAAACTGAACCATTGATTTTGATGGCAGTGCCTGTTATGTAAATAACATATGTAAATAAATCATATTTAAATAAATATTTATTAAAATAGCTTCAGTATATCAATGGGTTATTTAAAAAAAAAAACACAAACGCATATGCCTGTTGCTTGTGGTTTTTTTAGGAGTTAATAAATTGTTTGAAACCTTTCACAGTGCGTTAAGAAAAAAAATGTTTCAAACCTTCTCTCTGTTGTTACTAAACAAAGAAATTACACTGCATTATTTACACTTCCCTTGCATTTCTTTGCTTTCTGGGCTGTCTGTTGCAGAGAGGGTTGCAAGCACATTTTCTGAGATGAGCAGGATGACCACCAAGACTCATCAGCAGATTAATGTTGAAGCCAAGATGACACAGAGCTTACACAGTTCCAGAAGATTTTGATAGCATAAAATGAGTCTGACCTCTTCAGTCTGACTGCAGAGGAAGCTTCATCATAAGCATTGTCTTATTCAACCTATCAGTATGGAAAAGCTTTAAAGAGCAGCTGTAATCTCTACCTGAAAACCAGTGTTTTATGGAGAGGTTGTACCATTTCATCTGGACATTGCAAGAAATATGTTTATTTATAATTTCAGTTTTCTAAATAACAATGAAACTACCTAAAATATGTTTCTATATTTCATTTGGAATTAAAAAGAACAATTATCAAAACTATTTGTCTGTATTTTAGAAGACAGTCCAGCAACAACTTTACACTGTATGAGCATTCAAAAAGCTTTAAATTTTCTCTCTTCTGATTTTGAGATATGGACATTTAATGAAGGTTGTGTTGGTCAGCCTGGCAAATGAGATTTTTTTTCTAAAATTTAGGAGCAGGGAAGAACAGAGTAAACACAATATTGAATTCAGTATCTAAAGGTTACTATTGTCTATCTCCACCTTTGCTTTGAAATACAAAAGCAAATTAACTGTCACATAATCCTGTTGAGTTAGTGCTTGGAATGAAGGATATAAAAGATAGAAACCTCATCTCAAATAAATCTGTTTAACTTCACTGATTTCAGATTGACTGAGATAATTTATAATAGGTGTAATTCTGCCCAAGGGATTTAGCCAAAGGTAAACAAAGGTAAATACAGCCTTCTCACTGGAACTCAAGCAAATTAAAGTTCTTCTACTTATCTAATCATCCACTCTAAACAGAAGGTTTTCTTCACTTTCTTCACTATATATTCATATCACTTTTTCCTGAATATAAATAATCAAATTTATGGTATCAAATTTACAATACAATTCTATTAGAAAGAAACAGCTAGATAATGCAGAACAAGATTTAACCTAATGACTGATTTGTTTTATCAAAAATTCAGTCATAGGTGAATGCATTCAAATGGTTCCATAGACTTTTATTTATTTGGTAATATGTGATATTTTATTTAGATAGATACTTATATATTTAGATAAATATTTAGACATTTAGAGAGGTAATATGACAGGATAGTGCGCCTAAGGAATGGCTTCACAGTTGAGAGTCAGACCTGTGGGTGTAGTGATATGGTCTGACACCACTGCAGCTGTCATTAAGTCATTTCAATGCATGCTGGGCTGGCTTATTAGGAAAGGGGAAAAAATTAAGAATACTAAAAAAAACACCCCTGATTCAGCAAAATAGGACCAGCACCCACAGCAAGCAGTGGTTCCAGACAGGGCCTCATCATTCGGTACTAATTCAGTGGCCTAAGGATAGGAATCCAGGCAGACTCTGAAGTGTTGGTAGTTCCATTGCCACAAATGCCAAAGTACCCCTGAGACACAGACAGGACATCCCCAAGGAGTCCCAATTCATCAAGTGTATGCTCAGATCATGTCTAATCCACTGGAGAAGCATTGAGTTCAACACAAAACACAACGGTCATGGTTATTTTAATTCAAAAGTGCGCAGCGAGGAAAAGCGGTACCGCTGACCTTGATTTGCATAAAATGTACTTGTTAGAGTGCACCTGTCAGTATGGCCAGGTGCAGAGGCAGCAGATTCCCCCTGTTCCCAGTTCAGCAGCCATTTGTCAGTAAATATGGTAGTTTGCTGCCCACATCATCACTGCTGCTAGCTCAGGGCTGCAGTTCCTACCACAGAAATGAGAGATAAGGGCTCAATTTGCTCATGAGACAGAGCGAGATTAAAGCTGCCTTTCTTCAGGTGAATGCCCTGGTTACTTGACTAACAGGCTTGCAGTGGAAGAGTGAGGTGGAAGGGAGCTCTAAATGCTTTCAGTGCAAGCTACGAAGCTGTTGAGCAAGGAATGCAAAAGTCATAAGCCAATGAGATGAAGCAGAAAATGAGGGAAATCCTGGATTTTTCTCTGCACTGATTCAGTTGTGCACTTCACATTTAATTGTGGTGGGGTAAGATGTCCACTATCGGGAATAGAAATCAAACCTATTAGACAGAGTCAAATCTGTTCAGTCTTACTTCAAAATTTTACTATCCTGAAGATATTAAGAACTTTATGAGAGAAGATTTGTGGTGGTTTTTTTCCTTTTTTTCTCCATTTATTTATTTTCCATAAGCAGGAACTGGATAATTGTGAAAACATATTCTATAAAGTGGAGACATTAAAGGCCACTATCAGACCAGCCTTATCTCCTTACTTGAATGTTCACCCTCACCCATCTTACAATCACAGAGCATGTGAATTACTATTGGAAACATTTATTATTGTAGAAGGTAATGGAACTATAAACCTGCAAGCTGTTCGTTAAGATTCCTGGACAAAAAAAAGGACCCAAGTGACAGTCACTCTGACTGCCACAAGACAGGCCAAACCTTTGTCTTTTGGATTATATATCCCATGATGCCATAGGTATTTAAAAACCTGAACCTACTGATTCTAAAACTGCAAAATTTACTTAAATTTTTAATGAAAAATCTTAATGAGAAATTGTGTCTCATTCTTATTTAATTTATATGCAATTTAAAAAGTCTTTCTTCCTGCTGAACATCATTACAGCTCATTTCAAATGAAAATGCCCTTGACTGGAACATTAGATTTTTACTTACACTGGGTTAGGATTGGTGTGTTCCTTCTGCTAAAATCATCATTTACAAAGAAAAGGAAGCAGTCTTCTTTTCATTCCTTTAAGTTCTATTATATTTCTAAGAGTTTTATTTTCTTCACTAAAAGTACTACTGATTCAGGAAGAGATCATTCTGCAGGAGTTCAGAGATCAGAGTCCTTGTTTTGGACGTGTCAAGCTTTTCTTCCAGAACACTTGGGCTCTGTAGCCATTTACTGGAGATCATTTACACAACGAAGGTGTAACTGTTAACAGAAAGAAAAACACAGAAAGGAGATAAGTTTATTATGAAATTAGGTAATAAAATATAGACATTCACTGTTGGAAAATAGTGCTGAAAGAAAAAATAACAAAACTTTTGGGCTGAAGAGTCATCAAAGAGATCTTGCCAAATTATTATTATTTAGTTCTGTTTGCAAGGTTTGTATAAGCATCAGTGTATCAGTACTTGTGTAACCTTTCTCTGTGCATTCCTGCAGCTGGTATAGCAGGACACTTAGTGAGTTGTGTTCCAGCAATGGAAGTCCAGACAGGGAGAAGAGTCTTGGAATAGTCCTGTAGTCTTCCAGCTCAGGCTTCTTTCTGGCTGGGGTGATTTTTTCACTTCACAAAGATATCCCACACGTCGAGAGCCCTCAGGGACCAAATTCATTTAAGAAACTGAGTAAGGTTTCAATCTAAGACGCTGTCACACACATGAAGGATCTTCTTAATTTCACCTTCAAAACCACTTCAGCTCAAATTCAGACTGGGTCAGAGGGGAGGAAAGAATCTTATAATTTTGTTTTGGCTTCATTTGCCCTCTCTGACTCTGTCCTGACAATACAATCAGGCTTTCAGCAAGGTCTCGGTTCCATTTCACTGGAGAAGTCAAGGACTGAAAACAAAGACCAGACTAACTCTTCCCCTTTGGTTGTCTATTCCATATCTGTGCCATAACACAACAACCAGGAAGAAGATGATGATCTACCACCTTTATTTTCTTCTTTCTGTGAAAAAACAAGTAATCTTATTTTCCTGTTACAGAGTACCAAATTAACTTCAGATAGGGTAAGACAGACTTTTGGAAGTTACTTTCCTAACAGCACTTCTGATCTCACAGTCTATGTAAACATATAGTATTCTAAAAATTATATATGAGATATTAAAGTACAGTATAAATATATAACATGGCCATGATTTGAGGGTGCTAATCATCTACATATCCTTCATAGAGCACAGCATAATAGTCAGTTGTAAAAGTGAGTTGGAAAGAGAGGAAAGGAAGAATCTTCCAGCTTCAGTAGTCTTCAAACAAAGACAAAAAATGTCTATAAATCTTAAAAACAATCTTCTACTATTCTAGTCATTAACCAGATAAAACATTATCACTGAAATTTATGTCCAGCTTCCTTTCCTCTAGACATTTGCTATATCTTCACAACATAGTAAGTAGATTGTAAATACATTAAACTGAGTTATGTTAAACTGAATAAAATAAATCTAAGCTTATTTGATAGGCTTTATCATCACTGCAAGTGACATTCACAGATCTGTTCATGTCCCACGTTCAGCCGCATAACAGAATGATTCCATATAAGTGCTGACTGATTTTTGGAAGGAGATATGAAACATTTGAGTCAATATATTTTAAAAATTCCCACAGGTATTCTGGAAACACATTTAACAAGGCAAAGACTGATGGTTTACTTTCTTAGAGTCTCAGCATTTCATGACACAGCTATCTTACTTTGAGGAATAATGTAGGAAAAGACAGACTGACTGGGGACTATTTAATGCTTATGGCAATGAGTGAAAATGGTTATGGAAACTTCTGAGTGGTCAGTGGATAGATATTTCTTACCTGATGCCTTTTCTGTTATGTTTTCTACGCTGCAGGACTGTTAGGCTGTAAGTACAAAGTACACACACAGATCATGAAGAGCTGCAAGAGCGCAGCAAACATCAGGTGCCTTGCAGCCTCAGTTTCAGGTATGTGGGTAATTCCCAACAAAAGCCTCTAGAAACATCCTGAGTGTTAGCCTTTAATGAAAAATTCCTTAACACTGATAAAAGAATCAGAGGGGATGTAATAAGCAGAGAATGAGCATGTCAGGAAGCCTTAAGATTATACAGGAAGGTGACCTTCTCAGATGCAAATTTCTGCAGAGCGAAGCCTCCCTGTGTCATGGCTACTTCTTTAGGCTTTTAATCCCTTGTTTCTGTGTGTAGCCATACCACAAAAATTTATTAACACTCGACCATGTGTTCAGGAACACTTTAACTATTCTGAAAGCATGACAATTACATATCCAGCTAACATGAAAATGTGTTTGACGGCCACATTATTCTGTTTGACGCCTTTCTGCTAGTTAAACCCTACTGGATTTTCAGCTGGATTCCCCAGCTGGTAAGAATTGAGGAAGTCAATGGAACAAAAATGGGGAAAAAGTTTAAATTCAAACTTGGTAATAAAGGTCAAAATCATAATTAATTTTTTCTCATCAGAAAACAACATTGAAAAGATCCTAGATTTTTAATTTTTACCAAAGTATAATTAGGGTGTAAAAAGCACTAGCATTATATGCATTTTTTGCTGTTGCAACAACTTTGGTCTAAACCTCTGGTAAAGAGATTGAAGAGGCAACAGTAATCATGGTACACTTGGAAGCTGCTGTGGTGTTTATTTCTTCCTTGATGAACAGCTGCTATAGCACTTTGCACCATTAAAATTGTTTAGTTAGTCTCTAAAATGTGGAAAGCAATTTCTGAAGGGAATTAATTGCCTCTCTAAAAGCTTTAATGATTATTTTTTTTTCCCTTCTTTTCCATTTCTTTCACCATTGAAGAGTCATTCTTACAGTGTCAAAATTATATGTTGACAATGACAGGTCACTAAAATTTTGCTTATACTGCAGGATGAATTTCACTGCAATAGTTCAAATTCCTGTTTAAAGTATGCCTCTCTCTGTAAGCAGGAGAGTAATCAAGGCAAGAAGTGGGGGGGAGAAATCCAACCCTGCCATATGCTTGAAGGAATGTACCTTCCTGAAGAAAAAGGACAGGATGATCAGCACAGCTTTTGCTATGAGATGAACCCATGAACAATTCATTAGCTGTATGCTGCATGTTGATGGATATCTCAAAATCTTATATCCTTAGCTATATCCTTTGACTAAAAATGCTAGGGTATGCTTTTCTGGATCAAACAGAATCACATCTCTGACCAGCTTTATTTTAGCAGAAACTTCTGTCTCATGCTTGAAAGAGTATAAGGATAAACACTCTTTCCATTTAGCACAGTTCTTGGCAAGTTCACAGCAGTCTTCAAGGTCTTTTTTTTTAATTATCTGAGCTGCAGCTAACATTTCCCAAGGAACCAAGCTGGAAGAAACACCTGACAAGATAGCAAAAACACAGATAAATGAAAGTTCATATTTAGTTCCACAGTTGTTTTTATTACAGTAATGTCGAAACTCAGTACCAACTTTAGGTATTAGGTCTTTTTTGTGAAAGGTATTGTTCAAATATATGTCCTGATCCTGAATGCTTTAGAGATACACACCAAAAAAACCCATGGTGGATGCAGGCAGAAGGACATTTTTGAAGAAAATTATTCAGTCACTGGTAGAGCAAATAGTGTTCTTCAAATGCCACTGGTATGACTACAAAGTAGTCAGAGATTTTTTTGATATGCAATCAAATAAATTCCTTTACAGAAAATTCAACATAGGCAAATAATTAGCTTTGTAGTGCCACTTCCCCAAGAATGATAGAAACTATAAATACTGTTTTCCTTTTATTTTTTTAAAGAACCAATGAATTACAGGTGAGGAATAAAATTGTGGGAGAAAAAAATACATCAATTCAAACTTAAACAGCAAATTAGATTAACAGGAATAAGTCTGTGAAGGGATATCTGCAAGGACAGGTCTACTACAGTCTACAGACTGTAGTTGAAAGCACTCAAAGTTTTTACAAGAAAATCTATGGGCTATATGTAAATTTCTTTATATTCTTAGGGACCTGACTAGTTGATTAGTTATAATTGCTGCAAAATTTTCAACTCAATACAGAACCCCACATCCAGGTGTAATTATATATTAATTTGAAAATACTGCTCTCCCTCAAATTGTCATTATTTCATCATTTTCTTGGTTTGCTTCCTATTTTCTCCAGTGTTCCTTTTCTTCTTCTGAACAGACACATACAGGGGTTTGTAGTCTGCTAAATCTGGTCAGTCACTTCAGTCTATTGCTGAAGTCACATCCATGCATTCTCTCAGACATTGTCAGGCTGCATACTCTGCAGCTGCATCAGCTAATTTGTTCCCTTTACTAATTTCTGTAGAGCCCTTGGCTTGAGCTGGGCATGACAGTGATTTCTTTAGGTATTTAAGTTATCTATTTCTTTTCCATTTAATACTTTCTTGCCTGGTGATGTGAAAAATCCTTATTCTTTCTATAACATTTCAACTCCATGACATATCCCAAGGCCCTACAGCACAAAAATTGTCTGCTAAAAGTCAAAAATGGGATAGGTTTAAAAGGTATACTTACAAGAGCTGGGAGTGAATAATTAAATTCTAGTGGAAAATTCTTTTAAATTAAACTCAGTGAAACAATTCAGGGTTTATAGTATATTTTTTCCTAGAGTTTTCATATATTATTTTTCAATTGGTTCCCTACAGTTAAATATGTATACAGAATTTCAACATACTTAGTACACTAACTAAAAAAAAACTCTTAATATTCATCTGACAAGAGGAAGAACTTGTATTCATCAGTATAGTTACTCTGAAAAAAGAGAGAGAAGCAGACCAATACTCAGACCAAAACAATAGCTATCTTTTTAAGAGATCCAAACATAGCTTCTGGGATGTGTCAGATATCCTTAAATTTCCACTGCCATCAATAGAGATATCAGAACAGTCTTGGAATCTAGAGAGCTGGACAGCAAAAAGTATATAACTCTACTTCTTACCTACAGGCACTTTAGATAACTTAAGAACACTTTGCCAAAATATTTTGGAGTGTCTAGGATGCTCCAACAGCCTGGCAAATATGGTCTTGACTTCTGGAAGACCCAAATTCCTTTTGATGTGGCAGCTGGATAGCAGATAAGTCACAGAGTGCCTGTAGTGTAACACCTGTGTTTAGACAACTGAATCCTACTCAGGATTTCCCACTTTGGGAGCCAGATTGCTCTTAAATCTCTGCTGATTGCATCAACAGGTAGGAGTGTGATTACTGAGTTGAATGACACATCTGAGGGGTTTGTTGGAGTGGAATCAGAAGCTCTCAAAGTCAAAGAGCAGGCTAATGAAAAAATCTCCTTTGGTTTTCTTCTCCTTATGTTTGTTTCCACCTTCAGCAGGACAAGGGTGTCCATTTAACAAATTCAAATTTCCAGAGTTACAAGCAAAGCTATAGAATCAGTTCAGGAGAATTATTTCATCACAATTACATGCTGTGCAGCCATTTGTGAAAGTGTAAAGTCAGCTTAAAGGAGGGAAATTGATATGTCACCATCTATTGATAGAGGTTTTAATAGAAAGCAAAGGACAAAAGTCAGATTTATGTAAATGTTACTGTTATCCTTCCAGCTAAAAAGTGAAACTGGCACACCTCTATTTCTTTATACTGGACAAAATTCTCACATCCCGTATGCAAAAGAGAAAAATCCCATTAAGAAAGGACAAAAAAAAATTTCAGAAAGAATATATGTGGATTATTTGATTAATGCAATTTAGAAATCGACAGAGCAATACATAAAATTTATAATTTCTCAGTGTCTTAGTCATTCAAAGCAATTAGATTACAGATTATCCTTTTTGTTAATTTCTTCACTGATGCAATGTTTTGCCTGTGCCTCCCAACTGCTTTTCAGTTTCTCTCTGGGTTCCTTTGACTTCTTTTGTCACCTTGAAGAGCATATTTCTTTGTAAGTAAGTGAAGCTTACTTACAGTGAAGCTAAGAGGAATAAATGGCAATGTTAATGGTACACACAACATAACTTTGTCTATAATAAATGTGTACACCATTAGTGTGCAATTCCTTTTAGCACAGGACCCTGAAAACATTTTTCTCCAGAAAAGTGAAACTCACCCCAGTATGGAAGAGCAGAAAAAGGTGTGAAAGTCACTTCAGTTACTATTTCATGATGCTCACTTTCTCTGTTAGTCTTGCATACCAAGCATATACTCTTTTCAGTCTGAAGGATGAGAGGCATGAACAACAGCTATTAAAACTTGAGCACATTTGTCTGTTAATTTAATGTAAGCTGCCTTGAGGAAAATGGGTAATCTAGTTCTCTCCCACCCAATCTTATGGAACGAAAAACTATAATGTTCTTCTAAGCAGATGTTTGCCTAAATCATTCTTTAAATGATGCAAATTTTGCTACTTTTATTGGAATTCCTTAGCCGGTCTACCAGAAATGTTTTCCTAATGTCCAACTGAAATGGCTCTTCCTGAACATTAATCCTGTTCTCGTCTTGGATGACAGAATAGGGAATACAGTTATTAAACACAAAAATATCAATACAGAGCTTGAAGGAACTGTAAATGTTTTGGAACCCAAAGAACAATTTACTAATTTCTGTTTTGCATTTTATCTAAAAATGGTTGTCACGTCTGCCTGCAGTCACTCTTTTCCTGAATTAAATTCCCTATCTTTCTATATTTCTTCATTTTTCAAGATGTCTGATTATGTTCTGTACTTCTTTGAGATGGCACACATCTTTTTTGAGGATGAAGTGCCTCAAGCTCCAAGTTCAAGGGCTTAGTATTATCAAGTAAAGCAGAAGAAATAATTATGTGTATCTAAACATAGATATACTCTTACTTAATGCAATGCATGTCAATTATTCCAAATTGAGATACACTGTAGGAGAAGATACTTTTCTGTAAAACTGCTGTCTAAACAGTGGTTCTCTTCTTTATTCTATTCCATTAAAAATTTCTATCTAAAAATTTGAAATTCTTCTTGTAAATTCTCATAAAACAAATAAATTTATTTTCTTTTATGTTATCCACATTGTAACAAAAAAGCTGAAGTGAAAAATGTCCCTCAGAAGCCAGATGACATTCTAGCCCAGTAAGTATTTTCAACCACTTTTACCCATTTATCCTAGTAGTTTAATCTCTGCCCTGTCTGTCTACCTCTCTGCTCTGAATAGTTCAGATTCATTCTATGTATAAGTCTTGATTTGCCATTGCTGCTTGATGTGAGACAGTCATTTTCTGCTTGCAGTCCTTCAGCAGCTGACACAGACGATGACAAAATTCTTCAATAAAATCCAAAAAGTAATTCTTCCACGTGCAGGCAATAAATATTCTTAACAGCTATTAGATTTATTTGGATCAAGAAATAAAATATAGAGTCAGTTTCAAATATTTTTAACTACTGTAATTAACACTTGC
The DNA here is from genome assembly GCF_049639895.1 of Pseudopodoces humilis. Lineage (NCBI taxonomy): Eukaryota > Metazoa > Chordata > Aves > Passeriformes > Paridae > Pseudopodoces > Pseudopodoces humilis. The sequence continues at coordinate 82,857,137 of NC_142201.1, read as the reverse complement.
CCTTCACATAAATCAGATATAGACATACAGGTCATAAGCATCATAAGTTGAAATTTATACAGGCAGAAATAATACAACTCATAATCACTAAAAGTGATATTTATAAAAGTTTTGCACAACTGCTACTGAATATGTGGCATTCATTTTTTCAGAAGCAATTCAAATGTCCTTTTAAAAGCCAACCAAAGGTTGTCTCGATATGTCCATTTAATTAGAAGTTGAAAGATGTGATCCTTATGATGTTGTCAGGAGCATATTGCATGCAGGGATTGAAATACATTTGATTGGCTCCTCAATGTGTAGCTGCACTTCAAGCAACAATTCTGGAGCACAGATAATTGGTGCCCTGCAGCTTTCCCCACTGAAAATCAATTGAATCTCCATTATGTTTCAATTGTCTTGCAGAGGGAAACCTACAGGGTTTCGTTGGCTGGTGGTTTTTTTTATTATTACCTTCCACACTAGAGAATAGAAGTTTTTAATGTTTTTTCTTAGGTAAACTACTAGCAACACAAGAAAGTAATCAATTCAAACAATCTGCTCTGCATGAAACTCCTTTCCCAAAAGGACAAGTAATGTTCTGTATTGTACTGATTTTCTCATACTTCCAAACCTTGCCTCAGTCACCATGGTCTGCAGATATTTTTGCAATGTATTCTTCATGTAGTACTTGGTGTGGAAATTAAAAAGAAATCTGCAAGCTGTAGATTGAGATGCAGAAATGCAAACTGAGTTCTGGGTGAGAGCTGAAGAGAAGAGGCCTTGCCAACCTCTGGGATAATAAAAGGCATGAAGAGGGGTGCCAGCTAGAGGAAGGGACACTGAGACACAGCAGGAGTGGAGACCTGCTGAGCTTTTGGATAACGAAGGAAGGAGAGGAAGATGAGTGACTCCAGAGAGGCGGATGAGCAATGGAGAGGGAGGGCATGAGCAGAAGACTGAGGAAAAATGTGAAATTGGGTGGGCTGTGAGGGGGACCTTTGTTGGAAGTCCCTCCTCAGAGCCACCAGCTCGAGCTGTTTCTGGCTTACTGTGCCATGAACAAATTGCTATATGGAACGAGACATCACAGACCCTGCCATGGGAAATCCGGGGTAGAAGGGGTCAGGAAAGCAGTGTGAGTGTGAGTGTGAGGGGGTGTGGGGGAAGTGAAGTGAGGACCCGTCACTGGGGGGTCACTGGAGCCACTGCTGTGAAGGGGCTTTGGTGCCAGCAGTGACAGTCCCTGGTGCTGGCAGTGCTCCTGCTCAGTCTGTGAGTGTCAGACCAGGAAGTTTCCTTAACAAAATAGCAGAACGAGCTTCTCAGATACTCCTTTGTGTAGACAAAACATGTGCATATAAAACTGAATGCAAGACAGACTGAAGCAAGGGCTCGTTATTACCCCTTTGTATTGTATTTATAGCAACTGCTTTCACTTTATTAGGTTGCACAAGATGTGACATCCATATTGATTCCTCACTCTTCTTCAACTCAAAATGGCCAGCCCTGAAGAAAATTCTTATAGTCATCCAAATAACATCAGGTGAATGTACTTCTGTGTAATCAAACACAGGTCTACCAAGAAAAATTATCCATTCATCATCTATCTTATTTTAGTGACAGCCTTCAGAAACAAAGCACAGTGATATTTAACTGTCTGGTCAGAACAAACACAGGTGACATTTGAGAAATAAAGAAGGAAAAATTAGTGCTTTATTAGACCAGATCAATTGAAAGAGAATGTTCTTAAAAGGAGGACTGTGTTATTAACAGCAGTCTCCCATGCCTTATTCTGATATATGACTTCAGAAAAGTCAGGGGGAAGGCAAGCATTATTTTAAGTCTCTATCAAGTAACAGAATAAAAGATTTCTGGAGAGATTAAAAATGGTGAATGATCTTGAAATCAAAATTCCAATAAGTGGTCTACCACCACTTGACAATATAAAGAGACACTGTCTGTGGCTCTGAAAATTTAACATTTTCAAGTTATATTTTGAATGCATTCTTCCTCTGTAGCACTGAAGAGTTAGATCAAAAACTTGCTTCCATAAATTTCTTATGTGTGCCAAATTCCTAATTTAATACACAAATTATAACCAATGACATACTAATGGATGTTACATTAATATAGCCATAGAAACAACATTACATTAATTAAAACTTTGTAAATTCTGTAATTAAGATATTCAGTGACAGCTGCCTTTCCTGTCCCTTAGCTTCATCCAGAAGTCTCTCAGCACTACTTATTTTGGCATTGGCAGCTGCATGGATGCAGGAAAAGCCATCTGTTGGTACTTTTTAAATGTTAACTGAGAGAGGTTCCAAACAATTCCTCCTAATACTTAAAAAAAAATAAAAATAATTTTTTTAAAAATTGTGTCTGACTTTGGCAGGTATTATGTCATTAGCACTTAAAAATTAATGCATCTTTGGCTTCCTATCTGACTGATTACCAACATAGAATCAGAACAATACCTTTGCCTTAACTTCACAGATAAAGCACTTCAAAGTTTTACCCTGGTCATATTTGAAAAGCTGTATTATCCAGAAGAGATATGATCATCTGCAAAAGGTCTACAAAGTCATTCTGTGGATACTTGTCTTCTTCACTATCAAATCAAAGGATATTTTTCCCCTCACATTTGGAATTTCCATGGGTGCAACAGAGATAATTTTGACACCAGTCTATGTGACCCTTCTTTCTCTTCTGTAACCTTAGCATCTTCTAAAGCAAGCTGCCCTTCATGTGTAGGAAGTTCAGAAAGATACCAAAACTCCTCCATATTAAACTATTTGCTTTCATATTCTAATTTCTTACTAAACTCAATGGACTTTGGATCTTGCTTGTCAGCACAGCCGACTTATCCCCTCTTCCCCCCAATCTAGCGTTCCTACTCTATTAATTTAATCTCACAATATGAAGCCATTTCCTTGTGAATAACATTTCTCCCTCTTTGATGTTTACATCCTCCAAACAATCTGTTGCTGTTATCAGACCTGAAGGAATAATAAATTCAGTGAATTACACATTTTTTTCCCTATGTCAGCAAGCAGATGGTATAATTCTCAAACTCATTCATCATTTGAAATTATATTGGAAGAGCTTTCAGTTTTGCTGCGTGGGAGCTACATGAATGACAGACATGCTGCACATCCACATTACTGGCTAAGTTAACTCCATGGTTTACTCCCCTGTCCCAGTTCCCCAGTCACCATTACAAAAACATTCATTTTCTCCTGAAATCTTTGGTAGTGTAAACCTACTCTACCCTGAGAAGAAGCTTAGCGTAACACCAGGATAGTTTATTTCAAGGACAATTTGCAGCACTCAGTAAAAATAAAGTTATAGCATAAAGTAGCATCAGATCTGATTTCCTACCCCCTACTACTCCACTACAAAAGCAGGCTTTTGGCTGCAAACATTTTGAAGCATTTTGAAGTCCCATCCCAGCCTTTCAAACGTATACTAAGTACTATGTAAAAAACACAATGTTCTGGTGGTCTGCAACTCAGTTGTCATATTGTTTCAGACACTGCAATTAAAAAAAAAAAAAGCCAAAAATAGTATTTATAGTCTAGGGCCATAGGGAACTCAAAAAGAAATCTTCTGAGAAGGTTCAGAGTTGAGTTGTACAGAGCATATATGGCAACACTGCTGCTAAATTTAAACAGCGGTGAACAGAGTGGACACAATAGCTCTACAACACTTCACCTTTTGTAAAAGCATTTAATATTGTAGATGTAGCCAGTAAGCCTGGAACACAAGAATTTTACACTCTTCCAAGGAAATATTCTGTTTAGTTCAATGGTGTACTACCTCAGGTGAAACAAGAGCAATTTACTTGCTTTTCCACTGACACAAACAGGTTGGGGAAGAGCTAGGATAATATGTAGAGATGTATCTGATATTTTAGAGTTTTACTGTTCCAGAAGCAGAAGAGTGCCAGCCTCTACTTTCTAAGGTGACTTCTCAGTTGTGGCAACCAGTTAGGAGTATAACAAAAGACACAATGGAGCTTTTAAAGAATTTCATTAATAAAATATAAATAAAGAATAAATAAATAAATATGAAACAACAGTTTCTTTGCATGTATAAGCATATCAAAAATTGCTAGTAAATCTGATGCTGTAGTGTTTATAGAAACCTCTAATCTCTAGCAGTCTTGGGCATTCTAAGACAAGATTTTTTTTTTCAGAGCTGAATGGATAGAATGAAAAAGAGAATGATAATCTCAGATACCTAATTTTCAGTGCTGAGTCCTGTAGTAGAATGTAAACGCATGAATTGAGTGGCACAGATTTTTCCTAAAAAGCCTGGAAAGATTAGTTCATCGTAGAACAGGACATGCATGAACCAGTCATAGAATAAGGGACCACTTAAATTTTTGTTATAAAAGAATATACCTCAAATCCAAAGACAATTTGACAAATGCATTATTTGGGACTAACCATCCTGAATCCTTTCCCTAAACAGGATATCTAAGCTCTTTTCCTTGGACAAGCAGAGAAAGATTTCATTCATTTATTTGAAACTGCTCTTTATGCTCTATTTCGTTATTTAGAACAAGTCCTTTTCAAGTGTAGAAATTCTTTTCTTTCTCTGAAGTTTGATCATGCTTCTCAACAGCTAACTTCCTAGCTTCATATCATGTAGGAGACCAACATTTCATCAATATTTCCTTAGCCAGTGACTTTTTAGTACTAAAGATTAAACCTTTCATTAAAGAACTACATTGAGGTATAAATAATTATATAGGATTGCCGAATTATGTTAATTCTCTCAAGCTTAGTGAACCAAGCTACTATAAATCATGGAGGCTGACACTGCTTCTCTCATACATGTATTCATGTACCTGTGGTGAGAGTAATCTAACTTCTACACTTGAGCTGGTTCTACATAATTAAGGGTAATTTTTAAATACAGTTTTCAGAGGTTGTAATTAAGGGTGAATAGAGGACCTATGAAGATGTAGTTCTGCTCATAAGCAAATTGATTGAATTCTTCTGCATTCCATTAACCTAGAATGTATCAATAACATTGTGATTCAACTACATAGCAATGCAAAAAAATTTTCATTATTTCAGTGATTTCTTTCAAAGTTAGAGATTTCAAAATCACTTTAAAAGTCCTAGGAAGAAATCCTGTAATCTATGGTAGGTACTTTTATTAGCAGTTACAAATACTCACAAATGTGGCTCCATCAAATTAATTGACTTTGGATTAAAACTACTAAATCTATAAATTAAAAAATAGGAAAATCTCCAGCAAAACTAATGTCAAATAGTCAGCATTGTTTCCATCTAAACAAGCTATCAAGTGAACATAACAAACACATCGCAATTTCATGAGCTTCCATTTCTATCTGATTTATTCATGTTTACAAGTGGAGTTTCATGATATAACTCCATTATGCCCTGAAAGGCATTGATTAGTCAAGAATTCACAGTAGTAGTACGAGCAAAACTTTTATTCATTTTTGAATCTTTTTACATGACTTTTAAAATAGTTTTTAAACTTTCATTTTTGAGACCTTCTGCCCTCTTAGATTGTAAATATCTGAAAAAGGAAAACAATGTCATTAATAAAAAATGGGTTTTTTCTTGTCAATAGTAGAAAGAGAGAAGATTAAAGGGAAAATTCCTACCCGATGAATTAAGGACTTAGAAAAGTCTCGGCATAAATGTGAACCCGCTAATATTTCCACTAGCAGAATCAGAGTATTAGATCTCCACCTGTTTGAATATTTTGTTGCAGTAGTCTGGAACTTAAGTTTGAAAACATTTGTATCAGTAGAAAAAGTGTAGAAAATGTCTTCTACTACTGTGTTCACTCCTGCTAAAACCCTCTAAGGAGGTCTTGTGCACATGGGTAGGGAATGCTTGCATGGGGAGGTTTTTCAGGGTTTATAATTTCACACATATTAATGACACTTTCAGAGGACTAAAAATCCTCACCCCATTGCATTGCAGAAACTGATATATATATGGAACTAAACCTGAAGATAATTTTCTCTTCAATTTCTCCCCGTCTTTCTTCCTCAAAGGAAACTTGAGGTCGACAGAACTGATGAAAGAGATTAAATGGGTTTAGACTTACTTTGCAGAGCAACTGTTAGGGATTCCAGATTGTACTGTTGATATTAAACACATTCCAATGAAACAAGAAGGTGACAGAATCCTGTCCTTGAGGGATTAATAGATAATTTAAGAATAATTATCCTTCCAATTCACAAGGTTGAAGAAAAAAACCACCTTTTAATCAAATAAGGAGAGCTTGATTAGATATTTGACAGTGTTCTCTATTGGTTTAGGCTAGATATTGCCACAAAGAATCTCTAATAATATAAGATTGCAAAGTAAAACACACCCAAGATCAACATAACCCAGAATTCTGATTTGGATTCTAGATACTAAGAACAGAGATATTAAGAAATAATACTAAAATACTAAGATACTAAGAAAAAGGTTCAAGATATTACCAACAGATAGATGAGGGGGGTAAAAGCAGCCTCTGTACTCAGCTGTACCCTGGTTTCCAGCAAATAACCCTGTTCCTGTAGCACAGCAATTTCCATACTTTGAGATTCTATCTGGCACTGGGGCACCCACAGAGAGTTTGAAGATGACAATAAGCTGAGTAGTACAGTTGATAACACCAGAGAGAAGGGATGCCATCCAGAAGGATCATGACAATCTTGAAGAATGGATTGGTGCTGTGGGTGTACTCAATCCCACTGTCTATGCTATTGATACTTTTATCAATATACTGATATATTGATATGCTAATAAACAGGATTAGTCTCTGTACACACCCTTAAGGAACTCCACTCCTTAATGGCATCCACTTGGGAATTGAGCTATTGGCTGTAACTATTAGGATGCAGACCTCCAGCGAATTCCTTACCCTTCTAATAGTCCATCTACCATACACGTTTCCAATTTAGTGGACAAAATGTTGTGGGAGACCATTCCAAAAGCCTTACAGTAATACAGGTGGATGACTTCTGTAACTCTTCCCTTCTCTGCTGACACAGTTACTATACATTAGAAAGGCACTAAATTAGTCAGGAATAATCTGCCTTTGGTGAAGACATGCTGGCTTCGTCCTCCGTATGGCTTGATACATTTTCCAGGAGAACCTGTTCCATGATCTTACTGGGCACAGAGGTGAAGCTGAGTGGTCAGTAACTATCAGGGTCCTTCTTTTTATCCTTTTAGAAAATGGCCATCATGTTTCCCTTTTTCTGATCTCTGAGGACTCTGCCTGATGACTTTGGAAACATGATGGAGAGTGACTTGGCATCAACATTCATCATTTCCCCCGGGAACCTGTGGTACATCTCATTATGTCCCATGGACTTGTTTATTGCTCAAGTTTCTCAGGTGATCTTAAACCTAATCTTCATTGGCCTGCAGTAAACACCAGCCTTGAGTTTTCTTTTGCTGGTTTTGCAGCTAATTTTTACCGATAGCTCCTAATGTGTTCATCCTTTGTTTTCAAAGACAATTCTGTGTAGTCAATCAATTTATTTGTTTTTACATAAAGGGCAGCCCTTCTGGCCCCACCACTGCCTTTCTTGCTCATCCCTACTAAATAGTTTATATCCACCAATATCACCACTCCAGTAGCCTGATTCATCCCACCACACACTAGTAATAGTGATTAGATCATAGATTTCTAGCTGGACAGTTTGCTCCCCATGCTGTGTGCATTGGTCCAGAGGCATGTCAGCCAGGAAATTCACACCTTTTTAGAGGAACACACCCTAATTACTTTGAGGCAGACATTTACCTGTTGGTATCTAAAACATCAACAGCCCCTAGTTCTTCTCTGTTGCTCAAAATTCTGTCCCCTTCTTGTAAGAAGAAGGGTTTAAATTTCTGGTTTAAATTTCTCTTTAAAAGTGGGATCAGCTTTTTGTGAAAGACCCTCTTGCTCCACTTTCTGGGTGAATCCCATCAGATCTCAACAGATGTGGCTTCTCAAAGGTAGATCCTTGATTACTGTAGAAGTCAAAACTTTGAGTATGTGACCAGTGATACAACCAGGTATTGATCTGATCATCTTCTTCACAAATCCTCTCCTCTGGCTGGGAGAATAGAGGAGGACTGTCTGTGTTCTATATTGCTTTAAGACTGCTCTGACAGACTTACTATATAATCTCTTTTGATTGTTCTAGGTTTCCTCATCACAGTATCACTAGACCCTGTGTGGAAGAGTAGGAACAGGTGATAATTTGTAGGCTTCACTAGGCTTGGCAGCCTCTTGGTGTAACCCTGAATGCAAGCTCCTTGTAGGCTGCAAATTTCCCTAGAGAAATTGTCTGTATAACAAATGTGATGGGTGCTTCAATGCCCCTCTGCAAGGAGTCTCCAATTACCACTAATAATTTACATCTTTTTCTGGTGACACTGGTTCTAATGCAGGCGGGTGTTTGGATCAAATTGCATGGTTGACTTCTCTTGTGTCCTGTTTCTTACATGCTCTTCATTCTTTATTCCTAGATCACTGTAATTGTTATATAGGGTTACTCCAGGGCAAAGGTGAAGATTATTCTGTCTTGAATAAGGACCCAGTTCACTTCATCTCACAATTTACTTGCATCAGTCATCTCAAAGCTGAATTTAAACTTCCCTATTTCTTCAGATGTTCTTTAGTAATGTTTCATAAGACTGTTTTTGTGAAATTAATGCTCTGAGAAAATGTTTAGTCTTTTTTGCATCAGCCTTTACAACAGAAACTGTTGCACTAGAAAATTTCATCAGCCCTACTTAATCTAGTTTAAATAATTGATATAGAAATGTTTTGTACAGCTGTGCTAGATTGAATCAGACCCTAACTTTCTATACATTTTTTTCATTCTGTAACCATAATTGGTGATATTTATAAGGAAAATCAGCAGACTTTTTTGAAATTGCTTGATACATTCACTGGTTTTGTATTCATTGACTTCCGCTCTGTATTTCCATCCTTCTGAAATTTAGCCATAAATCAGAAGCACTGAGAAAAAAGCAGTGTACATTTTGATAATTTCTTAAATTTTCTCAAGAAAAATATTATGTGCTTCTGAAAGCATTTGGGTCAAAAGCTTTGGGGAAATTTCAGCTGGATTTGTCTCAGTCTAAGGAAAATCAAACTGATTGAGTTTCCCCAGCAAATAAAACATCCATCTGTATACTCAAAATGGTGGTTAATGTTACCATTAGCATTTCATTTCATGGAATGGTTAACAAAATCCAAAGGACTTGAGGTTCAAAACTCTCACTGCTCCAGGGATCTCTAAATTCTATGAATATATATTTTGCACTGTAAGCTAAATGCTTTTTTTAAATGCATGGAATTAATAGTAAATACAAAGCCATGTAAAATGCAGGATGCACTAGAGGAAGAGAGGGAAGTGCACTTGCTTGCTTTTAATTCAGGGTAATACTTCTTGTCCCTAAATCACTACCAACTTTTTTAAGAGGCAGAAAAATTATATACAGCTAATTCTCTTCCAACTTTAATTGAAATTAAGATTAGATAGTGCTCAAAAAAAGAAAGTGTTTGGCCAAGGAATTGGGTCACCAACCAAATGTGGGAGAGAGAACTCTATCTGTCATCTTGCTGTAGAGTTTACAGAGCTCATTGCTCACCTTCAGACACTGGAACCTAGGAATGTTTAAATCTCTTGATCTTCACTTCTTTAAAGCTCAATTACCATCCCTAAAGATGTGTTAAGTCTGATCTTAAATATACATTGGAATAAATGCATAATGATTGTGAGGTCTTTGGACACTATGATAATGAGTTCCATAAAAATATGAAGTCTACAGAAGTACCTCTGCTATTTTTTCTCCTTACATTCTCCTGAACTTCATTGATAAATATTAATGCTATTTTAATACTTAAACATCTTCCACTGTGTGTTCCTTACACTTTATGCCTTGGCACCTAAGCTTCCCTTAAGAAATTATAATAAATTTCTAAAGGCTTCCCCAGCACATCATCTCAGACCTAGCAAACTATCATTATAACCCATTTTACTGATTCTTCCTCTGTTTTAATAATACCCACAATATTGCAGAATGCAGAATACAGGTTATTAATACATGGATCATTCAATTAGAGCTATGGATTTACTGAATGTTGTCTTATAAGCATTGTATAGCTGAACAGGAAGAAGAAGAAAACCAGAATTATTTCTTCTACTTATTCACAATAAAATAATAACACATTCCTTATAATTTATTAATAGTAATGATTTCTAGCACTGTTCTGCCACTAGGCACTTCTTAGGACCTTCCAGTCTATGGAATGACCTGAAAAAATATTTATTTTTTTAATAATTGATTTATTTTTTACAACTTTAAAAATTCTTGCCTCTATTTCATAAACATCATTAGAAATTCTAGACCCTGTTTTTCTAGTTTAATGTGAGTCTGTAAATAAAAAACTTTTCAAGATTTGTGTCTATATTATTACAAAGATTTGTAAGAAATGTTTATTTCTTCAAAATTAAATAATGATAGCCCAGCTGTTCAAGGATTTAGCCAAGATGTTCATGGAGCATTAATTTTACAACACAAAACCCCCTACTGTAATTACTATTTGTTCTTGAACATTTCTAAATCTCTTTACTCATTCTAATACCTGTTAACACAGCAAGTCTAGTGTAAATAAAAATAGGAGCTAAATATTATGTGTATTAGAAATACATATAATTGCATATTTATATTTCATACTCATATTCATACAATATAATCTATTCTGTGAACTGTGAAAGACTCCTGCACCATTTCCAGCCACCAGCAGGGCAACTACCTGCATGTCAACAGCTCTAACAGGAACAGCTTGGGCTGCACCTTTGTAGCACCAGAACAGGATGCTTTGGAGACAATTTTTTGACTTCTAAGCTTGTCTCAGTCACTGTGTCAGCCACAGATATTTTGGTCCAGGTTATGCTATGTGTTTACCATTAAAGAGTCTCAGTATGTTTTCTTGGGTTAGTTTATTAATGTAGACACACCAGAAGAGTATTTCTAATGTCCTCATAGCTACTCTGTGAAATTGAAAAGTTCAGGAAGCTGAAAAATAATTGAAATTATGAATCAGTATTAATAATTAGCTCAGAACCAATCTATAAAAAATATTTCATCTCTGAATTGTTTAACTCCACAGGATTGTCTTAGAAAGGGGACAAAAGTTAACTCTAGAGGAGAAGGAACTAGACAGGAATCTGTTGTGCCACATCAGTACTGGCTCTATCTGAAGTGCAGATAGCAAGGGATAGATGCCTTCTTCCTGAACTTACTGACAGATATCTCACAGAGCCACTTGCCTTAGGGCAAGCCAGGACTCTTAATACAATATACAAAGATGTGAAAAATCACTGGCCTTGAAGAAGATGTGTTCAGTGATCTTGACAGTACAGAAAAGAAAGAAGGTAAAAGCATGGAATGAGGTCCAAGATAAGAAGTAATGATCACAGGAAATACGGTCAGGATTTGTTGAATTAATGCAAAGTGCAAGAAGCGCACTGGTACACAGTCTCAGACAATTAGCAGCAATTAACAGACAATTAATCTGAACACAGAGGAAACCATTCCTGTGCTGATAGCTCCTCATCACATACTGGTTTTGAAGATCTCAGGAGTCAGCATTAAATTGCAGCAAAATTATGCTGATCTGCATCTGATTAGTTTCTGCAATGAATTCATTACAGGACAACAAATTCACATACTTTTGAGATTTTTGTCTCCCCCACACCTGGTTGTATCACCTGGTATTCAGTAAAGCTGCTAAATAAAATCTTCTTAGCTGAACCAATAATACAATTTGTTAATACAGTTTTTATTTGATTCACTAAAGTGCCTAACATTCTAATAGAATTAAGAATTTCATCAAAACATGCTGAAGTAAAAATATCTCTGATTAGAAATTGTTGGTTTTAAATTTTCAGCTAAAATAAAAACATAACAGTGTCTGGAAGGTGAGGATTAACATTTTCCAACTTGTGGTGAAAATGTCAAAACAGTAGAACTGTTCACAAATGCATTACAGTGCCATCAGTGGTAACCTTAACCAAGTTAAAGAATCAGACAATCTTCATGCTAACAAAATGGTGAAGGATGTAGAGGGCAAGGCATATGAGGAACTGCTGAGGGGAGGAGACTGAGAACTTATCATTGTGTGCAGCTTCTTCACAAGGCTAGGCAGAGGGACAGGCACCAATCTTCTGTCTCTGGTGACCAGTGACAGGACCCAAGGGAATGACCTGAAATTGTGCCAGGGGAGGTTTAGGCTGTATATTATGAAAAGGTTCTTCACTCAGAGGGTGGCTGGGCACTGTAACAGGTTCCCCAGCAAAGGGGTCACAACACAAAGCCTGGCAGAAGAACATTTGGACAACTGTGTCACGCACATGACATGACTTTTGCAGTAGTTCTTTACAGGGTCAGTAGCTGGATATTGCTGATTCTTGTGGGTGCTTTCCAACTCTGGATAGTCTGTATGATTCTCTGAACATCTGATACTGCATGTGATAAAAAGACATATGACACTGTATACAATAATGGTACGTGTCACCTAGGGATTTCCTCTGTTCTGCTGGGAAGGAATGCATTATATTCATACACAAATAATGCACTGTCATAAGTGTGGCATAGACTTTGACACAGTCATTCCAATCTGTTTGGCTTGTCCCATGTCACACAGATCACTGTTGCTACAAATGATCTGAAGGAAACCAATACATGCAGGTAACTCAGCACTGAGCTGAGGCACAACAAATCATTATCAAAAGGTTTTAAGTGCAGCTGAAAGCGGCGATCATTGGATATCTCATGTGGAAACAGCTCAGAGGAGATTTCCAAATTAAGTCTGGTTGCACTTCTAAGGGATCTCTGGGATTGAGAATGTTTTTTCTTTTATTGCTACTTATACAAAATGCCATTTAAAAGAGACAAACAGAGCAATCAATGTTGATAAAGAACATACAAGTGAATAAGAGCTTGAACAAAATATACGTAACCTTAGAGCAGAGCTGAGTGCATCCAGAGAATTCTGTGACTAACTGAGCCTGCTCAAAGACAGACTCATACATATCTGTTTGTCTAGACATACCAATGACAGATGCTGAGTAAACACAGAAGAACAGAAGCTGGGATTCCATTAGTAGTTCATTTGCACTCTAGAACTAAAGCAGCCTGGCCTGTTGCAGTTCTGCACATCAGAGAATTTAAAAATAGTTATTTTCTGCCTTGCAGAAGGGCTGAGGAAAAAAATCAGAGAGCACATGGACCAAAACCATAGAATCACCTGAAGTTTGTCCCTATCCTCACAACAGGTAGCAAAGTACTAGGATTTAGCTTTCAGGACAGATTTATTATGAAGGATGGCAATCAATATCTCGTAGCACCTCTGGTATCGTAAATTCACATGTAGTATAATGTGTAACTTCTAGCAGGCACTCACCATGCAACCTTCCTCTCCTCACTACAAAGATGTTCTTCCCATGCATTCCAAAATGCTGAAATGACATCCATTCTTAGGTGTCATTCTGAGAACTGTAATTAGTTTATTTTCTAATACATCAACAGGACATAAGGAAACAATTATTTCTTTAGGTCTGAATATAGCCAGACAAAGCCATTTCTGTGTGTAAATTTCATTTTATTTATGTGACTCTTATAGGAAACACAGTCTCAATTCAAGATTTTTTTCCTTAATTGAATTGTTTTTAGCAAAATATTTAATTATTGATTTTGGTATTGAGAAAAAGAAAACACAAGTATTTAAAGAAATACTTAAAACTTTTTTTCACTTTTTTTCTTCCTCAAGCTCAGCGTAAGCCAAATTCTTCTCCTTTCAAAGTCTCAACTTCCCTTACTGTTAATATACGTATTAAATTAGTAACGTGAAAAAAAGTGCTTGAACACCACATTCAGTTCAAGCAAGGAATTCTTCACACTTTAGCAGATTGACCTTTCTTCATACAGATGATGTAGTTCTGAAATCAAAATGTAAGAAAACTTATTGGATGCATGCTGAAAGTACACCACAAAAAGGTTAAAAATAATCACAGTATAATATCTATTTGAAACACTTTGATCAAATAATTGTACTCAATTACTTTTAAAAGCCTGAAAATGGAGGTTTTTTTGCAATGTATAAGGAATATACTAATAGAGTAGAGGGGGAAACAATTAGAAAAGTTAGATTTCTTCAGGATGAATCATCTGGAGCAAAATATTATCCATGTTCACCATATTCAAGGTGTCACTGAATGGGTGGGTGCAAGAACTAAAAGCAAATAAATTGCTAAAAACAGTCACTAGTGGACAAAAGTATAAATGGGAAAAACTCAATAAAACACCTTCTATTCCACCAGTGACTTTATAAAGGCAAAGTTCCACATACGTGCAGAGACAGGTCCCCAAATTGTGTTAAAGATAATTAGAGTCTCCATATACTCTGTAAGAACATTTTAAACATTTGAACTTAAGAAGCTGAGGTATATTTTCTATACTTCTAGTGAGAAAAACATTATTTTTATGATTTTATTTTAACTCTATCTGAAAGCAATAAGCAAGAAAGAAAAGCAATTCAAGGAATGACTTTAAGATCAAATATAAAACCAAAAATATTTTAATGGCCAACACCAATTTTTCTGTAGATAACATAACTATGAGCACAGCAGAAAGAGAAGAGATAGAAACTTACAACACCAAATGGAATCTTTCAAGATTTGACATAAATAAGTGAGATATTTCGCAGAACTACCATCTAATGTCACAATCCCAAAGTTCATATTTTCTGACTGTCCTTGGGGGATAAAAGTAACATTTTTGTTTGTTTTTACAATCTTCTGCACAGCCTGAGTCCATTCAGGACTAGATATGGGTTTAATTTTATATCCACCTTCTTACCCTTGTACCAACACATCCAAAATAATGCAGCAAACTTTTCAAGTTTTTCAGATGACAGAGTAATATCTGACTAAGAATCCATTCTTATCTGGCTGCTTATTCAACAGACAACCCATATCCATGGCTACATCCTCATACCTGCTTTCTCTGGGGGGGACACCTGATTCTCTAGCTATCCACTTTTCCTGTGTATGCTGACTTTTTCAGATCTGTGCTTACAACCAGAACCAGGGAGATCTGATGCATTTCCTTGAGCCTAAAAGCTCAACATTCCAGTGTTCCAGCATGGAGTGTCTCAGTGAATTGTGCCTCCTTTTGTCTCAAGAGTATACATTATATATCAAAGATATAGCTGCATTAAATTAATGTGCTACCATGATTTCCATTAGCTTTGTCCATTAATTTGGTTTGTTGACAAATTAAATACTCTGGCTAAGAAATGTAGTACAAAGTCCTTTTTAAAAGAAATCTTGTTCTGAACTCAGTGGCGCATTGTTTTATTGACTAATATGTGTCGCATTCCAAAGCCTCAATGTTTTCCTCAGGACACAAAGTTCTGGCAAAGAGAAAAAGCAAATTACTTTCATGTTCTGAAATTTTGTCACACACAATGACTTGTTTGCTCTTCAGAATGTCCTTCTTTGTAATATTTTGTTTTTCCTTTCACCCCAAATAATGCCAGAGATGTTAGATTAGGTTCAATGAACTGATGAATTGAATCTCACACAATTCTATGGTTTTTAAGGTTTCCTTTTTGAGAGTATCCAGTTTCATTCTATCTATAAATAGATATTACTATCTTCAGTGGTGTGATAACTTCATGTTTTTATTTTCTGATGGCAATAAGAAATTTAAAGACACAGGAAAGACTTCAGTTGCTTTGAGTAGAACATAACATTGTGTCTCAAAGACAAGGAACTGCAAATCAGAATATTATAATACAAATGTTCTGAGAAGTGAGATGTTTAAATATCTTTTAATAAAGATAGGACTGAATCTGAGTTTTTGAAACCTGTGTAAGGATCCAAATCTGTTCTTGTTATTCAAAATTCTTCATAACTAGTTTTTTGAGTTGTAGCCCTCGACAAATATATTCAGTGACCTCTTTACTCTAGTTTTAAACTATCTGAAATGTTAGTTTGATAAATGCACTACCCAGTTATTTAAAAATCAGTCACTTCATTTATTGTGCTCACCATAAAAATATCTAAGCAATTAATTCTAAAATAGAGTATCATTGGGATGTATAATACATTGCTATATTAAAATATGAAAGTAGCAAGTAATAAATGAAATACTTAAACTGATAAATTAACTTTTAGAATCAAAAGAGTAACTGTCTTTGAAATTTTATTTGTGTTATAAACTCAAACTACATTTTATTACTAATAAATTTTCATAGTCTATGGCTTATCTATGGAACAATAAAATTGTGCAGGGAAACTTTCTGAAAGTTACTGTGGGCAATAAATATCACTTGTCTAAGAACAAGTGACTACAGCTTCCTGAGAGGAAAGACAAGTCCACTGAAGGAGAGTGGAGACAGAGAAAAGCAAGACTGAAAGAACAGCTGAGTTTTCAATTACACCAGAGGATCAGAATCCCAAGTGGACTGAGTATTGCTAATTGGAAAGACTCTGGAAAAGAGAGGATGGAAAGTTTTGTGGCCTAGAAGTCATGATCTACAATGAAAGATAAAAGAAGCTCTTTAGACAAAAAATGTGTGAGATGGTCTTTTTAAGGCCTGTATTTGTCATACAGGAGAGCTCTCTTTGATTGCAAATACCTCTTTAACCTAGAAGATAAAAAGTCCAAATGAACCCAGAGGCTGAAAGGGAGAAAACCTCAGACTACAAAGAAGATGCATTTTTTAAGTATCAGCGAAATAAACTAAAAAAAAATTAAAAAAAAACCAAAAAACTACAAAGAAAAGCCTTATCATGAGCCATAAAGGATTCTATATAGTTTGAAAACTTTCAAAAAACAGGTTATGCCTCAGAAGCTTCATGTAAGAATTGTGTGACATTCTTCTTTTGTCTTCTAAATGTTACAGACATGAATCCATCTTAGGGGTTCTTTGGATTTAATTTTTCAGTAATACAAAGTTCCCCCATAAAATCCTCTTCTAAAAAGATGTACCTGACTGGTTGAATTTTTTAGGAATGCCCTTTAAATCTTCATTATTCTATCTACTTGCAAATGTAAAATGAAAATATTTTTAAGATAATTCACAAAGAGAGATTTAAGATCCCATAAACAAGAAGTCTCTGTATTAATACAAATTTAAAAAGTTGACCGTGATGGAAATGGAAGTGGAAACAGAAACACTCTTACATATATCAGCCAAAATAACCCAATAATAATTCAAAGCTATATTTAAATGCTAAAATAGGTGTTAAGGTCTCATGTGTTTTTTACAGATATCCAGACTTCTGTGGCAGAACTGCAAAACAAAAGATCTTGCTTGTAATGGCTTCATAAAGTCATCAACTGCAAAACAGGATGTATGGACATGGGTGTTTGGAAAACTGACCCAAAGGATCAGCAGTGGAGAACTGAGAAATCCAGTTTTAGTGTAAATTTTCTGCTTCAGTCCTTGAGAAGTTGGAGTACTTGGTGAACGCTACAAGTAAAAAGAACCAAGACTCTGAAAGCAAAGTTTCATTCATTTGTACACATAAATATGGACTGAAGACCCTCTCTCTCTCTCTCCCTATATATATATATATATATGTGTCTTAAAAAGGAATAAATAGGAATAAATTAATTTTCTTCTTTGTATCATGTTTATGAAATACGTGTGCTTATACTTACCTACAGAAAGGCTTTGAAATATATAGGACTCCTCAGAATATTCTACAAGTGTATGAAAGAGTAAATTCCCTTTTTAAAATTACCACTTCAGAGACAAGATATCATTACTAAAAAAAAAAAAAAAAAAGTAAAATAAATAAAGTCACTTTAATACCACCATAATGTCTTTACAGGATATTTCATGATCTTGCCCTGATCTTATAAAATCAATCATAAATAAAAATGAACAAGTACACATGTAATACCACCTATCAACATCTTTTTTCCTCCACAAGCTGAATATTGCTACCTTATAATTCTTATGCTAATAGAGATTTTATTTGAATTGTTCTAAACATATATTGCAATGTCTAAATCACAGGCCAGAATGTACTTTGATCTGGTATTTTTCTGAATGGTGCTGCAGGTAATAAGCAATGATGTCTAATATGTTACTCATGCTGAGTAAAATTTGACTGCATCCTTAAAGCCTGTGTGAAGCTATACATTACCCAACTCCATTTTAAATAGCATAGAATAGAGAATTTGCCACAATGGAAAACCAGAGGCACAGACAGTTGTTTAGGTTTTTTTAAAGGACTGCATTTGGTAGGGAAATTGCCTTGATGGCAACAATAGAGAAACAGAACTCAGATTCAATAACTTAAGCAAAAGAAGCATTTACATTGATGTCCTAGGGTGACTTTATGATGCTTGTATCCCAAATCATCTGTATTGTTTATGCTGAACCTTTAAAACTAGATCTGAGAGCAAAGAGGGGGAGAAGGAAAAGCAGTGGAATTCTTTTGTGGAAGTGGCTCTATTCAGTAACACAGATAAGCAGTACTCTCAGAGTTCTCATCTCTGCAGACAGATGGGGAGTCTTCCCTTATTGTTTTTGCTGGGTTTTCTCTCATTAGCTGAGGCCAGAAGGGTTTTTTTAGAATGGTTCAGCCATTGTTCAGTCTGGGAACACCAGGACTATTGCCCTGGGGCCCCCCAGCTGTGCTGCAGCCAGGACACCAGACCCAAGCCCCTGACAGACTGAGAGAGCCAAGGACACACTCATGAAAAGGACTCTCTCCAATCCACAGAAGGACTTTCTGAATCTGCCATCTCTTCAGAGCAACAAGAGGTTTCATTGTTTAATATTATTCCTTTTTTGATGCTTGTGAGTACTTTGCTTCTTAAATAAACTTTTTCCACTTCTCTCGAAGGAGATTCTCCTCCTGAACTGGTGTGGGGAAGAGCTGCTTGAATTTGCTTTCTAGAGGGACCCCTTTGCAGATTTTCCTCCCTAAATTTGCCCTAAACCATGACAGCTAAATTTGTATGAAACTTGTTCACTGAAATAAATTCTCCTCTGTGTGCTGAGGAGAACATAGGAAAGTGTGGAAGAAAAATTGAAAAGGTGTAGGTATCTATAAACATGTATGGTTTACTGGAGCTGATTATATCTTATAATGTCTTCAGTATTGTTTAGGTGAGAATAGTTCTCACAGACATCAGGGATCAGCTTTACCTTGACTTCATTTAGATCTAGACAAGGTTCACAGGTCAATATCCATCAAAAAGCTACAGGCCTCAAGGTGCTCCATACTGCAGTGCTTGAGATGCTTGGAATTTGGATCTGTAAGGTCACAGTAAGGTCAAGGACAATGTTTCATGTATCTTGTTAAGCTTCCTGCTACATTTTGCTAGAACCAGCATTCAAGTGGCTGGAAGGGAAACTCAGACTTACCAAAATGATAGCCAGTAGGAAGGACTTCACTGTCAGAAACATGGACTTAAGGACTTGAAAGGTGCTGTTAAACACACCTGTGAAAAATGGAACCTGGACCCTGCAAGCACTTTTTCCTTTCCTTTCCTTTCCTTTCCTTTCCTTTCCTTTCCTTTCCTTTCCTTTCCTTTCCTTTCCTTTCCTTTCCTTTCCTTTCCTTTCCTTTCCTTTCCGCACCTTTCCTTTCCTTTCCGCACCTTTCCTTTCCTTTCCTTTCCTTTCCTTTCCTTTCCTTTCCTTTCCTTTCCTTTCCTTTCCTTTCCTTTCCTTTCCTTTCCTTTCCTTTCCTTTCCTTTCCTTTCCTTTCCTTTCCTTTCCTTTCCTTTCCTTTCCTTTCCTTTCCTTTCCTTTCCTTTCCTTTCCTTTCCGCTCCTTTCCTTTCCTTTCCTTTCCTTTCCTTTCCGCTCCTTTCCGCTCCTTTCCTTTCCTTTCCTTTCCGCTCCTTTCCTTTCCTTTCCTTTCCTTTCCTTTCCTTTCCTTTCCTTTCCTTTCCTTTCCTTTCCTTTCCTTTCCTTTCCTTTCCTTTCCTTTCCTTTCCTTTCCTTTCCTTTCCTTTCCTTTCCTTTCCTTTCCTTTCCTTTCCTTTCCTTTCCTTTCCTTTCCGCACCTTTCCTTTCCTTTCCTTTCCTTTCCTTTCCTTTCCTTTCCTTTCCTTTCCTTTCCTTTCCTTTCCTTTCCTTTCCTTTCCTTTCCTTTCCTTTCCTTTCCTTTCCTTTCCTTTCCTTTCCTTTCCTTTCCTTTCCGTTCCTTTCCTTTCCTTTCCTTTCCTTTCCTTTCCGCTCCTTTCCCTTTCCTTTCCTTTCCTTTCCTTTCCTTTCCTTTCCTTTCCTTTCCTTTCCTTTCCTTTCCTTTCCTTTCCTTTCCTTTCCTTTCCGCTCCTTTCCTTTCCTTTCCTTTCCTTTCCTTTCCTTTCCTTTCCTTTCCTTTCCTTTCCTCTCCTCTCCCTCTCCCCTCCCCTCCCCTCCCCTCCCCTCCCCCTCCCCTCCCCTCCCCTCCCCTCCCCTCCCCTCCCCTCCCCTCCCCTCCCCTCCCCTCCCCTCCCCTCCCCTCCCCTCCCCTCCCCTCCCCTCTCCCCTTCCTCATGAAGGATTGCCCAGTATAGGGAAATACTGGTAAGGGGAAGTTCCTATTCAGGAATAGTAACTATTTAGAAAATTTTCTACTTGTTGTTACTGCATTTAATTTTTTCTACCAATAAACATGTCTCTATATCTTTCAGGCTTGACATCTTAGTAGCAGTCAGTTCCAGACAGAATACCCTAATATACACAAAAATATGCAGCTTTGCACTGTCATGTCATGAGTCAGCAGCTAGTAGTATGCTAATATAATATTAGCATTGATTTTCTAAGCTATTCCAGTACAATACATTTATAATACACACAACTATTGTCAGCATATGCCAAATTGGCAACATTGCACCAATTTGATCAAGAAAAATGGACAAAATTATAAAATTAATTGAATATGCAACAGCAATACACTTCAGCTTTTTAGAATTCAATTAAATGATCTTGCAGCATCTTTCTGTGACCATACCACAGATCTTAGTCACACTTACTTCTTAATAGCTTTTCTATTCTTACAAGAATTTTTTACCATGTGCATGCATTCACGTATCACTGCAAATATTAGGAAAAAATTTCCACATACTGGAATTAGTTTGTTCAACAAATTTGACTTGAACTTAAAATCATTGTCAGAGAGATTTTTCAATCTCACCTAGGATTTCCCTGAAATATTGTCCTTTACTACAGTGGTAGGTTGACCTTAATTGGCTGCCAGTTTCCTACCAAGCCACTCTATTGCCCTCCTGAACAGGACAGAGGGAAAAAATACAATAAAATGCTCCTGAGTTGAGGTAAGGACAGGATGATCACTAATCAGTTCCTGTCATGCACAAAACAAGTTCAAGTTTGTGAATTAATTTAACATATTGGCAATGAAAAAGTGAGAGAGTAATAAGAAATAAGGAAAAATCTAAGAAGACCTTCACCCCACTCCTTCTTTCTTCTCAGGCTCAACATCACTCCCAAATTCTCTATCTCCTTCCCCTGAGCAGTCCAAGGCAATGGGGAATGGGATTTGTAGCATTTTGTAATCCTTCAAGTCTGCTCCTCCTCCTTCAAGCTCTTCCTTCAAGTCCTTCACAAAATTCTCCTACATGGATCCCTCCTGGAGGCTACAGCTCTTCACATAGTGCTCCAGTGAGGTTCCCTTCTGTGGAATGCATTTCTTCTGGAAAAGACTCCTTCCATGTGGATCCCTCATAGGACTGTACACCAGGGATGTCCACACAGTGTTGCTTCCTGCAGGGCACATCCACCTGCTCTGGCATGGGGTCATCCGCAGGCTGTAGCACAGATATCTGTTCCATGGTATGGTCTTCTCCACAAATTGTAGGGAAACCTTTGCCTGGAGCACCTCCTCTCCCTCCTTCTTCATTGACCTTGGTGTCTGCAGAGTTCCTTCTATGAAAATTTAGAAATCAATCACACACAAGGTGACTCTAGATGTTGTCCTCCTGCTTACCACCAGTAATATCTATTATTCCTCATCCAACAATTTCCCAGTTTTGGGGATGTTCAGAACTTCTTCAAATGATCACACAGTTCAGTTATTTTTCACCTATGCAAAAAAGAAAATTAAAAATAAAATAAATAATAACTCAAAAACAATCCCCATTTCCTGATATTTTAATCATGTCTTCTAGTATAGTGTATGTAAAAATATACCATCTCTACATTATTCCTTATTTGAGAGATTTCAGAACTTTTCTTTCTTATCTCCAGAGTACTTTTCTTTTCCAGCAGAAGATGGTTTTCACCTGTATTTTCTTGACTATGCTTTTATTTGGTCCATTTGTCATTTTAGGTGGTGGGATTAAAAAAAAAAATATCCAGGATTGATGACATAGTCATTGATGACATAGTCATTAATGACATAGTCTCAGTTGGTGCATTGAGCTCTTACTACAATAACACAACTCAAAATTTATAAAAACAATACTAATTTTGACTCAGAGCTAATTGTTAGATAGGTAGACTTATTCTTAATTTTCCCACATGCACTGAGATACTTCCCAGAGCAGAGGAAGGATCCTATGGTTTGATTCCAGTTTCTGAGAGTATCTTTTTTGTCAAGTGACTCTTTTATGCAAAACACATTTAAATAAGGATGCAGAAAGCTACCTTGCTATCTAAAGAAGGGAGGCTTCAGGATAAATATCCTTTTAAATGGCTAAGTTCAGGTGTCTGGACAATATACTGGATATTGTTAATAACTCCCTGATGTAATTAATCCTCTCCACAATCTGTACATAAAGGTCAAAAAATCCAGGAGACAACTCAATTTTTTTCCAGGTAAAGATAATAGGAATTATAACACCTACATCTAGCCATGTTGTCTTCCCCAAAGCCAGACAAGAACAACTCAGATGCAGAGTGTCTTGGAGAACTAAACATGAGGTTATATGGGAATAAGTAAAAAACGGTGCAAAATGCATCTCCGGTCAGGTAGCACAGAACCGTACTGCCTGGCACTTTTGAACATTTGCCGATTTAGCAATTTATGAAGTTAAACCCTACAGTGGAATTCATTAATTTCTATAATGTAAATTATTTCCTCAGAAGTGTATTTCCCATAAGTGAGATGGTTTTGCTGCGGCCATGAATAAATCAAAAATGAAGTAATCTTTATAGGCAGTGCTAAAAAAACCTGACTCGGGGGAAATCTGAACGCAAATAACACAGAAAAGTTTACAGAAAAAACACCACACAAACTCATTAAAAATGCATTTATATTAGGGGGGAAAAAAGGACTATGTGAAAAAAAAATCTGCCTAAGCTTAGCATTGCAGATCTGACATTCATTGTATTGATCAAAACCCTGTTTTGTCAGGAAAATGTTTGATAATATAATTTTGACATAAATTCAGTAACCAAGAGGACAAAGAGAAATCTTTAAGGTCTAACATGCAGTTTTGAGGCTTTAATCAAGAAAAGAATGATGACCAACACCCTCTTGAGTGAGTAATGATTTAAAGTATATTTTTCCCTGTGGACCTTTCAAGAGGTGCCTTGAAGGGAACCACTAGAGGAAGAAAAATGGTCAGCATTTTCTGAAATCTCTCTTTTAAGGGTGCTACAAAATTGGCACTGCAAATCAAGACACCTCAGCTCACTTTTCAAAATCTATCTGCTCATTCTGTATCTATAGGTATCTTTATTTGTACATTTGTAAAGAAAGAGACCAATAGATTCTGTTGCTCCTTTGCCTTAAATTAGCTTCCAATTAACAAGTTGCTTCAAAAAAAATAGTAGATACAAATATTTTATCTTACTTGGAGGCCATTCCTGTTATTACATGCCAAGAAGATCTCTATCTCTGATGGCTCTCAAAAGCTGCTCAAAAATTGCATCTTTGTGCATCTGTGGTCACTCCACACATGCCACAATTCAAAAACTTTAGGTATTGTGTTTGTGCTCAGGACACTTGATTGGACAAAGAGCAGCCTTACATAACACTTCATTTGTAGCTCTCACACAAACTGTGGTCTTACTTCTTTTAGTAAAAAAGGGCAATAACTATGATTTAGTAGCTTGGAGCAGAGTTCATAAATACCTCCCTTCATCAGCCAAAGTCATACTATATACATACTATATATATATTTCTTTATGTGTTCTCAGACAAGTTTTTCAGGGTAAATAGTATACTCTTGTAGTTTGTACAATGGTGAAACCCTAGTATCTGATGCTATAGTTTTTATCTGCACCTGAAGAAGTAAAAGAGACATAAATATAATGGCATGTGAAGCAAGACTGATAGTACTCTGTTATTAAGGCAGCCTAGCACTTCTCTCTAGAAGAACCTGTTTCTCATAGGTTATAGCTACCTTACATTTGTCAAAGTTAAATATTTTGTATTTACTATGGCTTGATTTCTTCTGCATGCTGTTGTATTTTGTGGAGGTGCAGAATCCTTTGGGAGTTGCTCCAGGCATCTGATACCACCAAATAATGACTGAATCCTGTATCACTTGTGTCCCCACACAATGGCTAAGCCCAGGAACTCTTTTCTTGTAATGGCTTCCCATTAGTCCTCTCCCCTGCCTTTACACAGTCCAGATACACGATGGTCTCTTAATGAAGTGTAAGATTTCAAGTGCCTTGTCCATTCCTGTGCACTGAATAAAGGAGGAACCTTTAGGAGAAAAATATCATTGTTGTACAAGAATGAATAGAGAAAAGAAGGCAAAATTAATTGGCCAAGCAACCTTATTCAATATCCTAACTTCTGAGAACTTGATGTGTCAATCTCAGTACTATTTTTGCAGACATTATATGCAACCTATTTTATATATGTCTGGTTCTGATTCAATAGTGCCTGAAGCCACAAACTAAAGTGAGATGGAGGTCAGTCAACTTTATATATTTCATCTCAATTAAGTCACACTATTTTCCAATAACAGAGGATGAATACTAGATGTGATTATGTTTTCACATAATATTTGTCTTTGTAACACCAAAAGCAAAGTAATATCATTTGAGAAAGATTTTTACATTGCGTATGGCTGTGAAAAAGTTCAGTTTATTTATGTTTGGTGTTAATTATGAAATGGTATATAGTCATATAACCCTCATTAGTGGTATACTGGCATCAAACTTTTCAGTTATTACCCCATTTTTGCAGTAATAATGCCTATAAGTGTGGTTTCTGATAGGCATGTATAAAGAAATTATAAAGGCTGTGGGAGAAAAATCAATGAAATAAATATTTACAGAGAATTAAGGTCTGTAAATTATGCATCTCCTAAAGAACATAACTTCCCTGTCAAGCATTTTATTGATTTTCTTAGGGTCTTTAACCCTTCTTCCTCTCTGCTGGAAATATTCTCATGAGAAATAGAATATTGCTGTTTCAGAGATAATTGACCCCTCAGACTACAGCCTTCTTTGGCTCTCTTTGGCTATCAAGGAGAACTTGGAAACATGCAAAAAATGTATTACTGGCAATACATGTACTATTATGAGTACTTCATGACTATTTGGTCTTTGGGATCTTCCTATCCAAGTACCAAACTTTTTGTATAACCAATAGTCATAAGATACAAGATACATGCTTTAGAGGAGGTGAGAAAGAAAGTCCTGAAAAACATTTACAGGTGCAAAAACTTCTCAAAGGTTCTCACCGTTATATTGCAGAATAAATTTGAATACTTTTGGGGCAGAAAGAGCTCTTATAATGTCAACTGTCCAAATTATCCCACTCGTAATAATGAATGGAATGGAATGGAATGGAATGGAATGGAATAGAATAGAATAGAATAGAATAGAATAGAATAGAATAGAATAGAATAGAATAGAATAGAATAGAATAGAATAGAATAGAATAGAATAGAATAGAATAGAATAGAATAGAATAGAATAGAATAGAATAGAATAGAGTTGAATTGAATAGAATTAGTGGAATTAATATAGTATAGTATAACAATATATCAGCTTCTAGGAGTCGTGTCCTCAAATCTGGCCAATAGCAGACACTTACAGATGAGTAAGAATTGAGTGAATGTGCATTGTACTTTTTAAAATTCCCCTCACCAGCTTATGAATTTCTTCAACCAAATTTAATTTCCATGTATTTAGCAACACTCAAAGGATTTCTCTTTCATTAATTTGTGCAGTTCTTCCTAGAACCAACACAAATTTTTATCAGACATTATATTCTTGGAAAGGCTTGATGAAAGACTGGAAAAGAGGGCATGAGGAGATTTGTGGTCTAGAAGTCCTTATCCATATAGAAAGATAAGACCATTCGTACTGTTTGCACAAAAAAGACATCTCTTTTTACATGGATTGAACATGGTTCACTAAGTTCATTGAATTGCCCCTTTTGTTAAAAGAAAGAATGAACAATCAATTCATACCTATTCTATTTTTGCTGGGGCTGTTTCGTCATTCATGAGCTGTGCTTCTCTATCACATCCTCCTCTTCAGTTATTTCTGTTCCCAGATGAGTCTTGGATAATTTCACTGCTCTTTATACATGAGTCATCCCCTATCTCTCAACATCCTCACTCAAAATCTTTTACATTCTTTTATGTCCAGGTAGATTCCACAGAACTGCCAACATAATGTAACCTGTAATGGGAAATATATTTGAGTGTGGTTACCTATGTCTACCTCAAGAGGCACATCCTGGAATCGTTCCGGTATGTTCTCTTTATTCATGAAGGTAAAAATGGTGTTAATGTGATCCAATTTTAGTATACTAGCAATAAATCAACTCTCAATGTATTCTTACATTGGTTAAAACAATCCCAGAAAAAATACTGTGACAAACTTTGTAAAAAGGGTCTTCTCACCACCACCTCCTTTCCCTTTGGAGTCTCATTGACAGCCTATAGCTCCACTTCCTGAATGTCATGGTAGCCTGAAGAGCATTTGGAAAAGTCAGCTAAAACACTTGGAACAGAGCCTTGGACTGTATCAATCTGGAAGCTGGGTTTGCTCATTTTCAATTACTGTGAAATTTCCTTGTCTGACCTTGTATCAAACAGGACATGTCTGGGTAAATTCACAGCCCATAAGTGAGAGGTCTAAGCTCTTTACTGTCAATTGATACAACTACTTGTTCCCAAAGGGGAGTCACAACATCTAGTCCAGGAGTGATTATTTCTACAAGGTCTGCACAACACAGTTCTGCAAGGTGCCAAAATCCATGTATGAACAGTTTGTGCTTCCATTCATACCTTCTTTTCTGACAGTGAGTCTCCAGAAGTGAATCAATAAATCCCTTTGATCAGTGATATCTAAGAAAACCTTTGATATTTGTTTTAAGTCTGACTTCCTTAACCAGTGTTTTGAGCTGCCAGGAAGCCAGACAGCCACACCAGCATAGTGCTAAGTCTGACCTAAAACCCTCTTTAGAATTGTTATCCTCTTTACTACCATTTTGTAGCTTCCACTTCAGAGAAGGTTTGGCTTTAGACAGAGTTAAGTCACACCTGCTTGCCAAAGACAGCATCAGCCATCCCTAAATTTCTTTCTCAGTCAAATAGTATCAAGAGGAAACTCACACCAAACCAATTCACCAGAAGCTAGTGTATATATCGGTAGAAAAGCTGAGAGCTGATTTATATTCATTGTCTCCCAAAGTGAAGAAAAAGTGGATAACAAGCCTAAGCATTTTGTGCAAATTCATATTTGGAGTTTTACTTCCTATTCTGCACTGAAACTAGAATTGGCACTCTTCTTGCCCCTGCTGCTATTCAGAGTTCGTGTGCTCTATCAGTATGAAGGTTGATATGAGCTGCTTTATATTTCTTCATGCAAAAGGAGGAGATCTAACTTCATTGGTCACATGAAGATCCACAGGAATGGCAGAAATCAGTTCTTTAAATCCAGATGTATCTGTGAAATTATGAGCCCAGTAGGAGGGTAAACTGAACACCAACACTATTGCATACCCAGGACTTCCCCATAGAATATAAACCACTTCTGGTCAAATTCAAAGAATCATAGAAGGGACCTTAAAGATCATCAAATTGCTATTCCACTCTCTTTCACTAGGCCATTCCAGTCCCCTAAGACACTTTAGTACACCTTCAACCATTAACTGCACACATGCTCAGGACCTCCAAAAAATGTTATCTGTTCACCTGTAGTGGGGCACTAACATTTGTTTTTCTGTTTCTGATAAAATTTTGGAAGTCAGTGTGCCATTCTTCAGGTCTGGATCCATAAAAAAGATCTTTTTTTTTTCTCCAACTAAAACAAACTGCAGCACATGGGAGAGGATGAAGTCCCCTCCTTTGAGAGAGCAGCCTGTCCCTACGTCAGTTTTACAGATATTCTTTAACCAATGAAGCTGCATATGCCTTCTATTTCCTTTGGCAATACATGACTGAAATTTAATGGAGCTGTGAACGTGTACCAGAGAAAGAATAAAATCTTCTTTCCAGTTAGGCTCACAGCAAAAATGTGTTCCTATTCAGGTTCAGTAGCTAATTAATAGCAGAATATATTTAAATACAGTAAGTTGTTGTACATGCTTTGGAATTCAATGCAACCAAATAAGCAAAATCAGGCTCTTTTATGTAAACTAATCACTTATGGTTAAGCTCTCTTTGTAACATCTTCACTGCATTGTTCCATGGACAATAAATTGCTCTTTTCAATGTAGGCAATATTTCTCAGCTCCCCCATATCATAAATCTTTTCTTCACAGTTTTTTTTCTTTCCCTTTAAACCTCTGCCAGTTTTATTTTAATTGTACTGAAGTATGCACCACAATTCATATGCCATATATTCCCTCCTATCAACAGCTGCTTCTTACTTTCCAGTTTCAGTTTCATATTTATGTATCTTGTCAGCTGGGAAAACAAATACATGAAATCTCTTCCATGCTAAGAGCAGAAAATTATATTGGATAATACTGCCAGTAGTACCTTGGGATTTTTGACATGATTTTTATTGACCAACACCAGCATGGTTGTTAATGATTTTGATAACTAATATTAGATCATATTTCTGAGGTCTAAGGAAACATCTTTACACATTATTACACAGTGTTTACTTTGAAGTACTGCAACCACTGCTAAGGGCAGCCTATTACGTTCTGAATTGTTTTTATTGGTTCACGATGGAATGTTCGTGTTTCTTATCTGCATTTCCCTGGTGATTAAAATTCCGTATAGTTTGATATTGGCCTGAACAACATCCAGAAAATTAATTAGACTTACAGAAAATAACTTCCATTTAAGAACTTCCATGGCAGGCTTTAGGGATCACTAGGGAAAAAAGTAAAAAACTCCACCTCACAGTTGTTCAGAATTATTTTTCAAAAGGCTGCAATTCCCTGTGACATGCATAGATAAATGACTAAGCCTTCAAAACTAGGGAGCAGCCACGTTCATAGTACAGCTATGGAAGAGAAGTCAAGAACTCACTTTTCTTGAGCTAATGCTCTTCTAGTAACAAAAAAAGACTCTCCTTGATGCAAGGAGGCAGTACCGCAGTGGTTAATGCTTTAGGGAGGTTTCACTATTTTTGTGTGTGCTGTACATGTGCTATAAAACATAAGCAAGATCATGAGGCAGAAAGGTAGATAGATTGTTTTATTATATCTGCTGAGTTTGTAATCTCATCATAGAAGACTATCAGCTTGATCAAATATTTCCTCTTCATAAACCCATGCTGATTTCTTCAAACCACCTTCTTGTCTTTAATATGTTTGGAACCAGTTATCAGTTCATCCTGTTCTTATTTTAATCGTACATTTTTCTTACATGGCCCCACACTACAGAAAAATATCTCTGCCAGAATCAGTAGCTGTTTACTAAAACTTGATCTAGATATACAGGAAGATACAGCTTTTGTACAGTTTTTCATCATAATACACTTTGATTTGGCTTGGGTTTTTCTGGAGAGTTGAGGGATGAGCAGCCAACAGAAAAGGAAAAATATACAGATCTAACCAGACAAGTCAGCAGATAACTGACTTCGACATTTTCAGTGTCCATCTTTTGCCTTTCTTGACAGTTACTTTCTGCTATTCACAGTTTCATAATTTAGTAGAATAGAAGTTGAAACTATGACATTTAGTAACAAACAGTTCTATGAGGACCTACAAGTAAAATGTTCATCTTGTTTGCCAGCGGAGAATTTGCATGAAAAACATCTGGCCATTCTTTTTCTACCAATTTCAGTTTGACAGAAATCAGGACAGTAAACAGGTAGATGCTATGAAAATGACAGTGACTTGATTTGAACCTAAATGGTATAGGCTCTTCACAATTACTCTTTAAAGAATATGACTTCTTGATATAAAAAAGGTAGTTTGCATCCAACTGAGGATAAATTTTATGATCCCACACTTCCACCAAAGTTCAGAATGCTGTGTAGCTCACAGTTTCTGGTACTTTTAGGTATCACCTTGTAACTGGTTTAGTAATCAATATATCCCTAAAATGTCTGCCAGATTGGTGAATTTAATAATCTCATAGGTCTTTAACACCTCTTTTGGACAAAGAAGAAAAACTGGTCCAAACAACTGTGGATTAGAAGCACCTGATGATGTATTACTGTAGCTGAAAAGGTGTTTCTTTGAACTTTGAATTATTCTTCTTTTGACTGTATATCAAACACTAATTTATTTTTTAGTCTGTAATTAAAACTCTGCATTTTCAGTCATAAAGATGATAAGTGATAAAACACTGATACTATTCTTTGAAAGAACATTCATTAAAAATTGAACATGTGACATCACTGATGGAATTTCCTGCCCTTGCCAGTCCTCCTATTGTTTAAGTCCAATATTAACCAAATTTCTGCCTGATATTGTATGAATATTCAATGATTTTTTTTCTTTCATTTATGTAAAAAAGAAGACTAATCTTTAACTGATTAAAGTGGTGATAAATGTGATAACACCTTCCCATTATTATTTACTGTCATTACTTTTATTTTATTCCAGTGTGAACTTTTGCAGCTCTAGTTTCTGGTCATTGGAATTGAGAAGCTACTCAAGTTATTTCTAAGTGCAGCAACAGCAATAGACTCAAACAATACACTGAATTAGAAGCGATCCAAAAGAATCACCGAGTCAAAATTCTAACTCTACCCAGTGGAATCTAGGAGTTAAACTGTTTATCTAAAATCATTATCCAAATGCCTCTTGAACACTGATAGGCCTTGTGCTATGACCAGTTCCTTGAGAAGCTTCTTATACTTGACTACCTCTCAGTGAAGAACTTTTTCCTAGTACCCAATCTGAACACCCCCAGTGCAGCTTGATACCATTTCCATGTGCCCTACCAGTGTCCACCAGAGAGAGACCAGCACCTTCCTCTCCATTCCCTCTCAAGAGAAAGCTGTAGAAAGCAATAAACTCAGTTCATCATCAACTGATACTGATGACAGAATTAACGTAATTCTGCCATATTGCAGTCATATCATTAGGAAAAAAAAGTGAGCCTTGGAGAGCTTTTCTTATAACCTCCTTTTACCAATATTACAATTTGAGCATAACTTTTCTAGTCTTTTTTTGCAAATGGTTCTTTATATGACTTATAGTTTCAACAACTTCTATATTTTTTAGAATATTTATATAAAACACTTGCAGTAGAGCTAAATTCTCTGAAAGCAATTTACAATTCATTTATTAGAAAAGGGGGAAAATATTAAGTTTTTTAATAGTTTCCAGAATAATCTTCTTGATAATTTTGCCAGGCACCAGTAGTCCTTAAAGGGTGCTTTGCACAAGTATAAACTGTCTTTGTTGCTCTACTCTTGAGTTTGTTGGGGTTTTATGACCAAAATTGGATAACACCTTATAGTATTAGTCTCATAAATGCCTTTATTTTGTTTGTGTGGCAAGGTTTTGGTAGTGGGGAAGGCAGCAGGAGCGGCAACCAAGAAGAGATCGGAGACTGCCCCCATGTCAAATCGAGCCTGCTCTAGCTGGCTCCAAAATGGACCTGATTCTGGCCAAAAAAAAAGTAGGACCCACCAGTCAAGCTGGTTCTTTCTCTGATATAATGTACTGAAGGAAGGGTGAAAAATGCTGTGTAATATTTGAGAGAGATACGGACTGAAAAAAAAACTGAGAGAAAACAGCCCTGTGGACACCAGTCAGTGGAGAAGGAGGTTCTCCAGGCACCAGGGAGATAGATTTTCCTGTAGTGAAAACCATGGGAAGCAGGTTTATTCCCCTGCAGCTCACAAAGGAACAGGAAGGAGCAGATATCCACACTGCAGCACACGAGGGACCCCATGCCAACAAAGGTGACATGCACTGTGCAGACTGTGCAGGGTCCACACTGAGGCAGACTTCTAGACACATCTGTGGCACACAGAAAGCCTCCTGTAGAGCAGGAGTCAGATGTTAGTCAGAAAATTGCTTCAGAGAACAATGGAAACATTAATTTCAGCTGATTTTTGGAGAGACTAAGTAAATGGAATTTTCTGTATTTCCATTTGTATTTTACGTCTCTTTCATTACACTGACTACAGATGAGAAGAGTCTAGGTCCACTTTCTGTACTGTCCCTTGTCAGGTATTTATATGCACTGATTACATCTCCCCTGAGCCTGCTCCATACTAAATAATGCCAGCTCACTCAGACTCCATTTGCGTGGCAGATGTTCCAGTCCCAAACCATTTTTTAGACAGCAGCTTCTGGCACAGTGCTGAAGCAGACACAAGCTTATGTGCAGCTACATCTCTGGTCCAACCTGTTTCTTTTAACAGCAAGAGAGGTAGCTCTGAAATCAGTGCTGAGTACATGAGGAGGTATTTGACTGTCTGTAGAAGTGGTTTTCTAGCCGCACTGGACGGGCAGCTGGACACAAGTTGAGCGGGCCCTCGGGCAGGGTCACGGCAGGGATCATGACAACGGGCTGGATCAGTGAAGCAGGGCTGGAAGCAGGAGTCTCAGGCAGGAATGCAGGGACAAAGCAGGCAGGGCATCAGACAGGAGCTCAGGAGGCAGGACAGCCGACAGGACACAGCCTACACAGGAGGTCAGCTCGGAGGTCAGCTGGTGTGCTGCCAAGTGCTCAGAGAGTGAGAGGGTAAGTGAGGGTGAGCAAGGGTCAGCAAGGGCAAAAGAGTCAAAAAGCAGGCTGGAACCAGGGCAAAAAGGACAAAACCAGGCTACAGCCAGGGCAGAAAGCAAAAATAAAACAGACAAGATCCCAGGGCTTGTGACACAGTTACTTTTATACTCCCTGGCTCCTTCCAAGGTTTGCATGCAGACAGACCACTGGCCCAGTCCAATGTTCCACTGCAGTCCACTGGTGGAGTCCTTTTGCCACCTGACTGGAGAATCTCTCTGGAGGGTACAGTGTCCTCAGTGGTCTCCTGCTGACTGCCTGTCCCATGTGAGATATGAAATGGTAGCCAGGCAGAGTGACCCAAGCAACAGGGCCCTCTGTTTTCTCCCAGCTGTCTCCTGCAGGTGACACATGCCCTCCCCTACATCCCTCTGACAAGCAGTGTTGAGACAGAAGTCAAAATTAAATTGGCTCCTCACAGCAACATTTAAAATCCAGTTTAGGGAGCCTCTGAACTTCGAACAGAAGACTCAGAAGTCCACGCCAAGAAGTACTCAAGAAAAGCTAATGTCTTTGGGAACTCACCTGGAGGTCTTTTTCCCAAGATCTGAGTTTCAATAATTAAATTCTCAAAGCTTTCTGAAAAAGAGTTTCTCTGAAGGACTCTCACATTTTATATCAGAATCCATCTTTCCTTCCAGAAACCCTAAAAAATAAATAATAAAGAAAAATAAAGCTAGACAAAATTATTAGCTACTTTTAAAAATCTGACCCTCATTTCATCCCCTAGATTTTTAGCCATGCTGACAAACTCAGGAAGGCCTGCAAAACCCCTCATATCAAAATAAAATAATTAAATTTATTGTTAATTAAATTCTTCCTTAGCAGAGAACCATCAGAGGCTAATATCCCACATACATCTTGCTTTGGCCTCATGCTGCCATTCTGTACAAGATAAATTTCACCCATCAATGCAATTTTATCAATGACTCTTATTCTTAATAATCACATCGGGGCTTTACAAAATTAAACATATGAGCCAAAAAATAAGAGCATGAATGCCAGCTTGCTTGTAATACTGAGCATGATAGAATATTTTGCTGTTTTACTGGAGGACTCAGAGGATCTTGGTCATTAAAATGCGATAATGGAAGGGTCTCCCAAAGAGCATATTTTGATACTCAAATCATTGTAAAACTACTGAAAGTATATTAAATTCAGCTAAGAGGGCCATAATCCAGGAATTCTCTTGCTAAATAGCCAACCTTGAGCATTCCATCAAGTCAAAGACCTTAGTATGCTTTATCCCTCCCTGTAGATACTCTAATACTGTAAACATTGGCATTACTAAAAGAAAATGAAAAACAGAGATTCACATAAGCATGAAACATCTTTAAGAGATCTAGCATTCATGCATACCTTCATCTTCTTCCTAGGGGACTGTTTCACAGATTATTCCTCAAGTATGCCCTTATTACACATATCTTTTTCACTTACATGTTCAGCCAGAGAGCTTCATTCTCTCATTTTCCTTTTACAGCCCTGCTCTCATTCACAAAGGAGCTATTTGCTTATTTTCCTGGAATTTACTACTACCCAGTCCAGTAAGACATGCTACACTAAAAATTACTTCTTACCAGCTTCTAATAGTAAGGGGAAAAAAGCTGAGTGTAACCCAGGTGTCCCATCCCACTATAAAAGGGGAGCTGGGGAGAATTCTTTTTGATAGATTTCTCAGATGAAAATAAAGTGCGAGCACGGCAATATTATATTGGAGAGCTGTGTATTGATAATGAAAGATAAGTGTTCCTACTTAAGAGGGGTAGGAAAGGGAGCAGAGAGGGAAGAAGAGAGCTTTCTCTCCCCTGATCGGCTGCCAGATGAAGCCTCCCTGAGGACAGAACTCCCAGCATGGATACAGCCCCTAGAGTAGTTTTTCACCTCATGTATAACATATGTTGAGGCATAAATAAAAATCCGATTGGTCCCTCTCACCAGACAAGACTGAGTTCCTCTAGCAGGAATAATTTTCACAGCTGACAGATAAATGACATTCTTAAAATTACTTTCGGGTTCAGAGTCTTTTTAGAAAATTCTTTTTCATTCCATTGTCCTCAAAAATGCTCATACGGAAGCAGGAATTCTGCTTGTACCTTTTCTAATCAAATAATATGAACACTTCCTGACCTCTTCAGGTTGTGGTTAATTTGTTATCACTATGAATGCAGACAGCGTTGCCTTTCTTCTGCACACTCCTGAGATTTACCACATGAAGTATTTTTAAGTATAAATCCCTTAACATCTGCCTTAATTTAGTAGATAAGATCATTAACAGCCATTATATCTAATCAACATCTAATCCTTGTAGAAAGGATTCATTAGCAGGACGAAATGGGAGCAGAAGCCCACTAATGATAAATGTTTATTTTCTTTGAATAAATTTCCACTAGGGAAGAACTAGCAACACTCTAACAACCTCTTCCAGAACAGTGTTGCACTGCATATTGAAGGATCACCCTCAAGCCATAGGTCATAAAGAATGTGCTGCTTGCTTTTACGTCTGTTATAAAAACAGACTCCTTACAAAATAGAGAAAAGGGACTTTAAGACAACTTGCATGCAGGTATAACAAATTCTCTTGAGTCCTGGGTGCAGTTTTGGGCACCACAGTGTAAGAAAGACATAAAGTTAGAGAATGCCCAAAGGAGGATTAAAAGGATGGTGATGGGTATAGAGTGGAAACCACATAAGGAGTAATTGAGGTCCCTTGTCTTGTTCAGCCTCGAGAAGATGAGAGAGGGGAGGTTTAGGCTGGATATTACAGAAAGGTTCTTCACCCAGAGAGTGGTTGGGCACTGGAACAGGTTTTCCAGGGAAGGGAACACAACACAAAGCCTAACAGAGTTCTAAAAGCGTTTGGACAATCCTCTCAGGCACATGGTGACTTTTGGGTTGTCCTGTGCAGGGACAGGAGCTGGGTTTCAATGATGTTTGTGGCTCCCCCCCAACTCAGGATATTTATTCAGTGATTCGGTGAAAGGTTTAAGAATAGTCAAGACAACCTTTTGCTTGCTGTATCATCTGGAATACAATACTCCTCTCTGAATGAAGATTATGTTATTGTGTTTTCAGGAGCTTTTTGCTGTATGTGGAGATATAGGGGTCCATACCATAGCACAACGTTTCTGAGGTCTGTATTAAAATAAAGAAGAGAATATGACTGTACATGACTATGAGCTGCCTGTGTCCTCTGAAATCACCAGATACACTTTCTGAAATTCCTGTCCTTGAGCTTCTACCTTTTCAAATTTAATTGTAGATGCCTTTGTCTGCTATATTATAACATAAACCACAGTAACTATATATTAAAAGTTTATATGTTAGAATGGAGTGGGGTCACTCAATGGACACTCATCCAAGTAGTAGTACAATAATAAGGCACAGGTACAAGTAATAGTACAATAATAAGGCACACTTCTGCCTGGCAAGCTCTCCAAATAGTTTTCGTTGTTTTTTGTTGTTTTGTCCTATTACTTTAAATTAGCTGAAGAAGAAGGGAAGGCTTAAAACCAGTAGTACTAATAAAGTCTTTAAATATTTCAATGCCCGCTAAGGACTGGCTTTGTTTTAAGCTATTCTTCTTCTGACCATGTTTTTTGTTAAGAAAATAGTTACAACAATCATAAATTGAAAAGTTGCTCGAAATTATTTAAAATGTTTTCATGGTAGAAAAAGAATTTGCCTACTCCTCATATTGTAATTTAGAGATGTTTAAGCATTTATTTCTCTTATATTGTAATTTTATATGCTTCTAGAAACAAGTGTGGACATTACTTCTGCACTTTGGTCACTTGTACAAGCTCCCTTCTGCAAACCTCTATCCATCTTTTGGCTGAATAGAGAGAACCTGAATGTTAAACACATCTTGATTATGTAAGAGAATCTATATATTCATGGCCTTTGCATTTCTAACCTCCAAGATACA
The DNA here is from genome assembly GCF_049639895.1 of Pseudopodoces humilis. Lineage (NCBI taxonomy): Eukaryota > Metazoa > Chordata > Aves > Passeriformes > Paridae > Pseudopodoces > Pseudopodoces humilis. The sequence goes on along the minus strand of NC_142201.1, from coordinate 82,820,130 downwards.
CTTATACACTACTGCCTTTCTGTTTCTGGAGTTTGGTTAATGTTTGCATTCAAGTTACATTGAATAAAACTCCTACACATCACTGAAGATAGGGTCTGGAATCCAAATCTAGTATTGACCAATTCTCCAAAAGAGTCTGTGTCTCAGGGCTATATAACAAAGCTCTGAGTCCCTCTTTCTAACCCCATCAATGCACAATTTCTGGGCTATCCTACCAGCACCAAATCCATATCTCCTTAGCTTAGAGAGGTGGGTGTTTTGGAGGACTCTCAATGTCCTTACAGAAGTCCAGCTGGTTATGTTTTGAAATCAAAGGCAGTCTTATCATGACTGATCTATATTTTGTCATGAAAGCAGTCTGTCCAAGAAAATGATCTCAAAACAAGATTCCTGATCACCTTCCTGCCAGGCCCTGTCAATGCAAGGCCTTACAGAGTTGCAAAAAATTGAGGCACCCTGCATTTAACATGATCAAGTGATCTTCCAACGAAGAAGAGCAACAAAGGCTCTTTTATGAGTAGACAAAGGGGATAAGTACTTCTGTTGGCCTAAAAAGAGCCTTGACACTCTGGAGAACCTAATAGACACTACCTTTTGCTCAAACCTGGTCAAATTAGCCCCTCGCAGGAAATCGATTATCTGAATTTTGACTTATTTTGTTTCACCTCAGGGATTTTCAGAGTTCATAAAAGTAAATTAATCTGGAAATGCTGGAAACATTTCATAATTCTGCCATGAGATATAAAACTGAGGTGTGTATTTAATATTTGCCCTTCATATTTGTCTTTGACATCATTTTAATCTTCCAACACACCTCATTTTCTTTGCTTATCTCTGTATTGCTATAGTTGTCAAAATCTAAAATCCATACAGAAGTTTCATTAATGTGAAGTTTGACACACTCTGAGAAGCCCCATCAGTATGGGGGGATATATTACTAATCTCCTTTTTTCAGCTGTGATAACACTCAACAAACAAGATGAGCAGAACCAGAGATAATTGTGGCAATGATATATACAGGTAGCATAGGACTTAACACCAGAGTGGGCAAACTCCACACAATCAGACTGGGAACATAGTGTTTGATCCTTTTCACTGCACCTTATTTCCTCCCAATCCATGTCATTCTATTCATTCCACTTCCAAATTTTCTTTTTGTTTTTAACTTGCATTGGCATCATATTCCCTTTGCAGTGTGTTTGTTTCACTTTGTTCTCTGATTTCATTCTTTCTTGAAAGGAAAGACTTCATTTCATGAAAGAAAATGAAATCTTTTGAATTCAGTGAGTTTTAATTTGGTAAGGTTTGGTCCTGCACTTCCTGCCATCCCATTGCCTTTTGATTGTTTTCACTTTGGTTAAGCCTCTTTCTTTTCTTAAGCATTTAAATTGTTAAATAAGTAATGCTGTCTTTTCCTTTGACTTTGTTCCCTGATTTTAAGATTTCTATGAATATAATTTTGCAAAGTTTTGGTACTTTTCATCGCACCTCATTTCATCCCTATCCTTTTGCTTGTAGTCACTCCATTTGCAAATTATTTTTTTTTCAGTTGCATTTTTTTTTATCATATCTGTTTTCCAGGATGGTTGCTGCACTTTTTTTTTCTTATTTCAAGATTTCATTTCCTTTCATGAAAGGAAGGTCTTCATTTCATGGAAGGAAATGAAATCTTGCAAATTCAATGAGGACCAATTCACCAAGGTTTGGCCATTTTTTTTCTTTACTTCATGTCATCCCATGATACAGTTTTCACTTTGTAGTCTTATTTTTTTTTTTTTAAGCATCTCATTCCTTTGTTTATATTCCTGTCTCTTCTTTTCCTTTTTATTTCTTATTTGGTATTTCAGTAAATACAGTTTTTGCAGGTTTTGGTCCTTTTCATTGCACCTCATTTCTTCCTGGTGCATTTAATTTCATTCGCTTAATTTCCAAGTTTTTCTTTTTTCTCTTTTACATTTGATTTCATCACATTTTCTTTCCATTTTTTTTTTTATTTTGTTCTCTGATTTATCTTTCAGGATATGTAATTTTTTATATTTTTTTTCATGAAATGAATTTTAATTCTGCTAGAGTTTTCAGTTTTAGGAGGGGAGATGAAGAAGATTAAATTTAAGGAAATATTTTCTCTGCAGACAAATCCTACAACAGCAGGTTTTTCTGGAGTAATTCTTATCTACAAAACAGAGTTTCCTGAAGGGGAGCGAGGTTATGCCTTTAGCTCTAAAACAGAGCATTGAGCAACCTTCTGGCAACCTTCCATTTCCTCAAGAGGGCCTATAGGGGAGTAAGAGAGAGGCTCTTTGTCAGAATCTCTAGTGATAGAGCAAGGAGAAATGTCTTGTTCAGACTGAGAGAGTAGAAGCTGTAGACAGCAATGAGGTCTTCTCTCAGTCTCCTGTCGTGGTTTTATACCAGTAACTAAAAAATTACTTCTTGCTGTGAGATATGGATTAGAACAAGAGCAAAACAGGTTTAAAACTTAAAAGAAATAAAGACAGTTTATTAACAAAACTACAAGAATAAAAATACCAGAATAAACTTCCAGAAAACCTTTTTATCTCTCACTACTTGACTATTCCTTTGTACAAGTGACAACATAGAGACAAAAAACTTTAGAACTTTGGTGGTTAAAAACAGTCTCAATTCTTGCTACAGTCTATTCATCAGTCTTTGTAGAGAAACAGAAGTCTCCTTCTGCTAACCTATGGAGTTTCTCACAAGAAAGCTATTTCTGTTATAGTTTTCCATTGCCCTGATGCCAGCTGCCCGGAAATCTGTCATCAGATTTTCTCCTCCCATTTCACATCACTCTGAGGTGCGTATGGGCCATGAGTTTAGGGATGTCATTTTAAGGATGAGTTATTCAAAGGCAAAAGTCTTCTTCATCTGTCTCTGTGAGCTTTCCTGGAAAACAGTTTTCTCATTGCCCCCAAGGCTTCAAATCTTCGCTCAACTTTGTTCCAGCAACTCACTGTATCACAATTACTCTTTCTTTTGCTCAAAATCCACACTGTGAACACTCCATTCCTCCCAATATACTTTGTCATGAATTAAAGGAGTCTTTTTAAACTACTATTGCCCATCTCCATAGCTTTAACAGAAAGATATTTTCAGCTTATAAAGCATCTCCTTATTCTCTCCCCCATCTAAAACTTAACTCTTTTCTCACTGTTTTTGGTGGTTTTATGATGTCTTCTTTATGCTGATTGTCTCTTTCTTTCTCTGTCTCTCTGGGAAAAAGGAGTAATCTGTACGTTTTATCCAGGTAGTAAAAGAATTTAAAGCTTTAGAAAAGCTGCAAGAGTTCATGGTGTCAGGTTTCAGCCCAGCAGCAGAAACTGAAAACTACACCAGGCTGGCCGGCTCTGCTTTCTTTCCCCCCCGCCCCAAACCCTTCATCCTCTGTGGCCTTGTCCAGCCTGGAAGAGAGGGGGGGGGGGGGGGGGGGAAGGAGGAGGCCATAATAGAGCCTTGTTACCTTCTCAAAAGCCGGAAACAAAAAAGATCGAGAGGGCTCTGACTGTACATCTTAAGGGGGTGTTCACAAGTTGCATTCACTTTTTAATGGTCAAAACTGCCGTCAATTCTTAGAAATGATTGATAATTGGTCAGGAGGAAAGACTCCCATCAGCCACCTGCACCTTCAACTTCCTTAGCTCCTAAAACCGCCTTAAAGGTAAAGCCACCCCATGACATCTCCTGTTTCCCAGCCTGAACAGAAACATTTACCTCAGCAACATCTCCTGTGGCTTCCCCCCAGGGCCCTTCACCATCTTTCTGGACTTCCTTTGGATGCTCTCTAATATTTTAATATCTTTCTCATATGTTTAATTGTATAAATAAACCACATCAGTTTGTCAGGTGGGTTCACTTTCAGAGACAAGTCCTGGGCAAATATAATTTATTCATATAAAACATAGCTACCAAGAGTGCATGAAAGAAGATGGTGAATGAGCTGACAGACCATTCAGATGCATTTCTTCAACTAAAATGACCACAGTTTGTCCACCATGGTTTTCTCCCTCTACAAAGAACAAGAAGCACGGAAACCTGTGCTTCCTACACTCAGAACTGAGAGGGGACACCTGTGTCCTACGCTATCACATCCAGCACTACCAGCAGCAGCGTAACTAGAAGGCTCAGCTAAGACCATTGTACAGTTCAGGATTTGGGAGCCATCTTCCCTGCACACATCTGGATGGAAATGACACACTTGGGACTTTCAAGAAGCAGCAGGTCTGCCTAAGAAGCACCTCTGAGGCTGAACAGCTGTAAGTTGGCCACCTGGCACTAAAACAATCAGCATATTTTTCTACAGGGCCTGGTGTGTTTAGCATATTTGAAATGTGCACATCAGCTCAATCCATAAAACTGTCATTTTCAGCCTTGATGTTACAATATTTAACACTTTTTGGACCGGAGTAAATTCGTTCTGTGCTCACCAGGATTTATGGTATGCAATGATTAATTACTGCAAAACAGGCAGTTCTCCGGTTCACATCCCACAGTGCCGCCTCCCACCTGAAAAGATCCATGCTGCTATTGCTGGCTGTGTATGCTCAAATGATCAGATTCTGTGCTCTGATGCATAGGGCAACTCTTTCAGGATACCTTGCACAAAAAAAATTTTTAAAAAATTAAATTAAAAATTAAAACAAAATTAAGAAAAAAGAAAACAAACAAACAAAAAAAAAAAACCTCACCAAAACAGAAAACTCCTTACATTTCCAGCACAGAAATCCAAAATCCAGATTGACTGTGAAAGGGGAGTACAGCCTGTTCTGACCCCCAAACTGCCTGAGAGCTGCTTGAGAGAGATGACCCTCAGTAAAACCATGCCAGGCAAACAGGGCATATGGATGCCAGACAAACCTTGTGCACTCTCAATGCTACTGAATTAATAAGGGTGCAACCTTTTAATGCTTCAGTGGACATTTGGTGAACTCTATTCACTGGCTATCCATCCCTTCAGATGAAAAAATACACACACATATACATCTATATGCACATGCACACTTTAATGTGTAGAGTTTAATCTCCTCCCCCCCCAAGTAACCGAATACTTTAAAAGAGTCAGAACAGGTTTACCTCATTACAAGGTTCCTATAAGTGATAACTATAGCTGGAAGAAGGGCGCACCACTTCTCAACGACATCACTTTCTTCATGCCAGTGGCTGATTCCCATCATACTTATACTGCATACCACCAGCTGATTTTCAATGCCATTTTCAAGTTCCACGAATAATCAAGGAGGAGTTCTCAGAATTTATATATTCCATCTTGTATTACCTCTAGATTTTGGAGACATCTTAAATACACTGCTTAATGAAGACTGGCTCATCCATGGCTTTCTGTAAGCACCGCAAACAAGAAAACATGGAGGTATTGATAATGGTGTCGTTTGAGAGTAAGCTAGTATATCACCCATTTATAATGTGGGCAAGATAGAGTCTATTCACACATAACTTAGACCAGAAATATATCATACCCCAAAACCTTTATCTACATTTTATTAAAATTCATAACTGCATAGCAATTATCAAAGAAAGCACCAAGTTTTTTAATGAAACAGGGTGGACATTTTTCAGTTTGCTGCAATAACATGAGGGCCAAAATTATGCAGAGGACTTGCATCACATCTGTTTTGAAGCATGACACAGCATGTGCAAGGCAATTCCCTTTCCCAAAGGCACCCCTCTATATGCATGGCCCTGCTGAGACCTCTGCCACAGCATGGCTGAGCAGTTTCTCTTCCATTTCAAGACCCCACACATCAGAAGCAAATGAGCAGACCGCAGCTCTGTGTAACCTATAAGCCAGTGAGATACACCTCGCCCTCTGAATCGCCGCTGTGAAGAAAGGATGCAGTGCGTATCAACAATACAACAACCATGAGCAGATCAGCTTGAAGTACAGAAATGGAGTAATCTGGTAAAGAATGCAGGAGAGTCAGGAGAGCTGCATAAATACCCCAAAACTACACTGATACAGGCTGTGCTCATAATGTATATAGAACCATAATCAATTCCCTGTAAGTAAAAAAAATAAATATTAGTATCACACTAGTAAGAAACTACCTACTGATAACAATGATTTCTAAGGAAGCCTTTCTGAGATACAGCCCTTGCGTAATTAATATAATCCTATGATGTTTCCTTCTGGTCAGAATGTTATGCTTAGTTTTAATTTGAACTTAACCTGTAATCTAAATTAGTTTTTAAATTGTTTTTTGGTTTGCAATTTTATTTTTTCTATCGTCTTGCTTCTGGAGAGACCTGGGTCCCTTAAATTTCTCATTTTGTGATACATCTGAGGATGTCCTAAAAAAGCCATTTTCTCAGTATATTTAAAATGCTAAATCTTAATCTGATTTTCAATCTCAAGAAATGTACTAGAGCATTTTAATCCTAGAAGAATTTTCTAATTCTTACTGAGACAGTAAAATTTACTTCCAAGCAGATTTAGGAAAGACGTTGTCCTGTGTTTTGTTCTTCTGCCTTTGATTTAAACCTTCAGTGGAAAGAATATACAAGTTACAGAACCCTAATTAAAGAAATTTGTTTAACATGGTCATTTGATATTCTAACTAAAAAAAAAACCAAGCTTTTATTAAGGCCAAGTGATTTAAGGCAGCAGCCCGTTTTTATGACAGTACAAACCTGCAATTGCTGACATAACTCTTGACCACTCTACAGAACCGTACTTTTAGTAAAGGTGCAAGAATTGAAGGCTGACATTTTTAACCCTGAATCATTAGATGCTTTCTTTGCTAGCATTTTACTTGACTGCTTTTAATTCCACAAAGTTGATATATGATAGTGAAGTCTCAATAAATTTCACCCTGAATGGACAGAGGTGCTGTCAAGTCTTATCATCTTTAGAATGAAGGCAGAAGATCCTGGCACAATTCACTTCTAATTAAATTTTACTCTCCATTGAACATTCTGCTGAAGTTCACAGCTGCTGGCCACAGAGGAGAGCCTAAGGCTGCAGTGTTACCCCTGATGTATCTAGTGGCCCTTCCACATTTCTGTAACTGTCCTTGTATCTTATCACCTCATCAGAGCACCAAGCTCCTTTCTTAACACCCTAAGGTGTTAAGGCATGCTGTGTTACTCCTGGATCTAGATAAATGGTGAACCTTTCTAAATCCAGGATTTAGTTGTTTTAAATTATGGATGATGACAGAAACCAAGAGAACAAGCATACAATATTAAAGATTTACACAGCTCCCCCAGCTGCTATAAACAGATGTTCAAAAACTGTATTTTGTTATACTTTTTAAAACTAAAGAAATATACACCCTGTTTAAAGAGGGCAACTGTAAGCGTACTGCTTCTTAGATAGAACCTTTGTTGTAAAACAAATAGCAATTTATGCATCTTATGACAGTATCGCTTTTTCATATATGGAAGGAGGGAGCAATTAAACATTTACAAAGCCTTCTTAATCAATAATCTCTAACCTTCTCTGCTCTGATACCTGTGGTACTAAATAAGAAGGTGTTTGTGACTCTTACATTGTTCTTAATGTTCTCACCATTGCAATGTCTTGTGTGCTCCTGTTTTTAACTCCATATTTAGGCTGTACTTTCTTCATGGCAGAAAAAGTTGAAGTTACAAATTTTGTGCAGAACCTTTCACAAAGTGACACACCAGATCCTCAGGGTATTTACATGTGACAAGTCACCATGAAGAAATGTTCCCCATGAGAAGTAAGCTGATGTGATCCTTACCCACCAACACAGAGGAGCATATGTAGCAGTAAATCACAGCTTGTAGGTCACAATGAGGCTGAAAGGACATCTGGAGATCATCAGGATCAGCTACAGCGGGTTGATGAGGACTGTGTTAAGTTTTGAATACCTCCACTGGTGGAGACTCCACAATCTTCCTGGGCAGCCTGTTCCAGTATCTGACCACATGCATCCTAAAAACTTTTTCCTCTGAGCTCAAATGATATTTCCTGTATTTCAGTTTGTGTGCATCATCTCTTGTCCTGCCACTGGACAGATTCCTGACTAGTCTGTGCTTCTATCAGAATTTCCCATGGGAGGAATGGGAAATCAAATCTAATGCAATTGCTTACCAGCTGCTATCTAAGGCCAGACACAGATTCCCCAGAGACTTTGGGCTTGTGAAAGTAAATCACACTAGCAAAGACCGAGGAAAAGAATGCATTGCATGTCCTTTGTGGCAAGGTCCTCTGACCAATTCAGCAGCTGTGCCACATTTTCTGGGGTCTTCCTTGTGCTGCTGCTATGCCTGCAGGAATCCTCTTTGTTGCCCTTCATGTCCCTTGCCAGATTAAACTCTGAATTGACTTTCCTAAGTTCATCCCTGCACATTTTGAAAAATTCTCTCTGTTTATCCTGGGGCTCTTGTCCCTGCCTGCACCTCTTGTACACCTTCTTTATATACTCCAGCTTTGCCAGGAGTTCCTTGTTCATCACAGGAGGTCAGGCCATGTTTGCATGACCTCCTCTGAAAACAGATCAGTAAGTCTTGAAGTTGGAGGAGGTGATCACTGAAAATTAACTGAATCTGATCTTCCCCTCCTCTCATCATGGGCAGTAACCCATGATACTCTTCCAAGCAGTTCTCTGAACAGTCCAAAATCTGTTCTTCTGAGGTCCAGGGTTGTGATCCTGTCATTTCCCTGTCTCACTCAGGATCCCAAACTTCACTATTCCATGGTCACAGATATTGAATCTGCCCCCAGTTTTCACATCCCAACCAGTTCTTCCTTGTCTGCAAACACAGAAATCTTTTGAGATTAAAGCACAGGAAATAAGCAAACTAATCTCCTACAGAGGGAGACAATAGATCCAAGCTGAGTCTGAACAGATTCATATTCTGTGGGACTGACACAGAGAATCTGCAATGTAATATACATGTAGATATAATCCTGGCTTGGACTTTGGTGCAAGGATAAATTGCTATTTCCAACAAAAATGTGTTACAGGATAGTGTTTACTGAAATAGGAACCATAGTGTTTCTGGCATGCCTTCTGGACTTGATAACCCTGTAACACTGCTAAATAACTAAGAAATTGCTAAGAAATCACTTAGGAGAAAAGTACTCTCCCAATTTTTTTTTTCCTCCTCATTTCAATTTGAGTAGTTTGTCCAAGGTTTTAGGCAAAGAGATGGAAAAAAACTTCAAAATCTAATTGTAGGGTCTATTTCCATGTCCAGTCAATGGAATAATAAATAATGCAGAAGTAGATTTTAGACCAAAATTAAGTTTAATGTTTTGAGAGAAATCTTCTATAATCTGAACTTGACATAACATTTTTGTTCGTGGAAAACTGTTTCACTATAACATCACTTTCAAACAACCGAAGTAAATTTTCCCTGTTTCTTAGCAAAAATTTTGAAGTAATTAGTCTTCAAAACCTAACTAGTTCTGACATTGTAAAAGATTATTTGTTGTAAGCCAAAGAAAAAATTTCCCACAGATAAAGTTAAAAATACCTTTGAGACATTTTACCAGCTGATGTTAAAAACATGATCATTTTGGCATAAGGGTAAAAAAAAAGCACATGGATTAGTTATATGTTCCAAGATCACCATGATCAGCTTGTTCAACAGAAGTAGGCACTGGTCTCCCTTGACAGCTTCTCTCCTGCTGATGGTGGTTCTATATATTGTTACAAATGAAGATTCTCAGCAGAGTAGTACACATGGTAACAGGCTTGCATGTATTGCTATGAGGAAGGCAAAAGTGCACACTGGCAAAGTGTTAGCAAAGGTATGTTATGGCTGTTTGGACTTTTGATCTATCAAAATATAAAGAGTATTCTGGTGAAAACAAACACTGGAAAGGTTGCAAGTCTGTAAATCTCACCTACTGCTTTGTTCTTATTGTTCTCATGCCTACTGTGTGACTTTCTTCACATGCTTTATAACAGGAAAGTAGACACAGGCCTTCTCTTAATACCCTGAAGAAGTTGAGTGGGATCTTGAATCTGAGGACATCAGAGAAAATAAACTAGCCTTTCACCATTAGGGTTACAAGAAGGGAATGAGCAGAACCCCAGCTCAGCTGGTCTTTGGCAATTTCTTTCAAAGAAATTTGTGGAAAGGAGAACCTTATGCAAGTATCTAAAGTGACTATAAAACCCTAGATAATTTGATGCTTGAGAAATAAAACTGATATAAAATTTGTTTCTAGGTTTCTACAGCAGTCTCAACAAAATCTTTGACTCACCCCTTCATAGTTATGTAGAACATGAAAGGGCATAATATTATGTAGCACACTTATAAAGCTTGAGAAGCTCATATTTTAAAGCAATTCCAGATGCTTGGATAAGAGAAACTGTCAAGAAGTAGCTGCTATTATTATTGCTGCTGTTGTTATTACTATTAATATTTTGGTGATTATCCAAATCAGTTAGGTTGTGAAAAGAAAATAATAATTTTAACCTTGTTCTTTTAGATCATACAGAAGGATAAAAAAGAAGGCCAAGACAGATAATAAAAGTCAGATGATCAGAATGTTGGTGCATTCACATGCTTTAGTCAGTCAAAACCTCTGATCACAATTGTTCACCTGTTTTTCCTGTACTTAGTGACATTTCCATTAAGTGTGAGAAGATGTGAGTACTGATGAAAGATCTTCTGCATAAAATGGCTTTTCTACACAAGTCAATTCTAAGAATACTTTAAAATGTTTAGCACTAGGTGCCTGTACTCCTCACCTCTGGTACAGCCACATTTTTCTCTGCCTTCTGACTTTTGCCACTAAAGAACATCATTTATCACCATTGAAAGCCTGCAACTTACCTGATGCAGTAGAGCTGAGGCCTTAGGGCATGACAAAAATATCTATCAACAAGATGCTTTTGCATCGTAAGATTGACTTTGTACAGTGTTCAAGTCTTATGAAGATCCTCCCAGAGGTTGAATATTCCTAATTTCCATTGATGCCAATGGTACTCAAAGGGAACTTAATTTTTGCAGTCCATGACAAACCATCAACAGCACCTCTGGCACTATTGAAAGGGACTGACACACAGTGCCAGCAGTTGGCCTGTGCACTTCCAAATGTTCATTTTGGCTGTATCAATCACCATGTGATGAAGTCCTTTTGCAGGAAATGCTTCTGGAAGTCAGAATCCCCAAATAATTATTCAAGGGACAACAGACATAAAATTGGGCAGGTTTAGAATTAAGCCACAGAGCTGATGGTCTTTTTAAGTGGTCAGAAATGTACATTCATCACACACCATCTACTGTTCAAAGAGCTAGGCTCTTCCCAGAGAAAATGATATTAGTTCAAAAATCTGTCACTGAGCAGACACCAAGGGAGAATGCACAAACAAAAATTATATGATTGCTTGAGATTAATAATGGAGATTATTATCTCAGAAGAGATTTTCTCTCATCTGAAAAATATTTGTATGATTAGGAGAATACATATTCATTCTCCAAATACAGTCCTTTTAAAATGTCATTTAAAAGCTGAGATGGATTCTTCAACCCCAAATAACCTAGGAATTCAATACATTGGTGTCCTAGTTTTGTCCAGGACAGGGTTCAGATATTAATTGCAGAGCTATAGAGTTGGTCTGTCTTTAGCCCAATGATTGTGTGAATTGCATAAAGTGAAATAATCCCAGTAGGGAAACCTGAACGAGCAGCTAGGATGACATGCAGGGTTTGTATCTCTTACTTGGCAGTAGGAGACCAAACTTTAGATATAGTCAATGTTGTTTTAAATCCATTTCATAGAAGTACTGCTAAAATCACCAAAGTATTATGACTTTACAAGAAGAAAAAGAGGTTAGATAAAACAAACAAACCAACTCACATAGAACTAAATCTGCTGTAGACAGAGCAGGCTCTAGTTCTAACAAGAACTACCTGGTCAGGATGACAGTGGAAATCTGCAGTTTGCCTTTGCTTGTTAACTTAGTAAACCACAACATTTTCCATTAGGTCTAGGAGAACAGAGGAAGTAACACAATTTTTTTCTCTATTAAAGATCAAGTCTTTTGAAGGGATGACCTTTTAAAAACTTAGGACAAATATGGGTGCTTTCAACTGCCTACATTTCTTGCACAAATTGTTTTGTTAAGTGCAGTATTTCTTCTTAATAGTCTTAGTTGATTGTTTAAAACAAGTTTAAAAAACAACTTTCTTCACCTTTGTTTCAAGTATTCAGACTATGTACTGAAGAATACTATTTTTTTAATCTTTTGTTATTGCAGATAGCTGATTTTATAAAGAAATTGTCACATTTGAAACTGTAAACCAGTGTAGAGTTTTGTTTGTCACTGTTGCTAAATATAACTTCGCTCTCCAGAGATAAAATAGAGATTCATTAAGCTGCTGCCTGCTTTTATCCATTCTCATGTTCCTGAAAGATTTCTCATTTATTACAAAGGAAACATGGCTAATTGTTAATTAGAAAGTGCATATGAATGTGATAAGATTTAATTAACTCAAACAAATACAATTCAAACCTTTAATAAAAAGATTTACTTGCTCTCTTTTTTCTTTTGATTTTTCTCCATGGGAAAAGAAGTTCTAAGTTTGCAAAAGTCCTATTTAATGCCCCTATTACCCTGCACAATTTGACCCTTTTTAATAAATTCCTTCAAAACAGACAAAAAGAAAATAGTAAAAATAATTTCACAATGTTTAAAGATCTATGAAGTCTGTACTTCAAACTTGGCTGGAAAACCTTAATTGAAAGAGTTCTCAATCAGGAAATGCCCTTTCAATAAAGTGCATGGTTTGGCCCTGATAAGGTTGAGGTTCTTCATTGTAGCTACTATGGGTCTATGTTTTGGAATTGTGTCAAAAACCAGTATTGATAACACAGGGGTGGTTTCACTACTGCTGAGCAGCACTCACACTGATCCAAGGCCTTTGCTGCTCCTCACTGACTGCACCAGCGAGGGGGCTGGGGATGCACAGGGAGCTGGGAGGGGACACAGCCAAAACAACTGAGCCCAGCTGACCCAAGGGCTGCTCCAGACCATAAAGGTGTCATGCTCAGCAGAAAAAACTGCAGGGAAGAAGGAGGAGGAGGTTGCTCAAAGTGATGTCATTTGCCTTCGTAGGTCGCTGTTATGCACTGTGGAGCCTCGCTGACCTGGAGATGGCTGAACATCTGCTCATCCATGGGAAGGGACGAGTTAATTCCTTGCCTTGTTCTGATTGCTTGCATAGCTTTAGTTTTCCCTATTAAACTGCCTTTACCTCAACCTATGAGTTTTCCCACTTTTGTCCTTCTAATGCTGTCCCCCATCCACCAGGAGAGAATGAGCAAGTGATTTTGTTGGGGGTGAGTTGTTGGCTGAGGTTAAGCCAGGCAAACAAGAGAAGTATGCAATGGGAAAAGCAACGCAATATTTATGAAAAAAATGAATCTTTGCACCAAGAAAAAGCTAGAAATTTACTTTTCATATAAAATGTTCTTTTTCAAATTGATTTTTCTTTACATTAGCTTTCTTACGTACATTATGTTCTGACTCAGCAACAGTCATATTGCACTGAATCTGTCAGGTCAAGCTGGCATCACTTACAGTCTCTGTTCCCAATGACTTCTGTATATTCAAGAATACAAAGGACCAGAATGGAAGATAAAGCTGAGTAGATCCTACTATTTGGGACTTAAAGCTACATTTCTGGAAAATTCAGTTTATAACGTGTAGATAAAACCGAGCTAATAGCATCAAAAATTAAGAAAAATTGCTGTAGAGAATAAGGGCTCAACATTTATATTGATAATTCAGCGTAAATTTTTTGCTTAGGTACACGTTTATGAAATCTGAAATGCAGCAAAGAAGTATATTAATTTGCCTTAAAAATGAAATTGCATGAAAGATGAAAGATTTCAGATTGTCAGATGCAATGAAAATTCTCTGTCTCACAATTTTCATATAAAAATTACCAATTCTTCTTGGCAAACTTCAAATGATACTCTAGGATAAGGCATATATATTCTCTTCAGCAGAGCTCCTGACAAATAATTACATTGGAAAGATTTACTGAAAAGTCTCTTAAGCTCTTTCATGTTCCTTTGTCATGGAAAGTTATGTTAGCAAAACATGTTGTATCAGATTTGTCTGTATCTATCACTGATTACATAATTAGATTTCCAGCTAAAATTCGGAAATGTTATGCTCACAATGTTTTTGGATAGGTGCTACAACCCAAATATATCAAGTGACTGTGTATGTCATCATCTATATATCTATTTTAATAAGCTTGTTGCAATAATTATCAATATAAATGCAAAATTAGGAGTCTGAAAAGGTCTCAAGACCTAGTATATGTGAAGAAGCCCCACAAGGATGTGTGCTGTTTTACAGCACATGTTGGGGAAGAAAAACAACAAGTGTATAATTTCAAATAGCCTTTGAGAAAAGCAGCAATCCTAGAAGTAGTTCTGAGATCTGCAGGGTATGTTAACAACGCACCCAGAAGAACAAATTTTTTTTCCAGATTGTCTCCAGAGACAGGAAAAAAAATTCATTCGTGTGCCAAAACCAATAAATATCAGTCAGAAAAGAAAGAGCAACACAAGATAAAATAGATAAAATTTGGATTGGACCTTTCAGCATTTTTCATAAAGGGCAGGAGGTATAAAAACTCCAATATGCCTTGCAAACTCTACTACATGTGCATACTAAGATTGCTTTCTCAAAAATGAAACTAGATGTTAGTTGCAGGTTTGATGACAGAGCCCAACTCTTGCAACACAAGTCAGCAAAAGAGGACTCAGTTGCTCTTGGATATCTTACATTATCACTTAGCTTCAGCATCCTACAGGTAGAGAAAATAACACAGGAATATGACCCCTCTGAGGTCCTCATCAGTTCCTTCAGAGTGACACACCGTCCTTTCCATTTAGCTGAAATACCTTACATTTGTCATTTTAGCCCTACTGTGATTAATACTGTGCTCTTGTCAGGATATCAGCTGCAAAATTGGAAAGAATGGTAAAGAATATATATACTCTCTTAAAAAAAAAAAACTTCATAAATTATACTGAAACCCAGAATTCAACTGCATGAAGAAGCATATTCCCTACTCAACACTTTTCATGTCTAGAAAATCTATGCAGTATTGCTACCCTAATAAACAGTGTGACTTTGAACACCATAATACACAACATCTGTGTCCACTCCCAATGTGACCAATGAGAACTCATTTTCCACAGCCACTATAAATTATCGTCTTCAAGGATGAAGGCATCTGTCTCCATGATGTATAAACATGTCTTCCCCTTTGGCCTAAGAGAGGGTTCATCTAAGCAAGGGAGCAGAAACAGGGGCATTACAGCAAAATTACCCCTTGTGGGAAACCAGCTGTTAGCTATTTATCTTCCTGTGACCAAGGAGCCTTTATCCAAGATACAGCTGTTCCCTCCTTTCCTCCTTATGAGCTACACCTGCCTCAAGCAGATGAGTGTGATTGTTAAATGCTTTTCTCAGTATTTAAAGTTTTAGAGCTGGTCCTACTGCTCCCTTGCTCTCACTGATAGTAGTTTAAAGGTGCTATCAATTTATCTGTGTGATAAAAAAGAGACAGGCTTATTTTTATTTCCATAGAGATGAATGAATAAAATATCTCTTGTGTTTTAAGGTACTACAAATCCAGGCAAGATGCCTATTTTCTTTCATCCATCTATGAATTCTTAAAGCAGCTGTAACATTAAAAGACCTCAAAATTTTTAATAGGACTGAAATTTCCCAGAGGAAACACATACTCCCAAGCATATGTCATATGCTTCTTTCTCTGTATGTAAGAATCATACAAACAGTTCCTGGCAAATTACACTAACAACAATGACATTTTTCCTTTCAGCTGACACCATTGGGTTCTGGAAGCACAAAGTCACACAGGGGTATGTTTTCTGCTCACCCACATGCAGCCGTATACTGGATATGTAAAGTCTTCACATTTCCTTCCTGTCCTACCCTTCCTAAGTTCACACTCCTCTGTACTGCATGCTCATATAATTCAGCAAGATTATTTACAGAAGCGCTGGAGGGCACCACACCAAAACTGAAGTGCCTTTTCCAGGCGTTTTATAAACATGCAGGAAAAATTACAAACAATACAGATAAAACTTTGGAGCAAAGAACAGGCAAAGCTGGGAATAGATCACAGGTGTCCCAAACTTTCACTCAGTGCCCTTTTTTATCATAAATTATTGATTCACAGTTGTCATAACATTTATATTTGAAGCCACCAAAACATGTTTGGAAATGTTTGCCTGTCAGATTCAGCTTCAGAATGGCACAACACACACTGATCCATTTTGCTGAGGTTTCGGCTTTGCCTCCTCTCCTGCTCAGCATCCACACAGCATCTGAAGTTCCATCCAGCAGACATAAAGGCTGATGAGTACATTGAGAGTGAGCAGCAAGGCAGTCAGAAATCATTCAGAGTGAAAATTCTTTCAGCCTAAGAAGCGGATGAGTAGAAGCAGCTCCTGCTGACAGCCAAGGCTTGCATTGGTGTATGCCACACACCTGCATGTCTGGTGTATTCACTCGTGGGGCTGCCTGCAGCCATGGACACCCCAGGGCAAGGCAGCCTACACGAGCTTGGCCTTGCACAGTGTCCCTGTATGTTTTGATGGGAGAACAGACTGTCTTCTTCCATTTGCTCTCAGAGCAGCAGCAGTGCCAATCCAGTTTCCCTCTTGTCACCATTCTTTGCTGACTGGGACTCGATCCTGTTAGAAATCCTAAAATCTGCAAAACATTCCCTGTCTCTCACTAAATCCATCAACAGTTGATTTCCACTCAGGAAGGGCAAGGGATGATAATTGCAAATCATTCCAGTAGATAAGCAGGCCAAATAAAGTAGTGTCTGGTAATTCATCTAACCCACTTCTTGGAATTAAAAGGGCTTTCTTGTAGATTGAGAATAAATTAATCATGAATCTATAAACCAAAAAACACTGGTAAACTCAAAGAGAATAATGAGTACATGACAGGAAGCAGAGCATATCATATGCAAGGATGTATTTTCTCATTAAGCACTACACATAAATATGCAACCTTCTTTTCTGAAGGGCGTGAAGGATAGGCTTGTAGGTGGAAAACACTAAAAAGGAACAAACAAAAATTTGTTCTTATTCAACCACCTATATTCTTTCTTGTAAAAATAGATGCATGCAGACAGAGAAACAAACAAAAATGGGGGCATATGCATATGTACAACGTATTCACAAAGATTTAAAAAGGGATTGTTGGCCATTTGTGAGATGAAGGTTGTTTGGATTTCTTCATTTGATGGAGAAAGCATTTCAGTAGCAATTCAATTATTTAATACAATTTACATTCATTTTTTTCTCCAACAGCAGAAGGGGGAAGGAAGAGAAATTACCCTTTTCTTCCCTCTAATTCTTGTCCTCCCCACAGTCACCTGGATGCAGTGCAACAGCCTCCCGAGGCTGCCTGTGCTCTTTGGCCACACACTAACATAATTTTTGCATGTTTTATTATAAACTCTGTGGGTTCTTTCTGGTTATCAGCTGCATATTGATTCTTAGAACTGGCCCTGCTGCAGCACACTTTTACTTACAAACTTCTAAATTATATCATCAGGGAAGACTGCCTGCTATGCTGAATTCCTTTTTATTCTGAAACAAACCCTGTAATGCCTCCTAATGTATCAACTGTGGAGGGCTGTGTGGTTGGCTACTTGTAATCTAAAGTTGGTGTAATTTCAGAATCTGATGTAAGATTGAGCAATCAGTCAATGAGGTCAGTTCCTTTAGGCTCCTGCTCATCTCTCCAGAGTCAAAGAAATTAAATACATTGCAGAAGGTAGTCATGAAACCATTTGCTGTTCTACCTTTGTCTTTCTTGTACAAATGAAAATTACTCTGTGCTGTAGAGAAAAAAAAAACAACAAAAACCACCCACCAAAATACTCCCCCTTTTCAAAGAGCTGAGCAGCTTCTGGAAAATAAAATGGCCCTAATATGTACTTCATTGAATAGGATATGGTATTTCTTTCTTCTTGTTGATAATGTAAATTAAAAGCCCTATAGAGTGGTTTCCCAGAGTGACAATCTCTTACCGTCCTACAGACCAATACGTATTGTTTCAATACAGCTCTCAATTTTCTCTAGGCTTTAACATAAAAAGTGCTTTTTTAAGATAGAAATTGTTATTGTCATGGTAAACTTAAAACCAGCTTCTTTTTTTGTCTTCTCCATAAGTTTTGGAGCATCATAAACTCAAACCAGTATCTTTTCTTAATTTTCTCTATTTTTTTGACTACTTCCTGATGTAGCCATCTGTAGTGTCAAGCACATTAGCCTGGTTTTATGGTATCTTCAGCATTTTAGGTTTGGTGTTTTGGGGTGTTTTTGCAATTGAGATTTTTAAAAAGTGTAACATTAAAATTATAGAGAACCAACATCACAGGGAGCATACTTTGTGTCTTACATATTCCTTCCTCTTTCCCTCATGTCCACCAATGACCATGCACAATTGGCATCCTTATGCTCTGCTAATGCACTTGCATTTAAATCCCTACTTTACTTATGCAATACCTTAATATTTTATAAGCTATTTTAGTCATCTCACTGCCTTTTTCTCTCTCTAATTCTTGATCCTTGGTACGTCAGATCATATCTTGACCCTCTTCTAGGATTTAAGCCACTCCCTGTTAGCCTTGTGGAATCCAGACTAATTTAACTGAGTAAGAGCTGACTGCACTCACTGGATCAACAAGGCTGTACTAAAAGCCACAGAAGTGTTGTGAAGAGGTTGAAAAATAATCCTAGAATTGTCTTTTCAAGCAGCATGATTAAGAGTCTTCTTTCAATCTCATAGAACCAGTCATGTTCTGAAATCAATAGGGACTGTTTTCCAGCTCATGGATGTTTGTCTTCTGTGTTTATTTGTGATAAAATTGGCATTTTTTCATTTTAAGCGTACATTTGGTATTTCATATCTATAATGTGTTAGATATGTTGCACCACAGAGAAACTGACCCTTTACAAGAACAATCAGACAGTCTACGTTTTCCTCCATTGTTTTGAACCAGTAAGACAACAATTTAACTAATCACAGTAGAAAAATAGCTTTTCAGTAATCATTGATAAGGAAAAGCTTGGACCATTCACTCTTAAGTGTTTTCACAATCACCAAAGAAAAACAGTGGTCATTAAAACTACCAGTGACACTCAGGTTCAACACAACTTGTTACAGAGGAAAAACATTTTTAAAATGCAAAGCTGATGTATCCTGGGTGAAATCCACCTTGAAATGTTGTAAGGAAACTATAATCATCTGCATTGGACAACTCAGCTTTGTTAAACGTCTAAGAAAATTGATTGAAAGCCTAAGAGAACTGGGGTTGTTCAGCCTGGAGAAGGCTTCAGCTTAACCTAATTAAAGACTTCCAGTACCTGAAGGGAGCCTGCAAGAAAGACGGAGAGACTATTTCCCAGAGAATGTAGTGACAGAATGAGGGGGAATGGCTTCTAATTGAAAGACAGTAGATTTATATTAGATAACAGTATAAAATTCTTTACTTTGAGGATAGCAAGGCACTGGAACAGCTTGAAAAAAATGTGGATGCACCATCCTGGGAAGCTTTTGAGGCTAGTTTGGATTCAGCTCTGAGCAACCTGCTCTAGTGAGGGGTGTCTCTGCCCATGGCACAGGGGCTGGAATTAGATGGTCTTTAAATCCCTTCCAGGTCAGGGCATACTGTGTTTTTTTCTGTTATCCAGAGCCAAGAAGGTCAAATAAAATCAGAGAAATGGATAAGGAAACCCACAATTATCAATTTTCTGTTTTGTTTTTCTTTCCTCTTTTTGCATAGGTATGTGTTACAATCATATAGCTAGATCTCTCATAAACACATCTACTAAGAACTAGCAAATATGAAAGTGCAAATTCTACATATTCAAGTTGCTCCCATTATTCTGTGTTCCTTTGTTTTAGAAAAGTAAAAGAAAGAGACAAAGAACCCATCAAAACTATGTAAAGAAATACAAATCTTGTTTTAACTTGCACCCATTACTCCTGAGCTCAGTAGACACTTAGTAGTTCACTTACCATGTCCCTTAGAAACAAGTAATGATGTGCAAGTCTGAAGAAGCATTCTTGTATCAAGGATGTTTCAATTGCATCCACAGCAGTGATGGCAGGAACAAAAAAGGTGGCAGATGGAGAACATGGAGGTGACTGTAAGACACCTTGGGAGGTCCTTAACACCCTTCAGAGAAAGGATGGCTATCCCACAAAATGCTTCTATGATCATTATTGTACCAAAGGATCTGCATGACGCTGTTCACCTTGCACTCTTCCATGTCAATGCAGCTGAGTGGCCAGAAGAACTGAGAGGCTCTTTCTAGCACAGGCTGGATTTTCTTCCCAGTCTCTGGAAAATTTTGTTCTGAGTATAGTTTAAAAACTCTTACAAGCTGATACTTCAGTTAACTATATATATTTAGTTTTACACTTCTCATTGTTATACACAGCAGAAAATTTAAAAGCTCATGTTGTTCCTGTTTGATTTAATTAGTACTTGGGGAATTGGGTCTGGCAGGTTACATGGCTGCTTGCAGGGTGGAAATTCTCAATTAGCAGTATGCAAATGAATGCACAAAAGCCATGTTTCCTCATTTTCACCTTTTACCCTTTGCTCAGTTTCAGGGGATAAAGCAGGCCAGTTATAATTTTTGTCAGAATAGGATTAATAGCTTGAGTTCACACATCCAACGTGGGGCTGCTTTTGTCATCTCACAGAACACCATTAAGTACAAACTACTTAGATGTTGTCATTTATAGCAGTTCATAAATGTATTTGTAGAGTTGGGGGATCATTGCATTTGCAATTTTAGTAGATTTATTTTGCTGTTTCATTTTGCAAGAGTCATCATTTTTTACCAAGACAAGGGACTCTCTTTGAAATCAAAATTTGTCTTCCAACTCTGCAAAACTAGAATATGTTTCTGTGCTGGTTGTCTTGCAAGCCATAGAGAGAATCTTTTTCTTTACTCTGTTTCTCTTTGTATTTCTTTCCTGTATAATACTTTTATAGTATCACTTTAATGTTGGTAGGAAACCCAAAGAGAGTCACATGGCTGGCTTCTGTGCTACCATTGATAAAACTCTGCTGGATTTAATGGTTGCTGCATGGGCATCAGGAAGTGGTGTGTGCATCCTGTATAAAATAATATATTCAACAATAAATATTTGGAAAGCTGAGCAGTAAGCAGTTTCCCAAGGCTTCTCTGAAAAGCAAAATTCTGTTGGGGAAACCAGACTGGTTTTGCTGTTTTGTATTTTTTTAATCTGGAGTTTATTATGGCACATTCCTTTCTATGATCTTGTTGCTAAGGTCATTCACAGTACAAACATTATTTCCACTTACATGACACAAAGATTTTGAGTATATTGGAGAGGAAGAGGAAAGATTCTTTCCATTTCTCTATAAACACAGAAGCAAGCTCAGCAATAGAAGGGATGAGATTATAACTGATTAATTTCTGTACTATGGAAATAGCAAGTCTATTTTAAAAACCCCATAAAATTGTGGTCAAAAATATTTTTTTATGTAGGTGGTATTTCAAGAAACCCCATTTTTGCCTTGGTAGGCAACTGTTATCCAAGAATATTGGAACTATAAAATTAATGGAAAAAGAGGGAAAAAAAAGATAAGAAAAAATATTATCCTTGCCTGAGTGACTAGAAATTGATGACTTCTGTTTTTTCACAAAACAAATGTTTTTCTTTGATGAGCAATAAGAAGCTGATGAGAAATGTTTTTCTTCTCTGATTCATTTTTCAAATAAGTTTTTCAAAGAAGTTTCCTGCTGTTTCAAAATAATGCAGAACATCATACTAAATAATTACTAATAAAAATGTATTATCTGTTTCTGCAACTACAGCATAAGTTAGTTGTTTGACCATAAAGAAACATTATAAAGAAACATGGCTAGATTACTGCAAAGGTTCAAAACAAAACAAAGTTCTTACAGCCTGCACATTCTGCAGGTTTCATATGTCTGTTTCATATGTGCATTAAAAGAGAGAGATCTAAAGTTAGGAAAAATTAGGTGACGATTAAAATGAAAAAACTGTATCAATACCTCTCTGCATATAATAATAATTGTAAAGTTTTTGTTCTCCTAGAATTTGGCATGAGCATTTGATTTACCTTGAAACCTTTTCTCACTTTTCCATTTAACAGGCATACCTTACACACATTTCAATTAGATTACATTTTTTGCAGGAGGAAAATAAAATAGCTGATATTCACATCTGTGATTACATGCCACAGTCAGGAGTCACCTGAGAGCCATAGCCAAAGACATTTGTCTGCATCTGTCCATATACTAAATATTTCCTCAGAATGAAATAAATACTGTCAGAGAGTATAACCAAAACAGCAAATGGAGCAGCCTGCAGGAAAAAAAAGATCAGACTCAACTGTTTTTAAAATTGGATGTTTGAGGTTAAGCACTGAAGAAATACCCATTTAGGCTGTGGGAAATGAGTTCTTTAGGTTACAGATGACTGAGTGCTCATGGACCAGCGGCACAGCTATCAAGCAAGTTTTACAGATGCAGGATGACCTGAGGCCAGAACACTCAAAATCCCTGAGCCCTGAAGTTGGGCAAGGTTAAACACTGAATTAGGGGCACTGTTTCATTCTTTGCATCACATTCCTGGCCTGTCAGCCTGGGCCATTCATTCCAGATAAAGACAATACCTCCACATATTCTTCACACTACTGAAATTCTACTGGAATATCTCTGCTGGTGCCTCTGCTTTGCTTCTCCCAAACTCCAGCCGTGACCTGACAGCTTTCTTGGAGCTTCACTTTTTTTCTGCAAGCCAAAATGACAGAATCACAGAGCGGTAAAAGTTGGAAGGGACCACTGGACATCTAGCCTCTTCTCTAGAAGGGTTTCTCAGAGAACATTACCCAGGATTGTTTCCATCCAGCTTTTGAGTATTTTGAGTATTTGGGTAAGAAGATCCACAGTGTCTCTGAGCAAGCTAAAGTCAAGAAATTTCAGTAAAGAAATTATTCCTCATGTTCAGGTGGAACTTCCTGTGCATCAGTTTCTGCCCACTGCCTCTTGTCCTATTGCTCAGCCAAGAGCCTGTCTCCATCCTCTTGACAAAGGCAGCTGGATAGGTTCCTAATTGCCTTATTCTTCACAAAACATATACTGTTTCAGTCTTAGCAGTTAGAAATATCTCTCCAAACTTTAGAGAGCAGGGGTATTTTTTACACCCTCCTTATTAGATATAAAATTTGATTTTGATTTACGAGTGGATGCATTTGTGTCAAGTCATGAAAAGTCTGGTCTTCATACTTGAACTTCATTTTCTGCCACTATCCTTTAATGATTTTGGAATCCCATAAAGGTTTACAGGAGTTGTCCTTCTTAATTTCTTTTCAATTTTTTTTCTGATACAGCATAAAAATCTCAGCATGATATAACAAGGACATATCTTTGACTTTAGACTAAAATAAGTATTCAGAATTGGTATTCATCTTCCTTGCTGCTGTCTAATTACTTTCATTAGGTCTAGTGTGTGGTTTCACTGTTCATTATAAAATGTGATCTGTTTTTATAACACAGATGTCTTCCTGATCCTTTTCTTTCAAAACTAAATTCTGTACATTTAGCACCCAACTGACAGCCTCTTACTGCTTTCAGTGAATAATTTTCCATCAACAGTCTCATTGATCTGTGTGAATACATGCTGACCAGAGTAAGTGGATTCTTACATACTAATGATTTTATAAAGTGATTCATTGCTTAAGTAGCAAGGGGGCACATTCAGATATCCTAAATGTAGTGCTACTGTCCTCAGTACCTCCACTGAGTCCTAGCTCTTTGATGGAAAAATATTCAACCCAAGTATTTGTGTCAGAACATACTCTTGACACCTTAAAGGGCTCCAAAATGCATCCATCCCTGCACTAATGTAAGAGGGATGTGAGAGTGGACATAGCAATCCAACCTAGACAGGGAACACTTTCCTGACAGTTGTCCACAGGATACATTTCCCTGAAGCCAAAAAGAAGCAAAGATGTTTTGAGCTATCCACAGCCTTCAGAGCTTCTTCAGTCCCAGAAGGAAAACACAAAATAAAGAGCAGTTCTCCAGGTTCCATGGAGTAGAAAGTTTGACTCTCAGCAAGTGTGACATATCATCACACTGTACTGACAGTCTGACTGCCTTGTACTGCAGCCACTACCTTGCCATGTAAAGCAACTGCTTCTTGAGACATCTGGAATACTCTCCAGAAAAGCAGCTGATTGCTCTGAGAAAAGATGTGCCAAGTACTGTCTTTAAAACAGGCTGGGAATTTGATACCTACTAGAGAACAACCTGTACAGAGACTTTATGGAATCTCTGTTCTTCACTGGTGGATCAAAGTCTTATCAGCTGACGCCTGTGGGCTCATGCCTTGAAACAGAACTGTTTACAGACATATATATCTTCATAAATAAATAACCAGCAAATCATGTCCCTCTGTGCATTTTCCAGATGTTTTTCAGAGGAGCTGACTTGTAGTTACACTTGGAATTTATGCTGAAGCTTATATGAGGCAAATCATCTGCAAAAAAGCAACAGCTACACTTCCACTTTCATCCATTTCAGTGACCAGGCCATAACTGGACAGCCCAACCCATTTCTTCACAGCACCTACCTGCTGATTTAATCTTCCTGCAACATAATCTTCCCAAGGCTTTCTCTCTGTACTAAGGTTTTGGCCCAGCACTACAATATGCTGTTTTTCTTAGCCTGTTTAATGAAGTAAAATAGATCACTCTTTTGATGACTCCAGGAAGGATAAACAAAGGGAAATTAACCCATCAGATCAGAAGGGTACCAAGCATAAGTGGTACAGGCTCAGGAAGTCTGTCTCAAACATTCCACAGATATGGAGAAAGACTAGCAGCATCAGGCAGGCTAATGTACTTCAACCACCACTTATTTATAACCCATAAACATTCCTGAACATGCTGAATGAGATTTTTTCAGGAAGTAATTAATCCATTTCCCAGTTTTTGGACTTTCTGAAGAACAGAAAAAACAGCAATTGAATAAAATACTCATAAACCTTCCCTTCTCTTTCTATCAAACTACTAACATCAATGTAATTGCATTTTGCCCAAGCCTCATAAGTGAGATGGGTCTTCTTTTAGAGAGAACATTTTAGACTGATAAAAAAATCTAAAATGACAATCTCCTGACACAATCAGGTGTTTGCCTGCCTTAAGCCAGCCTCTCAGGAGACATTCCAGACTTGGAAAGCACACCCAAAATTATAGCCAATGTATAAGGGCTGGCTGAACGATTCTGATGATGTCTATGTATCTAGGAGGGATTAAAAGCTATTAAGGGACATTGACTACAAATTGACTACACAGAGGAGAGCAAGGAATATACCATAATGAAATTAAACACATTTAGAGAAAGAAATAATCAAACTTAGAATTTTAAATGCAATTTCTCAGAAGTTCTTCTTTTCTTTTTTGTAAAAAAATAATTGAATCTGAACAGATTAACATATTTAAATATTTTGTCACAACAAACTACTTGCATTACACATATATTATACATTAGAACCATATTTACAGAGTAGATCAGAAACAATAGCCATTAACTTGAAGAATTCTTATTTGTTAAAAAACACAGCAACTAAATCCTACACATTCTGTTTATATGTGTTCTACCTGCTCAAACATTTAAGCTATTTAAAATTGAAGGCAACAAGACTAAGCTGCAGAGCCTATGTGGAGGAGCCACTTTCAACAAGTAATACATAGATAATGGAAGACAAAAGGTAGCACAAATAGAAAAGGTTAGGCATGCTTTACATTGGTCAGTGGTGGATATTTACTTCAATATTTTAACTCCATAGTTATGGAGAAATGACATCTGTTTAATCTCTGGAGCTCTGGAGCAGGTCCACAGTTTCAAACATATTCCTAAATGCAAAATTTCTGCTACTCGAATTTATACCCAATCAAAAAAACAAATCCAATGTGCAAACTCTGCTACAGGTAACAATGAAACATATTAAGTTCTTGGCTGTGCTATCTAAACTATGACTACAGTGTAGTAGAAAGTACAAAGCATATCCACTTGTTGCTTTATATCCTCATAGTGCTGAGCCTTTACATCTCCTTGATTTAAAATTATATGTAAATTCAAGCATGTGCCTAATTGTGCTGAAAAAATAGCAAAATCAGCAGAAGAACTTGAAAGAGAAATTATGAGTGCGGTTATTTCATCTGACATTGTACTTCTGTTTTTCTAAGTCTGCAAAATCCCCTGTGAATGGTATGCATTTTTCTTCTGCTAATTAATAAATAAATAAATAAATAAATAATGAGTAATCATCCTATCTTAGATAATCATATGCAGATGATCAGGAGTCAGACACTTGCAGCCACATTAGGGTCTTCCAATTATCTAAGGCTGTTGCAAGTTTAGGAAACACAGACTAACATGATTGCTGACTTCACCAATGCCTGGGAAAGGCAGGTGCCATCGATTGCCAGCCAGCAGGAATTTCCACACAAGACCATGACCCAACATGAAATCCCACAATGGAACTGTCTAAAAATAGTACCAACTGCACATCTGCCTTGCTTCATACAGTGCCCTTAAAGCCATGCAAAATGCATCATAAATGAGCCACAGTGTCTTTTTAAAACAAAACGTGGCGGTTGTGTCCAACATGTGTTAAGCAGTCCTTGGGAAGAAGTTTTCACGGCAGATGGTGTCCTTTTCCTAAGCCAGGCTGCAGAAATGGCAGAGAGTAGTGTGAATATTGTATAAAGGTTGTAAATGTCACAACTGGTTACTGCCTGGGCACCTGCACAGAGCAGGGGTCAGTGCTGTAAAAACTGTCCATCCTGCCAGGTCACTTTTTTGACAGGGGCAGGGGGTGTGCACTGGAACCTGCTGTGCTTCCTTTGGTTACTTGTCTAGAGCTCACATTGGGCAACAGGAGCAGGCAGAAAGGGTTAAACCATTCATCAAATCCAACTGAGTGACAAATAAATCTCTCTTTAGCAAGACACAAGAAAGAAATACAATAGGAAAATGTGATGTAGGTGAGTACAAACAGTGAATCCAGCTCAGTCGACTCCAGTGCTGATCACCCTGCAAACAATTCTGCTTTCTATGCAGAATTGAACCGGGAGGGGGGGGGAGGGGGGGGTGGGTGGGTGGAGTTGTTGGAGGAAAAATTTAACTTAAGATGGGTATTGTTATTCTTTATTTCTTCAAGACACATTCAAACCTTGCAGTGATGAAAGATCTGTATCACGCTACAAAACTCAAGGTGCTGAACATTTAATTCTAAAGATCACAAACTACTCATGACTCCAGCTTAGGCAACCACTCCCCTACATGAGGAGAAATATATTTCTAAGTCTCAAATCCATTTAACTGCCAAATGATACATGATGTTCTTTCCCCAAATGTTTGTGCATTCATACCATGATAATAGACATATAAGACAGTTGAATACTGTAATATTTGCTTTATTTCATGTATGGAAGAGACAAGAGGTCCATCAAAATCAATAATACCACATATGCATATTTGCAAGATATGCACTCAGGGAAATCCAGCACCTAAGTTTTCTTCAGAGTTACTTTTGGATTGGTTTCAATCCAAAATTTGATGCTTAATAGTGTGTCGCTCTATTAGGAACGGCGAGAAGAACGACACAGACTCTCTAGGGAGCTGATCAGGAGAATTTCTCTCAGTTTATTGCTTTAGATCTTTTTTATAGACCGATACGTGAAAAGTACAGAAAAGAAACTCTTATTGGTTAGTAAACTAACACATCACCATCATTGGTCAGTGGGGCTCACCACCCCTCGACCTTCTCTTGCAAGAAAACAAGGAACAGACAAACAACACCTGCAAGGCCGTTTTCTATCTCTGGGGATTGTTTTAATTCCTCCCTATAATTTCCCAGGCCACTTTCTCAGGCAAGACTGAGAAAGCTATGCGGCCTGCAATTTCTACAGGCACTTTGCTCCCTGCTTCACAGTTAGCATCCATAATAGTGTTCTTGCTAGTCTCGTTTCCATTAGCCTCTTTGAGTTTTTCAGATATTCATATTTGGGTGCAAATTGATCAAGATGTAGTGCCTTTTCAGGACAGGGTGTATATTTAGGAAGCAGGAAGGAAAATAATTGGTGAATAAGCCCTGGCTGCAAATCAGCTAGCAAAGTAAGGAGCAGCTTTGTCATCTGCATTTTGGGTGCTTGATTGCATAGGGATCAAAAGTTGTAATCATAGAATCATGGAATCTTTAAGGTTGGGAAAGACCTCTAAGATCATCAAGTCCAACTATTGATTAATTAAGGTCTACACAGGACTGTGATCATTCATTTAAAGATAATTCAAGGCTCAGAGGACGTCAGTTATTCTAAAACATTTTCACTATATTTTCAGCCACTAGGTGCCACGCTGTGTTGTGGGAAAGTCTCAGCAGCATCCCTGCTAAACTGAAGAGACAATGTCCAGTTTCAAGCTAAGTTGAAGCCTGTTCTTTTTTTCCTGTAGATGCAGATATTCTATATGATCCCTGTTACAGTTCACAATATCATGACAAGCAGAATTAACTCTCAAAAGTCAAATTTTCTTCTCAACTTCTGAACACTTAATTCCACAGCCTTCAAGCCCTATAACTGTGGGGGAATAAAACTGAGGTGTAAAATATACAAGTGTGCTTGCAAAGCACAGCACTAGTGAGTCAATACAATTGTTTTTCTCCTAAGCAGCTGAAAAGGATATGTAGGAACACTGAAAGTTAAATCAACATTGTATTGATATATAAAAGTGCTGATGGTTCAAAGGGAATAGAAAGCAATCAACAGACTAATTATTATCAAGAAAAATACTAATGGCTTATTATCACAACTACAATGTATCTATTAAAATGGACTGCATCCCTGTCTTCACCTGCTCATTAGGATAGTGCATCTCTTATTAACACTCAATTAGAAGAAAACCTATTCTGAGTTTACTTCTGTGTATAGTCTCCTAAGAGCTGCTTGCTGTTTCTGAAAAGAGTATTCACTTTATTATAACATTCTGTTCTTCTGTTTACTTCCCTAAAGCAAAAAAAAAAAAATAAAAATTAATAAACAAAAGACACAGAAGAAAAAACCACAAGCCATTCAACCCCCAAAAATATTCTTCATAATCCAACTTTTACTTTGCATTCCGTTCAGCTGCTTCTGAGCTCATTCATTGCTACAATATGACCGCCCTCACCTCCTGTTCAAGAGTGCCACCAAAGCAGAGCACACTGTTTATTCTTACAGTCTCATCGAGCCTTTGTTTGTGAAGTTGGCTTGACAGGGGATTGCCATTACCCTTTCCTTTCACAGTTTTTGCCATGAAAAATTAGATCATGGGTGTATCTCTAGAAACAGGAGCAGATAGACCTTGACCTAGCAGATAGTCCCTATGCTTTTCATTGTCTGGATGTATAGTTCTAAAGTACCTGAGATTAAATACACCATATTGCTCAGAGTTTAATTTCTAGTGTGAAAAATTACTCTCTAACTGCTTATACAGTGTTTTTGCAACTGGCCAGACTTCAAAGTTCTTTCTGGAAACAATATGCACTCTAAGGTTAAGAGGGGAAGCACTGATTTCTCCCTGCCACTCAACTCAAACACGTCTCTTGAACTGAATGACCACATGAATTATCCTGCTGTGAGAAATGAATGGACCTGCTTTCAACAGAGCCTCTACATGACACTGTCTTCTAGGAAATTTTCTTAAGCTGTCTTCTAGGAAATTTTAGCTTGCTCATACACAAATATTAGCTCTGAACATTGCTGCAGTCATATTTGAACAGTGAGGCATTTTCTGATTTTTTTCCTTGTATTTCAGGTCTTTACAGTCCAACTCTCAACATCAACTAAAGCAAGTGGTTGCTTGGACATCTTACTTTGGTAGTCAGTAATCCCACTGACCCTCTTATATAACCAATGTTTTCCCTTTCAATATCCAGGAACAAGTGTTAATGAGCCTCTAAGTTTAATAAACCTTCTCACAAAACCCTGAGAGATATCAGACTAGAGTACACCACATTCCAGCATGTTTGGCTTCACTGGTGCTCCTTGTTTCTGAGTATATTTTGGCATATTAAAAGCCCTGGCAATTACCTTACAGGTGTAGAGCATTTAATATAAATCTTAATCCTCAGGAATTTAAATTAAAATCCCAGGAAAAAAAACATGCATTAGGTTTATAGGTATGCAATGATCATTTTTCCAGTGTGCTTTTCCTGTAGTAGCTTTCCATAGAAATTAATGTCCAACTAAGCATTACCTTGGTTCTTTTTCTTTCTACCACATATTCAACAAGAAAATCCCTTCCAGACAAGTGACAGTCTTCCTGCTATATTCCATATCACAGTCTTCCAACTTTCATACCAGCAGTATTCCAGAAATCCATTATTCTAGCTCTGCCCACTCCCAGGCCTCAGTGAATGTACAAACACAGCAATGAGACTGGCTCTCTCATGACATCCAGCTTTCCTATTCATGCCTCACCTGGCACAGCTGAGTTTGAAATAAATGCACAAAAGTAAATAAAAAAAAAGTATAAAAAAACATACTGATTGTTGTCTAGTTAGCCTGAGAGGTTTCAATGCATAGTTCACTGAGGCTTCAGACACTCCGATTACCAAAACATGTTTCCTTAAATGAAATGGTCACCTACTGCTTGTGTCCCAGCCTTCATATGAGGATATCATAAAATACTGTCTTGAACACTAACAAGCTTCCAGTCTCTGGGATGAACTGTTCTGGTTCAGTGGGAATGGATTCCAACAACATACAAGAAGTTAATACCGTTCTCACACAGGACACCAAATCATTATCTTCACCCAATACTGATTCTCCAAGAAGGCCCTTATTTTCATCAACTATTTTTCTGAGGTTCCTCGCTTAAGGGACAGAAATGTTAGCCACACAACATGAAATCAGAAGCAACGTAATACATTTTATAAAGTCACAACATGAAAGTTCCATTACTGGCCTGCAGCCTTCCTGTCAGCCCCTGCTAAAGCTGCCAAATGAGTCTCCAAGGGTTATCTAGCAGCTATCTTGGGTGTTACACTGCTTCATCAATTCTGAGTGCCTACAAACCTCTGCAGAACACAGAACTCCTGAGGTGAATTATGATCCTTCACTAAAAAGAGTGTTGATATTTGGAAAGCCTTTCCACACAGAATGACTTTGCTTATAAACATTGCTTATGACTATCAGCCCACAACACAGCTTCATGTCCAGATTTGGATACAGTCAGGAACCCTGAAACCCAGAAGGACTAATAAAGTGAACTGGACCTTATTGTTTCACAGTTAACACAAGAGCTATGGACAATTAAGGCCAACTTCAACTGGAAGAGGTAGAGCAGCATTTGAAGAAAAAAACCCTAAAAAGATTTTTTTTTAAAAGGATTAGAATCCAAGAAACCCAAGACATCCAGATATGTTATATTTATTCATAGCCAAGTTACATTCCATTTCAAGCTTGATATGATCTGGATGCAAGCTAGACTTGGACTTGGAACTAAAGCCACAGATGGAAAATTTTATAATTTCTATACATAAATTGATTTCCCCTTGGCACCTCTGGAACCTTCAATACTTCAGATTTGCCTGAAAGAGGTGAAGGGCACAAATCTGCTAAAATTCCTAAAAATACTCGTACTCTTCCTGCCACTTCTGATTAGGTCTTTTCCTGCAAGACGTGAGTCCTCCATCAGGGGTTAGATAAGGTCCAGTTTTCTCTTTGATACTTTTTATTGCACACATGGAAGCACCAAGTTAATTGCTGAGGAAAATTGAGCTCAAGTGACATCCACATATAGATTAAGTTCAGGAACTATACAATGACACATCTCTCTTGTACTTCACAGTTGCAGGATATGAAACCATTTCTGAAAAGGCTTCTTGCTAGGTGAGGTCAGGTAATGGGAATGCACATTTGGCTGAAGCTAAATCACATCAAGAGGCTGGATACAGGTGAGCATCTGCGGCCATAACGCAGCCTGTGAAATTAAACATACATACTTGAAAATCCTCAGATTTTTTGACAGGTCTGTAAGGCTCATGGATTCCTGACTGATATTATTGGTACCAAAAAACTGCCTTCACCTATTTTTATGATATTTTTTACCTAGGGCATTCTGGAGGATCCTGCTGTATGATGAGACAACCATTAATGCCATAATTTTTTGTTGGTGACACCCCACTGATGTGACATAACTGGACATGAAACTTTCTGAAGGCCTGCATTTAAACATCCAGAACTAAGACCGTCACAGATATTGCAACCATCTGTCTAGAAACAGTAAACTTATCTTCAGTCTTATCTATATTTTATACAGAAAAACCCCAAAAATCTTCAAAAAGTATCACACCAGTTTTCATTTTTCTGCTACTCCAGAGGGACTGACAAACACTGTGGCAGAAGGCATAGTCACAGGTTTGATGGGTACTGACTGTAAAACATTGCAAAAGTTCACAAAGTAGGAGGACTAAAGTCATCTTAAACGACCATCATTGAATGAGGCCTGCAGAGTTCAGATGCACAAATAAGAAGTAAAAATTTAAAGCTTTCATTCTATCTACAGATTAAACTCTGTAAACACAATGAGTAAACTTACCAAGACAATGACACTTTAACATTTTAACTTTAACCTTTGTTCTCTGTTTTGATTTCTGTAGTTCTTTTTTGAATGCCAAATTCTGAATACTCGTGTAAGATCTGCCAGCTCATCAGTACACATGAGGACACATTTCTAAGTCATTTACTTTATTGATTCAAAGTTAACAAAAAAAATAAATTCCTTGGAACCTAGATAGTATGTATATATATGTTTTATTACAAGTTCTGATTTCCTTCTGCTCAAGGCAAATTTACCACAATCAAAAGCTAATAAACCTTGATCCAAAAGGTATGACCAACACATAATATTGTGAAAGCAGGAAAATATGAGGCTGGGTAGCAGCACTCTCTTTAGTTAAAAGTATTTTTAATGACTTCATCCTTCATGGTTGCCCAAAGCACCCTGTGAAATAAACCTTTAACTCTTACATCGTTTCTGTCTTAAGGGTAATGAGCCATATGTGAAGACATCTGCAATGCCTGAAAGGAATGATCATTAATTAGAGAGAAGACAGGACACTTTCTGATTGCTGATAAGGGGTGGGGAGATGGGGAAAGCCTTTCAAAAAGTCACTGGAATTAAGAGAGAAAATTAGTCCTTTAGTTGACATGAATCACTGCAGATATCAGAAGATGTGAATACTGTAGTTATGATTTTTATTTCTTGTATGTTCTGGGGAAAAAAAAAATTGCTACACTGTGGGAGCAAGACACCTGAGAAGAGACAGAGAGCCAAGGGAAGGGAATTCTGTGAAAAAGGCTAAGACAGCAGCATCTGTTGTTTGTACAGAAATCTCTTTCTGGAAGATCTGGAGAAAGATGCAAAAGCAGAGCACAGATTGTATGATAAACCTCTTATTTTCCCTGCTCTTATTTTCCCTGCTCTGTTGCCCTTAGTTTACAAATTACTAGGTCAAGGTACTCTCATCCTACAGCTTTCTCTGGAAGTAGGTGAAGCCTTGGTATCTCTTCCTGACTGAATATCCATTTTGAGTCACCTTCCTCTAGACCTTTATGTGGCACCATGTGGTGTCAGGCACAGCACCATGCAGGGACAGCCCTGTTCACCCTCTCAATGAAGCGTATGAAGCTGGACTTGAAGCTGAGTGAGGGCTTTGTATAAATCTGTGATTTCTTCACTGGTAGAAATCCCTGGCTTTTTCCTGGCTTGGAGAAAAACAGCTGGAAGTGTTTTGCAACTGAAAGAAGACACACATAGGATAGAGAAAATAATTTATAGGGAGAAGTAGAAAGAATGATTCATGCCAGCTCGAGATAAGAGGAATGAATCATCACCTTGCTGATCTATCCCCATTGATCATAAAGGGAAATGAGACAGCTAGTTCAGGAACAGATGCCTGACTTTTAGACTCCTAAAGTCAGACAGCCATAATCCCTGTCAAGCTTGAGAGATTAGTGGTTTAGAGCCCCAAGTTCGACATGTTCTTGGAGGTGGCTCCAGGCTAGAAGTCTCTCTTGTGCTCAGGTTTAGTGCTCTTGGTCTCCATTTTTTGTTCTCTATCAAAAATACCTACTTGGCTGTTACATGTTCTGAGGAGGGGTATATTTGACAGGAAACTTGCACTTTTTATAGAGTTGCAAGTACAGTCTTCTTTATAAGAGCTGCATATATAAATGCCACTGGTTTTAAAGGATTTCTTCTCTGCTGCTCTGTCTGCATAGATCCATGGTTTATATTTCCTGAGTTATATGAAAAGAAACAAATTAGGCTAATGGTTATGGCATTTGCATATTGAGAGTATGAATTTTCAGTAAATACCATACGCTCACCTGTTGTGAAAAATCTCAGTATACAAGGTACAAACTATCTAATGCATCTGCAGCAGACTTGGTATCCAAGTAGAGGAATAAAAAGGCACAAACTGAACATAAATCAACTTGGATTAGCACGGCTCTGAGTTTGAATTAATAAGCCCTGTTGTTACATCTAAACGAGAGCTACTTGATGTCACATCACTTTGTAACAGGGTGCACAAGTACTCTAGTCATTCACTTCCCGCTTGACAGGCAACTGAAACATATCTTTTCTCAGCTGAAACAAATCCTCAGGACAGACAGTTATTCATTTTTTGCAGCTTTGTTTTTTTTTGGCCATTATACTGTTATTATTTACAGTTACTTTTCATTTCAGTGACCCAACAAATTATATTCATTGATTTCCGTGAGTGACTGAAGATTTTGCAGGGAAGGAATGAATAGATATTTAAGAAAGCTTGCTTCATGCTTTATATAAAAGAATAATTTTTTGATTGGGATTTCTAGTGCATCCAACGCAGGAAGCAAAACTTATCCTTAATTCCCAGTTTTTAGATTCCTATTTAAATGGAAGATGTAGGTTTCATGAGCAAGTACTCTCTGTTTTTTCTGAATCTGCTCAGCTAAGGAATTTTTCTCTGTGCCCCTTGGCTGTTCCCAGGTAAACATACTCCTGGAACCATGACAGTTACTAACTGAGGATTTAGATGCATTCTGGGAATTTCTGGACTGTAAACCCTTGGCAGATGGAGACAGCCAAGAACATTTCTGCCACAGTTGAGCCAGCACCATGATTAATGCTTATACATGACCTGTGGAAGTTAGAAAGAATATCTAAACCAAAAAAAATAAGAAATGCCAGCAAGAGACCTCCAAGAGGAGCAGCCTCCTCCTGATGCTGATGGTGACACTAATTACCTAGATGGTTTTTCCTAGATTCTTCAGAAACAGAGTTGGCTGCTGAATAACTACAACATTTTTTTCCAACTGAGTAGGATAGTGCCAGCTCAAGAGTTTATCAGGTATAACGTGTTCACTCTTCAGCATTAATTTATATAGTAGATTTCGATCTACTGATTACTTCTTTCTTGAAAGTAAGACAGAGCAACACCAAGCATAACATGGCAGCTCCTCAAAGGAGTTCCTCATGGGAAAGGGGAGGTGCAAGTCTGTTCGTCTCTTTCTTCTATGTCTTCAGTCATACAAAACAGTAAGTATTGCAGCATAGTTTTTTTAACAAAAATTAATGTGTGCTTAGACAACACTAACATTTATGCTCTGGGAAAGAAAATTAATATGATCCTACTACACAATATTGACATCCTAGTGACTGACATAAAGGAAATCACAACTATCAGACAGGAAGATAGACCTCAAGTGATGTTTGGAATTAAGAAAACACACACAGAGAAAATAAAAGCCTCTCTTGAGCTGTCAGGAGAAGATTGCTTTAAATGCAGGGTTTTTCTCCAAACTACAGCTTGGCAATTTCTGATTTTTAGAAGGAAAATCTGTTTCCTTTTATTTGAAACACTTAGGAATCACAGCCCAGCTCTCAGTGACAGATGTTGATAATGCAAAAACTACATCTGGCAGAAATTCTCATAATAAAAAAAAAAAATATTATGACTAAGACATCCATCCTGTCAACAGGTATCTGTGGCCTTAACTTGTAACAGACAATAATTTTGATATTTGTAACACCGGGAACCAAGTTTAACTGGATTTTTTCCCTATTTTCTTTCAATAGCCCAGCCCATTTGATATTTTCCAACAAGTGTTACTAGGGACAGCAGAAGCTGAGTTATTTATTGGTTGCAGGGACAAGAGATAAGCACTCAGAGATTTTCAGGCTTTAGGTTGCAAGCCTGGAAACATCAACAGAATCAGGAGAGTAATCCTGAAAACAGTCAAAATCAGAAAAAAAAAAATGGGAGGTCACTAAAATAAGCCTTGAATTCTGCTTCAGAAAGGATATGAAAAAAGTCCCTAGGTGTTTATACCTTCCAAACACTTGTAAAATAATGTAATGTATTTATCACTGCTCAACTGGGGAAACAGGTCCCTGGAGGAAAACAGCCCTGACTGAGCATATTCAGAATTACATCCTTGGATTTCAAATAGAGGTATTCGTGGTATGCTCTGCTGGGAGAGCAAGGCTTATTTCCACAGAGGAATTCACCTCACCTGTCCAAGCAGCTAAACATGTCCTCTTTAGTCTTCTCTGAGCTCAGTGAAGGGAAGCGAGGACTCACAGGGCACAATCCTGAGCTCTTTTAGGTGACTGCTGCAGACCCAGGAGAGTTGGGGAGTGTTCTGTTCCTTCATCTGTACAGGGGTCTGAGAATTATCACTGCAGGCTGAACTCAGTGTTCTAAAGTGAGAAGAGATGAATCACTGGGTTGAGGAAACATACATAATTTGGTGTCCTAAAAGCAGCTGGAAGTCAGAACTCCTCCAAAAAAAAAACCTTGCATAGCCATTGAGGGAAAATGTGTCTGTTTTGGCACCTGTAAAAGCTGCATTTGCACTTGAGGACTCTCGCTGCTGGAGATCACACACACAGACAGTAATACATGCATGTTTAGTATCATCCTGCCATGCAGCAGCACTTTATCCTTATGTAAGTACCTGCTTTTCTTGCTCTGCACCTCCTCCACAGAAGAAGCTATCTTCCTCCTCCTTTTCCTCACACTAGAGCTATCACTTCCTCACAGCCACCCTTCCTTCTCCCTCAATATGATCTGCCATATTCAGCTTTTCTGTACAGCTAAGAGAGCTTTTGTTGAAAGAAATTTAAATAAGTCCATTTGAATATGCTTTTTTAATTTAAAAAATGTTGAAAAAAAAAACCCCTTCAATTTAAGATGGGTATCTGCCATCCTGACACTGGGATATCAAACAGAAACATGAAGTTAACAGCATCCTGTCCTTTCTGTGTGCTGCTGGTGTGTCTTCACAATTCTTGCCCTGTGCATGCCCTAGAGATTTGGCTTATCTTTTATAGAAGCATTTGAAATTTGAAAAGATCTCTGTAAGTGGGGCAGGGGGAAGCTCAACTTCCCTTTTCCTAAAATATTGGGATTTTCTTATTCATCCCTTGTTGTCCTAAGGATAGTAAAGTTACCTATGAAGTATGTGCTTCACATGACATTTTTCTTCTTTGAACAATGTGGTCCAATTCCTCTCCCCATTCCCATCTACTGAATCAAAAATTGCCAAGCTCACTTAGTGAGGGACCATAAGTGTAATTCCACTTAATTGACAGGACATCAGACACAACAAACTGAAAGTTCAAGGGCAGAAACATTAATGACAGCTGTGTGTATATACAGCAACAGTAATTTTTTTTGATCAGGAATAGAATGCAGAGATGTTTTAATTGACATAATGCTATACATGCTGTGCTACATTTAACCTGTTTGAAAGCTGGTGTGCAGGTTGCACAGAGTTTAACAAACTGCTGCTGCGTGTGTTTTCAATGTGATTCTCAATTCCAGCTGCACTTTAAAAATTCTCATCATATACTTAGTGGGGGAAAAAATGCTTCCCTTATTAACTTTTCTTATGCTTCAACAAAGGTTACACAACTATTTTTTTTCAAGGAGATTCACCTCAAGTGCCAGTAATGTCTTCATGGTCCCTGTTAGTTGCAGAGAAAGCAGATCAGGCAGTAGTGTGCATAACCTTCACACCTGTGCATAACCTTCACATAACCTGTGCTGTCTATCTAGGCCATGTCTTCACGGCTCAGAGATCCTACACTGTTGGTTCATCTCTAATGGGCAGCTATCACTGGCTGTACCTTTAATGTTCTTCTGCTAATGGAAAACAATTAAGGGCAATAGATTTTAAGAAGGCCAGCCAAAGAGCTGGATTATGGCTGAAAAGAGGAGTGATTTTTCAGTCAGTGCTTACAAAGTGCTTAAAATTGGCAGGAAAAAAACCATTGTAAAATGCAGAAATGATCAGCAGGATTTGAGAAATTCTGCCCTAAAAAGTAATTGCAGACTTGGATGGAATTTGGTATAACAAAGGTCTGTATAGTCACTGCTCAGTATAAGCAGATTTCAAACAGGAAGCTATGCTTTACATTTATGTTCTGATCCTAAATCCCTTATTTTCAAATGCACAGTCTGTGCTTAAAAATGACCACAATATTGTTCTTATTCAGGGGCAGAAGAGGGTCCACAGAGTTATGTGTTTATTCACTGCCATTTTCTAAAGGGATAAAACCTTCAGTCCCACTCCCTACATAGCTGGTTCCACTTCCATGCACACAGCACCTAATCTGAGGAGTCATTTAGTGCAGAAATGTTTTGAGTAACAGCTTCAAATTTTGCTCTCTTGTCTTTATGCTAGCTGTTATCAAACAAGCCTTTATATGAATTAACAGGAGCCAATTAGCAGCAACTGCAGATAAGCCTTTATGTGTTTGATTGTATAGCAAAGAAATTAAATGACTGATGTTTTATCTTAAAGTTGCAAAACCAAAATAGCTTACTGGTATAATACAAGCACAGACATATCCTCACAGGACCAACACATTCAGAATATCATTGTAATTAATGTTTAAAAGAGTGGAAGTTAATGTAAAGAATGTACATAGCAACGGGCTTGTTCTGCAGACATCTGATAGATACATGATGAATACAAAATAGATACATATAAACAAAGAAATAATATTACAAGAGCTTTTACAAGATTTTCTCCTGTTACCTTCGTTTTTCCACACATTAGCTTTGAAACATTGTTTAAGACCTACATTTGTTTGTCTCCTGCAACAGTGTTAAAGACAGAACACCCACAGAAGCAAGCTAATATCAAAAGATTGAAAAAAAACATTTTTGCTGCATAGAAATTTACCATTAAAATTGTACTCACAGCTTGTTTTCTTCTTTTTCTTGAGTGTGCTGATCTGTCCTATTACTCAGACTCATACATTCAATGGAATATGTGTTTTCTTAATAGTGGCAGCACCTGTATCTGCCTTTCCGGACTGGTACAAGAGGACAATCCAAATTACTTTGTTTTTCCACTCACCCACTGTTGTGCACCTTGGAGTTTACAGAAGAGGTCTTTGGCCTCTTAAGAAGCCACATTAATTTTGCCATTGATTTCCTGATTTCAGTTCAGTTATACAGTAAAGGAAGAAGGCACAGTGTCACAGAAACATCCATCTCCATAATTCATATACATATAGCTATGCCACATTTTATCTTTGTGGACAGTTTCATGAAGGTGAGTGACAAAGGTTTGACACATTTCTAACAAAACATGACTTACACTACATTGGAAAACACAAAACAGCAACAGAATTCCATCAATCAAATGAAACAAAGTGGTATATGTGGAGAGAGATCAGGAAGAGCAACAGGAAGGATCAGAGATCTGAAATAGTCTGTGACAAAAGACAGTAAGTAATACTCTGATGTAATGGCTGTGATGAGACAAAAAGCTGCAGCTTTAAGCCACCAGAGAGATCTAGGTCAGACTTGCAAAAAGCTCTCTAAAGATAAAGCACAGAGAGCCCAGGGAAGACTTGTTTGGGGAGACTGCAAAGCCCCTGTCACTGAAAGTCTCAAACGCATGCCAGACAAACATCTGTCAAGAATGGAGGTATTGCTGACTCTACCTTCTTCTTACAGGCTGTTTTATAAGATTTTTATACATCACATCTTCATGTGAATACACACATACTCATCTAAACAATACAGAAAAAAATATCAAGTTAGATGTACAAAAAGAACAAGCATGCTTAAAAATAGACAAAAATTAATTTCATAGTAATTACAAGGTAGATGGAGGCACTAAAAACGCAAG
The DNA here is from genome assembly GCF_049639895.1 of Pseudopodoces humilis. Taxonomy (NCBI): domain Eukaryota; kingdom Metazoa; phylum Chordata; class Aves; order Passeriformes; family Paridae; genus Pseudopodoces; species Pseudopodoces humilis. The sequence continues at coordinate 82,779,840 of NC_142201.1, read as the reverse complement.
TATGAATCTTAATAAATTAAATTATCTTTAGAAACTAATAAATCTACAAAGTAATTATCTGTTCTGCTGAAAACACCTTTTTTAAATAAAATACAGATAATTAAAAATAATAACTCGGAGTACTGTACGTTAGGGGGAAACTTATGAACAAAACCAGCTATACTAATATATCACTTTTCCTTCTCCTTCTTCTCCTCCTTCTCCTTCTTTCTTCTTCTTTCATCTTCTTCTTTCTTCTTCTTTCATCTTCTTCTTTCTTCTTCTTCTTTCTTCTTCTTCTTTCTTCTTCCTTCTTCTTCTTCAAAACTGAGTTTCTATGTGTGGACAGTACCACATGAGAATAAATACCAAGTGCCAGGGCCCAGAAGGTGCTGTTTGGGGGTTCTTTGAGGCCATAGTTGTAAGATTACAGTCCTGAAGTGCGTGGACCAAAATGGAAATGCAGTTTGGATGTTGTCTTTGCAACCTGAGATTAAAGAGAATCATGTGAATTTTGTCTCCTGAACTATAAAAGGGAGGGAAGAGGTTATATATAGCTTCCAAATGAATACAGGATTTCAAGTCTTAAGGGAAAAAAAAAATAAATAGAAAAACAAAAATAATATGCACACTCATGTCATTGGTGTTCCTAGGCTGTTCCCATTATTTCTAGCCCTAGCCAATCTGAGAAAATTAGAGTATGGAAAGTTAAACTTATAAATGTGACAGAAATTTGTACAGACTTTTGTTAGTAGGGTTTGGGTCCAGTCTACTACAGTATAGGCATTATTACTAAGCACCAGCCATCTGTCTAGAAACCAGGCACACTGTCTAATCCCACATCCCAGAGTTTGTCTTTAATTTTATTGATAGATGAGTGAATTGGATTGAAAGCTGAGGTTTTGGTCTGCTCTCCTGACTGACAAGCACCTTAAACACACAGTGCCTACAAGAGTTGCCTTTATTCAGTCAGGGTAGAGAAGCCAAAGAACACAAAGAACAAGCCCTCTTAACCCTCAGCTCCGCAGTCCTGCCTTTCAGATTGACGTTCTTGGGCTTCCCTCTACAGCAGCATCAGTCTCATGGTCTCTCTGAAGCAGTGGAAAGTATCCTGCTTTACATTAGAGCAGTCAGAAGTTCAAATCCTAGTAAAACTGTCATGCAGTTCATGAATATTTTCTTCCTGGACCTTGCAGGAGCACTAAACTCAGAAAGAAAATTAAAAGAGAAAAAATTCGTAATAAGTAAAGCCATGCTGCAATATCTAATAAGAACACAGCCTTTATTCCAATGAAAGTTCTTTGTACTAACTCTTTTATTAAGAGGAACCATGCAAATTTCTCTGTACACATGGCAGATCAGAAGGGGCTTTCATAATGCAAAGCCTTAGAGTATCTTCTGAATGTACCTGGCATTGCTCTGAATTTGCACTGCCTACTGTTCCTCTTCATCTCAATCAAAGAGAATAGCTCTGAACAAAGATTAATGAAAATCATTATTAAGGTGATTATTGGCAGAGATTATTTTTGCTGTTAGTGTCTGAGGCATTCATAATGTTATGTGTAGAAGTGAGAGCTATTTTCATTAAAGCTCACACACACGCACACACATATTTTCTTTTTTTTAAGATCAAAAACCAGCCTTTAATTTAAGGGACAAATGCTGGCATCCTGGGTACAACTGTTATTCCAGTCCCTCTGCTCAAAGGAAAAAGATTAAATGAACTGATATTATTTCCTAATTCCAGGAAGAAATGAATCACAGATCACTAGAGTCTCTCTGCAGTGGTTTTTTTTTTTTTTAATTATATTTATTGAAATCAAAAGTATTCACATCCCACTTTATAGTGAAGGATCTGCTTCTTAGACCAAACTTTCCTTCAGTCTCAAATCTGACAGGGTTACATACCAGAGATGATATAATTTACTCACAGAAAAAGCTTTGTTATGGCCCATATAATTTCACACTTGCCAGTCATCTGGTTAAAAAAATATTTTAAAGACCTTATTTTTTGTTGTGGTCAGCAACTTTTATTCCCAAATAATACAAGCACATAACCAGTAATTATCTCTAATTTAATGTCCACAGCCATTGCTGTTGTAATTATGGATGTGACACATCTTGCCTGATTTTAGGTTTTGTCCTGTACATCTGTGCTAGTCACCCTAGGTCCCATTTCACAAAGACTAAGAGTATGAATCATCTAATATACTTCATGTGTCTATTGTAGGGTGAATCCTGCCCAGAATTTCTTTTTTAATTTCTCTGAGTAACTGCAGATACCTAAAATTTAGATAGAATAATTGTGCCCTGTGTCTGCTAGTCTTGCCTGTGAGACACCTGGATGACCACTACACAAGAAATGAAAGACCTTGGTGCAGTAGTTGCATCATGAAACCTATCAAGACATTACATATACCATTTCAAATAAGAATAATTATATGAGCTAATTTAAGAGTCCTTTCTGCCTTCTCTCAAGCCCTCAACCCTCTCCCTGATGGAATGTAAATGATGAACTCTTTTAAGTTGTCCAAATATTTTTTAAAAAGCCCTGACCTGTAGCAAAACCCACTCCAATTATCTAATATTCCACTCCAATGGAAAGTAGATATACTATCTTCTCACAGGTTTATTACTAAACACAAAACCTGACTGGGCTCACTTGAATGGAGCCAGAAAATAATGATCAGGATTATGAGAGCCTGCAGGCTACCATAATAATAACACATGGCTGAAACAGAAATGAAATCCTAATCCTGTTCCAGCAGGAGTATAGTGCAATACTATAAACACAAGGTCATATCCTTAGATGCTGCTGTTACTGGGCTTCTAATTATGTGTTGACTTAGAGCCATCACAAGGCATTTCAGCAGTTTAGTTTCTTCCTTCCTCAAGAATAAGGGGTAGACAGGACAAAAGCTCAAGCTTGCTACTGCTGCTGCTGAGATTTTCATCAGGCTACTACTACTGCAGTGGGTGATCGTGCACCCTTGTGCCCTGCAGCCACCCAGCACACACACACCTCACCCTCAGCCTTTCACACATCTTGAGAGCAAAGTTTCCATTGCTGACATGCTTCCCCTGTGAAGAGCCTGCAGATGGGCTCCAGAACATCTCTCCGTTGCCTATTTACCTCTTAACCATGGCATAGCAATGGATCAACTGTGACAACTAATGAGAGCATTTGGGAAATCATGGGTATTCAGTGGAATTCAATGCACATTAAATTTATCATTGGATACATGTAGAGTTCTCTATGTGCTCACAAAACCTCTCTAGTTCTGATCTCTGAGTGTCAGTCTTACATAATTTTGCAATGTTGCTGTAAATTCCTTAAAGACAGGCATATGATTGATACATTGTAAATTGCAATACCTATAAAAGATGGGGTGACTGCACAAGATTTGGGTTTATCTCTCCAATGAAGCGATGAATTATCCAAGGGAATATGACAAGCAATTCATCAAAATATAAACCACCCAGTCAAGCAAGAGTATATATGCTTTTAAAACCTAAGCAAAAGCCCATCAGAATTCAACAGCAGGCTTTCTATTGACTTCAGGAGGATTTTGATGCAGACTAAAGGAAAATTCATGGCTAAACTTGAAGGCAGGGTGTAAAGTAGTATAAAGTGATAAGTTTGAAGAATTCATTTTTATCCTAATTAATTAATTCTTTTAATCTGTAAAATTTATGTGTATTATGTTATGTTTGAGGTCAGTGCCTTAATATTTTTTAGTTTGAACAGGAAAGATTTTTCATTAAAAATAGTGGAATACTGCACACAGTAAATGATGGGAACATAAATTTCAGAATGAGAGAGTGCTATTCTTCCCTGGAGCAGCACATTCACCTCATCATCCATGGATTTCCTTTTTGTATAACCTCTTGTGCAAAAATGCAATTTTTTCTCCAAAGTGAGCATACATGGCTTTACAGTGGAAGAAGGACCTAAACATTAAAGAATTGTGACATTTCCTGTTAGAGAGAGAAAAAAAGTGTATTTCTCTATAAGCCCTGTCATCTGCACAATTCTTTACATGTTTTTATTTTGTTGTGGTTTAACCCCAGCTGACAACCAAGTACCATGCTGCAGTTCACTAATTCCCTTCCCAGTGGGATGGTGAGGAGATCTGGAAAAAGGTAAAAGCCATGGGTTGAAATAACAAGTTTAATAATTGAAACAAAGCAAATTTAATAATGAAGATTATGATTATTACAATAATAATAATAATAATAATAATAACAATAACAATAATAATAATAATAATAGTAATAAAGGAAAATTAGAAGGAAAACAAAAAGGAAAATGGAAGTAACAAAAAAAAAAAAAAAAAAAAGAGAGAGAAATCAAATCCAAAGAGAAACAAGAGATGCACAATAGCATTGCTCACCCACTGACTGATACCCACCCAGTGCATCACCAAGCAGTGATGGGCCCCTCCTGGCCAACTCCCCCCCATATATATACTGGGCATGATGTTCTCTGGTATTGAATATTGCTTTGTCCAGTTCAAGTCAGCTGTTCCCTCCGGGTTTCTTGTGCACCTATTGGCTGGCAGAGCATAGGAAACTGCAAAGTCTTTGACTTTGAATAAGCACTACCCAGAAACTACAATATGTTAACTACAACAGCACTACAACAGAAACAGCTATATGTAAACATTATACTAAACCCAAAACCCACAGAGCTGTAGCATCTACTAAGATGAAAATAAACTCCATCCCAGACAAAATCAGGACACACTGATGCCTCCATACACAATCACAAACATCTTGATGACCTCTCCTCATCAGCAAGACATGGAGATGCATTTGGAGATGCAGAAGTGGACAAGAATTTTTTTCCAACATCAGCAGCCAAGGTGAGGAAAAAAAAACTCCAGCCTATCTCAAAGAAAAAAAATCAGAAGTGCCATCTGGTTGTCAGACATGTTAAGTCTTTCAAGAAATTGAGCGCTGCATTTTTTATTAGCAAAAGCAGACTCCTACACTTGAGAGCTTAAACAGAACTTGGTTTTAAATCCTGACTGATGTTGTGTGCTCTGCACTGCCTGTTTATGAGGAACTTGCCCAGTTGCAGACCACATTAGCTGGTAAAACAAAAGATAATAATTCTCACTGCAGCATGTAAGGCAGAGCTTTGTGACGTGCTTTCTACCAAAAGCCTGTTGAATTAAAATCCTTCTGTCATACACAGAAAAAACACAGCAGAGACAGCTGTAGCAGCAGCTCACCTGCTGTGCCTTAGTCCAAGAGATCGCACCACTGTTTGCTTGGCTAGTCTTCTCTCCCTCTGCTGATTCCACCTCCTGCATGAAAGGCTGTCAGTAATGGCATGCTCTGAGATAGGGCAGCTTGTCCAGCACAGAGGATATTGCCTCAATCATTTCATATCCCCCTCTAAAAATGACCCACAAGAGCAGTGAACAAAACTAATGATAATTTCAAATTAATACCTGTATGAGAGAGCACAGCCTTTCCACAGGGTTCAGAGCCACCATCTTCAAAGCTTTTCAGGAAAAGCTTTTTCATTTGAGTTTTGCCAGACTGCATGCACAATCTCAGGCAAGCAATAGTAAACATCAGAGGAGAAACTGTTCTGAAATACGGCAGGAAATTAATTGAAAGCATTGCGAATGTGTGCACACAAGTATAAAGAAACTGTCTGAGTAGTTGAAGGAAGAGTTTACTGTACAAACATTTTTTCTTGTTATTCAGTCTAAAGAAACTTGACAAAATGTATTCAGAAAGGGGCTTTGTGAAGTAAGAATTACAAAGAGAGTGATAAATTGTAAGATAACAAATTTATCCAGCCAAAGAAGAGCCTTGCAGCAGCAGCAGCAGAAGCAGCATGAGAGCCAAAGCATGCCACAGAGTACATCAAAATGGTACTATGGCCAAGCTTAGCTCACTGTAGAACATAACCAGGTAATTACTTAATCCCAGGTTTGGAGCAAGTTCATTTAACAACACAACAACAACCTTCCACTGTGCTCCTAAATCCTTAGGCCCAAAATACCAATTGTCAAGTGGATTTAAGTTATTTAATTTCACAGGAACTATTTAAACTTGACTATTAGAGATTTTTTTCATAGAGACAAATGGGTTTTTATACACTCAGAATTTATAGAAATTATTTCTAAGCTTTTAATGTTTAAATAAATGCCATGGATGTTGGTGGAGATACAAATTCTCCTTCAGTGATACACAGAACTTTCTTCATAGGCTGCTTCCTGTAGAGAAGAAGTGTGGACAAGAGTCCCATCTTCTGAATGCAGCTGAGATGTTAGCCTGCAGGGTCTGATAAGGGATCTTTTCATCTGGTTCAAGATTGCAAAAGGGTGATTCTTACCTGATCTCCCTGAAACTAACTCCTACATTTCCTTGATCCCCCAGGAGAATCCAGGTTTTCCAATTAAAACAGCAGAGGCAGGGCTTTCCAGGAAGCCTATGTGTTATGTTTAAAATACATCAGCAATGCACTGACTTTTCCAGCCTCAGCTCCTCAGAGGCAGGGTTGGCAGTCCCTAGCCACAGCAAGATGGTGAAGCAGCAGAAGCTCAGTGGCCTGTGGCACTGGGGTTGCCCAGAACCCAGTTCCTCATTGAACATGTACAGTGATATAAATAGGGTATTTTATAAATATAAATTTAATATTTTATTAATCAAATTTAATAACCATTTCTTTCAGTGCACCATGTCACTTGGTGGACATCGTCAATGACATTCCAGTGTTGTGGCTTATTATGGCCCACCTTACCAGGCCTCCTCCCCTCTGCTGAGGTCAGCTTCCCACTCAAAGTCTGAGAAGTTCCCCAGTAAAAAGAGTAGCTATTGGTCAGGATTGGAAGAAACAGATGACTAAAATAAGCTGTACTAACCCTTTTTAAATCTTTTTTTAAAAAGCTTAAGACAGTTGTCCTCACTGAGGGTTGTCAGAAACTTGGCATTTTTCTCTAGCAGATCATGTAGTCGTATGCTGAAATAGACACCTTTCAATGCCTTTAATTTTTCTTTTTTTGCACACTGTTATTTTTAATATTTTTTAAAAAATTTTGTTATTGTCAGGTGGACATATATATGCCATTTAACTTTATTCTCAATTCTTGATTTGAATACAAATTTGAAGACTAAAACAAGTGAACAAAGGAAAAATGAAGAAATTGATGAGCATCATAAGAAGCATATAGAGAAATACATTGCAAGTCAGGGTTGAGTGAATGTTTTTCTCTCTTAGGAGATTTTTGAAAACTGTAAGGAGTATTTGAGTGAGTTCTGAAGTCTGACAGGTTTTTTTTAAGTAGCTAAGGGAAATATTTTATATAAGTAGAGCATATCTTCACTGTTTTCATTCTTTGCTAGCATTAATGGATGTTAAGTATCATACAGCAACAGGTTCATAATAGCAGAAACCAAATCAGCAAATCAAGCAGCCAATAAATGGATGTTCATATATGTGCCTTTAGGTATGTAATATTATCTACATTCTGCACAAAACAAACACCAAAATTAGCTGAGACATAAAGGCTTATCATCATGCCTACAGAAAGATGCCTATACCATCCTTTGGTTTTGATGTACAATGATGTATTTCCATGCACCAACAGGTTACTATCGAGTCATAGCACTCTGTCTTGTTATCATTCGTTGCCTGGTCAGTCAAGATCAGAATTCAAGCATATCAGTGTTATGAATGGATGTGGGGGTTTAGATAAACCCTTGCCTTTTGCCCAGTCCTCTGGCAGCAGGCATTATCTTTACTGAGCACCCCAAAACTCAAAACTCATTCTCATTTGCAAGTTCTTTAGTAATGGCTGATTCAGTCTATTATAGAATGAATTATTTATTTAATAGACAGAAAACTAACAGACATAAAACTTAAAACAAATTAATACTACATAGGAATAAGGATAAAAAGAGAAACTACTAGTAGATATATACAACATGAGGTTAAAGGTATTAATGTTACAGCTAGCAAAGAAATAATATAATTTAGGATCCAATGTATCTTACCATCTGATTGTTGGTGGGACACACATCGATATCCTTTCCATAAATCCCCAGCAAAGTAACCACAGAACCACAGAAGCCTCCCACACTTTCAGGGTGTGCATGTAGAAGGCTTCTGTGATAACTCGTGTTTCCTTTACAGTTTGTAAAATAGTGTCTCTCAGTCAAGAATATTTCTTTTATCTCCTCCCATATCAGCTCTCCAGACTAAGATGTTGATTCTTAGCTGAGGCCTGAGCCCTTTTGACACCAGAGATGTCCCATTGCTGGGCCCTTCAGCCTGGTTATCACTTTATGCACCAGCTATCCGTGGTTGATAGAGCCAAGGATCTACCAACCATAGATAGTTGGTGCATAAAGAGGAAGGGTGGGAGTAGAGGTCCTGCTACAGTCAGGTAGAAGGGAAAGAAAAGACAGTGCCTAGACCTTCCTAAATGAACTCAACAGTCAAGTGATGAATGGAGAAAAAGACAGTTACCTAATCAAGGAGAGTAATGTGAAGCCCAGCAAATAGCATGTCAGTGGTAGGAAGGATTTTGTTTGTTTTCAGGAAAGTACAAGAGACACAAGTAACACACTGAACAGAAGGACTAGGGAGTGTAGTGATCAAACGGCTCAGAATCAGCCATTGAGGAGGGTAGTAGAAACCTGGACCATACCAAACTGAAAAGAGAGTGACAGAAAAAATGAAAGGAAATATCCTCATAATGTTTGCCTTGGCTTTTACACCTTCCCTTTCTGGCTGTAAGTAGAAATAATAGCAATAACAATTCTGAAGGCATAATAATTTTTATGTAACTTTTCCTATTTCCCTTACAAAGACTAAATAAGTACAATAGGCTGGAATTTCTCTAGGTGTAGTACTTTCTTATATGAGGTTTGTCTTAACAATGTTAAAGTCTTTAGGTCAGTGTTTGGGAGCAGTGTAGAGGAAGGCATCCCAGGAAAGGCAGTGCTACCTTTTTCTGTTCTGTCAGTATCAAGCTGTGTATGGGAGCCTGCTGTACCTCATATTAGGGCATAATTTATTTACCTATGACCCAGAGAGGTAAGGTGAAAATTCAGCCCATTTCTCATGCTGTCCCTTCCAAGATCCTTAAATGATAGAAAGACTGTACTTGCAATGTAGACTTGTCTCAGAGGTTTAAGAAATTATACCTCTTGTTCTGCTGGATGTCAACAATTATCTGGTTAAGACTTGACATCAAAAGACACTTTTCCTAAATAGACAGTTACAATATCAATCCTTCCAAAAGCTTTTACAGCTTACTGGAGGAGCATTCACAAATTTGACGTGAAGTTAGTGGTGCTATGTGGGAAACTCAAGGCATTGTGAGGATGGAGGAGTCTGTTCCCTTTGATGACTCTATTCTTGGAAGAATGGAACACTTTCAATTTCTTCCAGCTGTCAAAATTACTCTGAAAAATAGACCATCAATTAAAAGGAAAGAAAAAACTATTTTATTAAGGTGAAAAACTTAAGAAATAAATGTGATTGAAAGTGGATACACAGATATGAAACACAATGTGTAGCTTGCTACTTCTAGTTACACTTCACAAGCTTTTCATTTAGTTATAAACTGTCTCAATACTTCACACGTCTGCAAGATAGGTTGTTTTCTCTACTCAAGATGCTGGCTACATCAGGACAACAGGATGAGGAATCCTGTTGTCCTTTAGGAATCCTTCTGTACTTGAAACACAGGAAACACAGGAAATTTTATCATGGAAACTGCTAAGAGGCAATTTAAAAATAAATAAAAAAATGTTCTTTACACGCGTCTGGAATTTGTTGTTGCAGAAGGGAGGAGCCAGGTAGCATCAGCAGGTTCAAAGAAGTTTAGGCAAATTCACAGCCAGAACATCCATAAACAAAGGTAGGAAACAGGAAGGCATACCTATCCAATGATTACAGCTGTTACAGGTTATATGAGGGGAAAGGACTGCAGAAGGTGGCCAGGCTCACATGCTATCACTCAACAGCATCTTCTATTGTCACTTCTGGGGACAGAGTACCAGGCTAGACAGATTCATTGGCTGGGTCTTTACCTTGTCATTCCAAGTATCTGGACATCTTCAAAGATGAAAGCAAGGTCTATGATATATTGATATTTATATATTGATATTTAATTTAACTGTAAGGAGTTCATTTACACAGTGAAGATGAAGTCATACATGAAAACAGGAATGCTTGCTTTAAACTTTAGTTGTAAAACTTAGTAGCAAGCATATTTGGAACCATATTTTATTCAAACATAATAAAAGAAACAAGAAAGTATCCTCTTCTCCCCAGTCTTGAAAGAGACTGCCCCAAATTACAGGTGAGCCTACCAAGTAAGTGGGAAGACGTCATTTCTTCTTACTGCATTGCTACTTAATCAAAACTTAATAAAATAGGACAGAATTTAGCCCTCAGTCATCTTTAAGCTGACAAGTGCGAATTCAGATAAATTCCAGAGGAAGAGAAGTACTTCAGCTGATAAACAGACAGAAACTTTCAGACAGTATGCTTCAGGAGAAACAAATTTCAACTCAATGCAAAAATCTACTGCTGTGAGTTTCATTTTAATCAGTCATTTTCTTTTTGTTTTTATTTGCACAGCAGTTCTGAACAAATTGAATAGTATTTTTTTCTTCTTTAGTGCAGGCTGGGATTCTACCACTTCCACTGTAAAGGAGAATTCGACTTTGCAGTGATAAATTCAAGAATAAACAGATAAGAAACTTAAAGAAGTGCGTGGGTGGCAGAAAGACTACCAGAAAGGAATGGAGAACACTGAGGAAATACAGAAAAAGGAGAATTTTTTAAGCTGCATTTTACCTGCTGAACCTAGACATTTTTCTCCAATCTACAATCTTCAGCCACAGAGAAAGTAGTGAGCTTTGCTAATTTCATCTCTTCATTGTTTTAGAAAGATGCATTTACATTTTCTGTGTGGATAAGCAGGACCAGACAGCTTGTGGAGAGAGATAACATAAGTGCTGAGCTCTGTTGAACCTTGGCAGTTTACTAATCTTTCAGGTTTTAATCTCATCTCATTGTCCAAACTCTATTTCTCTAATGGCCAAAGTAAATCCAGATTTAGATAAAGAAATGTATGAGTTCAACTGAAACTGTGGTGGAAGCTGGATGTTGTGTTCTGAGGTGGAAACAGCATGAGTCTTAGCAAGGCAGACAGGGAAGTTTTAAACTCTGCAGCTATCAGTGCTGTCCAACATGCAATAGTGGTGACTGAGGATGGATGGGTTGTGACACAGAATAAGCACAGACGAGAGGGCAGCTGCCCGAGGTCGGCTACCTTAGCATCCTGTCATCAGAGATGGCCAGTGCAGCTTCCTTGGGGGGAGGATACAGAGATAGAGACTGTACAATAAGATATGCCAGAATAGTCCTCTGCTATTAAAAATTTGCAGCTTAGGGACAGTTGAGCCAGGCCTGTTGTCTGAGCTCATTAGCTCTCAATATATTCTTATTATTATTGTTACGACTCTCATCCAGTCATCTTCTTTATGCAGTTTCAACACACACAGCCACTTGCAACAGGGAATTTCAGAGATGAACGCAATATTTTCTTGCTTTGTTTGCTACGAAACTACCAACCACCTTAACTTGAAGTTTCTAGGTTCTCTGTGGGTAGAGACAGTGGAAAATTATTGCCTATAAGCCCTTTGTGCCTCCCACAAGAATTTATACAGCCTTTATACAGCTCTCCCTGCATTTCCACTGTTATTCCCTGAAGAGCTGCATCCCGTTCAATCTTCTCTCATGTGCAATCTGCATCCCACCACTGATTACCTGAGCTGCTGTTCACCTGGCCTTTACTATGAGCATTATGCCCTTGAAACTGAGACTAGAACTGCACACAGGATTTAAGATGCAGGCACACCAGCACTTTGCATGGTGATATAATAATATTATCTGTTTCATTCTCTTTTGTAACAATTTTTAATATTCAGTTTTCATTTTTTACTAGATCTGGCCACGTAGTTCAATAAAACTATGTATTATAACCCCAAGACTTCATTTCTGTGTAATAGCAGTTAGCTCAGAGCCCATCATTTTATATGTGAATTTTGGATTGTTTTTTCCCATGTATGTCATTTTACATTTATCTCTTCTGAATTTCATCTGCCACTTAATCACCAAGTCTTTCAGTCTCTAACAATCTTTCTGCAATTCTCCACACTGGTTCTCACTTTTAACTCAGCAATTTGACTTAGACTTCCCAATACTATGGCACACCCACACTTATTCTTACATCCTCAGAATAAAAGACCCACTCTGATCAGGTTGAGGTGAATAATTGAGGTGAATTGTGTTACCATTTTCATTCTATATTTTAAATATTTGTTTGCTTGCCTGAAAATTTTTGAATAATTGGAAAGTTACATGAGCAGTGTTGCTCCCGGGGAAGAGTGAAAGAGGGAGTCAGTGAGACAGAGCAAATTCAGTTACCAGGAATATCAATACTGTTACATATAAAGCTGTAGAAGACAACCTTGATGATGGATTTGACGATAGCCTCCCAAAATAGCTATTTTCATGCCATTAAACTGGATGTCATTGTATAAGTTCTACATATTTATAGCCTAAACTAGTTCAATATTACCATTTCTGTTCTGACAATGCTAAGGACATGGTAAGATGCAAGGTCCAGCCCTTAAGGATTACAGACCAATGAGCTGATTTAAGAAATTAGCTCAGAACATGGGTGGGTCTAGTTAATTAATTTCTTCTGTAAATATGTCTGTTTTCCAGATTTGTGGATGAACCTGGAGGATCTGGACTGGGAAGTAAATCACAGCCCCTAGTTAGCATTCCCCAGTTATGTTTTCCCAGCTCCTAAAATTCTCCCTAGGATAAAAAGCCAAAACAAAACAAACAAATAAAACCCCAAAAAACAAACAAATAAAACAAAACCAAAAACAACACCACAGAAAGAAACATGAGTGTTTTAAGGTGGAATCTCAAATCCATAAGTTGCATTTAAACAGATGGGAGCAAGAAAAGGTTTTAATAGCATCTTGCCATCACAGTCTCCAGTCCTGCCACAATTTCTGAGTGCTTAGTGACATTAGAATAGCTCCAAACTGTAGCTTGAGATGCTCCTTAATTAAGCCACAAGAAAGCAAACAAACAAGCAAACAAAATGAGGCTTGAAAACAAGCCATTCATGGTTTGAGAAATACAGCTAAATTGTATGTAATGCTTTATTGCTTTGAGTGAGAACATTTGGCTTCAAAAGTTGGAAATGTATTATTCTGTAAATCTTCTCATTAATTACATTTCATTTTAAATTCAAAGCCAGGCCAGCATCAATTTATTTCACTCAATTGCATCAGCCCTGTAATGTTATTCTTCAGTTTTACTTTCTATCTGGCTCTGACTGATAACATTTTGAGATCAATAAAAAGGCAGAGGTTGTTACCAAAAATAATGGTATGGTTTAAAGCTGTTGTAGTCCAACAATTAAGGACGTTTTATTACATAATAAAGCCATTGCTATTTTTTTCACTGAAGCCACACAACATTAATTCAGACACTAATTTACACGTGGTGTATTATTGATGGGGCAAAGATGCATTAGTTTATATCAAGTTCAAAAATCATGTATCTTTTAATAAATTAAAATCAGAGTCCTCAGGAGGTTACAATTTGATCTTTTTTACTTGAGACAAAATGTATGTATAGCATTGATTAGATTCACTTGTCAGAGTGGTCCTTCCTGAGCTGGGTGTTATGGAAAAAAGGTAGAAACCACTTTCTGCTCTATAGAACTTACCAGCACTGCATTGAACAGCATTACTAAAAGTTTATTCTCACTGCTTCTATCTAGTCTGAGAAATGTATTCAGGGGAGAGGTTATCACTGGCAGGAGTTTTTTACTGTTTTTAGGTGCACATTTCTCTCGCTTCCCATTACAGACTGACAAGTGAAAAAATGCATCTGGCATTGGGATCAGAAAAAGAACCTTTTCGTCCTTTAAGAGATCCCTGCACAGTTTTGGCCTAGCCCCAAAAAAATGGTTCTTTAGCACAGGAACAATATATGTATGATACATAATTGTGCTCTGTCTGAGAAGTGGAGCACTTCTGGATTCTCCAATGACATTTTAGATAAACTGTAGACAGATCAGATCCATGCAGATTTCTTCTGAGGTTGATTCACATCCCGTAGGAAGCCCGGAAGAATACAGAGAATTTGAGAGAGTAGTACATTCTTCCCGAAGCCTTCTGAGGAGTGCAAGTTATGACTAAGTGCATGCTTCAAGGATGGATTGTAAAATTTAGGAATTCAAATTTATAGTTTTGTCTTTAACACATCTATGTTTGCAGCTGCCACCAATGATAGTTACTGAGCTGTTTTGGTTGGATATGAGCTGGTACCATTAAAGTCCAGCTTTGTAACAGTAACTGTTGAAAGTGAACAAGAATTCTGGAAAAAATAGTCATGCTTCAGACCTCAGTTCATCACAAAACTTTGCTTCAGTTATTTATTCACCACAAAAGTTTGGGAGAATTCTTTTTCTAGTGATTGGATAAGTAAAAATCTTGCAGCAGTGTCTGCTTCTGAATTAGATCCTTAAAGGTAATTTTTAGAGACAGGCTGCTGAGTAAGATGGAGGACTAGCCTGATTCACTGGGACTCTTTCTCTGTTTCAAAAGCTAGAATGATCCTTAGCTCATTAGAGAGTTATTTGCATCTGTCAAAGATCCATGCTGTGTTAAAGACACAGAACTCATAATCTGGGAGACTTTTTTTTTCCATTCTAAATTATTCTATAGACCTCCACCATGATCTTTGTCAGGTCACAAATTAGACCTCATTTCCTCAGCCCTTGTCATTTTTGAATAGTGATAATAGTACTTACCTCACAGGACTGCAGTAGATCTTCGTAACACAGAATCTGCAAAGCACCAACAGTATATAAGAATCCATAGAGAAAAAATGTCTGTCATTAGGCACCTTTCAAATTAAACCAGATGAGGCAAATGAAAAGAGGAAGGACCAAAACAACACTCTCCTGGCTCACAAGGGCATGGCAAAAGTGATCAATGTCATTGTAATTTCCAGCAGCCTGCCCAGTGTGTGAATGCATAAGAGGAGCCAAGACATGGATTTATGAAATCCCCCGAAAGCATGAGTCCTATCTAAATCCCAGTTTCAGAAAGAAAGAAAATTTCCTCTGTCTGCTCCTGTCACAAAATATTAAAGTTCCTTTTTTAAACTGTTGATAAAGTAGTTAAAGTCAGAAGTGAAAAGCAAATAAATTAAAAGGATATTATCTCTGAAAACAAATAGATCATGGTGGTATGCAGGGAAAATATTGCTGAGTTGACCATCATTTTTACTACTGGATGGCAAGCTCTTTGTTAATAACTGTCTGTGGATGTGGCATTCACTGACAGAGGTCCATATGTATCACAAAATCTCAGGCATCAGATACAGGCAATCTCAGTTGAATCAGGAATTGAAGATGTGGAGTTCAAAATTCCCTTATCAGTCATGCATTTCTTCATGGTGTGGTGGGGGTTTTTTGTTGTGGTTTTGGGGTTTTATTCTTTGCTTATTCCCCAATTTCACCAAAGTCAGCTTTGAAATCACTTAAGCTCCTAAACTGTCCCTAGGTTAAAAGGAAGAGGCACTATCTATGCCATAATGGACAGGGTACCAATCTTCTCCATTAAATGAAAGAAAGCTGAAAAAGCAATAATCAAGGTATCTGAAGGACAGGAGTAAAATCAGGTTGCTTAGAATTGGAATTTAGTGAAAAAATATCTGAGAAGAGACTCCTGCAAAGAGGGACTGACCTTGCAGCCTACTGTTGTGCAGGGCATGCACAGGGAAAAATTACAGACTCGGAGAACTGCTTCAAAGAAGCCATTCACACAAAAAGAGAGAAAAGAGAGAGCTGGTAGCCATTAAAATGACTTGTGCCCACAGCCCACACTTGAAAAGGAGACCCACAACATCAACAGGACAGAAAAGTCTGTGACTGGTGCCACTCAGGGGCAGAGACTTGTGTTTGAAGGGATTTTGCCAGCCAGCTTCTCAGCCACTGGCTCTGAAACTGCATCTGTAAAGGTAAAGTGAGTGTGGCAATTCACAGCTAGTATCCAGATGTGGATTGACTGTACAGGGATTCTTCTGAGCCTGTGCAGTGAGACCAAGCCCTGCACCATGACCACAGTGAGATCATCTTCTGTTTTAATGTGGAATGAAAGGGGGTTTTTGTTTTCAGAGAGAGACAGAATTCCTCATTACATGCACAGTCACACACAGGCCAATAATCAAAGAGCTTAAATGCCTCATCTCAAAGCATGAAATCAAGGGGGAAAGGGATAAAACCAGGGCCACTAGAGATAAGCCTGAGGGTAGCACACCAGTGTTAGAGGAATGGTGTCCTAGCAAGGTCCTTCATTCATCTATCTCACCCTCCAAAAGGTATATGCAAGGAAAGAGTGGCATTAGGGTTGTGGCACCACCCCTGGAGGTACTTAAAAGATGTATAGGTGTGACACTTAGGGACATGGTTTAGTGGTGAGCCTGGAAGTGTTAGTTTAAGGGTTGGACTTGATGATCTCAGATGTCTTTTCCAACCTAAACGATTCTAGGATTCTGTACTGTAAAGAAATTTCAGTCTTGAATCTTAGAAGCACTGACCTGTTGTAGAGTCACAGCTCTCAGCTATCTGCAACAAAAAAGATTAATTAAGTATCTGATTTTTATGCAACTTGACACATTACGCAAAAGGCTGTATTTTGGTGTCTCTTGGCAAGACTAATGGTCATCATTGCCTGTTAGATCCTCCTCCTTCCAGAAATACTCCAGGTCTGGGGTTCCACTACCCTACAATGAGGCATCCACCTTGCAGAGTGGAAATAGCCGAGAACATTAGGAAAGGATGAAGAGTATGGCAGAAGAAAGATCCAGAGACCCACATGAATAATGTGCTGAAGGCACACCTATATCCTGTGAAAAGTCTGATGACTTCTGACTACTAGATGTGAACTTGCCATTGAGAGACTCTGGCTACTGTTGTGGATTGTACTTTTAAATGCGTGTCTCTGCTGATCTCTGTGATCCCCAAAGTTTTGTTTTTATTTCTTTAGCCTCTGTCTTATCTTTATCTCTGCTTAATCTTACACTGTTTCCTAAAATATAGCTTGTTTTTTCTAAATCTCATTTTAGCAATGATTGTTTTTCATTCCTAGAGTTTTAGGTATAGGGAAATATTAATTTATGCATCTGATCATTAGGTAGCTCTAGTCCATACTGGGACTCGATTTGACTGAACCAACAACAAACTAAAGGCTGCGACCTTCATCTGCCTCAGGAATAACCCAAGAATGATTGATTTCCAGTGGGCCCTTTGCAAATGTGAAATTAAACAGCACAACCTCTTTTGAGGTAAGTTTGCTCTTTGAAGGATGATCATGTATTCATTTGATCCTCCTTTTAATCCTTGTCTGCAATTTTTCATGAGGATTGTGTTACAGCATAAGAAACACAGTGGACTCAGCAATGACAGTGGTACCCACACATTGAAGAGGGGACATGAGAAAGAAAGGATACCTGCCTACTTCACCTTCCATGACTGGCAACAGGTTGAGAGTTAGTTTTGAAAATAATTATTATTTCCCTCATGTGTTATTGGACACAACATCTGGAATTCAATTCTCTAGCTAATAAGAAACCACAGGGGATCTATCACACTGTGATGCTTTCTTTGAGGAAATGTGAAAAGGATTTTAGATAATACATTCATCAGAGAGTTCAAAATCATTTGATCTTTTATAAATAGCAAAATATGATAAATTATTCCATTACCTGCCTCACTAACACTTTGGTGAAAATAAAGTTTGGCATGGTGTCCTTTTTGTCTACAACTGGAGAACACAGAACCTGATAAAATAGCATAAGAAAATTTAAAAAAAATGTAAGTTATGGAAATGGATAAGGTTTTCTGTTGATAAGGCTTTAACTTCTAAATTTCTCACAGACCCTTTGTCAATAACCCTACTTTTCAAAAATGCCAGTGCTACCATTTGTCTGATGCCAAAAACCTAATAGGGCACATCCATAAGAATTATGATATACAAAAATATAGCAAAAAACTGCCATTTCAAATGGAGATATAATGTTTCCTGCCCTTCTCACGTATTTTCTGATTATACCAGCATCCAGTAGAGGGCAGTTTTGGTTTCAGTAGCAATCTTGTACAGTTATATTCTCATTTGGGGTAAGTTTGAGTAACATTCATGAAAGCATTAAAATGGGATAGAATTCTGCAGATGACAGTGAAGTTGTCATTTTTATACCTTTTACATAGATATGAAAAATTAGTATTTAAAGATTAACTCATGATACAAACAGATCATGCTGGAGAATAGAATAGAATAGAATAGAATAGAATAGAATAGAATAGAATAGAATAGAATAGAATAGAATAGAATAGAATAGAATAGAATAGAATTCAGTTGGAAGAGATCTACAGTGGTCATCCAGTCCAACTGTGATGGGAAATTGAGATAGCTTGTATGGTAAGCACAATGCCATTGACATAATCTTAAACTTGGATGAAGGTTACAGCCCAGCCATTTAAACTGTTTCACTTAGGACTTCTAAGCAGCTAGGATGAAAAAAACCCCTCAGGCTAAAAAATTAACATAGATAATAAAGTAATCATAGTAAATATTGAAAATAATTGTAAAGTTTACTTGACATAATTGTGGATGCTAGTGATTCCTAAACTAGAAAACAAAACTGTGGGACAGAAAATAAAAACTATTATGTTACTTCTCTAAACACCTTGAAATCTGGAAGGAACATTTTACTTTCCTCTCTATTGGCTGGGATATGTTTAGGAACAAAATTTCTTTATTTCTTTCATTTTACTTATCATAGAATCATAGAAATATGGAACACCTTGTGTTGGAAGGGAATCTTTAGAGGGCATCTAGTTTAACTGCCCTGCAATTAGCAGTAATGTTTTACACTAGATCAGGTTACTTGGAGACCCACTTATTCATGTTTGAAACCAGTATTATAGACGGCAAATAGTTTTTGCAAAACCCAGTAAATTATTCATTGATTAGGTGCCCAATAGCCTGGTAAAGACAAAGAGTAAAAACCTTTCCTGAACAAGGGTATTTAAATCTGTGTTCCATACAGTTCATCTTGTAAATTCACTGCTGAAGAATCCCAGAGTTCTAGTAACCAATCTATATTGCAGGGTTAGTCAGATATTCAAAGGGATGTTTTGCAGTGAATTCAATCACAAATGTTACCAGAGAGTAAGAAAGCTGAAGGAAATCACATTTACTACCTTCATGAAATATTTTTTCTGAACAACAAACATTTCAGCACAATCCACTTAAATCATAACTAAACTTTCCATACACCAGTCCTTCTATTTTCAGTGCTGTTTATATAGGCAACAAAATTATTTATTCTTTAATAAATTACCTACTTGAAAATATTTTTGTTTGCAAGATACCTAAAAGCAGCAGCAACTGATTATGTTGATCCTGAAGGGTGCAATCTGCAGTCATGAATTGGTGGGGGAACACCCTGAACTCCTTTACCATCTATTTAGAACCACTAATATTCATGAAAATCTGACCTTCAGGAGTATGTTAGCTCCTTTTAGCTGAGGGATTTCAAGTAATAGGAAATTCAGTTGTAAAGTGAGAAGCTTGAATTATCTATGTATAGATGTGCTCTAGTTAACATAAGTTTTGAGCTCTCCTTATATTCTAGCCTATCCTCTAGTTAATGTAATTTAGAGTCTTGGAGAAATTATCCCACTTTAGATTATGCATTACTACTATTATTATTATTATTATCATTATCATTACTCATGGGCAACTGAATTGTTTTCCAGGATTCACTGATAACAGACAGATCTTGCACCCAAGTGTCGTGGTTTTAAAGTAGTAACTAAAAAAATTACTAGAAAACTTACTTATTTCTTGCTGTGAGATATGGATTAGAACAAGAGCAAAACAGGTTTAAAACTTAAAAGGAATAAAGAAAGTTTATTAATAAAACTACAAGAATAAGAACACCAGAATAAACTTCCAGAAAACTCCTTTATCCCCCACTACCCAACCATTTCCTTGTTCACATGACAACATAGAGACAACAAACTTTGGAACTTTGGTGTTCAAACAGTCCCCAGTTCCTGTTAGAATCTTTTCATCAGTCTCTGTAGGGAAACAGAAGTCTTCTTCTGCTCATCTATGGAGTTTCTCGCAAGAAAGCTATTTCTGTTATAGTTTTCTATTTCTCTGATGCCAGCTGCCCGGAAATCTGTCATCAGTTCTTCTCCTCCCATTTCACATCACTCTGAGGTGTGTATGGGCCATGAGTCTAGGGATGTCATTTTTAAGGATGAGTTATTCAAAGGCAAAAGTTCTCTTCATCTGCCTCTGTGAGCTTCCCTGGAAAACAGAAGTTTTCTCTTTGCCTCAAGTGGCCCCAAATCTTCAACTATTACTTCTCCCCTTCTGTTCCAGCACCTCACTGTATCACAATTACTCCATCTTTTGCTCAAAATCCAAATTTTGAACACTCCATTCCTCCCCATATACTCTGTCATGAATTAAAGGAGTTTTTTTCAGAACATTATTGCCCATCTCCATAGCTTTAACAGAAAAGTATTTCAGCTTAATTAAAACATCTCCTTATTCTCTACCTTTTCTGAAGCTTATTTCTTTTCTTTACTGTCTCTGATAGTTTATAAAGTCTCTTTACATGTTGATTACTCTCTTTTTCTTTCTCTGGAAAAAAGGATTAATCTGCAAGTCTCATCTGGGTAATGAAAAGGTTAAAATCTTGCCCAGGCTTTGTAGATGGTTTTGTGATCTCTGCCGGAGCAGCGGCTGGAGCTGTCTGCGATGGAAGATTCTTCATGGCTGCTCTGGAGAGTGTGGTCGCTGTCTCAGCCCGCCGCAGGTCAAGAGCTTTTTTCTTTCTTTACTCAGCAGTCTCTGGTGAATTCAGTCACAACAAAAACTGCAGCCGAGCCAGGGACCGGCCTGGCCCGGCCAGAGCCCGGGGCAAGCCCCGCAGGCCCCATCTCCCGGCCGGGAGCCGCTGGGCCCAGCCCAGCCCCTGGACAGGGGACAGGGAGCCAGCTAAAGCTCTGTTACCTTTCACAGCCAGGGAACAAAGAGACAAAGAAATTCCCAGGCTTAGGTCTTAAGGTGGTGTTCACAGGTTGATCTCACTTTTCAATGGTTAAAACTGCTGTCAATTCTTAGAAATGGCCAGCCGTTGGCTAGGAGACAAACTCCCATCAGCCTCCAGCAGTTTTAACTTCTTTAGGTGTTTCTCTTTGTTTTCTTAAATGCCAATCTATCACACCAAGACCCATGAAGATATCCATAGCTAGATACAAATGTAGATGCTTTTATCTAGAGTTTAATCAATCCTTGCAATTTAACATGATTTCAAGTAGACTGTGAATTAAAAATAGAATAGTGCTTCCTGATTAACTCCATGTGGCAATTCTTTTCTTTTGTGATAAGGCTTTAATATAAGATTAGTTTGATTCCTGTATAGAGGAAAAAAAAGCTCTTCAAAAAGGTTCATCATACTTTTATTGAGCTGTCAAGCCAGCAGAAACATTCAGGAACATTTATCCTACCTCTTTTGTCTGGAAACTGGAGACAAAGAGTAAGACAGAAAGTGCTACAAAGAGAATGGAAAATGTAGATCATTTCAAACTGCTCTAGAGTGGGATTTTGCCACTGAGGACTCCATAATAGGCTGGCACACAACCTGGATATAATTTCTTATTTAAGACAGAAAAAGTATTTACACTTGTAATCATGCCAGGTTCCCTGCATTAGAACTGGAAAGACAATCATTTTTGGGGGGCAATTTATCCAAAATATGGAAAATAATTGCTACTTGAAAGTGTCTATTCCTCTCCACTGAATGTGGAGGGATTTAATCCAAGCCAATAATTCATATGTAGAAAATTGTATCTGATCAGAGGTGTCTCTGACTTGGTACTGAATGCCAAGGAAACATGGAGAGTCTGTGCTAAAACAAGGAAAAGACATGCAGGACTTACTGATTCATTAACTGTCTATTGCTAAAAAACAGACACACATATTCCAGCTGTAACAAAGAACAACTGTCCTCCCACCCAAAAAAAAATTCACAACAACCCTCCCTCCCTACCTCAAAAAAACAAAAAACAACAACAAAAAAACAAACACCAAAAAGACCAGACCACACAGATGCACAGAAACAGAAACAATAACAACACACCAGAAAACTCTTCAAGGACAACATTTTCTGTGTAAGCCCAGGCTCAATCAGGTTTTATCCTAGTAAAGGTACGCCATTAAAATCATGCACTATCATAGTACAAAGGTTCTCCCCAAAGATTTTTCAAAGGCAGAAAGGCCAAACACTGTTCCTATTGCAGGACAAATTCTAGTACTGCTACTTCCAGTATTTTTCCTCTAGTTCTTCTGAACCTTCTATCTAGCCTAATACATGTGTATAACTGCTTCTCTACAGCCAGATCACAGAGTGAAAACGAAGTGGAAAGATCACAAAAGGGCTAGCAGTTACCTCCATCATCTGTAATATCTCTGCATGTTTAGAAAAGAAAATGCCTGAGAGAACAAAATGTCAGACTATTAATTTTTTTTTTCTGTCTCATAGCCCATGTTATAGAGAAATTGTTTTATTTCATTCCCTTTTATAAATAATAAGTTGTCTCGAGATCTCCATTTTCTGAGTCACATTAATTGTGGTACCCGTCCTTCACATCCCTGCAGAGAGTACTCTGCATTCAGAGACAGTGGACAAAACACATTATAATAGAGTAGATCTTGCTGTATGTCTGCCACTAGAGTAAGTATTTCTCTTTCAATTGAAAAGCTGGTTTTATACTCTACATGCAATTATTTTTAAGAAATAATGTGCTTTTCTGCTGTCAGTATTATTCACACATGGCCATCACAGGACTACCAAGGCAGTCACTGAGCTGAACTATGAAGGCTGCTGTTATTCCATAGGCTTCTTAGCAACCAGGATATTCAAAAGTGGAGTTCATGGCTCATTTAAGACTCAAGATATGTCTCCTGTGTGGTAGCATAGAAGAACTCATACATGAACCAGAGAATAAGAGATACTTCCTTCCAGGCAACTACCAAGAAGTTTCTATGAGGCACTCAGGCAGGAGGGTAAAGAAGTGGATGCTGGACCAATTCTTACGTCTCATAGCCAAGAAAGTTGTAGGTAGCAAAATAAAGTTTTCAAGTCAGATTGATAACCAGGTATCAAGATTCAGCATCAGCTCCAGAAGCTGCATGATTTCACAGAGCATGTTCATGTATCTGTGTGCTGAGCAAAGCAGAGGGATTGAGATGAGAAAGCTTTTATCATGTTAACACCATGATCTGCAAGGTTAATCTGCCCTGATTGTCCTACCAGGATAGTCACAGTGGCATGTACGTTACTCACATAACCTCAGCGTATGGGTCACTAAGACAGTATCCGGGTCATTGCTGATCCTTTAGTTTTTCAAACAACTTAAAGCATGGCAGTCCAATACACTCAGTAAATCCCCTCAAGTCACTCTGAAAATCCCAAGGATAAAAAGACTTTCAGCTTTGTTTTGCTCATTCTGTTGTTTTCAACTTTCAGATTCCTTTGGGGTTTCCATATCTTTCCTTCCCTTTTGCAATCCTTGCCATAAAACAAGAACCATACTCAAATGTTAGAAGCTAGAAGCAGCTTTTTAACGACCTATTGAGAATGAAATGAATAATTTAAGATTTACAATAGCTTTAAATTGGTTTTGCTTGTTGTAGGGTGTAAACTTCATTACAGAGGGAGGATTTATTCTCGTTCTGTTTACTTGCAATGAAATGATACAAAATTCTGTCTCATATTTTCTTTGTGTTAATTGGGGATTTAACTGTTGCTTCCTTTGCTTACAGTGATGTACATCAAAGCCCTTAAAATCCATTTTAATTGTGCTGAGTGGATTTGGTCAATTACACTAGTAATCTTTCTATTAATAAGCATGTGAAAGGAAGACTGTTCTGTATGTAAATTAATAGAGCTAATCAGTTGTCCTCCCTTTGTAATACATATTACAACATTTGGCAGTACTTCAGTAGGAAGTAAAAGTTTTGCGGCGTATCCCCAGGATCATGTTTTTGCAGCCTACACACAAAGAAACTGAGGTTATTTCAACCTCCTGTTAAAATGTCCAGAATTTATCTGGTTATCCTCTAAATATCAGAATATGAGGGCTTTGACTTGGAAGAATCCTCAGAGTGGGAACTGTTAATGACTACACAGTTTGGAAGTTGATCAAGACAATTCTTTTTTGTTACATAGCACTTACCAGCCCTACTTATGATAAGACCTTATAGCTTGGTCATGACAGACAAGCAAGACCATTTCCAGCCAAGTCTAAGAAAAGACAAAAAGAGAAAAAAAGAGTTCCAAAAAAGACAACATAAGACATTATCTTGCTTAGTGTAAGTGGGTCTCATCACAAGTGTACTACTATTACTACTACTACTACTACTAATACTACTATTCAGTCATGTACTTTGCTTTTACCATATAAATGACAGTTTCAGAAGAGACATGGTGTAGTTTATTAAATTACTAGTAAATAGTAATTTTGTGATACCTTTGAACTTGCCTGGAAACCAGGTGACTACCAAAGCCAATCTATCTCTCCCCTCCTCAGCTGGACAAGGGAAAGAAAATATAACAAAAGACTCACAGTCAACATAGGGACAGGGAGAGATCACTCGCTATCCAGCCAAAACAGACAGCTTGGGGAAAACAGTTTAATTAAATACCCATCAGAGCAGGATTGTGGGAAATCAAACTAAACCTTAGAACATGTTCCCCCTCCACTCTTCCTGGACTTAACTTCACTCACGATTTTCTCTACCTCTTCTCCACCAGTGGCACAGAGGGATGGGGAATGAATTGCTGCCAGTTCATCACGTTATTACTGCTACTCCTTCTTCCTCAGGGGGAGGACTCCTCACACTCTTTCCCCACTCCAGTGTGAAGGTCTCTCCCATGGGAAGAAACCTCTACAGATTCTTCTGAGTTCTTCTAAAATGCTACAGTTCTCCACAAACTGCTCCAGCATAGACTTCCACAGGCTGCAGGGGAATCTCTGCTCAGGCACTGAAGCACTTCCTCCCCTCCTTTTTCGCTGACCTTGGTGTCAGCAGAGTCATATCTCATGCCTTGCTTTATCTGCAGAATTTTTATGCAACTTTTTTGCCGCTTCTAAAATATAGTATCCCAGAGATGCTACCACCATCACCAACAGGCTTTGCCTTGGAAAGTGGAGCTATCTTGCAGCCAGCTGACATTGGCTTTGTTGGACATGGGGAAAGGTTCTAGCAGTGACTCAAAGCAGCCACCCCTGTAGCTTCCCTGCTACCAAAACCTTCCTACACACATCAAATATATTGTCACAAAGAAGTAATTTGTTAAAAGTTTTTGGGATGCTCCTATAAATTAGAAAATCACCATGGGACAAAATAGTGTTAGTTCATGAAGTTAGCAGGTCAGTGATGTAAAAAAAGGAAGACAGGCAGACTGAGAACAGGAGTCACTATTCAAGTATTGAATGAAATATGATAGATAGGAAGAGAAAAATTTTCAGCATTTAAAGATATCTGCCAATGAATTCAATGAGAATATAATCCATCTGAAGTGCTTTCAGAAATCCCCTTTTTAATCTTTACATCTCTGAGTGGAGGTTTCCCAGAATCTGGAGGTATAACAGGGGCATCACTTTTTGGGGCCCTCCTTCCCCACACAACTCAAGCTCCCCGACTATAACTTCCCAGGATGGGATTTCATTGTCTAAACATAAACATTTATAAGCAATTATGGGGTCCTGAGCTTTTTAAAGACACCAACATGACAATTAATGAAAGACCTAAAAGGCACTTGCACTGCTCTGCAGAGGCAGCTGCTGGGCAAGACATCATATTAACCACCTATGCTTACACAATGAAATTCCACCCTTCTTGAAGCCATACAGACTGTGTGCCAGTAATGTTTACTTATCTCTGTTAACTGCAGAGCAAAGCACAGGGCTGCGTTGAGATGGAAACAACTTTTTTGGTTCTCGACAAAGTCTAATGAATTTCACCTACAGTTGCTTCATGCACAGACGTGTGCATCCAGGATATGTTGGATATAATGTGTACAGAATGTGTTGCTGACCTGTCTGGGCATCCTCTGTGTCTCATAGATCAGGTTACAGGTACTAAAACTGTAATTCAATTGGATCTTAACCACAGGTAAAAAAAATTCTTCAGATGCTGCTCACATTGATTCTATGGACAGAAAAGTAAGACATGGCTGCTTGAAAACTTGGTTGTGGGACAACTCAGAGCATGATACTTGCAGCTGCAGTACTATGACCTTAACAGGAGTTTAAGTCTAAATTTCTGAAACAGAGGAAAATCAGGATTCATTTAATTAAAAATTAAATTGAGGGAGATGCAAGAGACCTAAGTTATAATATAATTTATGAGTTAAATGCCATGTTGGATATTTGGACACTCTCCAGTACTGAACCTGCTTCTGCTCATGTTAATCATTTCTGCAAGAAAAAAAAATTATCAGATTATAGAACTTTATGTCTGCCATTTTCAGGGTAACTCAAAGCATTGGCACATTATTGAGAATCTGTATTTCATCTTCTATTGACATGTGAAAGAATGTAATTTTCATTCAGCCAGAAAACCTAAAGCAAACAGTGAATTGAGGAAGACAGGTTCTGCTCTCTTTTTAAGCTCACAGACTGCCTTCTCCTATACAAACAGGCTTGCAGTTCTTCCACTTCAATTCTAAGCAGTCCTCATTTCTTGTCAGATTCACTAAGGTGCTGAGTATGCACAACTTCTGCTGAAGTTCACCGAGACACATTGCTTAGCCTACCTACTTCAGTTGTGAGCTTCCTGAAATAACTTGTAACTCAAATTTTAGAGGCAGCTAAACTTCATCAGTTAATCAAATCAGCAGATCTGCACAATAATCTGCAAAACCTATTAAGTAAGGCTAATGGTTTACTAAGTCAATATAAATTGCTGTCCGTCCTATTGTTTTATTTTCAAAAGAGTTTTATTAAAAGATTTGCTGATTATGACCAGTGCTTGACAGATAACTCTTTACTTTCATGTCTTCTTAAAAAGGTATAACTTTCAATAAACCATAGCAATGTTATAGATCAGCTTATGCTATGAAACAAAAAGAAACCCCTACTGGAGTAGTCCTGCTGTAGAAGACCTAATTCTAATTAGAGTTTCCTCAGAATATAAAAGTTAAAAAACACAGCAAACCAAAACTCAAAAAGCAGCAGATTTCTGAAGCAGAAAATAAGTTATTTGCAGAGCACAGTTCCCCAGGAGCTTCATTTATTTGCTGATATTGAGGAGGAGCAGCAGCCTCCTGAAACAAGCGGTCAGTAACAGCACCACATTCAGGGATTCTGAGCACCAACAGCAAGCAGCAACTGAGTTAACACATAATTATAAAGATAATATTATAAAGCTCAGTCAAGCCTGATAAGTAGTTGGGATTCTGTTCAGGTCATCAAGATGAATTTTAGGATCCTCTTCACTCAATTTCCCTTTCCTGTTACTGTGGTTGGTTTTACTGAAGTTAAACTACTGTAAAACTAGTCTCATGCAGGGCAAGTTAGGCCTCAGTATCATTGTTCCTCCCTGCAATAATTGTTTCCATAATTGTTCTTGTCATTGTAGTAGATGATCTGCACAGAAGAAGCAGCCAAAAAAAAAAAAAAGGTTGTGTCCTTTCCTGCTACTTTATAAGGCATGATGATAGCTTCATAAAATTTTATTGTGTTACTATACCAAGACTATAATACTATTCTCATACTTTATTATCACACCAAGAGCTGGAATTTGAACTCAGACAAATTCAACATTGAAATAAGATGTAACTTGCTACCACTGAAGGCAGGGAAACATAGGAATGATTTGTTGTGAGGGCTAAAGAAACAGAAGGAAAATAGTAGTTCTTCAGTGTTGTTCTCTTTTGCAGTTAGCAATTCCTCACTCCAGTTTCACCATAGCTCTGTGCACAATAATCCTTCTTTCTGGAGCACTCCTGTAGGAGCTATCTCAGTCATCTGCATGATGTTACCAGTTAATCTATTCATTCTGCTCACCCGAGTCAGAAAAAATTCTCCATTACCCCAGTATAGTTGAGAGCTTGTAGACAGTTTTGCTTTTGTCTGCCTCATGAGATACATTTTGTCAGCTGAAATGGGACATTTTAACCTAATTGATTTGGTGTCCTTAAGGTCTTTTGGCACTACCAAAACTGTTTTTACTGTTTTGTAAAAGTGATTTATATTTGCCCAAACAAAAATGTTTTGTTTAACTGTTTAACTGAAGCTGGATAAAAGTAATGGTTTGTGACAAATGATGGTGTAAATGGTCCCTTACAGACTTAAATGTTGTGAAAATGTCCTAATGTTCTGCTTGTGCATTTGGTTTATGTGACCAGATTTTGGCAGTGGAGGGACTGATGGGGTTGCTTCTGCAAGAAGAGATCAGGAACTGCCTCCATGTCGGAAAGAGTCTGTTCCAGTTGGCTCCAAGACAAACCTGAGACTAGCCAAAGCTGAGCCCATCAGCAAGCCTGGTGGTGCCTCTGTGATAACATTGAAGAAAGGGTGGAAAATAGGGCACAGCAGCTGTGAAAGAGAGGAGTGACAAAAAAATGGGAGAGAAAAAGCTCTGTAGACACCCAAGTCAGTGAAGGAGAGGCAGGAAATACTCCAGGTGCCAAGGCAGGTGGATGTGCCTTGAGGATGCAGCCCATGGAGAGCCTGTGCAGAAGGAGGCTCCTGGCAGGAGCTGCAACCCATGGCAAGGAGCCCATGCTGGAACAGGTTTTCTGACAACACCCGTGACCTTGTGGTTATCCACACCAGAGCAGTCTGCTCTGAAGTTGTGCAGCCTATGTGAAGGGACCACATGGGAACAGTTCATGAAAAACTCTTTCCCTTGGGAAAGAGCCTACTCTGGAGCAGGGAAACTCTGAAAAGGAAGGAGTGGTCAAAACAAAGTGTTATGAACTGACCATAAACCCCATTCCCCATTTCTATTCCCATTCCCTGTTTCTCCTCAGGGAATAGAGAGATGATATGGAAGAGTTGGAAACGAAGAATCAATTTGAGCCTAGGAAGAAGGGAGAAGTGTCTGTAAGATGACTTTAGTTTCATCTCTTTTTCTCACCATCCTACTCTATTTTAATTGGCAATAAATTAACTTAATCTTTCCCAAGATGAGTCTGTTTTGCCCATGCTGGTAACTGGTAAATTATCTCCCTGTCCTTATCTTTAAACTGAAGTTTTTGAAGTTTTCCCATCTTATTTTTGTCTTCTCCTCTACTTGAGAACGGGGAATAAGAGAGCTGCTGGGCAGAGGTTTGGCAGCCAGCCAAGGTCAGCTCACCACATCTTGTTCAGTAGTTCGTCTTTGGAGTTTTAACTCCTGACATTTGCCTCTTTTTTTTTTTTTCTTTTGCTATTTTATTCCCCCAATAAGATGCAGAACTTTCATAGATTTATAGGATGAAAATCTTTTTGCAAACTCATTGTATCTAATGTAAATTAACCATCTTTTATGAAATGTTCTCCATGCAAATCATAGCCATACAGAATCCTTTGGGTTGGAAGGGACCTGAAAGATCATTTAGTTCCAGCAGCACCACCACAGGCTGGATACTACCTACTAGAGCAAGTTGCTCAGGATCCCATCAAACCTGGCCTTGAGCACTTTCAAGGATGGGGCAGCTTCTCTGGGCGACCTGTACCAGTGCTTTACTACCACCTGAGTAAAATTGTTCTCCTAACATTTAATCTAAATTTCTAGTCTTTTAGTTTAAAACATTACTAGGGAAAAACCTTGAAAAACTCACAACAAATGGTAAAACCTGGACTCTTCTATTCTACAGCATCTAATGGAAAGATACCACCTTGTTTCCAAGCACATTAGCATTTCTAATCCCAACTCACTGCTTCCACTTGCACAGTGGAAACTCACATTACATCTTTATCCTCAGATGCTTTTCTGCCAATAGTTCCATGTAGTTGAGTAAAACTAGAGTATTTGGAAAAAAGAAAATACTATCATTGGAAAATAACCCCCCCAAAATAAACAGTTACACCATCATCTTGATATATCTAAAGGGAAGTGCAACGGGCACAATAAAAGCATGGTAGGTTCTTGCTTTGAGTTAGCCAATAGCATGCAGCTCCAAAACAAAACAAGTCAGAAGGATCATCAGTGATGTAGCCTTGTGCAAAATCTTCTATGTGGGAGTCACACTCCTGCTTCACCTGTTGCAAAGATACAGGTCCCTGATATTCTCTACTTGTCCCCATTCCACCCGTCAATATTATTCTGAAAGCTGAGCAAATGCAAAAGCAGTCAGTTCTTAAAGTCTATATCATACCTTCTTTTGCACAATAAACAGCATTTTTGATGTGGCCAAAAAGAGCAAGAACAAAGCAAACCTTTCATCTTCTTTCATAAAAGCCACATTATAATTTTTTTTCATGTCCCTTTTCTTTTTTCCCCCTCTGCAGTCCCTGGAGCATCAGCACAGTATTTTCTTCATAAACAGATCTCAGACTTGAAAATGTCACTGTTAACAGTGAATTATCCCAGATGTACAGAGAGCACTGTGGTCATCAATAGTTCTTTCTGTAAGCCCTCAAGGCTCTGAGCTGCTGATAAAAAGGGAAATCAGAGGGAGAAAAGGATTACACAGTAAATAAATCTGACTAGTACTATGAATTTAATTGTTGGCCAGCACAATTAACTGAATGAAACAATGCCTTAGGCATGGAATGGTCTGCCACACAGACCACTCTCACCCTACTGTGTTTCTCTGTGTGTAGCCAACATTTACAAAACCCACTAAATCATAGGTGACAGTATCTAATAGATTTGTCAGCTTGAACAGTTTTTCTTTCAAGGTAAGTGCAGAAAATTCAGTTCACTTTAGAATGACAAAAATCTCACAGTTTTGAAGTTTTTAGCATTTCCAGTTAAATATTAACAGGCACTGTAACCAGCCTGAGCAACAGGATAAACAAGAAAATATTAATACAAATGTCTGTGGTTTAGATATTTATTGAAGATTCAGCTCAAATTGCTTATGGAGTTTAAGAATATTTTTAAATGTAGAGACTATATTTCACAACTCTCTTCCCTTAAACCATTTACTTTTTAAAACACAGATCATCAAAATACTTTAAATAGTCAAAATAGCAGCATTGAAATAATTCAAACCATTTTACTTAATGTCTTAAGTCATTTTTCTAATGTCTTATTCCCCAAGACATTAGGGAATTTCAATGATTCTATTGTTTAATAATGCCCCACAGTGTCTCAGCAGTAAGTGTGAAAGGGATCTGTAAAGGAATAAATATTACTATTTCCTTTTAACAGAGAGAGAAACTGAGGCAAAGTGCCTTGCCAGGAAGACTGTCTTGTTCACTAAGCAGATCCAGAAAAAGGAAACAAAGCCCTGAATTTCAGTCCAGGAAATGACCATAGATATAATAAAGATGACTGGCTGAGGTAGTTCTTTTAGAAGTAAACATTAAATTCAGAAATAAAAATTCTTGCTTTGCAGTAGAAAAAGGATATGATGTGCTTGGAAAGCTGGAAAGCTTTCTGGTTGGCAAGCTGCCCAGAGTAAAAGGACCTGAGGGAGCTGGTCAACAGAGGCTGGCCCTGAGCTAGCAGGTGGCCAGGTGGCCAAGAAGGACAATGACATCCTGGCTTTTATCAGGAATAGTGAGGCCAGCAGGACCAGAACACACCAGGACACTGTACTCGGCACTGGTGAGGCCACACCTCGAATCCTGTGTTTAGTTTTGTGTCCCTCACTACAAGAAAGACATTGAGGGGCTGGAGCGTGTCCAGAGAACGGCAGCAGAGCTGGGGAAGGGTCTGGAGCACAAGTCTGGTAAGGAGTGGCTGAGGGAGCTGGGGGTGTTTATCCTGGAGAAAAGGAGGCTCAGGGGAGAACATAGAACATTTCTACAACTGCCTGAAAAGAGGTTGCAGCCAATTAGGGGTCAGTCTCTTCTTGCAGGTAACAAGTGATAGGATAAGAGGAAATGGCCTTGAATTGCACCAGAGGAGGTTTAGATTGGATGTCAGGAAAAATTTCTTCCTGGAATAAGTTGCAAAGCATTGGAACAGCCTGCCAGGAAAGTGGTGGGGTCACCATTTGTGAATGAAGAAAAGAAAAATGAAGTGACAACCTTTAAAGTGGGAGAAAAATAAGAATAGGGAAGCTTTAAGTCCCAAGAAAGTATCATAATAAATAAACTCTTTGTAAATACTTAGATCAGAAAAGGGAGACAAATTTTTTCTTTTACAAACAGGGAATTTCCCTTTACGGAGAGGGGAAAAAGCAACAGATAACCTATATCTTCATTCTAGACTGACTCTCTAGCTATTTGATGTACTGTTCTCAGAATGAAGCTTAGAAAGGTCTGTGAATTTGGTATAAAGGTGCCAGGAAAGTCATATGCAAAGAGTAGCTATCAAGGGCATGCCTTTAAAGTGGAATGATGCAAAAGGTGGAGTTCCTGAGGAGTTTAACCCAATACACTTACATATCTGCTCAAAGGCATACAGATAGTGCTTATTAAATACACAGATGACTCTAGGCTGCAAATATATCAGAAAACAGGGCTGAAATTCCAAAGGGGGAAATTGTCTGGAGAAAAAATAAAAGAAGTTGCAATTTAATGAGAACAATTAGAGGATATAACTGACCAAATAAAAACAGATTAGAGAAAAGATGGCTTAGGTAACCAATAACTGAGAAAAAGATAAGGAGTTCTGGTGGATCAGCACTAGCTGTATATGTGTGCATGGTGTAGTGGTACACCTACATTCCAATATGTGCTATAAAACATACATGCATTATCACCTCCACTACACTCACTGCTGATAGAATCTCTAGTAAAACCTTGTGTTCAGTTCTGAGTATTGAATATCAGGAGAAGTATGTGTGAATTAGAGACTGCTGAGGGGAAAGTACAAAGTTATTAGTGGTCTGAAACTCATGATCTATATGGAAGTATTGATGGAATAGTGATTTTTTTTTTTTGTCTGGAGTAGAGAAGACTGACAAATAACATCAAAAATGTTCTCAAAGCCTGAAAGTCCTGAAAATTGACATGATATCCATGATACACAGGACACAAATTAAAGACTGAAACTGCAACTTGAAAAAAAAAAAATTTAGACACTTCAATAGGTCACTGAGGATAGCAGAGCATTGGAGCAGATTTCCTGGTAGCTTTTGGAATCCCAACCATCTGACCATTCTAAGAAAAAATTACACAAACAGTCCTCAGAATGACACAGGAACAGCTGACCAAACCTTGAGGCAGGTGAATGGACTAGTGATTTTCTGCAATTCTTTTAAAGGGTTAATTTTTTTTCTTGTGACTCTGACAAGGGAGAAGTCATATCAAGAAGAAGCTTGCAAAGACACCCAACTTTAATGGGAATTTTTGAGAATCCAGTTCAGTATGCAAAAAATTTCATTGTGAGTTTTTCTTCTTCATTTCATAAGATGAAGATTTTATTATAGGTATCACCACCAATAACTACAAACAAAAAGCTTTGAAGAATGTTTTTTTCAAATATGAGAACAATTATTTCCATTATAGCTTTGCAGCTACTGGGATGGACACTGAATATCTGGCTATTGATTTCCTTTCCCAGAGAACACTGCTGTACCCTTAAAAGTGCATCCTGGATGAACCTAGAAAGGCAGCAATTGTGTTTGCAGCACTGCAAGTTCTCTTAGAATTATGTTGTTTCATTTCACTATGACAATCCTGCTTGTGATAACAAAAAGATCTTTTGGCTCCTGGGTCAAGATCTCCATGTGAAGTCTCCTTAGATGTTAGACCTCATGAATTTTTAGTGACAAGAAGCTAATGGCTCCTGAGACCTGTAAAATTCAAAGCTATTGGAAAATGCAGAGTCTGGGACTGATGCTTATCAGATACTTCTTTTCTTATTTGCTCGCACTTGAGGCTTCACACCTCGAACAATGCTCTTGCTGTTCTGCTGTCATTGTGCCTTGATTTAGTCAGTTACAATAATATCCTTTCTTTTCATGCCTATCTATTTTCAACTCCCTATAAAATTTTTGAGCTTATTTGCAAGAGGAGAAGGCTGTAAATTTAAAACCTCTCCATTCCTGGGGTGTCTTGTACTGCTCTGACTACATAAAGAGGCAGAGTGCTTTGTGTTCCCAGGGAGAGCCAACAGCAATCAGCCACATGGAGATATTTTTATTATCATTTTCTTCCAATATCTGTCTATGAGTATCATACAGCACAGATGTAGGTCTAAAAATAAGTATTCCTGGCTGAAAATTTCTCTCATTGATAATAGTGTATGGTTTGCATTTGAGGATTGTTTTTTCCCTTCTTTTTTTCTCTTAAAGTAGAACTGAAGAGTGAGATTCGGTGCCAGGAATGGAAATTGGGCCAGATCATTTCCCATGCTAGAACATATGCTTAAACTGAGAAGAAGCAGCACAGAATGCTGACAGTTTTAACCTCACCTGACAATATTCTCTTGCCATATGCATAAGGATTATACACCCAAGAAATCTAGTTTAAAATCTGATAAATTTAGGATGGCTGGTGTAAACAATCTTGGAGGTCAATGTCCTACACACTTCGAACTACACAAATGTGTCAAAATTTGAGTGATATGTTTACCTAGGCAATCCTTCAGGCAAGGAGAAGAAATTCAGAGTTATAAAGCATGGGATAGATTTAATATTAGTGAAGATGTGCTTGCTGCAGGAATGTTATATGATCAGGAATGAAGGAATCCACAGGAAATGCAAAGATTTTCATGTTTTGTCTTTGCCTGTTGTCTCTTTGTGCTGTTTGAGACAAGATCCTTCTCCTGTTGTATTTGGTGATGTAATTTCCTTTAAAAAAAAAAAAAAAAATCAAATGGAGCTGCACTTGAGTGTCCAGAAATCACTGATAGGCAGGCTGGGGAAAGCTGGAGCCAGTGGCCAACTAGACAGAAGACAGAAAGCCTTCAGGTGTCTTGTTCACTACAAAACTTTTGTCTTTCCTATCACTGTAGACAGATAAAATTGATCATGTAGTTTGGACACAGAAAATGCCTATTTCTCTTCATTGGCTGTAAGGCTGACAGGGGACACAAGGTCCATAGCTCAAGTGGAAGTACCTTACAAAACTCCTTTGGATACCATCTGTAGGGCAGAGAAATGCTTGAGGAACTGGGTTTGCTGAAGATAGGAAGTGGAAGATTACAAAGTGTTTTAATTTATGTAGGGAAAACAAAAAAGAGTATGATTTCATGGTAAGTTCAAAATTTTATTAATAGGAAAGGAGAAAAACAATCAATATGTAAAGCAAACTCATTGTTACTATAATTGAAATCTTAACAAGCTAATCAAAGAGTTATTATTAGTCTATCTCAATGTATTTAAAAAAAAATAAAACATGAAACAAATTAAAGAATACCACTACACACAAAAGCTCTCAATAATAATAATAGACCAGCTAGGATGATTTTTAAAATCACAGTCTCTATCCTCTACCTTTTTCTTGATATTATGTTCACCATTTTACTGTCAGCCAGGCCCTGGAGTTCCTGGCTTCCATCTGGCCAGGGAAGGGGACATGGACATAGAGCATCCCAAGTCCTTCACTGGGTGGACTATGATGATATACTGGTGATGACTTCTTTCTTTTTAGGATTTGCTTGGGGTGTTTTTTGTTTGCTATCACATATTCACACCTTGCTTTTTCTTTATTGGTTAGCCTGTCTATGCTTCATGCAAATTTCATACATAAATGCCATTTTACAGATATGGCATATTTGTTCACTATTCTCTTCATTATTCTTAAATCGAATTTTTCCACCAAGATCTGAATTCCTTTAACTGACCATGGCTGATCTATTTACAAACTTGAGGTTTCCATGCATGTCTGTACCCCATGTTAGCTAAACCAAGTTAAAACAGAGCTGCAGTTAGGTGAGGATTCATTCAGAAAGACCAAGCTTGACAAGGCTTCAATCCCATGGCCTTGCAAATTCAGTGCAAGAATTGTGATCTTTTTTTAAGGAAGGTAGCAGCTTATTGCTTGGCTGCAGGGTTACATTTTCTAAATACCCTGCTTTTCAAAAAGTCCTGTTTTAGCCAATTTGATGACAACTTATATGATCTCTGTTTACTATGCTCATATTAAAAGGGTCCCCTTTTTCATACTGTACAGCAAGGCATGTTCTAAATGCATCATCTGCTCTCACATTTAGGCAATTTGTGTTCCTTCCAAATGAGCTGTAGCATGAAACACCCATTACTGGAAACAGACAGCTAGAGATCCAGTTTTATAGTCACCCATTCTAGTAGGAGCTGACAATAATGACCTCAGAATTCTCTGCACAACCTGCAGAATCAGACTTGGCATGCAAATAAACATTGTAATATAACACGGTCAACTTCTACTTTTGTTTAAAGATGAAGGGAGAGGGAGAGATTTTAGGAAATGAGTGACAGCATGAACACACACACACACCAACCAGTGAGAAGTTCTGTGGCAGTTACTGGTGGGTAGTTTTCCTCACTGCAATAAACAGACATATTTAAAATCATAGGCTTGAATTCAAAGAAGGCTGGTCTCCTAACCCTGAGAGACTCTCTCTAGTCTTTCTAGTATCAGATCCCTAGAGATAGTGAAACCACTACAAAACCAATATCACTTTGGATCAAATAGTTCTCTGCTGGCTGAACTTGGACTGTGGAACTCCTTCATTTAGCCTTTTGCATGCCCCTGAAAGTAGGCAGTTGAGCATTTAAGCGCTCCAGTCAGTGTCTACTAACAAACTCAACACTAAGATAGACTGTAAAGACCCCAGAATCCAACCTCCAGCAGACTTTTCCACTTCTCATTATACTGAGGTTACAGAATTTGTTTTAAAAATACATATATATATATATATATTAAAATATTACTTTTCATTGATCACTTACTTCAACATGATCACTAGAAATTTAAACTTGCAGGATCTGTGTAGTACAAAACACTGAGAGATAGCAAACAACTCACCAGTGACTGCAGTCCAATAGTCTGCATAGCTGTCAGATGTTGTGTCTTTCTCATAGCTATTTCAAAGAGCAAACTCATGAATAATGTGCTACACTAAATAACTCTTTTACCACCTAGCAAATGCTGCTTTCTTATACTCATTCTATCCTGAAAAAGCAATTGCCTTCACTGATGCTATAGAATCTTTTCTTAGAAATTTGTTTTCTCATTTCAAAGTTTTCCAATAGAGCGTTCCTTCTTATTAAGCTGTCAGCTAGCTTGAATTTATTTCTTGTATTGGTACATGAACTTTAGAGATATTTGACCATTGCTCTTTAGTCAGATAATTTTGGCATGAATTTTTGAACATGACTTAGAACTAAAAAAAAATAAAAACTGGGAGACATTGAGTCACAGTACTCAAAGGGAAAACAAATTCTATCCATGTTATCACATCAGGATTGTCATAATATTTATCAAACTTGAGTCCAGCTCCTTGATTTTAGATATTTTCAAGAGAAACTGCAGCTGCCACATCCTGTCTTTCACAATTCCTACTGTGAGTACAGCTGCTACAATAGTTTTGTAGCGTTGAATAAAGAACACCTTAGTGTACTAATCTTTTTTCATGGAATGTTGAATTGTAGGTTCCTGTTCCTGAGATCAAGAACTGCAGTCAGGCTATGCATGGGGAAAAAAAACCAAAACCAACCCAACAACAAAATATTCAAATTCAAAAGCACAGAAGAAGAAATGTAGGAAAAAGAAAAATTTTGAGCTGAAAAATGTGAGAAGCTCTCTCCCTGAACAGAAAATTAAAATTATTCAAATCTATGAGGCAGTTAAACCACTGGAAAGAAAACAGAATGAAAAAGAATTTTAATAGATTTTAAAGGCTTGGAGTTTTATACAACATCTTGCCATCATTTGCAGTCTCCTGCTGTCAGTTCAAAGGCACTTGGCCTTATTTCTTTAAGTCAACAAAGCACCAGAACTCACAAAGGTTAATGCAATTCCTGAGCGAAATTTATAATGCAGTATTGTGGAGGAAGCTGACAAAGTGAAGAAATGGTAGATATTTTGCAGTGACTGGCAAGCTGGAGAATTAAAGAATTTGACAATTTTATGTATTATATAAATAATATATTTATGCTAGGCTTTTAGGCTATAATTGGCATACTTGAAGGAGGATCTCCTTTGTATCATTTTAAACCTATAAGACCAAAACTTGACTATTACAATTAGGAATTATTTTACTTGTACTATACATAATGTATGATGTTGCAGACCCACAGACACAAATTCATGAGCTAAACCTGATTTTCAGAGCAAAAAATACAAACCATAGGTTGTTTGGCACCACAGTTTTTGTGGGATTTGTTTTTTGGATTTTGTTTTGTAGGGGGAAGAAAGTTAGAAATCAGCAGAACAGGTCACAAATTATATGAATTGTTCTAGCAATCTATTTCTTGATTTCCCTTTTCTCAAACACCATAATTTATCCAAATTCTTCAGTTCATCATTCTTCCTTCAGCAGGGTACCAGAAAGTATCTGTCTTGTGTTCAAAATGCAGGCATCCCCCACCTTTTAAATTGTTTATTACCTTCCCTTATAAAAGAGAAGGGTGTATATAAGGGAATTAAATTATGAGGAATTCTAGCACAACTTGTTGAAAGACCATCCATCCATCCCACAGAGGAAGATACCTATCTCATGGTCATAGCATTGATACAACTTCAGTATCAGGATGAATCTGATGGATGTTTCCCCCAAACTGACTGTGTTCTCCTCAGGTAACTGAATGCAATAACAGAACCTGGTAGTAGGTGCTCACAGCTGCTCCTAGCTTCCTAAACTGAAATATACCTCCCTGGTCATGTGCTGGAGAAACAATTTAAGTTTGTATTCTTCAGGAGCCTCTGAAAAGCTTTTGATACCAAGCTAGATTGCCTACTACAGAATGAAAAATCACTTTAGCAACAACATTTTGAAATACCCATCTCAAGATACATTAGAATGACTATAGAGTAACACAGTATTTCTTTTGCTATGAGACATATAGCTGAAGCTCTTCAGAACGCTGTGTGCTGCAATCACAGTGTTCTTTATGTCTTTACTAGAATTGTGGAAATTTAAAGAATCCTTTTTTGTGGCTTTCAATTTGTGATATTACATCTCTTTATTAGCATAACAATACATTTCCTCACAAAGCCACTAGCTCTACTAAAGAGGTACTCTTCATAATTATTAAAATAATCAGTAGCAACAATACTCTCAAGAAAAACAGGCAATTATATTATTATTTATAACAGTGTTCAAAACAGTTTTTAAATCTCCTTTGTAAATTAGTTCCATGCAAAAGTCTCTAATTTTGTACTCATCTATTTCCTACCTTTCAGGCTATCAGTCTACATGGAGATTTGGTTTTCTTAGTGCTTGCTTGAATCAGCTTACCTTCACCTGAGGAAAGCACCATCTTTATCTCTTTTTTTCTGTATCTTTCTCTTCTGTCTTTGAGAGAAACTTATTCATATTCATATTCCTCAGCAATATCCCTACATCCCACAAGGCCATATTTTTGTAGGCATCCTACAGATCACAGAGAGGACCAGTGTTTCGCAAAACTGACGTACAGTCTAAGTGGCTTTAACAGAAAGTCTGTTTTTCTGCCCATTTTATACATAGGGAACTGGGACAAATAGGCACTAATACTTAAGTATAATCTTAAATGGTATTTCCAGATCTCTATCCCATTTAAAATTAGTTTTGTGCCTAAAGAAGGAAGCACACACTCCTTGATAAAGTAACACAATGTTAATATTAAACCAGATTTTATCAATTACTCCACAAACTAATGCTTACCTATAGATCCTGAGCTATTGGCATGACCATGGTTCACACAGGCCAGCAGACTGGTAATAGGGTCAAATTAAACTTAATTCAGTAAACACTCTCTTAGGAACATAATTACATAAAACTATTTCCCACAGTGATTTACAGATTCTTAGTGTCATTCAGTGGCCTAGAGATCACCTGTGGGTTGTCTGCAACATCCCAAGTAAAATTAAGCACCTGGAAATCCTCTTTAACAACATAAGCTGTGGCTATAGCACACCCCTGAAAGAGCACAAATAACTAGACAATCATAGTAGTCCTAGTCCTTAGCACTAAGGACCACATCAAAAGCCTGATTTTCTTTGGCTGTTTGTTTTGTTACAGGATTTTCGTACCAACTGTTTCTTGTGCTACCTACAAAGGACTAACTCCTCAAGCTCTTGCTCAGCTGTTAAAGACTTGGAAACCTACCTAGGATATGATGATGTCAGTAATGAACTGAAGCTTAATTTCTGATGAGAATCTCAGTGCACAGCTGAAGAAAAGTGTGTTTCAGGGCTGAAAGTAAGGGTCTTTCAAAAAAAAAAAAAAAAATCAGTGAAAATCAGAAGCCAGAACACACTGAAACCCTGGATATACAGATTGTTCCACTCATTCTAAATCTGCTCACATGGAATTTAACTGGCTGATGAGCTGAGCAACAGGATCAGCAAAAAGCTGAAGACACTTACTTAGCCTTTGTCATCCTAAGGCTTGAGCTTCAAACTGCCCCAGTTTTGGATGCCTGTGTTAGAAAGGGGTCACTGCTTCGCAAGGTTCACAGTGGATTCTTGATTTACTTGATATTTTGCAGTGGCCTTAAAATGGCTCAAGCAAAATAGTAAGTTCTCCTCCAGGCTCCCATGCCAACTAAAGGTTAGTTTACAGTTTATGGTCTTGAACCATTAAATTTTTCAAGAGTGCAGTAATTTTGAGAGAAGTCTTGAAAATTCTTACATTTTGCATGGTCTAGTACTTCTTCCAAAGGCAATATTTATAAATATTTAGGGAAGAGTGCAGTCATTATCTCCCAGTCCTATGGAAGCTCGTCTCCCTGTATTCTTGTCCAGGCTGTTGTCAAGGTGTTTCGGAAAGGTTGACTAGATTTTTATTGGTCCAAAAACAAAACAGAGGTGCTTCTGAAATTATTTGGATCTCAATAAAGGAGAAGTAGAGGAGTCAGAGGTCAGACGTGGACAGTGATGGTGGAAACACAGAATGAATATTATGCTTGTATTATTTCATGGAAATGGAGAGAAGTCCAAACTAACTAATAAAATTACTATGTTATAATCCCCCCAAAATAAAAAAAAAAAAAAATTCTAAATAGTTTTTCTTCAAATGCTGGATGAAACTCTTGAAGGAACACAAGGGATTTAGAAAACTTAGGGATTTTGAAATTCTTTAAATACTGGTAAATACTCCAAATTTTCTAAAAGATTCATTGCAAAAGCAATACTTTGATTGCATGTATGGGTGCAAATACTTTATCACTCCTTTGTAACAGACCTTGCTCAACAGAGCTGATAAAATCAGTCAATTAATCTGATTAATTAGCCCTTTCTTGTTGTTGGACAATGATTTTTGAACATACTTTTATTCTTATTCCATTAGTTCAAACTGTTCTTCACAAACAACTCCCTGTCTCTATGCTTCATTTACTCACGGTAAAATTGGCAGTTCTCCAGCGCAAGATCTGACCACTAGTCCAATTCCAACACAAGCTCAATACAGGAGCCTTGTGTTCTACAGCTGGTCATTCAAATCACACAGGATTTTCTTCTAGCATTTTTTCTGCTCCACACAATTTGGTTATGATGAGCATAAGATATTCGGTTTTTATTAATGCCCAGATTCATATAGAAAAATGACTGTACACAGCAACAGCAGCTATTCAGTGAAAGGATAAACAAGAATACATTTACAATCATTTTTGTGAGCAGTTAGAGGAAAAACACTCAGTAAACATAACCAAAACTAGAATTCAAATGAACAATAGTACCATCAAGTATTCACACATCCTTTATTGAATTTATCTGGAAGAATACTCATTGCTAATGAGTTATTTGAGACCACATGCATGCATCCTGTATATCCCCCACTTAAAAAACTGTCATATTTTGCCCACAAATAATAATTAATCCCTTTTTAATGTATCTTATAAATTTTGAAAGTCTGGAGCAGTACTATTTATTAATAACATTATTAATAAAATATTCTGACTATTTTAATAACATTAATAAAACATATAGAGGATTTATTAACAAGATTTTTCAAAGTCCACACACATCTATTGAGTCACCAATGACAATGCATGATTCTATTACATCCTGTTCAGCTCTTTCTCAAGTCACCTGTAATTCAGAAATTTCTACTGAAATTCCAATAGAAATTTTTTATATGACATTGCAAGATAGTTAGCAATATATTAGTGATTGCTGGGTCTGTGAAATATTATGGCTCCTCACATGCTATTTCCTTCTTTTATTTTCTAATAATATTGACCCAATTTCACATATGTCACATATAGAGACTGGCCCAGTTCTATTATCCAGACAAAGATAGGAGGACCTCAAAACTTTATCCTCAAACATTTCTCAACTAAAATGCATTCCCAGGGCATCCAGGAACAAATTCAAAGGTCACTGACAGCTCTTTTGAATATATTTTGAAGAACAGCGAGTAAAAAAATGTTCTTCCCAATACTGGAAGGGGTCATTAACTAAAAATTGTTTAATGACCATTAACCATCATTAACTAACCATTAACTAACAAGTGATGTTATTCATTTGCCAGAAGCACTCTGCAGCACTTAAAATGAGAGAAGAGGAAAATATAAACCAAAAATTCTCTCCTGAATAACACTCACAGCTGAATTTGGGACACAGTCTGGTATGTGCATTGTAAAGATACACAGCATTCCAAAAGTCTCACAAACTACAAAGGCTTTTATATTCACATTGGCCCCAGAAAAATCCCTATTAAGAGTTCCTTCAGGTCAGAGCTTCTTCTCCCACAGAGTGCCTAAAAAGAAAATTTCTGTTGAGGAAGAAATCTCAAGGTGAAGAGAGTTCATGGGTAGGAAGTTCCTCACTGAGATTTTTACAACTGCAGTATAAACCTAAGATCTTGACTTACAGTGTGTTCTCCCCTAGGATATCTACAGGAGTCCCAGGTTTGATCATTTAATCCAACCCAGACCTGAACTCGGCTGTAATCTCAGTTTGTAAAACTGGACACTTTGGATAAGAAGGCAAACAAAAATAATTTAATACAGACGGATCTCTAGCTCCTTCTCACAGTTCCTCTTTAGAAGTGAGAAATGTTGGGATAGCTGAGGATGAAAAGACCCATGCATTGGTCACCATAACAAACCTCTGGACTTGGATCTCTGTTCACACACACCAACACACATAAGAGTCTAAAGAAGGCAGGTAAAATGTAGTTGCCATAAGATAGGAGCATTCCTTGTGGGAATGCTTGCCCAAGAAGACCTTACAGCTGATCCCTTTGTTAATTATGTAATATAAACAGGACTTTGGAAAAGTAAGGTCTAATGGCCTGTGTCATCCCTGGTTGCAATGGGAATTCTTCTCTGGGAATATTATTCCAAGTCTAGTCTTCTCCCCATGCATAGTCTATTGAAATTGAAGGCACTTCACTGTTCCAATGATTATTGGTTCTTCCCTCCTCCCACAACAGAAAATTAAAAATGCATCTTACATATTCCAAAACATCAACATTTAATTAAAAGATGTAATCAATTTAATACATATAATTTTTCTGTTTAGTGCATCCTAATACACATAATGGAGACATTAAGCTACAAATAAACAAGTACCCAGCACAAATATGTAAAGTAAAAATGGTACATACAATAATTTTGTTTCTTGTAGATGATAAAACTGTTATGGGAGGTTTGTTTTGCTTTCTGAGTATAGGATGTGTCCTTGAAAT
The DNA here is from genome assembly GCF_049639895.1 of Pseudopodoces humilis. Taxonomy (NCBI): domain Eukaryota; kingdom Metazoa; phylum Chordata; class Aves; order Passeriformes; family Paridae; genus Pseudopodoces; species Pseudopodoces humilis. The sequence goes on along the minus strand of NC_142201.1, from coordinate 82,735,824 downwards.
GCAGATGACACACTTAGCCAGCCAGCTTTACAAACTGGGATAACAGAGTGAGTTGGTTGAACAGCCCAAGGTACACAAACAGCTGCCAGTATTTCATCAGGATGGATATTTTTCAGCTAATTAATTGACCTGAGTGTAGATTAAATATAAACCATGGGAAGTTTGGATATTCAGAATTTTTCACAACAAAGATATGGAGGAATTTTTAAAACACTGATGATTCCAAATCAAAGTTTAATTGCAACTTTAGGTTTAATATGTTAATAGAAAAATGTTCAACAACTCCTACAGGAAAAAGGTGATCAATATCTTATTGTGGCAATTATTTTACAGTGGTATTGTATTGAGAAAAAAATATGCAAAATTTGTGTTTATAGAGCCAGAATTTAGCTAGTGTGAATGAATAGATATGGGTGAACAACTGTAAACACAACAAATTTCAGCTGAGACAACTCTTGAGGGATGCTCTTGAGGAAAGTCCTTTGAATTAGACTCATTTCTTCAGTCTGCTCATAGAAAGTCAATTTTTTGCTCATTTGGGCAGATCCCACTGCAGCAGTTTGAACATCCCCTTCCTCTTTCTTCTCCTCCCTTCCCTGTCTGCACACCTGCCATCCCAACAGGAGCTAAAGCCATGACTTTGTCAATTACTCTGGAAATTATGTTTCACAGGGCCAGTGCTGGGTCTGGCAATAAACTACACAAAAGGACCATCTTCTCCAGTGAGCATATCATTCCCTCTTATCTCACCATATGGCTTATCCATAGGGGCTACCTCTGCTGTAAGGTTACCATGTCTGCCAACAACAGATCAGAGACCTCAGTGTATGAGCTTCTTTCTTCCCTTAACAGATGCTTAGAGGACTCAGAGCACTCCCTTTATGGTTAAATTAAACTGAAGCCAGCTGAAGAACCTATGAACCCTTGCCTTTATAATATTTGGGGTGAAGAATTGGCTCCATTTTACACAAGGTCCTTGACAGATAAATATAATGTTAACACAGAAACTCCAGCAGAACACACATGTGCAGAACCTGCCACACATGCCATGCCTCAGAACTCAGTGGTTTAGCTAGAAAAAGGAATGAATTTAAATAACAGATATAGGTAAGGGTCTCCCTTACCTCCATTTCTGAAACACTTCAATTCTAACCTTGGTTTCTATATTCTTTTTCCTCTTGTTGCAAGAAAGACTTCACCCAAAGCCCACATAAGCCAGCATGAATTTTTATGTTGCTGCAAATGGACTTTGTGTAAGAATGAAAACAAAAACCACATCCCTGATCAAACCTCTCTTAGCACTGCAAAGAGCAATTAGAATGCAGATAACACATTGCTGTTTCTAATTGTTCATTATCATAGCATTATAGATGTTATGGCTGTGTTTTTTTCTCCTTCTCTGCTGATGTTGCCACATCAGTCAAATGTCCCTATAGCAAATTATACAGACATATTTCAATCTGATTAAAAACTCACATCAGTGTAATTAAAAAACATCAGTAGCAGTGTTCTAGAGGGAGACAGCATCCCATGTATTTTCAATAGCTGGAGGTGGGCCTTTCTTTTGCTGTAGCTAATCCATATTTCCCACAATAAGGTCCTGCTGCCAGGTGAATCTGACCGCACTGAACTTTAACTGCTAAGGTTGTACTGTTACATGCCAGGTGACTTCCTGAGAGTCTGATTTTTCTGGAAGTGAGACAAGGTTCCATGTGGAAAACTGTATGGGATTCTGTGATGAAAAAAAATAATTTAAAAATATGTGCATGCAGCACTGAATTTAGGCTGTACTCGGAAATGTAATCTTGACTTTGAAATAAGTGACTTTGAATTCTTTCAATGCAGCTTGCTAACTGTGGTTCTCTTATCTTGCTCTGTGGTAGCAAAGATCTCAAGGGCACAAAATCCTCTACTTAAACATTGCCCTGTGTACCTGTTTCTTGACAGGAAGATCTGCAGACTTCTCTAGTCTCTGCTGAAGGAACAGCAGGACCCACCTCCTCGTCTTGAAACAGTGGGTCTTGGATTAAAGGAAGATTTTGATAGCAGGTAAGAGCCAGCCAACTCCACTTTACATAGCTGTTAGTGACTGAAACTCCCTTAAATATTCATTTTAAAGAGCAGCTTCCTAAGTCTTTAAATGTTCAACTAAGTGCTGATAGTCTTATCTCTCATAGTTAATATGAATGACTGTCCCTTTTAATCAACCAAGCATTTATCGCTGAAGATGTGTTGAATTAAGGAGAAAAGGCTGATTAATGACTCTGCCTATCTCTGTCTGTGTTAGTATCTCTTCAAAAGGAAGGGGAGTTATTCTCTGTATCTTTTAATTAATTGACACATTTGCTACTATTAATTTAGCAAGTCATTATGTCATAAAGGCATTTGTCAATAACATTGTCAGTGAAGGCTGATAGAATACACTTAAAAGGTGGCTATGAAGACACAGCTCACAGATGCTTACAGAGCCTTCTGGAGATGTCAAAGAGGAGGAGAAAGTTTTCATTGTTGATGGTAGCGTATAACATTCTTATGGAAACAAAGAGTAAGGGCTTATTACAGTGTTTAACAGATCTAGGAGTTATCTCACTTCCTTACTAAAAATCTGCTCAAAAGAGGTTCCTAGAAAGGGAAGCAAGAGGTGTAAGAATACAGAATATCAAGATGTAAAAGATTACCAACGTCTTTGTGACTCCAGCTCTAACATTCACCTTCCATTCCTACTACATGTCACTCCCTTGATCTGATCTGTATAACCATTCATTCCCTTTATCCCCCTCTTCTGTCACAGTGCAGTTTTGTCACTCACCAGAAGTGGCTCCATTACAATTACTGTCCAGAGCAGTTACTGGCTGTCTTGACTTCTGTTTGAATGAGCTGGATAAACGTTGTCATCTGCAGCCCTTTTGATGATAGTCACTTTCTTTGCAGGAGTCTGGAACTTCCAGGCTTCACTTTCCTTTTCCCATTCCCCAAATGATTCCTCCAGCAAAATTGTTCATGGTGTATCTGCCAGTCAGAAGAAAGAATATGAAATTGAATAGGATTTTTTTGCCTCTCGCTGTTACGCCAAGCCCTTTAAGGAAAGAATAATGAGCCATAGCTGACACCAGTCATTCATGACCATTGCTAAAAATGTAATGCAAATGTAACTGCAAAGAAGTGATATATCTATTCTTGGATGCAAAATTATTTCGAGTTTTCCTCTCCTTATATATGATAGAAAAAAAGAACAAGAAAAGAGGAAACCCTTGAGAAGTGGGAAAAGCTCTGTAGAAAATTATGTTCAATGCACCATTTCTATTTCTGTATCCCATCTGCAGAGATGGGTCAAAAGCAAGCAAAGAACATAAATCCTATGCAATCAAAAAACCTGTTAGGAAATGTCAGCGATTCCCCTAAGCTGCCAAGTCTGAGTGCAAGATCATGATGCTTCTTTCTCTCTCCTCAGTGATATTCAGTATTTTCTCTTAAGCCCCAGCTTTAGAATTAAAAAGGCATTAAAAACTCTTTAGCAATCAAAAGCAACAATCTACATAACAGAACAGAAAGGTCTGAAAAGGCAAAGCATCTGCAGCCTGAAAGCTCCAAGCCATTGGATAAATTGAATGAACTTATCAATAACAGGGTGTTTGATTTTTTTTATTTAATTACATATTTTTAATCCAAAGCAGGACAGTGGTCAGTGATTTACAGTGCTTCTTTTCCTTTCAGAGTAATAGTTTGATGTCCTCCAGCAACCTTAGAAAACCACTCTGGTCCACTTTTGCCATGATCTCCCAGTGCCCATTTCTTTAAAATTTAAATCTAACTCAGCTTTAAATCTTTCCTCCATCTATTCCTAAGATACCTCACCCATCTACCTTCATGAATACAAATCTGAGCAAGCACACAGACAGAGCAGAGCTTTTCCCTATCCAAAAATTTCTTCACTTGATTAAAAGAAGTTTTGGCAAAGAAAAAATCCCTATTCCTTTAAATGCAGTGAGAAGCTTTATGTCTGGTTAAAAAACTACATGAATCCACATTTCTTTTGTTTGTGAGAGAAAATAAGAGCCTGTGTGATGACCCAAACTTGTCTTTTAGCTTAACCTATTTCTAAGACTACTTTTGCTCACCAGCATGCACATGTAGATAACTTCACTATATATCAAGGCTATAAACAGCACCCTTGAAGCTGTTTGTTTACTTACCATGAAGATAAATAAAAAACTCCTATAAAATGAAAGACTTGTGTCTCCCCTTGACAACATGAAAATAAGTGCATAGTGAGTGAATAGCTTGTCCAGGTTTGTACAAGAATTCTTGGGAAATGACTCAAGTCCTGCATAGTGCCAGTCCAGCCTCCCTCAGAAATTCATGGTCAAATCAGATTGGAAATGATGAAAAGAATTTCCAGCATTTTCTGCTAGTGAGTGAAAAATAAAACTATTCCTTGTTCCTCCTACCAAAACAGCTCTGGATATGGGAACTCCTGAGTTCCTAAATGACTCTGTTTCTTTGTGGAGCTCTTCGACACTCCTGCAAAGAGTGTCACCATGAGGCACTGCCACCAGCACCAATATTCTACGTAGCTAGCCAAATCTAGAGAGAACGTCTGTCACTGTTCATGAGGAAACATCAGCAGCATACCTTTTCCACTCAGTGACTGGAGCTTTTTTTTCTAGATTCCTCCCTCTAAAGGAAAATCACATCCCATCTACCATAAAACAAAAAGAGGTAAACAACACAGAAGAGTACTTCAGATTTCATTCTCACTGCTTCTCAGTGTGGCATCCTAACCCTGATGATCATTTTTTTGTCCCAGTCTGGTATCCATTCTTTCCCATCCCCAGAGATGTACTCGTCCTGCAGATCTTTATGACTGATTTTCCCAAAACCATTTGAATATCTGTACCACCAGGGTCAGTGTTATATTTCTAACTGTACTTTTCTCCTTATTAGAAACCCAGCTGAGGGCTGTGCAAAACCTTATGCATTTATATGCAGATGACACTTCTATTTTCACTGAATGATGAGGTGTCCTCTCCTCCTAATTCTCTTTCCTCTGAAATGGCAAATGTGATCATCTGACTTAATGAGCACCTTTTCTTTCTTAAGGCCAGATTAAAAAAAAAGCGTGGCTTAGGCTTTGTGTTCCTTTCCCTGCTCAAAATATCTCTCTTGCACAATATGAACTACTAAATTTTCGTAACTAAAAGACGTGTAACTCTTAGATGAAATTATTGATGTTTGTTACAGGTATTCACACCTAGATGTTGTGTCCATCTTGCAGATACCTTGATGCTATTTAAGAGACTTGGCTCTATCTGATCAAGTTGCAGGCTAAATTACAAGCCATCTGACCTGACCAAGGAGTAAAGCTGGGAGCAGAAATTACTAAGTGTTATCTGTATTTTTTGGATGATGAAGCACAACAATCCTTCTAATACTACATTTTATTCAATTCTATAACATCCTGTGTTGTCACTCAGGAGTAACAATCTTTCTGAATGTAAACAAGACTATTAGAAAAATATTTTCACTCTTCCAATTTTCTTCATTTCTAAAATCAATTAATTTTAAAAATGTGAAAGCCTGTATAATGTAACTGGTTTTAGTGGTTTCTAATTTATTCCTGGGAATGTAGTGCCTCTTGTCTACATATAGACTTCTTTTTCTGGAGAAAAATCAATTTTGTGGTAGGGGAAAAAAGTGTCTCTCCTGTAAATTATTTTGGTAATCATTTAAAGGTCTTGCCCTTTTGGTCTGAATACGATCACATTAGATCATACAGACCATCATTTACTGTAAATAAGCTTAGTTCCCCTGAGGCACTAAATGTAACAACTTGGGAGTCAGAGAAGTTTTTGACATGGAGTTTTTTTAACGGGCAAAAAATTAAATTCATAGGTCTTCCCTTTCTTCTGAAAAGGTGGTGAAAGTCATGGAGAACAGCTGAAGGTATAGTGCTCAAAATGAAGCTGATGCTGTGATAATAAACCAAAGAACTAGATCCAAGGCTTGCGCTGAGATTTCAAAAACAAAAAACAAATTCTGAGAATTTCTTCAGAGTTAGGAAATGACCCCTAACCCCAATTACATTTAACAGCCACTGATTTTTGTCAAGATAATTGCATCCGTGGTCCTCAGCACTTACACTGTGCTGAATAATTTCCAGTTGTCTTCTTGCTTCTTTGCATCTTGGTATTCTTTAGACATTATTCAAAAGTTTTTTAATTGGTTTCACATTGTCAGATTCACTTAATTCATCAAAACGTGATTTTGAATTAGGGACACGTTTATTGAAATGTTCTATTTTTCTGGGGTTTTCTTCTAAATTGAAGTCATCCTTTCTTGTGTTTGTTTTTACTTAGACCGGGAGATTGATCCTACTGATAGCAACAAATTAGACATTGTCACAACTGTAACTAGTTACAGAGAAAAAAGCAGCATATCCATTGTTTAGAAAATAACATGCTAGATTTAGGCCTAAAGTGTCTACACTGTAAATGTCTCCAGGTAGATAGGGCAAAACCTTATAGACCAAATTCACCAAGATATTTCAAGAAGAAATGAGGAATTGAAAAGAAATTTACAAACCTAAGCATTCTGCTAAATCTGTGCTTATGCAGAACTCAATCTAAGTTCTGCATTTAAATAGCCTACTTATTAAATACACTTTCACAATAAATGAGTTCCATATACAACATAAGAGTCCCTGCTACAGGCCAGTTATGACCTACAATAATTTGTGGTCCTGTCACATTCCTGTTAAGACCTAAAAAATTAAACACTTTGAATTTCAGTTATTTAATATCCCATAGAGACTCAAGGTTGCAGTTATGGTACCAGTGGTTTCCTCAGGATTGCAATTTCTCCCATATTAAAAGTAAATCTCACCAGTTTCAGACAGCTACATGGAAAATACTTTTGGTTCATACTTTGTGTCTGATTAACTCCTTAGTGATCCTTTCTATTAAAATATTTTTATTTTTTTAATGAAATAGCACAGCTTCTAAAATATTCATTTCAAAGTTTTTGATTATGATTACAGATTTTGAAGTGCAACCTTGTGAATTTATGCAGCATGATCCTGTGTATTATACGCTCCCTGTGATATCACCGAAAACCAAGGATAACATCAACTTTAGAAATGCATTTAGTCCTTGCAGGAGGACTTCTGCTTTGCTGCAGGAAACTGTTACATAATTCAGGTTCTGTTTCATTCTTGATTTTTTCCAGTAAGCATGAATATATATTATTTTATTAGAGTTGCTTTTACTCATACATCAAGATCTAGAAAATCAATAAAACTATTTATTTTCAGGAAGAGAAAATCTTTGCATTCTTCCCATTGTTCCTTGAAATGAGTTGGCAGCAGCTAAAAATCTTGCAACATAAGAAATTTAGGAGGAGAAAATGCAAAGTAAATCACGTAAATCATACCAGGGCATGATACTTCTGATTATGGACTGATCTTCATTACAGAGATTCTACTTCATTATTATAATCACCTATGGTCTCACAAGATTTAATCAGTAACACCGGGCAGTCGAGCAATGCCAGCAATTTTCTACATTGTAAAGGACACTTCAGTACATTAAAATGACTACAATCTCCAGAAGAAAAGAATCCTTACTTCTCTCAGTTCTTAAGCCCCACCACAGGACCAGTCCTCTCAATGTAAGTTGTTTACTTGACTCACTTCTTGTGAGATCAAAAAGGCAACTGGGCGCATGCTCTGCAGCCTGTTTGAAAAGATGCATAGGAGGACTCTTTCCCTAAAGAGCACAGCATTCAAAACTTGTGTAGGGGAAGTTTGTTCAGAGTTGTAATACTGATCAATATGAGTGCAATTAAATCTTTCCACAATTAAAATTCCTCTATCCTTTCAAAGTTCTTTCTTTATTTTTTAAATCAGCTTTTCTTGATCTATTTTGTCCCACTGTTATATAATATTTGACTCTGTCCAAGAATAATCTGACTTTATTTATCACTTTGAGTTTTTGTTCATATCATTTGTTTTGCATCAGCCCTAAATACCAATATAATTTCTTGGCTCAGAGATATATTGCAATTCTCAGCCCACAGTCATCCTTTTCTTGCTGCTTTCTTTTGTTCAAAGCTTTGTCATACTCTGTATTCTGGAATTTAAAATTCCATTATTTTTTTTCTGGCTTTTCCATGTGCTATTGTTCCCTTAATGTGATGCATATCTGTATCTGAACTGAATAGCTGATTAGAAATGATTCAAAGTCCAGTGCAGAAGACTTGATCATTTCCCTCTACACAGAGGAGGAAGCATCTGCATTACAATTAAGCAAGTGCTTTAAGATTAACCAAGTAAGATGCATTCAATCCATCCTCTTATAGCAGGTATTTAGTATAAGACAGTCATTTAGATTCTCCCAATAAACAACAGAAGTGGGCACCACAGAAGGTGAGATGCATTCTATGCTTTGGTTATAAATTCCATGTCCACGAACAGGGACATGTACACAGGCATATCCTACAAAGTATTCCTTGGACCAGAGAACATCCAGTATGAATTTACTACAAAGCATAAGTGTCCCTACGAGAACAGTTATTAACCCTAAAAGGATAGTATTGTTTCAAATAAACAAGGGTCCTTAAGTGGCTTGTGTCAGCTAATTTGGAAAATCTTCACTAGAGCTTGTGCAATAATTTGTCTCCTAGCACATGAGACAGTCCCTAAAAAAATTTCACTTATGATGTTCTCATATAGGGCCTTTTCAGAGCACAGAGTGAACTGGCATCAAGCAATGAGTGTGCATCAAGCAACACAAATGCATCAGAAGCGGGACTACAGGAAAAGGAAAAATGCTGGTATCAACACACAGTTAAAATTTGTCCTGGCCAGAGTTCATTCTGTCTTTGCTTCTGGCAGGTATTTTTTAGGTAATTCTAGGAAAGCCTTAATCACTGAACTTTTATATAAATCCAACACAAGCCTCAGGAGTTTCACCGTGACATCTACAGACAGCAGAAACTTCACCTTGAACAAAAATCCACTAAAACTCTTGAACAGTCAAGCACTGTACATTTTCAATTGTTCACACAGAAAATATTAGTACTTTCTAACCTAGCTCCATCTATAAAGTTGCCCTATGTCTATAAAAAATTGTAGTACCACCACTTGAGTTCAACAGTTCACCAAGGTTAAGATCCCAGCAATCATCAGAATAAATAGTCTGATCTCCTGCATGTTATAGATATAGCCCTCCATGGATTATATGCAATTTTTGTCTAGTATATCAACTTTTGGCAGTATATCCAGACTTAATCCAAAGGTATGTTGAAATCTTTATTTCCATGAAACACCACTCCTCCCTCCTATTCTGCTCCATAGAGGAAAAGGAAACTTTATTTCCTCTTAGTTTCTCATTTAAGTCCACCTGATTTCATATTCCAACCTAGGTTGTTAATAAGCCAGTTAGTATTGTATCCCTACATACTGTAATCATACCCTTCTATCATTCTGACTTACAGAAAGTTAACCTCTCCCAGTACAAGTCTTTTTTCTTCAGTACTTGAATAAGTTTTGAGTTTCTTCTCCATCTTCTCCAATTTTAACAGTATTTTTGGCTGTGGAGACTGAGTTTCACATAGTATAAAGCTGTATTAAAAACAAAAATCACATCTTTAGCACCATTATTCCTGCAAATTCTACTTTTCTTCACAGGATCCTTTAGGATTTGATGTTTAGTTGCTTACACATTATAACCATTTGAAAGTACCTTATTTTTCTCTTTAATTCATTGACATGAAGCACTCAGCTCTTGCAAGAAGACTAATCTATGAGGTGTTTCAGAGATCATAGTAGGTGGCATTCAAGGTAGATATCTAGATCTGAACAGTCATTAAAACTTTTCACTCAGTGAAACCGTCCATGTCCTGCATGTTCACAGGCATTAAATCTGTTTATTTTGTCTGTGTTCTGGAAGATTGTATGAATTTTATTCTAGAAATGTCCATAGGCCACGAAGATTACTTCTAGTCACCTTGGAGCATTAAGAAGTTGGTGTCAAATAAACACTCACATTTTGACCCTCTTGCACCTCTCTCTAGTGGGTCTATATGCTGTTTACCAGAAAATGATCATTCTTTGGTAAGCAATTGCAAACTCCTTTTTTACAGAGCAAAGGGACTTTCAGAATTGCACAAAATCTTTGCATGAGGTGGGCACAGTATCAAAGCACATGGACAGATTGAAAATAAAAGTCCTTAAAACTCAGTTGGAGCAACCTGGAAAATTAATGAATGGCCTCACAGTGTTTGGCTACATGGCTGAGCCTGCTGTAATGATCAAAGAAATGAAACGTTCAGCCTCAGCCATAGGATGATTTGCTTTTCTCTGTATTAAAATAGTAATAGGAAGAAGCATTTCTATGTGTGAGTGCATTTCTGTGCAAGTTACAAATGCTTGTAAGAAATATGAGGTCAGCACATCCCAAGTACTTAAAATCACACATTCCAGAAGGGAGATTACTTAATAATTTTAGTTAATGTCCTGTTATTCTATCACAGAAACAATGCATTTTGAACAACATTTACAGACAGGATCAATAAATTAGACTGCTTTTATTAAAGTGCCTTAATAAGGAATTTACAAATTGGCAGCTGAGCCATAGAAAGACAAATTAATGATTCAAGTATTGAAGGCAAATCAGCCTCAACTGATTCTCTCTAAAATCTGTAGCACATCACTAGCACTAGCTCCACATGAGAGTGACTGGAGATTTCAATACTGCTGTATATAGCTGTAGGTAAAAACTATCCATGGCCTGAATGTGTCAAGGTGTTCATGCCACAAAAAAACACTGTAACTGAACAGCAAATCTTATTTTAATTGAGATCCATCTCACCTAAATTTAAGGTATCTAAATTCAGAATAGTTAGATTAGTTGTCTGACATTTAGATGCCTGAGATTAGGTGAAGTTAATTCTGTGATGAAAAAATTCCACAGCTTAGTTCTGAGGATAAAGACAAAGAGATGGTACATCCCTATTTGTGCTCTTCTGCTAATGAGGAGTGGGAAATGGGCTTTGCCCTTGGTTTTAATTAAGTATGAAGGTTCCAGTTTCTTCCAATACCAATAGGCAGTGTCTGTAACATAGGCATCTATGAGGTAAGAATTTCAGCAGTGTTCTTCTATGATGGTGTGTCAGATGAGATAAAAACAGAATGATTCACTTTTCTCACCCCACAACAAGCCATGTCATGCAGAACACTGCTTACATATTGTAAAGACTGAGCACATCACCATATCCTGAATTTTCTCACTGAAAGGTAATGTGATTTAAAAAAAATCAGAAGAGGTCATAACCAGGTCTTGACACAAAGAAATGAGGAGCATTATGGAAATCAGGTTTTGAGCCTACAGGAAAAGTGAAGATACTACAAAAGTGAGATGCCTGAAGGTCAGGCAGGATTCAGGGAGAATGTTTATACAACCAGCCACACAGTATCAGGATAATGGAAGCAGAGTAGTGAGACTGTGCTTTGTCTAGGCTAATTAGTCCTGCTGAGAAATTCCATTTTACCATCATTATATGGCTTGAGTTCCTAAATGAGCTTGTTCATAGTGTCCAATGCAGACATACCTCCCCATCCCTGGAGAAGAATGCATTAATTCCTGTACCTCAAGAAGAAGCTTTATCATGTTGAGCTCACAGCAAAGCACAAGATAAGATGAGAGTAAGTAATGTGCACTCTGTTTTGCAATTGCAGTTTCTGCAATCAAAAGTATTGTTTAGTTGCTTGTTGTGTGTTCCCCAAGGTAGGCAGCTAAGCACTACACAGCAGTTCACTCAATCCCTTCCCTCACACCAGTAGGCTGCAGGAAAAGGAATAATAAAAGCAGGAAAACTTCAGGGTTGAAGTAAAGGCACATTTAATAAGTGAAGGTCACATAGAAGAAGAGACAAATAAAATAAAACAGAGCAAGCAATGCAAAGGCAATCACTTACCACCTCTCATGACCAATGCCCAGAGAGCTCCCAAGCAAAAGAAAAACCCAAAGCACCTAACTCCTAAATCTCTCTTCTCCCTTTTTATTGCTGCATATGACATTATATGGCATGGACTATCTCCTTGGTTAATTTGAATCTTGAGCCGGGTTTGCTCAACCTATTGCAAAACCCCCATGTATTCAATGAGAAGGAGAGGGAAGGACAGAATGAGAAACAGAGAAGGCTTTGACTCATTGAAAACACAGCTCAGCAATAGTTAGAATATTATTATGTTATCAGTACTGTTTTGGTCAAAAATCTAAAATACAGCACCATCCAATCTGCTATGAAGAAAGTGAATTCTATCCCAATAATGTCCAGTACGTTGCTGAATAAAATAATTCAAGAGTAGCCTCATGGTCAGGTGAGAGATTTGAGCCATTATAACACACACCAATACAGTGAGATCTGCAGCTTTGCAAACCAAACCTTATGTGACTTACTCATTCCAGCACAAGGAGTCTCATTATGTTTGTGTATATTACAGTGAGGTATCATTCCAGATCTCTCTGAAAAAAGTGATTACATACACAGCCAGCCAAGTCAGATAGAAGCAAAGAAATGCAAGAAAAAGTTACCTGATCAGCTGAGCATAATCCTATATAAATACTTTCTACTTTTAATGCAGATAGCAAACAAACTATTTCTTTTCTCTCTTTGTCAATGACACAAGGGTATGTGTCCTGCAGTGACTTTATAGATGCTTGTATCCCCAGTTGCCTGGTTTATGTTACATATTAAGTTCTGCACCTTTAGCACTGGCTCTGAGAGCAAAGGGGGGAACAAGAAGGGCGCAGTTTGTGTTGAGAAAGAGCCCTCACTCCCCTGCATCCTGCTCCTGGACTGTGCTGTCTGCAGCATGGACAGACAGTGGGACAGAGCTCTCCTTGGCTGTTAGTTTTTAGCTAGGTGAGGCAGAGAAGTTTCCTGGACTGTTTTTCTTTTCCTTTTTCTTGGATCTGTTCAAACCTGCTCTGGACTGAAAACCCAGACAAACCCCGGGAGCTCACACCTGTGGCCCACTGGGGCCTGGGCCTCGGCACTTTCCCCGCGCCAGAGGGACTGATGAGAGACTGAGCGAGCTGAGCTACACCCCATGACAAAACCTTTTCTAGAGTTTCCATCTCGTCGAAAAGTGAGAAGATTTATTGCTTAATATTATTCAATTTCTGTTAAATAAACAGGCTTTTTCCACTTTTCTCCAAGGAAATCTTTTTCCCAAACCAGTTAAGAGAGGGGCTGCATGAATTTGCTTTCTGGAGAAACCTCATTCAGAAGTTTTCTCTCACATTTGCCCTAAACCAGTATGTTTCTTCCCTCAGACATAACTGTCCTCATTATACACTCCATTGTATTTCCAGTGCCTTGGTTTGGCTGTGCCTCTGAAATTAAATTCTCAGGTTATCCACATTGTCAGACCTTCAGATTATCCTCTGAGGAATACTGTAAACATCAGCAGAGAAACACCAAGTGCAAATCTGCAGAAGTATTTCGTCTTTGTTCCAAGGTGTCCCAATGTCCAGTGCTGTAGCTCATCTCCCGAGATGTGCTGTTTCTAACAGCACCTTATCTCAAAGGCCACATTGTCCTGCCACGCCCTGGTATCCCTGACCCCCCAACCAACAATTTTCTAAAAGTCCACTGTCTAGTTCTCCTTTTTATAATAGAATGCTACCATAATTAGGCAACTGGAATCTGGGGAACTCTGAGTTGCTACAGTCCCTTCAGTCCTTTCTATGTTCACAGGATGTAAGGGAAGACAATTCCTCAAAATTGCAGTACACGTCACATACTTCATCACAGTTTTTGCTGACACGTGCAGATATCAGAGCACACCGAAAACTGTTTTGACCAAGACTTTATGGATGGTGGCCACCCAGACATAGAAAAATGCTTAATATTTTCCCTGCTGTCCACATCAAAACCAGCAAACCTCTTGATATTAAAAATCTATGCCCCATTGTGTGAATTGATAGATGCAATTTACCAAGGTGACCACAACCCACAGCTGAAGAGCAAACACTAAACTTATTCCTCAGTATATTAAGCTCACTGGCTGGAATATTAAAAAAAAAAAAAAAACAAGCAGGGACACACACACTGCTAAGCTTAGCCCAGGCTTAGCAGGGGCACAAAACACACAAGGCCATTCCCAACCGCATCATGTCAAAGGGCCTGGAACATACACAAAACTTCACAATGCTGTGATTTCTATAACCTCCGAGGTTCTTGTCCCTCTTTCATCCAGCAGGAGACTCAACCCTGTCTGTGAAGGATATCTTTAAATTCTTTGACAACACTCTGTTCTCTTCTATAGAAATTCCACTTCCCAAGACAGACAGAAATCATCCCAAAGCAAGCACAATATGTGAAATTTCCCATATTCTCAGCATCCCCCAGTTGCAAGGTCATCTTGAGACAAAACAACTCCATTTTCCCTTCTCACCAAATCTTCCAGTTTAACCCTTTCCTCCCAACACCCATGTCTACAGGATCTTTGCTAGAGATGACTTTCAGAGTTGATGATCAACTTGTTGACTAGAGTGATCAAAAAAGAATACCAACACTTTGCATGTCTGTATGCAGGTTGACCTCTGCTACCTGAAAAAACATTTCATATGTAATCACATCATTGCTGAAGAACAGTGTGGTGTCTCAGTGTATGTTTTGATGAGAACTCAGAGCTGCAGACACAAAAGATCAGACTGTGCTGCTAAATATGACAATGCTTGTGAACAGTACAGTCCATGGCACAGGTTTTGGAAAAGGGCAGCTAGCATCATCCAGGACATTGTCTGGCACCAGTGATAGTATAAACCTGAGACCATTCTTGATCCTACAGACAGATTGCCCCCGTTTGGAGTCTAAGATAATTTATTCACATAGACATTCATCATCCTATACCAGATGGTCTCACAGAGAGAAATGTGGCCTCACACACGTTTCATTTACAAGAATAAACATAACCAAAGAACCAAAGCTGGGTGTTAGTAGTCTTCAGAGTTCAGCCATGTCTTAGGTATACTGGAGAGCAACAGAGAAATGACAGACACTGTTGAGATTCACAAGAATCTGCCTGGAAAAAAATTAGAAATGGAATAAGAAATTGTAATGTTTCACTTCTGTGATGGAAAATATGGATAGTAATGTTCATTTCCCTTTTAAAAATGAGATTTATGAGACTGACAATACAGGAAGAGTTCTGAAAATTACAATATACATGCTGAACTTATGATTTATTCAGCAGTACTACTCAATTAGCACTACTGGCATTAATGCTATTAGAAGAAGAAAAAAGTGTCTGAATAGCCAGGGCAGAAACTGAACCACTTAGAAATTAAAAATATATTCACAGAAAGCCCTTGCAGAAGACAATTATGTCAGAGAAAACTCAGCCATTTATTCAAGCAAATCAAAAAGTAGCCCACAAGCCAAGCAACAATTGAATTAAGATACCAATCACGATATCTATTAAGCTTTTTAAGATTATATGACAAAGTTTAAAAGAACATTCCAGTACAATGTGAAATATTATTCTTATTGCTACATCTAATTACAAAGAGGTGTAAATCACTTAGTTTAACCTTAAAAAAAAACAAAAAAAAAAACCTGCTTCAAATACATAGTATTTAAAATAGAGATCAGATATGCAGCTCCCATATGAATGGATTATATACTGGCAATTTTTAGAGCCACTGTGAAAGAGTTTATACTGAACAGGTCCAGTTATCAGATTGTGGTTCTGGACCATGCACGACAGGACAGTGGTAGGGCCCCAAACCAGCATCCTGCAGCATGACTAGGCAGGAACTGATCCTGTGCTGGTCTGAAACAGTATCCTTGATATTGACAGGGCATCCAAGGAAGGTAGACTGGGATGGTAAGGATTTGTAGGGCTCTTAGAGCCTAGAAGATTTCACCTCAACAAAGCATTTAAGCAAATATTTTAAGACCCAGGTAAGCAGTTAAGAATGTGACTGATTTTACCCCACAAACTGTTGATGTTAATGCAAATTACTGACACAGATTGGAGTGCTCCTTTTGAATGAAAGTTGTGTTTGCTCTCTGAAGTGAGAACTAGTCAGCTATTGAATACACTCAGCTGGATCAGGATGGCATAGAAGAACTTTATTCATTACATGATTCTCTGTCCAACAGCATACTGCAATTGAATAGTAATGATATCATTAAATTTTAGGACTTCAGCATTTTGTAAATTAATTTGGCCTCTCTGTCTTAGGAGGCAAAGGGCAGAGAGGGAGTCCTTAAATACTGATGAATTTTTTTAATAGACGATAAGAGCCCTCATTTGTGGAAAAACACTTAGCTGGTTTATACTGTATTCCAGACATCCCTATATCACTTTCACTTCTGAAGTCTGATGCTGTTCTGAAATGGGATGAGACAGTAAAATCTGTGAGATGAAGTTCATTGTCTTCTGTTTCCCTCAGACTGAATAAATTATCAAGCTAATAACATTACTTTTTTTAGACTGCATTAAAGACTAGTGCCAGTCCCAAACTTTGCTTCTGAATTAATTCCAGTCCAAACTGGCAAAACTGCAAGTAATTAAATCCTTGCTAGCCTATAGAAATGTGCCCATTCACCTCTTCATTCAGCAAATACTAAATGAAGGCGCTGATCAGTCACTATCATCTCACCCAGACAATTTTGTGAGACACTTGGGTAGAAATGTAGGATCAAGCAAGTGAATTTTATGTGTATTTTCACTGATTGCACTAGTACATTCTTCACATCCTGGTTTTACAGACTAGACATTTTGGCAGATTAAAAGTAATGACTTAGGATTTGCATCAGATTTTCAGCCATTCAGAAATCCCAGATGTGTCCATTGGATACATGCAGATCACTGCTGTAGCTCACATGCTACTGCATGTTAGTCTTGAATGTGCAAGAAGGAAGATAATTTACAACCTACTCAGTCTAAGAAGCTCACTGAGTGTCAAATGTAGTGCTTGTGTATACCCCATATAAATAGATAATATACAATAGATTATATTTAGGAATAAATCCCTCACTGTGAGGGTGGTGAGTGGATGCCTCATTCCTGGAAGCGCTCAATGCCAGGTTGGATGGGGCTGTCTGGTCTAATGGAAGATATCCCTGTTCATGGCAGAGGGGTTGGAACTAGATGGTCTTAAATTTCTTTTCCAACCCAACCCATCCTATGAGTCTATGATGATTCTGTGATATATATTCAGAGGATAAACAAACATCTGGGACAGAACTTTCATGCTTGTTTCTTACTGGCTAGATAGATAATTATCAACCCTTTGTCACTGTAGTAATGCTTCACAGGAAGGTGAAGTGACATCACTCCTCTCAGCACCAAAACCCACTTCTTTACCATGCAACTTAATGGTGGTTCTCTGTTGACTGGTAACCCTCAGAGGCTGTGTCTGTATCTGTGAACAAAACATTACACAAAACATTTGAATTGTTGCCTGGCATTGAAGCCAGCTGGCACACCAGAGCTTTATCCATCCTTTTAAACTCTCTCAGTCTCCAGTGCAGCATGTCCATAGTCACAGTGCCTGTTTGGAATCATCACTCATAGCTTTCCAACTTGGCTTGGGAGGCATTTGACCGAACACTGGGTGCCTCCAGTCAAAACCATGCCAGGGATAATGCTCACAATGCAACAGAAGAGATGGCTGAGGTCCAGGCCACAGGAGCATATTCTGGCGTTATTTAATTTATCAGCATAGATGTGACTGCAAACTATTATTATGATAGTGAGGCTGATAAAGATACCCACTGTTTGTAAGTCGAGTAAAGGCATATTTTTGTGAACTCACACATTTGTAAATTTGATTTTATCTACTAATGTAGCAGTATGGAACAAAATACCAAGAAAGCAAGTTTATTTACCCCAACTTGCCTCACAGAGGATCTGACCCAGGCCAAAGCTCCTCAAAGGCCCTTTTCATTTATTTAGGGGTTGGATAACTAAACAAAGAGAAGGCAGTCCATCAACCGAAAAGGACTACAAATAGACCTTTCTACCCAAATCCCATTTTCATAGCCATTTCTTCCTTTCCTAGAGTGATGGATGAAAAAAAATCATTTCCAGACTAAAGAGCAATGGAGGAAATATCACTGGAAATATGGTATGTAACCTGTCAGGGCCTCCCTGAGGCAAAAAGGAGAGAAATGCAAACTCTGATGAGGACCCAACAAATGTTCTTTTTCTCCATAGGTTGTAACAGAAGCCTTGAGTACTTGGCTTAGACAGACATGCCTATTTTATCAGAGGAATCTCTCCTGACTTTTCCCTTCCCCCCTCCCCCCATCTTTGTCATGCTTGTCTCCAACCACTTCCCTTTACAAGCCATTGATGCCCCCAGGCTGCTGAAATACTCCCACATTTCAAGTGATTCATAAGGCTAGGGTGGCAACAGCAGCTCTGTGCACTCCCTCCTGCTCTTTTATGCCTTAGAGGACAAAAAGAGACATCCAGGGCAGACTGGGATCTCTTACTTATGCCTCTCCTCTGCAAAATCTGCCTTTTCAGAGTATTCCAGTGACAGCCTCACTCTTCATACACAAAGTAAGGAAAATATCCTTGGAATCACAACAGATAAGGCAAAACATCAGCCATAGAAGCAGGTGAAAACATTACTGGTGTTTTCAGGGTTTAATCCCAGGGCCAGTCCTGTTCAATACTGTTAACAAGTTTTCTTGTAGTATCAAACTGGGATGTAGTATCAAACTGTTAACTTTCTCAAGAAATGAGGCATGGAAGAGGGATCTACATAGATTGGAGCACCGGGCAATAGTTAATGGGGTGGAATTTAACAAGTTCTGGCACTAGATTATGCATTTGGGATGGAGTAACACTGGGCACAAGCATAACCTGGGAAAGGACTGGCTGAAGAACAGCCCTGCAGAGGGGGATCCAGGGGTGCTAGCCAGCAGGAGTTCAACACTATCCAGCAGTGTGTTCTGGCAGCCAAGAGGGCAAAGCCCATCCAACACAGGGGTATCCAACACAGCATCACCATCCAGGAAGGAGATGATTGTCCCACTGTTTTCAGCATTGGTTAGGCCTCATCTGGAGCAAGATGTGCAGTTCTGGGCCCCACAACTTAATAACCATGTGAAGGTCCTTGAATGTGCCCAGATAAGGGCAACAAAGCTGGTGACAGGGATGGAAGGAATGTCTTACGTGGAGTGGCTGAGGACTCTGGGTTTGTCTAGTTTGCAGAAAAGGAGGCTGAGGGGCAACCTCATTGCCCCCTACAGATTTCTAAGGTTAGGACATGAGAAGTGAGGTGCTGAGATGTGGGAATGGTTAAAAGCTGCAAAGGAAGGTTCAGACTGGACTTCAGGAAGCATTTTTTTATCCAGAGGGTGGTCAAACACTGCAATAGGCTTCTTAGAGAGGCAGTCAATACCCCAAGCCTGTCAGTGTTTGAGGCACTGGGTCTTTTTAGTGGGAGCTATATGGCTTACTTTTGAATTATATATGCATATATACATATTCAAGTTCTGTATTATAGATCTCTTATAGAAGTATTCAGTAAAGACTGGTTGTTAGACAAACAGATTTTGACTTGACAGCTTGACACTGTTCATAATGGAAAAAGTCTTGACAGAAGAAGGAAGAATGAGGTAGAGTACCTGTGAATGAAACATGCTCCAAAAAAAATCTGGAAAGACTCCTTAATTGCATAGAGTTTTCATACCTGTGCTGTTATGATTAATAAATAGTAAAAGAGATGGAGAAAAATGGATGTGCTTAATTCTACAGAGAAAATATGAGTTCCTGTGTCCTATGCCATACAAGCCTCCATCTCTGGAAACTTCCTACACTTCTGCTGGAGTATATTAGTAATGTGCGTCTCCATTCAGGTGTCACAGTTAGACCCAAGATCCTATTTATGCTAACCACAGTAAAATTTATCATCCCCTACAGCATTTAAGTTCAAGGCAAAAAAATGAGATCTTCCTGCTATTCTTTACCCAGAGCCATTGAGTAAGGGCACTGTTTGTAAGACGAATGCCACATCAGCACCAAGACTGCTTCTTCCCATCAACACTACAGGTATAGTTTCCTGCAGAGAAAAGTTTGAATCAATGACCCTCATCTTGAGCTCAACCTTCACAGTAGGCACTTAACTCTGAGTTAGGCAGGAGAAGCGTTAGACTGAACAAACTCTTTTTCTCTAGGGGGCCCTTCTCTGTAATCAAATGACTAAGAAAGCACACTGGCATTGGGTCATGAGGCACAGAATGAGCCCTTGTACTCAGTGAAGCGATAAGATGTCTCAGCTCAGTCCCCTGTCTCCTGTTCTTCTGTTGAGATAGTGGCATGTCCCCATACATATGAGAGGCAGATGGAAAATCCCACTAGTTAGCAAACAAACTTCTGGGACAACAGAGCATACTGAAAATTTTCTGGTCTAAATTTCTAGATCCATATCAGGAAGTTGGTACCTCTGTTTTTAAGCATCAAATTGCCCAGGAGGTGGTTGCATTTCAATGATGGGGAGCAATACCACTCATGATGGGTGCACACATGGTCCTCAGTAAGGGAAATGGATAAGAATAATTGCAGAAGGATGTACAGTAATGGTTGTTTGACTGTTGAAAAAACAAAATAATTTGCATTCTTAAATAGGTAATAATTGAAATAGTCTGGCAGTTCCATGAGAGTTCGAGATTTTTACATATCTGATATTTATAAGGTCCCATTTGGAACGATGGCATAAAGAGGTTTAAAGAAAAATGAAAAATTCTATTATTCTTATTATCTTTCTAAGACAGTATTTTATTCACATTTCTGAACTCTTTCAATTTGCCATGAAGTTTAACCATCTCTATTCCCTTTTGAATGCTAAATAAATTGTTACTGAAAACCTCCGACCTATTTTCTTCTGTTATTTTTTTTCTTTTTTTTTAATCTGAGTCATGTCATTCTAGGCAACCTCCTAAAAAGAATCTGAAACAGCAGGTACTGTGTTTCACCAGACACTAATCTCCTCTCTGCCTACCTCATTTTTAAAGGAAGCTGCACTGAAAATGGAATTTGATTACAAAAGGAATCAATCTGTAACTCAGAAAAAAGAACCTCCTTCATAATTTATATAGCCCTGCTGCTTCACCCTAATTAATGTTCATCTGTAACTTATTCTTCCTGCAGGTTTTCCCTTCTAAATGAGTGAAAAATGACAGGAAACCTTTGGAAAGTAGTTTGCTATTACAGAATTATAGAAGAAACTGGATTGACTCATTTTAAGTCCCTAGCAATAGTCTCATAGGTCTTAAGAAAATACTGTCATTCAATTTAAATAGGGTTTTATTTGATCCAGGTGCAGCTGATATCAGAAAGGTAATGTAAATACAACAATCTATTGTCAAGTGTATAGGCAGTTTAATTTCTTTGCAGATGATATATACCTGGATTTTCTGTTTAACTGGCAGGATAATCAGCATGTAACTGTGGGAAACAATCATTAACGTGATGAAATATGGAAATGAGCCTCATGCATAGATGGAGGGTGGAAGCACAGTCCTGGGGTGAAGGACTGGATTCATGGTCTTGGCTTGATTTTTATCTCAGCTTTATAGGCAGAAGTCTCTGTCTGCAAAGAGATAATATAGATATTCCTTTCTCTCATCCTTTGTGTATTTATGGTTGAAAAGCTTAAATCCAAGGACCATCTCTCATCTTTTGCATGTCTGCAGCCTAGGGCATGGGACCTTGCTTGTCACACAAACGTATAAACATAAATATATACAATCAATATAGAGAGAAAAGCAATGTGTGAATCAAGAGCAGGCATATCATCAGGCATGTATCTACCTTCTGCACTTGAAAAACTGGGACACACAAAAATCAAAATTCTTAGGAATGCAAAAATATGTTATCAAAAGTTTTATTACATTTGCCACCTTATCACAAAGAATGATATAAAGTTTATTCAGTATACTTATAAACCTTGCATGTCCACAATTTAATGCCATAGCTTCTTTCATCACAGGGAAACTGATGCATACAAACAGCTGAAGGAATTGCTCAAAATCAAATGGTGGAAGCTAAGAAGTATTTTTACATATGCAAACCACATGCATCAATTCCTAGACAATATTTTAGGAAAAAATAAATATGTTTACTCACTTATATTAATTACTGTTTTTCAGAAATCAACAAAAAATGTACCCATTAGAAGCAAAGTTTTCCAGTGCTTCCATTTTGAACATGAGGAAATAATTTGGCTGGGAAAGTAATTTATTTGACTCTTCCAAGTATAATTTATGGCACACATGTGAGGTTTTTCCAAAGCAATATTATCCCAGCCCTGAATAATAATGAGACAGAGCACAGTGCTGACTTTTATTTTTGATTGTTGTTCAGATAATTAAGATTACTTTAACATTTTAGACAAAACAGTGATAAGACCAGCAATATATATGGAAATTGGATTTTAGGTTTTGCTGAACTTATTTCTTCTAGGTAACAGCAAAGCTCAAGATCTAGGCTCACTTGCTTCATATCACATGGTATATTAAAATTATGCTTCCATTTCACATTTGTATAAATGGATTAACCTTTCTTAATTTAAGCAGTTTGCAGATGTCCTTGGAGGGCAGCTCTTGCTCCCCAAATTGTATGTAGCAAAATTGCTTTGCTACAGCTCTAGCAAACCTGTAGTAGGAGGGGAAATACAGGAAGAATTAATGTTATCTGAAGGATATGGTCTAGGGTATAGGAGGTACTCATGATAAAAAAATAGCAGGGGGGTGTTTCTGGCTACTTCCTCTTTTTTTACCTCATACTTCCCATGCAACATGTGTAGATACATAATTTAAATCCATGTTTTAAGAATTTATTTTTCATTTATCTCCTTGTGCACTGCAAAGCTGAAGAAAGTTAGCAAAGTCCTCCTGTCCAGGTTCTTGTTACATTGACTCTGCACTTTGTAAGGAGATGCCTCACAGAGCTCTCCATCCTATTTCCCTGGACAACCACAGTGACAGAGAAGTTGGTTGTTCTGTTATGCCTTTGGAAGGAAATCTCACTGGTCTCCGCCAGGGTCCAGAATTGGGGACACAGTGAAATTGCATAGGACTCCATATTAGTCAATAAGGCTGAAACTATAAAAAACTGTCCAGGAAACAATCTAGGCACTGGAATACAGTATTACAAAAATGCCAAGGCATTCCTGAAATGCGTTTGTCTCACTTTTACTTTCAGTCTCACAAAAAGTTGCTTCCACAGTTCACCTGTTGATTTTCCCTGTCCAGAAATCATGGCTCTCCTCATCACTATCTCACCTATAGTCACACAACCCCACAACCCACCCCACAAACAAAGGGATCAGGACCAGCCTTGGGTTGTCTGACCATAAATAAATAAACAAATAAATAAATAATTTAAAAATAAATTTAATCTGCTTCTCTTTAGCTTTTTTTGTTTGATAGATCATTCATGTGTCAAGCAGAAAATGCTGTATCCCACTTCACCATCAGGTATCTCAAGACTTCTGCTTCCTAAAGCAGATATGCTGAGCTAAAAAAAGTTCACAAGCTGGACAAAAACCATAGAGATTATGCTACCAGCTTATTTATAGTTACTTAGTGTTATTTAAGTTCCTCCTGGTTTACAGTGATAAAACTGAGAATGGAATAGAGAGCATAGAGTGACAAAACCTTCCAATTTTACTTCAGTATTGACATCACTGTTATTTGTGATAGAGTAAATGTAGCAGAACTCCACAAGCTGATCATTAGCTGATAAACTTGGCATTGGTGCCACAGAGACCTCTGGCACATCACAATGACATTGAAATGAACGCAACTCAGATGAAACAATCAATGTAGAAGGACTTTGACTTAGAACACCCAAGCATGGACTAAGGAGCTGTGACCTCTCTTTTCCCCAATCTCACCTTGACAACAACTGACATTGACTTCATGTGCAAATGGAACAATTGTTGGATTCTCATTGCAATTTGATTGAGCATTATCCACTGTTCACTGGGAACTCAAAACAATACTGAGAAGTACAACATTAAGACTGAGCTCAGTGCTGACCCAGGAATGGAACAGTGGGTGCTATAAAAACATACATTTTTCCCAGTGAAATATTAAAATATCACAAGGCTTTGGAAAATAAGACCACTATATTTGTTTCCAAGTCCACTGAAAGAGTAACCTGACCATGTCAATCACAGCAGGAAGTATGAAGGGACAAAAGCTGAGGGAGGTTTAGGTTACATATCAGGAATTTCTGTAATTTTGATAGTATTTCTTTGAAATAATTTTTTTACACACATTCCCAGTTACATCACACGTTTTTTCTAGAACACACAATGACCTTGGGTATTTTGGTGTCATTAGCTCCATGCCTGTACCAATTAATTGGGGGTGTCCAAGAACACTGAAGTCAATTGACATCAATATACAGTTCTAGAAAGTCCACCACAGGGCCATGAATACAGTCATGAACACATGAAAAAAAGGAGGAACTGCAGGAGGTAGGTTTATTCAGCCTGGATAAGGTTTATGGGGAACATTTTTGCTGTCTTACTGCAGAGGGTTACAGCTACCTACTGAGTGAGTGTAGCACCAATGGAGCTTCTCTTGTTTCTCAGAGGAGCACAGCAATAGCGTAAACACAAGCTGCAACAACCTAAACACTTACCAGCAACTGGGGACAAAAAAAACCTCTTCATGAGCATAATCACATTTATGAAGAAGACCCAAAGAGAGATGTGCCCATCCCTGTAGAAGCACAAACTGTAGCTTGAAAGGGCCCTGAGAAGATTGCTCTTCGCTGGTCTTGCTTTGGGCAATGTGGTTGGCTTGAGGCCACTTCCAACTACAGACATCCTGTGATTCTCTGACTGTGATCACCCGCCCCTCAAGTACTACAGGAGCTGTTTCACTGCTGGACAGCTGAAATTTTAGAGGCCTGAGCTGTATTTACATAGAATACACCAAACTGACTGTGTGCCAAGGCACATACTTTAAGCACTCAAATTATTTGATATTCAGACCCATTATTTATCTTCTCCCTCATGAGACAGATGAGGTGCACCACTGAAATTTGAGAATATGCTTTTTGGGAATATGCTTAATGCATGGTTTGACTTACTGACACACGAATCCTCCAAAACATGATTATTCTAATAGATAAGGCTCTCTCTTCCTTGCTACTCTGCCCTACCTCACTGGGCAATATTAAAATTAAACTAAACATTAAAATCCAAGATAGTCAGAACCAATAATGTTAGGACTGAAGGATTGTTCACACCTGCACACAAAAAATAACACAGAAAACTCAGAAGAAATAAAACCAAACCAAAACACTAGAGGTTTATCATCTAACAAAACTGGGATAATGGGGAGGCTCTGTCTGCAGAGTATTGTACACAGCTCATGACTGCTAGTCAACCAAAGGTCTGTTCTGCATGCTGGGCACACACCATACACTGACTATTAAATAGGATTCATATAACTGCTCAGCCAAGTTTCACAGTAATAGAAATGGAGACACAAAAATTGGTAGCATTCAGCATGGGATCAGCAAGGTGGAATGTGATCCAATTCACTGGGGCTTAGAACCTCCCTTCAAAGGCAGGAGGCTGGAAGCACCAGTTCAACAAATAAATGGGCAAGAAGCACACCTGAAATAAGCAAGTATTAAATGATGTATCTACACATGTTGCATGGGAAGTATGTGGTAAAAAAAGGGAAGTAGCCAGAAACACACCCCCCCCCCCATTTTTTTACCATGAGTACCTATACTCTGGACCTTCAGATAACATTAATTCTTCCTGTATTTCCCCTCCTACTGCAGGTTTGTTAGAGCTGTAGCTAATCACTGGCTAAAACAGAACTTGAGCTATTAACTGGAGGATGTCACTGATGGCCAAAACAACACACCACTATGCACTCAAGGGAAGCCTGAGCTGTGTATTCCCAAAATGAATCCACTGAGTGTGGTCTGCAGCTACAGTAAGGAAAAACAGAGGAAAAGAAATCCAACCACAGTTGTTAGAAGGCTTAAGAATATTTTTAAGTGTGCATTTGTCCTCAACATATAGAAATAGGTCATGCAATTCACCCAGTGACATGAAGAAATTTGGCTACAGGTCTAAGAATTACAACAGGCATGAGACAAATACAAAATTATTACCATTATGCAAAGGACAAATATATCAATAACTGTACACTGAAGCTGAATCTGTTCCATTTATCTCTGTAGATGAATCCATACTGGCAGGGATAGCATTAAATTTGTCAGTGCCTGGCCTAGAAGTGTTACACAGCTGTTCCTCAAAACAATGGTGTGAGTTTAAGCATCACTTGAGCAGAATTTTCAATACATCCCAGTGTTTGTCTTTCTTCCAATTATTCTCTTTTCCATTATCCTACTTTCTTTGTTCTCCCATTTATGCTCAGCTGGTCCTGTATTCTCCATTCCTTTTTTGGCATCATTATGATTATTACTTTTCTCGGTATTTGTCTTTCTCTACCAGCTCTCATCTGTGCCATTTGCTTTGCCCTTTGTTTTACTCTTGTCTTCTGGACTGGGCTGGCAATAGGAGATGACTGCATGGCAGGGAAATCTTTCATCTCAATGTTCAGTCAGTAAACAAAAGGGTTGAGTTTACTCTCTGGAGTCTGGCATTTTTTCTCTCCATCAAACAGAACAAAGTAAAACACAACATCTCTCCTCAGGTAAAGCTCAAAGCTCTGTCCTTTGCCAGGGCACTTCTTATAGATTCTACTGGATGGATCACCTGCATGGTTTCCAATCATAACTCACAGTTTAGCAGTACAGAGATTATTGTTGTGCTGTTCCCACATCGCAGCATTTCATTTCTTACCATTCTAAATTCTGCAAATCATATTTAATGATGTAGCCTTCCTTTACAAAATGCATGAATATGTATTCAGATATGTAGTCAGAGAAAAACACTGGAGTTTCATTTTTTAACATGCTCCAAAAACTTTATGTATTGCATATAATCAGACCAAAAATATTCCAGATTCACTTAAGTTTTTCAAAAGTAATTCCAGTCACATTTTGCAGGTAAAACTGTGCATTTTAGATGGCTGCTGTTTGTCATGTTTGTTCTTTCAGTTGTATCCAAAGTTGCTATCTGCAGAAATCCAGTATTTCCTTCTATTTCTTGCTAATGGATTTAGCAGACAAAAGAGAGATTGCTTAAATGTCAATTTTTTTTTCCTCCTGACAGATTGCCTATTAAGTAGAAAAAATTTCAAGTAATGTGTGAAATAATGCTGCAAGTCAATGACAGGGTTCTGGCCCTCTAAATCTGACATCCTACAGCTTCTGCCAAAGGTCACAATTGCAGACACTTTCCCTTCTTGATTAAGTTTTTCTGCTTATTATGTTTTATCATCTTATGCTCTTGGTGTGAAAGAAAAGTTTCCTTTTTTTCCTTCCCTGTCTGCTTTTGAAAATGTACCTGACCAGAAAAAAAACCCATTTTGTATTGGCTGAAAAATTAGGGCTGATTGGCATTTAATTTTGTGTTGCAAGTTTTCTCTCCTGCGAAATAGAACAATTTCTTTCCAGGGAGCTGATTTCTTAAGGGATCATCCAAGGAGTTCACACTAGTTCCACCTGCAAGGCAAGTGCCTGGCTCACCCACTGGCTGGCATCCCACCCATGTTTCTAAGCCAACAGCCAAAAAGAAAGGTCACCTGAGAGCAGCCTGCCAGGTGGAGGTGAGAAAAGCCACCCGTACACCAAGGGAGCCAGGTGTCATGTTGGGCAAAGAACAGAGCAGCCTTCAGGCAGTCTGGGGAATCAACTGGTTAAATATTTGAAGTTTTCAAATAACTTAAATGTGAAGCAACTTACAGACAAGTGTTCTGAAAGGAATTTCCAAGAATTGTGATGGTTGCTAAAAATACATCTTAATATACCTTAGTACAGAGTAAGACTTACTTCTCGGTAATGTTCAAAGAGGAAAGGGGGATAATCTAGGTAGCTGCAGAGCAGTTAATCTGATTTCACTCTCCAGAAGAGAAATCCTAAAGTTGATATGGGATTCAATTAATGAAAATTAAAGGTAGAACTAAAATTAACATCAGTCTACAGTTTTATAAGAACAGCTCATGAAACAAATTTAATTTTCTTATTTGGCTTCATCATGTTTGTGCAGCTCATAATGTACTTAGATTTATTAAGGTTTTTCACTTCAGATGGAAAGTTAACTATTTAAAATATCACTGAGGCACATATTAAATGGTTTAAAAGCAGGATGGCTGATGGACAAGAGAGATGTCAGTAAAAAACTGTCATGATCAAATGCAAGTGGCTCTGGAAGGACTCTTCTGTATTTGTGGTATGTGAACAATATTTACTAAGGAATGTATCTCTAAACTTTAAAAAGTGATTTGGAGAAGGTTGATAGGCTGGCAGACCTGCAAGAAGGTCTCCATGAACCCACAGAAGTCTATAATGAAAAAGAGAAGTCTATTTTCTTGTATGTATAAAGACAGAAGTAATCAGGATGAGAGAGAGCAGACACTACTACCATGAGTTGTAAAATAAAACAGGTCAGTACCTCTGTACTCTGCCTGTTGAAACATGTAACAGAAAACTATACGGTTTACAGAAAAGGGATACAGAAAACCTGTGTGACTAAAGAGCTTTCTAATTCTGTAGGAAGATTAAATCAGGTATAGTCATGATACTGATTGCACACAACTTTTTCATATCAAGGCTGATTACCAGAAATAGTGATAGTTTCTCCAGCTTCAAGTGTTTACCAGCAAATCCTAGATGCATTCCTCCATGTGCTCTGCATTTAGACTTCATGCACAGACTGTAGTGTTGGGATAAATTGGTTAAATATAGATTCGGGTACACAGGAGTTAAAAATTTAAAAGGTAACATTCTTCTTAATCTTTCAAGTCTGTGAAGATATACAAAACACCTTTATCAGTTTTCATGAAACTCTCTGCAAAAATGGCTCTTCTCACTTCAGTAGTTTGAGGCACAGTTGCACAGCACAGGGCAAGAAAGAGAATGAAGATACTTAAAAGTTGTTTATCTTGGGAGAAATGCAAAACCTCGGGAAAAGCCCTAGGGTGATATAAGCTTTGTATTTCCCCTAGAAGCAGAGGTGTTTGGATGTCTGGCTTTTTAAGTGTGGTGCAGAAACACTACACAGACACCACCAAGCATAGGACTGAAGTTTGAATGATCAACTCTAACCATCATTTTATAAAACATCCTTTTTAAAATAAACCCCCTGGTAAAGACATAGATCATAATTTGTTAGAAAGAAACTCCAGTTAACTTAGTTGCAGCTGTAGGACAAATCTTTCTCTTCACTAAATAACCTTTCAGCTGATTCTGATTCTTTCTGACATATTACTGCTCTGTGTTTAAGAATTCCCCTCAGTTCTCAGATTAATACCACCCAGTCTTTCACTAATAAAACAATCATTTCCCTTTGCCCTTTCTAAGTTGAAGCGTATGCAAATTATATCCAAAGACACAGTCCTTGATTGATTCCCTGATGATGGAAGGGTAATTTGCTTTCTCTGTGTCAGGTAATGCCACCCTCACACAGATGCTTGAGCACTGGTTCAATTTTCTTGATTGTCAGTAATGATGACATCTGTTAGCCTGATTTTATCCCAGGACTATGCAAGGATTTTGTTATTTTGCAAAGCTTATGTACCTGATCTTTGCTGATGCTCTTGCAGCTGGAAAATGCAGCATCACTAGAAACACACCAGCTAGATTTTTTTCAGTATTTTTCTCAGTATTCACCTAGATTTTTTTTTTTCAAGTCTTGCCTTTTATGGCAAATACAGGGCAGTGTGAACTAATCAACAGATTGTCCAAAAGCCAGACAGAAGTGTGGCATGACAGTGTCTTAGAACAGACAGGGAAGTGTTTGCCATCAATTCATCTGATGTCAGTCTCAAAAGAATTACTTGATGGCTTATTATCCTACAGCCCTAACAAGAGTTTTTCAAAAATCATGTTTGTTATGTGATTTTTTCATATATGAAAAAAAAAATCCTCCTTTAACACTTAGAGATGCCTAGACTTCCTCCAAATTGAGGGAATGCCAATATCCAAATGCTCAAAGCCACTATATGACTGGTCAGCAGTGAAATCTCTCCCATGGGAAGATTACAAGATTCATGATTTTCAGAAGAGAAACAATAGCCCATTTACTTGGGATGTACAATGGTTACCTTTACACATAACAGAATGGCAGAATTCTGGCAGACCTCTGAAGTAACCATGGTAAAATCTTCACTTATTCTTTCTTCAACCCTTCCTTTATGCTGAGGTAATCTAGTAGCAGTAATTGCTCAAGTTGTGCCCCAGAGCATGGACCCGCATTTTTCAGATGTGGGCAAACGCAGCAGAAGAACTCCTTTTGTTCCTCCTCCACACTTAGTTTCTTCCATAGGAAGTGAAAAATGACTGGTTTGAAATTATTATTATATGAATATAGCTTCCAGAGTCCCCAGTCACAGCTAAGGGCCTGTTGGATCTGAGACTTTATGAACACACAGCAAGAGTCTATCCCTTTGCATAAAGACTTCACAATGCCAGGGATACAAGAGGAACAGAGCAGAAGAGAAGTGAATGACTTGTCTAGGTAATTCACGAGGTCAGAATAACTTACAGATCTCTCTTGTCCTCCAAACCCTTCATTCAGCAGACCACCTCTACAGAAAGTGCTGAAAGCTCAGTTTTGTGATTTTCTGTAAAAACAACTAATTAAAATAAAAGTGGGGAAAGTCTTCTGAACAGTAATGATCTTTCTCCCCTTTAATAAAGAAATAACCCAGGTGGGCAGGATGGTTCGTAAAATATGTTGTTGACATATTCAGAGATAATCTGAGAATTTAAATATTTTCAATAGCTTCAAATAATATTGTTGGCTGTTGTTTAACCTATGTGGCTCTGATAGCAAAGCAGTGGATTCTAGCAGCTCTCAGACCTATCAGAAAGTAAGACATGAGTTTCTGTCACTGTGTTTTGTACACAGAACCCAGGTGCTTGCCATTGTCTTTGTTTTCTCCATCTCCCATTCTTTCCCAGTAAGAAAAAAAACAGCTAAAGGATTAATCCTCATGTCTGGATTGTGGCAGTCTTGTCATCAAACCTGGAAACATTAACCAATTTTGTGGGAACCTTTGATGTGAAATAATGAGCTTTTTAAAATTAAACTTTTTTACAGGCAATAAAGCAATTAACACGAAAGAGACAGCAAATTGACAGCTCAGGTAAAGAAGCACTACTACATCAGAGTCCAACCTGTTCTTGAATGTTTCCAGGATCTACCTATCTTCTGGGCAGCCTTTGTCAGGGTTTCACCACAGCCATTGTAAAAAATTTCTTCCTTATATCTAATCTGAATCTACCCTCTTCTAGTTTGAAACCACAACCCCTTGTCCTGTGGCTACAGGCCCTCATGGAAAGTTTGTGCCCATCATTTTTATAAGCCACCTTAAAGAACTGAAAGGCCACAGTGAAGATGTCCCCAAAGTCTTCTCTTCTCCAGGCTGAACAACTCCAATTCTCCCAGGTCAATGACAATTTTCTCTGTACTGCCTCATGTCCTGCCAGTGCTACAGAATGTGAAGTATTTCACATATTCAACTTAGCACCTTAAGAAGAAAGAAACCTCAGAAAACTACAGAAATTCACTAAGGCATTCTTCATTACATGCTGCATATATGAGAATGAGGAGAATGTATTATAGTAAATTGAGAAAAAGCACAGATATGGACAGATATGTAATTAGACCTCTCAAAATGCATTTGTAAAATAGTTACAGAAAATTAATAATTTTGCAAAATGAAAAGAAGAAAAAAATAAAAGCGATTTTCACTGGTCTAGCTGTTGTGAGAGTTTAAACACTAAAATAACCATATTTAAGAAAATTTGTTCTCCAAAACATTCCTGTGAATATGAGCCCTCAAATACTACACTAAGTATTAATGTAATCATGAGGAAAGGAAATGTAGGACTTCTCACTATCTGTGAGGATGTAGTAGGATATCTTCACTATCCTAAAAGTGGAGACTTCCAGAGGTACTAAATAATGATTGGTGAGAATGAGAAATCATATCATAGAATCAAAGAATGGTTTTTGTTCTAAGGGACCTTAAGGATCATCTAGTTCTATGTCCCTTCCCTGGGCAGGGACACTTTCCCCTAGACCAGGTTTCTCAGAGCCCCATCCAGCCTGACCTTAAACACCAGCAGGAAGGGGGGACACATACTGTCTCTGGGCAACCTGTTCCAGCGCCTCACCACCCTTATAGCAAAGAACTTCTTCCTAATATCTCATCTAAATCTACTCTTCTTCAGGTTCAATGGCCACAGGTTGCACCAGGGAAGGTTTAGATTAGATACCAGGAAAAAATTCTTCACTGAAAGGATGGGCAAGTGGTGGGCATGTCTACCCAGGGAAGTGGTGTAGTCAGATCCCTGAAAATGTTCAAAAAGTCTGTGTATGTGACAGCTGGGGACATGGTTTAGTGATGAACACAGTAGTGCTGGGTTGACAGTTGAACTCCATGAACTCAGAGGTCTTTTCCAGCCTTAATGATTCTATTATTCTATTCTATTCTATGATGCAACAAGACAGCCTACAGCTTTGCTTTCATTCCCAGAAGAGAAATGAGACACCTGGCTCTTGGGAAGAGTGGCAGTAGTTCATATCAAAGCTTTAATGTGTTACGCAAGGACCATCTTCACAGAAATCCGGAGGCCACAAAGGAGAAAGGAAACAGTGGAAGCTAAAAATGAAAAAGTCAGTGATTATCCTAAAATGTGATGTACTTTTTCTTCCATAGCTAGAGAATTTCCAGGCACAGAAGGGCAGCAGATCTTGTGCTACTGGGCACATATACATAATGATGACAGGAAGTGCTCACATACCAAAAGCTTCAATTAAAGAACTAGTCAGACAAACTTTACTTCACTTTTCTTCAAATTTTATTATCTTTCCTTTCACCTCCAAGGACAGCAATTTGTGAACTCAGCTTTAAAGTGAGTAAAGGAGTTCAGAAGTTTTTGCTTTACAGGGTGGCCTTAAGGCTTAATGTATTAATGTCTGTCTCAGAGTAAGTTCCCTTCTCATCCACACAGAAATGGATAAATTCACCTTTCCTTCAAAGTGAAATGGGCACTACCTCTCATTAACATGGCATTTAAGTGCACACAGCAGGTATCATCCTGCTTGCAAGGAAATGTCATATTTTTGAAATGTGCTCATTAATATTAATTATAAATACTTACATTCACGAAAATTAATCATGAGTTATCCTCCTTTAAAATTATGGAACAGAAAGAAACAAGGAAGATAGGTGGCAACATAAATGAAAAATATAGATAGAGAGATAGAGATATAGAGAGAGAGATAAATAGATGGGTAGGTAGATGGAGAGAGAGAGAGAGAGAGAGAGAGAGAGAGAGAGAGATACGATGGAGCATCAAATCTCACCCATCATCTGGGTCTCAGCCCAACAAACCTCTCCCTGATTTCTTCTGCTTCCCTCTTCCAAACTGATTTATGCACAGTAAGGCAGGGAGAAAACTATGTCATTTCCATTCTGACATCCAAATTCAAGATATCATGTGGCATTATGAGCTCAAACTTGAGGAATATTGGCTCAGAGTTATTCTGAATCTATGTGTTCTATAACTATTATAAAAGGAAATCCAGATATTTGCAGATTCACTGGATGGATTTTTTTTGTTAAACCATAGATCCTGCTAATGAAAGAATAAACAGCCAGCAACTGTATTTATGAGCCCATTAAAGGGACCCTCTATAGAAACTGCAGTAAAAGTATGTTTATCATTGTTCCTGTATACTGCTTCCAGAAGCTTAACTTAAATGAGCTATAAAAAAGGAAAACAAGCTATTTCAAACAATCCTCACAATTTAAATAATAATTAACAAATAAATCTAGCAGCTATGAAAAAGAATAGAAAATAAGAGATGGAGGCCCCTCAATCAGGAGAGGCTGGCTGCCTAACTGTACAAAGGACCCCAAGTCCAAACCTGGCACAGAAAAGAACCAACATGTTGGTTTCCATGGAGTTGTGCCAGAGCCACTCTTGGTGCAGCTAGAGCCAGTTAACAGCCTACTCTGGTGGAGATCAGTGGGCAGAATAATCCATCATGCTCTACTCGAGACTGAGAAGAGCAGCAAAGACAGAGTCTTCATTAAGAGAAGGTGCAGATGAGACTGGGGGTATCATTCCCTAGAAGCAGTCATGCTTCAAAACATAGATAAGGCAACTGGGGTCATGGTTTAGAGGTCAACATGATGGTGCTGAGGTAATGGTTGGACTTGATGACCTTGGAGGTCTTTTCAACCTGAAAAATTAAATGTCCTTGGCTGTACTTTTTGTACAGTAGGTATTGTCTTTTGCAACAGTTGGCCTTACCAGTACCAAAGTTATTTGCTGACTTGAACTGAAAGGTAAAAGAAGTAAAGGTAGAAAAAAGGGCATAGAACAAAAGGGACCAAACTTGTTCCTCAGATCTCAGAAGTATCTTAACCCCTGTGTAGAGAAGAGTGTAATATATCAAAAACCCCAGAGGCCTTATTTCAGATATTCTCCCTTCAGCTATTCCTATTACCCACCTTAGACATTCCCTGAAAAGTATTCTGTTTTGAGATTGTCACAGTCCTCATCAGCTGTCAAATTATTTCATCTGCTTGTAAGTCTGGACCCTAATATATTTTGACACGTGTGTAAATTTTACTGTGTGCTCACTTACTCCTTTCAGTACCTAAATATTTGCAAAACTGTGACTTCAACTGCTGGCCTATTCCTGACAACCAACCTGGGGAACTGATAAAATATTCCAAATATACTACGAGAAGGATCTAAATTTTTTACCTCCTCTGAAGCACCAGTAAGAAAAGCACTGCTGAAGGATTAACAAATACACCTCTGACTTACGTTAAGGAAAATGTAACAGGCTTGGAAGGAACATAAAATAAATTATCATGTTAGCATTAGAACAGATTAAATAAGTCACAGTACATTAAATTACTTTTTCTGCCTTTGTATACTACTCAGGTGCTGCTGGGCTGAAAACCAAATGACACAATTCAGTTTTCTATGGAAAAATCCTAAGAGTTGAAAGCTGGAATTTGCACAATCCTATGGGAACTGAGATTGACATTCAAAACACTGACTTTGTATGTGAATAATGGGAATGTTCAGTGACTGAAGTGCTTTTCTCTTTATATCAACAAGTCTTTATATTTAAAACATATCTAGCTTGAGAACGAGTCCATAAATTGTTATTTATGTCAATATTATGCCCTCAGAGAACACTATTATGAAAAGTTCAATTAAAAATGAGCTTTCAAGTCAAGACATTTGTGTAATGTGATCAGATATATGGGTATTGAAAAAAAGATTTACCACCACCTAGGTAACAGTGCTCCCTTGAGCTGTTTCACCCCACTGCTGGTATGCACATTGTCTCGAGTTTGCCAGTTTGATGGTCAGCTGATGATTCTCCAATACTCAGAAACAGATTACAGTCTGTAACTGTTACTTTAGCTCTTCATTCCCAGTCAAAAAAGTAGTAGTTAAGTGTCTTAACTCCTTTAGGAGTTGTGTACTGACATGCATTTGGAGACCTCAATTTTAATGGCAATCCATTTATTTAGTCCAGTCATTAAGATACTGAGTGCATCCTCTTTGAAAGCACTGAGATGCTTTAAGACAGTAGTAATTTTGTTGTATAAACATGTAGCGCATCACTTCCGAGGAACACAAAAAAATGTTCCCAGTGACATGATGAACTCTAAGCAATCCTCAATTGAGGGTCAAAAGGAAGTATAAAAGGCTCAGATTGCTTGGGTCATACTCTTTGGATATCCCAGCATATAGTCAGAATACATTGCATGGTAAATGTTATATGCAAATGTTACAATATGATTATAATTTTAATTTTTTTTACCTTATAAGATGCAGGAGGCCAAGACTGTTGTTCTGCTTTATTTCTAGCAGGCTTTGCATAAGTGTACAGAATTCAAGGGATTGTTGTATTTATTTTGTTTAAACAAAGAAACTATCAGGGTTTGAATAAAAATGTGGGGATTTTTTCCCCCAAATTTTTAGAAAGTCAGGTTTTTTATTTTTTAGCATCTTCTGCTGTTTTCAACTCTAGCTTGTCCTGTTCCATGCTTCCCTATCAGACCACAGCTTCAGAAAAGAATCAACAGTAAATTGATTCCATGTCCAAACCAAAGGTTATTTATTTAGGTAAGTTACATTTATGTCACATATAGACTTATAAACAGCACCAGAAATTATCCTCAGGGACTGGAATTCAATCAGCTCTACTGATAGGCTTTATAGCAATCCCTGGTGATACTTTTGGCCCCAGCTCAGTTAGTCCCCACCTGAGCAATTTCTGGGAAGTGTTCAGAAGTTAGCAGGCACCAGGGATCACTCACAATAGGCAGTTTGGATGGAGGCATCATGCAATTGAGGCTGAAAGGTTTTAACATTATGTTCATGCCAGTAGTCCTTATCACCAGAAAACAACCCTTAGCATATTTGTTGTACTAGGAGATAGGTAGCTAGAGAGTCCAGGTATTTGAGATGAACATAAATTTTCTTGTTGCAATACATTTTAGATATAAGAAATGTTCAGATCCTGTGGCCATAAGACAGTTGTTTACATAGCCAGTGTCCTGAGGCTGCACTTTAATTAATTAAACGTTATCTGATTTCATTGTCAAAGGATCTCTATTTAAGGAGAAAATAGCTTGTGTGGATACACAGTTGAGCAGGAGATATGCTCACTGTGACATGGTGTGTTGGTGTGAGTTATTTAGAGGGTGCTATTCCTGAGATCAAATGTTGCATGACTGCTCCAGTTTTGCCTGGAGTATGTTGGCTTCATAAGACTTCTCTGTCTACTCAGCTGGAATGAACACATTTCAGTGTAATAGCTCTTAGGGTATTTGAATTTTTTTCTTTAAAGTACCAAATTTTAGGAGCCCTTGATCACATGAAAGTCTTCAATTTCAGAGTTGCTAATGGATTTTTCTGGGTCTTGTGATTTTGGGAAGTGGGGATAGGGGGGAAAGGAATGATGACAATACAAGCATTGCAGTCTTCAAAGCTGGTAAGAAATAGTAGGGATCTATATGTATAGTAGGGATCTATATGTTACCTACTCATGTTTCTTAGACCTGAGGCTAGGGGTGGGAGAGGAAAATGATA
Organism: Pseudopodoces humilis; assembly: GCF_049639895.1. NCBI lineage: Eukaryota > Metazoa > Chordata > Aves > Passeriformes > Paridae > Pseudopodoces > Pseudopodoces humilis. The sequence continues at coordinate 82,698,548 of NC_142201.1, read as the reverse complement.
TTACTTATGCATGTTTAGGCAGTGTAGCAGTGCATCCTAGCCCCAAGTAAACGATGCAGCTGACTTATACGCTGATAATAATTTATGTGTTTGCATCAGCTTATATGCTGCCTTCGCAGCACATTTCGGAAGAGCTGCAAATATCCCTGGAAAATGGCTACCTCTGATCTCTGACATTTTTTCCTAATTAAAAAACACTTTTGATTTTTTTATAACTTCATCAGAATAAACCCAAAAATATTTTTGAGAGAAACTTATTTTTACAGCAAATCTACAAAGGAGGCTTTCTTTTGCTTTCATGTCATACCAGCCATTGTTTAATTCCCTAGGTCAGCATGTGACTACAATTGTTGATAAACAGCTGGCCAAACAAACAGATAAAACTCCCACTGTGTAAAGGTTTTATCTGCTTTAGTATCATTTCCATATTTCAGATAGGTTTTGATAAAATGCTTCTTGTTTTTGCCGCTACATAACCATTAACTGACTGACCATGTAATAAGCATAAAACCTCAGTAATTATATGCTTGATTAGTGAATATTCTTTTCTGAGTTGCATTACAAGGTCATTTAATTTATATAGTGGTTTATCACCCCATTCTTAGCTACTAATTCACTGTGTCTTTGTATAGGTATCCATATATGTGACCTGGGATCACCATCCAAAAAATAGCAGCAGCCTCCTCCCCAGGATACATTAGTTGCCCACATCATGAGACATTTTTAAGCATACAGTTTATTTTCTTGTATTTGATTATTGGCAGATGGGACTGCACTCTGCTGGTTGCTCTGTCCTCTCTGCCATCTACTTGCACCAAGACCTTGAACTCTCTCTCATGCCCTCATGATGATACTGATGCAGTATGTGAATACCCCAGTGGCATAGCTGCTATTCCCGTTTTTGGCCAGGAATCATCAACTATCTCTGAGTTGTCTTCTCCTTTATTTGTCTTTAAGCCTAAGTCTCAGTCTGTTCCCAAGTCCGCATCCTCATACCATCCCACTTGCACAAGACAGGCTAGAGGGAAGATACTGAGTGTGCTAAGGGTAAATGTCTACCTCTGATCAAAACAAAACCATTGTTTGTGCCTTTCACGTGTGATTATGTCCAACTGCCAATTTTACAACATTCTTCCTGAAACCTTGTTTTTTTTTTAATGTACAGTGATGTTCTTTCATCAGTACAACTTGCTTTTTCTTTCCTCTGTTATTTGTATCTTGCAAATTCAGTATCTCACTAACTACCATATGAACCAAGGAGATTAATATTTTATTTTAATAAAACAGAATCTGATTCACCTTTTTATTCTTACATTTCTGGGATACGTGCAAGAATGTATGTATTTGGTCTTTGTCCGGTTAGTTAATTTAAGTGCTCTCCTTAAATGGGTCTTTATTTTTTGAAAATGGTCATCTGTGTTTCTTCTTTGCTTCATCTGCATTTTATGAACTTCTGCCCTAATATTTATTTCAACAGAGATTTTTTTATTATATCATCTTTCTAATGGTTGCCAAGTCATCTCTCTTACTCATCACACATTGCTCAACATGTTCTCATCACCATCTTTTCCAGCTTTATATTTTACACTGTCATTTTTCTTATCTTCAGCAACCAAAAGCCTTCTAGAGTGATTGGTCTTTGCCCCTGAAGGAATCACCCATGTCACTGATTTTCTCATCTCCTCCAGCTGGTTCCCTGCAGGCTAAAACAGGATATTCTGGCTTTGGGCACAACAGAATGTTCTCACTGCATGCTCACATATTTTAAGGGAAGCATTAAAACTGTCCTGTGGTTTTTAAAGTTGCTCTCGATGTCATATGCATGGTGAGAAATAGTTTCATTTGGAGAACTTGAGCATTTTATACCTTATATCAGGCCCTTATATCAGGGCACATAAAAAGTATTCCATGAATTAAATTTCATCCTCTTTGAAACAGCATTTTTATACTGCAGGACTTCATTATTGCACAGTAGTTCATGTGGCATATGTGGAAGACAATCCAGTTACTTTAGAATACAATTATTTTGATTTTGATGCAGCCAAGGCGTGTCTATGTTTGGCAAAATGGTGTTTGTCCTTAGCTGACACAGAGATCAATTTCTCAGTAACTTTTGCAGAGTTATAACAATTTGCATCAAGTAAAATACAGCCAATGCCTTCTGGGGAATAAGAGACCAATACAGACTTCTATTTGACCTTTCCAAGGAGGGCATTATTAAAGATTTATTCCTTCCAGAATTCTAGTTGGCTTCTTCTGGTGACCTTTCTGGATAATGGTGATGTTTTTCTCAAACTTTACAATGATCTCAGGTAGGGAATTCCTTTACTGCTCTGACACAGCAACTGAATTCTAATTTGCATGCTAGCTCCATGACTTCCTTTCTCAATAATTTCATGCTGCAGTCTTGAACAAGGTGATTTTTGCTGGGATTTTTTAAATAGATGTTTTATCTCTCATTCTTAAATCTAGAAAACTTAAGATCAGACCAGATTCAGGGAAGGTCTAATGACACAGAAAAAGCCTACCAAGATGGAAAAAGCATATGAGTAAGAATGCACTGCTAGTGACCAGCTGCTTAATTGCTACTGGTGACACCTGTTTTTACTTTGTTCTGTGTGCCCAGGAAACAGACTTGGCCTCTGCTTGCATCTGGAGTGTCTGCAGAGTGCAGGTCCCAGAGTGAATCAAGTTCTTTCCCACACCAGGATTTCTCCAGCTGGCAACTATTATTCTACATTTGCTCTACATTGAAGCTAGGAAACTCTGGGGATTATCTGTAGTATTGGTGACATGGGTAGAAACTTTGGAGTTGATCAGCTTTATTGTTCAGATACACCTGCTTGTGAATCTTTTCACTGTTCATTATGAAGCTGTAAAGATGGAGCTGTGCTCCTCTAAGTTTCGTCCAACAAACTGGCAAAAGGCAACAGACACAAACTGAACTACAGAAAATCCTGTTTCAACACAAGAAAAATAAGTTTTATTCTGCAGGTTGTCAAACTCTGGAACTGGGTGTCCAAAGAAGTTATGGAGTATTCATGTCGGAAGACTAGACACAGCTTTGAAAAATCTGATCTGTCTGACCCTACTTTATAACCTTCAAGGCCATGGACCTCACTAGACATAGCCCTGAGAAATCTGCCCTAGATGACACTGCTTTGAGGTCTTCAGGACCACAGACTTCATTAGGTCAGCTCGAGCCCTCATAATTTCTTATTTTACTGCTATAAATAATGTAAAAAATCTTGCTGCATTTTCTTTTTCCTGGAAAATAATTTGATTTGTTTCTCCAGCTGAAATGTGAATAATTTTTTGGATGCTACAGACCATGAAATTTTTATTTAAAACATTAGATTTTTTTTTTCCTACCTGACTGATTTCTAGTCCACATAGAAAATATTTTTATTTAAATTATATGAGGGTGAGTTCGTTCTGTACCATTCTGCTATGACTGGGATTACTTGTTTAGCCAGAACAAAACCTCTAAACAAAATTTAAAGTTCTGCTGCTTTGTACATTACCGCTCATTTTTACCATTCATTTCTGTAGTAAAATATGTGGCCTGCTGCCAGCATTATTGTGGCAGTGTCCCATATGAATGTTAAGCAGGCAACAATGATGCACTATAATTACAAGTGCTTGAAATGATTGGAAATAAATTGGCACTCCAATTATAGATGCAGGAAAGAGGCTCCAGTATATCACAGTCAGTCCATTAATTTCTGAAATAGCTCAGGCGATCTCACTATTTTAGTGACATTCGTTATTTGCCGCTGCAATGAATCACAGTGAACAGTGGCGAGGCCCTGGAAATTAGCAAGTTGAAGGACATTTGGAAACAAAAGATCCATTCCATGTTACTTTGCCCCCAAAGAGAAGTTAACTTCCAGTGCAATATCGAAACCTCTTTGTTGCATTTTAAGGAAGAAAATGTTAATGTAGTTTTTGGTCCCACCTGATGCCTTCAGTCAATTTACACAGTATTCCAACTGAGCACGGAAGTAATTTTATGGAAATCTGCACAGTAAGCACATCCACATTTCTACAGTGTACTACAAACATTTTAGTGGGAAATTCAGGACTGCAAATGTAAATACTACATGTTACATTTGCTTATCTCAGCAGGCTATTGCTCTTAAGATAACACATTATTAACTTGGTACTGGTAAACCAGTCCAAGTGATTTGGGAGCTGGGCCTATGACTAACACCTATGGTCGACACCATCTGTACAGAACTTAACTTTGTTTAATATTTTCTGTGGATAGGTTCATCCCTGTTGCCTCTTTAGTTTACCCTGAGCCTTAAAAATACTTTGTTTTTCCCTGACCACGTGCTGTGAAATGTTACTGTCAACCCATCAGTAGCCCAGTTTATCTGAGGCTGCATCAGAATAAAGGAAAAAGGAAGAAATAACATAAATGAATGAGAGAGGAGAAAGACTGTTTCCATTCAGGTGTCTACCAATGGCCCTGTGGCTGGTCTCTACCTGCTCTGTGTCATGGCCAAGATGGGGAGATGGAAAGAGATACACGAGCTCCAGACTTCCAAGGTCCTTCACTCACTGTATAATTCAGTCTCTCCAATTAATCAGTCGAAAACTGAAACACTTTCAGTCTCCTGAAAGTATTTCAGTTTCTCCAGTGTGCACTGGGTAGTGGAAAGGGTTGGTCACAGGATATCAACCCCATTCCAGTAGGATGATGCTTCTGGGCACTGGAAATAAAGACCAGCATCTCAGCTCCCCAAACAGTCTTACAGATTCAAACTTTTCAATAGGAATTTTAAAGTAGCATAAATATTTATTAAAAATTTAAAATAAACTTCAAACAATTGCTAAAAGACTAAAGCAAGTTATTGCTACCAAGTCATCAGGGCCTGAAATTCCAATTTAAGTATTAGTAATTCCCCACTGTTTTCTCATGGATTTGTAATTATGTCACTCCAGATTAACAAGCAAGCAATGTTAACAACTAGTCTATGTGCTTTCTTAAAATAACTGAAAATATAAAATTCTGATTTAAGAAATTTTTATTTTATGCTCATAAATACAGTAGGCAAACCTGAAGTGAAGATCAAGAACAAAATTAATGTCACCCCATATTCTATGGATACTTTTTTAAAAAACTACTGTAATATATTTTACAAAAAAACCTCAAACTGAACACACCTTGGAATTTGAGTATCTTCTGCAACACTGAAATAGAGCAATCAAGATGACTGGGATAAGATGGAAAGTGTGGTTTGTGAACATTCTGTGGGAATTTGAAGGAAAGAAGAAAAGGGAAAATGGAATTCAGTTTAATAAAGAATTTAATAACATAAATCCAAGGAATGCCTACAAGGTTTTACAGGAAAAAAAAATAACTTTTCAAACAAGCATGCATGTTCTCTGTGATGAAATTAAAATTGTGACTAGTAAATGGAACTGTATTGATCAGATTATATTGGATATTTACCTCAAACATAACATATTTACAGTAGTGTGGGAAAAAAAACACCCAAGTTGGCTACACATTGTCTTGTCCAGCAGATCTCAAATGGCAGCTTTCATCAACCTTTATGGGGTTCTGCAGAAATTGAGATGTCCATGTTTTCATCACATTTTAAAGAAACTATAAAATCACTGGTTATGACATCAGGAGGAGGCACAGGGTGTTCAGTCAGACTGAGAATGGATGTGTAAACAAAGACTGCTTCAGAGCTTTTGGGTAGGGATGTTTTAATGCAGGTGCATACAGATATCACAACAGATTCATGGAATGTCCTGTGTTGGAAGGGACCCATAAGGATCATGGAGTCCAACTCCTCCAAAGATATACATCAATAACTAAGAAAGGCAATTTTGACAGAAATGGGAAACTTCAAACTGAAAAGTCACATTTCTGAAAGACTGAGGGTTCATCATGAACCAAAAGAGAAATTAAGACATCAGTGGGCTTGAAAATCTACTTCACAGCTTTAAGCTTATCAAAATCTCTTCCTTAGCAGTTCAGGAAGCTTGAGTTTAGCTGTGTAGTTCATCTCTCATAGAAGTCAATGAAAAGTCCATTGTCAAATTTGTTCAGAATCAGACCAAATACAAAAGAGATCTTTACATTTTTTGAAGTGCTCTACAAAGATTAACTAATTGAACCTCTATCATTAGAAACTTCTTTGAGAGGGGGAAAAATGAAAACATCCTCTTTTTAATAGTTGTTGCTTGCCCCAACCTTTCACACTAAACCTAAAATCCCATGACTAAAAATGAAAAAGCTTTTCATTTTTAACATTTCATTTCTTGTTCCATTGACTTGGATCAATGTGTTTTAAGGAGGTCACTGTCAAATTGCCAACTTTTTAGATGTACAATTTAAGCCTAATTAAAGGTTTGATAGAACTCTCTCAGTAAAATTAACTCATTCGAATAGGAGATAATTTAAGATCATTCACTAAGGACCTTTTCTACTTCCATACAGAACATAAAATTTTTATTTCGTCTTACAATATAAATTAAACTTGATAAAAGAGGTGTGGGGTTTGTTCCAAACTTAGGGATTTATATAAAATGGACAAGTTAATACTATTCTTTCCCTTTGGTGATACTATGAATTATGTTTCTAGGAAACTTGCCAAAGTTTAATATACTATCGCTTTCTTAAAATACCTTTCAATCTCCTTGCTATCTCTTGATTTTGGCATTGTGTGAGTTTCCTTGTCCAGACCTATTTGAAAAACTTCTATGATTCTTATTAAAAGTGGTATCTCAGAGGAAAGAACAATTGTCACACAATAGTTAGATGGGTTTTTTTCTGCCTGGATGGTCTTAAGACTTACACCAGGATAACATTTAAAGCTAAATGCTGCAAAACTGTGTTACCCTCTGTGTGCTTACCTACCTGCAAAATTAGTTTGTAAGTTCCTGTTTATTCAGCATTCATCACCAAACTGCCTGAGCTAGAACACTGCTTGTTTGTCACATTGCTTATTTTGACTTCTAAGTGTTCTGCGCTGATTTTGAGAGTCTACTCCTGATGTAGTATTAAGTGCAGGCTCCTGCTCCCACATACAAATGACAAATGTTACCATAGCACATTACAAGCCAGGATTGGAACCCTGTATTCCCCAGACACCAGTTATTTTCAGGAGATGCCAGACATTGAGGTCAGAAGTTTCTCAGGATCTCTCTTTAATATTTGGAGAACATCCTGAGACATGCTGAAAGATATGGTCAGGCTGGATGGGGCTCTGTGCAACCTGATCTGGTTGAAGATGTCCATGCCCATGGCAGGGGGATTGGACTAAATGGCCTTTAAGGGTCCCTTCCAATCCAAATCGTTCTATGATTCCAAATGAGCAGGTTTGGTTTGGGAGTGGAACTGGAGCAGTTTAAAAGGATTAGACTCTTTAGTGTTGACTACTTTGTTGAAAATAACCTGGTGCCCTTCAGCTGATGTCAATCAAGGCTGCAGTGTTCAAACCACTAATGGACAAGAGCAGGGAGCAAACATCAAAAGGAGGATAATTGATGCATGTCTTGCATGTACATGGCATTTTCTGCAAGTCACATGACTTGTCCCAAACATGTCCCAGGAGCCAATTCAGTGACAGAATTCTGAGTCAGATGCAGCTTTGGTCTGACCAGCTTGTACATTCCTACATATATTTACAACTGAACTACTGTAGCTGTCTGGGAGAACACTCTTAATGTGCCTCAGTGCAGTCAGAGAGAATAGCAGATATCCCCTTTAACATTTCTCTTTCTCTGTATTGACAGATGAAAGTGTTATATGTAAGAGCTCATATCAGTGAAATATGCATAATTATACATTGATATATGTGTAATATATAGCATATAATATGTTAAATTTCTTAAATAAGAATTTTATATTTTCAGTTATTTTAAGAAAGTCCATAGACTAGTTGTTAACTTGTGTATAGCATATAGTATATATAATCAAAATACATGTTATGTAAGTGAGCATGCATACAATTGACCACATCTCAAAGCCTGCTCCTAAGCATCTGCTCTTCTGCTGATTTACCAATTGTTCACCACTTAGTGTACAGGCATCAAAGGCTTCTTCAGAGTTGCTTAAAAGTATCAACAAAATACCTTTACAAGACCAAAATATACAAGAACTTAGCTGAGCTCTCCTCTGGGGAGAACAGTGGAGAGGAATCTCCATTCCAGACCTCATTTACACCTCCCTGCTTCGATTTCAGTCTGTCCTGAGCCCTGCCTCACAAAAGCAGCTCTGCTTGACTCTGAGCAGTTCTTGTTCTTGTGTGATGAGCTGCTCTAAAGCTTGTGTGCCGTTGCTCTCATGAAGAGCCTCTCCCACTGCCTGGGAAAGGAAAAATTTGGTCCACCACTATTGCAATTATAAAACATGCAGGAAGCAACATTTGTCAAATGAAATATCCCATGTTCTCTGACTCAGGACACAATTTTATTTTTTTCATTCCAAAAAGGTCTGGAATCCATGACTGAATTCTGCAGTTATACATTTCCATTGAGACTCAAGTAAGGCAAATTTTGCCAAGTATGTACATGCAGTTAGTGAGAAAAAAAAAAAGTTTATTTGTTTACAGCTAATTAAATGACAATGAGAAAATAACTGCTAAGGAACATGTTACCCAAACACTTTTCTACAGATTGCACAGGGCCTTTCACTTTTCAGTTAAACTGAATTCTTCTGTTTTCCCTCTTTTCTGCCCTGTCAGAAGTGAGAGCCTGATGCAGAGTATGGTCAAGCCAAGACCTTTCCATGGATTTCCATGCACTATTACTGCAGTGTTTGAATATCTTACCTGAAAGTTACCATCTGTCTCTGAAAGACTTCTGTGGAGATTAACTTCCCTCTAGGTAATTCTCTGCATTTTGCAGACAATACAAGATCAACAAGGACATATTCTGAAGTATTTAATAAAACCAGAGAATTGTAATTTTGCAAATATTAGCATCTTACAGTTGTTTAATACAGTTCCCATCAAGTGTTCATCTGAATCAAAGCTGAACACTACATATTTTGAGGTTACAAGAATAATGGCAGTTTCTAAATCACTGGAGGATGCCACAATTTTAGACAAACTGTATTTATTCACTGTTTCCAACTATGCAGCTATCATTAGCACTTTATATTAATGAAGATAGGGAAGAACAGGACAATCACACTCTCATTCATAGGAAATGAGTGGAAAATTATTTTTAGTCCCCTATTCTAAATGCTACCCCATGTTACTTTTGACACAGGCATTTCAAATGTTCCATTGTGACTGCTTATTTGCTCCTTTCAAAAGTTTATTAAGTCCTTGATCTAAGGTCACTAAACAAATCTGAAAGCTGTAAATGAGTTCAAATGCAGTATAATGGGAAGTTAATTTTCACTGCCTGTCTCTAGATTAATCAGCTGAGGACAAAGATGAATTAAAAAATATATTAACTGACTAATATAACAATACAGAAGCTGTATTTATCTATCTCTGAACCATCCACTCCAACAGCTTTATATGAATTCATTTTCTCCAGCTAGAGTAATACATGCCTTGAACATGGTTCCTGAATATGAGATAAAGTCACCCACATTATACCAGTAGCATTGAATGAACCAATACCAACAGAACAATTTCTTCTGATGCTGGTTTTTCCTCAGCAAGAGAAAAAGACAATTAAACAGATTTGCAGCACCTTATTTACTAAAGAGCCAAATGGTGTTGCGAACTTGACACACGCCCCAATCTCTAAAAAACTCATTCACGTGAAAAACAGTATCTTTAGGAGAAGGATCACAAGAAGTCTGAGGATCTGCTGTGCTCAGAGAAGGATTCAGGGAAACTTCAAGTACTTAAAAGGGGCTTACAGGGTAGCTGGAGAGGGACTATTGTCAGGGGCATGTATTGATAGGACAAGAGGGAGCAGCTTTAAACTGAAAGAGGTCAGAGTTAGTTTAGCTATTGGAAAGAAATTCTGAGGATAATGAGGCACTGGCACAGGTTTCACAGATTGTTGTAGCTGTTCCATCCCTGGAAATGTTCAAGGCCAGGCTGGGTGGGGGGCTGAGCAGCCTGCTCTAGTAGAAGGTGCCATGCCCATGGTGGGGGGGTGGAGCTAGTTGACATATTAAAGGTCCTTTCTAAATCCAACTACCCTATGAAATAGCCTGTGATTTCTAGAGATGGGGGAAAAAATTGTTGCCTTTGATTAAAATAATCAAAACACTGAAATTCCCTTGAGAGATCCCACAATGCACTACATTTCCTCAACACTAAAAGGGTAGCTGTCCCTCATGAGATACTGATGATTATCATGTAGACAGAAGAGTAGATTCAGCAAGAGACCTTGAACCTAGCAGAGGAACGAAAACATGAGATGTTCCTCCTTTATTTTGAAACAGAATTTTCTTCATAGAATATAACATGATTTACTGAAAGTAAATTCTAATTTAGAATTTTATCCAACTCTGGATAAGAAGGTGTAAAATCACATTGTCAATTCCTGCAGCACTGCGTGACTCCTAAAACCAAGCCCCTCAACATCACCAAAGTGCAAGATAGCATAATTTCAAATCAGGTCACATTCACCAAAGAAGCCATGACACTGAGGCAGGCAAATTAGCATGGTTCCTGTGGAGCGCCAGCTGCTCTTAGATATATACCTACCCTTTTCCCAAGGGCAGCCCTGTGTGTTCCCCACTCTACAGTTCCTCCTGAAAGACACAGCTGGGTAGATCAAAGGATGTGCTGAGCCCCCATGTCTTGTGTAGGAGTCATAGAGAGGAGAGAAGCACTGAGGTGCCAAAGCAGGGTTTTTTCTAAGCATTGAGCTGAGGCTGGACAATAACTATAAGGGCAGGGGAACCACCAGTGACTGCTCAGATGAGCTAGGGGGGAAGAAAAGACACAGCAGAGAGGCTCAGAGATGACTGCTTTGAGAGCAAGTGAAAGGCCACACTGTACTGACTTTTGGTCATCAGCATTGCCTAAGGTTAAGCACAAGAACTGGGCCAGTTCTTGTATTATTATAGTAAGGCAAAAGTATCAGACTCCCAAGCTCGAGGTGGTGTGATTTTATATGCCAGCCTTCAGTGCGTGTTCCTTCCAATCTATTTCACCATAGGGGATCTTCAACACCTTGTTTGTTATGGAGAGATTTCTACTCTTCTCCTGTTGGTTCTCCTTTGCTGTAGCTCAGTAAGTAGGTACAGTGCCTAAAAGTCAGTGAAATTGCATTGACTCTGGGCACATCCAAGCATCAGTAGGAAGTTGGTTATGGAATTGGTGTGCCCAGTGCATGTCACCCACATCCCCAATAAGGAGTAGTGCCCCAGCATCGTATTTTGACACAAAGTGTCCATCTCCACACCTATCCCTTATGGCTTTAGATCATGTAGAGTTGTGTTTTCAAACAGTCACAGAATGGCTTGGGTTGGAAGTGACCTTAAATCATCCCATTCCAACCTCCCCTGACATGGGCAGGGAAACCTTTCATTAGAACAGGTTGATCAAGGCCCCATCCAACCTGGCCTTGGAACACTTCAGAAATGGGGAATCCATAACTTCTCTGGGCAACCTATGCCAGTGTCTCACCACCCTCACCATGAATAATTTCTTCCTAATAGCTAATCTAATTTTTTTTAGATTTTTTCTTTATACATTTGTTGCACAGCATTGCAGAGTGGAACTGGAAAAAGTGTTCACTGTTACATTATTTCCACTCACAGAAGTAACTGGGGGTCACAAAACCTCAGAAAAATAACTGTCATTACTAGTTTTAACAAGCTTTGATTTGGATGTTTCTCTGTACTACTTAAAAACATCCACAGACTGGTAGCAACATAAAAGCAAATATACCTAAAGAAATAGAGTCCTGCCTACAAATATTTCTATTATATTCCTAAAGTATTAAATAATATTACAATAATTAATGAAAAAAATGTTGATTTCAATGCTGCATCTTCTCATTTTAAAAGGAAACCATTTTCATGATTTTAACACACTTTCATCAAGGTTATAGTAAGTAGGAAGTGTTAATGGAGCCAGCATTGCAGTGACATACATTAATATAGTAGAACAATGCTGTGTGTCTAAACATTTCACCCTGCCCCAAGCCCCAGAAATTATTCTATTTCAGAAATGTGAAATTATTCTATATGCATAGTACTTTCTTTACTGCTTCCTCTACCACATGTTAAACAGTTTTTAAAAAGGAAAATATGTTCTTTTCCTGGTGAAAGAATGAAGAAAAAAATCTCAACTGGCAAACAAAAAGCCCTTGAGAGCTGATACACTATCTAACGGCTTTGTTGAAAATCTCTGGTTAAAAGGTTTACTCTTCTATGGTCTATCCCCACATGTACAAGATAAAAATATTTAAACCCAGTCCACTGGACAGAATTATTCTTTCTTTACAGCTAGTCTTTTCCATTTTGTGTAAATCCTTCTTTACCATTATGAATTAATTACCCATAAAAAGGAATAAGAGGAGTGATGTTCCTATTCTACAGCATGACATAGTCACAATGGAACTAGAAATTGAAAGGATAAATCTTGCAATGAATGGTGACATGCTTTATACATATATAAGTACTACAGAAAAGATGATATTAACATTCCTCAGTTTTAATAAGTTCTTGATCTTGATCCATCTGAGAATTCAGAAGCCCAATTGCAATCTAATGCCCTTCCAGAAATAGCACAAAATAAAGCTCTGATGTCATTGACTTCCTCATGGGCACAGTAGCATGCCCAGATTTTTTTTTTTTTCTGTGGATTTAACTGAAAGACTATGAATATTTCAAGAACTAGGCCAGCCTGTGAGGTTAGGTCCTGGAACTAGCACATGCTCCATGCAGGCAATGGTATTGCATTTATGGAAGCCCTTAAATCACTCCCATTCAGTCCGCGCTGTTTTTTTAAGTACAAAATCAAGCTAACAACAAATTGTCATCCCCTCCTTTAATGGTATTTTGTAAGTAAAGAGGGCAGAGAACCAAATAAACACACATTATTCACTTACCTAGGAGGGAAGAAAGGAGCATACAGCACTTAATTCCCTGCCTCAATGTGAGACATGTAGAGACGCCATACTGCAGAGCAAGTTGAAGCAATTTCCTTCATGGCCTGAAGGGAGCACATTAACTAAAACACAACTAGAAAATACATTTCCCCGAGCAGAAACTAGTCAGATCCTGAAAACATCAAGCCTCCATTGAGATCAATATTAAGCTGAATTTCAGACTCCTGCTATGAGTGGTGCTGCCTTTTACTCACACACAGCATCTCTCCAGCTAAAATCCAGAAGCTGCATCCAATAAGGGTTGATCAGAAATCAAATAGCCAATTAGCTGCTATATATTGATTAGAAAAATAGGTTTGGGGAATTCCCAGTCTTTTGCCACCACTAATAGGAAATTTTCATGTCAACTCTGTATTTTCCCTTCCTTCTGTTCCATTGCCAACTCAGCCTGTATGAGGTTGTAGGCTCGCTGCAGCGGGGATCTTCTCTCTGTAGTTTTGCAGGTACTACTGAATAAAAAAGGGAATCAGCTCACTGTTTGACTCTGAAGCCAAATGGCATCAATCTACAATCATCTACATTTCACTACACCTGCCCCTGAACCTCTTCTGACTCCCTGCAGTGTCTCCATGACATGGTATTATTTTGCTCTTCTTCTGTCCAAAGTATCTAAGACAAACTGAGCCTGTGTCACAGCCGGCCTCAGTAGAGAGTACAGAAGTATAGATTTTAGATATGTCCTGAGATATATCATGAAGGCACACAGGGTTATTTGAGGGCATATGAGCTGCTGAGATAGTCCTGAAGGACTCTGTAGACTGGAGAAATCATGGATTTGTCCATATTGTTGACTAAGAAGGATCCTCAGCAAGTGGTCATTGTCTCACATTGCAGTAAATGTCCAGTAGTCTTGGACAATTGACAAAAGATCATCTTCTAACTCTATCTCATCTAGACTATTATTTTATATAACCCTATATTATTTTTATACTAATAAAGGAAGCTGTGCCTGAACTCAATCTCTGGACAGCAGTGAGACTGGCTGACACTCTCTGGTGACAAATGCAATACTAAAAATCCCCTTCCTTTCAAAAAGGGGCAGCCACTGCAAAAACAACTTCAGGGAATGTTCTTTTGACTAATTCCTGAACCTCCTAAACTAGTTGGAATGGCTAAAACTGTGCCAGAGGCTTTCTCGTGGTTTAACAGAATAGAAAATCAAGTTGTATAACTCAGGCTCAGCATTTAGTTCTGTTTTAATTGCAGTCAAAGGCTCCTGTCTCCCATTGCAATCTAATTTATAGATACTGTGGTGAGGGGACAGGGAGAAAAGGAAGTTATTACATGTGGATATTGCTCTTAGCAAAATTGTAAAAAAATAAAAACCTGCAGATCTTCCAACATTTGGGGATAAATTTGTCAAACTGTTAAACTCACTACCTATTCTTTCTCCTTTAGCACTGCGCCCCTATAAATTTTAATGTATTTCTTTTCTATCAAAGGTATTATTTGGTATAAGTGACAAAGTGACACATTTGGTAGCTTTGTAAATATACATTTGAAGACTCCTGGCTGTCACAAAATAACTGGGCTGTCAGATTGCAAAGTCAGAGTGAAGCAAGGTGGTTAACTGAAATGAGACTCCCATGAAGAATTTTCTTGTCACTCTGTATGTGGAGGCATCTGCTGCAAATTCAGACTCTCAAGTCAACAGACACTTTGATCACAGGATGATTTATGTCAGCCATCAAATGTCTGAGCGGTAACCACACATCTGTCACCAGGACAATGTGGCATAAAAGAGAATTTAATTGCTTTTGGATTATAAATAAAATGAACATTGCAGGAATAAATTATGAGATCGCTGTTAATTTGTCGATCATGCTATGAAGGGCAAGAAAAACTATTGGGCATAAAAAGCAAAGTTATTTTTGCTCCTAGGAGATGCAGTTAGGAACATTTTAATAACAAATGGCAACAGTCTTTTTGGTAGATACATACAATCTGAAAAAAAAATTGTCAGTGTTGATGAATCTGGCACATCTGTCTCATTTAATCAACTCTTGCAGGTGCTAATGGAGGAAACAATCTGGGATAAAGGACTTGTGAAAGTCAGCTATTAAAGATATATTTAATATTTAGATCCACTTCTCCTATTTCCCATTATTTAAAACTCATATCTTGGAAGAGAATCACTTCTAAGACAAAACAAGCTGTGTACTCACCACCACGAAAAACTAATTTGTGTTCAATGTCCAACCAAATTATGGGTGTCTAGCATACCAGAAAGACACAAACTTCCTTTTCTAGTCAGTGAGAGGGGCCTGGACCTCAGCTGGATTATAGGATTTGGATTTACATAAATATTTGCATGTAGACAAGGTGTCTGTCTACTCATTGCTGTCAGTGGTTAATAAGGATTTGACTCAGTTGCCATAAGGTGATGTCCAGTGTCCTTTTATTTTCCCTAGATTACCTGAGACATCTACACAGGATTGGCAGAGATACTCACGACCTCTTCCCTTCTGAATTAGCAGCAGGAGACAAGGAAGGATTCCACATGACAGCAAAATTACACCAAATGCTGGCATTAGGGAACTGACTCTGGCCTCGACTCAGTAAGGTCCATCACTTAATCCCTTGGTGTGGAAGGAGCCCACATTCATTCTTCAGGCTCTCCAAAGTATCCTGCAAGGCCAAATGCATGTTGCTTGAGTATTGCAAAGCTAAAGTGAGCCTTCCAACAGGCAGCAGGAATACAGCAGGAATCCCTGCAAAACATGACATAAATGCCATAATTTCCCAGACTGCAAAAATAGAATGGAACAGGGAGAGTTGTTTTTATCTCTTGCCACCATGACCCTGGTCAGGTCACAGAAATCCATTCTCCTGACTCCCTTATTTTCATGTGTCTTTCAACTGAAGTAATTTGTGAGACTCACCTTTTGTAGAGAACATTTAGGTTAATGGGGTCCAGATCTCAGTTTCACAAAGTGTTAATGTAGTAGAATAGTAATAATAGCAATTGCAGAAATCACATTCTCAGCACTTTATATACAAACTGGTGAAGTGTTTTGTGTAAGCCTCAAGTTAAATGAAATTGATTCTCAATTCTTGAGCCTGTACCAAGCACCACTTATTGTAATATGCTACATAAGTTGTAAGCATGATTTGATTCTCATACAGCCCTAGTGAGAGGTGTAAATAATACACGCAATGTATGCATGAATAACCACTGCTGGAGAGAGGTTAGAAGACTAGTCTAGGGTGAATTATTCATTTTAAGGGATTTAACATCCCAATTTAACATATTTTTTCTGCTCAGCAGTGACTGGCATCCAGGTTTGAGGCCTGATTGCACCTGCAAACTGACTCAAGTGATATACAAGCAGCAGAGAGTCGCCAAAGGCTGCCTTAGGGAACACCAGAGCACAGAGTTTGCTGTGTATGGTATCACAAGAGCATAAAGGCTCTACTCATATTCTTTTCCAAGATCTGCCTAAGATGTGTGGCAAGGAACAGATGCTGTTTTCTCAGGTCAGTTTACTTTAACTCACATGGAATGGCTGAACAAGTTGTTTCAGTTTATGTACAGGACCATAGCTATACCAAAATACGAGGGAAGAAAAAGCTGTCCTCAAACTCCTTATGGCTGATTCTGTATCTGAATATTGATTATTTGGAGCATACAGTCACAATTAGATGATATTATGTTTTCTTCTTTATCATCTTCAGTAAATTAATTATCAGTACAAAGCATACATATGAATGCTAGTCCCGCCAAAGCCTATTCTCTCTCAGAGTTTAGACACAGAAAGCCTTTCTCATCTGTAGAAAAAGAGTTTCTCCAAGTAAAAGTGATACAAAAAGTGAGCAAATTAGTGAGGTAAAAGATTTCCAGGAATGAAGGGTCAGAGAGGATCAGGTGAGGAGGTAAGGCATTAGTCACAGCTACCTTCAATAACATGTAGAGATCTTAGAGGAAGATGTCTGAGGAAATGTGAGACAACACTAGCTGCTACTGGAGATAAAATACTAGCTTCAGTAAGAAGCTGAAAGTACTTTCAGGAAATCACAGAAAGGGAAAGTGAGGATTAAGCAATACAGATGTCAGAGGAAAGATGAGATGATTATAAGGTCTTGCTAAGAATAAAAGTCTCTTCATGTAAATTCTTATACCTAACAAGTAAGTATAGTTTTAAATTGAAAAAAAAAAAGCCTCAGATTAGGCATTTGCAAACTTATTCTGATTGGAAATACCATGTGTAAAAACAGATTTTCATAGAGATAGTGATGTTCCCATCATTTAAAATCTTTCAAAACGAAGGATAGAAGTTATATCTAGAGTGATATAGCATACCAAATCTTCACTGAATCAAAGGAATGGACAAATGGTTGCCTGATGTCCCTTTCTGAGTCTTGGCTAAACAAGTGGCAAGTGAACTCAGAGACTGTTTTACTGCCTGACTGTTTTTCTAACAATGGTTCAATTGTCTCCTATCAGATTTATCCACCCTCCACTGAGCCAGAGGTGCAAAAATCACCTGTGACACTTTTGTTCACCGTTTCAACTATGGAAGTACAGCACTCCTAATCTTTTCCACGGATATTCCTAGATATTCTCTCTTCCAGAGAGAAGTCACTTACCTCAATAATCAAACATTTTAAACCAAAGCATTTATCTTCAAGGACTGAGGTATCAGTAGGACCTCTGGCTTCACAGACTCTTAGACTTGCAGAGGGAATGCATTTATTCACTTTTTTTTTACTCACTGGCCCTAATGAATGATAACAAGGTAATGCATTATAAGCTGGGTTGATAAGAAGTGCTTGGCAAGACTGATATCCCAAGGTATTCCAATACAATAGGAGAAAACCTTTCTGGTACTCTCTTTTGAAGGGCAGGTTAAAAGTAGAAATCCAAGTGTCCTCTCTATCATCTTTATCTCCTCAACAACAGAACCATGGATATGGTAGTAAAGATCCCCCAAAATGAGCAGGTAGTCTTTTTGAGGAAATCCTTTAACTTCTCTTCTTTTTCCCTTCATAATACTCAGCCAGTTCTCATTCTTGCTGTAGGATTTTAACATGCCAAAGCTATTCAAAGTTCACCTGGTGACACAGACTAACAAATGGCACAAGTTTATGTATGACAGTACTATTTGGAGGATGTACAAAAGCATTTGAAGTTGTTACCCGTAAGGGCAGATGTAGCTCAGTTTCCAACAGAAAAGGGTGGGAAAAGGATTAAAAATCTTTTGTTTTGCCACAATTTCTGCATATGGAATAACAAGGTCAATTATAACATGGCAAAAAGAAGCACAAGGCTGGAAGCCAGGACACCTGAAGACACTGGGGAAACCTGCCAGAGTGCTAGTGCTGACTGTAGCTAATATGGGGTTAGGATATGTGCTGAAAACAGTGTTGATAAACCAGGAATGATTTCATTATTGCAGAGTGCTGCTCACACAGAGTCAAGGTATTTTCTCCTCCTCATACCACCCCACCAGGAAGAAGGCTGGAGGAGGGAAAGACGTTGGGAGGGACACAGCAGATTTCAGTTTGGCAATGTTTGACTTCTTTGGTACAAGGGGAAAAACACGTGCCACTTCTCAACATTTTTTATTTTTTTTTAATGCTGATCTCTTTAATTTCTTGCGTTCAGATGGTTCAGCCTCTACCCTTTGGGTCCTAACTGTGCCTTAGATGAAGGGGACAGGCCACAGAAGGAAGCACAGGGTCACAGCTGGGCTCTCTCATGTGTCACTCCATGTCCCACTCCTTAAAAAGAGCTTTTTTCAATAATAGCTGGGTCACTACTTATTAGTGAGCATAACTTTTGTATCCCCGCATAGAAAAGCTATTTTAACATAAAAGTCTGCAGGTAAAAATATATTGACAGCAGAATTTCAGTGTGAACCATTAAAATGCACCTGAAGATGACCACCCTGCTGTTGCTTTGAATCACTTCCTGCAGCTTGCTGTGGACTGTTAGTCAAAAAGAAAATTCTAAGAAGAAAATCTAAATTAGCCCCTGGACAATACAAATGCAACTAGACTTGGATTCAAATGTTCTGATTTCACACTGTGTTGCCTGAGGATATACTGAGTGCCTGCATGAGGCAGTATTCACCCTGACTCTGGTTAAAGTTGTTGGGTATTTTATTCACATGATGTGAATTTTTCCAATGGGATTTTGTACCATAATAAAAGCAGGCCTTTCTAAGATTTTTAAACTGTGATAAAAAATAACATTACAGCCCTGTTTTGGCATTCTTAACACTTGGAAAAGGACTGCCTGATACTAACTGTTGCTGAGGATGCAGCATGGCTGTCATTGTGCGAGAGGAAATATTTATCCAAACCTGTTCATTTTTTTCATTTTAAGCAGGAATATATGCTATTTACCAAAAGTGAAAGTCCACTTTAGTGAGTATTTTATTTCTGAAAAATATTCAAGCAAGTTTATTACAGTATAGCAAACTTACAGAGTGTTTTGTTTTCAAAAAAATAGACGAAGCTTTCTGCAATCCAAACCACCGCTCATCTACTTTCTGAAGCTTTATAGCCACTCTGGGAAGGTACATTTCTTCGTATCTGTCATCAAGACAGCTCCCAGGTAACAAAGAATTAGTCTTAATATGAACCATTTTCTCCATCCTTGGCTCACTTTTTCCTCTCCTGCTTCCCTTGTAATGCTTTAGTGTCTTGAAGGCCAACTGGAGCTGCCATGCTACAGCTGTCTGTATGTGCTAGCAATGACTTGGTGATTACCAGAATTTGTATTGGCTGCAGGAGAATTGGGACATCAGCTCACAGCATCTTCTTTGAAAACTCATTATTTTCATAAGTTTGCAAAATCTAGCAGAGAAAAAAATACTGTTTTATAGGATTTTTTTGGAAGTGTTTGCATTCAAAAGTGTTTGAAAGTGTTTAGTCCTTCCTTTCCCTCATTTAGAAAAATGTGAAATGCTTTTTGCCACTAACTTCAGGCATTATTTAGGAGCAGTTCTCTTGCTAGAATTTCAGATCAACACAGAGACACTGTCCAGACAGAAAGGTCACTTAATGATTTCTTTGAGAGTATTCTATGTTCTCCAGCTCCAGCCTTTGTTGGTCAGAAAGCTGACTCTCAGGTGGTGAGGAGGCTTCCTTTGAAAATCGTTCCATTTCTTGAATTTATGTACAGATGTTTTTATTCACATACCTAACAAAAGTGCCAGGTTTGCAGCACAAACAGAATTGAGTTTGAAATAATTCCTGGTACAACTGTGATTCAAAATGAATAGCAGTGCACAGTGCTATTTGAATAGTAATGACTCCCACAGAGGCAGTAGTTTTTTAACTATATTATTACCAAGAAAGCTTGAATTATGACCCACACCTATATGTTTGCAATATACTTTAAAAATTTTGCTGTTTCACTATTTTTTACTCTGCTTAAAAAATGCTTGCGATGTCCATGAATCATGAAGCAGTATTCTGGGAAGTTTTAAGAAGGTTCTGTGGAAGTGAGTTTGATGTTAATAAAGCAACCAACAATTTTTTGTTGTTATTGTTTAATGTAAATGTTTTTATGGGGAAATAAAAAAAAAAGTACAGGTTGTATAAACAAAGCAGTAGATGAAACAAAAATTAACTCAAGTCTACCTCCACTTTGGTGAAGAAACCTGACTATTTATAATTTATAAATATTATACAATTTATTATAAATTAAATTTAATTATTTTTTATAAATTTATAATTTATAAATATTATACAATTATCTGTTTGAGCTTTTTGAGGAACAACTTGCAATAACTTTAGCTACTCAGTTATACATCCCATCCTCAGGACAGGATACCTAGGCTTAGTACCTGCAGTCCTGTATAAGAAAAGGCTGTGTCATCTACACATTAAAAACAGATCCCAAAAATACAGATACTGCTGCTGTTCAGTTGACCCATAATAAATGTCAGAAAAAAATGTCGTATCTCCATGCAGATTTTAAGTAACATTGTACCTTGAGAGACTGCTTACTTCCTAGTCAGATAAGACACTCAATTGGGAACAGAATGCTGGAGAAGAGCACAGGATAGATCTTGCTTATACCAGTTACTGAGGAAATGTTTTGTCACCCATATGCCAGCAGTGCTGGCATCATGGTCCAGCTGCTGTGAGGTCAGGACTCTTCTCAAATCCTTGTATCCACTTCACTTGGATTTTAGTTTAGACACAGTTGTGAGCTTGTCTCCAACAGTTTCTGGGAGAGAAAGAGCCAGGCACATTCAACCTTTTAGTTCTTACTTTCAGAACTGCTCTTAAGTGTTTAAGATGTAAACATATGCAAATTGATTGAGTTTCCTTAAGTTTGTTGGGAGCAGGACTATCTCAAGTTTCAGTATCTAAAGTACCTGACAGACATCAGCATCCCAAAGGGAGAAAGGAGGGGAAGTGATAATGCAAAACTCCAGATGCTTTTCCAAAGGTTTTTTGTAATTGATTTGTTGTAGCTTGCTGTTATTTTTAAGTTCTGATAGCACCTTTGGGTTCAAAAAATCAAAAAAATTGGCCAAAGCCAGGCACACACTGGTTAAAAGGGATAATACGGGAGCAGGGGTAGAATATCTCATAACTTTTTTCAGCAAGTGATCTAAGTTAGTCCGTTTTGACTCTGCCTATAGTCAGTGTAAATGTCTTGAAGGTGATTTATCCCATCCTAGGATAAGTATTGACTTTGGATGAGCTATCCACCTTTATTGAGTATAGAGGGGAAACAGCACTGACTAGATGTAAAGAGTTAAAGACTGAAGATGAATAAAATACAGCCCATCCATAATTGTAACTAGGGGGACTTTTATGTCTTTATTAGACATAGCTTTTAAAATAGTAGTACTGCGGGAATCCATTGACCTCACAGATATGAAGACAAAATTTTTCCTGCAGATGACAAAATTGTTTGCTAACAATAGATTTTTATTTACATAAACACTAATACGCAAGTTGGGTTTTAATTAATTGTTCCATAATGTAGGCTGACTATTCTAACTGATATTGCCACAAGTCTGATTCCCTTTGTCCAAAAATAACAGAATGCTCTCTTTGGATACATGCAGGGAAGTATTAAGACTTCAATGATCAGGAGAATGCATGTGTGTCACAAAGAGCTTTAAATCAGATGACACATAAAGTGAATGACAGCTCCTATTTCTAAGCAAGGTATCTTTAAACTGTGAAGAATTTGTAATGGAATGACTGATACTGACAGGAGTGTTTTATTCCCATCCTTTGATTTCAAAGTGTTACAAGTCAGAATTGATGAGGACCCCTCTGAAATAAAGAGAAGAACTAAGTTCAGAGCTATTCTCTGTGCAGGCCAGAGATAGAAGTGAGCTGTGTTAGGGAGCTGCAAGTGATTGCTTCATCATTTAAGAAAGGTGGTGAAAAGAGTTTTTAACCTGAATCCACATGGAAAAGTGAATAGAACTAAGATAATTACATAAACTACTGACAGCTGCCCTTGAAAAAAGGAACAAAAAAGAGCAGAAAGTAGACACAACTGTCTCTTGTGTGCTTGTGATAAAATACAAACTCCAATATGCACACTAGATGAGCAACAAACATTAACATGCACAAATCTGTCTTCAAATACCTCTTTTGTAAAGAAGACAAACGCTACTCAGGACCTCAAAATTAACTTACAACATGCAATGAACACCACCCAAAACATGAAAAATTCTGGTTATATACCAGGATTATATTTTATTCACCAAGAACCTGGTCAAAAAGTGGAACAGGGTCTTAGAGAGGCTTTACCGTCTCTCAATTGGACAAGGCCCTGAGCAACCTTTGCTAACTATTCCTGTTTTGTATAGGGGTTGGACTAGATAGGACTCTGAAGGTCCTTTCAAACCTAAATTATTGGGTGAATATACAAAAAAATGCATGAGCATTTACTAAAGGTTTGTGAGATCTGCCTTTGCTGGGTTTAACAAATCACAGTTATTGAAAAAACATCAGCTCCCTGAAAGAAAGACAGAAGGGCTCTGATCTAATCTACCTCATGCTTGTTTTGGTTTTCTTTAAGATTCCCACTAGAATATTCCTTGTTCTAAAATTCAAAACAGATTTTTGTTTCAGAACAGTCCAAAATAAAAATGTTTGGAAATAATCTCAAATTAAAGGTTTGGGTTATGACCCTGAAAAGAGTTTACATTTGATTTGAATCATGGAAAAAGATGTGAGTCAGCCCTTACTAAAAAGAAAAGAAAATTTGAGAAAAAAAAAAAAAAAAAGCTTAACTTTTTCTATATGAACACAAGACACAATATCAGCAAATTATTTAGGTGTGTTTACAGTTTGGAAGAATGGGGTTTTTTTACAACATATCACTGAGCCAGAGAAGCTGTGTTTGTAGATAGCAAGAACAGAGCAGAAGAAGGTGGAGTAAGGAAACAGCAGGTTGAGAAGCTTGGAGACAGCCTTTCCTCCTTACTCAACCATCTAGGAACTACCTTGGTGGGATCAAAGGTTTCTTTAGGCTCTTTTTTACCAAGTAGTACTGCAAGGTCTAGAAATGCACATTGGAGGACAGAAGAGCCAAGAGGCCTCTGCTTGTCATAAGGAAGAAGAGGCCCTTCCTAGAGTGCATTGGAGAGGAGCTCTGGAGGCACTGCAGTCAGCAGGACCAGGAATGTCAGGTCCCAGAAAATGCTGTCATTTGGAGAGGTACCAGAAAGAGATCACTAGCACTAGAACCTCAAGTAAAACAGGATGTTCAAGGAACAGGGAAAAGCATCTGAATACCTGAAAGAAATTGGCTGGCCTCTGCTCTGGTCAGCACTAGGGATCTAAGGCATCCCACCTGTTTGGTGATCAGACAAGCTAACCAAGGAACTGGGTCCAATATTAGAAGTGTCCAGAAGCCAGGTATAAAAAACAGAGAATGGGAAGAATATGTAGGACATAGAGGAGGATGACACAGACTAAACAGCCAGACAGGCATGACAGAATCACCTTTGAGAAGAAGGTAGAAACAAACTCCTAGGAAGCATGGCAAAAAGAAACAGCAGCCTAGGAAACAGGGAAACACATGCAAAGCAGAAATTGATGAAAAAATGTACCAATGGGTTTAGAAAGAGGTAGCATGAAGCAAATTGAGACTGTAACACTCTTCATACTCCCTGCCAGCTGGACATCTGTCTGTTTTCCTGAGGGAGAAAAGAGAGGATAGCTGTGACGGGTGATAATTTTGTATGTACACAGAGGGTTTTCATCTTGAGAAGAAAAAAGGTCTCTGTCCTTATGTTTTAGGTTTTCTGTTTAATTACACCTAATGGCATCCTCAGTGCATTACACACCAGAGCAGCTGTCACCAAAACAGGATCTTTCCACTCTGAGAGTCTAATGACCTATCATTTTTGTTTGACAGTTGGAGAAGCATTGAGCTGCTATAAACTACTCATGATTGTACCTGGTGACTTCTTTCTGCCTTCTAACCTCCCTGTGGAAATGGAAAAGTTGCTCATAGTTTTTTAAAGGAGAGATTTTTCCAAACTTGTCTGCAACGTCCCTCTTGATACAATACTGCTTTTTCAGCAACCTGACTTCTGAGATTATGGTGAAGAATTGATTACTAGTCTTTTCTATTATGAAATTCTGCTTCTTCTGCATTCTTCATGAGTGAGAGTAAGGGTGCATAAACTCACTTAGCTTTTCTGGAGTGTAATAAGAAAGACTAAGAAATTTATTTTATCAGAATTAAGATTTAAGTAAATCTTGAAAGAAGTCCTGCTCACCTGGTGTTGTCATCCCTAGAAGTGTTCAAGGCCAGGCTGGATGGGGCCCTGAGAAAATTGATCTAGTGGGTGGTGTCTGTGTCCATCATAAGAGAGATCAAACAAGATGATCTTCAAGGTCCCTTCCAACCCAAACCACTCTGTGATTTCTGTGACAAAGACAATAGAAGGTCTGTTATATGTACAAATGCCAAGCAGCAAGATCAATATCTGGTTACAGTTTTGCTACCTGTAACAGGAATACTGTGATGAGTTTAGCTTTGAAAATTATCTTGAAAATTTCAGACAAGTTAAACCAATTGCAAATCAGAGGCTTTACCATATTGGTGCACTCCATTTATCCAATACTTTGTAGAACAACGGCACATGAACTGTCAACTGAGATGAGAAATATTCAGTTAGGAAATAAGATGCAAAACTTGTTTCATCAATAAGATTCAATAGCCTTTGGATCCTTACTAAGGAGTCTGTAAATCACAGATGTCTGTCTTTAGCTCAAAAAGAAATGTCTTTTTTAAAATCTTTGAGCTAATTGAATTGCAGAGTTTAGAAAATGAAAAAGAAATATTATTATCGTTCTGGGATTTGTGTACTTCAGATAGCACATTAAAAGACTGTATGAGTTTCTTTTTGCCTTATCATCCTGGCATTGTTCAGATTTTCAGCTGCAGTTTGGATGTGAGCTCACAAACAAAATGAGACTTGTCCACTTCAGATGCCGTTTTCATGCTGCAAACAAGATCTCAGACAAGCTGGCTCCTCTGCATTATACCCTACATGTCAAAACACATCTAGTGTGTCTGCAGACCCCCAGATTTCCTTCAGTACATTTCTGCTAGACCCTCTACAAGATAAGGAGAGAAGGAGCAAGTGGCCACTCTTTCATCTTATAAATTGCTATAGTCCCTGCAGCTAAAAGGAAACTGGTAACATTTTCTTTCAACGATCACTTGCTGTTAGCAAAACTTGATCAACTGTTCAGTTGATAAACTTGATAAACTGCTACATAACTAAATATAGATATTTTACATCATAACTTTTCTTCAGTGAATTGCTGGAGCTGTGTGTAACAAAAGGCGGATTTGTCCCTGGATTCTTCTCCTTTCCTTGTCCATGAAATCATAGGAAGAAAATACAGTGACTTATGCAGCGTTCCTGGAGAGTCACAGTTGAGATGTCTGCCTAATGCAGTATCACTGATGTCATCTTCCCTGCATGAGTAGCATTTTGTAAGTGTGATGCTCTGAAGAAATAAAGTACTACAGAAATGCAAAGTAATAATAAAGTATTTTTGCATTCTTATAATGAAATTCCATTTTCCCAGTATTTAATCACCATATATGCATGTTTCTGCTGTAATTTATAGAAGAAATTAAGCATAGATTATTTAATTACAAAAACTGGGATTTTTTTTGTCATTGTACCTTGCATTTCAAGTTCAGCATTTGTTTGAAAGCTTCTTCATTTTGGTTTGTATATTTAACCTTAGTGTTCACTTAAGGCTTGTTGATAAAATGCAGTAATTATAAAGGTTATGAGACATGTGGAGTCAGCAGAGAACCTGAAGAGAAGTCCAAGTGCAATCATTCTGATTCCAGGGGTTAATTACTCCTTTTAGGATGTTTGATTTCAGTGAAATTCAATACGCCTTTTTATGCTGGCAACTGAGAAATAACATTAAACTTTCAGAAACTGGCTGCATAGAACAGATCTAACTATCATTATAATTTCAATAGTTCCTTGTGTCCTTTTTTTCTGAGATGTTTAGCTGCTTATGACAAAGAATTGATTAACATCAGACCAGGGATACCCTTGGAATGGAACATTATGGAGTTTATATCACAGTATTGAACTCAAATCTCCCTGGGAGATGTTTTCCTGTGGTCCGAAGACCTCCCTAGGCATGCTGTTGTTAGACTGAGTGATGAGTGAGCTGCTAATTTAAGAACTCAGCATGGAGCTCAGTTCTTATTGATGAACTCAGCATGGAAAACCCTACAGAGGGTGAAAGCAAGGACAGGTAGCTTGAGAGGAATACAGAAAAATTGTCCAAGTAACCAGGGATCAAGTTAGGAAAGTCAAAGCCTGGATAGAATTCAATCTGACCAGGAATGTCAAAGACATTAAAAGCTTTTATATATATATAGGTACATTGGTGATGAAATGAAGACTAGGGAAAATGGAGGCTGTCACTGGAAGAAAATGGGAGACGTGGTCATCTGGGACACGGAGAAGGCTGAGGTACTCAACAGTATTGGAACCAGAGCTGTTTAATGTCTTTGTTGGCAACATGGGCAGGGCATCAAGGGCACCCTGAGCAAGTTTGCTGACAACACCAAGCTGTGCGGTGCACTTGACACGCTGTAGGGAATGGATGCCTTTCACAGGGGCCTGGAAACACTTGAGAGATGGGCAATTAACATATAGACCAAAAATTAATGTCCCCATGTTCATCCACCTGTATGTTTTAATTTGGCCTTTTTATTTTTTCTTTTTTACCTTCTACTTTCCACCACATAAAATTGGAGCATGAAAAATGCCTTTACTGGAAGGGAAAACCAGCCAAATTTCCCATGCTTAATTTGGGGGAGAGTCCGATGCATGTCTTCTCTCTCAGGAATTTTCATGGATAGCTGCAAAGTTGAGCAAACCCTCCAAGGCAGTAAGGTTTATATATCAACAGTCATATAGGCTTGTTTGAAAAGGACTGTCAATGTAACTTTAAATTTGATATTGTATAATAAATGTGGACCGATTCTCCAAATGATAATTTTTCAAGACCATGTTTGCTCTTGGTTTTTTACTGATTCTTCCTTCCTCTGGCTCTTATGAACATTATTCCCACTTGCACCTGCACCTCAACTGCGGAAACCATCACAAAGATCTCTGGAGTTGTCATGGTCTGCTCTGAGCTAAGTGGAAGAACTTCATATTCAATGCCAGGCTTTTTTTTTCTTCACTAAAATGGGTTTTGTCATTTGCTTCTGACTCAGTGAGGTAACAGAAAATAATGTTCCTTTCCACATCGTTTCCTAACAAGTTCAAGATTTATTTATTATTCTTCTACTTTTCCACCATTCTTTTAGCTTTTCCTTTTGCAGAATCTAATTTTGGAAAACAAAACTTGACAGCACCCTACTCATGACATGTAAAATGTCAACATTTCCAGAAGTAATTACAATCCAAATGAACAATGCTTAAGTAAAAAAGCACTAACTTCCTTTTAAGTAGATGTCTTAGCTTTGTGTTTAGCAGTGAATCATGAACCCAGTTTGTTTGTATGTTTTAGGCAATGAAATGTGAATGCAGCCTCTGCATATCTGACAAACCTTCTGTCTCTGATTCAGAGACATTTTACTTGCAAGTCTTTAGCCTCAGAAGTCCACAATTCAACCCTCAGGAGATAAAATTCACCTCCTCAAGGAGCACTGAGCACTCAGTTTTAAATTTGAACTGCTCAGGGTCTCTATTGTTTGTAAGAGATTCATAAGCCAGGATGAATTTTGTAATCCTTTACTCAGTCAGAGCTCTGTGTGTGATCCCTGGCTAATCTAAATAATTTACAGCTAATAATTTTGAAACATGGATCAAGAAAAACTAGGAGGTTTTTTTGGTCAGATCCAGTCAACACCAATGGAGGTGCCAGCAGCAGTCAAAACTGAAATTTCAACATTCAAAACTTATCCTAAATCTGTTATTATTTTAAACATGCCATGGTCACCTTTTTTCAAGTCAGTTCTTAACTAGTCACCAAACCACTCCTCATCAGGGATTAGTTCAGTAGACAGTTAAAGTAAGCTTCCGATCTCAAGCTTTATCTATTTTTATAAGATTATTATAGAGAGTAAAATTATACTGCAATAGTTTTTCTGTAGAGAAAAATCTCATTTTGGAGATGTAAGTCACAAATGATTTCACAGTTTTTATTCAAACTTTAAAAAGAAAATTCAGCTTCAGGCACGACTTAATCAGAGGGAAATTTTACTTGAAGGAGTAGTGAATTTATTGAAATATATCTGTTAGAATGTAACAGAGGCAGCACTGGTGCTGACTGATATGCTTTGTTAAACAGTTTCATTAAGTCAAGGTCTCAAGCATAGAATTTCATAAGGATGCTGAATTTGCTGTAAATTCAATAGTCATCTTTTGTGTAATGCATTCAACCTTTCCCAAAGAAACAGTCATAGAATAGAATTACTAGAAAGTTGCTTTAAATCTTACCAGGGAAAGAAACTGTTCTAATCTTGATGCTTGAAAAATATTTTGTGGTAGGAATAATGCCCTGAAAACAGTGCTCAGAGCATAAAGAAAAGAAGGGTTAAATTGAACATGAAAAACTCACTATTAAAAGATATATACAGTCATTCTGCACCTTGCTTAACTGCCATTTATACCAAATATCAGACTTTCCAACTTCATTAAACTAAAGGAGGAATCATTCTTAAATAATGGTATCCAGGGAAACAAACCAGCTTAGACATGACATTAATTCCCTAATGTCTCTGGAGGTAATATCCATGTTCCCTGCACAATGATCAGAGACCTCAAGTCAGATGACTCCTCTGAAAGAAAATCTTGCATAACTCTACACCAGCCCGCAAAGATTTCATTCCAAAGAAAACAAAAGATTGAGTGTGATAAAACAACCAGTCTGGGAGAACCTGTTGTTTAATAATACATGAAGATGAACCTCTTAAGGACAGTTCAATTTCCCCTAATGCTAACTGTCTAAAATTCAGGTGTAAACCTAATGAAGAATTTCTCTGCTGCCAGAGGAAAAACGTCAGTGCCTCAGTCAGCAGTTTAACCCATCACAAGTTTGTTGTCATCAAAACTCTTACAGAGGGGAATTCACTGCCAACACAGTGGGATTTGGATTATAAATTCAAGGAGGATGATACAAAGGAATTAGATTTTTTAAAAATTACTCTGGTGACAGATTCAGGGAATGAATAAAATATTTTCTTAACAAACACCAGGTTTTTAAAAATTTCCATGGAAAAATTTAAAAAAATATTGTATTTAACAAATAGGAATTCTGGAAGCAAAATTAAATGTCCACAGGTTTTTGACAATTTGTTTTCAATTCAATTAAAATCCTGGATAAATGCAACTAGGATGTCTCTCCGGTGAACCTAGAAATGCAGAATTGCAATCCTACCATCCTTAGTCATGTAACACAATGTAAAAGCTATCCAGTCCCAAAAGATCTGGGGAACCAACCTCTTTCTCTCTGCCTTTACAGTTACAAGAAATCATAAGAAACTTCAGCTCTATGAAGAAATGTGCAGTTATACTTGCTGCATTGCAGTGCTGCCAGATGTGTAAGGGCTAGCATGGATAATTTTGAGGAACATCTGTAATAGACACACCAGGGAAGCAGAATTACTTATCCTGGCACTAAGTCACACATGTTTCAATATCTTGTTTACCAATTACAAGATGAGGATAGATGTTTCACCACAGATTGGCAATGCCTCATAGGGGTATTTCTTGTGAGCTGTAATTGAGCAACTTCTCTAAAATATATTATCATAATATCAAGGATGCTGATATAGGAAAGCAAAACACCTCTACAAAGCACCAGGGAGAGAAAATATTGAATGGCTGCAACACTTATTAAAAACAGGTCTTAAAAACACAAAGTTTCTGTTGTCCAAAGGTAATTCATATTCACAGCATATCTCCAGTCATTTTCACTTTGTCCTATGTAAAACAAAATATTTTGAATGTAAGAGAATTGTATTATATACACATAGCTCTAAAGCAATCGGTACCCAGACATCAGGGCTCATCTAATTTGTTAAGAAAACTATTTGTTACCTATTGGTGTGAAAATCATGTTTACTGCTTATATTGCCTGAGGAAAAACACAAAGATTCAAAGTTAATTTTTTTTCTTAAATAAAACATTACAAAACTCTTCATTACACTGTACTTTGAGCACAGGCTCAAGCATTGGTGCATGGATGCCATCTACTGGGTAGGACTTAATTGTAGAAACTCGTAGGGTCTTATTCTCTGCCAAACATGAAATCCAACTAAGTGACTGTGTATATGTTCCAGAATTCTGAATACATTCTGTCTAACATACCTTTTTTTTTTCACTTTCTGGGATTAATCATACAAAGCTATTTTTCTCTGTCTTCAAAAAGTATCACTGCTATTAAATATGTGGTACATAAGGAAACACGAGCTCTCCCTTTTAGCAAAGCACAGATGCCAGCAAAGAAACCTGAATAATAATTGTACCACAGAAAGAAAAAAACATGTGAATGCTTGTGAAGATTAATACACAAGGCCATTATATCAAAGAGCAGTTCAGTAAATTGTATTTATAAATGTAGTTGGTGTGATTTATAAGGCATGAAACTGAGCACTGATTTGAATTCCCTGTTAAGATGCACACTGTGTTTACAATGCCTGTGAGTCAGCAAAACTCCTGAACATTTGGGCAACTTTAAGGAACCAATAATTCCATTGATTTGAACCACATTTCTCACCTGCTAAAGGCAAAATGTGGGTGAGAAACTTCATGCTCTGAATAATTGGAACTCTATATAATAAGGCAGAACAGTTACATTTAATGCTAAACTACCCAGCATGTAACTTGCATGAGTTATTCTAGGAGATTATCTCCATGAAATAGTCATTTATGGCTTTTAAATGGGAAAATGTGTCTCACGCAACAACACAAAGGGAAAGATATTTACAGCCAGCATAGAGCAGGGATGTTTGCCGCAGCCCACTTTGGATTGGTCCAACCTACTCCTTCACACAGTGAACAGAGCCCATGAAGCACAGAGCGTGTCAATGTCCTATGAGTATAAATACTTGTGCACCAAGTAGAATAAAGATCTGTGCATGTGAAGCACTAAGCACCTTTGCTAAGATGTCTTCAGCTCTTCAGGGAGAGAATGGGACCTTAAAATCATCCACATGGCGTTCAATCACCAACTCCAATCAAGATCTGATGGTCAAACAGTCTTTTCCTTTGGAGCTGAAAGGAAGTAGTGAGTTGAATTTCTGGTTGACTGAAACCAAGTAGCTCTCTAAAGGGAGACTGACATAACCTTTTCGATACTGAGCAAAGCTGAAAGAAAGAAGATAAGACATTGGACCTCAAAAAGAAGAGAAACCCTGAGATGACGTGACACTGAGAAAAATCTGAGATGGATAAAAACGTTCAGGCTGGTTTTATACAGAGTAAATCATTGGCAAGCCCACCCATACTTTTTCAAAGATATAACAGAAAGCAGACAAGGATAACATGCTGGAGGTAACCTAATTTGATTAGCGAGAGTAATTTGATGAAGAACTACACACTAAGATGATGAGCACAGAAAATCCCATGCACCATCCTTGAATGTTTAGAGGACAGTAGGTCTATTTTAGCACAGGGCTAGGGTCCAAGGGGGAATGAAACGGCAACTGAAACAACCTTCTTCCAGATAAATCACCATAAACAAATGCAATGAGAACAAAAATAAATCTCTTAAAAGAAATTTAATCTATGCCATATAGAAGTCCACAACAGTGACTGGGAATCAGCATATATATAAATGAGTACATGAGCATACCTATTCTAGAAGACATATAAATATATTCCAAGTTTCAAATACATCCCAAGTTTCATCATGTGAATCCACGCAGTCATAAAAGATCTGTACTTTTAAGAGGGGATATGTTCTCTAATACCAGTGTGAAATTGTTATGAGAGCTGATAATGCAATAAATTAAATGCCTGTATGTTTAGATATCAATACTATCAATATGAAAAGAAAAACTATCTGAATGAGTGAATGATTGAAATAAGTGTACCCCAAGATGCTGAATGAATATATTACAGCATAAAGAAATCAAAAAATAGGTATTTACTTACAAAATTGAGCAGTACAGAGTATATGTACAGAGCCACCAAAATATTAAAGTCTCACTTGAAATATAATTAAATAGCAACTTCTGAAATAATGTTAAAGTCAAACTCTAGAATTAATATTAAATAAAAGGAAAGGCTACCAATTCTTGTCCACAGTGAAGGAGGCAGAACACTTTGCTCAGTGCAAGCATCACTGGCAATAAATAATTTTGGATTTTGGAAAAAATGTGGTGTTGAAGGCTTCATGTTGTTCCCAAGCCTTAACAGAAATTTCTTGACCCTGACATAATAGCAAAGGCACTTTTCTCATTCTACAAGATAAAAGCACTCAAAATAGCACTTAGTTTTCCATTTTGAGTCTAATAAGAAAATGTGTGTGAGAGAGAGAGAAAGAGAGAGAGACAGAGACAGAGAGAGAGAGAGAGGGAGAGAAAATAACTTTTCTGATTCTCTCATCTGTGGGCCATTGGTAAATGGTAACTCACAGGAAAAGCAGGTTCTTCCATATTTCTTGCAGATGTTTTTCTACTAGTGATAATACACCCAAGTCTGGCAAAATGGACTGCTGGATCAATCTAATATGTGGTAACTTTACTGATGATTTCTGTAGATCCATTTATTGGCTTCAAGATATAATAAAATTAAACTTCAGGACTTTTAAACTTATCCAAAAAAAAAACCATTTCCCAACAACCCAGAAGGAAAAAATCTCATAA
Organism: Pseudopodoces humilis; assembly: GCF_049639895.1. NCBI lineage: Eukaryota > Metazoa > Chordata > Aves > Passeriformes > Paridae > Pseudopodoces > Pseudopodoces humilis. The sequence continues at coordinate 82,665,178 of NC_142201.1, read as the reverse complement.
ACCAGTCTACTCCACGATCATAATAATCCACAAATTCTTTGTTTCAGTGTGAACATTTGCACCATCCCAAACATAACAAATTGTCAATATGAGACATCCTCTTTGTAATCACTATCAAAACATATAAAAATTAAAAAACTGATGCATTCTACTTCTGTCTTAGATGCCTTTTCCATAGCCAGAGGCTCTTGGGAAATTCAGCAATGTGGAAGACCAGCTTACAGATTTTCTCTTTGTTTCTTTTGAGACTTAAACATCTGCTCATCTTTCTAAAGGCTGCTGGCAAAGTCAAGCAGGTAGATTTGTATCCTCTTGCACTAATGCTGTGGTCAGGTGGCTAGGGGGAGCTCACTCCACCTTTCTCTTTAGTATTTTCTAGTTAGAAGGAGGTTATCTTCTATTTCTTATCCTCTGAGAAGTGAATCAGAAAAAAAAGTGAGGAGGACTGATGTGGCTTTAATTTTGTTTTACTTACTTAACATTGTTTTATTTCTTTACCTTAAAAAATAAGGCAAGTAAAATGGCAGATAAGAGTAGCTAATTTTAAAGCTCTTGCAAATATTCTTTAGTGCAGGCATTGCAAAGCTTTCATCTTCACCAAATATTTCATTAACCATTTTAACAGGCCTGTTTTGCTTGTACTGCATAAATAAAGTGGTATTTTATGTGCTGCTATAAGTAATGGGGCATATATATTCTGCAACTAGATAGAGTCCCCTTGGGGAAATACCAGGTAGTTTCATAGTAATCACATTTCCCTTAGAGTACTTGGTAATTACTAATTCTTCTTAATGAGATCAAAAGTAATTGGTATGTAACCTTCAGCCATGGTTTAGACATTGAGAAATAATGTGTGCCATCATAATTTACTCTTTAATTGTAACTATTTTGCTATTGCATGCATTTTACCATATAGCTGGTTGCTCTGTAGTTACCAAGCAAATAAAAAACTATCTGGTCATATTAATATCTGTATTTAAATATATGGTCATATGTACATTTATCCTTCTATATAAGCAGCTGCAGGAGAAGTAGAGCTCACTGCCAGATTTCCTGTAGCTAACATTTGTGTTTGTGATTCTTCTGTTTGTAACCCCTTGAACAGCTGAGACTCACAGCCTTCAACAAGCAAATCATGAGAGTGCTGAGGTACTGGAATAGCTTGCCCAGAGAGGTTGTGGATGCCCTAACTTTGGGAGTGTTTAAGGCCAAGTTGGATGGAACTCTGAGCAGTCTGGTCTAGTGAAAGCTGCTCCAGCTTATGGCTGGGGGAGGTTCAAACTAGGTGGTCATTAAGGTCCCTTCCAACCCAAACCAATCTATGTTTGTACAAGTGTATGTCATAGATCTTCCCAGGTACCCTGACACAATAGGAAACTCCTGTTATCTCTTTTGGGAACTGTACAAGAATTTACATTTTCTTGTTTGGCAAAAGGAAGCATGCTATTGTAGCGTCTCACTTGATTTCTTATGGCACAGATATAGAATCTTAATATAACAGAATATGCTGAGTTGGAAGAAACCCACAAGGATCATGGCCAACTCCTGGCCCTGCACAGGACAGCATCAAGAGCCACCCTGTGTGCCGGAGAGCATTGTCCAAACACTTCTTGAACTCTTTCAGGATTGGTGCTGTGACCACTTCCCTGCAAAGTCAGTTCCAGTGCTCAACCACCCTGTGGTGATTTATTATCTGAGTTTGTATCTTCCCCATGTAAAATGTGTTCTTCTGCATGCTGCCTATCTGACTTAAAGTGTTCTGAAAATTTTGAAAACCACTCCCGTTAACTGTTGTAACATCACTTCCTTTGGCTTTGATGCTTTATCTGGACCTTTAACCCCTTACTTCCTAGTTATCTCTAACCTTCTCCATTCCTCAGATTCCTCTCAGCAATTTTTTTAATTCCAGTCCTTCCATAATTTCTATTTGGCACACTCACCAAGTCCCCTGTATAACAAAAAGTCAGCTTTCCTGCTTCTGCTGTCCAAAGGATATCACATATCTTCCTCTGATCTTTTTCTTCCCTTCATCACAAGTAACTAGTAGAAAAGAATCTTTCCATCAAAACTTAAAAAGCCATCATGGTGCTTACATTCAGCGCAAACCAGTAGTTCATACAGTAATACCAGAAAAAGATGAAACTGTGCTCTGAATTTGCACAATTTGTTTATATTTCATTTTTCTTTACCCAGTGAAGGTGGGGGGCAACTTTATAAACCATGTCTGCCTGTCCTGGTCTGGAAGGTGTATGGAAAATGGGCTGTTGTTTATGATGTGCCTCTACAAATCAATTAAACTTTGATAGCAAAAAAGATATAACCAATTGTAGATTTTTCATAGCCCCGTGTTGATTTGAACATTCTTATTATCAGGCAATATCATTGTCATGCACATGAATACAGCACATGGTGCTCAACATAGATCACATAAAAAAAATAATTTGAGATGTTTTCTTCTAGTTTTTCTCTTTCATTTTCTCTTCTGAACTCAGTTATGTATTTATTTTCTACAATCTGCTAAATTTCAAGGAGCTGCTTTGATCTATGTATATCTACATATATTTTCCCACTGCTACTGTTTTATTATTAGCTTTGTATGCTTTCATGTGTCTTTATCTATCAACCCTATTACCAAAGATGCTACTGTACAAACTCTCTAGACAAAATAAATATCAGTCATTAGATTCACAGGGAGTGTTCAGAACGGGAGAACCCTGGGAAAGACAAAATTCTGTTTCATCTTCTTCTAAATATATGTTTAAAATAGGTCAGCTGAAATCATCTAGAGGTGATTTTCTTTCCCAGGGAACTTCAGAGGGAATCAGGAAATTAATTTAGGCTGGATAGTTAACTTTCGGATGGTTATACTGGAGAGAGAGAGGGGAAAGCTATTTATTTTACCTGAGGGAAAGCAGGGATCCCTCAAAAGCCATAATGATAAACATTACCCTAATGTTTAGCTCAGGAAGTGTTTCTGTCTCAGAATCTTTAAAATGGAAGGAAAATGTTGTTTTGGAAAACAATAACAGCACATTGCAGTTTTATGCAGTTTGAATGGGCTGAAGAAGTGAGCTTTAGGGCTGCTCAGGGGTTGGAGGAATTGTGGTGCACAGTGTGAATCCCAGAGCACACCTGGTCTCATGATGTTCTGTAACAGTCTAGGGCCACTGCGTTGCTTTCCACTTGAAAGGGCAGGCTTCATCAGAAATAAGCAAAATTACTTATTTTCTGCATAAACCACCTAACAGCAGGACTGGGTAAACAATCTTTGCATGCAAATCAATTGCAGTCAGATTTCATGCAGTAAGGAAATCCCAGCACATCCAAAACCTCCACTTCTGTAATCTCCTGGAGTGTTTTGAATCAGTTTATGGCAGCTTCACACAATTTTCATGACATTAACTGCTGTAATGTGAACTAAAACTGTTACAGGAATGACCACACCAAATCACCTGAGGGTAAGAATGTAATATTCAGAGGAGTGTTGCAGACATAAAGAGCTCTGACCTACAGCTGCCCAGCTGTTTCTTTGACAAAATTATCCCCCTCCATAATGTTACAAGCCCTGGTACCTTGCCCCCTTGGCTGCTGAGGCACGCTGCTTGGATATTAAAGAAATGTCTTTCTTTGAGACTTGCAGAATGAATGAGGGAAAATTTTCCTTTCCCATTCTCCTTTCAAAGAGGAAAAGTTTGTATGTTTCATGAATCTTCAGTAAAATAGTTTAAGATATGACAAATGCAGCTCTTACACTTTTACCTCAAACCCTTAAAATATCTAAACAAGCTTACTAGGATCTTGTTTTATAAAACTTTGCTTTCTGATTCTTATCTTAGGATTCATCATAGACAGGGTTTCAAATCAGTGGTCTTCTGACAGAAGGAAAATATGACACCATCATCTGCATTTCCATTTTTTACTAACTTTAGTTATCATTGGAACTGATCTTTTTTTCTGTTGAGATGACTAATTTCTCTATTTTGAGACTCTCAGATGATATTCATGGGGTTCAATAACTGCATAGTTCTGTACTTCTTTCAAAGCAAACCATGGTATCAATACAGGATTGGGAATGAAGGGATTGAGAGCAGCCCTGCTGAAGAGGACTTGGGGGTGCTGGTGGATGAAAAGCTGGAAATGATTTGTTAATGTGCACTCACAGCCCCAAAAGCCAAGCATGACCCGGGCTGTGTCACAAGTGGCATGGCCAGCAGTGTGAGGGAGGAGATTCTGCCCCTCTACCCTTGTGACCTGGAGCACTGCAAAGAGATCTGGGTTTCCCAGCATAGGCAGGACACGGGAGCTGTTGCAGAGAGCCCAGAGGAGGGCCACAGAAATTATCACAGGGATATAACACCTCTCCTCTGAAAAAAGGCTGAGAGAATTTGGGTTGTTCAGACCACAGAAGTGAAAACTGGGGAGAATTTACTGTAGCCTTTCAATACTTAAAGGGGGCTTGTAAGAAAGATGAGGACAGATTTTTTATTAGTGTCTCCTGGAATAGGACAAGGGAAAAGGTTTTACACTGAAAGAGGGTCATGCAGATAAAATGAAAGGAAGAAACATCCTACAGTGTGGGTAGTGAAGCACTGGAACAAGCTGCACAGAGACGTGGTGGATACCCCATCCCTGAGAACATTTGAGGACAGATTGGCCAGGGCTCTGAGCACCCTGTTCCAGTTGAAGATTCCCCTTTTCACTGCATGTGACACTAACATTAACAGAAAGCTCCAACTGCTGGAACAGCCAAAAGCAGGGTTCTCATGCAGCTGGCTGAAACTTGTTAAAAAAACAACTTGGTTCTGACAATAAAAACTTATTTTTCTGGATTGTTTGAGCTGCAGTGACAGCAGCATACATACACAAACATAAGCCAACAGCTATTTTTTTTGTGCTAGAGGGCATGATGATATCTGGACCAGAGCAGAAAATCAAGGGTCAATTTCTTTGTTTATGGGCGTGTATTTTTTTGGCTGGTGGATAGAGAATGAACCAGCAGATTTTGCTGGTTTTCCTTAGTTTGACTGGTAGCCTTATATATTTTAGATAGATCAAGTGGCTGTTTCTTGTATTTGGTGCAAATCCTTGAGGAAGAGAGTCAAGGAACTTGCTTATGGAAAAATTTGGAACAAATTGAACAGAGTTCCTCCAAAATTGCTGCTTAGACAAAAACCTTTTGTTCCCACTCTCTAGTACTGCAGTTCTTACTGCAATTGCAACAGTAAAAGGTAAACAAGTTACTGCTACAAAAGAGATAGATGGAAATTAAGTTATTTAAATCACCCAGCTGCCCATGGGGACCTCATTAGTACCCAGTTTGCCTGTGAAAACACCACATTTCAGAAAGCCATCGTGTTATTACCTCACTTGCAGCACAAACACTGCTGTGTCATGACACTACATGAACCCCAGAAAACCTGCTGCAAACAGACTAATCCAGATTTCCTGCACAGCAGGAAAGAAGACAAAAAACTGACAGAGTAGCTGAGTGGTAACAAGCCAAACCAAGACTTATGTTACCTGTTTCTGATTTTTTAAGGGGTCTTTTGTTACAGATTTGGATAAAATTACCCCAAATCTACTCCTTAGTCACTTAATAACTGACCACTTCTTTTTCCAAATATTTTTCTTGCTCTTACTAATTAAAAACACTTATATATACCTTAGATTACTTTTGTTTTCAAATGTTGCCTTAAAAATACTAAACTGACTTTTTTCAAAGGAGACTTGCCTTGGCCTGAGTCCATTCTCATTGCTACATGAGAACTGTCTCCTTCAGAAGGAAAATCCTGAGAAGGACAGAATTAATTCTGACTCTTTTAACTAACTCATTCAGAAATTAAAATTAAAGACTTGTAGAAGTCATAAAAACCAGCTGCTGTTCAGTGACCACTGAACACTTTCAAAATTCACATACTAAATTCTCATTTGAAATAAATCTTGTCTTCAAAACTTTTCATGTTGTAATATTTTCAGTCTAATGAATAATTCTGTTTATGAAATGCAGTCCAGAATAACTTACAGGTAGCTTAAAGGCTTAGGGAGCTAAGTATATAATGTAAAATAAACCCTCCTTCATCTCTCACAATGTTGATGTAGATAGATAGGTTTATAAAGCATGCTTTTCTATTCCTTTTCCCTGGAGAGTTTTTAAATGATGGGTCAGAAGGTTTAGAATCAGTTTTTTCTCTTTTTCAGTGGATCATTGAAGTATCAGCAGTGTGATGCTCACTAGCACACCACTGCTGGTGGACTCTACCCAACCTGACTTCAGTCATCTGAAAGGTATCCATCTGCTTCAAGTCAGTGATCTGTATTTAAAGGACAGAGAAATGCACTTCCAAAGTATGAGTCCAACCACTTCTCCTTGACACCCAGATTAGGATATGATGAACCATCCCCTTCAGCTACTTATCTCCCACTGATAAAAGAAATGAAATAGCTTGCACAGACGTCTAAATTCCTAGGCAGGTGAGATGAATCTCAGCCTGCCTGTTCATTCACAGTAGATTTAAGTCATGCAATTTCCTGAGTGATACAACATCATGCCTGGATTTGCATCTCCAAGCTTAAGGATTTTACAGTAAAATGCAAAAGGTTGGCTTTGAAGAAATCACTTCAAAAGAGCTTTAAAGACTTTGAATTATTTTTCCTGCCACTAACTTCCCTTGATTTCCCACCAAGACCCATGAAAAAAGCTGCCTATCTATTCTGCATGCCTAATATATTCCTCCTCCCTCCAAAGCATCTGGATCATATGCAGAGAGAAATGTGTTTTTATAAACAACTCAGCAGTCAGCAGGAGGCCAGATGATAGCTCACTGGTGAGGTGCCAGCTAAAGACAAGATATTCCAACATTACATGAGACGAAGTCAGATAAGCTTAACTTCAGGAGGGTTTTGATTTTTATCTTAATAATTCTCTGTCTCTGCATGGCTTTGAGTAAAACACCATAAGAAACAAGAAAGAAAAAGCTGAAGTATGTGACAAAAACTTTTTTTAGTATTGTTGGAAGAATCTGATTCAGAGGCTATTGTAGTTTAACTGGTCTCTTGGCCATCAGAAGGGCTTCAGATTGGAAAATGATCATTTGTTACCTGCCACCCTTGTTAGATTTCTTTTCCAGTCTGTCATGCTAATAATACTACCAAAAAAATTCAAATCAAAAAAGCAAATTTGACTTTTTGACTGCAATCAAATAAGGAGCTCTAAAAGCAAAAACTAGCTGGGACTTTGTACATCTTTCATTTTCACAACATCCTCAGCCTGACAGAAACTGCAAGAGAACAAATGTTGAAAAGGACACCTTGGGGAGATCTTCAAAGACGGTATCCTTTCACAGTCCATGACATGAAAATTTTCATATTTATTTAAATTCTGTTCTTGCATCCCATGAAACATTTAGAATACTTCATCTTACTAGTGAAACTGCTATTCTTTCATATTTACATCATTTCCTATTAACAGGCATACATTCATTTGTACAGCTAATTAGAGGCATACAAATAGCCTGTCTCAAACTGCTGCCAAAATATCGTTCACTTGGCACTTTTCTGACACCCTTGACACTCCCTATCAGTGAACCTTCTTCATGTCTTCTGAGAGCATTCTGGTTCTACATTTTATTGCTATGTTAACCTAAACCTGAAAAAAAAAATTATGTCAGCATTTTTTTTCTCCATTTTTAATACATCTATGTACTGCATTTCTAATATAGCTCCCAACCACCTAGATCTCTTCTATTGTACCTATTCCATTACTGTTGGCAAAAACCTTCATGATTTCAAGTCACAAAAAAGAATAAAAACCTAAAAGAATGAGAATGAGTAATGTGTGTATTTATTTTGTTTAATGTTGTTGTGGTTTAACCCCATCCAGCATCCAATGCCCAGACAGTTGCTTGCTCACTCCCCAGCCAGCAGGATCAGGGAGAGAATTGGAAGGTAAAAGTTGGTAAACTTGTGGGTTCAATAGGGAAAACAAAAGCTGCATGCACAAGCAAAGCAAAACAAGGAATTAATTCACTGTTGCCCATGCAGTAGCAGGTGTTCAGCCATCTCCAGAAGAGCAAGGCGAAGAAAATTAACTCTGCCTCAGCCAAAACTAGCAAAAATGGACATCTGAATTGAACCTGGGGTATTCAGGACTCAGGAAGAGGAGTGGTAGTCTACCACTTCTCCTCTTTGGTCTTCTCTAGACATTTCTGAAGGGATTTCAGGGAACATACTGATGATAATGCTACTGCAAACAAGAGAAAAGGAAATGCTATTCTTCTTCAAACAACCTTTTTTCTTCAAAGCTGTCACTTCAGCTTCAGCACTTTACCAAGATAAATAATTTAATTACAGATAAAGGCTATGGTATTTGCTTGGGTGGGAAGGAAATTAGAATGGAGATGTAACAAATATCAAGCCAGTTTAGCCACTTAGTTTTAATCCTAATATCTCTTCCACTCATTCTCCTCTGCTGCAAGATAACATTTCCTAGCAAAAATAATTCAAGTTCTAATTTCATATATCGTACTGAGGATGACATGAAGTTTTTGCACTCCTTAAGTGGCAATCAAACACTACTTAAAAACAAACAGGTGGAACTTCAGTAGTGTAAAGACTTGTGCTGCAAGATCTGTGGTCACCCTACAAGAGATTAAATGACAGAATGATGAGCTGGCAAGGAAATGCTTGTAAGGTAAAGGTCCCAAGTTAGGCCTGAGGAAGTTCTGGATTCAGCTGTCTGTGACAAGTAAACCCTTGGGGAAACCACCTAATCTGATCCGTCTTGTCTTTTACTCTTTATTTCTTCTCTGTCAAATGCATATTCTAACATACACTCTCCCAACTTCTGTTAATCCTGTCTGTGTGGACCGCAAATTCTTTAAAACAAGATCTCTGCCTCTTTTTCGATGACAGAACAGTGGTGTGCAAGTGTCTCTAGTTTGGTTGACTTTGTGCCACTGGTACTTTATTACAAATAATAAAATAAAAGCAGTGTTTATTAAATGAATAATCAATGCACAAAGGCAGATAGCAAATGAGAGGGGAGCAAGTAATAAAAAATGTGAAGGCAAATTAAGAGGATGAAATTCATAATACACATCCCAGATTTCGGTTGGGGAAGCAAACATAGAAAATCCTAACGAGGAAACGCATTTACTAAGGCTTGGTACAACCTGATGATAAAGCATAGCAAGCATAGACACCATGTGCAACAGTGGCTGAGGGAAAATACATAAAAGATCTTTCAGAAAAAAATTGACAAAAATGGAGGGGATTCACAGAAGAGCAGCTAAAATAATTAGAAGGCAGGAAGGATTGATTTTCTAGGAAAAGTTAAAAGAGCCAGCTATAAATTAGATATCCATAGCTGCAGTAAGAGGGAATAGGATAGGATAAAAAGGAATTCAACTTCTTGTCATAGCAAATATTGCTGTGTTCTGTTGAATTTTCAAGCAGAACATACATATTTCACAACACCCATGCAGCAGAGATAATAAGATACTTCTGCTGCCTGAGGGCTGAAAGTTTTAGCACTTAAGCTGTCCGTCTGTCCACTCCACACAGTAGAATCCTCTGGAGGCATTGATGTGACCCTTTTCCATTGCCAGCAACACCCATTTGAAACCACTCAACACAGAGACCAGAGACTGACCAGGATTTGCAGAGGTTTGGAACAGAATTGATGGCCTTGATGTGCATTCAGTGTAAAGGCAAATGTGGGGCTATGTATGTGGGCATTGAAGAAGAAGCAGGACAAGAATTGAAAAAGTGGCCTGTATTCATATCAAACACCACTCCCAAGACACTTCTGCCAGGACACTGTTCCCAGTGGTCCAGATGAGGAATGTGTTGTTGATGTTACTCCTACAATGTTTTCCTTCTGATAAAAGCCAAACACAAAATGATCTGTCAATGGAAAATATTTTATTCCAATAGCAGGAAGATGGCAACAGTGGCAGTATATCATAAGTCATATGTTTATATTATTTTTAATGCAACAGGAAAACAGATACATATTGCAAATGACCAAGGGAAAACAGACCACAAACAGCAATCTTGACTGAGTTTTATGGAGTCTGAAAAACAAGCAAGATTCTTAAGCAAAGGCCACCAGCTGATAGTGATTACAAAGGTCCCAGTCTCCTCTAACAGGGACCTCAACTGAAGTGTTATCAAAAAGAGCACTTTTTGCTGCTGCAGGCCATTAGAATAGCACACAACACAAATGCCTCTAAATGTCTTCGTGCTGATGAAAGTCAGATGAGCAAATAGCAGTGTTTGGTGCATGCTGCATATGTTTCAATAAAACTAATGTGATGATTGACTCATTATACAGCAAAATGTAGTTGAATTATTAGCTTTAGTGGCATTTCTAGCTAGTGGTTTGATGAGTCTATGCCAAGCACTATGAGGTTGATGTTACTTTAACAAACACAAATGGAAAGAAACAAAAAAATCATCCCTGAAACTAAATTATTCATACAAATTACCTCTAAGGAAAGGTTGTCCATCTGATACATCAAAATGCAATATCCACAGCCTACACATTTAGCTCAGTGCACAGCAAATCATTCTCATTTTTCTGGAGTAAGAATGCAAATACACAATGGTTTTTCATGTTGCTTGTATATATATTACTTGATTTCATCTAGGTAAATGCTATCCTCATTATTAAACACAGCTACCAGTGGCTTCTGGTCAGAAGGTTAGGAGAAACACACAGTCATTAACTACCATACCTCTGCTATCTCTGCTGACTTTTGACCTTGAAGTCAAGTCAGATTTGCCTGACTCAGTGCTTGGAAGTCAGGGATTCAGTGAATAGCACTCTTCCTTCTGACTGAGAATGATGCTCTGCTTGTGGTGGGAGAGAGTGCTTTGCTTCTAAATGTGCCAGCGACTGGACAAGATGTAGCACTGAGGTCCTGATCATCTGCTCAATAAAAATTTTGTAGTGCTTCTTCCAGGAATATAACTGAACTCCTCAGGCTTGAAAAGTCACATCTTCTCTAACCACATTTGTTTATAATTTCAACAGGATGCACCTTTCTTTTTTCACTATGTTCCCTAAAACTCCTCTTAGCCAGCTGAACTAACAACCATGAGCTGAAGAGCAAAAACACATCAGTAGAGAGTTTCATGACCTATGTTCCCTGTGGATCACCACTGTCCCAATTACACAGTATTGCTGCGTCCAGGTTATTAATTGATGCACAGCAACAGAAAGTGTGGTTCATTTCACTGGTAGTGATGAATACTATCCATTGTACTGTGTCCCAGAACCTGGAGTGTGAAAGTCACTACAGGAGGAGAGCAGTGACTTTAAAGAGGTGCTATAACTATACTCCATTACTGCCCAAGTAGAGAGACTAATGACTCTAAGCTTCATTAAAAAACTTCACTGGGTCTTTAAGCCACTTACAGCTCTAAGCAAATTCAAGGTAAGACTTAGAGGTTAAGATTTCACTAATAGGTACAGGGCCCTTTCTCTGGCTTCAAGGGCAAGTGGCTTGGCGCTGTCCTGTGTGAACCTCTCATCTCTGCCAAAGCTGCATGCTCTCACTGACTCTGCCTGATGCAGATAGCCCAGCCATTGTCTAGGAGAGCACTGGATGGAATGAGGCAAAAACCACTGCAGGGACTCCACAAGACATGGCAAGATATAGATGGGGATAGAGTGCTGTTCAAGCCCATGCCTTGGGTCTCCAGGTCAGTTCTATAAACAAAACCCAACAAAAAAGATGCCTGGCTTTGCGATAGGCTTTGCTTTGGGACTGGGTCTAGGCTATAGGGTAATAAAGAGTTATAACTCCAGGAAAAAGACAGAAGATCCTGGGAACTTTGGCTTAACAAGCAATAGTCCCACAAGGAAAAAGTCAGTTGATTCAGACTGAAATAAAATAGCATTAAAGTTTAATGAAACTCAAAATTCCAGGTAACTAGAAATTGGGGTTGTTAGCCACAATTTCCTGCTAGGAAGAAGACAACATTAGTGATAGCAATACTCTTAAAGCTTGCAAATGAGGTTAAGTTATGCAAAGAAACAACTTCCAGCTGATATGTTTGACCTAGGTCAATGCAGGGAAAACTCCCGTTAGTCTGCTTTCTAAATGTAAATCCTGCTTCAGGCTCCACTGCAGTAATAATTCATAGCTTATGCAGTCAGTCCAGCCACCATGTGGAGTGGAAATTGCACAGTGGCTAAAGCCACACAATATATACAGATGTATTCACGTAACTCTTCTGCCAAGGCTCAACTGGCAGTCCCAAGGCCAGACTCATTTTCTGAAGTCTAAAGGGTGACTTGAACCCTTCTAAGAAACCCAGAAACATTAAGTGAAGATCTTTGATTACTTACTAAGTTAAAATTCTCCACCTATAAATGATTCAAGTGGCTAAAACAGCAGTCGTTTATTTACAGGAGCAAAGGGAAAGAGGAGAACACAGGACAATACAAACAACCAGCTATTCTTTTCCCAGCCAATCCTGAAAACTCTGCTCTTGGACTTTTGGTGACTCAATTGCTTCTCTCAATGAGACATGAAGTTGTGTCCCATCTCCTCTACAGCCCATGGAGCACTTGTTTTTTGTCATACTTCTATCCTCTTCAATTTTGATTCTCTTTTCCCTTCTTTCTCTCTGAAATATTTATTTAATTCACTTATTACTCTAGTGTTACAAGTTTAATACTCAAAGGTTTACCCCAGGAGTTTTAAATGGCTGTCATAGCCTCACTGGTCATAGCAGCCTCACTGTGCAATTCTCTCATAGAGACAATATTCTCCAGGGGAAAAACAAGATGACTGCAGCAATGCCAGCAGTAGTTTATTTTCACTGGGATAAAACAATAATATTTTTACTTTGTATTGATCTGATTGATTTTCCTTTCTCTGCACAAGACAAATTTTCTGACATTCTTTCCTGACTGAAACACACTGAATTTATTAGCTGCTCCTGGAGACATCCAGCAAGTTCTTTCCAGACAAGCTACTGTGCCATCATTGCTCATGACAAGTGCTAGTGAGAAACCTGGCATCTCTCTTGTCCACAGAACTGAGCAGCAGCCATGTACTGGTAGGTCACTGCTGACTCTAAGACAGTTACAATCAAATCCAGTAAATACTGTAAAGGTGATGAAACCTTTACAGACCACAAAGACTATTTTTACACTAACACTGGCTCAAAGCAGAACATTTACTCACAAGTAGGGTACCAGAATCAAAGAAGCAAGTTTTAAGGGTAGTATGTTCTGCCAGACAATGCAGAAGAGTTTTGAAGCATAGGGAAAAATAGATATGCAAGTTCTTTTTATGTATTTCAAGGTGTCTCCAGTGTAGGCACCTACATCTGACCCAGACTATATTCTTAGACTATAGTTAATAGAAGTTAACGAGTTAATTTATTGTTAACAGAAGATATTTTGATATTAATAGATGCACAAAGGAAAGAGATTCTTCCTAAGGTCAACAAAGGGAAAGGCTCTTAAACAAGCCTATTTCCTTCATTGTGTCAGAGCCCAGTGTTAGGGCTCAGATGGAAATATCTAGACTTTCTTGTGATAGGAGAAAAAGATCCTGCTGACTCTCTGCTGTCTCACATGGATTCAGCTTCCACAGACATTTCCAGGATTAGTTCTATCATTTATTACTGTTGACAATCAAAAGGGATGAAAATAGACCAGAAGGCAGTAAGGCAGTTTATTCTGTTCACTAAAGGTTAAGCTATTGAATAAAAAATTAATAAAAAGAAAATTAATATGAAAAAAATGTTGAAATAGTTGACTAAAAACCACATATGCCTCTCTAAAATAAAATCTCAGTGACACATGGGAGAGATAGCTGTGTTGTTTCAATTCTCTCTCCTCTGTAGGCCAATCACCCTTATCATACAGCATCTTTCATAATGTATTGTATTGTGGCCAAAGACCATTACTCATGGTGAAAAAGGTGTGGTTAAACAGAAACGTGGTTTTATTTGAAAACCGTTTTTGACGTGACTTCTTTTAGCAATTTCATCTTTTTCTCCTAAAATGTTTGTCTTCTCTTGCTCACCAGCCCATGCCTACACATCACAGGTCTTTCTCAAGTCTTCAACAATGATAATAACAGCAGTGATTATTTTCAATCTATCCTCAGGTTTATAGAGGCCCTCAAAGCTTAGACCAGACTGTGAACCCATCTAGAATCTATGTACAAACCCCAGGTACTGTTTATCCAGCCTCCATCTCCCACCTTGGGCGTCTCCAGGTTCCAGGCTCCTTTCACTCACTGGCTAGTCCTGCTGGAAGTTCACTATCACATCACCCGCATACACCCAGAGAGAGAAGAGAACAAGGTCACAGAGAAAATAGTTAGACATGGACTTTAATAGGAAGATAGGACAGATTGCAATGATCAGGATAATTATTTTTCCTTCTTACCAGATACAAAATTCTAGATTTAATCTTGCCAAGAATGTGCTTGAGTAGCTTCATCAGTTGCCCAATGATCAGTGACTGGTCTTTGTTAGTGGCTCTGTTATCTATGTTACAGTTTAGGTATCTGTCTGTTTAATTTTGATTTTTCCTGTAACCTAATTTTAATTTTTCTTTTCCCTTGCCTTTTATGCTGAAAAGCTATTAACCAGATGGCCTTAAAATTACTTGCCTTTGTAAATAACACATATGAGGAGATACTGAAATATTATAAATTATCTGTCTGTAATCTAATGACAACTTTATACTGTCCCTGATATAATTTGTAAGTGTTGTACAACTAGAACACTACAACTGACAGCTGCTAAAGAACTCAAGACCTATCTCTCTAATCATGACCTAAATAGGAACATATCAAATACCCATTCAAATGTGATTGAGACATTCCTAAATCATGACAGATAGTAGAAAGAAAAGAAAGAAATCTGAGTGTACAATGATGAAACCTGACAACAGCAGATACTGTCTGCATGGTAAAGGAACCATTGCAATGACTCTATTTTGCATTTTAATTCTTATATGCTACATGAAATACAAGCAAAGTGAATAAAGAAAGTTATTTATGGTTACTTTTTATCTTCATTGTGCCTGTTTTTCTATTTGTGTACACCTTGTGCGTATGTGTAGAATAGTTTTTGAGCCAAGCATCCTAGAAAAATTCCAGTGATAAGCCCTAACAAATGTAACTGGCTCTGTGGAGTCAGCTCCTTTGCCTTAGATTTGCTGTTTCAGCCTTCCAGTTGTTTACAGAGGTCACTCCAAAACAATCTCATTTTTCTTTTTAAAAATTATCTAGACAGAAAAAGCTTGAAGTGATGTCACATCTGTATGGAAGCAAAACATCAGCAATCATATCAACAAGAATATATGAGCAGAGGATTAATATTTATGCCTGAGTTTACTGTGTGTGGAAATGAGATACTGCATTCAAATAGGGCACTCCTCAGGTGAGATTCTGTTCTCAGAGATTCAGCTAAAAATTAGGATGGCTGACTTTAATTAAGATACATTTGCATAAATGAAATCAAACTAGAATCAATATATTAACTCCTATCTAATGATTTCCAGGATACAAAAAAGGATCAGACAGTAAAAGACTTGCCCATTTCTTCAGAGATTCCCTTTTCTAATAAAGATTCCTTTGGTGTTTAACAGCAAAAGTCTGAAAATAGAATTAAATGTCTGGATCTTTTAGTCTAGCCTTATTTGAAGATGCCTACAATCCTCATCACACAGACAAAGATGCTTGTGCATCTTTGAAGCAGTAGTCATGGTTCAGTGCAGTACCAGTTCACACTCAGGACAGAACTCAGAAATGGGCACAGCTTGACTGCAGAAATGTAACAGTGGTAATGGCAAGTAGGGAGAAAATGAGTCCACACCACTATTAAGCTACAGCTATCACTGATGTTCTAAGAATACAATTACACAAAGTATTGTCTCAAAGACAGTTTTTCTAAATATTTTCTAAATATCATATTAAGTTTCAGCCTCATCTCTGTATGGAGAACAAGAAAGGAGAAGTTTTTCCCAAGTCAAAAAAAAGGAGTAACTGTTTTCTGGCTTCTGTTCAACAATCTAATAGCAACTATGCAATAGAGATTAATACTTCTATTTCAGTGGCATGATAACAGCCTTAGGACAGCATATGGCCTGGCCAACACACACAGTTCTACAGGTGTCCCTCGAGATGTACCAGCTCAAGGCAGCCAAGGGCTGAGTCCCAGAACTTGGATCATTTGTTATTTTCACATTGAGGTCATGAGGGAAACATAGCTTTCATTGGCATCTCTGGGTAAAAACGTATTGCAGACCCAAGTCTAAGCAATCCTACGGGTCCTCTATGCAGGTTTATGAGCTGAGAAAAAATAAAACCACACTGCCTGCCAGTCTTCTTGAGCCACAGCTGTTTGATCAGATCTTGTAAGCCCTTTCTAAACAGCTCAGCAGGAGAAAAATGTCAGACATATAGCTCCCAGGAGGCTTCATAGGAGCATATCGACCAACCAGACAGGAAATGTATCCTTCACTCTACATCCTCCCTGTCCTCCACCCTGCCACAGGATTTCTGTAGAACTGTAACAAGGACAAATGAACAGAACTAACACAATAGTACAGAGTCACAGTCACCTGAAGAGAAACCTTCATACCAGTTTCTGTCCCCAGCCATTAAGGTGCCTGCATAAGCAAATGTCTTGTGATTAAATTATACACACCACAGGTCACAGGGGAGCCCTCTGGTCATCTGCACAGGCATTATTTTGCATAGCAGTGTCTCAAATGGCAAAGGATAAAGCATGTCATAGAGGTTTTTATTTAGCCCAAATGCTGTTAAATAATTCAGGTCATTATTAAAATATGAAACAAGATTCAAATAGAAAAACTATTTAAATTTTTTAACAGGGAGCATTTTAAACTCTTTATTTGGATGGAATATATCATTCCAGCACGGCTTTTAGCAATACAAAGGTCAGGATTCCAATCTGGGTGGAATGTTAACCTAAAGTAAACACATTCAATTCAAAAATACCAAAAATACCAGTGAAAAACTTTAAATACTTTGTTTTGGTTTCATAAAATAATTAACACATTGCACAAGACACACAGTAAAATTCTCTTAAGGCACTAGTGAATCTAAGGATGAACTCAGATTGCTTGAAGTGACAATTAAATTTAAGCATCTAGTCTATGCTGATTTTTCTCTATCTTCATAGTCTGCAGAGAGGAACAGGTGCTTCCATATGGTGATTCACTCTTCCTGCCTTAAGGGATTATGTACCTTCTGCAGTCTCCTATTCAATTTTGATATATAAAGACCCCAGTCACTTTTTGTAGCCTAGCCTACTTTTTAGATTATTCATTTGAATTTCAATTACATTTATTTAAATTCAATTTTATTTTCCACATCATTAGCAGATGCAAATCCCACTGTATTACAAGAAATGCCACAACAAATTCAGCAACTTGATTTAGTGTACACTGACTGGGTTAGTTAGAAGTTATCTAGAACTTTAGTTGTCACTAAAGCTAGAACTGAGTAACTGATTTTTTCAAACAAGTGTCAAAGGCAAAAGGAAATAAGATAAATTCAAACTCCAGATATATTTAAAATCAATCTAACCCAATACTTTGAATTTTGTAACATATTTCAAAGAAAAGTTTCAGATTTGAAATAAATATTTCATTTAATGACAGATGAAATGATTTGTAGAAGGATTTGGGAAGAGGTGGGGGTTTGTTACAGACTGCCTAGACAAAAGTAGCACACAAATCTTTCTGCAAACTAGCAGAAGCTCACATTTTTGTGTCATTTCAAACATCCACACATCCTGAAGATCAGCATGGCACTGTAGAAGCAATTCATAAAGCTGCTAGGCTAACACTGATGACAGTATCTTAATGCAAACCTGGTAGAACAGCACTGTTTAATGGCAAAATGATGCTGTGTCTATGAAAACGCACAGAGAATCACTTGTGCTGATTTCAATGCAAGAACTCAACAAGAGGAATAATCCCATTTGGGGAAAGATTCTTAAAATAAACGGGAAAATACATCAGGAAAACTGGAATATGGATCCCTTCTTCCATACTGAAGTCCAGTCCCAAGGTACAGTAAATGATAGATCTATACCATTAATTTTAGTTCAACATCTGCTCAAATCAAAATTACTTACATGAGATTGAGAAAATAATTCCCTTTTAAAGTGATACTAGCAGCATGATGTTGAATCAATCTGTATAAATGATGTAAAAGTAGTTTCATGCCAGACTGTATATTAATTTCTCTACAAAATTTTAAACCTGTAGAATTGCTGCTTCCTATTTTGGTCCATTTCTTTTCTCCTCTCTAATGGTAGAGTGACCCACATATGACCCACATGAATGGAACTGGAAGGGGACTTGACAGGAGATGGAATAACCTAACCCAATGCATTAAGCTCTAAACATTTTTTAAAAAATGTAAATGCTGAAAAAGCAGTAAAATCTTACCTCCAGTCTCTTTACTTAAAACTTTCACAACACAATGTTAAAATAAAAAAGAAAAAGAGCTTTGAACAGAAGTGATATTTTTGTAGATGACTGGTGTTCTTTAATACAGACTCATAAAATAAAAGTTGTTGTAAGTATAATCATTTTCCTGACAGTATAACAGATAAAAAATAAAAACATGTAATTTTTACAATCCTGTATTCACTTTGAGAAGCCTTAACATTTCTAGTTTACAAAGCCTCATCATTCATGTCTTATCCATGTGTACTACTCAAAGAACCCCATCACTTTTAAATGTATTTAAACCCACTTTTAAAGCTCTTCTGCCTTTCATAATTGCATTAGAAGTGGTTCAAAGAGATATAGCTATTCTTAGCTGAAGAATATGTTATCAGTTGCCTGATGAAACAGCAATTAATGATGGTTATGTTCAGTTCTTGATGGTAGAAAAGAGCCCTGGTCTCATTTACATCAATATTACCCAGGAAAAACTTCAGTAAAATAATAAAAATTAGCCTGATATAAATCATATACCAGTTCAGTAAATAGGAACAAAGAGATGCTCGCTTTCAAACTAAGGATTAATGCCACACTGTTTAAATTAATTTCCTATCTAATAAAATGACTGATCCTAGCAGGCTGATTATCGTATTTCTTGTTGATGAAGACCTAAATTAAGTCAACATCTTTAGTAAGGAAAATATGACAGCTTAAAAACTTATTGAAACTAGTATTTTGGCTGATACTTCAGCACAAAAAGCTCATAATCCACCCATCACCAAAACATTCAGAATGAGAAGCTCTTCCAGAGACAGATCTTGTACCAAGAGCATCAACACTTGAAGAAAGACAGAGAATTTGTGAAGCTCATATGGGAGCTGGCTTGGGCACAGCCAGAGTAATCAGAGAAGAAAATCAACCATTGTTCAGAATCCCATTTAAAAATACAACAATACTTAAAATGAAGTACCCATTTTGTCTAGCTGGGACTGGCACACAGACCTAAGACTGCTTAAGAATTGGTTTTGTACACCAGGAAATAGATTTTAAAAAACAGCTTAATTTAGGTAAGAAGGAACCACTGGAGATTATGTGAATGCTAATTTGATACACTTGCTTTAAAAAAAGTAGTATCCTTTGGATAACATTCCAACTTTAATTAGTTGTGGAGCAGGATCAATTTTCTATGAATATTATAGGTTAAACATACCTACAAATATCTGTAAACACAGGTCAAATTGCTTTTTCACCTTATTCTCTTGAAAATCGTTGTAGTGATTCGACCACCTTGCATAACTTCTAAATATATCCCACTAATTTCTAATCTTCTGTATAATCTAATTCAATGTTCAAAGCAGAAACTGTTTTGATATTGCTTGTTACAGATGTTTTTGTTGCTAAACAAGATCTTTTGCCTCAATTGAGCTGTTGCACCACTTTTTCTACACCAAAGTCAGCCATGGTAGCTCTAGGGCTTAGGAAAGCAGGTGCAATAAACTTCAATACTGAAGAGTTCTATCCTTACACAAACCTTCCCGCAGGCATTCATGGCCCCCTCACTGCAGGCACATCCCTGAAAAATATGAAAAGAATTCACAGATAAAGAAGTTCACTTGATTTCCTCATTATGGAAAGAGCATAAATGCAAGGAAGACTGTTAGATAAATCGAATGAATGCCTGTCCTTTCTCTTCTTTACAGAAGAGTTTGGACTAAAATTGCTATCTTTTCTTGAAGATTTGTGTGCACATTCTCCCTCAGTAAAGGATATTATATATCACAGTATGAGTGAATTGTACAAGTAGGTTACATTTAATGAGAAAAAGTACTTTTTTTTTTTCAAATCTAAAGATATCAGAAACTAGAATGTCACCAAAAATAGTCTTTCTGATCCGGATGCCTGTCCTTACATTGGTTTTGGACAATGACACAAAAAGTAACACCCAGTTTCTCTCCATCATTAGGAAAGCTTCACTAAAATAATCTTGATAGCACATGTTTAAAAGTTTCTGGCCCTCGATCAAAAAGTAAAATTGAAAGCTTATGAAATAAAAATGTGTTGATCTGCCCATTATTAAGCTGAGCAGAAACCTCAGAAAATATCTCTTTAAGATATGATGCTCTATTCAGTATTCACTCCTACTGTATTCTCAGCCTTAAGTATTAGAATTGCACCACTTACTTTCCCCACATCTGGTTGTGCTTTACAGATTGTACCATCATATCTCACTTCTTTTTGGGGTTTTTTTTAGTGCTAGACAAAGAAAACATTTTACAGAGCTGGATTCCTGAGAGACATGATTTCTCAAACATGGCCAGGGATGAGAATATAAAATTCAGGAGAAAAGAGTGTGAAATTATTTTTACCAGTTTTTATTTTCTTTTCTCAATGCATGCCTAAACAGTATCTACTTATTCAGTTTTTCCTTTTATAATCTCCTTTAGCCTCTAATTATTCTGAAAATATAAATGAGGCTATCTCTCATTACTAATCCAGTTTTTCTATTTAAGTAGCACAGAGGGAAGAGATTCTGGCTGTCACTGACCACAGCTAATATTCAACACTCATTCCCCTCCTGCCTAGCAGTTGGCATTGACTCATCAGGTATCCAGTTCTACTGGATTCCCATATCTCTGGTACACAAGGTATCTAGGGCAGGAGTATGATCATTCAAGTGTTGTTACCTACATTCATGTCCACACTGCAAATCAGCAAATGCAAGTGAGATGGCTGTTTGACTGTGCCTGAACCAGCACTGAAGAGTAAATTCTGGGATGGAGCACAACTTAATTTTGATTATGTTCCTTAAAAGCAGGAATTGGGCTGTAATGTAAGCAGCTGTGTGGTTTTTTTGCAGGAGGAGGGGTTTCTTTTTGCCTTTCTTTCCCCTTAGCTTTTTTGTTTGAGTAGTTTCCCACACTTACAGTTTGAAAAATACATAAAAATCATGGTTCAATGTCACTAGTTCAATCCTGTCTGCCACAGTCTGCAGGCAGCCTAGAAGGCATGGCTAGCTAAGCTGAGATCTCTTTTCCTAGAACAGGTGGTTGGGTGGAGCACAACCTGTGGTATACAGGAGAAGGAGTTTCTGTGCGTGCAGATATTCAGAAGTAAGGTAGACATTGCTCTGGATAACCTGCTCTAGCAGACACTGTTCAAGGAGAGGGGTTGGACTAGGCTATGTCTAGAGCTTTATGCCACCCTCATCTATTCTGCAATCCTGTGAAGAGGTAGATTTCAGAGGGTGAAATTTAAGACCAATTGGAAATTTAAGACCAATTTGCACAGACAGACTGATGGCTGAGCAGTTGACAATTCATATAGGGACTATTAAAAAGAAAACTGAATTACAATTTGCTTGATTAGTTAAAGCAGTACTACAACAATTGATGTTAATATTCTTTGTAATGTCTTAATAACAGAGAGAGCTTTAATAATAGTGCAGAACTGCCACAGTTAACGCCGTCAGCAGAGGGTATCCATAAGGATGGCTAAGCATCACACTTTTGGAGGTGCTCTCTCACTGATCCAGCCCAGAGTCCACATGTATAACTTCTTTGCCTCAAGCACATAGCAGTTCCTCCCATTCCCTCCCCTCCTGACAGACAAATCTATTATTGAATGATCTTCTCTGGGGTCTCTGGAAAACCATTCCCCAAACTGATCTCCACTGCTTATGATTTTGTCAGTAAAATCTAGTCTAGGAAGCACACAAGTCTCCCAAGTGGACAATTTTCATCCATCTTGCCATGCAGTTTTCCATCACCAGTCCCTGACAGACCACAACTTTCTACTAATTATCTTCTACCAATCAACCAAAGGTGATATTTTTCTAATAAAAAGCTTAATGTTAAATACCAGTCACCTCAGTTAGTTTCTATTCTACATATCAATCAACTTAAAATTCAACACTATTTTCTCCTTATACCAATATACCAAAAGGTAAGACCTTGCACCCTTGCCTCTGGCTGAAAACAGGCATGAAGGGAAAACCATGTGGGCTTAACTCAGATACCCAGATGGTAACAACTTGCATGGCACTATTTTATCTGACTGGGAGACAGAAATACAGGTTGCACAGCAGCCTCTGTTCTCTCTTTTCATGCTGCAAATGCTAAGAATTGGGATGATGGACAAGGAAGATATGTTCCCTGAAATTCATCTCTTGCTTAAGATTAGGAGTGCAGTGATTTAGAAAAGCACTAGAAAGTTTCTAAGCCACTTTTCTTCACGGGTATCCAAAAATTAAAAAGCATACAAATGCAGCTCTTCTAGCTGTAAAATGCATTGAGAGTGAAAATATAAAAGCTCCCCATTCAGATTATTACTTATCAGGTTCTTATGTTTGTGTCAGTGAAGAAATTTTCTCCTACAGCAGAGCAGCATAAAGCCCAACACTTAAAGGCAGTTCCAAAAGTTTAAGTGATTTATCTTGCTCACAGTAAACCATCCGGCTGCATTCAGAATACCGTGAAGACAGAAATTAAGCTGCACATCTCACTGCTCTTTGCAGTTCTGCTCACACATTGATCTCTGCTGGAGTTTCAGTGACATGACATTTCCCTGCAGGATCAATAACCATGCCTGCATAGGTCTCTGGGCTTCATGGTGTACAAGCAACTTGCAGAGCCATTCAGCTCCCTGGCACCACTCTACATAAATACATGGATTTGAATCAAAGGGAGCTGGTGGTGAGAATCAAATAGGAAACAACACAATGGCAGAAATAAAAGTTCTCAACGGAACTGAGCGGAGGAGCTGTCAACTGGAAATGTTCAGGGGTGGAACAATTAACTCTTTCCAGACATGAGTTTAAGAGAAAAGGGATTTTAACAGCTTAAAATAGTCCAGAATGTTGGGGAATATTTCAGTAGGTGCAAAGGGCAGATTGAATAGACACATTCTAATAGATAAGAGGATAGAAACTGCAGCTGCCAGTCCTGTGTCGACTGTATATTTGAAGTTTTGGCTTGGGAAAGCTGGGTTTAGCTCACTCTGACCACCTTATCAGATTCCAAGATAAATGAGGCTCATTTGGAACTGTCAGACTAATAGATAGAGAAAGAGAAGGATAAGGGGTCACAGTACCCTCAAGAATCAGTTTAAAATTGGAAGTACCACAGAAATTACATGCTTAGATGTAACTCTGCTGGGAACAACTAAACTTGGAACCTTTATTGGCTAGTGCTACTGCTCGCAGTTTAGCTATGGCTTTTCTGACTCTTCAGATCTAACTTAAATGTCCTGATTTTTTCCTAGACCATTTCAAAGGTAACCAGCTAGGTTCTTCCCAATTGAAGTCTGGATGTAACTCCAAACACTTCTAACTCCAGCAAACTCTCAGGCGGTACAGAATGAAACTAAACAATTTAGGTTGATCCACGCCAGAGTAGCGCAATGCTCCCCAGAAAGCCTCCTTGGGTGCCCAGACAACCTCTCAATACATGCTCTGGGACATAATTGCCACAAAACTAAAAGTTTTGAGGCCATGAAAGAGGCATCACTACATTTCAGGCTCTTTGAGCTGAAAAATGCATTAATTTCTGATAACTATTACTTAGAGCCACACAACTGGAGCCACCCTTTGGACTTGAAGCAGACTTGGATCAAGTAATATGCACTGCAAATACAACCAATTCAGTCTTCAAAAACCTGTGCTGTACAGAGGGTTTAGAAGTTACTCTGCATTCCCTGGCTTAGAGGCTGGGAAACATCCTCTGGAGAAGATTCCTAACAGCATGGTTGTAACTTTTACAGAATTACTGTGAAAGTCCCTCTGAAATTAAGAGTAGTAAAAGACATTCAAAGATCCCTTCCAAACCTCTCCTCTGGCTACATTTTGGTTTAGACCCTTCTTGTTCATAAATAGCAACTTTAAGAAAAAACAGTATATATTAGAGAATACATTAAATACACAGTATGAAAAGAAATATGTCAGATTATTTCTGTACCATCAGAAGTCCCTATTTAAATGGACATCAGGAAGAAGGAACAAGATAAGGAGCACGGTTTATGCATGCAGAAGAGAAATAGGGTGAACACTGACCATAGGCTTCCTGCTGAGCCTCCTGTCTGACTTTCAGCACCTCCACACAGAAGGGACTGAAGACACATGCTCCTACTAAAACAAGGAAGAAATTATGTCCAAGCAGTGAGAGAGGCCTTTGTTGGGCTGCCTTCTGTGAAGGGGAAGAGCTGAAGAGAGAAGCCCTGGTTAGAAAGACTTTCTGTCTCTGCACACAAGAGCCCCTGCACTGTGTACTTTGAGCTTTGCCAGACTCTCCTCCAAGGTACCCAGCAATAGTATGAGAAGCAATGGGCATTACCTAAACCACAGAAGATTCCATTCAAACATTATGAGAACCCAATTTCATGTGAAGGTATTCAAACACTGGAATTAATTACCCAGAGAGACTGTGGAGTCCCTACCCTGCTCCAGCTGACCCAGCTTTGAGCAGAGGTGTTAAACCAAATGATGTACAGAGGTCACCTCTTCCAGCTGAGATTCTATGGTTCATTATCTCAGAGGTCACAAGTGAAAGAACTACTTGGTAAACTGTTAAGCAATGAGCAGAAATTAAAACAAAGGCTTGCAGCAGAAGGGTAAAATCCATTTTATTACCCCAAGTTTATAAATCTGAAGGGGTTAGGAAGTTTTTTGGAAATAGAGGTCTCACAAAAAGGTAAATAAATATATCTCTCTGAACTGAATAAAACGAAAAGCACAATGATTTCAGGTTTTTCCAAAGTAGATCAAAAAATGTTACATATGTGTCCTGGGGTGACAATATGTAAAGTATACCATTCAATCATCTTTCTGAACAACCATGATCTTTTCTGAACAAACTGCTAAATGTGTTCTATTTATATTACCTCTGTCATACAATTTTCAGTAAAGTTTAAGGCCAGGACCCCTCTTGTGTTACTTGAAACCAATGCTGAAGGGAAGCTGCGACAGAAAGTGAACACTTTGTCTCCTAAACAAATTCTTCATAAATTCTCCCAACAATTTAACCCATGATGTGTGAAAATATGTCTATGATTGCCTGAAATCACACTTCTGCTCTTCTGACTTTTTGCTGAGCATATCATCTCATTCAATATTACCAGAAAATCCACCTCTTTTACCATTGCAGGAATAACATAGCAACTTAAGAAAATGGAAATTCCTACACTTTCATTTGCCATTTTCCTGGGTAATTCTCCTGTAAGTTATGTTCCTTTAAAGGCCAGAAAAGAAATTAAAATTTATTCTTTTATCCTTCAAAATTGTTTTTTTGAAGTATCAAATTCTTTTTAAGATCAAATATACTTCAACAGAAGTCAGTAATGGGACATCATTACAGAGTTATAGGTTTGTCTTCTGCAAACAATTATTTCTAAAAATGCCCATAATATTATTATTAGGAGTAGCTGTCAGAAAAGAAGTAATGTTTTTCTATCATATCAAGATTATTCTCCTTGGAAACAAATCCAGAAAAGTTGTTGATCTTTTGCATATTCTGGAGGATAATCTGGATCTGGAGGTTGCATGAAAGAAACAAATCCAAGATCTAACTATTCAGTGGAGAGGATATAAATTTCAGGAGGACCAGCCCTCTACCTGCAGTACATCTTTCCATATGAGATCCATTTTGCTGGCTGTATAGATCAATGTCATCTCAAATTACAGTCAAAAGCAGAAATAAAAGGTGTTGGAATATAAAGCTCTGTGAAGCTATGGTAAGGTTCTTGTGGAGGTTTTGCAGCAGCAGGGAAATTCTGCACTAATGCATGAGCAGGCTCCAAAGAAAGCCCCAGGCAGAGTCAGCCCAGTCCCCATCAAGGCAGGAAGCTTTAGTGGTGAATAAAATTCATGGCCATCTGCAAGTGCTTTGTTCTCTTCCTTGTGTGCATTTATCCACCCCCAGGCAAGGACAGAAATCAGTTATGAAATTGGATGAGCACCTCAAGCCTCTCCCTAAGGGAGTCAGATCTGTGTTCCCAAGCCATCATCCATCACTTGAGCATTATCTGCTCTCCCTCATCTATGCCTCATTCAGATGTGGTCACAGCTGCTTTGTCTATTTGCCTGATAGAATTATAAAACTGAGCTATCACTCAAGCTAGCTCTGTGCAGGGAGCTGCCTAAGGACCACAACTGGAGATGGAAGCCGAGGAGGAAGAGCCAGATTGTTGTAAGAACCAGACTGCCAGATCACTGGGCGCATGTGAAAAAGTGAACAGTGAAATAACCTATTAGTCCGCCTATTCCCTCCTCCTGCACAGGAAAAAAAAAGTCTACATAAGTGATTTTTTTTTCCCAGATATCTATCCAAGGATAGATATCTGAAGAGACACAGCTGTTGGTAAGGACCATCACTCACACATCAGTTGTCAGGGAGACTTATATCAGCCTAGCTCTAATTTGCTCCTGTGAACTTAAGGTCCATTAACAGCTGGAGAGCATTTGAGGCAATCCTGGAGCACATCTTGTGGTCACTTTCAAGCCAAAGAAATCCAATTTGTGCACTTCCAGTCTACTCTGCTGTGTGAATGAAAGTACAGTAAAGGGGATGCACAGGTGGTTTTCTTCAAAAGCTCCCTCCTGACACAAACTCAATCACTGATATTAGATGCATCTTGAAGACAAAATGCACTCTAGAGTTACAGCTACAGCTGTCTACTTGGTGGCTGACCTGTGCTTTATGTGTGTTTTAACCTGAACCTCTGCCAGAGCTGCAAAACATAAAAGCCTATGAATTCTTGGCTCCCTGGGAAAAGAGCTAAAAACTCATGTCTCATGTTGTAAGTTGTAAAGGGGAACACTAGACACATTGGTCTTCAAATACAAAGAGAGAGAGGGAGAAAGAGAGACAGGGGAGGGGAGTGGAAATGTATTAGTCTTTGGCACCTAAAATGCTGACCCCCATTTTGCACTGCTCTCTACAGATGGCATTACTTCTTTAACTAGGAATGTTCTGCCTATTTTATATGGTGTAATTTACAAGCTAAGGAAAATACCATTATTTTCAGTATATAGAATACAGCTCACTTTGAGGTGGAGCAGCATTACTTTCATTTCATGAGAGAGACAGAGTTTTCCTATCAGTATTTTTCAAAAAACAGTAAATTCATTTTTTAAAACTCAGTTTCCTAGGCATTAAACAATTTAAAAACCTTACTCCAGAAAACATGAACTTTATTTCTGTAACACTTTTTAAAACAGTGTGATTTCTTTGTTTAGAATGTAGTTTCCCATTCATAAATGTAACCTTATGACATTTTGTTTCAAGATAATTTTATTTCAAGAATTGATGTCAATCAGAAGAATGAAATTAAATATAGCATTCAACTACCAGCATCGGGTACATTTTATTTTGAGTCAAAGGAAGTCCTTGGTGGAGAGATTTCTACAATATGGAAGTGAGTGATGCTTCCACACCAAAGCTCCCACAGTGATCCTAGGCTTCCAGCCTGTCTTTTTGTCACACCACTGCTCCTTGACCCCAGGCAGGACTTGACATCATAGTTAATAAAGATGAGAAGGGATGAAATCTTCAGAAATGTTTTCTGCAAATGTCCAGGAAAGGAGGAACAAAGAGAAAACACCAAGAGAGCAGTGACAGATGAGGCAATGAGACAATTAGAGAATCATCCCACTTGGCTTCATTCAGCTACCTCTGCTGAGTACCTTTATCATCCCACTCACAAAGGAAACAGTCCCATACTGTCCAAGGGAGCCAGTAAAAGCAAGTCTAACCCTCTACACAGGATAGCAAAAGGTATGTTTGAGTAGCCCTGGAACACTCCTCCTTACACATCTGTACAACACTGGCTGGGCAACATGCCATATGAGTGATTTCCAGCAGTATTTCCCCATGAGCATCAGCATCCTGGGAACATACTTTAAACACCATAAAGGTGGAAAAACAAGTATGCATACATGTCCCTAGGAGCAGAAAGGAAGTTGTCAATCTTTTAGGTTCCCTCTAAAGCAAGTGGATATTTAAATTTCTGAACATGGACTTGTTTGAAACCCAGGCACCTTCAAAGAAGTAAGTATTGATGAAAACATCAACAGCTCAGGAATACCAGAAGTTAATCACCTTACACTCCCTTATTTGCTATTACAAATAGATGAATACTCATTATTCATAAAATAATAAAACTTTCCATATTACCTAAGAGATAAGATAGACATTATAACTCCTGAGCAAAGAGTAATTCCATATTCTTCAAGCTTTCCATAGAAGAACTATTATGTGGTTGAGAGAGATATAATCACAAAAGCATTTTACTTTTCTCCCCTTTATTTGAAAAGAAGTTGGTTCAGAGAAGAAAAGAGGAAATAACTCACCCTATGCTGGACACTGTTTGCTCAGTGTAGGCCAAGAAAGTGGAAGATTCCTGCTTGGCATGAACCTGCTTTAAAATTCCATACTTCTGCATCCCCAGAAGGACAAAACCATATCACACATCTATTAATGTTCACCGCAAGAAACTGCAATTCCATGGTTTGGTTGTACACATTACAGTCAGCCTTATCCTGTTCTCTCCTCATACTTCTAATGGTTGAACTGAACCTTTATTTAGGCTCAATGCCACCTCACTCACCTGTGTTGACTTCAACACCTAAGTACCTGCTTGAAGAACAATACATTATTTAGAAAAAGGCTGTAGAACATCATTATCATACCATATTTTTTTTGGCAGTGGAATGTAATTTCTGAAGTTTGGCCCTTGCCTCTGACACACTATCCACTGAGAAATCCACATCGACCCATATCCCATTTCCACACGTACTCCATGTTTTCTGTACTGGAGCTGGTCTTTGGGGTTTTTCAGCAGCAGATTCTCCCTCAGAAATTCCAATTTGCAAACACTAAAGCACTTCACCAAAAAAACAGGGACTCAGTTGAAATTTCTAAAAGGCTGCTCAGGGCTGAGATTTAATTTACAGTAAATATCAGGGAAAAAGAATGGTGGAAACATCCTCAAATAGGACAAAAAGCCAGTAAAACTATAAACACAGAGGAAAACACTACTGGCTAAGGAAGCACCTTCACTGCATATTACTGAAAACTGGGACATGCACTGAAAAGAGAGCCTTGCAATGTACCCAGTTTCTACACTCCTCCACTGGCAAGACCTACTGACTATTTTTGGAGACCATGCAATTTATGCCCAGTCCAGGGACAAGGCATTCAGCCAAGAGGCAGGTTCAGGTGCAGATTTAAAGCAGGCAGAGTGGGGCTTCAAATACCTTCCATGCAGTCTGTAGCCAAAGTGTGAAGTCCTTTCTCCCAGAAGCCACCACTTCCTTACATTTCAAAACTATTAGTCAACAGAATACGAAAGAAAGTATAACTTATCCTGGTGGGAGAAATGCAAGCCAACATTAACCTAGATTATGCATAATATATTATACTCTAACTCATAAGGGAAGAAGCCAAGTACCATGGATAAAGATATCAGAAATTTATGGAAGGCATAGATCTCACCATAACAAAAATGTAAGGTTGATTGGATGGGGCAAAATTGAATAACTTTATCCCAGAACTGGTCAATTAAAACATACATACAAAAAAGCATCAATATATGGAAGAGAACAGCTACTTTTCTAGGCAAATTTCTTCAGCATGTCAGCAATACTTCATGTTGTAACTAAATTCATGGCTTGAAATTATTCAGGGAATGGTTAAATAATGCCATGCATCAAATCCATTTCAAAATTAACTGCATTTTCGACTTTCTGGCCACCGCAAATTATTCTCAGTTGTAATTTACAATAGGAAAGTGTTAATTTACCTAACCTATATTTTATGAATATGTATAGACTAATTGCAAGTCCATGGTTTGGGGTAAATAAATACGCGATTTATATTCAGATAAGTCACACAATCAATTTTCAATCTACTGCCTCAAATACAGTATCAGACTGTGACAGGTTTATTTGCATTGACACGAGGTGTCATAGTTCTGTGAACTGCAAAATGGAAATGTCAAACATTATTCAGCAACCACTGGTGGATCATGCCCAGTAGTAACATCCACAGCAAAACCTCAGGATGTCAGTGGCCTGTCTGCTGCTGTTTGACTACAAATTGAACAAAACCCTAATCTAAGCAGGCCAGTCTTCACCCAGGGATCAGGTGTGGTGGCAATTTTGTTTCCTGTGGTGGACTTCTAATTTGACACTTCCTCAGGTAGCAGAGATGAGAGCAGTACTTCTCCCATTAGGTAATGGGAGAAAAGGATGGGACTGTGCCCTCTGCATACTTGGGCTTGGCCTTTCAGGTCACAATCATTGTTAAGAGCAGTTAATCAGGCTTTCAAATTAGTGCAAAAGGTTTATTCTGTCTCTTTTTTGAGTGTCAGGGCTCATCTTAAACAAACGCTGCATCAGGGATTTTTTTTCACTAATAAAGCTCCCACATCACTGGTCTCTTTTTGCCCTTTATTCACTACCATTAAAATTTTTCAATTAAATAGAGCACGCTTAAATAATATTCCAGGTTGAAGTACTCCTGGCCTCTCCTTTAACCAGGCACCTTAAGATTCGTTTTCGCTCTCCCACACTAAATCTGCGCACTGAAAAAAAAGCAGTCCGGGAGAATCCTTTGTATGCTTTGTGCAAGCGCACTTCAGAGTCCTGCAGAGAAATAAATACCTTAGTCTGTACAGACTTTTGTGCTCCTTGGATGGGACTTCATTTCTCCTCCTCTTTCTCCTGATGGATTCCTGAAGGATGACTGAATTATGACCTGGGTTTTCATTTTCACTGCTGGACTCAGTCACATGAACATAGGCTCATAATGCCACAGTAGGTGTTCCAGGGTACTGTGCATGCCCTACTTGTGTTTATCCAAGATGTGGTTACCTGGAAACCTTCTGTTACCCATGGCAGCGGGGCAGGGGGGTTGGCAGGAGGAGGAGGGTAAGGGCAGCCCCAAATATTTCAGATAGACCTAAATCTCTATATAGGAAATGAAACTCTCTCCTGATTTATGAACCTGATGGATGAGATCAAGCAGAGGAGAAACAGTTAAATTTAGCAAATGCTTTAAGTTGTTCCTTCAGCTACAGCAGCGAAGGTATTCTGATTCACTCAATAACTATTTCCTTACTAGCAGCTTTAGAGCTATTTAATGATGTCGTTATACCCACAAGACCACCTGTCAAAGAAGGGGAACACAATGAAAGTGATGAGGTGGTGGAGTGAGACGAGGAAGATACATTCATTAGAGACACGAGAAGGCAGCTGGTGTTACTGGGCATAAAAAGGAGGTTGGGGAACCTTGTTAAAAGTTATGTAGTCTCCTAAAGAATTACAGAAAAAAAACAGCAAAAAAGTTTGGTGTTATAGAAAAGGATTGGCAATTACAGACCTCCTTTAGTTATTCTTCAAATTAAGGGAAATACAGACAAAAGAGTAAATCACAGTTTTACTCAGTACTAAAAAAAGATTAATTTTAAAAAAAAAAAAGCTTCCTGTTTCATTTCTTGAATTGGTGTGGGGTTCAGTGAGCAATTTGAATAGAGTCTGCAGACTGGAGTTAATTATTTGCATTAGCATTTCAGATGGCTTCCATGTAAATACCAGGTCTTTGGTCTGCTATGGTAATAGACGAAAAGTAAGATAAATGCTTGATTTCCCTTATAGGATCCTAAATTATGTCATTTAATAGGTAGTCAACAGCATGGGGATTGAATGGTACAGGCTTTTGAAAACAGCTCTGGGATCTAATTAATTGGGACAAATTATCCAAAGCAGCTTGGCATTGAGGAAGGAGGACAGACTCAGGGAGAACTGATAGATGGATACACAGAAAAGAAAGCAGAAAGACCTTTGCTGCTCTTGAAGAGCTGAGACTTAAGGCCACTCTGAAAGGATCTTGCATCACAGTTTTGTGGGTCATTATTATGTATTTGACACCTAAATGTTCTTATTTACTGCTCCCTATGCTCAGAATTTAATCTTTCATTGGAGGATCAGATCCAAAAAACCAGGAAGTTTTAGTGGTAGCTGAGTGTGCAGTTGGGGCTGCTCAGCTTGGGCGCTCCTATCTCACCCTGTAACAAAGCTGTTTGCAGCTGTATGGGGAGAACCTTCGAGAAGGGTGAGCCCTGAGACCCAGGAGGAAACAGCCAGGAGCTGTAAGAAGCTAAGCAAATCAGAATGGAAGATATCCTTCCCTCCCCAATCCCATAACTGACAGAAGTGGGTAGAGACTCCTTGAGCCATGGTCTGAAGTCTCCTGGAGAAGTGTTTCCTGCCCCTCCCGAGTCTGGTACTGCACCACAGTGTCTCCTGTAGGAGGACAGTGCCATGTCACACACTAACACCAAATATACCATAGAATAGGTTGGGTTGGAAGGGAACCTTTAACATCATCTAGTTCCAATCCCCCTTCTGTGGGCAGGAACACCTACCACGAGAGCACTGGGTTGGAGCCCCATTCAACCTGTCCTTGAGTATTTCCAGGGATGGGGTGGTCACAGCTCTGAGCAATCGGTTCTAGTGTTTTGCCACTCCCATTTTAAAAAGCTTCTTCCTTCTATCTAGTCTGAATCTACCTTAAAACCAGTACCCCGTACCCTACCACAAAAGGATAAAATGTCTATCTCCATCTTTCTTTTAAGTATTGAAAGACTGGAATAAAGTCTTCCTGAAGCTTTCTCTGCTACAGGCTGAAAAACCCTAACTCTCTGTGCCTTTCCTCACAGAGCAGATGTTTCACCTGTGACTAAAAGTGGTTTGGGTATTCAAGCCACTTTAGTCTGCTGCCACTTCAGTCTCAAACTATGACACCCACCCCGCATGCCTGGAAGACAATCCTTTTCCCACAGGCTGCTTAGAGCATTTTGTCAATAGCTGAATATATTGATATTAATGGGCAGGGAGAATCGTCACCAGCATACTGACAGAGCAAGACAAATATGGTTTATGCATGTCTGGCATGCACAAACATCTGGCATGCACATACATCACTATAAATTCAGACAATATAATCAGAAGTCAATGAGATCCTGGCATTTTTGGGCCTGGCTGAATGCATTTAGTGCTCCCCAGAACTTGACCATACACCACACAGCACATCCAAGCACTGACGACTCTTACCTTCAGCCCCTTTCTTTTCACTTCCACAAACATTCTAGCCAGCAAGCACCCTTGTGAAATACCAAACCACCTGCTGGTCAAACTTCATTGGAATTCCTTCAGTGGAATTTCTTCCAGTACAGAATTTGACTGGGAAATGTTTGGCACATCCAGTTGTACATCAGCACTGTGAGACATTCACAGAAGTTTCCTGAAGTTGTGCCTTATCAATCTTCACCCCAAAACATCACAGTCACTGACTTAGGAAGCAACCACAACAAAAACTAGACACAGTTCAGTCTCCAAAGATGCATAGACTGTCCCCTGCCTCTCAGCCCTGAGACCTGAGGACCTGATCTGACATTGAAACTCTTCCCTACCATCCCAACAACTATCTATTTATTTCCCTTCTGCATTGTTTTCTCCAGGTATGACCAGGCTTCCATTAGGTTCCTCCAAAACCACCTCGTCATTAAGCTGAACAAGACCCACAACCTCAGCCTTTCTTCACAGGGCAAGTACTGCAATCATCATTTCGGTGGCCATCATACAAGTTCAACAAATTTCTTGTACAAACAGACCTAGCACTGGACCCAAAACTCCGTGTGTTTTCTAATGAGTGCTGAGTGATGATCATTTTCCTTGATCTGACTATTTACCTGCTGATACAGCTCAGAATGTTGTTGACTTTCATTCCAAAATTAAAAATGGAACAGGCAACAAAAATATGCATCCACCATTTCTCAGATGTACATTTCCCTATCTGTCACACAGTGCATACACACTAGAATACACAGCTAGAATTTTTAATCAAAACTATCAATAATTAAGCAGTACAGAAAAAGTAGATGGCAAACACCATTCTCCAACTGCAAAAATATCTGCAAATGTACGGAATGTACTGTACTTACAAGAAGCATAAAAGATATAAAAATTCAACAAAGGTCTTCCTTTAGAGTAGTTCATCCAGATGTGCTGGAAATCATAGTTTATAACAGCAGTTTTCTGAATAACATTGTTTTAATAGGTAAATACTTTATTTACACAATGAAATTTGGATTTATATTGCTGCATTCAGAAGCACAATTGTACAGAGTTGTTTCAAGAACATTCGCTGCAAACACAAAATAGTGTTAATTGGAGATTCATGGAACACTCCTCTTTCTATTAAATAACTATTACTGACTTCCATGAGGCATGTCAGTACAGTGAATGCCAAGACCCTGTGCATCAACTTTCAGAAAGTCCAGCCTCTAAAAAATAAGTTAGCCTTGTCAACAGGAAAAGAAAATAGGAAATCATGATAGTTAGGCAGTGCAGAAGCAAATACTTACACCATTTCAGAATGAATTCTATATAACTAGCTTACAGCAGTACCTGTCATTTTCACAGTATTTTTAAAACTATCATTATTTTAAAGCATCATTGTGTGTCAGGGAACTACCACTGTCCCATGTTTACAAGAAATATAAAAATCCTAAAGACTTTTTGATAAATGCTAAAGCCACAGAGAAACTTGGGATCATGACTGAAACTGAAATTAAATCCACTTCAGTTACTGCCTGACTTCAGAGACTGTCTAAGGTTTAAGCAAGTGAGGTTTCCACTAGATAAATTTCCATTAAGTTTCTGCTTGGAAATGGCTCCATCTTGGCATAGCTTTGCAGATCTATATTTATCTCCCATGCAGCCTTTCTCAGATACTTTTACGTAACAATCCTTAAACACTCTAACATTTTTATCAAGCCAATATCCACTTCAAAACACATTCTTCCTGTCTTGCTTCTCTCATATGCAAAAAGTTAATAAGTGTAATCATCCAGACACTAACTTCCAGGTGTAGTTTCACCCTCCTCCAGAGGTCATGCAAAACTGTTACTGGATCCATCTGTTCCACCAGTAATCTGTCCTAGCAATGTGCTGTGGCATACTACTAGGACAGCCCTACTGCTTCTAGTGGCCATCATAGTTGGCAAAGGATTTAGGCATATCTGGACTGCACCATTCACCATTCAGTTGCACAAAGACACCAGACAACTGCCATTGAGCAAGAAATCCAACTCTCCCAGTGCTTGCATTAAAGACCTAACCATTTATTCCATCCTGCTGTGGGTCTGGCTGCGAAATGCCACTGTTTCTATAACACTTCTTCAGAAAGCTAAGGGAGTGAGTCAAGTATACATAAAAAGTGTGTTTGATTTGGTTCGGAGTTTTTTTCCTACAACTTTATAATTTCTTTGGGAAAATAACTATTTTCCAAAAAACAAGATTGAAATGGTGAGTTTCATTAACAAGCTTTATGAAGTTTATTGTTAGAAATTGAGTACCAGTGAGGTGATTTCCCTTGATTATAATTACAGGAGCTAACTTAGTTAATGCCAAGTAGTTGTCTGTGCTTTTGCCAAATAAGAACTATTTCCGAGCTATAAAGGTTTCAGAATATTCTGTAAATGCATATTTTATTTTGATTTCTTATCCCAAGTGCTTAAAACACATACTCATTATAAAATAATTTCTTCATTCTATGCCATGGGCTATTAAAAATAAGTTTTACATGATTTAATTATTCTGTTGAGGTAATAGGTGAATAGAAAGCATTAAATCTTACTTTGTTTAAAAACCTTATATCTACATGATCAGTGTTGTGTGCATTGTCATCTCCCAAAGTAGAAACTTTCATCTTTTGGATGTGGAAAACATCCCCTGTGTTAATATACTTGATATACGATATATGGCTCACTTCCCAAATTCTAGTGAGGGTCTCTCTCTCTAAAAAATTATTTGCTTAGTAACCACTGACTGATAGAACAGCAAGAACTTGCTCATCCGTTTCAAGACATAGTTCATATAATTTAACCATACACATGTGTTAGCCAAAGCCTTTCAATAAAAAGAGATAAATAATGAAACCTAATGTTCCTCTTCTTATAATGATCCTTTAGGCCTCATCTACACATGAAGTTAATTAGTTTAAACTGGCAGAGGAAAAGCCTTGCCATCAGGCTTACAAAGGTAGGCAGCAATTTTTCATTCAAGTACATCTTTGTGGAAAACTTTATGATATTTCCTATCATCATAATCTACAGAAAAAATATTATGCTGAGAGTGTTTAACTGAAAGAGGTTATTGCATTTAATTAAACTGATCCTAAAATTGGGATAACTCTCCCCTATCTGTACTTATCCAAAAGGTACGTGTCTAGTGTGAAGTAATTGACTAAAGCTCTAATGTCAATGCAGAAAGATGAGACTCTTCAAAGGGTAATTAATCCTCTGCTAAGTCAGGAAGGATGAATCACCCTCTGGAAATACCTTTTTCCATCAACAGAACTTTTTCACATCATGCATAATAAAACTGTGAAACTCATTACCACAGGATGCTGTGGAGGCACAGACGAAAGGCACTAATGCATTTAAAAGCCCTAGACTAATTCATGGAGAGTGGGTGCAGCAAGCAGATGGTCTGAAAATAGTCACCAGCTCAGGAAGTCCATGAACAATATATCTGGAATGTGGAAAGTATTGTGTACTGCTTAGCTCTTATACTCTTCTCTAAACATCTGGTACCAGCCCCTGTTGGAAAAGAATTCCAGATTAGATGGGCTGTTGGGCCAGCCCATGGGATAGCTCTGCTCTTCTGAAGTTAACTCACGTCCTCAGTCAACGTAACTATTTCCCTTAAGAAACCATGTGCACTCAAATACTAGGTATATTTCTTTTATATTAAGGGATACTATTCTATTTAGTACAAGACACTTTTTTTCACTCTAAGATACTTTTTGGTGCAAAGTGTGTCTCTTTTGAGTTAGCCCATACTCTTTATAAGCAGTAATTTGCCAGAAAATATTTCTGTATGTGCTAACAATATTTCCTCAAAAGAAAGATCAAATAACTTTGTTTGGATACAATGTATTGTTACCTACTATCTCTGTCTCGGATATACCAGGTAGCTGTAACCAGTCATCAGAAGCTGAGGCTTAATTGCAGTAACATGTCATCTTAAGACATGATTGCAATAAAAACATGCTTGAGAATAATAACATATTTAGAATAGGAAATTACCAGATAAGACCTGCATGAGTTCATCATCAAGCCCAGTAAATGCTCCACATTTTCTAACCATCATTTTCTTTATTAATCAGACCTGGCTTTCCCTGTGTTTCATTAGCTTTGTTAAATTTCTGGGACTGTGGTAATATTTCCAAATATGAGGACATTGTTTTCAAGAGCTACTAACAGAAAAAACTTGTACATATTCTAAAGGCATTTTTTAGACAGCAATTATTGAATTACGGAAGGTTGGGCTCACCAGGACCAAACAACTGGGGAAAGGACCTCAAATAAAAAGGTGAAAAGGAAGGAAAGAACATCTTTTTAGTCTGACTACAACAAAACTGATAGATGCTGTAATGAAGCTGAAGACCATTTTCTGGGAAACATATTCCAAAACTCTGAATTTCACGCTCAGTGGTTCATGGCCATCCATGTGATAGGAACTTTTAAAGATGCCTTTTTTCTTTAAAATATCACTGTAATTCTGATGATTATGTTCAATAATCAGTGAGTTATTTTTATGCTCCAAAGGGACTTTCTTTTGTTACACAAAACTTTCCAATAAAGTATTATGGGGTTAGGTCACAAAATTACTTGTAAATTTATTTAGCTAATTGTAACACTGATTTCCAGAGCACTGGAGACATTTAAAATATTCCTGGTGTTAGGAATTAGTTGTGAAAATATACTCCATGTCTTTTTTCAAATTTGGCAGATGATTATATTCCTTTTCTCTATATAGATAACATTTATCTAGGTGCTAGAAATACTATAGGATCCAGGAAACACATGTGTATTCCATTGTCCCAATTCTGCTGGTCAAATCAATAGTTACTCGGCTCTAGATGATTCTGTATGGTAGACAAAGCCAGGGGTTACATGCAATAAGAAGAGGAATAACTACTTTCCCACTGAAAGAGTGTCAATGTAACTTTGTAGCCCAAAGAAGCATTTTAAAACATGTATTTACATTGAAACATATTAAATCTAATATTCATTGAGGCAGTGCATTGTATTCTCCTCCAGCAGTGAGGCAGGATCAGTGAAAAGATGTTGAAACCTGGATACGGCTTAGGTTTCAGGCAACACCTTCCAAAATACTTGGTGCCTTCAAAACCCAAACCCTGATTTCAAACATCTATGCTATCTTCAAACACAAGCCATTGTGAAGTGAAGCAGACCAATAAAGTGAAGCACAATTTTTCTGTACTTGCCTTTCCTCTTGCCTTGATGGACTCAAGTTAGCAAATTGCTGTGTGCCATTTCCCAGTGCCAAAGGCATTATTCCAGTCTACAGCTAAGATTCTATTTAACTATTGGCACTCAGTTAGGAACCCCACATTAAAGGTCTTTAATCAACAGAGAGGAACTTCAGAGGAATATTCAGCATGTCTGAACTGCCCTCTATGTCTTAGCGGTGAATATTCAGGGAGCTCTGCAACCCCGCTCATGACTTCAGTTACAAGCTGGTCATGAGTGTGATCTTCTGCAGCTTATTTTAAGCTGAAACCAGACAGCCCACAATGAAGCACTAGTCCAGAATAGCTGTTAAGGGCTACACTCAAAGCATTAACCTTTATGTGCCTCTATGGTCCTAGTCTCCACAAAACTTGGATTTCAAAATCTTTGTTTGTTGTGGGAATTCCAAGCATTCTCAAAATCTTGTGCATGCAGGCTCAAACACAGAAATGAATACAGGGTTCAACCTGAGACCTTGGAAAGGGCTTCTGCCTTTAAATCCAGAAGGATTTAGAGATCATGGACAAGAATGTAGATTTGTAGTTTAGACAGAAAGACATTAAGCTAGGTAGTGGAAAGCTTTAAGGTTTTAAAGTTAAGATATAGAAGTAGTTATAAAGGTAATATGAAGTTTTAAAGTGTAGCAAATAGTTTTGTATGTCATTTTATGATTGCTTAAGAAAATCTGCACTGCGGCGAAGAGATAAGACAAAATAATTAACTATTGGTGTGAAAATAGAAACATTCTTTTGTGGCGGTAGTTTATTGGCTAATTAACCTTTAAAGGACCTTGTAACCTGTGGTCTTGTGACCACTGACCACAAACATCTAGTGAACATGGTGAAGACATTCTCACTCCTTCATGAGACTGTAGAAGAAGAGTAATAAATCATGCTTTAAGACATCTCCCAGTTGTCCTGCCTCTCTTAAAATCCTGATAGTTTGTAGATGGAAACCCAATGCCTGACTCAATCTCATGCTCTGGATTATATTTGATGGATTAGAGAAACACCTGCATCCCTGAGTGTCATAAACTAAGAACAGCTACGTTAGGCAGAAAGCCTAATTGGGATAGACAAAACCAAGAGAAGTATTTTGAATCAGATGCATCAAAACTTCCAAACTTTCATTACATAGTTTTGGCCATGTAATGAGGAAATCTCTCCACAAGGGAAAAACAATCTGGATCTGATGAACAGCGACTTTCACATTTGCTTGCTTCAATCCATTTGGAATAAAGCAAATGTGAGGCTTTGACATTTTCTCTTTACTGATAGTATCTGCTTTTCCTTTAATCTCATTATTCTTTCTTAAGTTTTCCCAGCCAGGATCACACTTAGTGTTTCCTTACAGGCTTCCTGATTCTTCCAAACAAACCTCATCTTTCTGAACTCCTTCCTAATACTACCTGATTTCTTTCTAGTTTCTCTTTTGTCATGCCACCCTAAATCTCCCAGACCACTTTTCAAGTTTTCATCAGACACTTTCTCACAACTCCCTTAATTTATTAGGATCAACCCTAAGCCTGAAGTTTATTCCTTTCTTTGCACTACCACTCTTTTTTCACGAGTGTGCTGACTTTCTAGCTCAAAAACAGCAGTTACAGGCAAAACTGAGCAGCTCCACTGTCCTCTCTTCCTCTGACCCACAAATCTCCTGTGAATTCGGGATTCAAATGAGTGGTGGGGGTTGGATAGAGACTATTAGCTAGTGAAGGACCATGACAACCCAGAATGGAAGGAAGAGGGAGAAGTCTAGTAGTTCTAGACTGAGACTAAGAAGAGTCAACACAACTCTGCAAATTTCATCAAGCTTAAACAGATACCTGTGTAATTGGAAAGGATAGAAATTTGCAATGTATACAAGGAGTTAAGTTAGAACAGTTCATTTAAAATGTAATTACTTTCTACTGTGGATCAGTTTGGGTGTTATCATTTTGAAAAGAAACATTGACTTGCTCTCACCTTTCCTAGACCTTTCCACATTTTTTGGGTAATTTTGTTTAGCTTGTCAAACACAAGAAGGCTGCATTATTAATAATATTCTAATGTGGCAGGTGCATATTTGTGTGTGGGAAGGTGTTTTAAAGTGACAGCTGAACCTTTTGTGAAATATAAGGTTTCCTCCCAGGAGAAAGTCATCATCTTTCTTCTCTTTTTCTCAGGGTATAGTACATTACATGATAGAAGATGTTAATATTAGAAGTGGAACAGATGGCTCAGATTGAGACTGGGGGCACAACTACAACTGAAAGATGAAGAAAGAGATTCAAAGAAGAACAAACAAGAGCAGAAAATTCAATTAAAATGTTCAATTTTGAGGAAGCAGGTGCTTGGGTTTTATTATTGAGACCTCTAGATTCTCATTTAGAGTAACCCATTTGTGAGGCTTGTTATGAACTTGTCTAACCCCATTGCTGGCATTTTACTACGTATGCATACTTGAAAGGAATTTTAAATGTCATTGGGTAGCTCTTGTTCTCTCTTCCTCTCTCTTTGGTTACATCTGAGAATCTGACAGCTCTATTTCACTGGAAGGGCAGACAAGCCTGTGATTCTCATTAGGCTAGCCAGCATATAGATGTTTTGGGATCCTTCTGAATGGAGGGCTCTCCAATAATTCAGTCCTATACTTCTGCCATTTTTAAATAGCATAGAAAGTGCTTAAACTGATCTTTGACAAATTTTCAGCAAAATCCCAATACAGAATAACTAGCATATTCTAAAATTAATATCCTCCTAAGAACAGATTGTGTATGGCTCTGTGTAAGATTCAGCACCTTTGTCCCGATCCCAAAAACTCTGCTAGGCATTGCTCTTATTAACTTATTATTCAAAGCTATCA
The DNA here is from genome assembly GCF_049639895.1 of Pseudopodoces humilis. NCBI lineage: Eukaryota > Metazoa > Chordata > Aves > Passeriformes > Paridae > Pseudopodoces > Pseudopodoces humilis. Next base: position 82,623,501 of record NC_142201.1, on the reverse strand, counting down.
AAAAGATAGGACTGAAGACCAACTGGCTTACCAAGTCCAAGAAACCAGATAATATGAGCTGTTTCACAAAATACCACAAAGTATGCCTTAAAGTCAACCAGAAGGGTCCTTCCCTAACTTACATGTCAATCAAGAACTTCTTCACTCTTAAAGCCTTACTCTGATTCCAGTTTTACACAGTTTGCTAATTTTATTCTGCTTTCCACTGCTTCCAGACACGCTCCTAGCGCAGGTATTTTTGTGTTCAGTTATATCTCTTTGCATGCTGCCCCTAAATGTTGGGAGTTTCTTCTTAATCTACAGTATAATACCCAATGAAGCAGTGTGTAAAGTAAATCCTCTCTTCCTAATCCCTTTCCCTTCTCTTTCAGATTGTCATCCCCACAAGCAGAATCTACATGCTGCTTATACAGCAGATTTTATACACAATGTGGATTCTGGATGGCTAAGGAGTGAAAAAAAGTAAAAGGCTTAAAACTCCTTCCTAAGAACTACTTACCAGCATCCTTGTTTGAAGCAGAAATTGTCTGTGATAAGACAATAGCCCTGCACACCTCGCATATGCATTGCACTTCCTGCAATCCATGTCATTGCTTCTGGAAGAAGAGTCCAATGAAAAATCTAAAGATACACCTCATCTAATCAGATTTTTACCTGAATCACAACTTGCATTGATTAATGAAACATGAGAGGACTTCAGCCTATTGCCTCTTGATATCTATTTCTGTGAATGGTTTTCTGTCTCCCAGGCATCAAATGACCCAGTGGAATCAAAACATGTTCAGGCTGTCCTCAAACTTCTAACACTTGTGATGGAAAAATAAAACTGAAGACAGCTAAAAGGTGTCCTTAAACTAAGGTGTCAATATTGTTTAAATTGCTTAAAACCACACAAGCTGTGTCCTCTCCACTAAGCAAAGCAGTCCTTGCCCTTTAATGATTTTTGTCTGCTAGTTAAATCAAAGGTGCAAATATGAGTCCTTTGAAACCAAGCAGTTCATGCCATTCTGTAGAAATGTCACATGATGACGGTACAAGCTGTTAAGATAAAGTGATTGACACATCATCTTAACTACCCTCTCAGGTACTCTTTCTGAGACAATCAATTTGGTGTTCTATCTCATTAAATTTCACTATTTTGGTACCTTATATTAGTTGAAAGAGACACTCTACAGTGTCCTTGAACTGAAGGTATTTAAAGATCATTCTCACAGACAGGAATCCTGATCAGATAAGAGTCAGGCCTTTCTGCAAGCTGTCAAATGGAAAGAGAAAAAGTGAAAAAAAATTATGCACCACAAAACTGACAGAGGGACACTGAGATCTTCAAATGGGTGCCAAGTCCTTTTTAAATAATATTAGAGAACATCCAGCAGCAGCCAGCAGTGTAAGGAATGACAGCCATGCTATGAAAACCAAAATGTGATGACATATAAAGGCAGTACAGCAGGAAGGCAAAGTTTATTGCTCTGCTGCTTCTCTACTTGTTAATAATAAATTACAGCATTAATAACCCTTTATATTTATCCTATTGGAGCTTATATGATTAGTGATAAAACTTTTAACTACATTAGCAACACTACACTAATTGCATTAACTGGCACAATAAAGTTAACGTATGAGTACAGTGTCCTTGATACACACATGGTAAGATTGCACATCTCATTAAGATTAATATTGTTGGAATAATGTCACACTATTTCTATCCAAGGCTGTATTACCAACTAACCATGACCCCTTGACATGAAGTTTTAAAATTTAATATTTGGTAACAGGATTAAAGCAGTCTTTTTCAGATGCAAATTTAGAGGTGGTTCTGTATTAATCAGAAGTTAATCAACCAAGGCCAGTTTAAGTCCCATGACATCCTCACCCTGAAAGAGGCTGTATCAGTGTAAATGGCCCAGGCTGCCTGAAACAGCTGATCAGTATTTGTTAGTCTGAGCAGCAGGTAAACACCACTTTCCTCACATTTACTCACAGTTCCAAATGACCTTTGACAAATAACACTGCCTCATTCTGTACTCACATCTACTTTGGCTTGCTGGAGACCTTAATCAAAGCAGGCTGTGGACTAGAAGGAATTTGGGAAAATAGCATTTTTAATACATTGCACTCCCACCATAAAAAAAAATAGAAGCATGCTGATTTTAGCATAAAATCTAATCCACAGGCCAACACTTAGTAGGACAAGTCTAGGAATGGAGAAGGAACTCTAGCAAAGCCAAACGAGCTAAGGTTGCCTAATCATTAAACAGTAATTTGTGAATTAGCAGCAGAGATACAACAGTACAGTTTTCTCAAGAGAAGAGGCTGCAAAGATTGTGGGTTCTAGATAATGATGTCCACCCACAATTCATGACACCCCTAATGGGGACCCCTCCACCCCATACTGGCTAGCTCTGGACCAAGGCTGTCCCCTCCTCAGTGTGTGGGACACTCAACTTGCTCTGAGCCAAATGGCTCTTTGCCGTTGAAGTCTGCGCTTTGAAAGTGGAGACAAACACAGGATCAGACATCCTCATCATACTGGGCACAAGCAGAACAGTCTCCTCTTTCTGAGAGGGGCATCAGGATGTTGCTGCAAAGACCCATCCTTTGTGCTGCAATTCCTCCTTTGGTAAAACAAGGAATCCAGCACCTATTTACCTTGTAACGGCGCTGTGAGTGGAACTGCAGTTTGGATCACGGGATCCTACATGCAACACCTCAGCAATAAAGGTGCTGATTAAGTAGGCAAGAGAAATATTTTCCTTTGAGGACAGCCATATTTTTAGTTGAATGTTCCCTTAAAAATTACTTTTTTGGCCTACCAAATAGCTGCAATAAAGCAGTCAAATTTCTTCCAGTAAAACTCTGAATGGAATAACTTTAAAATCCAATATTTATCCATGTCACAGCACAGTAATTTGATATGTAATAAGCATTAAGGTAAATACAAATCTGTAGTTGACGAATCTGAACTTTGCTCTGTAGCTCAGATCTCTGGGGGAGACATGATACTTGACATTTAATTTGAAAAGCAAGGTAGCCTCATGGAGAAAAATCTTTTCTGTTTCGATAGTAGAAAAGCATTGGTGCGTTTTATTTGATATGGTGGATTTGCTTGGCTTTATTTTCACATTTTAATAGGCTCACCTCATGAAAGTATAATGAAAATAGAAGGATCATCCATCATAAGGATAGAGGGGTACAGATATTTTCTTTGGGTTGTTGTCTAGAAGAAAAAAGTTTTCTTCCCACTGAGAAAAATAAATGTAAATCCCTCACTTTATTCCTCTTATTTCCCTTCTTCCTTAAGAATGCCTTATCCTATTTTAATTGCCAGAAAGCAGAAAAGACCTCCTCTTCCTTTTACAGAGGGGCACCAGAGGCACAGACACATCTGCTCTAGTGCTTATCTGGGATCAGGAGTGCACTTTTGCAGCAACTCTCCTGTCTGTCCCCACAGAACTATGCTTTGCTTCTCTGTCAAGAGCATGAATAGGATCTGTTTTTACTGAAAGCAAAACCCAGTGTGTTGCTTCAAGAACACCCCTAATGTGTTCAAACCTCTGACTGGAATTCAGCCCTTGGGACAAGGCCAGAGCAGGTATCAAGTACAAAACCCCAGAGTACAGTCACCCAGTTCTCAGCTCAGCTTTATCATTCCATGGACCCACCCACCCACATGTCATCACTGCAACAAACTGACCCTTGGATTTCCTGGGTTCAATTTTACTGACACCATGGTACAAGTTCTGCTTTGAGGAGCTAAAAATGGCTCCAGACTTTACCACAGCCATAGGACACCACCTGGAAGTAGTAATTCTGTCTGGAAGTACTAACTTCAAATACTCATGTATGCCAACCTACTACTTCTAGACTCTGCACAGTTTAGAATTTCACTCTGAAACTACTGCTCAGAGATCATATTCTAACTAACTACTACTTTGCCTGTGTTCATATTGCCTTTTACCATATTGGTTGACTACATTATTTTCTCTAGATTTAGTGGGAAGAGTGCTGGGGCTTCATCCTTCTCCCTAGAGTGTCATATCAGGTCAAGAGTACACATGAGGCCACCAGGTCTTTTACTGACCAGCCCCCAAACAAAACAGCAGACAGCACTTAGAGTCAAACTTGAAAATCTTTATACCAGGACAACATTAATGCTCTGCTGACATCTGGGTCCAGCTGCCTCTCATCTCTGGGCCCTACCTGGGAAGAACATGTTTAGGTACTACTATAACCAGAAAGGTAACAATACTTCAGCAGACAAGGAGGTACTGGGGTTCAGGAGCAAGGATGGGTATATGAGTTGAGCACTGATTGATGTATGAAGAGACCCTGTATCTAGACTTCAGCCTCTGATCACGAGTGTACCTCATTTATGTGTATATGAGCTGCAGTGCTCTTTTTCCCAGGCATTCTCTGAGATGTCCTCATCAGCTGTTTCTCAGCAGCTCCTAATTATTCCTCACCTATTATGAACTTCTCCCTAATTACTCTTTCCCTGTCTCTCCAGGGCCTCTGCAAGAATGACAATGCCATTTGCAAATCTGAAGTGGCTCTGAGCTCTAAAGTTAACCTTTTGTGCACTCCTCTGTTCCTCCAAGGGTTTTACCTTCTCACAAAATCTAAATTTGAAAATTCCTCAGCAAAATCAGTTAACTAAGGACCATTCTTCTCAGGCTGCCTTGAGGATGGAGTGGTAAACTGTATGAGAAGCCGTGGAGAAGCTAACTGCATTTTTGTTATATTTAGACTGAAGGAGTGTTGGTAAATGCTCATTTCTGTAAAGAGGTCACAGAAGTCAAAATGCCAAGAGGTCATTAAACAGCTGCTCTAACCTCTTAAACTTGCAAAGCAAAAGGTTTCTCAGGACTAATCACTTCCTTTTATTGCATCTGTCCATTCATCTCATTCTTGCCTCCTTTTGAGACCTAAATTTCCTAATGTCACACCCCTCTTTCTCCCCAGAGTGACAGTGACAGGTAAGCTACCCAGCCACATCCATTCTTCTCCCCTCACCTAACGAAAAGAAGAACTTTGGAGATTCCACTGCCCTTGCTACTGCTCAAGAACAGCAGTCCTTCCTGCTCCACTGCTTCCGCTTTAATTGGAATAAGTCCACTGAGTCTTTTTCCCAGGACGATTGTTTACTCTAAATGGATCAAGCTGCACTCCTCTGTGCTAAAAACACTGCCATCACAGTTTGGCTGGGTTTCTTCTTCATGCTTTTCTGGACTAGAATATCTCTGACAATCATTTCAGTTATTGCCATTTTTTCTGGCAGCCCATGATCCTTCTCCTCAGGCACCTTTTGTACACATCATGTATGAACAAATTCTCCTGAGTCACCATCTTCCTCATGGACCATGGAGAGCTATTCTATTACCAGTTTTTGTTTCCATTTCTATTTGGTTTGCGGCTTGTTTTTTTTTTAACTTGTTCTCTCTTTGTTCTTCATTGACTTTTTTCTGCCAATATTTAAACTTAATAGGCAGATAGTGCTGAATAAGAAATTGACAGCCAAGGAGCAAGCTTGAATACCGCACCCCATCTGTTTACTTTGAGCAACCCAATTAACTCCCTTTCTAAGACAAAGCCCGGGAGCTGTCTGGAAAATCTTTCCCTACAAACACAACTTCCAAATGGCAGTATGGGTGACATTACACCTGCTTTGGTTTTCCCCAGCCATGAGTCTTCCAACACTATTTCAGCAAGCTCCCTTACTTTCAAACTTCTTCACAGGTTGTCATGGCATGTAGCACCATGCTGTCCTATGAAAACATGATCCTGGCTATAACACAGTTCTCATATTGTTTCTGACATTTCAGTACAAAACAAAGTGAAAAAAAAAGTATTTTTGGGTCAGCAGGACATGGCAGGACACCAAGAAGACTCACCATACCGTGAACTATAGAGCAAGAACATAGAAAGTGTAGAGGAAAATGGCCTTAAGCATGTACACATGAGGCAGTTGATACTCACAAGCATCTGTGAGCAATCAGAAAATGAAGATGTAACAAAAAGAACCAACTGGTCTGTACTTCAGTATTCTCCTTTATTTCTTTATTTGGATCTATGAGCTGCCCCAGAGGCTGCTACACTGAATGTACTTCTTGTAGAGAGCTCAAGCATGAGTAACGCAAAGGGTAACAGATAACCTAGTACAATCCAAAAACTCACTGATATCAATAAGTGGGCCAAGCTTCACCTCTTTGGGAGAAGGAATACATCTTTCAAACATACACATCATCTAAGTAGCATGCAGTAAGCATTCAGACAGCCCAGAAATACTCTTATAGACACCACAGAGCTATTTCCATATATCACCAAGCTGAAAGCTTGAAGGAAGCATCAAAAGATGCCCAAAAGGCAATTTTGGGAATATTCAAGATTAAGATAAGTGAGTCTTTCAACAAATAAGCCATCCTTACACAAAGCATTTTAGCAGCCCTTTCCAGTCAATACATAAGCTGTTCTATAGTCATAGAAGAAAATAGCAAATGTAAGTTGAAATGTTGGTTTGACACAGGAAATTTCTTAAACCACTTTTGCTTCTCTCAAATTAGGTTGTCACAAGTGAAGGGCATGGCTGGACAGACAGATAGGACTGATTAAACCGTCATATGACAATAACATACAGTATAATAACACATTCTCTGCAGGAGAACCAGAGTGGCAACCTTCCTGTCACTGGTGATGTTTCACTATGTATGTATGGCCACAAATGAAGTCCCTGAGGATGTCAAGGAATAAACAGGAGGACATAGAGAAGGGAAGCTTGTGTTATGCATGCACAAGTAGGGGAAAACAGTCACTAGCCAAGGACTTCACTGTAAGGACACACAGGATGGTATTGCAGCTGGACTCAATGTCCCTTACAACTTGAGATATTCTGTGACTTCTCTCACAGGACCCAGCTCTTTCACACTTTAGACAAATCATTTGCTTTAAATCAAAATGGATACAAACCACATTCAAAGAAGTCTGACAGGTAATCACCACAGATTCTGTCTTTAAAATCTCATTCATATTACTTTTCCTGACTCCTGCAGAACAGAAGGACAAGATCAAGAACAGCCCTTATGACTATATTTCATACAAATAGTGCACAAAAGATCTGGAATTTGGATGCAACTAAAATAAGTCTTTGCAAATGAGAATGCTTATAAAAATGCCTACTGAAAGCAAAACAAAACAAAAACCAATATGCCATAATTCTTCAAGATAGTTTTGAAAAGAAAAACTCTGAAAGTTCATATATAGATTTGTCAGAAAACTTCTTCCTTCCATCCTGATCCTAACCAGAAACACATGAACATATGAATAAAAAAAAAAATGAATGCCTAAATAAGTATATTTTCAACCAATAATCATAGTTACAGTGCTCCCTTCCACTGTTTTGCTTACTGCAACTCATCCCACAGCTGTGTTTACTCTGTAGTGAGCCAGCCAGGCACATTTCTGTATCAATATGTTGTCCAAGCAAGTAGCATTCACTTGATATTTATATTTCCAATTTAGAACTTATTGTAAAAAAAAAATTAATCCTGGGATTGGCTTTATCTAATGGTAAAGGCTTGTGCCAGCATCAGAATAGGCCCAGATCAAGCATTCAGCTTCTTCTCATGATGGAACAAACAGAAATTAAATTTTGGTCTGACTTCACTTTGGAATTAATTCCTTCTCTTTGGGTGCCTAAGCAGCCTCCACCATGGATATGAATATCACTGTTTCCATTACCCTTTCTCCAACCCAGGAGCAGTCCAAACCACAACCCTCAGAAGACTATGACAGAATTCCTACAAGGTGCAAGCCACAGCAGACTTCTGGAAAGCTGTACTATTCAAACACTACGGATGTAATAGACTACATTCTTTAACCAACATTCCCTTCAAGTTTTTATTACTTCAAATATTATTTTCTAGTCCCTGTTATATTAAATTTGCTTTGAAACTCTAGAGAACAAAAAGCATAACATGCTAATCTATCCGGCAACCAGAAATCATTCCTCGCAGGTACAAACTCTGAGAGTCCTGTGTTTGAATGATTTGGGGTTTGTTCTGACTTACAGGGCAAAGGTTGAATGTGCAATTACTCCACTTAGGTGTGGCCTAACATCTTTTTGTATTTTGTTTTTATTATCAAAGGACTCTCCAAGTTTTCATTTTAAACAAATAACTTCTACAGGGGAAATAAATTCTCACAGCATCAGGAGAAACAAGATGCTCTTTTCCTATAACTGTAGGGAAGATAAAGCATGTGTATTCACAGCATCACAACACAACCGAATTAGGTTTACAGTTCCAGACCCCATCTAATGGTGACTTGATTTTTGCATTATTTAGAAACAGAAACACAGAGCAATTTACTGCCCTCCATCTATCAGCTTTCAGTGCTGTTAGAAATAAGGCTGCACTGTCCTTTGAGCTGTGAAACAAAGAAAAGCAACAATGCTATGTGCACCAAAGGGTGCCAGTTTACACCAAACTACAAATGAATGTAGTATTGCTGAGCTGTATTGAGTTTGAAAAAACAGGGGGTGAGTAACTCACAGGGAACAGAAACAGCTGACTCATTGTTTCAGGCAAGTCTTCAGCAATCAATTAATTGCCTGATCAATGCAGCACATGATGCAGGAAGCTTAATTGAAGGGAATTAATACTTGGAAAGCACATAACTCTGAGGGGGAACCACTGCCAGTAAAGTTAACAGCCTTTGGAAACGCAGCTGCATTTGTTTTAGGAAGAAAAATTATGTGAAACAAGATATAAGGACATCATGGGTAGTTGACATCTAGAGTAATATCCTTCAACAGGGAGGGTTCAGACTGAGAATTTACTGACATTCACAGACTCCAGTGACAAGAATGCTAAAACATACATGTCCATACTTGAAACCCAACAGCAGGAAGCCATGAATTTTTTTATCAAGCCATTACAAAATTAAAGAGTAAAGAACAATTTTCCTGTAGGTTGTGGGACTGTGCAGACTGGCTGATTAATTGATGAATATGTGAAATGAAGTGAATGTTAATGTAATGAATGATACTGTATAAGCCAACAATACCTATTTTATGACTCTTCCTCCTCTGGAGACATGGGTGCCTTTTCCACATTAGAATACAGAAGGTTACAAGGGAAGAAATATATTAGTTGCCCTTGCAAAATAAAAAAAACATTTTGAGGAAAGGCAAGCACATGCTTTTACACCTTGCTCTTTCTTAATCTGTCTGCAGCTCCATGTCACACTTAAATTCACAGTATACCAAGACTTTTACACATAAGACACTTGTTCTTTGTCCACTTTGCTCTCTATAAAACCAGGTTTGACTAGCTCCAGGTCTGTATTTATTTTGACTGGCCATGGGTGAATTGTTTAGGTATCAGGTCTGCAGTTCCAGCCTGTGCCCCAACTCTTCTCATCCCCTGGCTATGTTCCTCTGTGTCTTGTGTCTCCACTTCACTGCTCTCCTCACAGACTTATACTTTCCTATACTACATCATTATGCTAAAGCCATAAAACTATGTAGGTACAATAGAAAGACAAACAAAAGTAGAACAAATTAGCCATAGACACCTGGTCAATTAGAAAAATTGCTGTTACAGCTATGTCAAGTAAAACAGAGCTCAGGCAGGTCACCAAGAGTTCAGACAAAGCAAACCTGACATACCTCAGTCCTGCAGCCTTGCAAATTCAGCACAAAGCTTATGGCCTGTTACCAACCAAGACAATACTGTCTTGCAGGTCTACACAGGTAATAGTTTTCAAAGGAATTTTACTCTAAGACATTTCATTTTATTTCAAAGGAATTTTATTTAATCAGACAAGTGTTTGTGGAAGCTCCATGTAGAAATGCAGTAAACATGAAATTGAGCATGTCAGTTTTAAGACATTCTTCAGAAGCATACAGCATTGCTGACAGTAATCTAGATGGATCACTTAGAAAAACCCACTGTTCTGCTGGTGGATTCAGGCCCCATTCAATTGTTGGTAGCTACATGTTATTGCCTCTAGCTAGAGATATCAAATGAAGTGTGACCAAAAAAAAAGAAAGAAAATCCTCAGCTTACTTGATTAGCTTGCATGTTTTTCCTATGCAGGATTTGTTATGGAAGAAGGAAATCTAATGTGCAAGAGTTAATGACACCAGGATATTAATATCAATCATCTTGTTTTCTCTCTGTGCCATTTCTAGTCAATGGCTTCAATTATGCCAGCACTCGCCACAGCACTTAGCATCACACATTCAGGTGGTCCCACGTGTACTTATGGGTTCTTCAAGCAAAGCTAATGAAAATGACACAATAAGGGACTAAATTCCTGAAGACTGGCTGATCCTCAGGTCCTATTGCAAGATGAAGTGGGGAGTGTGATTCATTTATCTGGATGCTGTGCCAGCTGCACTGTGGGCATCGTACCCTGCTCTGAAACTTCCTAACAGGATTGTAAAACAAGACAAATCTTGGAACCTTGTTTCAGAAAAGAGACTCTGCCTGGATTGTGAGCCATGGTGAAGGAGCTGTGTACTGGCTTGCTCGGGGCTACCACAAGCCCAGGCAGTCACTAACATCAACACATTTCCTCAATATTCCTCTACTCAGGCTGACTCCTGTCTCAGCATTTAAGGTATTTCCTGTGGTAAATAAAGGGCTATTACACAGAGTGTGAGGTATTGACTGCCAGAGTAGATTAAAACTAAACATAAACAAGGCAAAATTAACACTTGTTGCTTTTGCTCATTTCATTTCTCTACAAATGCACTAAAATGATAACAAACCTCTGCATGCTGCTTAAGCAGAAATCAATACAGAGACAGATAACGCTATTCCTGACTGAAATTAGAGTTACAGCTTTCTTTAAGAAAAGTCTAGCAGAGGATGTGAGGCACAGGTACTTAAAAACATTGCTCAGAAAACCTTACCCCTTAAACACAGCTTGAAAGCTATTTTACCTCTGTGCTTTTATGTCCTAAGGACTTCTTAACCTTCTTGCTTTAATACATTAAAACATCATAGCTAGTCCCTATGCAAATCCCTTTTGTCAAGTTGACATCAACAGATTATCATGTCATCCTGATTATTGTACATCTGAACTTGAACTATATTGCTAACCAGCACAAACTCCTGCAAAGAATACAGACATTAAAAAGGAAGGTAAATCTCTTCATTTTGCTGTTTAACCAATAACCAAGGTCACTTTAATCTTGCGGGAATGGGATGAATTCTTTTTTTCAGCACCCCAACACTTTATTCAAGCATATTTCTTTAGTTTAATGTTTTCCTGACTGCACTTCTGCACAATTAAAGCACTTCAATGTGGTCAACAATGTTAATAATATCCATTTATCTTAAGTAAACTGGCAAATGCTCAGTAATCACCCACTTGCTTTTAGCAGCAGTCCCTATCCCTCCTTGCCTTGTGGATTTTTTCACCAAATACACTGGATGTTGAGCCTGGATACTACAGCAGGTAGTAAAATAGTAATAAATACACTCTCAGGAAGCTGCGGCTGTAAGAACTCCATTACCTACAAAGTCTATTGTAAATTATGCATTGCTGTTTAGTATCCTTGACATTTTTAGTAAGTGCAATAAAACACCTTTATGGAGTTGGAAAGAACTGTATGCCAGCACAAGGGAAAAAAAAGAACAAATGGAAGACGTAATTGTTTTATCTAAAATAGATTTCTCCAGTAGATTACTACTGAAATATACAGACTTTTTCCCAGTCTGCTAAGCAGGATGAAAACCTGGAAGGCTCCATATGTCATTCAGCCAGCCATTAGATTAGAATATAAGGTGCAGAAATGAAAACCAAAGAAAATTGCAACTGCTATGTTCAGAGCTACTGCAAGGAGTTATATTTGCCACGATTTTAAATATAAACTGAGGGACTGGAGGGTCAGAGCTCCATCAGAAGCTCTGAAGGAGGCAATCAGCATGCCCTAAATTCCCAGAAGCATTTCTATGCTAAAATCTAGGACTTACAATTATTTTGTTTGAGTGGGATAAAATATTATTTAGAATAACAAGTAAGAAATTAGCTAACAGGCAGACCTCAGATTTCTATCAGCTCTAAAGCACAACCAATCTATGCTGTGCTTTCCCCAGTGGTCACAGTCCAAAGGGTCTCTCTGTTACAACTAGGGCTGAAGTCTTCTTCTGAAAAATCCTCTGAAAAGATTTTCATTTCTGCAGCCATAATGTGAGGTTGCATTTTCACAGCTACTATTAAATACAGGTATCTCTCTGACTGTACCCTTTCCAGCTAGCTGATAACAAGAGCAAGGTAAGCAGCAAGAAATCACTCCTCTTCCCTTGTACTTGGGGTCTTTTCAGCTTTGATGACATAGGAGTAAAACAAATTACTTGATTGTTTGACATTAAGTTAGCTCTCTGTATCTTTCCTGAGGTAACTTGATATTTACGATTCTGTTTGATGCCAGATAGAAATACACCCTTTCTGGGGTCCAAAATAAATGTATAATAAGGTTCTAATCATGAAACTGAACTTTAGCTGTGCTAATCAAAGTTATAACTTAAAGAAATTCTCCTATGTTTCTTATTTAGAAAAATTACCTTGACTTCTTCCAAAGCCATCCCTGATTTTAGAATTCCTTCTCTTCCTGAAGAATACTTCTGGTCCATCACCCTGTTCTGGCTTGAAGAACAGAGTCTTGAGACAGGAGACTGTCTTGTCAAAACAAAACAGACCAAAATGTTTTTCTCTACAGCTCCTCCTCCACATTATTTACCTCCTCCTCAACATTATTTACCTTCTGCCTAAAAAATAAAACCTCTGGATCTGAACAACACAATGCCACCCCCTTGACTTTGCAAAGAATAATTTCTACTGCAGCAGAATTCTTCCTGCTACCTGTGTAACAGGAATCTTAATTCCTTCAAGAAAAAGAGCATCTTTTTAAAGGGGTGAGCACAAAAAACATCAGTCTCCCTACATCCCACTCAAAAGAAGATGCTCACTGAAAGGCTGCTATCTATATGCAATATTATGTTGAGTAGGAAGTATGTTTTGAAATGTCTTGTTGATGATTTGCTCTAAGATCCCCACCTCAGTACCAGAATGAATTCAGATGTGACCTGCAAATGCTTGCCACTTGCTCATACCATATTTACATCAGTAAGAGAAACATTTATGCAACTGACAACACCTATTTCTGCTGCTCTCTGCACCACGTGTTCACCAGGACTTGAAAATGCCCAAAGCAAAATCCCACTTGAATTTACTTCTGAAGTCACGGTTGTAAGGAGAAGTGTTGGATTTCCTTGAACTTCTTTACAGTGTGGACATTCTGAGTGTGCAGCTTTTGCACAGACACGCACGCATCCATGGCCTTCTCTCCAGGCCAGTGGGACCCAAGCAGATGTGTGTGGCTGTGAAGTAAGTGCAAAGCTCCACAAGGACCAACCACATCAGCTCCAAACCTTAGTAATAGTCAGTGTAGGAAGTAAACCTGCTTTGAATTTTGCTGCCATTTCCCTGGTTGCTGTTGGACTCCAAATCAAGCTGGACACACCAGATCCTATTCAAAAATCTTCAATTCATCATAGTCCTTATCACGTCAAACTAATCACCTAGCTGGTGAATCCATGTTTGTTCACATCTTTCTGGCCTGGTATTCCAGTTGGACGGATACAGGCAGGGCAGAGCCCATACCTGCAGGCTGAGGGCCGGTCTGTGTAGCCCCTTCCCACAGCCCTCCACACCCCGAGCTCCCCAGGGAAGCTGCATTCACACAAACAAAAACAGACCAAAAACCCCCATCTACTGTAGCAAGACTAAAGAAAAATTACTCATCTACCATAGCTATTTTCAAAATCAAATAAATGTCAGGTGGTCCTGCATTAAATAGTCTAACCTGGAATATTTGATGTCTAGTGTCACTCAGCAGTGTTTTTGTTTTCTTCATGTATCTTCTTTAATAGATGACCTGTGAATCCACTCTTCTTCAGTTAAATGAATGTTCTTCATTTTAACTGTTGTTTTCAATTGCTTTAAATCTGTGTGTTAATAAAGAAGATAAAACATGGTTATTATTTAAATTAGATTTTCTTCAGGGACATGTTCTTTGCCTTAAGCCATTTGAAATTATGACTATATGTACTGAAGTCTAAACCAATATAATTATATTCATTCAAATTAAATGTACTCAGTACTGGTGAGGCCGCACCTCAAATCCTGCGTTCAGTTTTGTGTCCCTCACTCCAAGAAAGACATGGAGAGGCTGGAGCGTGTCCAGAGAAGGGCAATGGAGCTGGGGAAAGGTCTGGAGCACAAGTCTGATGAGGAGTGGCTGGGGAAGGTAGGGGTGTTTATCCTGGAGAAAAGGAGGCTCAGGGGGGGACTTTATCACTCTCTACAACTGCCTGAAAGGAGATTGCAAGGGGGTAACTTGGGGGTTGTACTTTTCCCCAGGTAACAAGCATCAGGGCAAGAAAAAATGGCCTCAAATTGCACCAGGGGAGATTTAGATTGGATATCAGCAAAACCTTCTTCATGTAAAGAGTTGTAAAGCGCTGAGCAGGTTGCCCAGGGAAGAGGTTGAGTCACCACCCCGGGAGGTATTTAAAAGATGTGCAGATGTGGCACTTGGGGACAAGGTTTAGTTATGGGCTTGACAGTACTGGCTTAATGGCTGGACTCACTGATCTTAAAAGTCTTTTCCAATCAAAATTATTATGAGTCTATGACTGTGAAATAAATCTTTACTGGTTAAATTTTTATAAAAATGCCTACTACTGAATTGGTTGAAGATACCGATTTCTGACCTGAAATAAGAATTTTTCTGAAGTTATAAAAGTCAGTGGTTTTGATACTTCTATTCTCTTTTCCAGGTTCACATATTAATTTTCCAAAGGAAAAAAAAATCATTAAATCATATATCAGTTCAATATTTTTTCTTTTCAAAAAGTAGCACACTTTCACTTCTTCTGGTTTAGGAAAATGATACACTCAGAGCAGACAAGATCCAGTAGTTTTAAAATCTTAAAGGGCATGATAACAAGAAATAGCAAGGTTTGCTAACTAATTAATGGTAATATTTCAAATGTTTATTAAATAATGTTCTTAATATGAAACATTTTTCATTAACTTTTTTTCTCCAATATATATACCACACTGAAGGTAGCTTTATGAAATTAATCATTAAAATGTTTCTGTGCATTTAATTGAATTTTATTGCCATTTAAATATAATTTGACACAAATTGCACATAAAACATTAATCATCTAGCAGAAAGGAAATGTATCATTCATCACCTTACACAGTGAAAATGTGAGGCATAAAGATCAGAATAAGAATATGTTAAGCTAAATTATTACTTACGGACACATACCAAACCCTCTATATATACCCTTTATAGGTATAGCTGTATGTCTTTGTATCCAAACACACATGGTTTAACAAATGTTGTCTTAGATAGCAGAAAAATGCCAAATGTATTCTACAAACATATTCTTTCCCAAATCAAGAAGTTTTAATGGTTTTTTGCCATTAAAGGACTAAGCTATCTTTGGTAAAATAATTATGATCATAAACTGAAAACAAGGTTGTAATAAATTATTTAAATCAAGGCTGTCTACTTACTGATTTAAATAATAATTATTAGAATTGGCAATTTACATCACTTTTAATTAAACTAATTCAGTCATGCAAGGCTATTTTTGTCAATAAAGTATTCCAAAAGGTTTACAGAAAATTGAATTAGAAGCCTATCTGCCCAAAAATTCACAATAAAATAACACAAGTTCTTTAGAAGTAAGTACATTTGTAGCAAATATTCTCTGTATAAAGAAATCACATTTTGCTTCCAGTTAGCATATTTCAGAGCCAGGGTGTGGGATGTTCCTGAAGACCCCATTTTCTGAGTCCTCCTTTGCCCTATGCATGATATGATGTTTTCTACTGGACACATTTTTTAATATATATTTTCTGTTAAAAGGTGGATCTAAGTCAAAATACAGTAATTTAGAAATATGTTATAACTTGACTTTTCCCAGACTGCAGCAAAATAGAAATAATCAAAATGAAAATGATTAATTGTACCTGTACCCAAGATCAGATCTGGAACAACCAGCTGGGGCTTCACCACTTAATGACTCTCATTTTCCTATCTTGTTTCAGGAACTTCTCTATGCAAAATTAAATTCCATGACCAACATCTGACTGCATCTGGCACCAGAGTTGTACAGGAAAGACCTTCTTCAGGTCTCTACAGGTACAGGAAGGCCTTGGCTCAGCAGCAACTACACCCCAGGATGACAAAACTGATCTTGGGTGTTGGCTTCCCCCTGCCCCCACAGCTGCCATCTCCATCACATCTGGATTTTCAGCCTCTGTACAATGAAAGTTCCCACTATGAGCCAAAAAATGACCTGTGGACAATAAGTAGGATGTTTTGCATCCTTGCTGTTCAGCAAAGGATGGCCTTTTAGGTCTTGTAGGACTCACCACTGCTAAAGACCTGGAAAAAGGATGGTAGTTTGTAATGACACTATGCTGGAAGGAACTGCCAGTCCACTGGACAACATGATTAGTATTTGAAAATCACCTTGAAAATTGGAGAAATGAGCTGAGAGGGGGAGTGAGGGAAATTCTGCTGTCAGCAGGGTGAGGTACAGCACTTGGGAAGGAGTAAACAGCACTCAAATAAAAGGGCAGCAACCACTCACAGTGTGATTCTGGAAAAACATTCTATACATTGTAGCAGATCAGAATCTGAAAATAAGCCAGACATGAGCAAGGGAAAGAGGAGCAGGAGACACAAGCAGCAAAATACTCCCTGAAAACACATCCCATGGCAATAGCTTTGGCTGGTCTGTTCTCTTCAGTTTTCACCCTGCGTTTCATTGGACCTATGAACAAAGTGCAGAGAACAGCAATAAAAAGAACCCCAGTTCAAAGAGAGGGCAAAAGTTGAGGGATATTTAGCCTGCAGACAAAGTAGGATGATAACCCACCCACTTCTAAGCCCATTCTGTAGTCATCAGCCAGGAGGTACAGATATGCTGTCCCATCAGTGACAATATTCATTCTGTAACATTTTGCAATCCTAAGCAAACTAGCAAGAAACTAAGGTAAGATTTACCTGATCAAACACAGACATTAAAGTGGAAGCACGTTGCAGACTTCTTTTGATAATCAGAGGGAAATTCATGCCAGCCTAAGCAGAGTTTGTTCATGAGAAGTGTGGACTACACAAGCATTTCAGTAACTGTAAGGGCAACCCAGGGTGATGAGCTTGGGTGTAGGTATCTGTCAAGTAGAGATGAATCCCACTCTAATTATTAATTATCTAATCTAATTATAAACCAAATTATTTTGGAGAACCATACAAGAGATTCTCTTTAAAACTATAGATTACACAGAATTAGACATTATGTCTTTCAAAGGAATTGTTCCTCTGCAATATCTGAAAGGTGCATGTGTAGCTGTTTTGACAAATAAAACACTTCCCATTTTCAATACAATTAATATCAGTGTCCATTAGTTAAATACAATTAATAAACTGAAAGAAATGAGGACTTATGAGAAAAATACAAGGATGGAATACATGGTTCAGTTTCTATTCAAGGAGTACCAGCCAAGTTATATGAGATGTGCTAGAATGAATGTTATCTTATGAATCTTCCAAGTTAATAAGCCCCAGTGTTTCAGAGCAGAAAAGCCTAGTCTGCGGGGAGTTAAATGGCAGTGCTTCTTATCTGGGAGACTTATTGCTAACTGGAACAAATAAGAAAGAACACGCACGAAAAGTCAAAAAGGATCTGAAGACATTACAGCAATAGTTTGCTGCTAAAGAAAAGCATACTATCCCTCAAATATATAAAATACAGCAGACACTTTACAGAAGACATTTTGGGACCAAAATGTAACTTCCAGAAATCAGTTCATCTGGAATACACAAGTCAGCATTCCTTTCAGTTGTTTATCTCTGAGAGTGACTGATGCAGCCAGATGCACACATGAAAATGTGGTATGAGATTTTTTCAGTGAAAAATCTGCCTCTGGAAACATCTTTTGATCATCCCTACTCTCTGAACATAATACAGCCTCACCTGGCCACCTCCCAAAAGCAGAGGTTCAGCTAGTACTGCTGAACCACCATGGCCATGGCAGCTCTCCTACAGACAGCTTTGCAAACATACCCAGTGCTACACACTAGGTGAGCTTCGCAATACAAATTACACGGAGTTATGCTCCTTCAGCAGATGACTATAAAATTATATAGGGCACTCTCCAAAAGGGGCTTAACTTGCCTTCTGCAATGAACACAAGTGTGTGGCATGAATCAGGAGGATGAATATGAAACTAATTCTTAATAGCTTATTGCTTCACAGGGGAGAGATCAACTTTGGAGGGGGAAAGGGGGCCCGTAAATTTAACATAAAGCTAATGCCTCATAAAGCCTTCACACAGAACTGAGGAGAGGCTTACTTTCCTCAAACATTATTCCATGTCTTTTTTTCCTAATTACTTGCCTTTAAGCTAGCCAACTGTTTTCCAAGCTCAGAATATATCCCAACTGCATCCAAGTTTCTTTCAGGACACAGTTTTATTCTGTGATGCAACTTAAAGTCAAACAGCTCCAAAGTATAATTTTTCTTGAGTACTTGTTCTTTTTTTGGATGTCCTCTCAGCCATTTTAGGGAAAACCTGGATACTTCATTGTCAAGCTTGACTGTGATTCATGAGCACCATTTTTCTGGCCATGGACAGAGCATGACCCCCATGACTGTGACCATCATTTGAGACCTCTCAGCTCTGCCCCTCTCCACTCTGCAATCCCATGTGCAGAAGGTGGGATTGGTCACAGACCAGCAGTGAGGACACAGCGCTGGAGAAGAGTCAACCATATATCTAGAGTGAGGCCTCCCTCTGAAGGTGGCAGCTTCCTGCCTAATCAGGACAAACTACAATGGTTTTCCACATCTTTCTTAGAGTAACTACTATTAAAACCCCACAGTATTTTCCCAGAAGGTCAGTGTGGGCCAATTTACTGGAACCATTTCCGTGTGTTCCTCTACCAGTACTGCAACATTAAAAAGATTTAGCTTGGGCTTTGCTTTTTCTGTCCACCAAAGGAAATGGTGAGGAATGAGCTTTCTTCCCTTTCAACTACTTCTTTTACACACACATGCACAAATACAAATGCTTGACCAGCTCATCCAGGTCACACCCAAACACACCACCCACACAAGCTGGTGCAGAGGGAGAACATAGGTAGGAGGCAGGAGAACGTCTACCTTGCCTCAGCTTCAGCCAGCACTGATACATGACGAAGAGCTGATACTTTTAAAAGAACTACATTAGCTTTCTTTCTCTGGAAGCTCTCTTTCTCTGCTTTTGACAAAGATTTTCATGTTTGATATCCCTGAGTGAAGGGTACTGGGACCTGCAAGACCAGGAGAATGAGCAAAACATTCTACATCAGTGAAAGTCTTGCAGCAATAGCAAATAAAAAAAACCTTTCAATGGACCTTTAGCAATAAAAACCTTTCAAAACCTTCTTGGAGGAAAATGGCACTGAACACAAACTTTACCTTCATTCCTCTCTTTTTTAACAGCAATTGCTGCAGTTCCAGTTTTCCAAATGGCACAAGGGTGGATACATTGGCATGAATTTGACAAATCATAGAAAATTTCCATGTAATCAAGACATATGAGGGACCTGGCACTGTTTCAGATGGTTGAGTGCATAACTGAGAGTGGGATTTTATGGGAAACATCTGCTGATGATTAAACTACACAACTTCCTTTGTAACTGGAGAGGGACTGGAGCTCTTCAAAGATTTTTACTACTTGCCACCACCAACTCCTTGCTCAGTTTCCCAGTTGATTATTTTCTTTGAAGATTCCTGATGATTTAAAGTCATGCTCCTCCTTTTTACTTTCACACAGCCATTCAAGGAAGAACATAAACATTCTCACAGTATGAGCCCGCCATATGGAGAATCTTCTCTTTTGCATATTGTGAATGGACTTTATTTTCCATTCATTTCATTTTCTTAAGGTTGTTTCTTCCTGCTTTTGGATTCAGCATGAAAAATCATTTGATCTGCCACTCTGATTTCATTCAGTTGTGTGAAAAGGACACACTTCCCTAAAAGTAAAAGTGGTCTTTGTATATGCACCAGCTCAGGAAGCTCAGAATTAACCCATAATCTATTTAATCATATTTAAAGACTCTTTTCTCTCTTTGCTGCCAACAGGTTTTTTCTGCTACTCTAATTTCTCCATATACTGCTGGCAAACTTATACATACATTATTGGAATCACTGGAGCTGTTGCATGAGTAGTGCCATTGACTATAGGAGGATAAGATAGACATAATGGAATTGCACCAGAACTTGATAATGGTCTCAAGAAATGTTCTGGTGAAGCAGTAGCCCTACTTAATCTTTGCCCTGAAAAGAAGTAAAAAAGCCCATGACTTCAGTCAATTTGCACGTGTGCACATCATTACATTTTAGCAGTATCTTTAATTAAACATAGAAGCCCATATAAATCTGTATAATCCCTACTACATCTGGATACAATGTCTGCATACAAAGGTGACCTCTTCCTTAAATCATTTCTCCATTAGCTGTATACAGTGATATCTTTCACAATTTTGCTCTGTTTCACTGCCTGTGACTAGCAGAGAAGACCTCAGGAAAAACACTGAATTGACAGGAGAATAATCAGATCTACACTGTAAAAGAAATGAACACGTAACCATTGCTATTTCCTCAAGGAGATCATATTCTCTGTAGAGGGAAAATGTTGCAATACACAACCATAATGCTCGTAACTCTTGCAAAGTATTATCTTACAAAGGAAACACTCAACAGCATTCACAGAGGCAAAGTTTCAGTTTTAGGAAGGTCATTTTGCTCAGGGCAAAGTCACAAAGCCCTCTTTTCCAGCTTTTGTAGGATGATATATCACCGTATCAGTCATGCATAGAAAATGTACAGTTAGGGTTTATGTGATATGGGGAGATAATCTAGGCAAATCTCCATCAGCAAAACAAAACAAGCTAGATAATAACTCCAATTGCTGCACAAAGCCTACAAACTTCTCTTTGAAAAACTTCATAAAATAGATCACAGAACACAAGATCCTGTGACCAAACACAGGAATAAAATGGGGTATGCATGTTTTCCTCTGCCAGAGAAGACCAAGACAAGTATCTGCTGATGTAGCATTTCAATAATTACTTTCTGGGTGGCAGAGGCAAGGAGGGAGGGGCAACTACTGGGGTTTAAAGACAAAGAAGTACCTGTTTTCTTTCGTGTAGCAGCCAGAGCTCTGGATGTTGAGATGAGGATAAAGGCCCAAAACAAATGGTTTGCATTTTCCTTTTAGCATTATCAC
The DNA here is from genome assembly GCF_049639895.1 of Pseudopodoces humilis. NCBI lineage: Eukaryota > Metazoa > Chordata > Aves > Passeriformes > Paridae > Pseudopodoces > Pseudopodoces humilis. Next base: position 82,602,129 of record NC_142201.1, on the reverse strand, counting down.
TGTCCAGAAGCAATAGGTTTTTCATTTACCCCCACTCTCCCCATCCATAAACTGGGTGTAAACAAATACATTATTCATGTAGAAAGCAATCCCCATCCTTGGAATTGGAGACATTAAACTCACCATAAGATCCTTCAGTAGCTGTGGGATTCCCTGCTTCTTGAGGTCCCCAGGAATACAGAGCTCAAAATGGGAGACCACACACAGTATGTTGCTCTCTCAGCATGGCTGCATTTTGGACAGCAAAGTTGGGAACCACTGGCATAAATACTCAGAAAATTGGAAAAAAAAGAACAACTTTGGAAGGCATCTGAAATTCTAGATAAAAGTCAGTATCTACCATCATGTACATCTAGGCCAGGTTGGGTGTGGCTTTGAGCGAGCTGGTCTAGTGGTCTAGGGTGGGTGGGAACAACATGGCCTTTAAGGTCCCTTCCAACCTAAACTGTTCTGTGATTCTGTGATTATTCCCACATGTTCTGACCAGCTGCCTAATTTTGTGTGGGCTCCACAACTTCCCATGGCAAGTACAGCGATTAATTGGTATGTGTCTGTTTGGAGACACACTTCATGTTACTTTGAGGTTTCTTGGAGGCAACACTTAACCCTCAGAGCTTTCAAACCTGTCCATGAGAATGCAGGTACTGGTCTTGACATCCTTGATAATGCACTGTGAATATAGTAGGGATGAAATTCAACAGTATCAGTGCCCTTATAGCAAGAAGTTAGTCTTAAAACTCTTTTTAGAGATACACATGAGAATTATGTGAGGTAAGTCCTATGTATCAAAATATGTATGAAAAGTCCAGGAAAAGGCTTTCCAAAGTTGAAATACACAGCCAAGGTACAAACCTCTATTGAGGCTCCCAATTTTTGTGACAGACTTTGGGAACTGATAGATTTTGAGGCACAGAGACTGTGCTATGGTTTTCCTAAAATGTATGTCTTGTCACCACCCCTGTGTGGGCAGATAGGTTTCCAAGATAATCTTCCAAGCAGATGTTGAGATATTTGTTCTCCAAGCATCAAAACCTGTGATAATGTTCAATTATAGTATATTTATTCCAATTATGTGTAAAGTAGATATAATCAATTTCTCTTCTGTATATTTATGCATCCAATGGCACAGTTATTCAATAGTTCTGCTCGGCTCAGAGACTATGTCTTGGACATTAAATAGCATCTTTATTTGAAAAAATCTTTTTAAGAAGGATTATTTCTACACATGTTTTCTAGAATCAGGTACTCTGGATTCCCTAATAGCACCAGCTTAGATCATGCTACATCTTGCACAGAAAATAATCCTCAGAAGAAAACAAATTTCTCCAGATACGTCAGAGATACAATTTACAGCTTGTCAGAAATGCCTCGACAGAGTGGCTTTGTCAAAAAAAGATGAAGCATCAAAATTGAAACTTTTCACAACCACTGACCTGTTTCCACAAAACTTTTGGTCAGGAGAAGTTCCTCAGCTGCATGACTGAAGTTTTAGATAAAGAAAAAGCAAAACATCTTCTTTCTGCCTGCTAAGGAATGTTTTTTCCATTCATGCCCAGATCTTGTTCTTCACCCTTGAGCACACTTCTGGGTTCTCCGCCCCCAAACTGATTTCTTATTTGCATCCACAGTACAACATGGATTGGAACGTCTCATGGGGTCTAGGTTAAATTAATCACCCAAGCACACTGATTCCCATGAAATGCCTTTCCTCAAGCAAGCAGGAGTTCCTGGTAGAGGGACTCAGGAGATGCCAGCACCCAAAGCGCACTCAAAACACGGTATGAGTGGCCCTAGGTCTGCCCTTGTCCCATCCACCCTTGGTAAGGTAATATCAGGCAGAAGAGATGCCAGAATCTCTTATAGGAGGCCTTGGGCTACCTATTAAAAAGGAAAAAAAATACTGACAGCCACTCAAATCAGGCAAGCTGCCACTGCAGAAACCAATACTGGTTTAGGAATCAGGGAGCACGACAGATACCATATGCAAAGAGAACAGCACAATAAAACCACAGGTATTTTGTATCTCCTGGAGGGTTGGCTGCAGTTACTCAACAAAATCCTGCAAGGATGCCACTGATCCCAGCCAGTATATTTTACAGTTGCGGTCTTCTCCACTACTCTTGCTCACACAATGACTTTTTAAGCCTCACTTGCATCCCATGCTTTCCAAGTCGTATTCCCACATTCCTGTTTCTTCCAGAGGGCAAACACAAGGACAACACTAAAATTGCACTTTACTGAAAAGAAAAAGCTGGTTTTCCTAGACTGGGCAAAAATTGTAAATGTATTCACCACTTCCCCTACATATAGCTGGGGTTTAAAAGAGGCAGTCAGAAACTGAACAGCCAGCAGATCTTTCCAATGACACCAGCTATTCTTTCTGAAGTGTCCTCTGCTATTTCTTAGCCATGTTCCAACTGCAGCACTGGGAAGAATGTTCTGTACAGATAAAGTGTCAAAAATTACTCAGAATGAATCTTCGTATTTAAATACATGTTTTCCTTTAATTTAGCCATCCTGAATGGCTTCCAGTCACTTGAAGATGTTGAAAGGCACCACAAATGTAAAGAATTACAGCATTTGCTTTAACCATAGAAGCAATTAAGTCTCCAGCAGTGTGGAAAACCGCTTTTGAGCTGTATTTATTGATGCATAGATTTCACTGTAGTGTGATATTTGAAGACAAATTGCTGTGCCCATAATTAAGACTGTTGAGGAATTGGCAAGTGAAATATAATGATGAAAGACCAGCCCAAAGGACAAGTGAGTTAGATTGGTCAGGATGATACAATCTATATGACCTCAGTGCCCTATTCCTGCTCATTGATTTCCCAATTAAATATAACTTTTTATTCAATCAGTTAGAATATACTGCAAGTTATTGATGCACTGCTGGTAGGAAAAAGCAATGAAGTAAAGATAAAACAGTGAGTGAGCACTGCCTCATTTTAACATTTTATTAACCTTAATGGGGTCATGATGAAGATGATGTTATTCACTTGGGTCTTTTGTCCTTATTTTTATTTTAGTTTAAAGTGAACTTTTGCAGACTAAACTAGGGCAGAAACAGCCCAGTCCTGGAAAGTGTAAGGCCTTTCTGCTTTCCTTTATTTGAACAGTGCTAAATTCCACTGACAGTACTACACCTTCATCCTATCTCAGCTAGATGAGAAACAAACAAGGAAATCCACAGAGACAATGAGAAATATGTAGAATAGTTTCTATACACAGAAAAATTGAATAGACTAAGACTTCTCCTTGTAAAAGGCCAAAATAATGACAATACTAATAATAATAATGGTCTATGAAATGAAAAATCACATATAGAAGGTGAACAGTACTGTTTAGGCCTGCTCAGGTTCAGATATCAACAGCAAAAAGGAGCTGAAAGGACTGGAGAAAAAGACTTCCAGAAAGACTACACCTGCATTTGGGCAAATTTGGCTGTACCTGAATGTAAAACCCTCCATGATGTGTCAGCCAAAGAAAACTTTCTCCCTGAAAAACTGAACAAACCAAAAGGGGTTGGTGCCTTAAGCTGTGTAAGATTTGTTATGGGAGACATGGGAATAGAGCAGAGAATGTTTGAAGACTGTGTAAAATTTATGATAGGACATTTTAAATGAACTGTGAAAAGGTACAAAACATACTATGGGATGTTTAGAGGAAAGATCAAAAGTTGGGAAAGGGAGAGAACTAGCTGGATCTGGGAGGAGCAAGTGTGTACCAAGGAAAAAGAAGACAGAAAAGGCCACCTGCATCTTGCTGGTCAGTATTTTCATCTAGTCCTTACCACATCACAGCTCTCTCCTTAGCAAGCTGTGTGAGCATGGTCCCTGTTCCCTCTGTGTGCACGATCCACTAGCAAACTTAAATTTTACTGGCCCTAGCTGATGCCTGCCAGCCACAAGATTAAGGGGCTCTTAGGTCTGGATGCCAGCAAGTGGAGGAGGTTAGGGTGTGAGGGACAGCTACCTCAGGTGCAATGTCTGTTCTGTGAGTGTGCTGTTACTAGCTGGAACTCACTGCCACTGGACTTCAGGACACAGCCTGTCTCTAGCAGACCAGGAAGGCAACTCCTGTGAATCCCAACATCCTTGTGACCTCTGCCAGCATCATTTCTATACAAGCTCCTTCTGCTTACATCACCCATATACACCTTTTTTGTACGCTACAAATGCCCTGCAGAACAGTCCCTAGACGTCAAATCCTTTTGCAGTTGCAGTGGATTGGCACCCAAGGCATTCAGAAAACCACTGGCTGTGCAACAACCCAACACTGAGAACCCAGAGAGTGAGAAGACTGCCTGGTTTATGTCCCTGTGCTCTAGGAAACTGGGTTGCAATTGTGTTTGGGATGTTACTACAGCCACAGACACAAGCAAAAGTGCACCATCTGAAATGAATGCATATCTCAATATTTTAGCGCTTAGTACACCTGTGTAGAGAACACTGGTGATCTAAACCAGAAGGCAAGGCCTGCACAAACTTGAGTGCAATCTGCCATCTTAATTCATCCTCATGATCTGTGTTATCTTTTGTACACATTCAATGAGATTTAGATTTTCTGCATTCTTTTCCCAAATGGGCCACAAACTTTGTGACATCTTGGATGGAACATTTGCAGCCTGATACAAAGCTCACTGCTGCCAAAGGAAACCCTTTAGTGTCTTGCTTTTCCATTCATAAAATAAAGGTAACTTGGATTTATCTGCTCACAGAACTAATTGCAGTAACTTTTCACAAAAGAGAATCACATGACAGCTTTCCACCAAAGCTTTTATCAAACTAATGGGTCTATCCAAGTTTTTAATTGCAAAAAAATGCACCCAGTTTTGTCCACAAGGACACTAAAGTGAAGCACTGAAGTTAAAATGAGTAGCTTAATTACATTCCATAATTTATTGGACACAACTGATTCCATGGTTCTCTAAAATTAATTCATTATGACCTTGAAATGAAGAAATTGTGTGAAGGACTGTCAGGCTTTTTTTTTTTTCCATACATAAATTTACAAAACTTCTCAGGATTTGTTAAACTCTTTTCATGATAGAAGAGGACATAATCCTTCCCAGAGCCTCTCAGTGTTCTGATCTGAAGCCCATTTCTTTAAGAGAGCATATGATCTGTGTTCACCCTCTTATCTCTCTCTGAGGATTACAATTAAAGACACACATTTATATAAAATGTATTAAAAGACAAGAGAGCTTCAGCCTAGTTCACTTAACTGTACATCTCTACAGTTTAGATCTCTATACCTGGGGTAGTCATTCTGGGTTAGCTTTGTAACAGGTGGAAAGAACAGGCACTTTGTCTTTGTGGGGCATTGCATCCTGTGACAAGTATCTGGAATAGCTCAGATGAAAGCACACATTTCCTTCCATTAGCTCTAAAGGCAGCCCAGAGTACTGAATCCAGTGAGTCAGCAGCTGTCTACATGTAGCTGTCTACATTTGGTAGTCAGGATGGACCCAATGAATTTGTTCTGGGATTCACAGATGTCCCTGTCAGACCTGGTAATGTACTCACACATCCCAGGATCCATTTGGGTAATGCTATCTCATTCCTAACTCCAGAAGAGAAACTGATGCTGACTCCTGTGACACTTTAAGATACTATAACTTCCCTGCTGAAGCAAAGTCACCTCCCTTTTGTTGAGAAGATCTGGGAAATCCAACAGGCAGCAAAATCCCCAGAAGCAACACTATGACAAAGAGAAACCTTATGGTAAGATATTAGAGATACTTATCTGAAAAATGGGTTCTGGAGGAGACCTAGTCCTTCTGAAAACTTTTTCTCTTTTTTCTATAGTTTGATGTCAGAGAGAAATTTTAACTAGGTACTCCTTATTTCAGAGACTGGCAGTATGAAAAAATGGTCCAGGAAAGCTTTTCTGGAGCACAGGGCAGACACAGAACTAAGGAGGTGGAAAGAAGCAGTGCCACTACAACATTTTGTTTCAGAGTTTTCTGATGCTCTGTAAATACAGACCAGCCAAAATATGCAGGTGGATGACTGCTCTTCGGCAGTATCTTTCCTTGTGTACTCCTTATTCCAAAATAAAAGTTCCTATTCCTGAAATTTTATTCTGTCCTGGGAGCAAGCTAAGTATCTGCAATGAAACAACATTCAGTCTGAAATCAGAGTACCCCATCATGATCTAGTTCCGGATTGCTCTAGCAGGAAAACTGCTCTGCTCACGTTCCCCATTCAGCCATTTTCCAATGCATCTGTGCTAAAACCCCTCCCCTCTCCAAAAGAAAGCTGAACAAGATTCTGTGGTTCCTGTCTAAACCCACAGTGATTCTAACAGCAAGGAGAGCAGGCAAATGGTCTGTGTTTACAATGGTCACACTTTTCACATTACTGTATTGTCCTCATTATTTGTGGAGAAAGATGTTTCATATGCAGCATTCTCAGAGACACAGCAACCTTCTCATCTGTTAAAGATTTTCCCTTGATAGAGCTTTTGTGATTTACACCCTTTAAGGATCTGCCTATTTGTATTTTGCATGGATCACTATGCATATGTATTTTGCATAGTGAAGGAGTAAGTCTGAAATGAGTCAGTATTTTTGCTATGTTCAATTGAGATAGTTTGAAAATTCCCCTGGCTGTGGGTTCAGTGAGATCTGAGCAGTTTTCCTTGCAGTAGATAAACACTTTTTCAAGGGAATCATCTCTCTGAGGACATTCCCTCTTAAATTATTAAAATATCTGGTGGTTCTTAGTAGCTTGAACTCATCACAGCATTTGCATAATAAGCATTCTCTAATTTGAGTGTGTCACATCCATAAAGAGACCAGCGTGATCATCCAGCCCAGACTCCTGCATAATGATCATCTGCTGGAGAAGTTTCTTTAGTAAGTCCAACATTCACAGCTCAGCTGCAGCATTGCCTGCAGAGAAGTATAAAATCTTGCTTTAAAGACTTCCATATAAATGATCTATCACAGTCCCTAGCAAGGAATTCCAGTAACTGAGCATTAAAAACATGTGCCTTATTTTTAAAAAATGCTTCTTATGTAATGTTTGGCTGCACTGGGTAGAGACCATGATCAAGGCACAAATAAATGAGCTCTGCACCACTACATGGTGTTCTGACTTTCCCTACAGAAGCTTCCTCATACAAATATCAATTTCTCACTGAATCTCCTGTATCAGCATTCCTAGAATTGGCTTAGCTTTACATTTCTCTCCCAACCCCTTGCTATAAATAGCTATGTCTCATATATCATTTAAAGAGAATAAAACATTACTCCTTGCATTCATTTATTTGATTTTACAGCCTTGCTTGTATGTTAATCAAACACATAAAGTGCTGAGGTGCATAGGTGCCAAGTAAAAGTCAATATTTTACCATGAACCTCATTTATCTGCATTAGCTTGAAAGAAGGTAGATCTGTAAATTTGGACATTATTGAATTTAATGACAAAGATCAATTACAGCATCTTTGACAGGACAGGGATTTGTCAGATAAGGGAGAAAAAACATCACTTCTTCCCAAGGGAGCTTATAAATGCTGCCTGGCTGAGACTGTCCATCTCTTCCAGTGGACTGATGCATGCAAATTTTCAAATAACACTGGTTGTATTTGAAAAACAGACCCACAGTTTCAAACAGAGCTAAGTTATAGTGAGCTCTGAGGGATTGTTCAGCAGGATTGGCTGGAATACAAAAAAAAAGGCACTAGAAAGTAATCAAAGTGTCTTCATGGGAGAGATGCACAATTTGGCTGCAAAACTGAAAGCAATTCTGAACTCAGGCTGATTTTTTCTGTGTCCAGTACACAAATACTAATCGAACTGTTTAATGAGCACTGTGGTAGCACAGATTTTTAATTTACAAAGCTCCACAGAAGCACAAGCACTAGCAGTTTTTGGAAGGAAGCTTGGGAAAACATGGAGAATAACCTCCCGTAATGGAAACTACTACATTTCATTGAAGCCAGTGACTACAGATGTGTAATACTTCCTACCTACCCTTAACCATTATGACCTTTCTCCATCACTGTGTAGGAAGCATTAGTCTGTCCTGCTTGGCTTGTCTGAAATGCAGATAAGGTTTCACAAATGAAAAACCATTTTTTTTTCCTTTTTTCCTTTCCCAGACTTCCATCCAAGAGTTGCGGGGTACCATAACAGCCTTTGAACTTACAAGGAATTGAAGAATTTCAGGGTGTTTCAAGATTGATCATGTATCTCAGTATGTTTTTCCAAATCCTGGAAGCCAAGGTGAACCATATTTCTAAAGCATATTTTTAATTAGAAGATAGGCAGAGATTAGATACCATGGATCAAGTCTTTAAACATGGAAATCCTGTAACCCTGACAGAACCTCATTAGAATGCTTTCACAAAGAAGGGCTACAGGGTTATATTCTGTATTTTCACTGGTAAATTCTATGTAACCAACTTTAAAAAGTAAGTTCTCTTCTTAAAAAAAGTTCTTTTGGGTTGAATAAAATACATCCCTCATGCCACATTTCTGCTTGCAAAGATAGGAATACATGTATCATATAAAGCTGATTTATTAGTATGATAATGAGAGTAGGTGGTGCTTTTAGTCACACCTGTCCTTCATGGAACTATTCCACACAAATAGCAAGCACAGATCCTGAATCCAAGTGCACCTCAGCTTAAGCTGACACTGATCTCACCCTTATTGTATCTAGTGAGATGAGACTGAACAAAAAGCACTTGGACAGTTTTGAAATGTAATGGGACCTTTCTGGGCATCCAGGTTAGCCCCACCAAGGCAGCAGCTGTATGCAATCATGAGTGAAAACCAGAAGAACAGTAGTGGGAGGGATGTCAGGAAAGCTAAGGACTCAAAGCATAGCCAAATGACCATGCAGAGAGGTCGTCCACTCTGAACAGGGAAGCAAAATATAGTCAGGTATGATGAAGAGTTACTACAGTTTCTTAGAGCAGGAATTAACAACACATCCAATTAATTAGTAGGAGCACAATGACAAAACTTGGTCCATTCCATACAGAGCAAGCCAGAAAGTAGGCATTACTTGAGACATGTAGCTGTCACAGTCTACCTGACTACGCGCTGTAAAGTGAAACACAAGGAGCTTACCTTCTCACCTGGGACAGAAAGAGTCCAGAAATGCTCAGCTATGATGACTCAATGTCAAGTTGTAATAGACCAAGACAAGCAAAGTCAACCACCTGCAGACCTGTGAACAACCCTCAAGATCAGTTCACATCTCACCTTCAAGTAACTGCATATTCCTCTCACCTTCTCCCAACATCGGCAGTGAACTCAGACATTGTGGTGTAGAATTTCCTACTCATTTCAGACTTTAAGAAAAACAGGGCAATTCTGCCCATAGAATAGCAACACCAACAGTGCACAAGGTAGAAAGCCCCTGCTCCTAGAGAAGCAGTTTTCTTCACTGGGAGTGAGCCATGCCTTGCCCATCTTTGATGTATTATAGGATCTCAGGCACCTGAGATCTGCTGGCTCTTGTGAATACTCTTATAAGGGGAAAATCATGGATTGGCCATCATCAAAAGAAACAGAGTTTAATGAGCTGTAGATAACAGGACAGTGCGAGCAAGAGCTAAGGGTGAGGAGCCCCCATGTGCTGTAGATCAACACCACCACCTGAAGCTGGACTGTCACTTTGTCTTGTGTTTCTGTTATCCCCAGTTAGCAGATCTAATACTCAATCTGTTTAAACTAATCCAGATTATTATGCCTAAAACAGTTTGGGGAACACTTAGCAAGCAACCTGAATAAGCAAAACACTGTAACAGGAAGGAGAGATGAACATGTACAGTTAAGCAGAAGACACAAACCTATGGAGCTAGCACAGCTAGACCTAGAAAGCCATGCTTGGACAATACCTTTGGTTAATATTCATCAATATAGTCCAGAAAACAAGTGTCTTGCTTATGCTATAAACCAATTGAAACTTTTTCCTTAAGTAGCTGTATGCTAGTTTCTTTTTATTCATGCATACAAGAAGGAGGTTGACCAACTTTAGACAAAACAGAATTAAACTGATAACTTTGGGGAAGCCAGACTTGTCCATTTGAAGAGGTTAAGACATGCTTGGAGAGACACTCAAAGTAGGTCTCCAATGAGATTTTACATAATCAAATAGAAATGTTTTTAAAAAAATCCTTACATAATGATCTACAAAAAAAGATTTTGCTGTGAAGTTGATTTTAAATTCCAAATGCAGATGAAAAAAAAAAGGTTGGTTTGCTTGTACCCCAGATCTTGGGGACATGGATCTCTGTGTGTGGCATGTATGAGACTGATGGTCCTTGGGAATATTTGGTTTATCTATACCATTACTAGTTTTGATCCTGAAAGTATAGTTCACTGCCTGCCATTTAATGACATATCATTAATATATTTATGAATTGTTTCATCCTGATTTGGTTTAAACTGAACAGAGCAGTTTTCAGCAGAGATACAACCAGAACCAACTTCTGACAAGAACAGTGGTTTTTAAAATGCCAAACCCTGGTATTTTATCACCATCTGCTGGTGATAAAGTGTCATTCACTTAAAAAATGTAAATTCAGTCTCAGCATGTACAAAATAATTCATTCCATAAAGATTCAGAGACCTTAAATGCAGCAGAGACTAATAAGACATTCACGGAACTCACGTCTCAATAAGTCATCTGAAGAACAAATTACGTGATCTCCTATACTCTACAAATATTCTGTCATAGCAAAAGCTCTCACAGAACAGTCAAATGCTGTCAGATAACACTAACAGAGCCTTCAAGCTTGCTGGCAACTGAAATAAAATTCACAGTACAGACAACAATTTCCTCTCTACCACTGGCAAAGAAGAAGGTCGTGCAAGGTCAATATGCCGGGCACTTTTTTGCAACCAAACCAGTCATCATCTCTTTCACTTGCCCAGGGGGTTTTAAAACCACTTCCCAAGTCTCAAATCAGCACTACTGAAAAGTAAACTATATTCTTCCTCCTTCCTGCCCTCTGCTGCAACCTATTGCCCTTATGCCTTCCCCCATCTTCACTACTCCTCCTTTCCTCCCTTGTACCTCCTATCATATCTAAACACCAGAACTGTGAGCTGGAGAAGAGACTGGATTCCTCCCACCTAAATTTCCGTGTACCTGAGCTCCTCAGTTAAATGGCTGAACTGTCAAGATGTTCTGTCTAATTACTGGCAACAAAGATGCTCTTCTTTGTTGTCTTCTTTGTTGAAACTTCTTAAGTTTCTGCCTTAGAGGATCCTCTGTCTAGAAAGAACAGAAGGATTTTAATTTAGGTACTTCCCTCAGGTTGTTAGGTGGGGTAAGAAGTAGTCAATACTTAGTGCTCAATAGTCTCTTCTTGCCTTGGTGCTCAACCTAGAGTCAGCTACAGACAAACTTCTGCAGCCCTAGTGAGACTTGTTCATAAATTTCTCCTGAGCACATACAAACTGGGATTCTCCAAATATTTCATATCTAGATACAGGTGAGCACCTTTTCTGTCTCAAAATTACCTGCTAGCAAATTGCAAGTCTCTTCTCTTACAACATGAACTAGGGCTTCTGAAAGAACAGGTCATCCAAGTTTTAATTTTTTACCTTGAGCAAAACAATGCATTTTTTGACCCATGTCTTGGAAACAACAGAAACATTCTGGCTGAAACTTTTATATAAAAAAATATCAACCAGTGGAAGCACTTACTGAAAAGAATTTTAGTTCTAATGGTTAAAGTTTGGAAAAGTTGAGAAGCAGGTAAGCAAAGTTCATAATAATGGAAAATTATAATGCAAATTAAAATCTTTTAATATAAAACAATGCCACCAATTGCACCTGTGTTCACTGTCTCCAGATTTTGATTGCTTTATGCAGTTACTTGAACATACTCTAAAGAGCATAACTAGTCTGCAGTTAAGTTTGGCACTTTGGCTCCTTTCACCAGTCTACAAGTAAATATTCAACCTCTGTAGATTTATCTGGTAACTTTTTCTTAATCACTATTTCTGTAAACAAAATGTACACTGACTTCAAAAGGGAGAAGATTAACACTTAAGGGTCATCAGCACTGAGGAAAGCAGCTATACAACAAATACAGGCCACTTGCTCAGCACAAAGATAATTAAAATCTCTTTCTGGAGTGACCTTAGAATCACTGACCCTGAACCACTTGACATCACATTCCTGCATGCTCCATTTAGCCTTGTTCCTCCTCTGTCCCATGAGGCAGCTCCTGCTTCACCATTACATAACCCTGTCCTTCTTATCACAAATTTCCACTATTCCAAATGCCCTCAGCCCTATTCCTGGTACCAAACAGCAGCCTCATCTATGCTCTCAAGAAGTTGAGCTCTAAGATTCCTCAGCTACACAGAGAAAACAATTCTTGAAACATCCCAGGCTTGATAAGTCAGGGAAAAGGTCAAGAGTTCATTCTTCTATATCATCTGATGTCACATGGCAAAAAACAAGAGCTTTACCACCTTCCTGAAATGGGAGAGATGTGCACCTGTGGGCAGATCTGTCCAGTGCCTTCCTGACTCCGACAGCTGGAACTGGCTGCAGGGCTGACTGCTCTCCCGCATTGAATCTGGGGGGAATGGACCAAGAAATGACAAGAATGATCAAAAAATATGGAACAACTGCTGCACAATAAATGACCACATAGGCTACAACTCATCAGGCTGGAAAACATGCAAATAACATAAATTCATGAAATCCTAAATGGCCTGGGGACTAGACAGGCAGCAGAAAAAATAAACTAGCAAACAAAGAGAAAAAGGTGTCCAGAGAAAGAGGAAAGGAGAACTATGAAACACCCCCCTACTACCCTACCACATGAATATTTTACAAGCTATTGCTGCTTTTGCAACTGTGACTAATGTAAAAAGAAGTTCAAGAAAGTTACTCTTTATTCAGGAAAAAACTCACTTTTCACGTTTCTTGCTCATCAAGCATCCCCACCTCACTGCACCCATGTTCAGACACGTGTAGATGCTTCTGGTCTGTGTGCTCAGGTGGGATCCCAGCACATATTCTGGCACACCACCCACCACTGCATGGGTGAAGTTTTGTGTCAGTCTGGACACAACTTGCCTGAGGTTTCTTCTGCTTACTCCTGCCTTTGTCTCACCCAGGAACAGAAACTTTCTCAGAGGATCTCTACAAATAACTGTTTTCTGTGTCGTGCCACTATCTGTTACTATTGAACAGAAAACACCTTCCCTTATTGCACAGAGGGAAGCCTGCTCCATATGACCTTCTTTTTTTTACCTATGGCATTAAGGCATAGATCTTAGTAGGGGTGCAAGTGAACATCTGTCACAAATTCTAGAGCAACTTCATAAACAGGCTGAGATTAGCTTTTGGCTTTGGGAGCAGCAATGGCTCTGCAGCTGTCATTGCACAGAAAGCTCCACAAGTTTAGATAAATAGTAAATAATTAGGTTTAAATTAAAAAAAAAAAAAAAATCATGCCTAAGCAAGACTGCATGAGAGCCCTGCTGAGATCAGGCTGCCCTGAGTCTTTTAGACATGGTGTAATCTCAGAGGTTTGCAGCAAGATGGCAGTCTGAGATGAGCTCTTGCCTAATTAGCAGATTTCTTGTTGTGTCTCAGTGGTTGCACTGCAGAGATTGGCCACCATCCACTAATTTGCAATATCCTAGGCTTTAAAACACCTTCTTTGTTCCCAGTTCATCAGGGCCAGCTGGAAAAGCACCTGCCAAGCAGAGAACTCACTTGCAAAGGTTCAAATCCAAAATGAGGCCTGGGACTAAGATGTTCTGCACTATTGCCTCAGTACTTCTTACACCTGGGCTCCTTACTAAATGCAAGAGGTGAATCAGGCAGAAATACATATTCCATCCTGCCTTTACAAATAACTGCAGACTAGCATCAGCATTTTTAATAGGTCTTGCTCTCATAATTCCCTCACATTTTTACACTGCAAGGGACAGGTTGGTTACTCCATTTGGTAGCAGGCATTGGCGTCTTCATTTTGTTTCAGTTTTTAGCATTTGGAATGCCAGCACAATTCTTTGCTAAAACCATACTACCACAAAGTGGGCAACAAAAGCAGCCCTGGGAGCTTCCCCAGTGACAGACCTCCGCCATAAGCCACAGGTGCAGTGCCCAGGGCTGGGATGGCTGAGGACAGCAGAAGCTGTCCACCAAATGTGATCCTGGCTGCAGGAAAGCTCCTGACAGTTCCTACAGAGATGGGTCAATCACAGGTTCCAGAGTCCGTGGCAACACACTGGCATGGTAAAAGGGGAGAGGTTTCATAAAAATTTGCGATTTGGGTATGATTAAGACTGAAGCATTAATTGAAATACCTGTGTAAACACCAATAGACACATGAGAACAAGATTTAAAAGAATGGCTTCTATAGAAAACGCAGAACACTGCTCCCAGTCAAAGGAAGGAATGATTTGTTTCCATTTGCTCTGACACCCAGGAGATCACAAGCAATGAAGCACAGCAGCTTCCCTCAGCCAAAAGAACACGGCCGCAGCTCATATTGCACTAACTTGCAAGAGAACCGCAATGTAAGCAGAGATTGAAAAACAATCTTTGTGTCTTGAGCCGAGGGAAACTTTTATCATAATTTATGGAGATTTACCAGATGAACTGCTTCTCCTCTTCTCCCTGTTCATTTTCTTCCTCTGTTTCCTGATTCCAACCCATGTCTAGACGCCATTATCATGGCTCTATTGTAACTCAGCCTAGCTAAAAACACGAGGCCGAAAGACTCTGTGCTACCTTTGCTGAGAACACTCCTGTCCACAGCACCTGAGGCAGCGCCAGGGCTGGCCCAGGGCTGTGCCGGACGGCCTCGCCTCTTCCCGCCCTTCAAGCACATCAGCGCGGTGATGCGAAAGAACTACATCTCCCGTCATGCTCCGCTCTGACCCGCCCACACCACCTGTGCGCGGCCGCGCGTTACGCGGCGGGAGTTGTAGTCCATGATGGCGGCGCTGCGGAAGTGACTCGGCGGCGCCGGGGTGAGCGGGGGCGTGTTGACTTTCCGGGGACGGCGCTCATGGAGGCTCGGGAGTAGCGAGGCGTCTGAGGGGGTTCGCCGGCCGCCGCCATGTTCGGCTGCCTGGTGGCGGGCAGGCTGGTGAGCGCTGCCCGGGCCCGGGCGGGGCCCTCAACCCGCTCGGGGGCGGGGTGGAGCTGCCGCAGGGCCCTTGGCCCCCCCGGGCCCCAGGAAGGGTCCCCGCCTGCCCTGCGCTCGGCTGCCTCCTGCCCCGCGTCCCCACAGGCTGCTTGCCTTGTCGAGCGTCCTTGCCGGGAGGCGCTTGCCATCCCCCTGTCAATGTTGTCTCCTCAGAGACAAGCTGGGAGCTTAAAAGAAGCTTTTTAAGGCTAGATTGTGCCTTGGCTGCAAGGATGTGGCATCTCGGGTAAAGAGGAGGGTATCTTTTGCTCTGGCATTCAGCCATCCTTCTGCTGCCTTTCTCAAGGTCTATTGTATTTCCTATGTGAACAGGTTTCCATGATCCTGGGGTTGTGCCAGCCAGGTGGTCAACAGCCACTTCTTAGTGACTTGGCAACCTCTTCTGCACCCTATTTTCCTCCTACGCACATGGGGAGCGAAGGTATTCTGATCCTGTAGTCCCGGGTGGGATATGTGTTCAGTGCAGGTAGAACAAGGCTGTTGTGTCTTTCTGGTAATATTTTTTGCAGTTGTTCTTCTGCTGTGTTTGACTTTTATCTGGCTATTTGCTCTTTAGGCTAGTACGTTCCTCACTTTTTGTTATGTACCACTTTAGGTGTGTTTCTGTAAAAGGAAATTCACAGACAGATGAAGATGAAAAACATGTTAATACTAATAAAGGTTTTGTTCTCTTTAGGTACAAGCTGCACCTCAACAAGTGGCTGAAGACAAGTTTGTATTTGATTTACCAGACTATGAAAACATCAACCATGTAGTGGTCTTCATGCTGGGAACTATACCATTTCCAGATGGAATGGGAGGATCTGTCTATTTTTGTTATCCAGACCAGAGTGGGATGGCAGTGTGGCAGCTGCTGGGCTTTGTCACTAATGAGAAGCCAAGTGCCATCTTCAAAATTTCTGGTCTGAAATCTGGTAAGACTAGAGCATAGCAATTGGTGCAACAGATGTGTTTTGGAATGCATAAGGGATAAATGTATGAAGGTTGCTTTGAACAAAAAACTACTTAAAAAGGCAGCACACGCTGTGTTTTAGACAGTGCTAGAAGCAGCCTGTCAGCTTCATGGAAGTCTGTCTGTGTGTTACTGTTCCTTGTGAAATTTCTCTCTCATCTTCTCTTGTGCATGGTGTTGATCTGGAAATTCTTTTAAGCAGACTTGATGTGGTTTTGTCATCTGTATAGAGGAAAAATGATCCTATAACCTCCCTAACATGTTTTTAGGTGTTTGTCTAGACATGCCAGCAGTGTTTTCTTTCATCTTCCTCTGCTAAACAGTTGCGTTCTCTGTAGCACAGACAAGTTTTGCAGGGAGTAGAGCCTGGCAGTGATTTCTGACAGCGAGCACTCCCCAGCCAGGGGCAGTTGCTCTATAGAATTGTCCAATAGAGGGCGGAAAACAGCCCATTGGAAAACAGCTTTCGAAATGTTTTAGTACTTTTGGTACATTGAGTAGGATGTATGTGCACATGTTTTCCTAAATACATGTGGGGTTTGCTGTGTGCATTATAAAAATGATGAGACATTCCATTGGCACACCTTTGTCCTACGAAAGGGACAGATACATCGGTCAAGCAGCTTAAAGTGTTACAGTGATAAAGTACTACACAGCTTTTGTAGGCTTGGGTGTAGTCTAGATCTTTGACTTGAATCTCTTTTTAATTAGGCATTGAGGATACTCTGTTAAAATACATTCATTCATAACGTGGCACACTTTCTGTTGAGTTAGTCCTGGATGTGGCAGTATGGTTGAGATAAGGGCTCTCAAGCTGCAGAGCAAAATGAATTCAGATCACACACATGCCTCAAAAATTTGGGCTTTCTTCAGAAGAGGGAGCAACTGCCGGAAGGGTTTGGGGGGATGTGGTTTTGTGTATCCCAAAGCTGTGTGCAAGAGAAAAGCATATCACCAGTGCTTTTGGCATATGTTTCTCATGCTTGAAAGACTCACTGGTGCGTGCTCTTGGACAGCTTTGGAGGAAAATGCATTTTCAGATGCTTTTTGCATGATTAGCCATGATTTCCCAGTCAGGGCTGCTCTCAAGGAAGAACTCAGTGACATAGTTGAACCCATTTGCAGTGCCTTGAGGTGCTGTTGTGCTTGATTTGAGCAGCAGAGAGCTCTGCCATTCCCGTTGTCTGCAGCTTAGATCTGACTGTGGACTCAGTCTACGGCTACACAATCTAAGTTTTGTGGCCATAAACAATATTAAGGTGGAGAAGACTATATAACAGAGCTGGAATCATTGAGAGACATTACTGATACCTGAGCTCTGCATTTTGGGTTCAATACCTGGTTGCTACACAATCTAAGTTTTGTGGCCATAAACAATATTAAGGTGGAGAAGACTATATAACAGAGCTGGAATCATTGAGAGACATTATTGATACCTGAGCTCTGCATTTTGGGTTCAATACCTGGTTGAGAGGACCAGAGATGTCTCCCTGTCAGCAGTGTTGTGTCCCTGGGAAGCAGTGGTTGTAGCAGAGTTTCATTTGTTTGTGCATAAAGAAGGGGCTTAGAAATGCTCCCTGCCTTGGAATGGTAAGGTTTTTTGGATTTCAGTTGTGCCTGAAGGTGTGGTAGAAATAGAAAACAAACTTTGGACTTGTATTTTGCGCCCTTACTGTAAGTATGTTCACAAGTGAGATAAGAGTTACAGCAGAGCCTTTTCCATGACAGGCTTTTCTGCTGTGAAGCTGTTTAAGCTCTAATATTATGTCTACATTTGAGGCCTTCACATGTGTAAGGGTTTTGTTGTTATTGGGCTGAAGGATATTGAGGGCTCAATCATTGAATTAAGGAGTCAACAAAGGGAAAGAAATGGGTGGAATAATACTTTTCTGATAGCAGTTGCTCTGCAGTGATGTAATGTGTTGGAGAGTGTGGGGTCTGAGTGCAAAAACCTGAGCTTATATTTCAGTACTGATTAACATTCTCTACGTTTGTACAGTTTGGAATGCTAATTGCAAGAGCCAAGCATGGAAATCATGGAGTGCATTTCTCCTGGTGTAAGGATGACAATGGATGCTTTTATTTCACACTTTTAGGCAGACATCTTTCCAAGGCCATGGTTCTGTGGGAGTTCACGGAAAGTGAATGGAATGTATGTGTTTTATTATTTGGATCGTGCTTGTCTAAAGTAATCATACATTGTAACAGAACCTGTTGCTTGGGGATGTTACATTTTTATTGAAATGTCAGCTTCTCAGGTGAAGATGTTGCAAGACGCAAAATTTTACCAGCTCTGTTGCTATTGGGATTCTCTAATAATGAACTTGATACTTGGTTTCTGATAGCTTGTATCAAGCAAGCATCTATCAACAGAAAATGCTGAGTTCATACAGCAATGACATTTCTCAGAAGAGGTTCTAAATAGCATTTCCGGAGATGAACTCTTCTCTCACTTACCTTATGTTAAAGTAACATTTTAATAGGCGTGCTTTATTTATAAGGTAGCACTATATTACAGTTGTAGGATCTGGAGTGAGGAGTAGCACTTCAATTGAAAAGGGTGGTGAGTTTGTGAGTGTAATTTCTGTATGGGTTGGCTGTTTGCTTCTTTGTGCCTTGTGTCTCTGCAGAGGAATGGTCAAGTTCCTGAGGTCTTCAGTCTTGATCTCAGTTCAACTTGTCAGACTCTTTTTGCTGACCGAGTTTTTGACTAAGTCACATGGTGCTTTTGATCTCCATTAGCATTTCTTGCACCTCAAGATAGTGCTGACTGGTCTGCAGGACAGCTCTTGATTAGCTTTGCTTTCTCCTCCTAGTAAAAGGCCAGAGTGCTGGTGAAACATTGCCTCTGTGTTAAGAGGGTACTTGGCTATTGTGTTCCCACAAACACAGGTGCAGTATTAGTGTTTGTTTACTGATAGCATTGTGATCCCACAGACATTTTCCTGCATTTTCCTTTAGAGACGCTGACAGAAGAGTACATGATTTAAGTGACTCTGAGTGTCTGTCCTTGTTTGCAGAGACCTTGGCTGAAGCTGGCACTGAAAGTATGGGTTGAGAAAGGTCAGAAGTGAGGGCAGAGGGCTGGGATGATGCCTGTGTTTGTGGCATGCAGTTTGGAGATGGTTCCTTGTTTTCTTTGTGGCACTTACAAAGTGAGAGGCCTTTCTGTTCCCTGACTATTTCTTTAACCTTTGCTGCTTTTGTTGGGTTATAGCAGTTCAGATGAGACTTGGGGCTTCCCAGCCCTCCCTAAATCAGAGGGATCATAAATTAGAGCTCTCCACTTTTTCAGAGCAGGTTCACTAGAACCTGGCTTCAATGAGTGAATCAAACAACTGCAGCAGTGCTGCGTGTTTCCTGTTTATCTGCTGCGTGTTTCCTGTTTATCTGCAATTGCCAAAATATAAATTAAAAGCTTAGTTCCTGTAGAGAAAGGTTCTGCTGTCTTTCACTCACTGATTGTATTCCCCCTTGAATCCGTTTACTTCATAGGCAGCTGTAAATGACATTTTTCTGTTTTTTAGAAATTTCCTTATGATCTGTTGTGCTTTTTAAATGTACCCATCACACTGTTCCATCTGTTGTGCTTGTGTGTACTTGTGCCTGTGCTTGGAGTGTGGTTTTTCTGTGTCTCCTGAGATAGGGAGATCCCTCTGGTGGGAGCTGGGGAATACCTTCTACAGGAGGAACACGGTGGTTTAAGTTACACAGCCTTTACGTGTGTGCCAAACCTAACGTGTGCTGTTCGTGGTGCTTTCAGGGAAGGGAAGTCAACATCCCTTTGGTGCCATGAACCTCCCACAGACTCCAACAGTGGCTCAGATTGGAATCTCAGTGGAACTGCTGGAGAACCTGGCCCAGCAGACTCCTGTTGCAAGTGCTGCTGTGTCATCAGTAGATTCATTCACAGAGGTAGCCTGGACATTCCGTTTTCAGAAATTCTCTGCTCTGTGGAAGTCTCAAGAATTGAGCCTCTAAAGCACCAATTGGGGAGTGGGCAGGGGTTGCTGCTGCGAGTGGCAGTAGGATTGTAACCAACCTAATAATTGTCAGATCATTTGGTTGGATGCTTTGATACTATGAAACTGCTTTTTCTTACACTGAAAAACTATCTCCTGTGAAAGACTGGAATTTGCATGATCAGTGACATGAGGCCAAGAGATTCACTTGTGTCAGTGTCACTACTGTAAAATTATTTATGATACTTTTTATGGGAGCAGTTATGACTAAATAAATGTAAGAGAGAGTAGATCTTTGGTGATTTGTAGGTGCTGAAACTTCAGTACGTAGGTTTGCAGGGATGGTCAAAAATTACTCACAAGTTAAGGCAAATGTGGGCATGGATTCAGGGGGATGGATATTCAGGTGTACCACTTTCCCTGGAGAAATCCTTCTGATGTAGCTCCGCAGAACTACAGAATTATGCCCTCTCCCACCAAAATATTTTTGTTTTTCCCCAATGCCTTCTCTGTGGATCTTTTTTAATATGTGCCATTTTTTAACCCAGCCTGTTCATTAGTTTGAACCTCTGGAAATCATCAACCAGCTCTGGCAGTTAGTTAGCAGTCTAACAACAGTCCAAGGCAAGCTAGACCTGCATAGCGAGTCTTGATTTCCCTAACACTGATGGCTCTGGCATTTTCTTTTAATATTTCAGCAGTTGGTGAGGCTTTTCTTCAGACCTTTTTTAAGTTCTCACTTTCCTTCCAGGTGTTTGCTGAGGGAGACTGGTAATTGTACAGTAATCCTGATACTGTAGCTGATGTTCTTTGGCAGTTTACACACATTGTAGCTCCAAATAGGTAATGTTTCTTGCAGAAAGTTACCACAACTAGGGGTTGACCAACAGCTATTTTCGTATAGTACAGTTAATTGAGCTTTTCTGGAGTTGTTAGGGGCAAAGGACACCTAAATAATGTTTCTGATTCCACCAATTTTTATTATAGCAGTAGTTAAGAAGAATAACATGCCACAACAGCTCATTTGCAAGGTGGCTCATGGATTTTTCTGGCAGTACTATTGAAAGAAAAAAGAAAACACCTCATGATTGCATAACATTTTTACAAACGTTATTTTCAGTTAAGTGAATTTTTCTGTTAAAAAAGACCAGCATCTAACTCTGAGCATCTTAACTGAAACTGTAATTGCCTTCAAGGAATGCAGTTGACCCAAGGGGTAGAGTACTACTTACTCCTACAGAGAAAAGGTGTGAGGTCAAAGTGGAAGGAAGCCTTTGATGGAATAGATTGCAGAGGAAGGGCATATATGACTGGGAGCTTATTTGTGAATAACTAATGGCTTTCATTTAATATTTGACATCAGCTCTTTGAAACTGCTACATTATAGCAATAAAAGTATTCTTTAATGGCAAAGTCATCTATTGCTACCCTAAGTTAAGGAGTTGCTCTCCTCTCCTATGACATTTTTAGTAGGCTTTATGAAGATTTATTGAATTTCTTTTTTATGTATATAAAATATATATTTTTATAAATAAATAAAGTATGTATTTTTATGTATATAAACTTGTATATAAAAAAGAAGTAGGACAAAACCATGGAGTTCTGCATGTGAGTGCAATGAGACTGAGGATAGGGTTCTGGGATATCATTTCTTCTACTCCTTTTGTGAGAGGGGAGCACAAGACTGTGCATTTATTAATTCAGGCTCTGTTTCCCTGCATCATTTCACTGTCTATGAAATTTTCTATATAAAAATTTGTTGTTCTCCCATCAAAACAAGGCATAATTTTTTTAAATTTTTTTTTATTTTTTTTTTTTAAAAAAGAATAGGGGAAATAAGGAGGTACTGTAGACTTGTATATTTGTGGACTGGCTGGGAATGTCCTACAACCTCATCCTCTGCACACAGGGCTTGCTATTTCTTGGCCTCTCTTTCATTCTTTTCTTTCCTAGTCCTACAGTTTAGGAGTGCCCTGTGCATCCTTTAGGGTTTTTTTTTCCCCACAAGATCTTCTAGTAAAAGATGCCAGGACAGCATCCCTTCTGTGGGGAATGCTAATGGAAATTGCCCTGTCAGTGGAGTCTGATGAGTTGTAACTAGATAGATTGCAGACTTTTCCAATCGTTTAACAAGTGGTTTTCTGGGAGCTGGAATGGCAGCTTTGGCCCAGTCTGGAGTTCTTCTGATTATTCAGTTTGGAGGAGAGGGACAGTTCTTGTCACTGTATCACGTCATTGTCACAAACAGAAAATGTTCTTCCCAAAGCTGTTTGTCCAGTTGGATGAAGTTGAGCAGAGAGAGGGCAAGTGAAGATTCTTAAAGTTATTTCTGGATGCTGGATGGACCTGAGGGCAAGACTGAAGCTTAGGATGTTTTGATCATTGTCTCTGGACTTATTATATCTACTTTGCCACTGAGTTTTAAATGACAATACTAAAATTACTTCATGTAGGAGCTGTATATCTGTTAAACTTTCACACAAAAATTCAAATTGAAGAAAGAACTTCCTTGAAATATCTTTTTTTTTTTTTTTTTTCAGTTCACTCAGAAGATGTTGGATAACTTCTATAACTTTGCTTCCTCGTTTGCTGTTACTCAGGCACAGATGACCCCAAATCCTTCTGAAGCTTTCATTCCTGCAAGTGTAGTTCTGAAATGGTAATGGTGATCTCTGGTTCTTTTTTCCTAGGCATTAGATCATCATTTCTAAGCACTGAACTATTGTCATGCTGGTCAGTGAGACTGTTGCTGATAATGCAAATGCTCATTTGTTGTGGGAGTTGTGGGAAGACAGAGCATACTGATACTTGTCAGTTTGTGCCTATTTGTTTTATTTGGTCTCTTCCTAGACATAGTTCCAGCATAGTTGCCTTACTTAAGAATGTGAGAGGTGACAAAATCATCTTGGTTCTGTCACCAAGATCCTTGAGTGTAAATACGTAAATCCCTCTGGGAGCTGTTTTCCAGGGACTGGTTTAATAACTGTCTGGGGATAGCCTGTGTAGTCTGGAGATAAATTGTGAACAGCAGGCAATCCTTTAGGTTATCTGAAAATGTCTTTCCTATCAGTTTGGCCTTATTTATTTATTTAGCCTTTGCAGTATTAACCTAAGCCCTTTTTAAATCAGTATTTGAGAGACTCTGAATACAGTTTTATCATTAGTAAGATCTCATGAATGTGCAAGCAGTTGATGAGAGCCACGTGTTTTGTTTGGGAGTGTTGGTACCTACAAACTCCACGGACTGTGTGTGGGTAGGGTCTCTGGAGTGACTGGTCAGGGTAAGGCTGGGTAAGGCTGAATTGGTTTAAAACCCTTGAGTCCTTTCTCACTTGATCTGGGCTATGAACTATGAAGTATAGAAGAACATTTTTTGGTTTCCTTTGTTTCATTGGCAGTTCCTTTTGATTCTTTACATTTTGGGTTTGTAAGAATTAAAAGGGGGGTTTTAACTTTTGTGGCTCAAAGCCTATAGGCTTCTCTATTTTTTCTTTTTCTTTTAAAAGGGCACAGAAATTGTATATTTTGTCTTATTTCTTCACTGTGTGTCAACAGTGAATTCTGATGCTCAGTTTGTTTATGGTTTGCTTGGTTTTATGAGTATGGAAAGTGAAGCTAGGACAGCATGTATGCATATATGTTTGCATTGTGTGTTAGAGAATTACATTTCCTCATTTGATTTTACTAAAACGTTACCATCCAGCCTCAGATTCATACTTCTACCTGCCCAGACTGATTTCCTAGCCCAAAAAATGTTATGCATAAAACAACCACTTACAATTCATGGACTTGTTTAGGTTGGAGCAGACCTTTAAAATAGAATCCAACCATTCACCTCCTGCTGCCAAGTGCACCACAAACCCAGGGCAAATAAAATATGTCCACATGTCTTTTAAACACCGCCAAGCAAGGTGACTCCACTACTTCCAGTGCTTGACAACCCCTTCATTGAAGAAAATTTTCCTCATATCCAGTCTAAATTAACTTACAATTTTACTAAGCTTGAATGAGTCTCCTCTGGGATACTGCTTTAACAAAATTCATCTTGTTGAAATACACAAGTCTAACGGCAAATATTCTAGATATGCAAATGGATTTGGGATTTACTGATTTCCTGATGTGAAATAGATGTAATTTGTCATGTTCTCTGCATAGACTAATTTAGACCCTTTTTTAGAAATACAATTTTATATGCAGCAGCTGTTATTTTTTGGTTGTTTTTTTATATTTCTAGGTATGAAAACTTCCAGAGACGTCTGACACAGAACCCTCTCTTTTGGAAAACATAAGTTTAAATTCTGTCATTTGGAGTTCTTCCTAAAGTGTTATCTGAAAGATGCATCAAGTAACTCCACTGAAGATTTTCCGGGGAGAGGAGGGGAAAAATCCAAACAACAATTAGTCTCAATAGACAAAACTAGTAACTTTTATATTACTCTTAAACAGTATTTAAAATTAAAATAAATGAAAATTACTAGTCTGCATGTTGGTTTATTTAATTGAAGTGCTTGGCTGCAACAAGAAATCAGTGTTGCATGTAGAAATACTTCTTTAAAACTGCATTTAAAGTGGAAAAAATTACAAGATGAAAAATGGCAGCACTGTGTCATACTTGTGTGGTGCTTTGGGGTGCTGTACACAAACCAAATGCAGTTTTTCATTCTTTACCTCATTTGAAGGATGATCAGGCAACTGTGAATATGCTAATGGTTTTCCTGCTGGTACTTGCACTGTGAGTTCTTCCATTTTGTGGACAACCAATAGTCCTGTTCCCACCTCATATAAATGGTACAGCAGTATTTCCCTCTTTGACTGTAATACACTATTGAGTTTAATCTTGGAGTACCTGTCTTTAACTTTTCCTGTATGAAAGTGTAATGAAGAGGAATCTTCGGGAGCTTTGGCTGTGCTAGAAGAATTATTTCCAGTAATAAGAGAGTAAAATCTTGTTTCTCTTAAAAACCGATGTGGGGTGTCTGATACTGCTGTCTAGGTTACTGGCACCAAAGGCTGTCATTTGCTCATAAATTCAAAAGATTTTGGGGTGGTCTGAGTAGTTCTCATGATGAGTACAGTTTCTGCTAGTGTGATGGCTTCAGCCACGTGTGCCCAGGTATCTCATAGGTGAGCTCCAGCTGGCCCTTCTGTTCACTGGATTAGTTTGATCAGAAGTACTATGTTGAACAATAGATCTTGCTTTTGTAAGTCCTTTCTGTAACCAAGGACTAAGACTTGGTCCCAGATCATTGGCATGAAAATACATGTTTCTACTGCTTTCATTGACTGGGAGATGAAGCCTTTAAGGAGTCCTTTATCAAGTCAAGTCAGCCTTAGGTACACTTCTCCTGAGAATAGAAACTCAGTCCTTTGAACTCAATGACACCCTATGTCATTTCTGCCTTAGCTTAAAATGGACTCTTCCCTTGCATAAAAGCAGACAGCCACAAGGAATAAAGAGAATGAGCTCGACCTGGGGCCCAGAAGAGGAGGAAAACAGACTGATGAAACCAAGGAAGGCTGTGTAAGAACAGCTTTTGAAAAGTAAAACTAATTCGCCCCCAGGTAATTTATGGCACAAAACTCAGGGTTATTTCCTAGAAGCCATGGCACAGACCCAAGCCCTGAAAAATCTGGGTTGCCTGCTTGACTAAAGGCTTAATTTTCTTAAAGACACATTTGTAGGCCAAATGTTTGTGGAGAAGCAGCAATGAGGGCAGTTAGCAGAGGCCCAGGCTGAACTCCCTCATCAGAATGAGTCATTAGGATCATTCTGTGTGACCTGTCAAATTCTGCTGTAGGATGTGGTAGTTTTGTCACACATATGGCAGATGCCTCACACAGCTGGTGACAGAAGTGGATAAGAAGAGACAAGAGGGACCAAATGGAAGCTGGGAGTGGTCATTGCTCAGCTTCTCACAGTTCTAAGGAAGTATCTGGCTGCCTTGGAAATAATTAACACTTCATAGGCCATTGCAAGGCATCGGGAGTTAGGGAATGTGTCTACAGGACATAACAGACTCATTCTATCAGTACAATTTAATTAACAAAGGAGTGATTTATTTGTAAAAATTGAGGTACCATCTACAACTTCTTCATCTGACTGGCCAGAGCTGCCCTCTATGAAATAATCCTCATGTCTCTACTCCTTGTTGCAACTTCCTATGGCCCTCACTATCTGACATGGTTTGGTGAAGAACGAGTTATAGAACTAAAGGTATTTAAACCCAAGGGCCTTGTTTGGGCACAGCTGGCACTCTGCTGCTCTCCTCTAGTTACAACAAGCTACTTCTGTTCTGACTAAAGCTGCATTCCAGTTATTCCAGATGCTGGTGGGATTGTTGTTTGGGCTTCAGGAAGCCAGACACACCAGACTAGACCATGTGGGTGGGATCACCAAGTCCAGCATGAGCGCTGTGGCTGCTCTTGCCCCAGCTCCAACCATTAAGGCTGTAAATAAAAATACATAATTATATGGGGGTTGAATAATTCAGGAGTGTAGATTAAGAACTTCTCCCAGTACTGCAGCCACTCTTGGTTCAGCAGGTGTTGTCTCTGAGCTCACTGAATGTGGCACATGCTTGAAAGCATCATTGTAAATTACTTTTCTTTCCTGTTGTGACCGATCAGAAACTCTCAGAGGGAAGAATTTATCCTCTCCTTCAGTATCAGTATTGTGCCTTTCACAACTGCTGTGAAAGTAAGAACTGATTCACCTCTACAGATTGTGTGAATGGCCAGACTGTGCTTGTCAAGTATTTTTCTTAATCACCTTTGAAGTAAAGGATTATGGTGGGTGAGTTTCACTAGCCCTATGAAATCCTATCATATGATCACTAATTAGAATGCTTGAGGAAACAGGTATTCAGTCTAAGGACATTTAATGTAAGAAACTTCAGGGTCATCTAAGCTGTCTCCCAACAATAGTTTTAACTTCAATATTGTGGTTTTAAAATGAGCAGGATTACAGGAATAAATGTGAGGAGAAACAAGATACATACATTAATCTATTCTGCCTTTAACTATATATATATATATTTATATATATCTCTCCTTTTTTTTTCTCCACACACAAAATACTAACATTTCTTTCCCCTGGTATGGCCAAAGGTGTAATGCCTGTAATAATAACAACCTCAATGTAATATAAATTATTTTTAATGATCCTCCTACATTTAGAGTATTTTTCTCATTTCCAGTTTCTAGATATTAGGGAGTTCAGGTTTTAAAGAAAACGTGTGAAAAAAAAATAGAACAGTCATTAGGCTTCCATGCCAAACTCATAACCATGACGGGGTAGATATATTTCCCTCCATTTTCCAAATTGTTTTCCTTTCCATGCCTTTCCTAACTAATAGGAATTGTTAGAGTGGGGATTCTTTTCACAAGGGCCCTGCCTGTTTCTACATCTGCCCTCACCTCACCACCATGCCCAGAGAAAAATTTAAAAATACAGGAAGCAACAAAGTGCATATATTACTGCTGGCTTATACAAAAACAGATGCAAAATTCATGGCAAGTAGTCAAAATTCTAATTATGCAGGGGATTTATTTCTTTTTAAAAAGTTCCTTCATTTCCTTGTTGTAAATATTTTTCTGACACAGCTTATGGTGAGAGCAAAGCATTCACAGGTGAACCTGTGTCTGTAGTACTTGCAGAGGAAGTTCATTCCTTCACTTTTAGCCCTGGAACCAGAGCTTCCCAATACAATCAGTGGTGAAACATGAGCATGAAATGCAGAGAAAGCAAGCACTCTTACCTCGACTAGGAGGGGAAAATTCAATCCATATTTGTATTAAATTGTTTTGGCTTAACAATAAAAGCCTCAAGAAGAATCTGATTTAATATTGCATTGTGGCAACATTCTTTATTCATTCACCACCAGATGGAGCATCACCTCAGGAAACAGGACCATACTGTGAGAAGAGACCTTTTAAGTGAACCACTGATTTAACAATCAGGAACTGGTTTTCTATTTCTACTTCGAGCTGTGGTACAAACCTTCTTGCTGTCCCTGGGCAAAGTCTCTGCCTTGAAGTTAGAACTGTAGTCCAAGACTACAGTTTATGCAATTTCTAAATTTCTGAAAGTTGGTAGAATAAGACAAGGGGGCTGCCAGGTACCTTTACTTTTCAGCTTTTTCTTTTTTTTAATCTCTTCAGGGATATACTCAGTGTGCAATAACTGAGGGAATCGGCAACCTTCAGATTTTATTATGCTCTTCATACAGAGTTCATAAAGAACACTTTGTAACAACACTTGCAGCCTCTGAAACAGTTTCCTAATCGTACTGCAGTTACTCATCAGCCTGACTTTACCTCTCCATCACCTGTCTTGACATGGGACACAGGAGTCAATTACAGAATTTGTCAAAGAACAGCCCTAAAGGTGGCCTGATGGCAATGGAGAAGAACACGTGTTCTTTCAGGCTATTTTTGGTAGGTTTGTCCAATACTAGGGTTAAGCCACATTTCTACTGTTGAAGAATTTAGGCACTGGAGCTCTCAAGGTATGTTTCACAAAAGCATACATTAAAAGGTGAAAAGGTTTTGGAAAATACTAAACTCTTCTTTAAATTCTTTTGCAACGATTATAACTCTAGTAGCTCTGCATCTTCCAGAAGACACACAATAATTTTAATCTCTCTCCTTTTTTTAGTCTAGAACTCGGCAGCTGTAGAAAGAAAACACCCTAATGAAATGAATATACAAGTTTTATATTCACTTGAGCTTTATTGGTCTGCTTGTTAACAAAGACCTTTCCCCCCTGTTGTGCATCTTCAAAATATTATTAAATCTACACACAGAGGGGGCTGACTGTTGTAAAGGAGAATTTTTTCTCCCCTTGGCTTGCTACAGCTCTACTTACACAAGTTCTTCCCTTCATTAACACTTTTAATCTGATTTCAGTTCCATCCAGGTTTCTCAGAGCAAAGCTCCTGGAACATTTGTCTGCATTTTAAGAGGACAGACTTCAGCACATTCATAAGTTAAAACAGAAGTTAAAGCTGACCCTGTGTTAGGCCTCTTTCCAGTCAAGCACCACCCTTCCTTTCCTTCCTCTCAAACACAGCAGCTCATTTGTCAGAATGTACAATTTTTATGTCCCAAAACAACACCCCTGGCTGAGAAATCCCTACTGCTTTTGTATCCCATTTCACTCTCACTTTCCTGACCACAGGAAAACAGAAGACCGTCTAATGCCATGCTACTGTAAAGCATTTGCAAAGACTAAATGGCACCAGCCTCTAACCCAAGTGCTCTTAGTATAGCTAAATCAATCAAAGCTCTTTCCTTGAGGCTGCAGGAAGTCTGAGCACTCCCACTGCCTTTCTGGAGTGCTCTCCCAACCATACCCCAGCCTCCTAATTTTTCAGACCCTGCCAACACCACATACTTGCCACAAAATGATCTGAGATCTATGGACCATTGCTGTTGTGTAAACACTGGCTCACACTATGCCAGTAGTTCTATAGATGCAGGAAGTTAAACATTTTCTCCAAGCTCCAGTCTCACCTGTCTCCCTCTTCAGCTGATCTGTGTTCAACTCTGCAGGGATTTCATTTTCCTCCCTCCGGTACTCAGGCTTCTACATGGTTCTGCCCAACTCTGTGGTTTTACACTTGGCTTCCTGATCATGTTCTCTTGCACAGACACTCATGGATACAAGAAAGACCACACTGGCCATTTGGCTTGTGCAAGAAAAACAAGGTCCAAAATCCAGCTCAATTAAACACTAGTTTTCGACAGACCTGTGGTACTACTGCGCTTCCCTAGTAGTAAGAACAAGGATTTAAAAGATGGAAAAAAAAAAAGAAAAACAATCATGTATTACAGACTAAAATCTGTCAGTTCTGGGCTTCATTTTTTTCAGGTTCCCAAGTACACAACTGAACAGGCAGTTTATCTAACCAGAGCATTTACAAGCTTCCCAAACTGTAACAAACAGAAAAAAAGCAATATCTTGAAAAATGAAAAGTCAGATATGCACTTAAGAAGTCAGAAGCAGACAGGACTACTTAATCTACGGATCAGAAAGGCACCATAATACTGACAATGACAGTTTACTTGTATTTGCATCATAACTTAGAACATTCTTCTCAAGTAATATGTTATGTTGAAGGATAAGGGCAGGTAAACGGAAAAAGAGTATGTAAATGGTTCAACCTCAATAAATGTTATTTACTTTCTTCCTCATTCAGGTACACACAGCTACTGAGCAATGTCCTGGGCCACTTTCTTAACACAGACATGAGCATTCCAGCTACCTGCTGACAAGATATGTAAAAGTGTTTTGAACACAGATTATCACTGCTAATAATTTCTGCCATCTTACCCATTTTTCCCCTTTCATTTTTATTAACTGCACACATTTTAAACCTATATGAGATATGATTGATTTTAGAATTCATTATTCCTAATGCAAGTAAAAACACTGAGGAGGCTATTTGGGAATATTGACAATAGAGGCAATTAAAATATTTCCAAAAACTAACTTTTAGATAAATGCAGTAACTAGACAGACAGAATTCAAACAACAAAACAATGTGATCCACCAAACAAAGCCAGTGAGGTTTTTTGCCCCCTAGTTACTAACAGACATGGTGAGAAGCAAATCCCAATTTGAGATTACAAAAATTGAATCAATTTCAATCTGCAACTTACTTAAGGAATGAGTTCAAAATATTTTTAGAAATGGTTTAACAATATTATATTCTTAAGAGTATTATATTATATATTATTATATATTAATATATATATTAATATTATATTCTTAAGAGTATTGTATTAACAATATTATATTCTTAAGAGTAGCATTTCCTTTGTGCTGTGCCTGAATAAAATCTTCATTAGGTTTTCAAAAGGCACAAAATACAACTGCAAGCATAAATATAACAAATTAGCAAGTTACAAGCACAATCATGTGATAACTCTACACAAATAAATTTCCTACGCTGTAAGTGAAAACTTCTTGTGGGAAATAATTAAAATGGACAATTCAGAAAACTTTACAAAAATACTTCTTTTTATTAAAAGCAGCAATTTCAAGCAGAACAATACACAGAATGTAAACATCACTAAGTCCAGCTCCAGCCTGCTGAACCTTCGAGAAAGTCTACACTAAATGCATCTACTGTACTAGCAAGTTAACAGACTATATTATAATTTGAAAATATATTTTCTTCTATGAATTAAGAAAAAGTACTTTATCGTAATCTGTCCCAGCGCCAGATACTGGCATCATCACACACAGCTATAAGGATACTGCTATCCCTGCTAAAACTGGTCTGTCGGATGGCAGCAACACATTTAGGATGAGTAAGAGTCGTACACCTAGAAAGAAAAGAAAATTATTCAGCTGCAATGTCAAATCTTCCTACTACATCATGGAGCACTGTTATTTATGTGACCTAGGAGGAATTGAAGGCAACAAGATTATGGCCTTCATGGTGTATTTTGTATTCCAAATGAGGACTTGGAAAAGCAGTTTCCTGTTCACCCACCAGTTGTTTCTCATCCACCCAATTTTTATTGAAGCAAAGACTGAAAGCTTATTCAATCACATTATTTAGGACTTCATAATCAGTGTCATTTGCCATCATTAGGAATAAAATACCAGAATCATTGACCAAAGACTGCAGCACTTCCAGGAATTTCATCCATTAATGTATTCATATATATGTATTTAGATGGATTAGATATATAAATACATAAAGACATGTATCATAAACATATATATATTATGGATAATAAACATATATATATATATAAATAGGGTATATAAAAATAAAATACATGAAGTATTTATTTATACAGCGTATATCCATTTTATATACAATGTTTTTTGGGAGTGGGTTTGTTTGGGACACTTTTTTGTGTTCAGGGTTTTTTTGCATTTGCATGTTTTCACACATACATATGTATCCACATGTATCTAAGAGACATGCTGTGAAATTACCTGGCAACAGAGGTGAGGAAGTGGAAAGCCATAGTGTTCTCTCTACTCTGTGCTGCTTGTAGCTCACCTTTATATTCACTTTTTACTCCAGTCCTGTCACCTATCTCACCTTTGTCATGTGCTACACCCACCTAGCACTTCTTCTTCTAGTGGCTTTGCAAAATTTCCACCCAATTAGCAAAAACTCTGAGAAATAAATTGCCTTTTACTGTATCTACACATGGTAGCCAGCAGAACCCAACTGGGGCCTCTTGGCATTACTATAAATTATAAATTAGTGAGCTGTAATAAACATTAACCTTCAGGAGCTCACAATGTTCATTTCCCTAGTAGTTATAATGGAAAGTAGGTAGTACTGTAAAGAATTTCTCTATTATTATTTCTCTGTTATCTGGAAAGGAAAAGTATCCCAACACCCTGCCTTAGCAAAAACAAAATAAAGTACTCACTTGGCTTTATGTGGATCTTCTATTTCTAAATCCCAAACATAAAGTTTGCCAACCTGATTGCCCAGAGCAAGCATCTTAAAAATAAAGCAGAGGATAAAGAAGTTTTAAAATACTCCCTCAAAGAAGAAAGTCAGAATTTTCTAAGGGCTGTAGAGCTGATAAATTGTGTGTGAGCATTTAAATATGAACAGCTTAATGAGCTTGTTGGAGGAGTCAGAAAGGCTGTAGAATTTTCCTCCTTCCTTCTATTTTATCAGTCTCTGCAGACAGGGGATGAAGACACCCGGAAACATATTTCCAGTGGAAAATAAATATTTATTTGGTGGAATTTTTTTCCACAGGCAGAACCCAGAATAAAAAAATCTGGAGCTCCTTCAGGTTCATACAAAGCCCCATACCCCATACAGCAAACCATTCTGTCTCTCAAACATCTCATGAACCAAGACCCTTCCTATGCCCATAAACACGTAATCAATTAAAAGCTACACACGTTCAAATACAGCAAAGTCAGACATGTACCTTCTGCCAGAAATCCATTGAAAATCTCATGTACCATATGTCACACTGGCTATAATCAAATCTCCCAAGAATGGTCACGTTTGACTCACTGGGCTTGATTTTATCTATATCATCTTCCATCTTGCCAGGTTTCCAGCAAACAATGGCATTTTCACAAGACTGAAGTGAAACAATGAAAAGAAAAATCACCTGTAAAGCACACTGCAGAATCGGTCTAACTATAAGCAAATATTTAACCTTACAGCTTCCCCAATGAAAGTAAGAAAAGCAGAACTGAAAATCTCACCTCTGCCCTTAGATCACTGTCCATCACTGGCAACCTGATGCCCTCACAGCTTTGCCAGGTAATGGGACTGCAGGGGCCCTCCCTCAGCCACTTCAGATGAAGTCAACCACATGTGTTCAAACACAATTTAATTAGCAGCTTAAACTTGTTTTGAGGACTGTTTACCCAATCCCTTTGACTAACAGGACAGTGCACAAATTGCTGGTGAGTGCACCTTCAAGGCAATTGGACTGCCTGGTTTAATATCTGCAAGCCAATGTTACTAGTGGACACAACACATTAATCAAAGTCACTCCATTATGATAACCCTCATCCCACTCTTTAGCAGAAGGATCCCTAATCAACATCTAGAGATTCCTTTTCTGTATGTTCCATGCAGATTCTGGTTAGCCAGAAACCCTTTACTTGCAGCAGAGTACAGCTGTAGGAAGAATTTTGCAGTTAAGTATAAGCTGCTTACCCACACATCCTGACAGGTGACAAAATCCACAGCACACTCCACAAAATTATTTAACACAAGGTAGTAATCTAAGCTAAGACCCAAATGCTAATAAAATTTCTAAGGTTTAGGATCCTCAGGACCAGCAAATAAATGTAATGTAGCTGAAAAAGCTGCAGCATTACCTTGGAAAGAATTAGGTCTCCCAGCCACCGTACACAGTCAACATAGTTTCTATGTATGTCTCTTGTAGAAAAGTCAGGAAAGTGAATTTTCTGGGAAACAAAAGGCCTATGGAGAAAATTGCCAAGTGAGGTTCAGAAAAACAAACACGGAAGCACAAGTGTAATTTTTTTAATAACGTTTTAACATATTTGTTAAACGTTTTAACATGTTTGTTAAAAGAACAAGCCAAACTTTTTAACAGTTTTATAACAAAGTAGATTTTGTATGCAGTTTGTTTTTCTTTTTAATAGTAATAGGAACAGTCCCTGTTTTCATCCTCATTCCTAATGAAATAACTAAGTTTCCCATGTATCTCCCATGTGCAGAGATAGTGCTGAGTAAAACTACTCCTTCAGCTGCTGAATACAATGCCTGTCACCAAATACTTCAAGAACCAATTAAAGCTCAGTCTTCCTGATGCTGCTTCTGCAACATCTGAATTGTTAAATAGAAATGCACACTTTAAAAAAATTATCATTTAAAAAAAAGCACGCTAAAAAGCATCATTTAATATTTGGTAACATTACCAAAAAAAGCGAGAGTATTTTCACAGCTAGTCTCATTGCTGAACATGTTCACTGTGTTTTAGACTCTTCAATTCTCTCAATGGTTTAACTGGAAGTTAAGATCAAAAAGTTGAAGAACTTCATAAAGGAGGATTTATCTATCATGTATCTAATTACTATGTTTACTTGATAATTTACTTATATCTGAGGTCAAATCAGAGAATGATGAAAATTAAAGATATTACTATGTAAACAGTTTTGTCCCCACCCCAAAGTCAAATAATACACAATAATTAACTACTCAATATAAGATTATTTGCCACATTTAATTACACAGATTTGATCCCCTTCTAGAAATTTTGAGATGAGATGAGATGAAGAAAAAATACTGACATCTTGAAATGTACAAAATACAAGCTTTATGATAATAGTTTGAGACATTTTCTAGTCAAGCAAAGAAATAATTGAGATAATTAAAAATAAAATTTTTGGGACTTTGAATCAGAATTCAATAAAATTCCAGTGAAGCAAACATCAGTAAGACACACAATCTAGTGAGGTTCACTACCCAGCACAATATCCAGGTCACTCCCCAAAACCTCCCAACATGGAAAGGAATGAACCTGGACTGTTGATAGGAGTATTCATGTGTTGCAAAGACAGTCAAGGAAATGAAGACTACATACCTGTTGGTTTTATTTGGGTTGTACTCATAAGACTCTTTGATAGCATTAATCATTCTCTTGGAATTAATTCTCCAGAGTTTTAGAGAGTGATCCATCCCACAGGACATGATTTTTTCACCAAGAAGATCATAATCCTATGTATATAAAATAATTTTGAGCACTCCAACCCTAGGCTGCATTACATCAACTCAGATTTTATTACATCGTTTCCATCAAAACAGCATTTTATGTGTAGAGCATGCAATAAAACTGAGTATTTCAAATAGAAAAATACTAAAAACGTAATCCAGCTCACTGCACAGCAGCACAGCATCTTAGTAATTATATTCAGTCTCCCTCAAGAAAGAGAGACATACTCAACAGCACTGACAGACAGTGAATCTACAACTAGTTCTCCTCCTTCTCTAAGTTCCCAAAGAGCAACTTTGGCAGAATTCCAGGGCTACAACATGGGTGAATAATAAAGACAGTGTCAGATTTCCTACAGATGCACCCCTCACCTTTCACAACAGGTCATACAACCATAATGGTAAGAGTTCTTAAGAACAGCATATTAAAAGTTAACTATTCTAGTTGATATTTGCTGGATACCAGTGTCTGTTCACAGCCACTGAAAAACAATTTAACTTAAATAACTTCTTTCCTTCACTACCATGTCTTTCCAGGTTTATTTGCTTATGCTTGACTTGATGAGAACTCAAGAACTTCAAAAGTGGGACCATCATGAAATGTTGCTCTTTCTAGCCCCACTGAGCCCTATTTTGCTCATTTCTAGGCTGTACCCCAAAAAAACCAGCTACTGAAACACACAGATCCTATCTGTAAGAGATGGTCACATCAATCAAACCACCTGACATTTGAAGTTGTCTATCTAAAGTGCATAAATACTTGAAACAGTATTTATGCACTTCCAGGTGGTTCTTTTTAAGTAGTTATAATACCAAACAGTGCACAAGAGGATAAAAGGTTGCTTACTACCCTTTGTAAATCTAAATCACTGCCCCACGGTCTTCCACTTACTGCACTTAACACCTCATCCCTGTGCCCTTCTACTCCTCCAAATATTGCAACCAGCGTGTCTGTCTGGATGTTCCACAGTCTCAATGCATGATCTATAAAGAACAAATAGAATTACATGCTGCTTTTTACATGTACATTTGAATAATATATTTCAGCTTAACCACTTTGAGTAACAGGTGTGTAGGTCAACATCAAAAAAAGCACTTAATTCCTCTTCTCTTTTTAGAAACAACAGAACTGCATTAACTAAAATTACTATTATAACTTACTGTCAGAAGTAATTCTGTAATTGAAAAAGTGTGCCCACCCCCTCCCCTAGGGAGAGTTTCTAACAAAAATACACTTGGATCTTTAGATCATCCAAAAAGCAAGGACAAGTCTGATCTCAGACAAATATGCTTTTAGTCAGTCATAAAAAAACAATTTTATGTATCAAAAAATACGAGAATTCCTTTCTGCAATTCTAACATCAACATTCAGAAAGGTTTGATTTTCCATTTTTTAACCTTTAGAACATTATTCTTTATGAACCACAGTCAGTAAGGAAGGGAAAAACTGTTTATATAAACAATATGTATTCCAAAGTCAATCAGACTAATCCACCTATTTAAAGGAAGTTTTAACAATTTCTAATGAAGAACCTCTAGTGTATCTCCCAATTGGAAATGGGAACACCTCTAGTGTATTTCCCTTTCAGATTCCACATGTACATTGCACTGAATTACAGCAACACCCAAAACCCCAGAAGGGACACAGGTGGCAACATAGTCCCAAATATTCTCCCTTTTTTGTTAATCTCTCAGCCAAGCAGTTTAAACAGTCCAAATATTCTCCTGCCTCATGTCTTAGTGATAGCACCTGGTCCAGGGATTGCACCTTAAAGCTTGTAGTACTACGGCTAATGTCAAAACATTATTACAAAGAGAACCTAAAAAAATAGAAACTGGATCTTTACAGACCCACAGCACCAACTTGACTATTGCAAGCATCAGAGAGCTTCCCAACTCTTGCTCTCATGAAGCTTCATCACTAAATCAAATTACACTAAAGCCAACAGTCCCCTTAAGTGAATGTTTCCAACTCAAGCATTGCTGAAGGCCACCTCCTTGTGGCAGATCATTCCCTTACTTAACTAAACAGTCAATATTAGGAAGCTGTGACTGTTAGAACTTTCTGGACAAGCCCATAGGACACTCTACCAAAAACTCCCCTCACTAATATGCTTTTTACTCAAAGTCCAATTAAAGTTCCCAAGCAACAGACAATCCAGGTTTTTCCCCACAACCATAACGGTAAACGCTGTCTGCAACATTAAGACGTCCCCACTAGATGGCAACGTGATTCAACAACTGAAAAAAACTTAAATTCAACTGTCAAGAAAGTAAAGAGCAAACCCAAGGCTCATGATTCTTCTTTCTTGAAAAGCAGCACTACTCACAATCCCTTTGCACCATAGCTGGAGTTATGGTTGTAGGCCATGGATTTAGTAAGTATAAAATACATAGCCATGTAAAAAGCATGATTTGCTCTCAACTGTCACAGTGAACTTGCTCAGTGCCATTCATAAAAAAAAAAAATTCATGAAGGTTTTTGGCCATATTGAAGACCAAACTCCAATCTAAAATATCCTCATTTATACAAAAACAACAGACGTTTTTCCTCACCTTTGCTTACAGATAAAAGAAGATTTGGATCTCTTGGATGGAATTTCAGTTCATTGATTGCATTTCCATGGCCCACGTAGTGCTGGGATAGAATTCAGAGACCAAGTTACCGTTTCCCCTCATGTTTACATGTACTTAGAGGAAAAGTGTCATGCCTTACTGAAACACAAGCTGTATCTCAAAGTCCTGAACACTCACCTTTATGCACTGCATTGTAATAGGATTAATTATCCTAATAATACCCCTGGATCCTGCCACAGCCAGAAGAGGATGGCTTGTATTGCTATCATATGTCCATGCGCAGGTATAGAAATTTTCATCTGCCTACAATGCCTCAAGTTAAGGACCACAGAATAACAGGAGATTTTTTATTTTCTTTTTTTAAACAGAATTTTATTTCAAACAAACCTGTTGCTATTTTAACCAAGTGCCCAGGAGTCTCTGCTGGATGCCATAAGAAAAAGACACAAATTCAGTTATACACCTGGAAATACCAGCAACATTGCCTTTTCTACAGATGTTGATTTCCTCACTTCTGTTCCATAACATACAAGGAAGAACTTCTCTTTCATGGCATCACCTTTGCTTGGGAATAATGAATCACAACCGAGCCCACAAGTTAATGACTTGTGTATTGCAAATGATCAACACAAATTATTAATGCCTCAGAGCATGAAACGACATTCTTAGGCTTTAAACCCTGTTCCAATTCACAGAGAAACTGAGACCACTGTAAAGCAAGGAAACATTATACAAACATTAGTGTTGAGAAGATTAAACCGATGGAGAATCAGTTTTCAAATATTTTAATACAGTCTGGTCTCTGAGTCTGCGTTTTTAACATTTTTTCAACAGGGGGATTCTAGGATGTGGGAAAGAGGCAAGACTTGGACCTAACATAAAGAATGCACCACATGAGCAAAGTATTAAATCACAGACAAAACATTTTCATGCTTTTTCCTACAGAGCCTCTTGATTTTTCATAAAGAAGAAGCAATCGTGGGTATTTAACTTAAAAGGATACATCAGCATCCACGTAAGACTGCAACAGACGGATCTCTCCTTGGGAATGACATTCATATAAAGTAACCTGGAAAAAAAAAACAAAAATAAGTAAGTGGGACAGACTGCTGCTCAGTTGTGATATTTCAAAAGGAAATCACAAGTACCCATCTATTGACTGCCTGATGAGGAGAGGTGGAGTATCTCTATGGTTTAGATTTCATCCATCATCCATTTGTTTAACAGGTGGAAATGGTTTTTTGATAAAAGAATGCCCACAGCAGTTTCAGTAAAGCACCATTCCAGGACTTGTCAGCTGTCCTTCCCAGATATTGAAGTTTATTATTTTAATTACCTTAATAAGATAAACTCTTGTTGGAATTACTTACTGCAGTCATCTCTAATGTGACTTGGTCTTGTAATGAGTCATTGATACCTTGCTTAAACTTAGTTTAACAACTCATTGAAACCGTGCTTAAACTTAGTTTAGTGTGTTCTGGTGACTTGCCAGGCAGAACAAACCTAGAAATTAAACACTTCTTATTTATTCACAACACTTGCATAAAACATATTTCTCAGGTTATTTTCAAGACTGAAATGACATCAATCCCAGTTCAGAGGAAGTCTATAAATTCACCCCACACAGGCCATTAATTTAGCTACTGAGCTGGCTGGCATCATTGCAGACGGTTCTCATCCTGTATATATCAGTACATGACCTTTAGAAAATAATAACATTTATGAAGAACAATTTCATTGAGAAGATACATTTATGCACCTCTCTTCCTTATCCCATATGTATATTACTTAACGACTTTTTTCTTTACTACATAGCTTAATTACCAAATAGCTAACATGACTTCGTAGAACAATCCAAAGGATGCAGCTGTCCCAGATAACAGATGCTACGCATCTTAGAAATACATCTGTTTATATTGTGTGTCTGTACCAAACGCAGGTAAAGGGATTGCTTGAAAACAGGAATGCATGCAGAACCACACTGAAGGGCGTATGATAAAAAAAACAGATTACTCACTCTGTTGCTGCCTACAGTGGCAAAAACAAGAGGATCACCTTCTTTACTGTGCCAGTTAAACTGCACTCCAAACAGAGGCTGGCCATGGTCCTCCTATAGGTGTAAAGTAAGAGTAGAGTTAAAAAACCCAACAAAACTCACAGGCTGTGAAATTTAACACTTTAATTGGTAAGTTTCCCTCCTCAAACTAATGGGTTCACAGCCAGTATAATTTTAGATAGTGAACAGTTACCAATCACAGTTTTGTAACATCACATTTTAGCTCAGTTGTCTTAAAGGGAGGTTTAAAGGAATATTCTGACAAATGTACCCCTCTCTTTTCTTTCTCCACCAAGCTTTTAAAAAGTAAAGGGGAAGAACTGTTGTCTCAGTTACGCCTAGAAGCTGGCAGAACTCCCAAGTTGTATTTGCAGCTCTACTATTTTTTTTCACATTTCTCAATAAGGCAATCTCTGCATCTAAGGTCATACCTATACGCATTTTCTATCAGAATTACCTATACACAAGGATTTGCAAATTCACGGGTAAGAATTACCAGGAGAGAGAAGAATTACACTGGTATAAGGATGGAGAAGTCACATTTAACTATTACATTACAGTTAGGTCTTGTAACTTTGCCACAGACACAAGGAACTCTCTCCAGCATGTCACAATATCGCTAACAAAGTTCATGTCTACAAAATGTTTTCAGATTCCCTTTTACAGTTACCAGAGAAATGCCAAGTATTATTTTTATACAACTTACATCAGTTTGGGAGAAAAAAAAAAGTAGGTATGTTTATGAATTGTGATGAATATGGTAGTGCTTGTTATTAATTGATAACAGTATTTTGGCCTGTCCTAACAGGATGTTTTTAGCAAGAATAATGTTCATTGAAGTGCCTCCCCACAGGGGACTGTCTGGGACAGTGCAGGCAGGAAGGAAGTGTCTCATGATGGCTGTTCAGCAGCCTTCAAATGGCAGCACTTCAGAGACAACACAAGAAGTACTAGCCCTGGCAGCTCTGGCCTATACAAAACCAAATAATAAATTCGAGGAGGGGGTGTGAGTAGGGAGTCTAACACTCCTTAGAAAAAGAAAAGTAAAGGAAGTCAGGAAAAAATTTAAATAGCATTATTTACTGAGA
Source organism: Pseudopodoces humilis (assembly GCF_049639895.1). Lineage (NCBI taxonomy): Eukaryota > Metazoa > Chordata > Aves > Passeriformes > Paridae > Pseudopodoces > Pseudopodoces humilis. The sequence goes on along the minus strand of NC_142201.1, from coordinate 82,561,146 downwards.
AAGGCTCTGTTATTAACAGAAATAACTAGAAGAGCTAGAAAGAGAAAGCAGAAGATCTTTCACAGATGAAGGCCCTCCTGCAATTCTTAAGAGAGACAACAACTTTAAAGCTCAATAAAGATTCAGAAGAATTGTTCAAAGCTTAACTCAAAGTATTACCCATCATAACACAAAAGAACAAACTAATGGCATTACAAGATGAGGGATATAGGATATTAGGAAAGGGAAAAGTAGCAAGGTTACTAGTAACCCCAGGACAGAAGAAAAAAGCAGGTATTCAGTATCTGTAAAGCATTACAGTTTAACTAGAAATGAAGAATGAGGAAAACTGTAAGCCATAAAATTGCATATACAAGGTCATGATTTTTTGTGTGCAATATATTTATCAATTTTACTTGGTAGCCTTAATTTTGAGTGTATTTAAGTCTTGTTTGAAGAGAATGGCTGAGAGATCAAATTCAGAATGCTAATGAAGTTTTTCCACTAATAATAACTTGGTTTCAAATTTCTGCTTGAAGGAGTTCCTGCTGCTTCTTAATAGTGAGTGCTTCTGACGTATCACATGAAGATAACACAGGTAAAATTCATGTATTCCCACTGCTTTATTACAGAGACACATTAGCAGGTTTTACATTTGTTTTTGTGGAACAACCTTGTTCTCTGTCATATGCCCTGATTCTGATAAATTTAACAAAATATGGAAAGTGAAAAGCAGTATGTTTTTCACCCTCAAGATAAGATATTTTTCCAGCATAAGTTTCAGTAAGTTTCTGATTTTCTAGGTAGGACCCAGACTAAGGTGATAAGTAGAGATATACAACAGAGCGCTACGTTGTTTCCACAGTTTATATTTGAGTACATACCTAAAGTATTTTGCAAGCTTTTTCAAAGAAAACCTATTTCCCTGGAAAAAATTACTGAGCAAGACGAATGTCTTTAGTCTACTTACTTCACCCACACTACATTTCTCACACCAAGTGCTACAATCTCCAGGAGCCTGACTGTACATATTGCAGTTTTGCTGGTGTTTGATGGATGAAGCAGCCAGGCAGAAGCTCTTGCAGGAAGACAGCAGGGTATCTGCAGAAGCTCTGCTCCTATTTAAACTCCCAACACTGGGGACAGTGGTCAGAGACAGCACACAGCTATTTCGAAAATACTTGCCTGCTCTAATTTTTGTCCCAAGTGCTAAACAATGAAGGAGCTTTTCCAAAACATTGTACTTCTAGGTGCCGTACAAGATGGCTATGCTCAGACGCCAAGTATGTGACACAAATCTGACACTGGTTTGTACAGATAGAAGTGACCCAGATACCCGTCCAAAAGTAAAATTGTGAAATGCCATCTTGTCCCTGCTATGAATAAAGGGCACAAAACCCAAAGTACCCAGGTTCTTCATGCACTAGAGAAAGAAGGCGAAAAAGAAAACAGACCTATTGCTACAAAAGCAAATAAATAATCAGTGGTAAGTTCCAAGCCTACTCACTCAACAACAACTCGGGTTCAATCAAGAAGTAAGATTAGACCTGGTTTTAGACAAAAGCAGTGAAGTCAATACTATGCCAAAAATAATCACCTGCATGAATGCCTTTTAATCTGTGTCACCCACACTGCCAGTGGGGAGCCAACAACCCACACACGCATTTCCAGTTCCCAGAAGTTGAAGTAAGCCATTATGGGCAGTGGGTTTAGTTTCATTTAGTCTCCATTACACATCAACAAGCTAAAATTCTGCGTGGCATTGGATACTGGTTCCCAGGTCAGGGGACAGCAAGTAGAAGCTGAGACAACACCAGGCTGCTTACAACTTAAGCACACACCCTAAGCAGAAGTAAATGGTAGGGAAAATAATTGCATTGCTTTAAAGGGAGCACAATAAAGCAAAACAGACATGGTTTTCTGCCAGAAGATCAATCAGCAAAACAGATATGGATATATGAGGATGTGCAACTGTGCTAGCTGTGTTAGCTGTATACGGTCATTTATAAACCCTATTTCCATTCAGCCCACAGAAAGGTTTTTCAGTACATCTTACAAGTAACTTATTACCCCAAAAAGAAAAAAAAGAGAGTTTTTTATTTCCTGTCATTTTCCAAGTTGCATTTTTGTTTTCCTGATGCTTAAATTTCATCCAAAATAACACTCAAAGTAGTGTTTAAAAAGCATATTTAGCAAGCACTGAGTTTTTCAGGCTTAGTCATAACCATTTGACACTCAAAGCAGACAGTAATGACCACATTTCTTTGTTTCCCTGAGGAAAAAAGTAAAAAAAAAAAAAAAAACAAAATAAGAGGGGGAAACCATAAGCATGAAAGTGCAAAAACATGTAATTTATACACCCCTAAAGATTATTAATTTCTATGATCTTTAAATCATGTTGATCCTTCACTAACTTCAATACTTCCATCTTACAGCATAGTTCAAAAACATATAAACTAGGGAATATATGACATGGTACTCAAAGAGTTACACATGTCTTTCTAAACCCATATACAACATTCAATCACTAGTTTTTGCCAGAGTATGCAAAGTTAGTATGGATGAACAGGAAATGGTAGAGAGGCTTCCTCAGTCATGAAGTAAAAAATCAAATTTGGATGCTACCTAATCTTCATATTAACATGCACATCTCTTATTACCATTCATTTCAGATCAAAGAGAAATGGGGAAAAAAGCTAATAAAAATACTCCACTTAATTGAAATGCTACATTTACTCCCTCACAGCTTGATTCCACTTGCACAGGAATCTGTTCCCAGGCCCTGATCCAAATCCAAGGAAATCAGGGATTGCTTCGTTTCATAGCTTGGTCTTTTGGTTTGCCCTACAGTGGGGTCTGGATTAATACTGGAGTGAAGGAATGTTTTGTTTTCCCAGAAGACACTTGGAAAGTACTAACCCTTTTCGTCTGCAGACAGAAAACAAGTATGAGTAACAAAGCTCAGAACTTGTTAAAAGTTTGAGTGTCCAAAGGCCCATGTCTGTGTTTGAAGTATGACTTGAAGCCACAAATAGCACCATCCGCGGGGGCGATTCACGCGAATCACAGGAACTGCTGCCTACCTTGGTGAAATGAAACAACTTCCCTTCCTCCTACACCCTCAAAGGCCTGGAGATAATTTTTATAGTTCAAGAACACAAGATCAATTTGTTTCTCAGATACTTTTGTCAGTGTAACTTCGTATCACAATTTCTCCACTGACAAAGCTCATTTAGAAGGTTTCCATGCTCCAAACCTTTTATCCCCTCCTACTCAGGTACCTTGGTGTTTCACTAAGCCAGCCTGAAGACAAAGTTCAGAAAGAGCCACACCATCACAGCTCCACAGTTATGCATGGAGGAATGAAAAAATACTCTTAGAGCAATTCTGCAGAAAATATCCTCTACTGAGCTACACAGATCCTCAGAGCGTTTGTCCATCTTGTTCCTGACACAATCATCCTTTATTTAGAAATCTTACAAAAATCAAATCATAAGGCTCATTTACAGCTTTTTCCACATAAATATCCCACAGAAGGCTGAGGAATGAGAAAAAGAAGAACATTCTGACAGAGTAAAATAGTCATGAATGAGAAAACTTGTTCAGTCCACCATAGTCTGTCACCAGTGCAGAAGAAAACAGCACTATGCTAGAACAGGGAGTAAAGTCCATGAATCCACATCTCTTAAAACTGTCAGGTGTTACATGGGAAGATACATACTGCCTAAATCAGGTGATAACATATGATCCCAACACTCACTATAAATTAACCAAATTGCACTACACAGTAGTTACAATAATGCCAGAGGACAGAATATACCTGATCTGGTTAACTGTGAGGAAAAAACTAAGATTGTTGGGTTGAATTGTTTGGGGTTTTTTTTCAACACATAGAAAAATCAGTGCAGGTTCTGTACTTTGCACAGAGTTGTCATAGGTTTGGTTTTAGTTCAATTTGTTTATCCAACTTCTCATATTTATCTCTAGCATCTACAGGTTCAACGAAATACATAATCACAGCATCATACAAAACTTGGCAAAGTGTACAAAAACAGGGTTAACTGCAGCACTACCTACTGTTTCCTACTTCACAGCATACCTTTTCTTCAAAATTTTGGCTATTCCATGTAAGAAAAATAATTGCTTCAAATCAGCAGGGAACATAATTGTTTAATGATATTTAAAAGTATCTAGCATGACGCTGTCTCACAGCCAACATTAACACTGCTGCTAGTAAGTGGAGCCCAGCATTCCCTGAAGCTCACACATACCTACCTTTAGGCTATTTACACATTTGAAGGAATATTTGCACTTCTTTGACTTCCATTTTCCTTTCCCCCAGCTTTTTCTTCCTGGTGCATTAGGAGTGTTTGTTGGCGTATCAGGGCGTTCGGTGTTAGTACCACTTTCAATACTAACGGCATCATCCTGAAAACATTCAAAATTATATAGAATGTCACAAAGAGACTGTTAACTGCTGTATAAATTCAACTTATCTTGCAGCACTTGGCCTTTTCACTTTTTCTTGTCATTCATAGGAACCTATCTTGGTGTAATTTAGATTCACATATTTAAATCTAATGCCAGCATAACAGCATTCCCCTCTAGAAGCAGAACATGAATCACATGAGGACTAATCCAAGAGGGAGAAATATGAACTGTGATCTGGTGACATTTCTTCAGAATACTGGTAGCTGCTCTTAAGAAAATGTCTAGAGAGAAAGCAGCTGCTTCCTCTAGAAAACGTCTTTGATCCAGATGAAATGAGTACTTCTGAAGTACTGAAGAAGAGTTGTTTGTTTAAAAACACGAGGCTTGACCCTACCAAGAACCGAGCCATTCCGAGGCTTCTGTACACCCTCGGCAGCACCACTCACAGCACGGTTCTGCAGCGGGCCAGCATTGACATCAGAAGACAAAGTCCCACCTCTCTCTTCTGCTCCTTCCCAGATATTTACTTGTTTCCAGTAAAAGATAAATTCTGATCAGCTAACTAATCCAACTGGCTCTCCAACCATTATCATAAGATAAGAATGGGGAAAATTGAAAAATAAAGGGATCCATCCAGCCACTGAGAGATTTTAAATCAGCTTTGGACACTCAGCAGAAACTACAATTTCATGTGTGGTCTGACTGCAGGGCACTGTTTAAAAGGACATTTCCCTACATCACCCATCACAGAGCACTTCACCTTCACTGTACCTGCCAACCCTGTGCTTCTGTATGAGTACGTTCAGCTTGTTAAAAATCAACTTTTTCCATTTTTTCTGGCAAAATAGTCTGTTCACTTTTCATCAGGATAGTGGGGGTAAAAGAACTCATCCCAGGCCAGGTCATTTCTAGGGCTGAACTAAGGGAGACAGAGGCAGACAACAGCCTGTCACTGGAGGAGAATCGCAAAGCTGCATTAGGAACTCCACTAGGAACATGGAATGAAGTCAACTATAAACATTAATACACTAAATACCACCAAGCATTTATTCTTTGTCCCAGTTTCAAGTCTGTATTATCAGAAGCCTGTAGAAGTGTACTAGTCTTTGTTTGCCCAACAACTCTGAAAAACAGGACATGCAGAGGACAAAAAGGAGGAAGGATACCACACAAGCCCATAAGTGTACTGCCCAAATCTGGAATCATTCCCTTCACATTGGACCCCTAAAAGAGCCAACCCTCCACTAATATTCATAACCGAGTTTAACAATTTTTAAGTTTTCCTGTTTCTTCTCCTTTACACTAAAAAAATTTCAAAGTTAACTGAATTCTCATCTCCCAAGCACACTTGACAGAATTTTAATACTTGACAAGACTGAAGTTTTCTCTGGACTAGACAGATACTATCAATGTGAGAACACTGGGCAGCTGATGTGGTTCAACTACACCAGGTATATGCAACTACCACATAACCAACAAACCTGCACATAGGACACCTGTGGAGCAGAACACACCCTTTCTCCAAAACAACACTATTATGTCAACTTTTAAACAGAATCCCCCATCTTGGAGGAGCAGTGGAGTCCAGTAACAAACTCTTGAAAAAGGAATCCCTTCACCACTGAGGCAACCCACATCAAAGAATCGTATAATCACAGACTGGTTTGTGTTGGAAAGGACCTTAAAGATCATCTAGTCTAACCCCCTACCACGGGCAGGGACACCTTTCACTCGATCAAGTTGTGTAAAGCCACATCCAGCCTGGCCTTAAACATCTCCAGGGATGGGGCATCCACAACATCTCTGGGCAACCTGTTCCACCATCAGTGATAGCCTACAAATGGCAGCAAATTAAGCCTGAACGTCTGTCACCAAACTATACTTGGATCCACAAATGCTGCTGAGCTATGAAAAAAAAAACAGAAGCGGTGGTGTGGAACATCTCAAACCTGCCTGTCACCTCACCAGCCACTTCCACAACCACTTCCAAAGGTTGTAGAGGATGTGGTCCAGATCCCTCACTTGCTGGGTAAGTGCAGAAAAAAACTTCCACACACTATAATACACAAACACAATAACTACCCAACCCCCTCCACACCAATAACTACATAAAGTGACTGCTCGATACCTTAGATTAAGTTTACCTTCCTGGTATAAAGTTGTTCTATATTAATCACATTACCTTTGCTCTGAACACTAGAATTTCACCTAGCTTAGAGATTACAGACCCCATCCCTGCTGCCTTCTGCTGACAGTAGTTTACGAGCACCATCTCCTACTTCTCATTCACCAAGGGGCTGCACACATAAACTTGTGCTGCATATTACTCTACAACGGGACAGTGAAGACACACGATGCAAAACTGCAAAAAAGATGGAAAATGCTGCTGGTTTGCAGGGAAAATTAAAAAAAAATAAAAGTTTGACGCTTTGAAGCAGAGTTCGAGACAGCCCGCTCACAGTTTGGGCCTCAAATCCACCTTCACCCACGTGGAGGCAAAGCGGGAATCTCTCTCCCAGACCCTCTCCGGTCTCTCCCACCGGGCCCTCCCTCCAGCGGCCCCGAGGGGCGGCCACCGAGCCGAGACGGGTGGGCTGAGACACCTTTCTTCTCTCGCCCCTCATCCCCTCTCCCGCCCGGGACACAGCCGAGGGGGTCCCGGTGGGCGATGTCCCCTCACGGCGGGGCGCGCCGGGGCCGGGGGCTCCCCCTCCCCTCTCTTCCCCTCCGCGCCCCCGCCCGCCCCCGGCGCGAGGCCCCGTGCCCGCCGCGCGCGCGCGCGCGCTCCCGCCACACCAGCCCCCCCCACCCGTGCCCCCTCGCCCGGCCTCACGTTCTCATCGCCGGACAGGTCCCCGGGGTTACTGTTCTCGTCGCTGCTCAGCTTCTGCTTCTTCGCCGGCATCTCTCCCGCTGGTGCCGCCGCCGCCGGGGCTTCTCCCCGCTCAGACATCTTCCCCGCCCCCCACCCACCGCCACGCAGCCGCAAAGCGCGGACGGGGAGGTCGGAACGGCTGTGCCGTAAAGCGGCCGCGTTGGCCGGGCAGGAGCCGCCACGCCGGCGGAGGAGCGCCTTTCCCGCCGCTGGAAAGCGCCTTGTCCCGGCGCTGGGAAAGCGCCCTGGCCTCAGGGGCTGGGCGGGCGGCAGGGACCCCGCTCGTCTCGGGGGGCTCAGCCGAGAGTCAGCCCGCGTGTTCACGGCGCGGCGGCACCAGCCTAGCGCTGCCTGCAGCCCGAGCTCGTCTGTGATGGAGAAACAAACAGCCCCTCTCTCCGCGGGTGTTACCCACCACTCTGGCCGTCTTTTCTCGTGCCCCAAGGGTTTGTTGGGGGTTGTTTTATTGTGTGTTCTCTTACTCCACGAAAGCCCTTCAGTCTGCAAAGAGTGTTTCCGGATAAGAAAGGCACGCTGTTCTCTGCTTCCTACTTCTGTACTCCCTGTCAAGCTTCTTTTGCAGCTATAAAATAAATAACTGCAGTTGCCAGGACTTTGTTTATTTATTTATTTGGTTATTCGCAAGCCACAGGTCCCAGAATCATCATAATTACGAAGAGTAAAAAAATAATAAAAAAAAAAAAAAAGAAAAAATCAACAAAAAACCAAGAAACCCCTTCTACCCTTGTAACAAAGGGGGAAAGTAATCTGCCCACAGGCACAGCATCTTATCTGTTGTTCTTGCAGAGGCAGAAACAAGTCTTTTCTCCCTGAGGGAGACATTCCAGTCTCAAAAAAGCTTTGAGGGAAGTGACAGAAGTGAGCCGTGCCTTGTATATAAAATTTAATCTCGCATGAACTTCAGAGATAAAGAAGAGATATACTTCAAAAGGTGTGTGTACTACAGTGTTTTTAGCAATAAACAGTCTGTTCTGCAGAACTGTAGGCTCCATTGAAGCATTACACAACATACAGCAAAAGGTGGTAGTTCACAGGTAAAGGCCCTGCATAGGTCTGTGCTGTAAGATTGAGGTTTTGATAGAAGTGTTTGTGGGAATATATACAGGCTTGTTTCTAAAATACAGCAGGAATTTTTTTATATTGATGTCATTAGGACTATATCACGACTGTACTGCAGATTTGTTGAAAGAAGGGCAGGCACAAAGTTTTGAGCAGAGAGAATTTTTAACTTCATTCTGTGGGTGCCCTTGAGCTGCTGGGGAAAGGACAGCTCCCTTTTGTCCTGCAGCTGCCAGCTGACATGTTCCAGATAGCCAGCTGAGCTGCACGTTCAACCCCACCACATTCCACCAGCTCACGAGGAAAGTGGAAGCCTCAGCTAGCCTGTGCTTCATGGCCAGCTTTCAGAAAGGCTCCTCACCCACTTCCAGAATCAATTCATTCCTTTTTGTTACAAACTGCTGTGTCTTGGCAGGTCTATGCCTTCCCCTCTCTTCTGGATGCTGGGGAACTTCCCTGCTTCCCTCTGAAGACACTCTTGAGTCTAAATCACTTTCTTTTCTTTTGCTTTCTTGGAAGACATGAAAGGATGGTGTATCAGGGGAGCCCAGTTTCCAAATGCAATAGTGCATCTAGATAGTACATCTATTTCATATATTCATGTATTTCATCTAGCTTCTATTTAAAGAATTAGTTGTGTGGTTAAACATAAGTTTGGGGAATTTCCTTCAGTTTGTGCTCTGCTGAGATTCTCTTTGGAAAGCCTCCATGCTTTTCTCTGTTTCAGTTTCTCTAGAGTGCTATGCAAGAAGCATTTCTTATATCTCAGAGGGGTACTATAAAAAATATATTATAGTTCATTATTTGTTTAATTAGTATAATACTGCTATATAAATACCATATACATATTTACTAAGAAGTAATAGGGCCCTTGATATAGTATATAGAGGAGAACATTTTTTTCTTAAACCTGCAGTCAGTTTTAAGTAGTGAATTAATGGTATTTTTAAAACACATGGTAGGTACTTGGGAGGCTGTATTTAGTATATATGCAAAGATTCTGCCAAATATGAGTTATCATAGGATTGCAATAATAAATGTCAAAAAAACTCTGGAATGCATCAAAGACATGGGGTCTTAATAGATAGTCTGGTTTGGTTTGTTGGGTTTTTTTTAATACATACCACAATATTTCTGGATAATTCCAGGACATTGAAATACTTTTTATATATATGGGTTGAAAGTAAACCAGTCTCACACTTTTCATTCATTCTCTACCAGGCAAGCTTCTTCACAGAATCATGGGATCATGGAGTTTGGAAAAACTCCAAAGCTCATCATCTCTAACCCCTGCTCAAAGTAGCGCCGGTTAAAGCCAGTTCCTCAAGGCATCATTGAGTCCAGTTATGAATTCTTTCAGCGCAAGTTATTTTGCAGCCACTGTGGTCTTCTGTGTTCAGTGTTTAATTACCCTCATGGTAGTATTTTTTTAAGTTGTAATTAGTCATAAATTTGCATGCTTCAATTTGTATCCTTTGCATTTTCCATGTCCTTTGTGACTGTATCTGCGCCCTGCTCCACGGAGCAGCAGATCTGTGTGTTCCTCAGCCTTCCTTTTGCTGCCACTGTACCTACAGAAGCCTATCCTGGTAACCTTTCCCCTCTCTGTCTGATTTCATCTCCCAGACGAGCTCTGGCTTTCCTAACACCAGCCCTACGCACTGAAGCAATGTCTCTGCTTTCTTGGGCAGTCCATCTGTGCTTCCACTTTCCATACACTTCCTTTCGGTGTTGGAGCTCAGCTGGGAGTCCCTTATCCATCCGTGCTGGTCTCCTGCCACGCTTGCTTGGTTCTCTGCACATAGGAACAGACTGCTCTTAGAGGAGCTTCTCCTTGAAGATCAACCAGCTGTCCTGAGACCCATACTAGTTGGATCCTGCCAAAAAGATTCCCAAGTAGGCCAAAACCTGCTTTCCTGAAGTCCAGGGTTGTGATTCTACTACTTGCCTTCCTCATTTCTCTCAAGATTTTCAACTCTACAGTCTTGTGTTTGCTGCAGCCATATCTTTGACCAGCTCGTTTTTGTTTGTGGCAGGTCCAGCAAGACATGTCCCATGGCATCTGTCATCCTTGATAAGCTTCAGATAGTCCACATACCTTCTGCCTTCTAGTGGAGATTTTGGCAACCAGCTGCTCCAGGCAGCTGAGAACTTTTGTCTCCAAGAGTAGGCAGTAGATGATATGTAAGAAAGAATGTAAGAGATAGTGGCATTCTGAAGAGCCTTAGAATTAGCTCAGGGTTTCTAACTGTGTGGGTATCCCTTAATTTTGCCATCTTAAAGATGAAGGGGCTGTGCTGTGCTGGGAAAGGAGGATATATGGAGTAGTGAGTAATATATAAGGAGTAGAGGCCTGAATAACAAGCTTCTTATTCCCACTGACATGGAGAGGTATTTTGCCCAGGCAATACCTGTTTTCTTCCAACCTCTCCTGTGTACTCAGTGAAACATCTGAGTCTGGCTTTTTAGAGCTCCTGCATTAACAGAGGGGCCCTGACCTTTGTGCTGCCCCAGTACTACGCTGCCTTAGGTAGCAGTTATTTTACTTCTGTGCAGAGATAGCCCCACAGCTAAATTACCTGATACCAGGATCTGCTCTGTAAAAAGTGTTTCTTATTGTTATTAACTGGGTTTTATGTGTCTATAGATCAGAATTACTGAATTAACTGGAAAAAAGTAATTTTCAAAATTGTATTAGCTCGACAGGAAAACATAGCCATAGCAACAGAGGTAGATTCTGTTCTGCTCCGTGTATTGTCAATAGCCCTGTCAGTCCATCCCCAATTATAGAGGTTGTTTTACTGGTATTTTTATTAAGAGTCTGAAAACATGGCTGGATTTCCAGAACACCAGTCAAGTTTTTAAGTCTGACAGCTAGGATAGTTTTTTGCCTTATGAAGACAGCAGCATTAGAAACCAACTGGAAAAGCATCTGCACGGAAAACCGTAACATCCCTTTTGTGTAATGGGAGTACAACAGCCAGAAAAGGCTGCACTCTTTTCCCCCTCCTCTCACTTTTCAAAGATTAATGGGTCAAACCTTTGGCTGACTCATACTCTCAAAGCAAGGAACAGCTCACACATTTAAATCTTGCTGCAGAAGTTCAAGATGATATGGATAAAACCTAAATACGTTATCCATCTGCTAGAGCTAACAACCTGCATAAAAATGGAAGATGTATCTGAATCAGAAGACAAGACAGCTGAGTTGATCTGACAGCTCAGTGGTACTAAAGGAAGGATATCTCGCCCACCCCCCTTTCCAAACCTTCTTCATGTAGCTAATTCTGTTTTTCCACCACTGCTCTTCCATGGGCTTTACTTTTCAAAACACTCTCAATGAGCCAGTTCAGCTCACTAACCAAGAAGAAAATGTATCATGAACGAAGTAACTTGAGCCTTTGTCTTTAGCTAATGGGCAAAACCAGACAAATGCAAATTCTCTGATGACCACCAGAAAGGATGCTGCAGCCAGGAGTGAAAGATGGCAGAGAAACAAGATATCATCCTGATGGTAGTGGTGAGCTGCAGCTCAGCAATGTCCTGAAATTTGCCTGTATGCCACTTCAGTTCATGGTTTATCTTCAGTGTTGAAATGATTTGACACAAGGTGTAAGATTCTCTATGCTGGTCTAACAGCTCTGCTGCCATGATGATAGAGGGGTAACATGCAGTTTTGTGTCAGTAAAGTATCATCTCAGTCTGTGGCTTTGTGGTCAGCAACAGTGTGGCTCAGACAGTGCCATCCACCCCATCCGCCTAATTTTTCCTGCTTCCACCTGCCATTCTGTTCTCTGCCAAGGAGTTATTTACATAGCTGTGTGACGAATCACACAAGTGAACTGGCAGAAGAAAACGAAGAGTACATCTCTATTTTGTTGTATTAGAGCAGTTCCCTTGTTTGTTCACAAAGTAGTACTCAAACAGCTCTGCTGTCACAGTGCAGGGAGTGGCGCAAGAACAATTGGTGGGAAGAGAGGGAGGTGGCAGGAAAAAAAGCCAGAATTACTTAAGCCAGTATTGTCACCAAATAAATCCTCATGGACCCACAGCTCATGTGAACAGAGCATTTAGTCTAGTTTAAAGTGACCTTTCTTCCAGAATATCTTGTTCCGTATGTGAAGGAGCTCGGAACCAGACAGGCACACTAAAGTACCTGAAGCACATTTGCAAAAGGACTTTGGAGCCCAGTTTCTAGAAGGAATGGGGGACCTACAGTCCCACACACTGGCTCAGTGACAAAATACAATAAAGATTCTGTGATGCAACCTCTGCCATCAACAGTAATTCAGTTGCTGATGTGGTCTGTAACAGCAACAGTTAAAAATGGCCTAAATGCTAAGGGCTGCTGTCCATCCTATTTGCCATCCCAGAACTAGTCCATAGAAGTATGAATATTAGAGCACTAAATCACCATAACACCAAAGAATAGGGCAGGATAAGAAACTAACATTCAGCTAAACTGGCTCACTTGCCATCTTTACAGTTAACAGAAGTATGTGCAGCTACCTCCCTAGGATTTTCTCCCCATCTTCCCAAAAACACTACAAGGATGATCCCCACAAAAATTTGCATTCAGTTTGGGAAAGATACAACAGGTCAGGAGCATCCATGGAAACCCCCTGCTTCCATTACCACTTGGAGCCCCTTTGGCAGGCAGTTCTTGGCCTGGGTGTCTCCTTAACACCAGGGAATACTCTTAGAGAATCCACCCTGCTACGCAGCCAGTCTGTAGGGAAGATAGTACAGACTCAAGCCTTGTGCTACATTGTCTATACTGTGACAGCATCACTCACCAAAGGAGCAGAAAATGCAAAATATATATGGATAAATGAATAAAATTGTCAAAAATACAGCTTTTCCTTTACTTTTGTATGTAACCTTTGCCTTTTTTCCCATGCCACACCCTTGTTTTTCTATGTAGTTCACCATGGCAATGCACTTTCTCTTAAGTATTTTTCTATTGAAATAGCCATGCCCAAGCATTTCCACTGAAATGCACACAGTCATGATGACTGTGTTTGACATCATCTTCTGAAGCTACTCACAGTGCTAAAACTTCAGTGCAATGATTCGCTGCAGCAAAATGTGATGATTTAGAAATGCCTTAGAGACAGTTCTGCATTGTAATTCAGGCTTTCTTTAGCTGCAGGAGTTGTTTGCTGGGGAAAATGGTTCCAACACATATGGTTAATCGGTATTTAAATAAATGCATTATTCTCTCAGCTCGTATTTCAGTTTCATTTTCCAGTAGTTGTACTGGAAAAACTCCAAAGTAACTGTGAAACCTCATAACAGGGTGCAGGCAGATTTGCCAGCAGCACTTATGAGGGCAACAGTCCACACCAGCAGCTGCTGGAACAGCTCCTGTGTCCTATCACCTCATCACTTTTCTCTTGGGCCTTCTTTTCCCAAGAGCTCTGCTTCCCAGGATCTGCCTGTCTCTGTGGTGACAGGTAGCTTTCTGTGCTGGAACCATTCCCCTGGTCACACCAGTCCATGTAAACTTATCTCTTTACAAAGAGGAAAGTCCTGGGAATTAATATTTATTCCTTCCCACTCAGGGTATGTTTGCACTCTATTCCAGTGCAATGCAGCTGCCACTCTCCACTGTCACTTTCTGTCTTGCCTGAGCTGTATGTTCCCTCCCCTCCATTGCATGTGATGGCAAACCCATCAGCTAAACCCATTCATTTAAACTGCAAGGAGCTTCACTCTTTTCTGCACAATGCTGCAGAGCTGGTATAGGAGTTGGTGTTGCTAAAGCAAGGGGGCTGTCAGGGGGATTTCTGCCTTACAAGCCTTTCCTTTAATGCACACAAGGTGAGACAAGTTCACATACATAAAGATTTATTAGTGGGGCTCCAGGCTGAAGGTATACCTTGAAACTAAGTGAAAAAAATAACTAGAGACATTGAGAAAGAGAAAGGAAAGGCAGAGCTCTTCTATATGGACTATTAAAAAAAAAAAAAATGAGGAGAGGGTCCTCAGAAAGCATTGTTTCCTGGACTTCTCTCCAGGCTTCCCTGTAGTGCTTTTACCATAGCAGTGATATAATGGTTATTGGGACACACTCAAGTGCTGTTGGTTGAAACCACTTATGTTGTGGGTGCCACATGTGGTTGTTAAGCTTTGTGCCCCCTGAAATTTAAACCAGAAGCAAAACGGTAGGAAAAGAGGGAAAGGAGGGGTGATTCCCACACTGGTGGCAATCGCTTCCCATGAGAATGTGCTGAGGACACTATCAGGGGCTTGCAGGTGCAAGGTCATAAGAATAACAACATGAGAACAGCAGAATAACAGCATGAGAACGACAGCATGAGAACAACAGCATGAGAAGGACAAGGAAAAGATACTTCCCCAGGAGCTCTGGGGAACATTGCCAAGGCAGCCAGGGTGAGAGGACACAGCCCTGGGAGTCAGGTTTGGAGTTGCAGATGGAAGGCCCTTAGCAATACAAAAGGCTCAGGTGCCTAAGGTACAGGTGCAACAGCCCAGGACACACTGCTGGTGCTTGCTGTGCCTTTTTGTCAGTCACACAGCCTCCTCACACTGAGCTTGTGGAAGGCACAGTAAAGAAAATGCTTCTGGGCCAAAGTGTCACTTAGCTCAATGAAAGCTGGTCATGAAACTACATTTTCAGGACCCTCTCTCCAATGTCTGATGCCTGTCTTGTGGTCAGCTAGATCAGGGATCCAGCCAAAGTCAAAATTAATGGAGCCAAAAAAGAACAGAATATTTTGAAATACTAGAGCCAGCATCAGAGAGAAAGTAAGGACAGAGAGGTGCATGGGCAATTTCTCCAAGCAGCAGCAAGGGCTGAGCCTTTCTTAAACCCATTGTGAACATACAATTCCAGCCATGCTTTCCTGTCCCTTTCCTTGTAAGGGCATAATCTCCACAGTGACCTGGTTCAGAGCAGGCATCTATCCATGAGCTATGCTTCTCTTTCTGCTTAGTTTTCCCCCAACCTGGTTTACCACTTGGCCATACAAATAGTTGTGTTGACCTGACAGAAAAGGCTGTGCAGAGTACAAGTGCCAAAGGGAAGTTAGGAAACAGAAAACACAAACTTTTGCTGCTTTGAAAAAGAACAGGTTAAACTATGGCCGAAGATGTCTTTGCATCACTTTTCCACTTGAAGACCTTAAAAGGTTGGAGAAGAAAAACTTGGTCTATCTCTGTGCTGGGTATTACCAGACTAGGACGGGGCTGACATAACTGCATTGCACTGTTCCTTGCTGCCATCCTTTATTAGTGTAGCAGCATTACCAAGTGGAACTCTCCCTCGTTAAGTCTTTTTCAATCTATTTAATAATAGTTTATTTAGCTGCTGGAATGGAAAATGGGCACATTCCACATGGAAATGACAAAGAGGTGGGAAGGGACTGAAAAAACACTGGGGCATAGGATTAGAATTCCAAGTGTTTCTGACATATTTATAGAAGGGTCTGAAAATAGCTTTTTAATGGAGGTAAATTTGAGATACTGCACTTGGGCAGAAATGTTCAACTGCATAAGGATGGGACAGACAACACAGAAGTAAAGTCCAGGCCTCAAGAAGGAGGCTGAGGGGATTATAACAGGTAAAGACTTGAAAAATGTCAACTACTGCAGCTAAAGTGTTATCTGTATATCCAGATCCAGGCACTACACTTCAAGAATAATTTGACTCTGTTGAAGAGTGTCCAGAGAAGAACCAGCAGGAATGATGATAGGTTTGAAACCATGACCTGTAATGGAAAAACAGAACAAACTGGAACTTCTTACCCTTAATAACAAAAAACTGTGGAGAGGTGATAAAGAGATGAAGAGAGATGAAAAAAGGGAAAGGTCATTGAAGAAATAAATTATTTTCTACAGGAGAAGAAGTAATGGAATTTAATTGCAGTAAATAAGATTCAGTTTATGTTTAGGGAAAATAAACTAATAGATAAATTAATAAAAACAGGTTGTTGTGAAGGATAGTATATACAAGCTTTAGGGTTAGAGAAATGTCAGTCATGAATATTTTAAGCATAACTGATCCTATATAAGGCCAGTAAGGCAAATGGCCTCTTGAATTCTCTTCTATATAAGCATGTTCCAGATGCAGAGCAGACAAGGAGGAAGCACAGAATTAACAGGGATTAGTAGAGGACAAAATAGTCTAACAGATTACATCACAGCAGAATCAGGGGGAAGCCTTGTTGGCCTGTTTCCTTCACCCTTAGTGCCTAGGTAAGATTTGGGCTCAGGGTAGCTACATATTTCTTATAATCTTTGAGAAACTGAAGAGATTATATTTCCACTGTGTGTATGTTGTCTTATTGCTGGAAAGGAGTTTCTAAAGTTGGCTGGTAGGAAAAAAAAGTTACTGTGAAAACTGTGGAGCCTTCAAGTTCCTTTCTGTATACCATGACCTGTGCCTGCCTATTTGGTGTGACTCTTTCATGGGTGACAACAGTGTTGTAATATTATAAAACAATGATTTTAGTTCATCCTCAGACTGAAGGCTTGCTTATACATGCACAGACAGTCCAATTCTGTACATGCTAGCTGTTCCTAATCATGATTCCATGTAAATATGTGGGTGGCACACAGGCACCAGCTTCGTGCATGCAGAGCAGCTGTGCAGCTGTGTGCTGAATTTCAGGATAAGCACTAGGAACTTAGCATCCTGTGGTATCTCTCATTTGCAATTTGGATGCACATTACCCACACTGCTGGCAATGGATTGACTCTGAACAACTTAACTGCATCTAAAGAACATGTTAAATGGTTGGAAATGTCACTCCAGAGGGTATCAGAAATGCCAACAGCTTTAGCTATACATTATCTGTTGTGCAACTGTATTTGACAGAAATCATCAGATCCAACTATAAGCAAAAGCATCCCTTATCCCACTTCCTTCAGGATTATTATCAAGGCAGACACAGAAAAACCCTTTTGGAAAATATATCTTATTTCTTGCAATAAAATACAGATATGTGTACACTTCTAAACTTGTCAGACACTGTCTCAGATACAGACAGCAGGATCACCCTCAATAGTTTCTGACTACCAATGTACAACTCACTTTTTTTCATTTCCATTTATAAATCTGAATCAAATAATAATGATTATTTTCTCACTAATGGACTTTGGGCCCTATTGAGGAAAAGTTCGCTTTTAAGTATTGTTTTATGGCTTTCAGGAGGAAAAAAAACCCGGCTTTTTTAGGGACTTTTGAGATGAGTTGCTGAGAAAACTGTAGCTTTAAGACTGCATGAAAAAATTGTTACTTAGACTTCATTCACACATAGCATCTGTTGTATGTAAGTAAATTAGCTTTTTCCTATTTACCTTTCACATGGTACTAAGCATACTTCTTTTTCCCATAATACTGTAGTTCTGCTTTTATGTAACACAATGTGAACTAGACACAAAGAATATTGAATTGGAGATAATCATAGCTGAAGGGCTTCAGACAGAGACAGGATGACCTCAGAGGAAGGTTAAGCAGGAGCAAGATACTGTCCTGGACACCAGAGGCTGCAATATTCCAGCCAAAACATTGCCACTGTCAAGGAAAGCATAGGAATGTGTTCCCTAACCAGTTCCATGGTGGAGTTAAATAGCTGTTTCATTTACACTTCATTGATTTTTAGGAGTAGAAACGGTATTATATCATCCAGCTTAGCCTCCTGTTTAATAAGCACAACTGAGTTTTACTGAATTAGTTAGTGTTGGGCCCAAAATCTCATGTTTATTAAAAGTATTTTCCACAAAGGCATTCAGTCCTGAGCTGAAGACCTGAAGAAATGGAAAATCTGCTGCTTCCCATGGTAGTCTGTTCCACTGGTTAATCACTCTCACAGTTGAACAATTGTGCCTTATTTCTCTTGTGAAATGTGCCTGGCCCCAGCCATTAGTGACATTAAATAGCACCTGGTATTTCTTCCCTGTAAGAATAAATTTTGTTATCAAGCCACTTCCTAATTTATCTTTGGTTTTTGTGGTTTGTTTTGTTGTTCTGTTTTGGTTTTTTTTTTTTGGGGGGGGGTTATATTATCTTAATTTTTATTTTTTAAAGATGAAACATAACTTTTTAAGTGTAGGAACCAGCATACCTATGGTAAACAGCCATGACTACAAGCTACTTGCTGCCAGTATCCTGTGTGCCCAGCCCATCACACCTGTTGCCATGTTTCTCCTCTGGATCAGCCTGTCTCTTTCTGCTGTCAGACCTGTCTGCCAGCCCATTTCAGGCACAAATAGTTTGGTTTCTTAATTACTTTGATGGGAAGTAATTAAGACAGCTCACTGTGACCCAACAGGGTAGCTTTGCAAGCAGATGTTGGGCAGCAGCACCTTCTGTTGGGAGGAGGAATCTGGAAACAGCACCAAACACTGCTGAGCACAGCAAAGGATCTCCATCTACAGGCATGGTTGTCCACCTTTTGTCACAATTAGGTGGCAATTTAAACCAGCCTGATTAGTCCCTGCCCATATCATCCCATCTTGTTCCTAGCTCCAGCTCTCATGTTTATATGATTCTCAAGGACCCCACTCCAAGGCAATAAATCCTCAGAAAACTTGCACGTATTTCACAGAAGTAGTTTCCTAGCACTTTGGTGCCTAGAACCAGCTCATCAAGGGACTGGACAAATTCCAGTGTCAGTTGTCCATCAGACTGGACAAATTCAGTTCATAGTGGAGGGCACTGAAATCTGTGTTCATGTTATAGGTGTCAGCTTCTACAGCCATTTTTCATCTGTTTGTGCCCATGAGTCACAACCCAAAGTTTCTCTGACCTCATAGCAAAATGCCACAGTTAACACCATCCTCACAATTCATCTGTAGGCCTAGAACTACCTTAACACTTTATAAAAGCTGACCATCTTTTATATGAAGTCAAGTTTCAAAACAATGCAGACACATGGAAGAGGTAATATTCGGTTTGCATTTTCAAACTGTCATTGGAATGAGCTCTGCCTACATCTTGGACTACAGACCACAAAGAAAGCTGGAGATCAGCATGTTTTCAAGCTCCCTGAAGATATCCACTGCAATGCAGTCACTGTGTTAAATATCTGAACAGGAGACCAGACGTTTAGGGAGAAGGCCCCAGTCAGCAACCTTGATTAAATCTTCAGCTGCTGCACATCAGGATAATGTATAGGCTTCTTCAGAACAGCATTATTTTACTCTTGGCTCAACAATGAGATGTTAAAATACTGGAAAAGGAAGACTGCCTTGTTTTTGTTTAAGAGTAGTTACAATGGTGATACCTTAGTCTAGCCTTCATTTTGTTTTTCCCAGGGACACATTTAAAGAAAATGTAGCATCTTACAGCTAAACAGACACTGGCCATCAGACTGCTGGTTATGATTATCTGTCTTCCCCTTGTGCATGTTCATTTAATATTTACTGTAGTTCTGATTAATTGTAATTTGTAAAGTAATAAATTCCTTACCAAAAGCTGATGTCACATTTTCCAGAATTAGAAGTCTCAAAAGGTGTTGAATAAAAAAAATAATTTCCATATCTGTTTTCTAATCGAATCACAGGAATTATTCTACCTCACATTGGCATGGCTTTATTTTTCAAATAGATGTTGGAACACAGGCAGCTGCCACAAACAGTCAAAACAGAGTTACTTTCCTTGTTTCAGTTTCACTTACAGTTTGGCTGCATTCATGCCATGGAATTTTAGAGTTTATATCTCTTCCATACCACAATTTCATTGCTATTCCTTTAAATGACAATGTTTCCATTTTTCATGAGAATATACAGAAAATACTAATTAAAAAATAAAAAATACTCTTAATACTAGCTAACCTCTCACTCTAATACCTTGTAAGTTAATGGGGATTTTACAGTGTTTGAAGTAAAACTTCCCTCCTTCCTTTCATACTCACTGATACTCTGTTTCTGTGAATAGCTTCTTGTGAAAAGCACATGAATGGAAGAATCCAAATGTGCCTCTTCTAAGTGTTCGCTTCATGCAATTGATCATAGTCTCCCCTCATTGTCCTGCTACTAAAATTAAGTTTCAGTATTTTCCCTTTAATACCCATGGTTTTCCATTCTTGTGTGAGTTTTACTACCCATCTCTCAACCTTTTTATTTTAACTATATCCTTTATTAGACCCAGTGGCCAAGCCAAGCACTTTATTTCAGAATATTCCTTCAAAAGCTCTCTGCTCTGTCTCCAGGTCTTTCCTTCCTTAAATAATACTGATTAATCTGCAGGTTTTCCCTTCCTGCTGCTCACCTCTTTCCAGATCAGAAATGAACATTCATAAATATATCCAAGGTCACCACTTCAAACAAGGAATATAATATGAGTAGTCCCCAGATGGCAATTTTACAGAAAATAATACAAGTTGCTTTTCTTATTACACAATCAAGAGTTTCATCTGGGTAGATTTTTTTTTTTTTTAAAGTGTATTTTATGATGCTTTTCCTTTGGAAGAGTCATTGCAAGTAATAAGAGCATTTGTTCTCTCATTTAATCCTTCTCCCCAGAACAGATAGCATTGCTTCTGGCATTTGTGACAGGATAGGCAACACTGTCCCCACCATCACTGCCAGGTCTATATAACACATGGTTACAGGGAAAATGCTGTAGGAGGACACCAAGCTGCCAGGACTCAAGTGTCACCTGCCATTTGTTATTGCCATGCTGAGTATAGCAGCTTCTGCTCCTAACTTTTGCCTGTTCTGTGTTAACTCTTGGTTGTCACCCATGGATATGGGTGGAGTAATTACTGATCTCTCATCTCTGGCCTCTGATGGTATTTCACTTCTTTTGGATAGCTTAACTATTCCTTATTCAAAGACTCATTCAAGTTCAACTTTCTGTCACCTTTTTCTCCCTGATTCATTTCATTGATGGATTTAGAGTACTATAATGTAAGGGTGAGACATAAATTTCCTTTTCAAAAGATGTTTAAGGGTTTGTCATATCATCTTTCTAGCAAGTCATTCCATTTTGCATTGTAGCTTACCAGTATCCCATACACCAAAGCATGGTTTCACTATTAGCTGTGTACATCAGCCCTTTCTGGGTATCATGGTTTCAGTCTGTGAGATGATACCTTCCTCTAGATTCAGCTATAACCCTGGAAGAAATTATCACTTCCAAATTTTATTTGTTGCCTCTCTTCCATGTATTCCTGACCCCTTATATCTGTCAGATGAGTTGCTTATGTAAGCACTTCCAAACCCATCTCTCTGGCAAAGTGACCTGGATTATGAAAATTAATTATTTAAAATTTTTAAGCCAAGCTGTCCCTTTTTCACTCAAGTGAGTCAGAAAGTATTCCCACTGCTTCACCAGAAGAAGCCCATGGTGTTGGTATTTTAAAAGAGTAGAAAGAATAGCCACTTTGGTGGAGAGACATGATGACACAGGCAGCAGTGGCCACTTCTTCCACCACTAGCTGGCTCTGGCAGAGAATATTTTTCTACTTCTGCTTTCTGCATGCAGGGCATCTGCTCCAGAAAGATTACAGTGGATAAGACTGAGAACATCTCTGCTATGTGGATTTGCCTGTATGAATCAGCACTTCCTGAAGGATGTTCTACACTGTGCTCATCTGCACAATACAGACATTCAGGAGGAGAGTGTGAGCTAGAAGATTTTCATCTAAATCCAGCCAGGATCTTCCACTAGAGCAGCCACTGGGCTGTGAGCAGTGCACAGAGGGCAGTACAGAGAGAAGTGACAGTTAAATGAAGAACATACTGCTGATGTTTCTTTTCAGAGACCGGTATTGAAGTTTCCAGACTAAAATAAAATTTAATTCCCTTGCCCGCTCAACACTAAAACACTGGATGAGCATTCAAGTGTGCTATATAGTTTTATTGGTGTCTCATTGAATTTTAAACTCTTTCAAATGTCTACAGTGACTATACACAGTTTTTCAGTGATGCTACTGTTTATTCTACATTCCTATAACTTCCTTCCTTAATCTTTGCTGATAACCTCATTTTTTTTTCTCCCATTCTCTGCATTTTCCAGCATATTTTCAGAAGGAAACTAATGCTAAAACATAACCTTATTTCTCTGCATTGTCTTCTCATTCTTTACCATTCCACTCATTCCCGAACTGCACCATGAACAGGATTCATAGGCAATTTACCATTACATTTTCTATATGTCCTATGGAAAATACCATGTATATAAGCTGGAAAGATAAGCAGATGCTTGATGGAAGGTTGTCCTAATTTCTTCCCCCTGTGAAATTATCCTGTACCCTCTTCTGTGGGACAAAATGTATGTGATGATGTAAATAAATACATAATCCAAAATATATGCTCTAGTTGAACAACTAGTACCCATATTCCTTAGGTTTTCAGGGATGAAGAAGGAAACAAATATTGCACATGTACAACCGTTGTGCAACTTCACCTATCCACTTGACTGCTCAGGCTGCTTGAGCTATAGGAACAAACTATATTCATTGGCAGTACAAAGAGGCAATTGTCCTACAGCAACTATTGTCATGCATACTCTGGCTGGAACACAGTTACTTCTGTGCTTTCAGGTATTTTTCAGGCAAGTTAGATGGGCTTCACTGCCTGCAGTGCCCCCTGTCCATAGCAGAGGTGACTGTCTCAGCTAATCCCCCTTGCACATGCAGTCAGTGGAGGAGGCAGCACCATCTATCCACTCTGGTTTAGACATTTAATGTAGGATGTACTGATTTTGGTCCTATATGCCTGGCTATGAGTGTAGTAAAGGGCTTCAATGAAATACAAGACTAATCTTACAATTGTAAAAGGAGAAAAAAAAAAAAAGAAAATATTAACTGAGGGCTCAACATCACAGCCTTTAGTGTCTCTCAGGCCACTCTCATACCTGATGTGAACAGGCCCCTGTTGAGTGGATCCTATTAAATTAAGCCTGAAAGTTTCAAGTATAAATTGAAAAAATATTTCCTTTTTGGAACACTGCTGTGTTACATAAAGGTGACAAATTTCACAGTGTTGCACACTGTATCAAATCAAGATGTTGGTGAAGAGAAGGGAAGTGACAGTCCTGGAGCGGTAATAGAGAAAGTAATGTACAGATGTTGCCAAATGTCAGGATCAACAGACTTGAAGCAGCAGCAATCTCTGTAATCAAATATCTTAACGTCAGAGAAGTTCACTGCCTCCTGTAAAAGTTACTCATGTGGATGATAAATCACCAAGGTGAAGATCAGGTGCTCCCTACAGACAAAATAATGTCTGGAGCTGGTGCTGAGCACTATTAAACACTTCCCTTGTCCGTGAGAAAAGGAGGGTTATTTCCATTCCACTAGATACTCTCCTCCCTTTTTCTTGAGAATTGATATTCTTGCATTTGAAGCTCTTTCTTTATCAGAACTAAACATTCCTGCCCATCTGCAAAACCTTTCAGGCACCATGCCAGATCAACAGCATTTCCCAACACATAAGGCATGTTTAGGACAAAGCCGAAAACAATTATCCAGGGGAACAGGACACACAAGATAAGGAAAGTTGTTGAGGTGCCTCAGAAAGCTTGGCAGATTTCAGAAGGAATGCTGACTGATTCCACTGAGACTGAGCTTTGTACAGACTTACTCCTGATGAAACACCTATAGCCATCTATATCCATTTTTGGGTAGCTCCCTTCAGCCAGTCTGTGTGGCCAAATGCTTTAACAAGGCATAAAGAAGTGCTTAATGGTGACAGACACATAAGATAGTTCCCCAAATAACTGTTTTTTCTTCCTGACAGTGACTAGATTTCATACATTTTGGAAAAACAAGTTCAATGAATTCATAATTCTTGTGTCTCAGAGATATTTGCATAATTATTAATTACTGACATACAATACTTTAATTCTTCCACCTTTTATCACCTGACCGAGATTTCACTGGAGATAACATAGAAATGAGACACCACACAAAACAGAAGACCTGAAGAAACTGTATCTTTGTAAATGAATCCTGGTTTCAAAGGAGAGGGATGTTTGAGGGAAGGATAGGAGGTCTAGAAGAACATTTTCAAAGGATGTTTATCTCCTAAGACTGTAATCACAGCTGTAACTTCTCTCTGTGGATTCCAGGCTAGGACAGCTCTTGTCAGCTACTCCACAGAACCAGTGGAGATTTTCTTTCTGCTCTGAAGTAATTTCTTATGAGGTGTTTAAACAACTATTTTCAAACTCTCCATCTAGCTAAGTAGAATGGTATCCTTTGGTAAAAAAAAAAAAATTACAACATTATTGATGTAGCATTGATTGTGCTCTTTCTAGACCATGTGAGGTTGTATCTCAGGTCTTGGCTGTATATTACACCTCTCCTACTGTGTTTTTACCCATTTCTTGTTTCTATGACATGAAGTATGTTAGACATTTCACATACATTAAGTTTTGGGACATACAAAGGACTCATATTTTTGAAAATTGTTTAGCTTTTCAAACCATACCACCTGATCCAACAAAAGACTACCAATAAATCTTGTCTCACCAATGTCCACTTAAAGTACCCTTTCTGTCTGAGCAGCAGATGGCAGAAACCTGCTACAGCCTGGAAGTTTACTACCTTATTTGAGCAAAATGATGGTGATCTTTTATTTTAAAGCATGGTATTTTACAGACAAAAACAAAATACAAGAATTTTGCCAAAGGAGTGCATGCTTGCAACAGAGTGTTGGCTTCAGAACCTAGCTGAAGCTTTTCAACTTAAAAGTAAGAAAGAATCAAAACCAGAAGAATAAAGATTTTCTAACAAAGGAATCACAGTGTTAGTGTTTATGAAAGAGGACAGTGGAAATCTCCACTGGAAAGATTTTGTGAAATGTTATTTTCCCTTAATTTTTCAAAATGTTTCTCATTGTTACTATTTTCTTTACTAATACTTTATTATTTCTATACTATGGTGGCTCAGCAGAAATTGAGCTCAGTACAGTATACACATGGGCAAATACCTTTAGAATAGAAATCCAAGACAAAATACAAAAGACCTAGATGGAGAGTGAGGAAGCAATGCAACTGCATTAGCCAGCCAGACAGCATAGATTGCCAAGTATTTTCTCAGCATCATGGCCAAGGAGAGCTGCAAGGAATCTGAATTAGAACAATGAATGGGTCTGAGAGATCATTAATAGGAATACATTTTTTTTTAAATATGGCAAATATGTGGCAGAAGCAGGAGTCACCCTCTCAGTATGCATGACAGACATGATAGAAGAGAGGACAGAAAAGCTGTTAACCTCAGTGAAGGTGAAGAGATAGAGCTGAGTTTTGATGAACACGGAAGGGTAAGTCAGTAAAACAATATAGATGTGGCTATGAATGTAGAGTATGGATTGTACTTAAGAACTGCACAGATAAGAGTTATCCATATTCTGAATAATGTTTCATACTCTTTAGTAGTTTAATTACTGCATCTTGCTCATGCAAAAGACCTAAAACTTGCACAGAATTTTTGCCAGTGAGACGTATAGGAAGGGCTTTATCTTAGAGGAACCTAAACAATTGAGTCTGTATTTAAATGAATTCAAAAGAGATCAAAGAAGTCAAATCTGATTTCCAACATATGGGTCTGACTGACAAGCAAGATCATGTACAGTACACAGTGCTAAGAAGAGTGAAAATCATGTTTTGGTAGTGAAGGCTGAAACATCTTCCTTAGTAAGATGGAATATAAACCCATTACACATCCACTGAAGATGTCAGATCAACATGAGTTTTTAATTTGAACAGAAAGGACAGGGCTCAGATGCCACTATAACATATATAAATCCAGGCCAGTCAACCAAGCTTCCTTTATGAACAGTAAAGACCTACTAAATGGATATTAGGACAAAATCAATTTCATCCAGGTTAATATCTAACATGGGCCAGACCTGAATAAAAATATTTCTAAACTTGGTCTCTGCAAGTGCCTTTTTCTGTCCACTGACTACAAAAAGCAATTCAGATGCCTGGTTTAGCTGTAGAAATCTATGTTACAGATGCCTAATGTTAGGTGAGATGACTCAACCATCAAGACAGATCTGTGGAGTAGTGACTGTAAGTCTCAAGAGCAGAGATGGTAGATTATTATACATGTGTGAGGCTTCACAGGGATAAAGTGCAAAGAGAACAAAACTCTTTTTGTGTGATTTTGTGTGTAAGTGCTACTCATCAATCTATGATGTATGTAATTGTTGCTTTCAGAATGGAAAGCTTCCTGCCCTAGAGGAGGAGGAGGCTAGAAGCTGAAACTACATAGCACATTGGCTATGCTAGCATAAGGAAAGCAGCAAAATTATTTCCCTAATGATTACAGTTAAGTCTAGTTCCAAGAATACTGTCTGTGTATCCAGCAAACTCTCTTGGACATGTACATTTCCTCTGGCTCTAAAGTACTAGGCTACAAAATACCATATAAGTGCATGAAATGTCCAGAGTTTTTTCCATGAAAAGAAAGCTTTCAGCACTGCAAAGCTGAGTGCAGACATCTTTTTTACTGCTGGCAAAGAACACGTGGGTGTTCTGTGTACATGGCACATCTGCAAATAGAGCAGGTCTGGCATGCAATTCTAAGTTGTCTCTTATTTCCCACCCAGATATCTTGCAGCTGCAAATGAAGGGTGTTTGATGATAAGCATGTTTAGAAAATAATTCTTTGTTAAGAAAACTAAAGCTCAACATTCGAATTAGAATCTCACCATTGCAACAAACTAAATTGTGCCAGGATGATCCTTTGAATGGATAAATAAGAATTCTGTGGATAAATAAAACAATAAATGCTGCAAGGCAATGAATTTAAATTCTGTGGTCTCATAGTAAATCACTGTATTGTGCCTATATACAGGGAAAGGATAGAAAGCACTTTGTGACATGACATTTGGCCTCTACAAATAAATATTCATAAGTTACAAGCAAAGAGGAGAAACAAGAAACAAACAAAAATAGTTTGTAGCTCCACTAATTCCTGTGGTTAGAAAGTATTTGGATAATGATGGGATATCAATAATAACCAGGAAGCAGAACAATAAACAACATAAAATAGCAAAGTCAAAGTCAGCCAGCCCAGAGTTTTCCATCAAAGTCAGCTCAAAAAAAAAATAAATTAAAAAAGACAAATTTTAAATAACTATTGTAGATGAACTCACCACTGTGTTTCTACAGGCTGATGACATGATGACTGCTTTGAATTCAATGTGATGTAAAGCCAAACCAGCACACTGTTGACATAGACCTATTGTCTCGTACTAACAGAAACACTGTTCTGTTAATGGGAGAGGTCCTGTCTGATTCAGACCAGAATCTGAGACTGGAATAAGCCAATTGGAGCAGATTATTTGATTGTAGTGGAGAACTTTTATCCTCTCTCATCCCCAGGCCACAGATAAAACAAGTGTCGAATAGCCTATACAGTGAAGGACCAGAGCAATGAGTGGCACATAGAGGTTGTAATGAAATCCCTGAGGTCCGTAGAATTTTTCCTTGTGCAGAGACAATACAGGATCCATCTATATTAAGTCCTGCAGGATAGATCCTGTAAGATCTTAAGTCTAAATTTGTGCTGATGACAGTGGGGGGCCGGGGTGAAGAAGTGTGCTATAGCAATTGAATGTGCAGATCATGTGCAGCTGCTGTGGGGATGGCAACACATGATAATGCAGACAGAGACAATGGATGGTATCTGGGCAAGGGATCCCCTGTGCCAAGACTCATGTCAGTGATGTCACACCCTTGGCAGAGAGAGCTATGTAGCATCTCTCAAATGTCTATTTGGGGATGCAGACCACAGCTTTGGCCTGAATCGCCTTCATTTCACAGGGTCGTGAAAATGCCCTCAGACAAAAGAGCTGTTTCATTGTAGCACAGGGGCTGCCCAACTCCACCCAAGAGGTTGCTGTATAGCAGTAGCCCTTCTTATGTCACATCCCTTCATCAGCTTCTTGAGACAGAAAAGCCCCACATACTTACAAACATATTTATTCTGTTAGAATAGCAGATCCCCTTGTGGCTTATGTTTAAGTACCTACCTATGAATTTGGAAAAAATCTTAGCAATCTGCCTATGCATGAAATCCTACCATGCGGGGTTTTATTGTCGCATTACTATTGGTCATCTCTGCCCCTAGGCTGAAGCCTGAAGACATTCAATTCAATACAGCATTATTATCTGTGTATTCTCCTGTATTAAGGCCATTAGCAGGCTATATAAGTACCTAAGTGAAGCTCATGAGCAGTTTTAACATATTACTGAATTAACATTAAGTAAAATATATTTTGTGTTGAACTGCAATAGCCCAGCATCAGAAATAGGATGGTTCTCCCTGTGCTAGGTCCCTTTCAGAAAGGAAATCTAAATTCATCCTGACCATCATTTGGACATCTGAGAAAAGGTTTAGTAAAATGTCTAGCCAAGCCACAGAACTTTTTCACATCTGGATGTGTCCCATGTGCTAAACTGCTTCAGTCTGTGAACAATTCCAAAGTACACTCGGCATTATTATTGTAAAAAATGTAATGTTATATAACCAAATGTGAAAGCACATATTGTGGAATATTTTAGAAAGAACAACATGTTAAAACTGCACTTTTAAAACAAGGTTTGAATTTAACAGAGAAAATGGCCTCAACTGGTCTGCATATGTCAATAGTTTACTTTACGTAATCGGCTGAAGGCAGAGAAGCCTGCCAGGAAAACTGCTTTTAAAAATAAAATCACACTGGTGAAATGGGCTTTCTTCAGAGCAGAGGTGGGCCTCAGCTGCAAATATCATATCTGGCATGTTCAGAAGTTTGAAGCACTTAAATCCCAAGGTATTGCCCCACTACTTCTTTGAAACAGATTTAGAAGTTATCCTCGAGGAATTGAGAATGAGTCTTTCTTTATACAATGCAAAGAAATTCTGAAAGATTATAAAAATAAGATCTTGGGATGAGGGATTTCCTATGAAATATTAACAATATCAGATGGGCTTTTTCCTGGTTTTACTGAATGGTTCTTTAGGATCAGAAAATCATCCCATGCTCTTCTTCTTCATCCTTTATTTAGTTGTGGACTGCCAAAATTACAACCCAGCTCATTCCAGGCCCAGAGGTGTAGCTGTGTTAGGAAGGAGATTGTGGTACAGTGGAAAAATGCCAGCCCAGACCTTCCAGAGACCCTTAGGAAAGGTCTGTCTCAGATCCCTGCCTATGACAAAAAAAACTTCAAACAGTACTGTGGGAATATGTGAGAAATACGCCTTTGCTTGCAAATGTCACCGTTTACTGACAAGACACTATGGCAGAGGAAGGTTAAGATTTTTTTACTCATGGATAAGGAAAAGGTTTAATGTAAAAGAGGGGAGTGGAAGTCCAGAGTGGATTTCTTTTTAATTCTTCAAGGTTACTTTTAAGTATCATAAAGATGGGCCACCTACAGTTTGTTTGTTGCTCTGGAGTTTTTGTCTTTTATTATGCTGCAGAATTGCTGAGTTTCTTCAGCTAATCATGATCCTCTCTGTCACTTCTTGAGACTTGATAAAAATAAACTGTGTTTTCTGTGTAAAGAATGGACAATGAACAATGCTCAGGATAACACCACTCCCTATTTCTGCACTGCTGTCATCCAAGGAGGGTAACAGCCTGCTTAATAAACTGGGGGCAAAGTCTGCCTTGTGGATATGCAGCTTTTCTTGAGTGCCTCGAAGAGTGTGGATGTTGTTCACCTTGTGCACATATCCCTCACTAGCTGCATTTCAGCAGCAGGCAATCTCTGTGGGGAAAACACAGCAGTCTTTCCCATTCTGTGCCACCAGGATTACACAAAGGAAGGGAAGTGAGGAATACGTCATTCAGCTGAAACTACAGAGAAAATTCAGGAAGAAAGAAAAACATCTGAGCTGGAACATAGCCACATCTTAGAGGTTAACACCCTACTTCTGTGAAAAGTGCCGTAGTCATAGCAATAAAAAAGTGGTCACAGTCCTCATGTTTCATACAAAGGAAGGTTTTTCCATTCAATTTCCATTTTAAAAACTCAAAATTCAGAGCAATGCTGTTCTTTCTAGGCACTCTAAAATTCTGGGTAAAATCTGCAACAAATAGGATGCCTTTTTTGGTTAGGAAATCTTAAAAAATGTGGTGTGTGTCAGAATCCAGTGAGTAAATGAATTAGAAACTCTCAGTCTATGGCTTATTTGTGAATCATTTCTTTGCATACCTTACTAGCCATTACTCATACTCTGTGGTCGATTCCTTAAGGCTTTGTCTTTACTGCAAAAGGGATCCATTCTTCACTACAAGCTACCTGGGCCAGATCAGCTTTGCTTTCTGCAGCTGCATTTTTCTTTGAGTTTACAGAGACAGAAACTGCTGAGCCTTTCTTCCATTAGGATTTAAGCTGGGATAGCCAGTTGGAGAAAGACAGCAATTTTAATGGAAAAAACCCACAGAGCTTGTTTTGGGTTTTGTTTGCTTTGCAGCGAACATGTCATTTTTGTCCAAGACATTGTTTCAGCTCCCTAATTGAATGACGGAAATTTTTTAAGCAGAACAATGAAATGGCCTTCTTGTGAAAAAAAATTCTGGTTGCTATCCAACTATTTGTGAATAATTCCGATTGTAGAAGTCAGAGTAAAACAAACTCTTTAAATTATTTGTGAATACATTTGTATTTTGTATTTTTTCAATAGATTCTGCTTATTACCACACTTGGGCAGTGCTTTGTGAAGAGAAGGGCATCTTATTTACTGTCCAGCATCACCAATTTCTCACGCATTTGATCATACTCAGTATGTAGTCATGCGCCACACCAGCTCAGCTTTCCTCCATCTTATGCTCCATGAAGCTTGAACTCATTTGATAAGAAAAAAGATACCTAGAGGCAAGAAGGAAGGCCTAGTTAAAAATATAAGTGAATTAAAAGCTCACTTTTTGAATGCCTTTTTTGTTACTTAAAATCTGCCTGTCAAGTGAGGTGACATTCAGCATGAACTGGATCTCAGAATCTCAGCCTTAGTCATTTCTGCTTAATGCAATAACATCTTGAATGAAATAGTTTATTTCCTGGCAAAGGGCTTAACAGCAAAATTAGACTGTGTTCTGGCATGGCACTTAAATTGCTTTCCAGAAAGCTTGTGATTATCTTCTGAAGCTGGCTGAGCCAAGGGTCTGTTCTTTATCAGTGCCTCTTGGTCTATTCTGTCCTTTTCATTCAAGGTACAGCTTCACCAGTGCTGAGGACAATCTCTGCCCTGGTCCTGCTGTCCACACTGTTGCTGATACAGGCCAGGATGTCATTAGTCTTCTTGGTCACCCGGGTACACTCTGGTTCAGGGTCAGCTGTTGCTGACAAACACCCCCAGATCCTTTTACCCTGGGCAGCTTTCCAGCCATTCTTCCCCCAGCCTGTAGCACTGCCTGGGGTTGTTGTGACCCAAGGGCAGGACTGAGCATTTTGTTCTATTGATCTCATACAATTGGCCTTGGCCCATCCATCCAGCCTGTCCAGATCCCTCTGCAGAGCTTTCCTGCCCTCCAGCAGACCAACACTACCACCCAGCTTGATGTCACCTGCAAGCTGAGGGTGCACTTAATCCCCATGTCTAGATCATCAATAAAGATGTTAAAAAGGACTGGCCCCAGCACTGAGCCCTAGGGAACACCACTGGTGACTGGCTGCCAACTGCATCTAACTCCATTCCCCACCATTCTCTGGGCCATCCAGAGAGTTTTTAACACATAGTGCACCCATCCAAGCCATTTCTCCAGGGGAAGGCTGCGGGAAATGGTGTCAAAAGCTTTACTAAAGTATCAGTGTGATGGAAGAGATGTTAAAGCTTCCATTGTTGCTGGTTATGTAGTCCCTGTTTCTACACTGTCTAAAAAGACTGATAATTCTGTAAACATGAGTTTATGAGATCAACAGCCTGGCTATGTAAAAGAGAAAACAACTTTCATTATCAAGATAATAAATCAATCACAAAGATCTATAAAATTACTTTCTTCTGCCCTTGAGACAAATCCATATTTACAAGGGTAAGTCATCTCCACACCATTCACTTTTTAGCCCATTATCTTGGAAATGTGCACAAATTTATAGAAAACACCATGTGGTCTGAGGTTTGTGACAAACATTCCCATGTAGGTAAATGGGATTACAAGTGTGAAACATTCTTCAGTGTGCCACTGGCCAGTCTTGAAATCATTACAACATGCAGCCTAGAAGTGAATCCCTAGGAGGTGAATAACTTCAAATCCTTTCTATTAATCCCTTGAGCTGATCATGTCCTTTCCTCTCTTGGGCATGAATGAATAAATTAATATCGCAGAATGCTTTAAACAACATCTAAGGATTTTGCATATGCAGGTAAAACATGCAAAACCATCAAAGGAAGAACAGAGAAGTCCAGAAGAATGTGAGCAATTTAAACTTAAGCAGTTTGCTAGAGAAAA
This sequence comes from Pseudopodoces humilis, assembly GCF_049639895.1. Taxonomy (NCBI): domain Eukaryota; kingdom Metazoa; phylum Chordata; class Aves; order Passeriformes; family Paridae; genus Pseudopodoces; species Pseudopodoces humilis. The sequence goes on along the minus strand of NC_142201.1, from coordinate 82,528,415 downwards.
GACCCTTGCTATGGTTTGTTCCGTGCTCCTGGTGAACTCTACAACAAGAATACCAACCTGATTAATTCTGGAGATTGTTCAATATAGGATAAACTTAATACAAACTTTTGTTCAGTTGATTAGAATCATGGAATTGTTTAGGTTGGAAAAGACCTCTAAAATTGTAGTGTCCAACCATTAACCAAATACCACCATGCTCACCATGAAATGTTGTCCCCAAAAGCCACATCCACATGCCTTTTGAATACTTCCAGGGATAGATATTCCACCATTTCCCTAGGCAACCTGTTCCAATGCCTGACACAGGATTAACAACAGGGTATTGAGTTAAGGGAAGAAAATAGCAAGAACTGCTGCTTGTATGGTGTTGTAAGAAAAATGCTTCAATTTTGATCTGAATTGCTGACAACTCTAAAAAAGTTCACGTGTGACTGGTTCCAAAGCTGATGTCTACAGAGAAGTTACTGGCAGTGCGCCGGGAACTTGATCTCCTCTCCCTTGCTTTCCAGCTACTAAGTTGCTTTAAAGGAGAACCTAAAAATACATCAAATGCTTCCTGATAAATAATTTTCCACATACACCATTTCTGTACTTGTCATAGGGCTATTATGAGAGTGAAATGTTCTACCAGCCACTCTCTCTCTGCTAAGGTGCCCAACACATAATGACTGTGTTTGAAAGTCTGGGATTTGAATGTCAGTACATCCAAAGCAGAGGAAACCCATAGAACTACATAGCTCTAACTGGGATGTGGGAAAGCTTCCTGGTTTAAAGAAGTAATAATAATAAAAAGCTTGTGAAAACTGGTAACTTCACATTTATGCCTGGTGTTATGTGATCCTTCCTCCCTTTGAGGTACAGAGGATACCTTGTTCTACCTTCAGAAAACATCCGGCTCAGTGGAAGGAGGATGTTTGTTCTGTTCTTCTGAAGAAGTTTGAAGTAGAGCCCAGTCTGGGGCCCCTGATGAAAGGCTTCATGATGCCACACTCCCTTGAGAAGATTTTGAAGGAACCTAATTTGCTGTGAGATACAAATGAAACCGTTTACAACAAACAGGTTTTTCCCTTTTATGCATAATGCAATCCTCCTTTTAAGTTGGTGGATTCCTGTCATCCAGTTTTGCTGAGGCACAGCTGACTTGTTGTGTATATCCAATAATAAAGCTAAAAAAATTGAGAGCCCCAACTAGCATGGCTGGGTTATTTGCAATTACAAATGACCACAATTCTCAAATTTGGTGGGCAAAACTTTGGTTTTAGCAAGATGTTTCTCAGCTGATCTAGGAAGAGATTTTTAAGCCTGATGTCATTCATTGTTTCTTCATGACAACTGCAGAAGGTTTAAAGAGTTTGTCCAATTTACATTTATCCTGGAAAAGAGATTGGAGAAATCGCATAAGTCTTACATAAAGTAAACAAAAATTGTGTCTTAATCAATTTTTTAAAGCATTTTTGTCCACCATTTAAGGTAGAATTTTTATTTATTTCTGTTGTTGCTACCCATTAACTCCAATTTCTGACACATATCCTGAAGAAAACCATATCTATTCAAGATCCCATGCCTTATGTTGCTGAAACTGCTGAAAAATTCTCTGCTGCAAGAAAGGAGAAAGCTGATTTCCAGGTTTTCAAAAGACAAACAACAGTCAAACAAATTCCCAAACAGATTGTGATGCCTCTGAAAATATACAAGTTAAACCATCTCTGTCTCAGATGCCAGGTTCCTGTAGAGTTATAACCATGATAGTTTATCTTTCTACACTGCACCACTGTGAGAAGATCATTGGTGCTGTGTGTGTGTCATATTCCCCCAAAACTACAATCTTGTCTTCTTTATCTAATAACCAGCCAGCTGAGGCCATGCTTGGCTGCTGTTGACATCAGTGATTCGGCTGAAAGAGCTAAACAGTTAAATGCCCAAAAGTGCTCACCCATGGCAAAACATCCCACCAGTCATAGCTACTTTAGCTTTACCAGAGCAGAAACAGGGTCATAAACTTGTCCCATATCATTCCCATCCTGCTAATGATGAGTTCAATGAAGATGGCAGCTTCTGACTGTAAATGCAGAATAGAAATAAAACAGATACCTAGACACCCAAGGGGTTTTTTTCAGACTGTTTGTCCTGTAGTG